>NC_066372.1:13268576-14581076 GCF_013377495.2 Cygnus atratus | reverse complement strand
GAACAGGCGGTCTCCCTGCTGCCCTCCCCCGGCAGCGGCAGGCTGAGGCACTGCCTGCAGCCAGAGGCCTGAACAGCCACGTCTCTGGGCAGGCTCTGCGTTTGGGTCACCACAGTCCTTTCGGAGTGAATTCTCTGCCTAGTGGACACCATGGGAGGCGTGCGATCTGACAGACTGCCAA
Organism: Cygnus atratus; assembly: GCF_013377495.2. NCBI lineage: Eukaryota > Metazoa > Chordata > Aves > Anseriformes > Anatidae > Cygnus > Cygnus atratus. Next base: position 14,580,895 of record NC_066372.1, on the reverse strand, counting down.
GAGCTTGTGCAGAAGCCCCGCGCCCTCCCACACCAGTGTTATGTGGTGCTAGCCCCTCCCTGCTCGTGGTTGGCAGCGACACGTCGACATGTCCCCGCCCTCCCAGAGGCTGTTTCTAGGCAGAGGTACTGGGCAAAGTCATGGCCCTGGCTACGCCCAGTCCCTGCCAGCCTCTCACAGGAGAGCTGGTGGGCGAGGCCTGGGCCTGTTGCTACCCTGGCCACCCCTAGTGAGGCAAGGGCGGGAAATCCCCCTGTGTAAGCTGTGGTCCTGCACCGGGGCTGAGTTGGCTCTGAGGTGGCTGACCTTGACCACTGTTGCACAGAGACATCTGACAGGGAGTTTGTAAAGAATTTAGGAAAACCAAGAAAGCCATAGAAAGGCTGCAAAGGGTTTAAATATTAATTGCACAAGGCTAGCACACGTGCCCTCTCTCACCACAGAGCAATGTTGAAGAAGGGCTGAGGTAAACCAGAGCCTAGTCTGCCTGATAGAGAGTCCAGAAAAGACATTGCTAGAGTTATTCCAAGGCACTGTGTGTGGCCTGTCTTTGACTGAAATGTAACTTTAGTTTTTAAAGCAGTTCATTGCGTGAAAGATAAGACAGGAATTTATTACCAGCAATATGTAAATGAGAAACAATAGTGAACCCAGACTTGTTTAAAAGCCATTTGATTTCAGATGGGGCAGGGGGAGGCAAGAATGGGGGGCAGAAAAGAGAGGTTAAAAAAAAAAAAAGGCTCATCTCTTCTGTTGAATCTTCCTGTCTGTGTGATCAATGGAAATGCAATAAGCCAACTACCCTTAAGGAAGAGAAACATAAAACCAAAGAAACTATTGATCTTATCTAAGGTTTTATTCAACTTAAGGAAGAAGAAAAGAAGGGCAAAAAAATCCAAACTCTTTTTCATTTTGTCTGGATTGTCCAATTGAGTCTTAGAGGAGCAGTGCCTCCATTTGAAAGTTGCTTAAAACAAAGCAGCCCATTTCCACAGAGATTTCTCCTTCCAGCTTCTACCAGTTTACAACCCTACAGTTAAAACAAAACAAAACAATCAGAAAAAGAAACTGCCTATCATTTCTCTTCCAGCATGAAGGCAGTCTGCATTATTCCCCTGTTGGAACTACTACCCCTCCAGCCTACCCCTCCAGATTTTTATTGCTGCCTCCCTTTTGCAGGATGTTGAGCCACCTTTTCATCTTTGGTTTGTGAAAGACCAAATGCAAGGCTGTACTATAAGAAGTTCTACTGAATACAATCAGGAATAAACATGGGCCCAAACAAATCAAGTCTCCAATGACACGTTGATACTTTCCCAAACTTCATGTGCAATTCATTTTTAATCTTGCATATCACTTTTTCTATTCTTCTTGATTTCTTGTTACCTGGCCTACTAATTAAGGCCCCTCCATAGCATACTGCACTGTGCTGTTCAGTTCATTAACTGTATCTGTCATTCTACAAGTTAATATATGTTGTGCCATATATACAGTTGAGTTCCAAAGCATATGTCTTAATAATACAGCAAATCTCAAAAATTGAGCTACGTGCCGAGTACATGCTACGTTGGAAAAATGTTTTCCTTGTCATGTCGTGTCTGGTGGAGCACATGAAGTACTAATGGGAATAGACTTTAGCTTCTTGCTTCAAAGGGATTATACACAACAAGGAGTAACAAATGAGTTTTATAATTATTGCAGATATCTTGACAGTGCCCTTTGAAGGAGATTTTAATGGTGATATGGATCCTTCTTTGAAGAAAGCCTTTGGGGAGAGATGAGAAGAAAAAAAAATATATGTATCTCCAATCTAATGGTTCTGAGTTAGAGAAATTGAATACCCCCAAATTTATCACCGGACTTGATGAGAAGGAAAAGTCATCGCTTTGCAGAGATGTTGGAAGTAGAGAAAGCAGCACCAAGCAGAGTGGCTACACAGTTCAAAAGAATTTGTTGATAGTTGTTCAAAATGTCTTTATTGAAAGGAAGGCTTCAGGAATTTCATGAGCGATTGTCTGCAGAACCTGTATTCACACTGGAAGAGTTTCCTCTGTTGAATCTAATCACTCAGCTCACAGATTGTGTGGTGAAGCTAACCAGGGGTGGGTGAATACTTGAACAAATCTTGTGAGAGAAACTGTTTTTGTTTTTAAAAAATTAGGTCATGAGTTTTGACTGTGTTGCACCCTCTCCAGTCATTTACAATAGGAGAAGGAGATAAAATAATGCCTGGTCAGAAGAGCAGCAACTGGTGGAGTAGAACCAGGCCAGAATACCTAGCAAAAAGCATGGCCTGTCTAATGGGGGCGTCTATAAAACTCACCCAACATAAATTGAGAGTAAATGTTCCTGAAGTTTCTGTGCACCATCTACCAGGGAGCGAGGATGTGACATTAGGAACATAGCTTGTGTTCTATAGCATCAAAACATAAGTCTTCACTCGTCCTTCTAAAGCAACAGATCTTCTGCAGAGGATGCCATCTTGCTGAAGTCTGACTTTAGTCCATCTAGTTAGGTAAATAAATTGCATATCTTTTATGCTATATTGGCATAAACTCAGAATAACCTTATTGATAGATGAGGGCTGATAGTTTATATTTTAAAGATGGAATTACTTAAGCACTAAAGGATAAAAGGACTGAGCTGGTGATAAACCAGTAGCAGAGCTGGATAAAAAGCCCTGCATCCTAGCCTCTTGCACAGTTACTGCAGTGATGAGAGATGAGTATAATAAATTGGAAGAGCTGACATTATCCATTCCCTGTAACCTGGCTAGCCTGGGCTGAATTATTTCAAACAAGTAATGAATCAGTGAATTACTATGAAAGTGTGGCAGAACTAAAGCAATCTACCAAGATGAAAGCCTTTCCTCTTGCTACTCCTTCAGAGGTGGACTGATCTGGTTTGACCTGTTTCTGCCCAAACTAGCCAAATTGTTATTAATGCATCATTTGTCCATTGAATTACAGCACTATTTCTTTATCGTTATCTGTATGCAATGAAAGATTTTCATCTTCCTTATTATTGGAGATTACATGCTAAATTTCCATGAGGATTTTTTATGTATGCTTTATTCATAAGCAGTTCATTACAGTTAATAGAAATTGAGTTGTTTTGAGGGATTTTACGGGTCACATGACGTTGCTTCTGTATACTAGCAAGATGTATATTGTTATTTTAGCTATAGGTTTGTGCACCAGACTTCCAAGTAATTTAAATTTGGCCCCTTACCAGTATTCAGGCACCAACAAAAATGCTTTCAGCGATGTTCCTGCCACAGAGCATATTTGATAAGTACTTGCAGAAACGAAATGTAAAGAAATGGGGTATATGCTGTGCTTTTTGGTGTACGTTTCTGGAAAATGCTTGCATCGTCTTTGAATTCTGAGACTTTTCCTATTTCTGGTTTCTTTTGTCTTCAGGAACTTATACTTTTCCTAAGTATGGGTAAGACTCAGAAGCATTTAAAAGTTTCTTGCCAAAAAAATCATCTCTAAAAAGTGTGTTTAGCTGACCCTCTGAGGCCTGGGAATCTCATTCAAAAGCAGATGCTGAGAATACAAAAAAAAGATTTTCTTTTTGATAGTTCTGTTTCCAGTTCTGATCCAAAGTGGCTCAAATTGGAAGCAGCTGTAATAGTGAGAAAAGTATAGAAAAAATAGTTATCTCATAGTAAGCTAAGGATTGAAGGTTCAAATTAAGGTTTTTGCTTGTTCTATTTTCTTTAGTTGTTATCCGGTGCAAAAGTTTGCATCCTTTTTGCTTTATTTTCCCGTTCCTTTTATGTTCACCAACCACTTTCAATAGTTGATTGATGATTCAATTTGCAAGATATTCTAATTGTACCTTTTAGGCTTGTGGATCTCACTTAAAAATATGTAAAGGTTAATGCCATTTAGGAAACAGAAAAAGGCACGTGGGGGAAGAGGAGAGAAAGAGTTTCTGAGAAAACAAACCAGGAGATAGAGGGCATCTGTCTTCCGTAGAGACTTGTAGGCTCTTATATGACCTGTTGAAAGATTTTTTGTGTTTAGGTTGTGCAGTTTTTGTTTTTTTTTCCCTCCCTTTATATTGTTTTGAGTTTTATTATTTGGCTAGGAAGTTAAGAACTGGTTGACAGAAAACCAACTAAGAAATCAGGTGCTTAGCTGTGCTCAGATCTGCTTGATTCATGCCATGTTAAACAACAGGCGTTTGGAGGTGTGCTGGCTTTGCCTCTTTCAGACTGTTTGGAAAAGCAAATTGCAAAACTGGAGTATCTTCATAGAGTTTCTTTGCCCATTTTACACCTCAAAGGAAATGTGAGTTTATCTATTTTGAACTATCTGTCTGATATCGTCTTCCTTAATAAGAGGGTTGGTTATATGATGTCAATTGTGGCCAAAGCTGCATGAAACAAATATAATCACTGTTCCCCAAAGTTGTGAGTGTTAGTAGTATTTACTGATTTTTGTTGAAGGTACTCAGTGTTGTCATACTGGAGGACCATTTATGTGTGTTTAAAAGTACAGACATTTTGGAAGAATGCAATTTGGTCATTCAGTTCTCCGCATTCTGTCTTCCCTTTTCTCGATCCAGTCCACAGTCAGTTTAGCTTTTCTGTTTGGGGGGAGATCAGTAATTGAGTAGGATTGTTTTTGTTGTCGTGATTTCTGATGCAAGATCATTTCTTTATATTTATTTATTTTTGAACACTAAGTAGGACAAGACCCATATTCTGGCACTAGTATGAGTTCTCAGCTTTGTGCTGAGAACACTTAGTCCCTCTTCCTGAGTTGCCAAATAGAGCTGTTTTGTGAATGACTGGAAAAGCAATGGTCTCTAAATCCTATAGATGAGTTTGCTGCTTTACAAACAACTCCTTTCTCTGAGCGACCAAATAAGTTCTTACCTCTTTCAAGGGGTTAGCAAAGGGATGGTTGCATGCCAAATACTGTGCACTGGTCCATCTGTTGAGGTGTCCCATGAATGCTGCCTTGAAACAGATTTTGGAAGAAGTCCTCGTGAGCACCTGCTGCAGTGGATTTCAGCTGTCACTCAGGCCATCTGCTTTCCTGTTCCCAGGTTGAAAGTTTCAAGTTAGGGGACTGAGGGGTGTTCCACTGCGTTTGAACTCACATGGTTAGTGGAGAATGACACTTAATGGAGAAGAATGGCTTGTAGCCTTCTTTAGCTTCCCTGTCCCTAAAGCACTCAGGAAGCACTAAATGCTAGCACCAGAATTGTCAGGGGGTATTGGGCAGCAGTGTTTTAATTTTTTTCATTATTGATCTATATCCAAGAAACAATGTATTGGAAATTCTAGATATATATGACAAAAAAAAAAAAAAGAAAAAAAAAAAAGTAATGCTTGTTGGATGATGGGTAAAGATATTCATTTAAACTCTTCTAATTTGATTATTTCTCCAGAGATGCTGGGTCAGTTGTATCCCTGACTTGCCAAGTTCAGTGATGTTATGTCAAGGTAGATTTGGATACAAGGCTTTGGAGAGACGTTCCAGAAACCCTAACAGCCCTGAAAGGAAGGAAGGATGCATCACCAGTGTGCTGGGAATAGCCTGTGAATGTGTTGTCTCCCTCTTAGACCCTGTCTGGAAGGAAACTAGACTGCCTGTGACAGCTTTGTTATTGATAGCCAAACTACTGGGAGAGGCACCAGGTTTTATTCTTAGTCATATACTAGTCAGTAAGTTATTCTAACTGTGGACATTTGGTTTAAAAAAAAAGGAAAAAGAAAAAAAAAAAAAAAAAGGAAAAGCCTGTACAGAAGAGCTGTCACAGTAGTGATTGTTTAAGACAAATCAAACTGAATTTGAGGTATCTCTTGTGGGAATAAGCCACAGGGAAGGCAGATCACAGTTTATTGCCATAGTGCTAGTCTTTTGTGCTTGATATATGATCCTGTCCTGAACTTTTCCACCAAGGTTTGACAGCGTACGTTAGTACTGATCTCTGGCATTCCTAGCTATTCCAGTCCCAAATGTAGCTTTTGACACAGCATTCTTACCTAGCAGTAATGAGTCTTTCCTGTTGGAAATAGGTAGTGCTATTCATAGTGTCAAATGTGTGGTTTATGATATTGATTGTCCAGAGCAACATAATGATTAAGTTGAAACCACCGTGTCTTGTGGCTTGCAGCCACAAAACCTGTGTTTTCTGGTCCTGTTAGGCTGTATTGAGTCAGATGAGCTAGTTTTGTACAAGAACTCTCCACAGGCTTGGCAGAAAAAAATGCGTGCTATCTCCTTCCCCAGAGTTTGCTGATAGAAACGTGTTACAAAAGGATAAATGTATGGTCCTGAATTGTAAAGGAGTGCAAAATCAGCTAGCTTCTCTACCTTTTGGAACCAATCTTAAAGCTGACACAAGTGGGATCTCTACTTCTTCATCTCCCAAGTAGCCTACTCCAATCTGGAGCCCTTTGGAAGTAGTAGTATCTTAAATTAGTTCCCTCATCTCAACTGTTGATAGGTTATTGAGGGTTGGCCATCTGTGAAACTGGAGAATAGGTCCCGTGCCCCACTGTGTTTTGTAGTTGTTGGTGGGTTTTGATTTGCTTTGGCCAACAGGGCTGAGATCGTAACAGATCTGGCAGAGTTGGGAGGGATCCGGTTCTGTACTGGACATGGCTAGATGCAGAATAAAAAAACAAAGCCATTATGTGCACCCTTTTGCTCCCACCCTTTTCCACTATCAAATAATTGGAACAATTGCCTCAGCTCTGCTGCTTACCACTTCTGCTTAGGACTCAGCCTTGGGGTGCTTGTTCTAACAAATCCCTACAGTCTCCTAATTTCGTTTTACTTGCAAATGATGATAGCATTTCCTGGTTGGCAGCTTGTTTATTTATTAAACTAAGAGAGATATCGGACTCTGTGGGGCTGAGAAGTGGAGAAGAGTTGTTACCTTGATTCTGGCCCATCTTGAATGCTGATGTTCCTCTTTTTTTCTTTTTTTTTTTTTTTTTTCCCCTCAATGTCTTCTAAACAACTGATGTTTCTGCTTTGTTTATGGGAGCCTTCTCCCTCAGCTGCTTTTGAACTTCTAGAGATGTTTGGTTGCAACCCAGTCTTTTCATATTTCAAAGCTCCACTCAGGAAAAGAGGCGATAGGTACCAATTTAGAAGAGTTATCAAACTGTTTCTCTACAACAGGAATAAGGAACGAGACTACACAGAATCAGAAATGCAAGTATCCTGTCCTATCCATTTTCCAGAAGTTGAGAGAACAGGATTAGATGGAAGTATCTCTGTTTTTCACACTGCAAACATGGGCAACCTCAATGCTTGAAGCAAAAATTCCATTTGCAATTAATTGCATTTGTGGTTGCATGGAAGAGAGGTTGCACTTTGTGAGGGAACAAGATACGAATCCATGGCTTATCTCTATATTTTTAGCCTGCTGATAAGATACTTTTATTGTGGCACCATCTAAAAATGAGCAAAACCAACGTACTTACATGAAGACATCAAAACAGCAAATGCTGTTACCTTGTGACCAAGGGAGTGGGTCCTTCCATGTGCTGTAAGGAGGAGCAGACTCTTCTAGTAATAAAATCAGTACTGTCACACTCAGAAGTTAAACCATCTTTTGTATAGCCAGAAGGCTGAAAATGGCTAGTAAGTTGTAGCTGGGCTCAATTATGAATTCTGCTTATTCAATTCATGAGTATAGCTGAGTAGCTGGATTTGCTTCAGATGTGGATTTGTTAGAGACTTAGCGACTTTCACAGTGCAAATTATTAGAACAAACATAACTACAGAAGTGAAGCAAATTAGATTCTTAAAGATTATTTTTAATTTTCTAACATAGATATTAATGGTGACACAAATCAGACAACTGCAGTCACATACATACATGTAGTTTTTCTGGATGAAATGTTATTTTCATTTGAAGACCACTGAAGTTCTGAATAGCATAACCTTGAATGTCAGTGGGATTTCAGTCTGCTAAAGAAAAGAACTCTTGGGAAGGATGAAGACTAGAAAAGCAACATTTCTGATGAAAACTAACTCCAGTATTTTGATGGTGTCCCTTTAAAAGTCTAAATATCATTGCACATCATCCTTTCAAGTTTTCTGTGGAATTACAGCAGCAAGGTTTTTGATTTCTGATGTGTCTCTTCCTTGTTGATCTGGCCCCATGTGGATTTATTGTACAAATCTATTTGGCAGCTGAAAATTGCCCTTTGATGAAGCTCATAGTCTAATCATGAACTCCTCAGGCATGGAAAATAAGAATTGGGAGGTGGCAAAAGCACAGGCTAAAGGAGCCATGTTTGTTTTTGACTCTGCATGGATTTTAGAAGCATCTAAATTTCAAAGTCTTTTACACACAGGATTTTCTGCAAAGATTAATTTTGCTTCTCTTAGGATCATAACATTTGCTATGCTGGATCAGATCATTGGTCCATATAATCAGGTATCCTGCCTCATACAGAGTTTGGTTCCTCATGGCTCAGAAGAGAACAAAACCAGGCTGTAATGCAACTGATTCAATTACGCGAAGACACGGAAAAGAAGAAATAATCCTACGAGCCTGACCTGTCTCCCCTCCATGTGCATGAGGCCTGATTATCATTTCCACAACCTTGAAATAGTGAGCGACTTTCTCTGTGAAATTATGGCACTTTTCTGTCCTCTTTTATAATCCTTTCCCAGACAGGATTTCCTGCAGCAGTGAATTCCACTAGTTGATGCCTATAATATGTATATACTATCCAGTATTAGATGTAAACTATATATTGAAATCTGCTCTCCTTTCTTTCTCAATTCTGTCTCTTTGCTGGTTTCTGTATCCTTGAAAGATTCATTTCCCACAGCTGAAGTAGTTCCCAGTCTTAAAAAAAAAAAAAAAAAAAATCAAACTAGAGGATCCATTAGATGATCTACTTCTCTCCAACCTTGAAATCTGTAGGTACGTCCTTCTTTTCACCTTGTTCTTGTCTCTTTGGTTGCTTTCTTTATGTTCCCAATCCAGATTTAATTTTTCATGTATGCTAAACTCTCATACTAATAATGTTATCATTTCTCTCTTTTTTCTTTCTACCACAACGCTTTTTTCAAATTACTGTATATACCAGGACCAACTGTTATTCCCTTGCATTATAAGTACTAAATTATACCCTCACCGTTAGAGTACTGCCATTTCTTTTTACTTAAATCACAACATACATACCTTTGCCTGTCCCTCTCAACATGATAAATAATACAGGCGTGTCTGCAGAGTGTGCCATCTGGTAGGTTTGTCCTTGGGTAGGATCTGGACTTCCAGCCAGTGAAGGTGAGCATTGCATGAGCCCACTCTTTGAGATTCTGCTTCCAGCACAGCTCCTTGAGTATGGTAGTAGTGTCTGTTCAACAAAACACAGCTACAGAGCCTCACACCCTTTCTGAGACTTCAGACACTGGAAGGAAGCTGTAGGGGATCCCAAACCAGAGGCAGAGAGGCCAGTGTGCTGCACTGCACGTGTATGAGATATGCACATGGGGGCGTATGAAACAGGACTCAGAAGTCTCAAGTCTGGACTGAAGACATTACAAATTATTCATTGTCAAATTCAGAACAAAGGGGATCCAGATCTCCTGCTCTTGTCTGCTATGTCTGGACCCAGCCTGACCTATAGCAGGGAAGGCTGTGGTTGCTGAGATAGGCATTAGGCACTGAAAACAGTACCTTAATAACATATTCATGGAGTTTAATGGCCAGGAGGGATCATTAGCTCTTCTGGTTTGACCTCGTATATGCCATAAGCCTTTGGGCTTCACCCAGGCAGCTTTGTACAAAGCCCAATAACTTGTGTTTGTGTAAGTAGATTTTTTGTAGAAAAAAATCAGACTGGATTTGAGGGCATCACATGATTGGAAATCCATCTGGTCCCATGGTATTTTGTTCCAGGGTCAGTAACCATTAAATATTATTCCCTTGTTCTAATTTGAATTCATCTGTCTGCTGTTTTCAGCTTCACTCTTGATTTTTCTCTGCTGGTTTAGAGAGATCTTTAATAACTTCCAATTTACTGTCTTAAAGATACTTATACAATACAACCAAGTCACCTTTCAATTTTTTTTTAATAATTAAAGCAGGCTGAATTCTATAATAGTTTGTCTGTATCAGAACATGCAGGAAAATAGCTCTGATTTAGCTAAAGGTGCAAGTGGAAAGTCCTGTGCTAAACCATATTAAGCCACATGTCAACATTCTGAAGCAGAATTAAGGTGGCCTTAATTAAATTTGGCTTAACTAATTTCCAAAGTAAATTAAGCTAAACTGAATTGCAGATACTTTAATTCTGAATAACAGCAGAAATACGTGCTTCTATATGCAATAAATTTGTAGAGTAAGGGTATGCTTATGCTGGATAATCTGCAAGACAGAAAAGTCGATATGCATTGCCAGGATAGTTTTCGCGAGAATTTGGAGTTTTATGGTTTGTCTTTAGGTGAGACTCACTATTGTATACTGCATATGAATTATGAGAAAAAAAAAAAGCTGCGATCTGCAAATGCTGTGATTCTAATTTTTGTCTAAGGAAGAAATTTTTGGTGCATGTGCTGCCAGATGATGGGAGATCTACAAGTGAAGATAAATGGTCTGGAAAGAGAAACTTCAGCACAGGGTACAACCCATGGAAATACGGATATCAGTGACCATTCAGAAATTATTTGAATACATACTCTAAGTGAGGATGGAGCAGACACGAGGAAGCTGAAGATAGTCAAAATCAAAAAAGTTGTTGGTTACTCATAGCCAAGAGAAGAAAGAGAATTTGGGGACATTCAATACTAATGTTTTGTAGTATCTTTCAGATACTCAGTAAGACAGCTTCAAGAGTGTAGAGAATCGTGAAGACATCCTTAATGCCTTCTGAAGTGAAACAAGAAACCACCGATATATTTTCAGCCAAGTAATTATCATAAGTGAGCTCCACTTAGGAAACAGAGGACAGGGAAGTAAAGAAAAGTGCAATGGGACAGTGCATTTTCTTTTTAAAACAAAAGAGCAAGATACAAATACAAGTTTGGATATGACATGTGGAAACACATTGTGGAGAAACACGTGGAATGGTATGTCAGCATACTTTGAAGTTCTTGGTGAAAAGGCAAATCTTGATGATATTATCAGAAAGCCTTTTAAAGCTGTCATTGAGAGAAGACAGGAAAGATGGAAAGGTAATCATTGGTTGCATAAATGATGTGAAGCAGAAGACGATTTGTTGGAGAAAAAATGAGTCACTTTTCAATGGTCATAGGGGACCCTTGTGCTTCAGGGGAAGAGAACTGATCTTCCATGAAGCAAAAAATAAATAATACTAAAGTAGCAAAAAAGAGAGCTCTGTGAAAATAAATGCATTTGAAGCTCAAATAGCTTGTCATAAAATATTCAACAAATATGGGAAAAGCTGCAGAAGAAATACATTTCTCAGATGTCTATGAGGTACAATTAACCATCTTAGTAATGAGCAACATCAAGTGAAAGATCTTCTTGATGAAGTTCAGTGCAATTGTTTGTGCCGAAACCTGATAGGAACAGTATATTTCTTGGTATATATCTTATATAATTTTTTTTGGAATTTGAGAATCTCTACGTATAGATCTATCTGGTTTGGGAGGGAGAAAAGAATAGTGAATATATGTGGCTTGGGTGGGGCAGAATAGCAGTCTGTTATATCTTCATTTACTAATAATGCAATTACTTACTATATATTGCAGCTATGCTGACATATTCTAGCAAAAGAGCCTGCTCGGCCCCAGTGAATACAACTATAAAATGAGGTGAATTACCTTATAAGTAGTTGTATTCAGTACACAAAAAGTAAACATGAAGTTAGGGACTTCCGTTTGGGTGATATATACCTGAGATTCCATGCAGAGAGCACAAATACTATCACAGATTCTAAACACTGCAGATGATTATTTTCTAACACAAAGGATGTTGTATGCAGTGTTACTCTATTTTGGACTACATTATTATAGGAAAAGATGAATTAATCTTTGGTGTGGGAGTTTGTGGTTACCTAGACACCAGTGATCATGACCCAATTACATTTAATATGGGCAGAGGACAGCATTCCTATTAACATGTGTTCGTGTAGATTTTTTCTTTAATAAGGGCTGATTTTCCAGAGCTGAGGAAATATTACAAATAAAATAGACTGCAAGAGAAGGAAAAAGGCAGAGGGATTATGACTAAAAATTGTGTCCTTCTAAAAGAACTTTGTTACATATTCAAAAAAGGACACAATTTTAATCAAGAATTGAGGACGTTCAGTTAAAACCCATCCTGGTTTAGCAGCAAAGAGAAGGCAATCATTAGAGTATAGAGGACAATGAATCATAACGCTGATGAAAAATCTGCATGATAGATTGATTATAGTGAGAGAGATTTCTGTTATTTCAGTCTGTTTCTTGTTTGCTAGTGCTAATTGTTTACTAGTATTTCTGAATGTAATGAGTAAACTACAGTAGATGCTAAACATGGCTGATGAAAATGATATTCTGAGGAATAACAACATAGATTTATTGTTTTTGAATGACCAAAAAAAAAAAAAGGAAAAACAGATACCAGCCACTGTAACATTGGAAATAAATATGATAAGCTAAAAACATAAGTAAAACCAGGGTAGTCAATATTAAGGACAATAGGAAAGCATTCGATACAATAGGTAGTAAATAAGCTGTAGAACGCTGTTGTGGGAATTATTGCATATATAACGTTGTTAAACAGATGCATTTAATAAAGAAGTACCTTTCCTGTGTTAGAGGTGCTTCTCCTTTCACCTATAACATTGTTGGTCTTTCCAAAGGTTATGGTATGTTATAGTCTGGGAGCTCTCAATAACAATAATGCTAAAAATTCCCCATATCACTTCTAACTCTGGGATTTATTAGCTCGCTGGTCCAGGTGCAGGATGAACACACTTTCTTTTCACACACTTTATTTTCATGACCCTTTGTGTCTTCCGTAGATTGGCATCTCTAAGGCATCTATTCAGTTTGTTCTATCTGCTTCTCCTTGAGCCAGAAAGAGGCTAATTCTATAACTTGGCAGCAACAGTACTTGCCTAGGATGCAACAGCCCCATTCTAAAACACCACTCCAGCTCGTATTGAATTGTTCATAGGGAAGAGAAGAGATCAACTGGAAAGGCTGTCGTTCTTGTGGGGTCTGATCAGAAATGTCACCTGAGAGCTGAGCAGCTCTTTCTGAGGAAAGTCACCTCAAACCTGCTATATTCCAACAAGGAAGTTTTGTCTCACATAAACAACAACAAAATAAAATCAACAGCAACAGTTTTCCCCAAACATTCCTAACCAGATCTTTTACTGTTTCTCCCACCTCTTCTTGGCTTCTGGAATAAAGCAGAAAGTTCCCTTTGGGGGTGCTGGAAATAATGAATGAACTTCACAAGAAAATTGAATCAGAGATTCATACAAAGCAACAATGAAAAAGATTATTTTTAATGAGTTGAAGAAGATATTGCAAATGAGTTTGAAAGAGAAGTACAGCTAAGTACAATCAGGAATAAAAGTCCCTGAAACTTTGTCCATTTTGTTGTAGTTTATTCCTGCTGGCGGTTACTTTTTTATTTTATATAGTATAATTATAAATATATATCGATTTGGTTTTTCCACGTGATCAGAACGGCAGTTTGTATTTCAGTGGAAGGTATTCTTTTTGTAGTCATTCCTGTAAAAGCTAATGGTCAGCAGATTGCAGGTGCAGGGACTTGTTCTCATTTGGAGGGGAGGCTGGTAGTTTATAAAATGATTTTATGTTGTGAGATAATTGAAAGTTGAGTGAGGAGATTATTAGATTTGAAATGCTAACTCTACATAAAAACAGTTGAGGAGGAGTCTAGCACTTCTGGAAGTGTTTTCTCTGTAACTCTCTTTTTCTATTATATTGTACCTTCATTCCATTTTTTATTGCTTTCCGTGTATTTTTTTTTTTTTATTCCCAGGCTTGAAAAGTAATAGGATTGGATCTGGCTGTCATGTGAGCTGGGGAGAAAGGGCTACAGAATGATGTTGTGATGGCTCAGAGCGTGCATGCTCCGGCAGCTGGCAGTGATGGGCAGGAAGGGAGACAGGCCTGCAATGCAGCATAAACGCGTCTGAGTAACACAGCGCCTTGCTCACAACCTTCAGCTGACCTGCACCCAGGGGAACAGGCACCTGAAGTCAACACCATAGCCAGTGCTACTACTTTTCACCAAAAACAAAAGCAATGACTGTGCTATGTGACAGCACGTATGGATTTTGTGGTAGGCAGCTGGACACCATTTTCATGGTGACCTTTTAAGAGCAGCCCTTTTGTCTTTTCCAGTGAGGGAGAATGAAATAAAAGGGATCTGAAAACAGCTCAGGCTGGCTCCAAAAGAGTGACAGAAAGGTCACTTTTCTGATAAAGCCAGTATGTCTGGTGATTGGAAGGGTTTCCAGGGGTCAAAGTGTTGACATTTTTTCCAAGTCAAGTACACCTCCATCAACCTCCAGGTGCACTGAAATGGCTTGAATTTCTCCTGGTTCGTCAGTTCTAGATAAATGTATTGCATAGACTGGATACCTGCAGCAAGCTACCAAAACTGCTTCTCTGGTTTCGTGTATTTGGTTCTCTCTCACAGATACTCACCAAATCCTTTGATTTGTGAACCCTAAAGTATGATTTGTACGGCTAAGTGATATTAAATGTCAGCTTTGAAAATGGGCCTTGTCACGACTAATACAAAATTCACTCCTGTGGTTAATTTAACGAGATAGATCGGCAGACATCATACATTTATTAAACAACCATAATTATATTTATATTAATGCCATTCTCTGCCCAGGAGAGATTCAGGCCTAGCATAGTGAAACGTGTCCATAATGCAGAATTGAGATTTCTGAATATAGACATAGTGAGAAACTCAGGACTGTAAGAATGAGGCCATGTCGTGGGCTGAGACTGAGTAGTTTTGGGATGTTCAGATGTTAGCTGGGCAGAGGCGGCTGTGATGAAGGTACATGATAAGAGCTCACGTCAGACTTCGGGAATACCTACAGCTTTTTGGTTATTCCAAATGCTGCAAGGTTGGTTGAAATTCATTGGCAGAGGTATTGACCGCTCCCAGATGTATTTCGTTTGTATGCTCATATACTTTAAAAGGTCAACAGAGCAACTTGATAATTTTAAAGACAGCCTGCTGTGTCTGAAGTATATTTAGTTTCATGCTGTCTTCTCTGCAGGGTATGATATCAAGTTGTTTTGGTGTTACACCAAGCATGTTGCACATCTTTATGTGGACAAGATCATTGCTCAGACTTAGGAAACAGATAAGAATTGGATTTTTTCTGAATCTTCCTATGCACAATTATGTTGTTTCAGGGAAATGGTTCATGGTTATTGCCCTGTTTTGTTCTGCCTGGTTGCATTGATGTCCTGGGAATAAAGCAGAAAGTTTCTGGGACAAGTGGCAGCTCTGCTCTTGGTTGCAGGAGGCAAGAACAGCCTCTACTGAATTCAGCAGCTTCTGTCTGCTGCTTATGCTGACACAGTGTCCACTTTTCCTCCTCTGCATACTGATGTTCCCTATCTTTAGTTTGCTTGTCTGTCGCTATAAACAGGGGAGAACAAAGTTGACAGTGTTGGATTGAAGGGCTGTAAGTGGTTATTGATTCCCGGGCTTCTTGCATGTAGAGGTGGGGGGTCAGGAAGGGTGTGTGTTTGAGTACAGGCACAAGCATGCAAGTGATGATGGTATGTTACTAACAGTGAGTAATGGGATGTACATAGTTGTGCTGTTCAAGTGGATTTACATATGCTGTAGCTAGATGTGTGTTTGTATGCACACTGAGGATGTGTTTATATGTTATACTTGGAAGAAGTTGTGTGCAAGGGTGTATGTGTACATTCATCTCTTTTTATAGGCAGAACATGAAATGTGTCTAACTGCTATGAGTATTTACTGCTTCAAATATATGAGTGCATGTATTTTGTGCGTGTATGTGTAGTAGCTCATGGGGCTCCTGGTGGGTCTGTATTGGGCTACGTACAGCTCAAGTGATATTGGAAAGGGCAGCATTTTGTTGTTGTGTGACACTATTTCAGAGTTGCTAGTGCTGGTGGAAGGGCAAAAAGGAAGGGATGCATAATCCTCAGCTTTTTAGCTAAATCTTTCTTGCATAGCACATGTGGGAGTCTGGAGTACCTTGTGAGGGGGAAAGGGACCTCATTTCTAAATGAAGACTGAAAAGAAAATGTATATAGCAGTGATGAGGTCAGGTTTCTTTCAATTCTTATATCTGTGTTCACAGGAAAATATCACACTTCCTTGGTGACCTTTTAATAAATGCAAAGCTAGGTGGGAAATCTGTCTTTCAGTTCCTTTGCATTTGTATCTAATTAGAGTGGAGGTATGGAGTGTGGTGTACAGGACTGCAATGAAGCCTGCTGAAGGACAGCACTGGCATTTGTGAATGTGTGGCTGCGCTCCTATGGGCTGCCACATGCAGAGGAGATGAATGCCTTCTGAGGCCCTGTCCCATCTCTTCTAGCTGAGATTGGACCAGAACTGTAGGGCAGCCTCCTCATACTGTGCAGGTCAGTTCAGTGATACCTTATTGACACGAGGGGTGATAAGACGGTTGAAAGCGAAACAGAACAGACCATGCTTGTCAGTAGTCCTTCTTTAAGTTGGTGTTGTCTACTGCATTGTAGAGCAAGGAGAAATGCCTTGTTACTTATAATGTTTTCTCATTACCAGTGTTTATCAAAAGATTGATAAAATACTCCAGTGTTTATCAAAAGATTGAAAGGAACACAGCATGTGTTCCTTGACTTTTCATGCTTTTCTTTAGGGTATTCTACAGCTCTTTGTCAGCATAGGTATTTTGGTAATTAAAACAACATGGCTGGATTTTGTGGCAGAGAAGGACAGGAAAACCAAGATTTGCCACAACAGTGACTTGTTGACTGGTGTAGTATGAATGATGTCTTCTCTGAGTTCATTGCTAGAAAAGAGGAGGAATCATAGCAGTATTTTCTGTGTCTCTTTGGAATAATCTGTTGTGATGCTTTCTGGGAGAGGGAAAAAAAAACACAACAGATTTCTGAATCCATGTGAAAAGGTTCTTCGAAGAGGGGCAGCCCAAAGAGAGATCAATTTTATTGTGGTACTGATTTGGCTCATTATCTGCTCACATATTCCACAAATGAGAAGCACGTGGCACTTCTAGGCTTGCTCAGAATATGTAAGTACAGTTCAGATGGCATTTCAGGTCAGGTTGGCATTGCTCAAGATCCTGACTGGTTGGAATAAGCAAGGGTAAAATTTTGAAGAGAGATTTATTTCATGTACATTTAATAACAGATATTTCAATTCCCAAGGCACTTCATCAAGTACTCTACTCTTTTCAGTCAGTTCCACTGATTTCACTTGAGAGCATACAGCTATGATAAACTGAATTGAACATGAGATCTTGTTAAGTCCTCATCTGGAATTTAAACCTTAAAAAGCTTCCAAAAAGGCAAAATCAGTAATTGAAGACCTTCTCTTTAAGACAGCCAGAACCCTTCCAAGGCAACCAGAAGTATTTTACACGTATTATTTCTGTGTCAGTGCTGCAGAGGCTGGGCACAACTCCCAGCTACATCTCATTTATATCTATATGCTCGACTCTAAGAGGAAGAGGGATGCAGGGGGAGTGAAGAGAAACCCTTAAGACCTTTCATTCCTTTGTGGCACATTGGCACTTCTGTTTGCAACAGCATAAAGTTATTTGTTATATATAGAGAACCCAGCCTGTAGGACTGTGTAGAATTTACATCCCATTTGGAGGGAAAACCAGCTGCAGTGTACATGGAGAGGATATTTCCACATGCAACTTGTAACCTGCCTCTCAAGCTTATTATTTGCCTATGAATGAATGATGTGCCCTTGTGAAAGGATGCACCCACAGCTTTTACAGACCTGCTAAAAGAGCCTGCAGGGACGGAGTTAAAACCTTGTCTTTACTGATCGTACATAATCCTTAGTGGATTTTGGATGTAAAAGAGAGACTCCAGGGTTGGACAGAACAAAGGGGGAAGAGATTTCCAATCAGAGCTGGCTTTTAATGTTTTCAGTAGTTGAATAACTGTATTTCCATTATTTTGCTTAAGACTGATATCAAAATTAGGGACTTTGGAGTGACTTTAGGGGAAATTCATAAGTTGTGGAGCTGGACCTGCTGAGTTTGGAACCTGTTGCATTTTCCAGTTCAATACTAGACCAGTGGAGAGGCATAGGCAGAATTAGTGTCACTGAGTCACGGTAAACACAGCTCAGGGTAATGGCTATGCATGACGATAGCGCGCATAATCTGTTGCTTGCTGACAAGAAGTGGAAAAGAACAGGGTATATTTTTCTCAAATCATTTGCCAATCATTTTTTATTTTTATTAGGCGTCTCAGTAACAGTACTGCCTGGCTTGGTTCTGTGTAAAAGGCTCTAATTTTTATGTTTCCATTTAGTCATTTTTATTGTGTTGTTTCCTAACTCGTTGCTGAATAAATCCACGTTACACTGAAGCAAATGCCTCGGAAATAGAAAAACAGTTCTGTGCTATTCCGTTGTATTTATTGGGGGTGACTGGTATTACTGGGTGTAATGAATTGACTTATAAAGGACCAAGATCTGTATTCTTGTGTTTTGCTGTTTATAACACTAATTGCTAGAGATAATTAGGATGGTGTTAATAAACGCCTGAAGACCATGCACACAGTTTAGAAGAGAAGCAGATATGAATCTCTGTGTGTTCCCATTTAGTTGCCTGCCTGTACTTTCTTGAATCGCACTTTAGGTGAATGTTTGTACTGATGGAGTGTTTTGTTTTGCTTTTTAAATACCCAGTGAATATTTGTGTGCAAACTAGGAACTGTGGAAGATTATAATATAACTATGACAGAATGTGTATACATGCATGTGGATGTAGGAGCTATCCCAACACATGTTCTCTCAGATCTTCAAGTGTGCAAATGTGTGCTGGTATGTCAGATGAACATTGCATGTTTATAGATGGATCCTGTTTGTTATGGTACTAGAATCTTAGAAATGTGTCCCTGTACATCTGCAATCAGGTGTATGTGGAGATCTATGAGTGTATCTGATGAAGAAGTGCACATTGGGGTTCCCAAATAGGAGATAATGCGATGTTCAAAAATGTTCTAGAAACTCCACAACATCCATGTTTAGCAGTCATTTTGTGACTAAGAACTGGGGGATTTTCCTTGTGAAAGAAGAAGCGTAAGTGAAATAAGTATATGAGGACATCTGTGGCATTGACCATACAGCTGATTGTCAGTCTGAGACAGTGAATTTTCTATATGTGCCTTTTTCTCTCACTGGCCCTCGTAGATGTGACCTCTGGTAATAACAGTTAATAAAGCCTTTTTTTTTCCCCCCCCAGAGAAATGGGCATAAGAGCTTGGCAGTAACTGACGTTTCTTGAAAGTCACGTCTAACATTTTTTCCACGAGCAGCCAGTTCCTCCTTTTAGTCTCTGAACATAAGACTTGCCAATAGAAGCCCAGAAATAGCTTTTCTCACTTGAACCGATGTTTGCCAACAATAACTAAGGAAAAGGGATCTATTTTTGTAGCTGGATTCTAGTGTGAGGTAGCTCTGTTGGCTTCAGCAAAAATGAACTTGGCATCTAAAGTTAAAAGGTTTATTTGTTCTGGAAAGCTTTTTGGCCAAATTCGAACACGATGGTTGAGAGGTGATATGTGTTAGTTATCTGTGGACAGGAAGGTGTCAGTCAAGTAAGCATAAAACAGTGCAGTGAAGTTGGTCTTAATCTAGCTGTGATTTAGGATGTTGTAACCTCTATATTGAGGAGTGTTGGAGAAGGATAGTGTGTGCCCATCCAGGCCTCATCATCTTGACCTTTCTTGTCTGAGATTTCCCCAACATCAGGACTGAATGCAAGGGACTGTAGAGCTGAAGTGGAAAGGCCAGACAGGTTCAGCTCAGGTAGTGACAGGTTGAGGGCCAGTGTTTCTTGTCCATACTATATCATCTCTGCTGTTGCTCAGCTGGGATAGAGTTGAACTATTTAGGTTGCCTCTTCTGAGAAAAAGAATGAAGGTCAGCAATAGCAATGGGAGAAATGGAGATAAAGCAGATGTCTCTGCTTGCCAGCCAAGGCCTGGTCCTGCTAGCCCCAGGCAAGATAAGGGGACAAGGCCTCTGAGGATACTGGGGTTCAACTAGGAGCCCAAGTCATTAGGCAAGGCCATGGTGATAAAGCAGGTCCAAAGTCAAGGTGGGAACAAAAGTCAGGATAAGGTCCAGCGTTGTTCAGCAGTGTCAGACACAGCCTGGCAGCCACTTGGTGGGTCCATGGTGACTTGGTGAAACTGGGAAGTCAGTCTGTGGGTCAGAGCCCAGACTGATGGGCTGTGTGGTCAGGTATAAGTGTGGAGGCAACGCAGTCGGAGCTGGAGGTGAGCACATTTACAGCATAGCCCTGAGCTGAAATGAGGCTTCTGGCCCCATGGACAGAGAGTGTGAGTGGAGGCCCCAGGAGGGCCATTGTGGCCTGCTAGTGCACTGAGGGCCCTGAAAGCCTGATTCAGTTCACTACCAGAGTATCATGTCTGAGTTGTCTCCATCTCTCTTCCAGATCAGAACTGTGGAACAGCTGTTAAAAATAAACGCTAGAAAATCTATTCCAGACTTTATACTAGACCCTGTCTGTGTTGGGCAGGAGATTTGGGAATTATTCATTCAAGTGTTTGCAAACCTCAGACCCAGCTGGGTGTACTCAATAAGTATGTTAGCTTTTCATCTGAGTTTTATAACTTAAGCTATAAATTCAAGGCTTCTGTTCTTTCTTAACTAGCTAAGATCCTGACAGACAGTCTAATTCTAACAAACCACTGACAGTCTCTCCTGACTCTTGTAAAGGCCAGGCTTCATGGACAAAAATATTTGTTCCTTTTGCTTGGGAGACAAAAACAGATTCAGGTTTTCATTTGCTGTGATAAAAGTTACTCAGATAGAAGCAGGCACCTTCCAATGTTGTTTCCATCTGTTGTCATCGTTGAGCATCACCACTCTCCTGAACTCACCTGGCTTTTTAGTCCTCCTATTGTCTGAAAGACTGGTTGTATGTTGTCTTTCTGAGCCTGTCCAGATTCCACCTCCTCTGTCCCTGCTGTGTGGGCATAGCAGGAGCTCCCTGGCCACCTTGTGTTCAGCTGTCCAGATGCAACGTCTTTTCCAACCTTGCTGATTCTATGATTCTATGAATCTGTGACCTGCAGGGCTTTGTCAGAGTGAGAGTGGTGCTCAGAGGCTTGCTGGTACTCAAGAAGCTTAAAATGACCCCGCTGTATGCAGACAAGGGACTTCAGGCTCTCTGGAGTATGGGGATGGGTGGCTTATCTACCTGAGGGAAGGATTTTGTCTTAGGAGGAAGGGAATAAGCAGGGCGTAACTGAAGATTGAACTGCTGTCCTGCTCTCCACCACTACCTGTCATTTTGTCTGAGTGAGTCTGATGTGGTGGTGTTGTTTATTACAGGAAAAAGAAAAAAAAAATGTTCTTCTTAGAACAGTCTCATATTGCATTTTTTTTTCTAATTTAGTCTTTAATTCTTGTTATTCTATGGTTAAGAAAAAAAAGTGTGGGAAAATTTCAAATTAACAGCTTCAAACAATTTTGTTTCTAGCAGCGAGACGTGAAGTGTGAGAGGTAAAGAGAACTGTAGGCTCCCCAGCTCTGCCCATGCCCTTCACTAGGTGCCCTTGGCTTGGTCACTCCTCCTCTGATTCAGCATCCCTGATTGCAGCTTGCAGTGCTGCTCTCCTATCCCCCAGGGGGTATCCTGCGATTAATTGAGGGATGTATCTAAATCGCTTTAGCATGCAAGCCGAAAGTCACCAGGGACAAAACTGTTACTAGGGCAAGAATAAAGGTCAGACCCTTGCTGACATGGTTGTCTTGATTAATTACTACACTAATCTCTATAACTCCTCTTCAGCAAATATATTTTGGCCTCATCCCTTGTTTTGTTCATTTTTCTCTGACTTAGTTCTGAGAGAACTAATGAAAAGACCTATGTGGAAAATATGCTTCTCTCTGTATCCCTTCCTCTTGACCAGCTGTATGCCTGGTTCTGCCATTGGGGTCCTGTCCTTCACCCTTGCTAGTGGTGAAGCCCTTCAGGGCTTTGCTGAAAAGTCCCCTGCCTAGTTAAATGACCCTTCACTGGATACCAAGAACAGACTTATCCCTCGATTAGTGACTTGAGGAGCGGTAAGTGATTACTTGAATTACTAGGGACATAGTGTGTGGAATTGACTGAAGGCAAGAGTTACATTTGATACTGTTTTCCTGCAGTGTTTTTTTTTTTTTTTTTTTTTTAGTATTTCTATATATAAGGAAGTGCAAGGTCAATGCTAGAAAATCTCACAACGTCTTTGTTCTCTGGGTGAAGCCCCCTGAAGGGCTGAGTAGCTAACTGTGACTGAGGGAGGGAGGTGCTGGTGATTTGGATTCTGTGACCGACCGATATGGCCCTGGAGCTCATTGTTTTGGGACAGTCACTTTTGAACACAGAGATTGTCCAGGATCTATTAGGGATCACCAGCAGCATCAGAGAAAGATGCAGCAGGGCTTGGAGAGGAGCAGAAGGCAAAGTGAGTGAACGTGTGTGGGGAAGCTCAGTGAACCAAACCTTCTGTGGATGAACAAAAGAGAAGATTCCCTCCAGGTACCTACCCAGTGGGAAATCAAAGAAATGAAGAAAATCTCTCCTTGTCTCCTATTCAGCTCTTTGTTCTGGTGTGTTGTATTTTCCATTCCTTCATGATTACATCCGTGTCTCAGTCAGGTATTGTTTTCTGCTTGAGTTGGGAACATTCCCTAAAGCTGTTCTGAGTGCACAATACTCTTATTCTCTTTCCCAGGCCAATTTTAGAGTGAATTTTGGCAGATTACACAATTGCAGAATGTTTACTGTCCTGTCTTACATCATCATTTTCCTATATCGTTTATTTTTCCTTTGACGGATTTTTAACACTCTCAGTTTAATATGCATCAGAGATTAAAGTGTATTATCATAATGCAGTGGGGTAAAAAAAAAAAAAAAAGGCAAAACAAAGACTTTTTTTTTTTAAACTGTTTGCTCTTTAGATTTCAGAGCAGCTGCCAGAGGCAGTGGTTTAAACCAGTTGTTTGGCATTCAGCACCATGTGCAGTGATGCTTCTTCTCACAGGACACTGCTGAAAGGATGGAGTTGTGCAGTGGACTAGGTTTTCTGTGTACGTGTCTCTGATGTTTAGTTTTAAAACATTGTTCGTCTAAGGAAAACTCTGAATGAATGTTGGGGTAGCATAGCGAAGATAAGTTTTTGTGGCTAATTTTTGCAGCTCCATTGTGCAAACATATATAGGAAACATCAGTTTTTATGAACGTGAAGAGTATCAGATGCCTCTTAGAAGTGTCACATCTGATCATGTGTAGTGTTTTTTTTAAATATATATATTTCTCTTCTTTTGTTCTCTGTTACCAAGGTCATTTGCTTGGAAACTGACTGCTTTTTTCTTTCTGAAGTTTGTATACTTCCCCAAACCGAGACAGTAATCCTCTTTTTGGACAGAACTCTTGATTGTAGTAGAAATGATTGCAATGTCACAAACAGAGGATTATCATTTTCAGTAGGAATCATAAAAGCAAGTTGAAAAGGACTCCTAAGAAAGAGCCAGTTTATTCTTATGCAAATTTTCTCAGGTAGTAAGGCTGCAAAATGATAAATCTGAAAACACCTGTAATCTGGAGTCAGCATCTTCTCTGCTGATAAAGGTTTGCCTCCTTTGCCTTGAATGCTCAGGAGGTCCTCAAAGTCTTGGAGACATGTAGTTTATTCTTGCAAGGCCTCCATGTTTTTTTACCTGATGCTTTAGGAAGCTGCTGTGCATTTGCTTCCGTCTGGTCTCCATCTCTGAAAAAGCCAAAGTGGAAATATCCACTACAGAACAAGAGGAAACATAAGCTGCTTTTGTGTGAGTCACATCAGTTATCCCACTTGCTAGAGACAGCTGCCTCCCCCTCACCCTAGTTCTGTCTCTCTGATCTTGTCTCCCTTTCTTCAGTCTGTTCCTTACAGCCTTCAAAGACCTGTTTTATTTTTCTCTTTCTCTCCAAAAGCACAGTAAGTGGAGATGTTAAACTGAGCCTTTGCTGGTGGGATTATAAAGGAGAAAAAGCTTATAGGTGGTTTGCAGAAGTTTGTGTCTAACTGATATTCGTACTTGGTAAAAAAAAATCCAAATGTCTAAGCTCACGTACATGCTGCTGGTCAGTTCCGTGTGGGCAAGCATCATGGGTTCATCTCTCCGGTGATAAAGTAGAATATACAGTAGAGAATCTTTAGAAGAGAGCTTTGATCTCCAAATTTTTTCCTTTTAATAATCATATTTCCAGCCAAAAAGATGGTTAAAATATTCATCATCCATCAGTGGACACATGAGTTGGCAATAAAGTGAGCCTTTGGACTCTGCAGACCTGTGAACCCAGGTTAGCAGTTGATGGCAGCTGGTTTTTGATTTTTGATTTTTCATTTCTGACCGTGCGGTCCGTGTTCCCATGACTCTTCACAGGATGTCCCTCCTAATCCAGCCTCCCAATAATGTGATCAGTGTCTTGCCCCTTAGGCCTTTTGGTAACATCTTTCCTTGACATAACTTTCTCATGTATTCTTTAACTCTTTATATGGCACTATTGCATTATACGTTTGTTACATGAATCTATATTAAATCAAAGCAGACATCAAAGAGCATTCTGCAGTACTTTTGCCTGAATTACCCTCAGAGTTATCAGCTAGCTCTGGGTGGCTAGGACAGTGTTCAAAAGAAAGAGAGAGAGGGAAAAAATGGTCAGATTTTCACTGTTATTGCGCATTCTTCTATTAATGTGACAAGCAGCAAGAAGGGTCCTGTGTCAGAATAATTATGCTGACACCTGTAAGAAAACAGCCAAAAAACTCCTTGCTTGTACTCCCATCCTTTAGCTTCAAAGAGTTGCCAGGCTGGGGGAAGTCCTCTCCTATGCAGTGTCTCTTTCCTCTCTGATCTGAACTGGGCATAGATGCTTTTTATGCTTTCCCATGTGCCTTTGGCTTGGAAAATCAATGACTCTCATGTTGTTTCAGAAGTGCTAATACAATAAATTGTAGAATCATAGTTGCTTCCCATCACCGATCCTGAAGTTGTAGGGAGTGATAGTTGGAGGCCAGCTTTGATGGTTTACGAAAGATGACCAAAGAGAATTTGTGATATTAAAAAGAAAGAAATTAGCATGGGGAGTCATTTATAATTTAGGAGGAAAGTCTCAGATAGCTCTTCAGTTGTATCAGCAAAAGGGGATGGGCGTACAGTACACAGAAGGTTAGAGTAATTATAGTTGAAATGGGAGAGGAAGGCACAGAGCTGTAGATGGCTCTATGCCTTAGCCTCTTACCTCTGGATCCTTATGTGAAGAGAGGTATTTAAAGTAAGTTTTTAAGGAGTCTGACACACAGTGGGTCTCAGGCTAATCCATGAACGTGGCCATGTGATGGTTCCACTGTGCAGTCTGGCATGTGGCACATGATGTTGTCCCGGCAGGGGAACTGCCACCAGGTAGAAGCCGTGCTCTGGCACCATTGGAGGACGGACATGGAGGAAATGGGAGATTTTGGGGAGAACGGTCTTACATCTGTCAAAAGCACGCTTAAAAATAAATAAATAAATAAAGTGTGCCTCAAAGCATAATCAAAAAAGCTATGGAAGAAGATATGGGACCCTCAGGACTGGAATAAGAAGTTGTGTAGGCTGAGATTTGGATGCATTCTGGAGCTGTTTGTGCTGTCCTGGAGCCACAAGTACATTGGCAGAGCTGGTAGGCAGCCAGGATAGGAACAGAGCAGAATGCTATGGGACCGTGCTGGCTGGTGTATACAAGAAGACAATGCTTGCATGATTTCTGTTGGTGTTATTTTGTATTCTGCCGAAGTTGTAACTCACAGAATCAGGTGAAGCTCAGTAGCTCAGGTTTTATTCCTGCTAGACTTATAAAGGATCTAAGGAACAAAGAATTTGAACTACTGAAAAAGAAATAATTAAAAATGGCCAGCAGACTAGATAGCATACATCTAAAACATGATTAGCAAGGTGCTAATTATCATTCCTTGTGTTTAAAAACTTACTCCAGAGGCTGAGAACCACCAATGAAAGAACCACAGGCACTAGAGTAACTTGGGTATAAGGAAATGCAATGACTGAGTTAATTTTGCCTTGATATGGTGCATTTTGGGGGGGATGTATAGGGGATTAGAGGCTGAAGAAGAAATGGAATATAATGTTTCACATTTGCCAAGACTTATGCTTATGCAGATTGGATTAAATGGACATCCCAGGTGAGTCAGAACTAATAAGAAGGGAGCTTCCTAAAAATAAATAGATAAATAAAAATAAATAAATAAAAAATGGAGTTTTGAAGTGCACAAAAGAAGCATTTGTGTAGTCAAAACCTAGTTAAGAGGATGAAAAAAATAGGTGTGATACATTAAGCATCATTGGGATGGAAAGAAATTGATAGTAAGTTGATTCCAGTTACCTCTCTGTGAATTGATCTATATTTATATTTTTAATGACTGAAAGTAAAGGAGGACAGTAAGATAATATTTATTGTTTGCAGCTGATCTGAATTATACAGTGGGAAAGAGGACCAAAAGATTGTAGATAGAATGGAAGATGAAACACAGAGAGTGGCAGGGTAAAGCATGTTTGAAGGAATAGTTTAAAGCATTTAGACACATGGTTGGACTCTGAATTAGCTCTAACCATTCAAGAAAACATAAGTAGCTATTATAAAGACAGCTTGATAAAGATGTCTGTGCTATGTGCAGCAGCAGCAATAAAGAAAAAAATGTGAATAAAATGCCTGCATGTGTGAAGAAAGAAGGGGACTATGAAGATGCTATAATATTCCTCTAGCCATGAATGGTAGTACCGCCTGTGGAGTACTGTGTGTGTTATGGGTCATTTCCTTTGTAAGAGACAAAGCAGTGATGAAGGGGGAGCTAGAGAGAGCACGTGAAAGTGCTTAGTGACCTGGAAGGCAGCTTCAGTATGGCAAAGTATTAGGGATACTTGAGCTATAGAGTTAGAAAGGGACGGAATAAAACGTTGCGGTGCAGAGAGCACAGCAGTGTGCAGAAGTAACACCAAGCACTGCGCTGGGGAGAGGACTCGCAGTGCTGGGGATATTTGGCAGCAGCAGGAAGCAGGCTCACCACCCCAGCGGGTTCTCCTCCACGTAGCATTGCTGCCAAGCCAACACGCAGCTTTGCTGGTCTGCTTGCGTCTGTAATGCGCTAGCACGGGAGCAGAGCACCGGAGATAATGCGGGCAGAGTTATCAGGCTGGAGAGGCTGGGGCAATGTCTGGGTCGTGCTGTGCTGGCTTCTCACGAAATGTACTTTAGTGCCTTAATCCTTACGTTGGTGCAAAAGCGGTACTATGATCCTGGGGTCTGATTTTGGATGGGGAAGAAAAGCACGCTAACCTTGTTGTATCATTTTGGTCAATACATATTTTCATCACCTCCGAGGTGGGGAGAAGAGCATGTGTTTTAGCAGGGTGAGAGGGAAAGGCTTTAAGGTTGCCTCCATTGCAATTTATAGCACAGTGAATTTTAAGATAAAAAATATTTTGGAAGTTCCCAGTATTGCTACTTTAAATCTTACTCTACTTTAAAGCCATGCAGGAAAATAACAAGGTGTTGTGTAATATATTAAAAGAATATGAGAGCATTTCATGTAATTAAGATGCAACAATTACTTCTTTATGTAATGCATAATTAACCTGGAGAACCCCGTAGTGGAAGGCATTATGGAGACAAATACCATATTAAGAATTTTTAAAACAGGTTAGACAGTTTATGAATAGCATCTGCATTTACATTAGCCAGAATAAATTTATAAGGATCATAAATCCTTTTGTTCCAAGGCATGTGGTGATCACCAGCCAGGATTAGGAAGTTATTTCGTGGCCAAATGGGGTAAATTCATAGCTGAAAAGAAGGCTTGGGTGGGCCTAGAGTCTGGTCACTTTTCTGTATGCTGGAGTTATTTATATACGCAGACATCTAAGTGGAAGTAGAGAGGAAGGAAAAGTGATCCAGGGGTTAGACTGCCAATTTAGGACTTTAAAAATGTAGCTTCTTGCTGTCCCAGACTGCTTTTAAAAGCTAATTCATTTGACACAGATTCTCAGGCATACTTAGAGGTCTACCTCCCATTTAATCTTCAGATACCTCAGGTACCTGTCGGTGACTTGTTCCAGAATCCACAGTGTTCACATAGCAGGAGAAGGCATGTATGTGAGAGAAAGTCATGGATAGACTACAGGTGAATTTTCAAGGTACCGTCAGATGGGGTAACACATGATAACTTGTTGCAAATAGCAGGATTATGGTAAAGAAAGGTGCTTTCTTGAATAAAGCACTTGATTGTCACCAGTGTAAGGTAGCTCCCTTTCCTTACGCTGCCCAGGAATCACTAACAGTTTCCCTGGTTCTATTCCTTAAGCATCCTGAAGCAGCATTTGTTTTCTTTTAGGAATTATCTTTTTGTTTTTAATATTTATATTAATAATAATTTTTATTAAAAAAAACATTGGTAGTGCTATTTGCTTTTGTTATCTCTACTAGCAAAAACTTACCCTCTGGACCTTCACTTCCACAGGCGCTCATCTTCCCCCTGCTTATTCTGTTTGCATTATTGCCTGGTCAGTAATGTGAGACTTGTGCACAGATGATGTACAGGTAACCATTCGGATCAGATTACGCGGGCAGACTTCTCCCTGGAACCGTTTGCGGTCCTTAGATCAGACCTTCAGATACGCCTGATCCAGTCACTGAGGAACAGTGCAGACTCCTCCAAACTGGCCTGGTGTATCATTCGCTCAGCCTCTTTGGTTATGTTTGAAAAGACACTGTGGGAAGAGGTGAAAGATTGCTCAGCAAAGAGAGGGATAATCTGTTAATGCTGGTCCAGGTCCATCCAAAGCCTAAAAAGAGTTCCCTAGCAAGCACGTTGCATGGTAATGAATAAGACAGAAAACCATAGTACTACTCAACTTTTGTGGAAAGCAAGAACTCTGCAGAGAATAATGTTTTCCTACATGGTTTGTCTACATAGGGGAAAATATCCTCTTTTTTCTTTCTCTTTTTGTCAATCTTTTATTCCCGATTTGTGCATCCTTCATGGTTATGCCCCACATAAAAGCATAGTCAACCCTAGTAATCTTCAAGAAGCAGTTCGGCAAAACTGGGCATTCCGGTCCCCTGCACTGTCTTCAGTCTCATACAGCAAAGCGGAACAGGTGTAACAGCATCCAACAGGCAAGGAAGCATTCCCTGTCCAACTAATACTGTTTTATATGTGTGCTGTCTTTTGGGGAGGGTCCTGGGAAGATGGATCCAGCCCTGTGCAAGCCCTGGGTAGTTTTCCATCTGTTGATGTAAAAGATGAGACAGCAGCGTGGGGGATAAAGCGGCCAAGTAAAGTGGTCATCTGGGGTTGGCAAATGCAATGCTGGTATAATTTCTTTGGCTCTGACACAGCTGACCATATGTTGAATATTGGGTCGATCATGGGAGGAGATTAAGGAAGGGAGAAAGGACGCCGAGCAAAGAGCAGAGAAGGAGAATTTGGGAAGGGAGACAGGGATGGGGGGAAGAGACAGGGAGACGGCTGTGGGAATGCTGTGAGGAAAGGGGGTGGAGATGGGAATGCATGAAAAAAAGAGGTCAGCACGGTTATAAGGAAAGAAGGGAGAGATAACCTTCTTCTCCACAGTAAGTTTAAGTAACCCTTTTCTCCACAAAGGAGAATGCCTAATTAAAATAATTGTTTATCTGGAGAACTTGACCAGTAGTTTTACTGTTTACTAAATCCCCATCTTTCTCATAAGCAGGCCTGTCAGGCCTCTTTCTCCCCTCTGCTCTGCTTCACTCCATCCCTTGAGCAATCTTGCCTGTAACATCCATATCTTTAGTCAGGGAAAGAGTCCAGGTGAATGATAAAAAGAGTAGCACGTTCTTGGGTACAAAAAAAAAAAAATTTGCTTAGTCCCAGCTGATGCAAAACCCCAGCCGAGTTCAGCAAAAGTTTTGAGAGAGGATTCAAGGCAAGCTAGGCCTTGTTTCCTCACCGTGTAGCCCAAGTACTGGATATAACGAGAACAAACATTCGGAGTGAGGCACACCTCTCCAAGGGTGAGGTGGGGGTTGAGGTTTCCATTAGCTTTCCTCTTGTTATCATTCCTCTGTATCAGCATCCACTGACCTCAACAACCCCTCCCTCTTTCTCATCCTTTTATCTCTCCCGTCCTTTTATCTTCTGTCTCTAACTCCATCCCCTCTCATCTTTCTTTCTAGAAACTCCTGCTAGCTTATTTTTTTCTCGTATCTTCAGCCTTTTCTGCTTGCTTAATCCCCTTGAAATCATTTGGCCCGAATTCCTATCCCCTCAACTCCATCTGTTTAGCATGCCATACCTGCTGCTTAGGGTTCTCTGGGGCATGAGAAAACCTGGCTTGCTCCCTCCTGTCCTAGTTGTCGAAATAGCCAGTTCCCCAGCGTGTATCTGCATATATTCGTTCACAGGGGTTTAAAGGACAATACCTTTCAGGGCTGGTCCAAGCTAAAATTTAGGCTGCAGACACCAGGCACCAAATGTTTCTTTCAGCTGCCTGGTTTATCCTCTGCGGCCTCCAAATGGTTTCTATCAGTATTCTGACGGAGAGCTCGCTGATGGAATTAGTGGGAAAACAGACTGTCAATTTATTTATATCCAGCCTTAGGGCATAACCATTGTGCATGTGTAAAGCTATTAGGATGCAGAGAATATTCTGCATGTGTGTGTGTGTATATTGACTGGCAGTGAGTTTACAAGGAAATGCCGTTGCCCCAGGGATTGAACGGTGACCAGAAGTGGGAGAGGGGACCGTGCCGAATGCCAAAGATCCCCTTTCTCCGAATGCAAGAAACAACTGATGGCTCCAAAATCTTTTGTCTACTTGTGTTTATAAATATCTTTCGACTCTAGTTTTGCTGCAGCTCTAGTTACCCTTGTGGAGAGAGAAATTTCTAATTTAACTTTTGGAGTCCTTCCACCTTCTTCAACAATATCTGTGTTATGAAACTATTGCTGCCTTTGGCTGTGGGTTTGTTTAAAGCATATGAGTAATGAATAATAAAGTTTTTCCATTACATTGTCTTTTAGCCTGTGAAGCGTTTTTAGGGCAAGTTGAGAGACACTGGAAACATTTAGTTGTGGGTATTTATTTGATGCAACAGCGCTGAATATGAATGAACTGTTTTTCCAGTATGATTTCATCAGCTTTGGTTGGGAAAACGTGTATTGTCAATATCCTGATCAAACGATAAGTGAATGAATAGCTGCCTTTTTTTTTTTTTCCCTCCTCCCCAGTTTCCTATTACTGTGACAGTGTCAATTGGGAGATGCAGGTGAGTCCCCTACTGCCCCAGCCATTACACTAAGACACTTTTAGCAGAAAAGGCAAGATATACGTTGGTCTAACTAGACCAAGAGCTAGTAGAGTAAGTGTCCATTTCATTCATTTGATTAGCCATGTTGCCTGTCTCAGGAATCTGTTTCTTCCCATAAAACGTAAATATATATGTGTGTCTATGTCCAAATCTTGGACTGTTGATAGGCATCGTCTCCTGCCTTGCTGTCTGCTGTGGTATGAAAAAGTGAAAAGGGATTAGCAAAAATTGTTTAGCTCCATTATTCTCTATAATAGCCAGAAAACAATTAACTGGTTATCCCTTAATGTTATGCCTGCAAAAGACTGCATGAGAGGGCCCGTGGGACCAATGGGCACATTTGTATTGCGCAGTGGAGCGTGATGTACCAAGCTGATGCTGATCCAGACTGGTTCTTTCATGTAATAGAGAGCAGAAATTGTGCAGAGATAGGAGCTGATCATCAAAGTAGGATAGCTTTGTTAGCGTGTCTCTGAGCCTAGACTAATTGTGACTGATGAGTTTGTCTGCAGCTTTCTGGTGCAGCGTTTTCTGCTTCAGAATTTGCTTAGATTTTGCTGGCTTGGAAGACTTTGCACTGTGCTCTATGGCTCATATAGATGTGTCCAAAGGAGGACAGAGCCATAAAGCATTGTGCTAGAGAGAAAGATGAGGTCACCCCACGAGAATGCAGCCTGGCAAGACACTGCAGAGGACATGCCATAAGGCACAGCAGCTTCCTCCTGTACAGCAGTGGCAAATACATCATATACTACGTGTAAAAAAAATGCAGCTTCACTGCCATGGAGGTGTGCTTCCGTCCAGCTTCTTAACCAAACCAAAGTGCACCACCTCTACTGTTATTTTCTTCTCTCTTAATCTCTTGGAGAATATTTTCACAACTCTGAGCCGTGAGCACAAGCGCAACAGTTTTAAAACTCTGTGTTGCAGAGCTACGAGGGAAATGCCTGGAGACCAAGCTTCCCTTTCGAGCAACGCAAGCGGGACTGAATCCTAACCAGCACATGTGCTCCTGGCATCGCAGGCAGATGCCGTCAATAACATCAGTTTCATAAGTCAGCTCTGTCAACATCTTTGATTTAATGGTAGTCAAGCTCTGCACCTCCAGCTCCGCCCTCTGCTGGGAGCTGAGGAGGGAGGAATTATCTAAGTTAGCTGCGTTAAAAGATAAAAGTCTGCCTGTGTTGGAAGTGAATAAAATAGTGAATAGTGTGTTAACTAGTAATCCTCAAACTGAGGTCTCCGGCTGTTACTCCTAAGCTGTTTGCTATCAAAGCAATATGGATCCATCGTGCAGCTGCTAACTTCAGTGCATGAGCAGTTACTGTCTGAGGTTTCTCAGGTATATTATAGTTTTATTATTATTATTTCTCTGCTCATAGTTTCTTAAGGCCTCTTCATATCCTGAATAAAGCCCTAGGGAATCATAAAGCCACAGGCTGAGTTTTAGCACAGACACTATTCGCATCACCTGAATTGATAGGTATTTAGTGTGTTGCCTTGATCTTGGAAGCAGGACCCTGAGATGCACCCCAGGGAAAGCTGCAAGATGTTCTTTGTATTTTTTGCCCCTGAGAGAATAACTCTTTTGCTGTGGAAATGACATTTTTTGCTCAGAAATGTCACTACTTCTGCCTGCCAATTGTAACTCTGTCACGCTAAAATATCTTATCTTTTAAAGTAAAATAATAAAACGTTTAGGAATCTATGCAGAGCTGCTAAGCACTCTCATTGTTTTGCATTAATGACACTTGCTTCCCATAAGCCTCTCTCTCTGTTTTCTTACCATTATTAATAATTGCTGTAGTTCATTGTACCTGGATCTTGCTTGGCAAAGCTTTCAGTAAAGGTGATTAGGGTAAGAGAAGAAATGGTGTCAGAGATTTGCTTACTCTTATTAAAAATATTTAGGAGACCGTCCCAAGAGCAGAAGTCCGTTTGCCAGAGACCTCCAGCCCTGCCTGGCACCGAGGCTGTTTTCCCAGGCTGTTTGCATGCTCTTCTAGGCAGGTCTTGTGCTTATCTAGCTGTCCATCTACTCAGTATAAGTTCAAGCTCTGCATTATTGTGTTCATGTCCATCATCATAATAGCATATTCACACTTGGCTTACAGGGTCTCAGAAAGGAAGCAGAATTTCAGCATAGTTTTTATAGGAAAATGTATCTGTTATCAGATAGGGCTTCTGTCATGCTAGATACTTGCACGTGCCAGACCTACTCGAGTTGAAGTAGTGGTTTTCACCCTGTCCAAGTAGTTTGTGGCCTCTAACAAAAATGCACAAAAAAGCTTACAAGAGAATTGTAGACGGTAGTGTGAGAAATCTCTTCTTCCATCCACCTGCATGTTGTTGGCTCAGAAACAATCTCTCAGCTCCGTAGAGCTGCTGAGATCCCAGAGAACTTGACAAAGGCAGTGACGTTATACAGCAAAAACAAACAAACAGGAGGGCAGGGCTCAGCCCCCTGTAATGGATTACCGGAAAATATATGGACTCTGTTACCCATAAGATGCCCACTAACAAATTTCTAGTAGGGAGTCAAGTACAGGCCATGCTGGCGTGGAGCACGCCCTGTGCCTGTGGCTAGGGCCAGGACTGCGAGCGTGGACTTGTGACAGTTGCTAAGGAAACAATCTTGGAAATGGAATTGGAGCCCTTGTCGGAAAATGGTTGGCTGCAGAGATGGCTTGTGCTGCAAAAGCGCACGGGGCTGATAGAAGCAGCAATTGTTCAGCAATTGATTCAACCCCTGATGTGATAGCATTAAGGAGTAACATGTGATGTGGTCACTAAATGCCAAAGATGAGGGATTTTGCAGTTTCTTAGTTTTTTTTTTTTTCAGTGTATCTGTTTTTTTTTTGGTCTCTCGCCATCTTGCTGCCTGCATGAAACTACCAGTAATTACATTGAATTACTCCTATGCGGGCCTTTGATGTCTTACTTTTTTGTTTGTTTGTTAGATCTTTAGTTAGTTAGTGAAAAAACACACACAGACTTGATAATCAGGGGTCTTCCTAGTGAGGATCCACAGCTTGGAGGAGTCCCCTTGGAAAGATGATGTTAGTAATCCAAACCCTGCTTGTGCATCTTTGTCTCAGCCTGTCTCTGATAGAGAGACATAGCTTTTAATAGACTGAGAAATTCCTTGGAGGTGTTTGTTAGTTTGCAATTACTTCGCAATTGATTTTCTTAAAAAACAATTCATAACTTGTTAAAGATCTTTCCTCCCTCCCTCTCTCCCATTTTCCTTTTCCATCTCTGTCACTGCCCAGTGTTTACAGTCATAGAGCCTATTTGTTTCCCATTGCTTAGGGAGATGATTTTTTTACAGAGAGAAAGAAAAAAATGAGACCTAATCATTTGTAAAACTGGATTTACAGTCAGATCCTCCTGGGGTCTGAGTATAATTCTTACAATGATGACTTCTGCAAATGTAGTTTAGGTGGTTAAACTATTTACTTCTATTTCTCCATTTGTAAAATAAGGTCTATTTTAGAATAGCTCCTGTAGACCAAATGCTGTTAGTGAATTTGTGAATGGCTTAGGGGAAATATAGCAAAATATATAGCAAAAGTGAAAGAACCCTTCATTCAGAATGGAAGGAAGAACACTAAGAGTTGTCCTCCAAAACAAGCCCGACTCTCTCCTAACACCTGCAACTTGCACACTCAGCAATGAACCTTCCTGCCTTTCTCATCCAGGGCCTGCAGCTGGGAACTCAAGAGCTGGAGGAGATGGGAAGCAAGTTTTGCCTTGCTCTGCTCATTCTGCATCTCAAATCCTTGCCCTGCAGCAAGAAGGTGATGGACCAGGCAGCGCTCCTGCTAGATCTGGATGAGGAGATAACAGACCGAGCACAAAGGTCAGTGATGGTATTAAGCAGAGGGTTTTCCTGTGGGAGATCCTCCATGGAGACAATCTCTTACAGGGAAGACATTCTCTAAGGGCTATAGTCAGGGAACAAATATTGCAGATTAGTAATGGAATTTGATGACATGATTTAGAAACTGTAGGCCTGATTCTGCAAGGATTCTCACAGATATTCCTCTTCACACTGTACTGAGTCCTACATACATTTAGAGCACAGGTTGGTGACTTTTTGATGCATGTGATGAAGTCAGTATCCTACTGATCATTGAGGAGGTGTTTTTCTAAATTGAAAAATTCATTTCTTAGCTTCCTTTAGGGATTTATGCAACTGAGTTTGCTATAGTGTAAATATACGGGGATTTGGGCCTGGATAAATGTCAGAGTATGGGACTCTTCAGCTTGAATTGTGATGAAGTGGAAATGTATATACCCGTTCTAGACCATTCTCGTTAGTGCTATGTGCAAGCACATATGCTTGTAATAATGTTTTTCCAAGACAAATGGAGAAAGAAAACTTAGTGATGTGATATGATTTGAAGCTTCCCAGTGGGTTTGTCATCAAAGACTGCTTCAAGCTTCATCAATGAAAAGCAAGTTTTTCAGTTGCAGAAATGCCCCTATAATTTATAGCAAGTTTCCAGTCTTCCCCCTGCAGGAATACTTAACTGACATTACCACCACCTGTTCCTCATGCCGGAAAGCATTCTTACAAGCTTGTTCACGGTTTTTAATGTTTATGAGGGACAATGAAAAAAGAGGCCTGAAAAATAGAGACATTCCTTTGGTGTAGCTGTGCTCACTTGAACGTACGAACACACAAATGAAGCAACTAGCATGTATCCTAAATAATTTCAGCATTGTGGACATCCATCCAACAGATCGTTGGTGTGTCATTAGAGAGAACTACTGGCCAGGTGGTTGGATTTGAGATATAAATCGAATTCTTCCTTTTGAACTAGAGCTGGAAGAGCCTTTGCATAAAATAATGTTTCTTCTGGGAAGGAAAATATTGAACCTTGATTAGCCCCAGACACTGATAAAAAGCCACCCAGTCACACTAGCTCAGTGAGGCCTTTCACTGATCTGTGTAGTTTTCTGTTACTATTTTATTTGTTTGGTTTCATGTTAGTAGGCATTCATTATTTTTTTCCCAGTATTGTGGGGTAATGGACCTGTACCAAAACAGTAGTAAGAAACTCCCTAGTTACAAATACTTTTAAAGTCAACAAATCTCCAAATCCCTTACCCTGTAAGGCTCCCATAGTGTTTCAAATGTGTCCATGGTGACTGAAAGCAAAGCCTTCTGTCCCTTCAACTTTCCCCAGCACTAGTGTCATCCAGGGATGTAATGCCACTGTTGAAAGGCAATGTGATAGTTACTTGTTCATTTTCACTCCACTGGGTAAAATTGCAGATCTATGGAGTTTGGGTGGGTTAGGTGCAATTAGTTACCATTTGCAGAACAGGTAAACAGTTGCATTGTTTAATCCTATCTAGAGATATGCCATATTGCAGGAGCTTGTTGCATGAGGCTGGGGAGAGAGAGACACAGGGACCAAGGGGCTTGCTAGCATATTCTGTTTTTTGATAAATAATTCATCGAAAATGATTGTGTAGTCTATTGATTCTGATTCAGAAAATTAATATTTTGCCTCTGGGTTTCTATGAGACTCACCAAGAGAATTGCATAATTTGATTTTAGAGGGAATAGAAGGCCTACTGGGACCAATGGAAGAATGCAGAATACAGAGAGCACATAGATACGGGCAGGAGGGCAGCTATGTCCAGGCCTCTCTCTCAACTCAGACTTTGAAATAAAATAACACACAGACTTTGAAGTAAAAAATGATTCTCCATAAAAACATTTATCTGGAGGAAGCTGTGGGGTACCATGCAGTCTAATCTTACTCTGTAAAGACAAAGTCCAATCTTGCTCTTTTAGGTAGCACAAAGAGGTTACCAGAGCTTTGCAGCTTACTGGTGGTGTATCATTACATCAGTGGAAATTATACTCTGCTTTTTCCTAGACTGGTGCCATCTTTGTGGGCTTAAGGAGAATGAAGGGTCTGTAGTTTAAAACCAGCTCTGTTGTCTTCTATGGTTATCACAAAAATGCACGGCATCCTTGAATGCTTTCTATATTTTCTTCTTCTGAAAGTGTGAGTAGATGTGGATGGAAACACCCAATTTATTTTGTACCTTTGCCAAAGCAGAGTTAGACCTGGGGCCTGCATGTGCAACACAGGATCAATCTAGGTGGTTACCTTGTGGGATTTCTTTCTTGTGTGCTTTATATTGTGAACAGAGGTGGTTTTTAACACCCTGAAGGTAAACCCTTTTCCAGGAGTCTGTACAGCACTGATCCCAGGAAATATTATTCATAGAAGATGTTAAAGTGGGAAGCATTAGCTCTGATTGTACCTAATGCTTTTCTGACAAAGTAAAGTGTGTCACAAAGACTGTCCTGCTAACAGTGTCAAAAGAAAATAATTGCTATTGCTCAACCTTGATGAAAATACAATCTTTATTCGTTGGTAGGGTTTTGTTTTGTGGAAAATAGGATGAAATTGCGCTGATCGCTACAGATGTGAGCAGTGTGATGCATTGCACAGTACTTATGTTAAATATGTCTATCTTGATCTAATGTGTTTCCTAAATATGTATTTCTCAGTGCCCATCTCTGTAGTACTCTGGGTGACAGGTCAAGCTATGGAATGAAAACTTAATCCAGCACTGAATAGAGCTGGCTCCCAGATGAAATGTGTCATTGCAAAGGTACATAGATCACAACCTATGGAGCCAGAGGTCTCTTCTGTTGTGAAATCCCTGCAGTTTGTGCCCTGCATTTGTCTCTCTTTTGCCCTGATGTCTGGTGTGCATGTCATTGACCTGGCATTTCAGCATCTCCTTCCAACAGCAAACATTTTCACCTGTCAAGGTTTATAACTTCATGTGTCTTTTAATTTTCCTCTTCAGGCTCTCTCCACTCTGAGTATTTCGTAGCCTTACTCTTTCACTACTGCTGTGAGGCAGGTGAAGATGCAAGCTGGACCCTCCCTGCTTCCCTGGAATAAACTATCCGCTGTGAACTTTATACAGTTCTTTCAGAATCAGTGGTCAATAAATCAGAGAAAGGTAATAGCTGTCAGAGAAATAACTGGTCTGAAGTGACTGGTCATCCTGTGTGAATGGGATATTTCTCACATCAGATCTGGTCCATAGTGTTCAGACATAGTCTCCAATGAGCCAAAGAAAGGTGTACGAAAACTTTAGCAGACAGTTTGTACCAAATACGGTTTGGTACGTGGGCAAGAATTTCTTCCTGACCCATGCATTCTTCAGTCTAGCATGAAGAGTAAATGAAAGTCATTCACAAGCGTGAGTAGGGCAAATGGAATAAGTTCCCAGCAGAGGCAGAGTAGTAAAGTAGCTGCGTCTGAGGATAAGTAGAGGGGGCTGAACTTCCAGCACTGGTAGGACAGTAGAGTATATCCCCTAAGACCCAGAAATCCTTAGACAGCATGAAGTTGGTCTAACAGCTATTTGTCACTGGTCCTTAACAGGTCTATATGGCAGCTGTTTCATAAACATGCCAAAAGTTGGAGGAAGTATAAGATACAGTGCATACATTATATGAATTCCAACCGTAAGGTGTGACGGCTGCAGGAAGAGGGGCAGGGAAGAGCTGCTTTCTCCGTGTGTCATCAAAGCTCATGGGCTAGATACAAACTAGGCACATTCAAGGACTGTTCCAAGTTCCACCTAGTTACCAGGTGACATATAAGTCCTTCTTAAGCCTGCTTTAGAGACCAACAGGTAACTCCTGAAATTATTGCCATTGGTACTGCAGTGACATAGGATTTCTGGACCACCTGGAAGTGCTCACTTGTGTTATGCCTGAAGTGCTTTAACTGTGAAACCTCTGCAGTAAATTCCAAGCTCATTATTCCGATATCTCTCTACAGAAAGTTCCTACGTGCTTCCTACCAAATGCTGTACCTGATGAAATCAAGGGAAAATCCAGTTAAGGGACTTCTGAATTGATCTAATATAAATGCTATATAAATGTTGTGCTTACAGGGTCCTGGAACCACTGCTCAAAAGGTTATTGGTATCTAATATGTTGCTTCTCATGATTTATTGAATGAAGACAAAACCAAGTGACTATTTAAGTGTTTCCAAAAACATCCAGATGATATCCTGAAAACTTCAAATGAATAAATGCCCTTGGGGCTGGAGCAAACTTTCGATAATCCTAACAAAATTCTAACTGCCCCTCTAGTCGTTAAATTGTTTAAGGTATTAGCCAGCTTTTAATTAGCATCCTGTGCTCCTGGGACACTTGTTCAAGCATTATCACCCTCATGTTTCACAAAACCTTAAGAACTTAGTAGTAGTTTTTTTTCTCTTCACAAGTGCTAGATAGGAGTTTTTCTGCAGCAAATAGCCCTTTTTCCCCCTCCATGCAATAGGGTCAGTCTTAAGGACCACTCTGCCAAGGTCAAAGGCCAAATATGTGGAGAGTTTTCTGGTCTTTAGCATCCTTCTTCAAAAAACAAGGTAATGTATCAGATGCTCATACAGACATTTTATTCTGCCCTCT
Source organism: Cygnus atratus (assembly GCF_013377495.2). Classification (NCBI taxonomy): domain Eukaryota; kingdom Metazoa; phylum Chordata; class Aves; order Anseriformes; family Anatidae; genus Cygnus; species Cygnus atratus. The sequence goes on along the minus strand of NC_066372.1, from coordinate 14,540,837 downwards.
CCCAAAGGCACAAGCTGGCCTCACAAGTATTTGCCATGCCTCAGGAAGAACCACTAATTTTGCGTTTCCAGCCTGCCACCACGCCTTGTAGTCAGTTCAGGTGTTCAAAAGCTCTCTGCTGGGAAAATGAAATGCCAGCATGGACTTCAGACATCATGTGTTTTGATAATAGGTTTCATGCCTCATTTGCTGTAAAAGCGATTAGGTTTTAAGTCAATGCTGTCCAGGTAACTTCACATTTGTCATGGCCAGAAAGAAGATGGGAAGTGACTGTTCACTTAAAGCAGGTTTAAGTAAGTAAGAGCATCTTCTCATTAAAGGTGTCTTACCCTTCTTCCTCATGTTTTGAATGGATGGTATATTCCTTCATTCTCTTCTCCTTTGCTCTCCAGGTTGTGCTTGGGAGTGTTTTGCACTGCAGCAGTTGTATCAGCTTGTTCAGGAGACACATGGTACATATTGAGACAGACCTTTCAGAAGTCATTAAGAATTTTCTGCTGACTCAGTTATTATTCATCTCCTGTGTTTCTTCATCATTTCTTACATTTCTTGAGCAGAGCCAAATCCTTCTCCATCCCAGATGGCAAATATGCCTAGCTCTGATATTAATCGAAAGCAGGAAGCTTAATCAGTATTCTGGCTCTTTGTCCGGATGTAATCTTTTCATCTTCCGTACACTGAGAAGAGTTAGATTGCTCAGTGAGTGGATGGCAAATCCAAGAATTGACAAGAAGGATTTGCAGATTGTTTGGAACTGTGCTTGCTCTACTTCTACAGTGCATTGATGCACCATCATGATCCTGGATGGTATTGAAATGTTGGATTTCCCATCCTTTCACCCTAATTCACCCTCCCCTAATTATGGCTGTGCAAGCAAGTCCGCTCATCTTTTAAGCTATGTGGCCAAAATGCCATTCAGATCAAACTAGACTGAATTTTTGGAGATGAAGCAAAAAAGAAAGGAGAAAAGTTCAAACAGCAAAATAATACAGATAGAACAAAGCACGTTTGCTTCATTTCAGGCATTTCTGACGCATCTTTGAACAGCAGAAATGCAGCATGATACTTCTGTGCAGTGATAGCAAATGGCTCCCTTGCCTCATGGTGTATGTCTTCCTATAATTACAAGTGAATGTGGGTTTCATTCCTTGTTGTGTTTTGTTTGTTTCTTTTTATTATGTAAACTGGAACAAATTTCAGCTGAAAGGTTTGAGCGCAAGACAGTGCTTCAACCTGCAAAATGCCCCGTCACCTCGCAGTTAGGGTGTTCAGCAGTCGTGGCATCTGGTCCCCTGAGGCAGACTGGGCAGTTGGACTCTGAGGAGTCCTCTGACACATGCATGAAGTTGAAAGTGTTCTTTCATGAGTTTGTGAATCTAACTCCTTGGGGAATATACCAGCAGGAATTATTTGGCAGTTTTGATTCAGATTTCTGTTTGTTTGAATGCTCATTTTTCTTGAAGTAATGATTTGGGACTTTTTTTACCTTGACCATCTGTAGACATTAAATAACTTGTGCCAGCTTTCAGGAGAGGAGGTTGTTTATTGATTCTGTTTTTTATTTTAGTAATAGATTTTATTGCTGGTAAAAGAATGTAAAATTTCTACTGCTTTATGAACATCTCTGGATGTGGTATTTCTGTATTTGGATGCCTGAGCAAGAAGTGCCAAGGAGATGCATTCAGCTAAATAAACCAAGCGTCACCTTTGCCATGCTTTGTCATATTGGTGGTGTAGAACATGGGACAAAAGGAGTTTCTAATGTATTTCTTATAACACTTTCATGGGCACAGTCTAACATTTAACATTAACACAATGCGTCAGCTATGAGAGTAGCTAAAGCTAGGTTCTGGAGTGGTCCATATTACTGTAAGGAGTTTGAATCAGTTTAAGTAATACTGAGCTGTAGTTGTCTTATAACACTCGACAGTGATCTTTCATACAGGTGGTGCAAAAGAGTGGTGATACCTTGCCCTCCAGGGTCTGACCTAAAACCTGGATGTCTCTGCTATTGGAAGGAAAAAACTCAGGTTTTGGGTTTGGATCTATTACAGACTTCAGATTTTACGGTCACTGTATACCTTGATAATCATGTTTTCTAAATAAGAATGTGAACTTTCTCCTATCCATCCCTTCATCCTTCTCATCCAGCACTCTTCAGCATCTTTTCTTCGTTAGTGTGAGAATCCGAGCCCAGTGAATTCTTTGGAGGTTCACCCAAGCAATACAGCCTATAATGAATGCATTTGGTATTCAGAAGGCTTTTATGTAGCTGTGCACAGGTGAGCCTCTGTAATTCAGCAACTTTTCATTAACACTTTCTAGAGCTGTCCCTATTTCCCCTCTATTGATTTTTATTATGATTATTATGAAATACCTTGGGAGCTGCACAGCTTTTGTTGATTGTTATCAAATGCCAGCCCCAGCTATGCCAGACTGGGAGCAATTATTCATGCTTATTTCAGAGGTAATTAATTTATCATTTAATAGCTAATAATAGCAATTTAAATGGCAGCAGAAAGGAATGAGAGGAAAAGAGCGAATGGCAGAGAAAGAAATCATAGAAAGAACTTCAAATATGCACAAAAGGACTACTTGCTATCATATCTGTCTGAGGTTATTCAAATTACTGTACACGTACAGATCTGACTAGAGTACAGATAATGAACTTGTATATATCCAGCAGAACAAATGGGCTCTGCATTGCCCTTTCTGTGAGGCGTATTGGTATAGTACTGTCTGGTATTAGACATTTTCATATTGATTAGGAGCATCTGTATTTCTGTGGTGCAGTCCTTTCCATTAAAATCTAACTTAAAATATGAAAGCCATTGGGTCCCTTCACATGTTGGGATAGAATAATAAAGCTGATTGCTGAAGTGTCCCCCAAAGGAATGGATTATGAGGGACATCCACTTTCCTCTGAGGTGACCTTTATAGACCAGGATAGTGCTGACACTGGAACAGGATAGATGGTCTTTTCTGGGAGGGCACAAAGGATCGCGGGAGGATTGGTCTACTTAAACTATCGGTCATTTTGAATGCAGCCGGAGGTGGGATTTCAGACTGAATATATCATGGGTCTAATGTTTAAGAGCTAGGGTTAGGAGATTCTGTATAGCATTATATAGGTTATACGTATACTGCAGCAGTAGCTGAAGCTCTAGCTGCATTACATTTGTGTCTCTGTCATCATAGCAGAAGGAGGCAATTTAGTGCAACTCTGATGATCTCTGTCCTTTGTTTTCAACTATAGTGTCAATCCTTGTGCCTTTGGGCCGGTGAGAAACATGGATAAGTGATAAGGGAAGTCCAAGGCTCTTATTACTGTATTGTTTCCATGTGGTGCTTTTCCAAATGATTCCCAAAAGAGCTTTGATCTTGCGAAAAACAGAGAACTGGCATGTATTTCATAATGATGAACACTGTAGTACCTGCAGTAGGGCAGGTGAAGCAATGGGGTGGGTGACAAGGATGGTAGTTAGGCAAAATGCACTTCCAGCCCTTCAGATGGAAGCATGTTTTAGTGGAAGTGGTGTATTTTTCCTCTGATGAGTTGTTCTCTTTCTTGCAATTGTCACTTGAGGTGACCTTTAATTAATCCGTCCACGAGTCCCAAAAGAGTCTCTTGAGGGTCACACTATGTAACAGAAAATTACACTGGTTGAAGTTGAAAATGGACTTTGCTTCCAGTGTTCTGGAGAATTAGTAATGGCATGTAAATCACAGGAACTAAAGGCTTTATCTGGTTTATCTGGATCAAACAATTCACCATGTGGAGTCCTCACCTCTTGGACCCAAAATAGTAGGGGCTCTGATATCCAAGCATTACAGAATTTAGAAGCAAAGTGAAATGAATGCCAGGGGTCTGTGAAACCAGGTAGAGCAGAATGTTTCCCCACCCATCACTAGCATCAGAGCCTCACAGTCCTGCACAGCATTGAAAGTGACAGTGTGATATACCTTGCTGTTGTTTAAAGTGAATATTTCCTGTCATGGGCAAGATATAGTAATAAAAGGTGCTGAAACCCCTGTAAAAGCACCAGTGGGATCCAGTTATTCTCTAGATCAGAAGTTCATTATATATTTAAGTTACTCAGTCAATAAGAGTGAAGGAGAGCCAAATGGTTCTGATATAATGATATTCCTAGGCACGTTGTGTCCCCATCTCTGCATCCTTTCTCTGCAAAGGGAACGTAAGAGATTTCTGCTTTCGAGGCAAAAGCTTATTGCAGGTTCTTTTGGTTCGGTGCCCAGCCTGCAAATGAGAGTCTGACCAGGCCTCTTGTACTATGATGACAGTATGCAACTGCTATCTAGGAGCATATCAACAAACAAACAAACAAACAAAAGACACTTAGCAAGACAAATGAGAGACTAAACAGTTAAAGGGGTAGAAAAGACAGAAAATCATAATTAAAGCTGGTGAGTTACAGTAAAAGGAGTGTATAGCCTGTAAGGAAAGTGGGTGGGCGAGCAAAGTGTCACATTTGGAGGTGAAAGTTGGCACTTGAACAGCATTTTTAAAGTACTCCAAAGCCACCTCCACTGCCATCTCCGTTCTATTGTATATTCTGTCAGAGGCTCCGGCTGTTCAGTGTATTGTGTCTGTGACTCACGCAGACCCTGATCCTTGCTGCCACACGAGATACTGGAGAGAGAGACGTGGCAGAGGTATTGTGTGAGACATGAGATAAATGTGTGCGTGTTGTTGTTTCAAGGCCCAGCACACACATGTACCAGTATGGACGAGCACATATGCATGGAGATACAAACGTATAAGCCAGTCCCTGCTGGCTGTGACAACTCATTACATCCTTTCTGAAACTATATGCATTTATTAGGATGTATAGACTAAATGGAATGTTGGGGAAAAGAATTTGTGAGAATTATTGTGCCTGACCACCCTCTGGGTGAAGTACCCTTTCCTAATTCCCAGCCTGACCCTCCCCTGTCCCAGCTCCATGCCATTCCCTTGGGTCCTGCCGCTGTCCCCAGAGAACAGAGCTCAGTGCCTGCCCCTCCACTCCCCTCGTGAGGGAGCTGCAGGCCGCCATGAGGCCTACCCTCAGTTTCCTCCTCTTTGGGCTGAACAACCCAAGTAACCTCAGCTGCTTCTCATATGTCTTGCCCTCTAGGCCCTTCACCATCTTTGTAGACCTCCTTTTGGACACTCTAATAGTTTTTTTCTATTGTGGTGCCCAAAACTGCGCACAGTGCTTGTGGTAAGGCTGCATCAGCTCAGAGCAGAGCAGGACAATCACTTCCCTCAACCAGTGGTTGGAGGGCAGAGCACTGACACTTTCTCATCACTGTCACAGTGCAATGTGAGAGCTGTGGGACTGATTCTGGCCTGGAAAAGTGTGGATGGACCTGTGATGTAGGGTGGTAGTGGTGGTAGAGGAGTGAGAAAGATTGATGCTAGGTGAGATCAGTTAGCAGAACTCTATGGAAAGTTGTAGCTCTGAAAGAATTAGATTGGGATGCAGTGGCCAAAGCAAACAAACATAAAAAATCAGCTTGTTGTGATGTTTTCCATTCCCAAAGGCCCTATCGTTTCAGTCATGGCTTCTTTCAGCTCCCATGGGTAGATGCTAAGGGCTCGGGCAGCTGCCATGAGTGCTGAACAAAGCCAACGCACCAGGCATGGGCTGCTGCTGGGGCAGGAGGAGAGGCAGACTCTGAACGGTGTAAGAGGAAAGAAGACAAACTTTCCCTTTGCAGCTGTTAGGGCAATATTCCCTCTGTGTATTCTCCCCATGATGCAGTTGGAGTTCCCTGCTGAATGGCTCCATCTCCCATTCTGACTTCCGTTTGTTCTTGGTAAAACTTGTATTTTTCAAATGGATAAAAAGCTAATTTCTGGACGGTTGAGTTTCATTTTCAAAGTAACAGAAACAGGCTTTACGGTTAGATTTTCTCATATGTCTTTAACCATTTAGAAGTACATAATCAGCAGCTTTATCTATTGCATACTATTCACCAGTTAAACCATAATGGTTTCCTATTAAGTGTTAACAGTTAGTTACTACCTTAAGTCCCTATTTCAAAAAGAGTAAGAGGATTTGGAGTTGGAAGGCAGAATAAGCAATAGAAGCAGCTGAATGCCAGAAAAAGATTCTGCTATCAGGGCAGTATCATCAGAAATGAAGAATAAGGGGAAGAATAGAAAGCATCTGTTCTCTATCTATTTCTCTGTCTAATCTGTTTGTTCTGTCTAGTCTGCCCAACAAGTTTTTACATCACACTCTGTACTTCAGAATTGTTTCTGAAGATGCCATTCTACAGCATCTTCCATAAAGCACCAGCATCTCATTAAAAGATAAAAGTCCTATGTAATTCAAATAGCAAGCAAACCCCCCATTTCAAATAGGAAAACAGTGTTTCATCTTCCGTCGAACTGCAGGGGGCAGCCAAGAATTTGGGTAAAGTATTGCTACCTGGATTTATCTTGTCAGGCTTTCGCTGGTATTAATACTTATTTTTCATTGTAGCACACAACCTGTATTTTCATCTGTGAATAAGTGAATCATAAGAAGACAGGATCCATTGTAGTACATTTGTCCAGTTAAGTGTCCTATTTGACAGTCGTCTGCATTAGAGATTTCGAAGAGGGATGCAAGAAATTGCCGTAGTGGGCAATTACAGACAACCCAACCACCTAGGGGACTGCCCTTCTATCTTCAGACACTTATTTATTTATACCTGGAAACATGAGAATTTGTAGCCTTTCCAAATAATTATAATAGCAATAATCCTGTCTAATGAAATGTTCCAGTGCTCTGATTTTCTGTACTAGTGGCTAATGCTTTTTGAATCTTATATTGCTCCTGGCTGCACGCTGCTATCTCATGAGTTTTATAGATTAGCTGTGTGTTGCGCAGAAAGTATTTCCTTTCATCAGCTGGTCTTTCACCTTTGCAAATGCATTTTTGTCCTCTGCTGTAAGAGAGAATAATTGGGAGTGCCCAAATTGCCAGTTATTTTGTAAACAACTATCACCTCTCTTCTTGTACATCTGGTCATGAAAGATGCTCAGTTTATTTTCAGTCTTCCTATGCCTCTAAGTACTTTTATCACCTGGTCTGGAACCCTCCTTATTTATGCACTGTCCTTAAAAGGTATAGGAAGACAAGAATTCAAGATGGTTTTGCTAAAGGCAGCGTAGCATTTGTTAAAGTAACAGTTTTGTAATATTTTCACTGTTACTGTCTGCGTGCATTGCAGCTGAGGTTTAGTATTTTCAAGAAGGGTGGTAGGTTCCTGGATTAATCAGCCCTATCATCACTTGGTTTGATGAATGTATTGGAGAAACCATTTTATCTTTAAGCAATTACCTTGAAAGTTTACTGGCCACAAATAGGAGATGTGAAGGAAACCAGAGTCTCTCAGGTGAAAGTGCATGCCCATAAGAAATCATGTCTTTGTTTTTTTTTTTTTTGTTTTTTTTTTTTTTAGACCTTTTAACTGTAGTTATCTGTCTGACTTGAAGTCAGTGACTATTCTTACCTATGTCTAGAAAGGACCAAACAGAAAATAGGAAAACAAATGGATGGGGATGTGATGCTGGCAGCTTGTGGGTAGCACAGAACAGTGAGAAGAGAGAGGGGCCCTGAAATAGATGGGTATGGAAAGTCAAAAGCAGACCAAGACCTAAATCCTCTCCCTGCCTTCTCCTGCAGCTCATGAAAGTGATCCTGAAGACTGCAAACAACCTGATGCCTCACTTTCAAGAGCTCGGGATTAAAAAATAAAAAATAAAAATGTTTTGGGTGGAAACATAAATAATGGATTAGGCTGAAAAAATGGTTTAGGTATTTTGACAATGTCTCTGAAGCATCTTTGCCCTTTCAAAGGAGGAGAAGATTGGAGGCATAAGACTCAGAAGCAGGGGTTTTGTTCACTTTTCTCTCACTTCTTAAAATCACACCCAAACTCTTATTGCGCAAATGTACTGTTCAGGATCAAAGCCTCAGCTCCAAGTGGAGAAAGTCCTTGGAGAGCAAGGCCTGAAGGCTAAGCCCGTAATGCTGCTGCTGCTGGCTGCATAGCAGTCTGCTTGGGAAATCTAGTCATGTGTGACCCAGCACCTGGAGATACAGCAAAATTGGGAGCAGCGTACTCAGCATCACTGCATAACTTGTGATCTTTTTTCTCTTTGCCAGCTTAGGTCCCTCTGTTGGTCATGGTCCATCAGGAGTTTAACCCCACCAGTGTCAAATGTCTGTAAGGCTCTTCTGTAATGAAGCACCTACTAATTCCTTAAACTTCTCAGAAATGGAGTACTCTGGCATATGAGCTAGAATTTATCAGAAGGGGAATAATGAATAGGCTCACCTGAGGTCTCTACTCTTTTCAGAGTATTTTCCTCATGTCTGGCCTTTCCATCCACTTACAGAGTGGCTCTGAGGAACCAGCTATTGGTGAAGGATCAATAGGAAGATGGTTTCTGAAATTTCAAAGATTATTTCCCCTGTAGGTACGACAGGAGTAGCCATAAAGACAGGATACCTGTTTGCGTGGATATCTCTCATGCCTTCTGGTACTTTCTTGCTTTTACTCCATCCCTCGTGGGGTGCTGGATCTGCATGCTAAGGAAAATGCAGTTAATAGAACTTAAATAAGGTGACTCTCAAACAGTAGTGTCCTTGATCCATCATTAAAAACGTCCTTGAAACATCGTGTCATCAAACGGAAGGTTTGTGTTGCTACTTGTTCTATCGTGTATGTTATACAGCCCCAATATATTTTGTGCTATTCAGGGGGGAGCAAGCTGGTTTGGTTTTGCTTCCTTTTACTTTTTTTTTTGTTTGTTTGTTTTAAATGTTTTTCCCTGAAGGGCACATGAGAGCTGTGGGGGTAGGAATGCAATTGCAGGAAGGTAACCTTTCCTATCCCTGAGTTTTCTCAAGAGATGCATGCAACAGCAAGATACATGTAAACCCATCAGAGCTGTTAGTGTGGTTTAATACTAACAGATGTAAACCCTTGAAGGAAATAAACAGCCTAGCCCTGAACAGGATGCAGAGATATAAAGCTGCAGCCATGTGCTTACTCCCCATGTTATTCCAGGTAGTTATTAATTGTTTAGATTGTCTAAGAAAATGACAGCCTTACTGCTACTTTCTTTCATGTTTGTATACTACTACCAATAATACAGTATATTTTTTTCTAAATTTGAACATCAGATGATGATGATTATTATTATTTTTAATTACAAGGACTCCATTCTAAGACTTAAATGTTGAAAGAGTAACTAGAGGGGTAAACAGGCCAAATTTCCTTTCTTTCCCAAGTATTGAAGGTGGAGGGAAATGGAGAAGTCTGTCTTCTCCAAGCAAGATCTTCTCTTCTACACCAGGAAAATAATTTTGGAAGTTGATCAGGAAGCCTCAGAACTTCAGGAGTAACAAAACCCAGATCCCTGCTGTGTCTCAACAGAATTTATCTTCGCAGAGTATGGGCTTGGCTGTTCCTCTGATCCTTTGCATCTGAGTGACATTCCTGTGCAGTGTGCAGCCTTGCTGGCTTGTCCTCTCAGCTAGATCTGTGGTTGATGTAAGTGGGCAGAGTTTTCAACTCATTTACAGCAGTTACACCATCTTCCTCCATCTTCTCTTACAGTAGCAGCACAGTATGCCTGGAGAATTTCCCTACTTACTCCCACATAGCTTTTCTAGAAATCACCTGTGCCCTGTAATGGCTCAGAAAATAAAAGCATGGAGGCATTTGCCCTTGTTTAGTCCCCTGCTGATGGGTCAGAAGTAGAGATTAATAGGATAGGAAATGTGTTTCTATTCTGCAGTCAGTAAAGGAAATTCACTGGAACTAAATTAATCATGAAACGGACACAAAGAAGAGAATAGATTAGCAGGGAATTAACTCATTAATTAGATTCATACTGAAGTTCAGAAGAAGCTTTCCTTCAAGATAACAACCGAGTTCAAAGATCAGCAAGGGTAGGTCTTGGGAGGCAGGCACACCATTTTATTTCTGAACTCTGTCAGGTTTTACTTTAGCCCAACATCTGCCTAGTTATAATAGTGCATCAAAAAAGCTGCTGGAAGGAATTCAGCAGCTGGCAAAGTCTAACCACTAAGTGCCCAGCCATGGAAGCTATTATCAGCCCATTCAAATCGCTAAGCTCTGGATCCTGGTGTTAACATAAGTGCGGGAGCCCTCTCTATTGTGCCACCTTGCTATATTTAGAGCTCGATCACAAGTCCTCATGTGAATAGCAGCAGCTTGCTGGAGAGTGGTTTTTTATTTTTTTTTTCCCTCCAGCATTAGGGTGAGCAGAAACCTCATGCAGTTTTAAGAAAGGTAAAGTGCTAAAGCACTGTTCTCCATGCTGCACTTCTCAGGGCCCCCAGCTTGCCCTTTTTGTTCAAATTCACAGTGGCAGTGTGGGCTGGAGGTAAGTCGCTGTATGTTTCTAAGGAGATAGGGCTTGGCTGCAGTCTTGTTGTTGTTCTAATGGGACACTTCTCTACATAATCCCATTTTAGGCTAGCCAGCAGCTCAGGCTCAGGGTTAATTTGTGATCCACATGTCGGTGTTCTCATTTAAGCATGGTGTACACTGACTGTCTTATTCATGGCACTTCACCATAAGCTTGAGTGCTGTGCAAGAGAAACGTCTCCGTGTGGCCAAGTATGGTACTCTGGTGGAGGGAACAGAGAAAAGTGAAGAACTTTGCAGTTACCTGGTAGTCTGTGCTGCGAAAAGGCCCTACCAGCTCCCTTCAGGCTCTGCAGAGCCCTTGGGGTGAGGTCTACTACTGCCCAAATGCCAGAAGGCCCCGTTACCAAGCCGTGTGTTGTAACAAATGCCACGCCGCTGCACGATGGAGCTGGTGATAAGTGTGTAGAGACTGTTTTTTGTAACGCGTTCTTAACGAACTAACAAACCAGAGCTAAACACTGAGAGTGAATCCATGTGAGAAAGGCCCCCTGCTTTCTGACTTACGCTTTCCCTTCTTTTGCTTTTGCTATCTCTCAGCATGAATGCAATCAAACCGCACTCAGGAACATCTGAGCTGTGCATTCGCCACTTAGGACTTTCTGGGTAGTGAAGTTTCCACATTGTTTATTTAGAGCTAAGTGTTCTGCTGGGTCTCTTATCACTTTCTGTAAATAACAACTGTCCTCTAAATTCTTCAGGCTGATTACTGAGACTGACAATCTGTGTGTTTTGAGTTGCTGAGCTGTATTAATCTCTAATATACCCTGGTCTGTGGATGGAAAGGCTAATGTATTGAGGATGTCACAAGAGGTAAAAGCCAAAAGACTTAGTCTTCCTGGGCACGTGAAGTGCTTTGGTTGTGACATGAATAAATCTCCCGGCACCAACAGTGCTATTTCTGTTGTGCATAAAGATGTAAGAGGAGTCTGTTTTTTAATCCAATTTGTTAGAGATTTTATAGCACCAGCGCTAATTCATTTCTAGGAAAGAGAAGGCATACTTTATTTTTTACCTACCTGTAGCTTGCCATGATAAAGTTTATTCCTCCTGCTTATTGATGGAGTTTATAGGAAATTCATCCTCAAAAGAAAAACTCTAATTATAACTAGATAGGAAAAGCATAGTTTATGGCTGTAATCGGTTCTCCTTTGGTTTTTAGTCTAACCCTCTTCCTATCAGTGTGAAAGCTGGAAATGCATCTCCTCAAACCCTATTGAATGACACCTACTAGTAGCCCTTGCTGAAATGCAAATGGGAAAATGAAAGGAAGCATCACATCCATAGACTATATAAAATACAATTCAGAGTTTATGCTGTGATAATTCAGTCCTGTATAATCCACACCAGGTGGATGAAATACCAGCTTGTACTGTGAATATGACCCAAGGCAACTGAAGACTTTATTGTACTTTGGATCAGGACAGTTAAGAATGCAGAGTCCACATTCAGTTGGCAAAACATTTCTTCTTTGTGCTTATAATACAGCAAAATGCTATGCTGCTGCTTTTGTTTCTTTCCTTCAGTCACAGCAAAGGAATGTTACAAGTGGCTCCAGAGAAACAAAGCCTAGAATAGAAAAGGGATTTAGAGAGAAGAGAGGAGATTAGATGAAATTGGTAAGAAAAAGAATTCCCAGTACCATGTTCCCAGCTCAGCCTTCTGAAGGGAAGCCCTGTACTCCTGATCCGTTATGATTCACTTGGCAGCTCTGCCCAGATGGCCTCTCCCCTTCATCTATACTGCTATAAACTAACACCCAGTGATAGCAGCCCTGCCAAACCTGGTTGCTGCTGGTGCATTGTACACAGCTTTCATTAATCTATTTGTTCCTAGCAGCTCATCAGTGAAAGCTCATTCTAATTCCCTTCCTTTTGATCTTCTCTAGAGTTTTTGTGAAGAGGAGTGAGTTTGCAAGAAAGGAGTTGACCTGTAATACTCCCTAAATTTAGCTGTAGCATAAGCAAGTTTTATTCAGGCTTTCCTTTTACACTGCACAGTTCAATTGGCGCTTGTTGATATAGGCTTGTACTTTCTCATCTTCCTGTCTTCTGACCTTACAGTGATTTGGTTTTAAATACTGCTGTGTCCAGTAGCAATTGATTTTCCAGTCTTGGGTTCCTTGTGCAACCTTAGCGGTGCATCCCATTCCTGATATGCAACTATTCCTGCTACATTTGGTGGAAAGTGGTGGAAGTCATCCTGCCTTGCTGTAGCAGACCTGACCTCTAACTGTCCTGCTGCTCCTTTGTCTCTGTTCTGCCAGTTAGTACTGAAATTATTCCTCCTATATAACCATGGTGGGGAATGTTAATGGCTGGCTGGGATCTCCACAGGTCATTTGTTTTCTCCAGTGAAGATCAACTTAACCTGTATCATTCCTATATGTTAGTCTAATTTTTGTCTTAAAGATCTCTAATAATGCAATTACCAGACTCTCTCCAAGCAATCTATCTCAGCTCTTGCTATCCTTATGTTTAGAACATGTTTTCCAGGTATCTAGTTTGAGTCTTATCTTGCTACGGGACGTCCTTGCCAATTATTTTTTGCCTTATCCAGCCTAGCCATAGGGAGCAGATTATTTGCTTTTCAGTGATGTCTTCTGGACCCTCTTCAGTTGTGCCAAGTCCCTCTTGAATTGCTTCCCTGAGACTGGAAACGGATTTCTGACGGAGAGCTTAACAGTACTGAGTCAAGACAAAACAGATTAATCTGTGTGTCTTGCCAGGGTACTCTTTTTTTTTTTTTTTTTAATTTAATACCCACCCAGAATTGTGTTTGCATTTTTGTTACAGAAAGGAGTAGCAGGCTCACATTCAGCTGGTAATCTTCAATAATGCAGAGTGTTTTTTTTTTTCCAGTAGAAATGCTATCTAGTCATTGCTCCTCATTTGTGTGTTTGTACCATTGATTATTCCTGTCTAATTGTAGTAACTTGTACTTGACCCTATTGAATTGCAGCTGTTTTCTTCAGGCTGCTTTTCCAGTTTGTCAAAATGATTTTGAATTCTAATGCAATTTTTGTCTTACTTTGGTTTCATCTGCAAATCAAATTAACATACTTTCTATTTCATCTAAATCTTTAATGAAAATATTGAATTGTACCAAATCCATGACGGAGTCCCGCTGAAGCTCATTTAGCAGACCTATGCATTTTGACAGTGGAACACTAAGAACTGTTTTCTGCGTACAATTTTCTAAACAGTTTCTGTATTCACCCTGCTGTAGCCCATCTAGAGCATGCTTCTTATTCGGTCTGAGAATTTGAGACAGTTTCAGAAACTTTACTATGGAATCTTGGCTGCTGTGTATTGCCCTGATACCTTCTCACAGAAGTAAATTAGAATGGTTAATCATAATTTGTACCTGACGAAGGTGTGTTGACTGATACCCACCTCTTCTTTTCTCCTTGGTGCTTCTAAATTGTTTCCTTGTTCTGAGGAACTAAAGTTAAGCTGACAAGTCTATTGTTTTCAGTCTCCTCCTTTTTCTGTCGCCAAAAGATAGTCACTAAATTGTATCAGTTATCTAGTTCATCACCAGTCCTTCCCAAGTTCTAAAAAAATAATCGTTAACAGCTTTGAGATTGATTGAGTCAGTTCCTTAGAACTGCAGAAGGAATATAGCAGATTCAGCTCATTTGGAAAGATCTAAGCCATGTAACTTCTTTAACCTATTCCTTTAGTATTCTAGGACTTTTTAAACTTCTTTGTTAGTTCTTAACAACATCAATTCATCACAGTTGACCTTTTTATGAAAACTGATGCAAAATCACTCTTCTCAGCCTTACTGTCAATAGGTTTTCCTTCTCTTAGGAGCAGTAGACTAGCACTTAATGTTATGCTGTCTTTTACTATAATAAATGTAAAGAATGCTGTCCTTTTCTGTGTGATTTTTTGCCAGTCTCATCTCACTTTGTACATTCATTTTTCCAGCTTTACTCCTAGCTGTTCTTTCTGTACACTTGCAGTCATTCATATTACCCAATCTATTTTTTTTCAACTTTCAGTGTACTTTTGTCACACATTTGAAGTCAACAAAGAGCTTATGATATGGCCAAGTTGGACTCTTAACACTATTGCTATCTTTCTTCATAGTAACATAGTTTGTTCTTATGTCCTTTTTCTCAGGAGCTGGCTGTTCTTCTTAAGTCTCCTCTTAGAAGAAAGAAGATTCTTAAAGATCCTCATCCACCCACCCCCCCACCTCCCTTGAGTACTGTGGAAAATTTACATAAAGCCTTGTCCACTTGATTTATTCTTTTGCTAAGTTTTGGTGGAGCTCTTCTATGATAGCACTTTTTGTCAGGGGAACATGGTTCTGAAATGTGTGTTGTCTTTCTCTTCTGACACTACTTGCAAGGAAAATCTGAATTTGTGCTTTAATGCTTGAGAACCACGTCTTGTGCTTGGTTGACAGGGTCTTTAAAAGTGAGAAAGAAGCTGATTGATACTGTGGTTCATTGACTCTGAAGGAAACAGAGTTCCTCTTGAGAGTCAGCTTTACCTAGAAATCATACTTGTAGTTGAGCAAAGTTACAAGACAAATAAAACCACATTATTCTATCAAAGCATAGCTCAAACACAAATTGCAAATCTCATCACAGTTATGATACAACAAGCAAAATCTTTGCTCATTTTATTTGAACACCTTGGCTTTCTCTCTCATTCTGCAGGTTCTGTTTCCCAAAGTCTCTTCATTCTTTGAAGGTATTGACAGTAGCTTCTGATCGATTGAAGGTATTAAAAGTAGATTGGAGGTAGATTCTGGTGTAATGACACTCCTTTAGTCTGGCTGATGCTCTGTAATAACCCAGAACTGGCCTACTGAATCATCTGATTATACCAGAAGGGTCCCTGATGATTGTAACCCCATGAAGATTTGCTTTCAGATCTCTTGCTGAGTACCTTTCTTTTACCTTACAGAATCTGGGGGGGATCCAATGAGTTCAAGAGCCTCGGCACTGGTCAGTGTCAGCAAATAAGAAAAGTAGTTTTTTCTTTTTTTTTTCTCATTTTTTTTCTTTCCCTTCCCACTGAAGTGTAGGAGGTAATCCTCTATCTCATTCGTTAATGGTCATTCTCTACCGCATGCTGGAGTGAGGGTTGTCAACTAGCATGCTACACTTTTGATTATAATACCCTATTGATTTCATGATGTAAACATTTAACATTTTTCTCATGATTTTACTGGTATTCTGTATGCTCAGAGCATAAACCTGATACACCCAGATGGAAGCAGCTTTATTGGCAGGCCCTCATGACTGATCCCACTGGTGATATAGGTGGGTACTGGTATTGTCACAACACTCATTTGCTTACTGTCTTAATCACCACGCAAGCACTGTCAGAAAATCTGTCTCCTACGGGATTTCAGAAGAAGTGCGTGAACACCTTGACATACGAGGCAATGCTCTGTCTCTTATTCCCTTGCCTGTCCATTCTGAACAAGCTGTACACCTTCATATCCATATGCTACTCATGAATTACCCCCTTGCCTGCTTCCAAAAACCTTTAGACAATTTTTTTCCAATAAGAGGGTGTTTCTCCTCTGCAGGCTTCTTTATCCTAGGAACTGTCCATAGATATTATGCTGAAGATGTAATTACCGATGTGCCTCTATGGCTCCCTCCCCTGCTTCTGGTGAAAATGAGTCTCAAGTCTAGAGCAGAGCACTGAGTGTTTCGTTGCTCTCTGAGAACAGTTGCAACAAGACTTGACAACAGCGATGGAGCAGGAGTACACCGTGTCCACAAAGCCTGTTTGCTCTCTCCAGTGTATGCTTCTTAGACTGCCTGCAAGAATTCTCTGTTTTAACATACTCTTTACAAGCTCTTCTAATTGAAAGCTTGTAAACAATGCCATCAAGAATTTTAAACATTTGAAATTTTATTTGCAAAAGCTATAGGTTTACTGGGGTAGAGCAGACAGCATCTCTGTGTGTACATATGGAGGTGGGTGTGTTTAGGTGTGGGAGTGTGCATGCCTCAGTGTTGTGAAGTGTATTATCCATTATCCCTAGTGTTTATTATCTGAACATTGAAATCTGTAGCTGCACGCTGTTGGGTCTTTGTCTCCTCTAATTGCAGCAGCTTCTAGCTCATGCTGATTTATAACCTGCAGAAAACTGACTATCCCATAGGGTAGAAAGCGCGATGTACAATTTTATATGCCAAGGACAGACACCAATGAAAACTAAAAAGCGCTCTTATCTGGGCTGGGGAAAATATAGAAGAAGGTAGAAGGAAGCTATGACCTTAAAAAAATAAGTAAGTGAAAGGGAGAAATTGGAGGGAAAAGGACATATAGCACTATATGGTGACCATACATGCATTCACTCTGCTACAGTCTTGTATCTGGACAAGAATTGTTCATGAGAGGGCTTCAAGAACAAACTGCTTGCTAAATCTCATTTGTACATAGGTCTATCTGCTAGTTTCTTAATTCCTTAATAAGAACCCTTAAGTAAAACCTTGAGCTTAATCATGTTGAGCTCTGAGATATTCACTGTGTTTCTGTATTTCTCAGTTCTCATCAAGATTTTGGAAGCTAAAGCACTCAATAACTTGGATCCTTGATGTTTCAGCAACCATATATTTGATGCTACATAGCAGCTGAGTGGCATCCAAATCCTCAGAGATGTACAGCATCTCCTGAGTACCTCTAATTCTTCCAGACTTCCCACATGCAAAGTTTCCTTGATTTCACTCAAGGTGTGAACTTAAACTCAAATATGTGCAGTGTTATGTAAGCAGAGCTATATATATATCTGGGGCTTAGTTTGGCTTACATCAGTTGACCTCTTCAGTTAGAGTAGCCGTATTTAAATCCGTGCAGCTCGTTTCTGACACAAGCCCCAAACCTTTTGCCTGCTTCACTTCCATACTAAAAGGACAAGCGTATTTAATTTATGCTATGTGGGGTGATGTTCATTTAGGTGGAGTTGTGTGGACCAGGACTTGTTCTTTCCAGTTGTGCTTCGCACTAATTCAGTGGAACTGCACCTCACCTGCCTCTTTAGAAAGAAAACAGTAGGAGCTAATACCATGAATTAACTGTCTACCTGAAGAGGTGGAAACTCTCCTGTGAATTACAGCCTTAGACTGAGGTGAAGATGAAGGGAAAGAGGCTGATCCAGAGCCTATTGAATATAAAGAGTCTTTCTATTGACTTCAGTGAGTTTTAGATCAGACCCCAAGTGCACAGTGCATGAGAGAATGCAGTCCTGAGCAAGGGAATTTAAATCCTTTCGTATCTTTTTTTTTCATCACTTTTCTATCTAATCATGTTTTGTATCTTTTTTTGGAGTGAAAAACACTGATGTCCTGCCTGCAAACTGGAGAATAATAATAATTTCTAAGATGCACGTTTTTAGCTGAATGTTAAGTGGAAAAGATAACAGGAAAGACAAGTAATTTCTTGGGATATCATTCTATAGACCTTCAAGGAAGTAGTGGACACATTTGTAAGTTCATTGTTTTCAAGCAAAGAGTAGCCTTAGAAAAGACAGAAAATAGAAGAGAAAGAAAATGAAAATACAAAAGAACAAAGGAAAAAGAGCAATATTTTTTTTCCATGGATTTGTGCTTTCTTTACCGCATTACTCCTGCACTCACAATAAGTTTCCTAAAGTCTGGTCACTCACTACGGGATAAGGTTAGATATGAAGTATAATACAAATTTGGAAATACTCTTTTTTAAATTTGCAAAGTACATCAGATACTGTGGGAAGAAAGTTTGTTTAATTTCATGACTGATGAATGAGATCCTCCACATTGCATATCCTCCAAACTAATTTCAAGGCTGAACTTTTACATAAATGAAAGAGAGCCTCACTGGGGCCTGGAACTGAACGCAGGGATGGGAGAGAACTGCATCTGGGAAGTGAGCCGGGACTGAAAAAAAAGGAAGATAACACAGCTGAAGACTGAGTGGATTAGCAGAGTTATTTGACAGCCCTAGACTAGAATTTTACAGTATTTGCTCCAGATTCACACTGGCATACATTATGTTTAGGCATCATCCTGTCCCTGAAAGCACAAGCAGGGACTCTGATTCATTCTGAACCCTACGCTATTGTTAGGGCTGCATTTCTAGTGAGGCAACAAAGAACAGATCCAGTAGTGCTGAGAAACAAGGGCTTGATTGCTCTGTTTGATTACTGTGAGAATGTGAATAATGTGAGAACCTGATTTCTTTGCCCAGCATACAGGAGGATCTCTACAAAGAACTTAGATAAAGTCTGAAGCCAATATTTTTGGGAAATCCTAGAGAAAGCAACTTGGAAATCCTGGATCATCGATTTCTGTTTTCTCTTGCTTTCTTTATACCATGTCAACAGTTTCCTATTTCTAATGGCTTCTTCTTCTTTTATGGTTTTGGCCTCTACTTTTCCCTCTGTTCCAGGCACATCATGTGAAGCCAAGGCTTTCTAATCTGTGTTTGTAATACATACCAAAGAGGAGATTAAGTTTAAAATGAGAGTAGAAAATAGTACCTGGCTCACTCAGATAAGCCTGAGACAAAGCCAGAACAGAGCTGATCTCTGAGGAGTCCTGGTTATTATACTGACTTCTGCTTGCCTTTTACTTCTGCCATTAAAACACAGCTACAGCTCAGAAAAGTGGCAGTAAAGATTACCTTGTGGGGTATCATGTTCAACCTCTGTCAATGATGCCCAAATCCACTTTGCTTGCTTCAGAAATCAAAGGATGATTTTTTTTTTTTCCCCATGTAGGTCCCTGGCACCAGGAGTATTACCTTAGATCTTTCAGTAAAACTGGCTACTTTTTTAGCTGCTATACGGTCACTGATAATAGAGTACATGGAAACAAAAGCTTCTAAGCAGAATTTTCGGTTTCTGTGAAATAACTTTTACTTACATAACAGTATCGTGGCAGCTCCAATAAAATTCAGTTGTTTTAACTAGTTCTTTCTTTCTTCTGTATAACCTGGTGCAAAGAAAACAGTCTTATGCTTTTGAGCTGTTGGTGTAAAGAGCTACAACTTGAAGAATGTATTTCCACAATTTTAATGCTATTAATATCTTCATTGTTGGTATGATCTGCCCGGTGTCCAGGGCTTTGTGTCATGGCTATGAAGAGAAAAGCTATCTAAATACTATAAAAAGTTTCCAAGAAATACGAGCTTGAATTTTTGTGTTTGGTTGATTGCATTTGGATTCCTTCCTTCTTCCTTTCTGACAGAATCTCGGCTGAGGGTGAGCTGGGACAGAGGCAGTTGGAAGCACAGGCCATAGAACAGTCATGGGAGGGAAACACAGACCTGCAGTTGTGTGCATTGATTTTGAAACCCAAGCTTCTCCAGCAGTGAAACAGAAACATCCTCCATGACTTGAACGTAGATGGCAGAAAACTGAAGAAAAATCAGTCTTACATCCAGATTTTTTCAAACAGAAGAGTGGTAAAGGTTGAAGAACAATCCATTACTTATAATTATTCTGAGTATAGGAAGAGTCATTTCAAAAGGAACAGTTTAAATACGGAAAGGTGGTGGTGGGTGGCATTTGATAACAGCCTGTGTCCAAGGTCCTGAAAAGCGGTAAATTAATGCATTGTCCTCATTTCGGAGTCAGAAGTGAAACTATGACATTGTTCCTTTCCTGAGGTTTTGAGATTTAGAAAGTGTTATTTGGTGACCTAAACAATTTGCTCCATCTTAACTGGTCAAAATTTTGTTTGTCAGCTTTATGGAAGTGTGTCTGTGTCCTAACTCTTATAGAAGTGTAAAAGTATGGAGTATAGCTCATTTGGAGATTGTGGCACAATTCAGGCAGGACCACTGAGATTCCTGAATAACAGTGATCCAAATTAAATTAGCTGAAATTGATCTCTTTTCCAATTTAGCTAAATCACGTTTTAGTCCAATAGAATGCTTGCATATGTAATTGCACTAAAATAGTATATATTAGGGAACGGATTCAGTGGTGTGTTCATGGCTGCACTCAGCATCTTTCTTGGTGAATGTCAGGAGCGATGTCCTCTCAGACGCAGATGGGCTGGGTAGAATGAAGATCAAGAAAGTGTCTAGCCTGATCTTCAAAGATGAAAAATAAGTGCATCTGGGAAAAGACGACCAATGAAAAGGAATCTTCCCCTATGTCCATCTGCCATCACATTTTTACATCTTGTCTTTCAGCAAAGAATTAAAAAGAGGAAGAAACATCAAGAATGTGTATTTTTTTCCAGGAAAAAGACTGTGTGAAGGGAAACAATTTGTTAGAGACACTCTGAATACCTCTCTGAATACAGAGTGGCAAGCACTTGACATCTCCTCTTAGTGCCAGCCATCCTAGAGCTTTCTTGTTTCCACCAAATGGAACTTCCCTGAAGAATAATCAAAGTAAAGCATAAAGCCTTTTCTCTCCTTACTGCCATTCTTCCCTACTCAAGAGGGAAGAAGAAGGGATTTGGTACCCTGAGACAACAAAACTACGAAAACAGAACAAAGGTATAGAAACTGCCTGCCTTTATCCTGCCTAGGATTTCCCTACTCTGACAGACTGCTTCACTAGCTTTGCATTTTGCTCACAGTCTGAGCATATTGGTATTGAACTTCCCGTGAAATGAGGCTATAGCACCTTGGCTTCTAATTAGGTTAGATCTTCAATATAAAACACCATCTTTGGAGCCCTCTTAGGAGAAGCAGCGGGCAAAAAGGAAAACAAAGCAGCAGTGTAGTGAAGACAGAAGTGGGGAGACAGAAAAGGATGCCTGTGAAAAAGTAGAGGTGAAGTCCTGCCCTTCCAGGTATATGCTCTGCTTCCTGAAGTGTGTCTCCAAGTCCTGATTCTTCCAAGGTTCTAAGTAAGAAAGGACAACTATAAATTTTTTAGGGACATATCAAAGTTGGATGAATCCTACATTTTATCACCTTTGTGGGGAATTTTCCAATCATGCTGCTGCTATATTTACTTAAGGTGGCTGAATCCAGAGAACAGAAAAATAGTGCAGCACTCATCCACAGTTTGAACCACGTGCACTTCAGTGCCTGGGAACCTTATTTTATGGAGGCAGTTGAGATATATTAGTTCAGTGTCAAATGTAATGAATTAGCCAAGTATGTATGTGGAATATTGCCCTTTGTAGAATTAGAATTTATTCCAGTTTATATTCTGCTCTGTATGGATATGTCTAAACTTCAGGACCCTGGCAATGTCCCAGTTCAGTACCAGCATATACCACCCCCTTTTGTTTCCACTAACCCATGAGTTAGGGCTAGAAAGAAGCCATGTCCTGCGTCTGAAGAGTGACAGATCTGGGAGAGTGGTGGACTACAGGAAATACACCTGTCATCTGCTCTCACTACACCTTGTGTTGTTCAGAGCTAAGGGAGAGTCTTAATAAGCTGAATTGATTTTTAGTTTTGCTTCTGGGATAGCTGCTTTATCAAGCATAGCGAAGATGTGAATGAATATGGAAAGTCATCCTTCCAAGTGCCAGGGAACTCTTTCATCATATTACCTATAAAAACGTTATTTGTCTAACGAGAATCTGATTTATATAAGATTTAGGGAAAGAGAAAACTAACAATAAAAAAAAAAAAGGTAAAATTCTTTTCTACTTGAAAGTGTCATGGCTTTAAACTCTGCTTCTTTGACCCTTCTGTGACATGGAACAAAAAGAACCAGCTACAGGGCAAAGTTGAAACACTCCTTTTTTTAGTGACATAGAGCTTCTGATTGGAGCCATGAAAGTTCTTACTGTGGTTTAACAGTACAGGTACCCCATCCTTTTTCCCAAGAAAGACTGATGGTAAAATTCCACTTGTCAGGGAAAAGAAGTTGACACACTTGTGACTTTTATCGCAGTTGCACTGGAGTGAAAGTGGGGATGGTGGAAATAGCCTTGACAAAGAAGGAGTATCAGGCAAAGTGCAGGTGACAGTGCAATTTATCACATGGCTGTGAAATGTATTAGCTGCCTATCACCCTCAGTTATGTAAAACAAAGAGAGAGAGAATTGATTAAACTATGACCTCTTCCATCTCCCAGCTGTCATTTTAGTTGTTGTGACAGAGGCTAGTGTGTAGTCATTAAATGCACAGACTTACTTTCAGGTTTGAGCACTAGATTAATGTAGTCCATGTAGTGTAATACCTTTTCCTTTTGCCTGGCTCGCTGTGTATGGGGGAAGCTCCCCTCTGTGTACATCACCACTCTGGAGTTGGCTGTCTATCCATCACAGAGTCATGGTGGATCCCTGTACAATTGCTCACACATCTTTCTTTTGTCTCAGAACCTTGTACTCTTGCAGTTGGCTCGGGATCTCTATCTGCTTCCAGTAGCCCAAAGGTCTGATTTCTTCTGAATAGCTGGACATCAGATCCTGTAGTGCAGTGACCAGTTGGTCTCTTCTAACTTCCCAATCCCAGGGGAAGTTAGGAAACTGCCTTAAAAAGTTTAGTTATGTAAAGGATTATAGTTGCTTCTATGACAAAAGAATTTGAAGTAGCAAATAATTTAGCACCACACTTAAGGGGAGGTTTTACAGGTTTCTGATATAGTCTGTTTCCATCTGGTTAGTCCAGATAAGGCTTTAAAAGAACCCTTTTTCCATAGAAGCTTGATACATCCACCTCTTATTTACTGTTTAGGGAGATGGATAGCTGTAAAGGTAAAACAAACTTTAAGAAGGTAGCTGCTAATTATTAAAATTAATTAGTGAAGTTTCACGGGCTCTTTAATCAATGTAGATAGCTACCTGACCTGAGTCAGTAACCGAGCTGCAGGCAGGCTCTGCAGAGTTAGCATTGCAATATTACTTCAGCAGCAAGGATTTATGATAAATGCTATAAACCTTTACAGTGTAAGGGTCCACCAGACCTTTGAGAAACGTTTTCCTATTTCATCTGTCAGAGTGTGTTCAGAATGAATACAGAAGGGTTGCCCTTTAGGTGTCTGCATGTATCTTTATTCATCCCCATGCCAGGTTATCTGAGCATCTAATGTGGAAGAGTAAGTTATCCATGGATTATTAGTATGGATTTGTTTGGGGTTTCTGGATTGTCAGAAGGTGCTAGAATGAGTGTATGAAAGGACAGGGTGGTCAGCAAGTCTTGTCCTTGAGGGATTAGGAGTGTATGTAATGTATGATCAGTGGGTAGTAGAAAAATTGTTTTCCTTAGAGCTTAATCTTATGAGTCTGCATTAAGCAACCTGATCTGAAAGCATCTCTCCTGAGCAGTTGATCTTTCCCATAGAAGGCATTGGGTCAGAACAGACTTCACGTCAGAAAGAGTCAGATTACCTTAATGTTGCCATCAGTGCATCCTACAACTTTTCTTACATTGAAAGGAACACTTCTGTGCGAGGCATGAAATAGCTGGGAAAGGATGACTACCCACGGTCTGGCAGAAGGCCAATGTTGAATCTATGGTAATCTGATCCCACTGTATGAAACCCTAATTGCTCGGGTTTTAGAATGTTCCTACTGTTGGCCTTGCTGAGACGAGGTGTAATAAGGAGTGGGAACGCAATCCTTCCCTGGGCTGTGCTCTCCATTCCTCCCCTGAAGTATTAAGCAGGAGGAATGTGCTCATTTTCCTCTGGACGGTCTCAAAGACCAAAGCCTCTGCAGCTAGACCTGGGCTATTTGTGGTTACGTTTTGCACTGGTTTGGATTTGAGAAATGGAGCCAGTGGGAGGAGGAAGTCAAGTGAAATATAAATAAACACCAACAGAGTGAAGAATGGATCCAGCAGGCCCCCAGTGCAAAGAAAAACACTGTCAAGCTGCTCATATTTGTGTCTGCTATCAGTAGCCATGTAGGACCTTTCTGGTAGCTAAGCAACAGAGGCCATAAAGACATCCTGGCTGCACAAGCTATTTTTTCAGACTTCTCGTGTTATGGGAAAGCTGTAAGAACTGGGCAGCCAGGTACGAGAGAAGCCAGCAGTGGATTTCTTCCTGTATTTCAAAGCAGCTGAAGTGGGGACTAGAATCTAGCCACGTGAGTGAGAGTTAGAGAGGAAAAAAAGTTCTGTGAATTCAAATGAGTCCTGGGAACTTCACAAAAGCCCAGTATATAATTTAGAAAGTTCACAGAACCTCTGTGTGCCTGGGAGTTCCCAGTCACTACCTAATAAATACAAGTCTCCTTATGTTGATTATAGACTTCTGCCTGCTTTAGTTGCCTAGGTCTATTAGTCACCAAATTAAATTTTGTATAAGTAATAGTGAAGCACTTTCAGGTAGTTTTGTTCAGCAAATAATGAAGAGCAGCCTGAAAATCAACTTACCTATCCATTTATTCTGTGGATAAATGCCGGAGAAAGTCATAATAGCAATAACTGAGATTTATTTAGCTCCTTTCATTTGAAAGAATCCCAGAGGGTTTCTCTCACAGCATACAAAGAGATTGCTCACTCCCTGCTGAAATGCAACACTTCTGGGGTGGAACACTGCAACTGCTCTACTCCAGCAAGAACTACATCAAATTTGTTAACAGGTATATAGAGAAACAACAGTAGTATTTTATGTAGACATAATATAATCTTCTTAACTGGAATTTGGCCAGAACCTTGGATTTAAAAGTTTTTATGCTTGCAAGAAAGGACAGGGTAATCAAGACCTTGATTTTCTGTCTTATCCGAAAGATAGCTGCAGGTTGGGCACTGGTTCAGTACGGACTAACAAGGAAGAGCATTCTATATTAATTACTAGTTCTTTACAACATCTGGGTTTTCCTTAGAGGCCCTCCTCTCATCCAGATTCAGACTATACTGGTTCATGAGAAAGTATGAGATCATACTCTTAATGAATTGCACATACTGGTTTACCAGTCTTAATCAAAACTGGATTTCCTTTGCCTATATTCACTTGCCAAAAGCTGAACTAGGTGTGTGGTGCTCAGAAGATCTCTTTGGGAGCTTGAGAAGAGATACCGTCTTTTATTATTCGACACCAACACAGCACAGCTGATCACCACCCATCCGCTGCTCCATGGTCACCGCAGAGTTATAGTAGTGCAGGTGAGGTCATATGAAATAACTTGGTGCTTAGTGAAGGAGGGAGAGAGTATCTTGCACGTCCTGTAAGCCAGTAAGAATGCATGCCTATGCACAACACAGGAGGATGTTTCCCAACAGACCTTTGCTCTTGTGTCAAAGTTCTCCATGTCTGCACATTATCTATCCTAGTGGTTTTCATTGCTTTGTCAGGCTGCTGAAATCTACTGCAAAATAATAGCAAGAAAGAGCAAGAAAAATACCATTCTCTCTATATGCGTGCTTCTACCTACTAATTATCAGAGTTGAGACACTGAACTTAAAGCTATAGCTTTCTCTCTGAGTGCTGGGAGAACTCAGAGATGTATACAGCTGATGCATAGTGGAGGATGGTAGAACAAATTGCTTTGTGAGTGACCTTCCTAAATAATGAGCATTGAGGGTTACTATCACAGAATATATAAATCAGGGTACAGTTTGAGAAAAACTAAGCAGTAACTTATGGCAGAACACAGAAACATCAATCTTTCTGCTTTGGCTTTAATTTCTTAACCTATAGATCCAGGTTAGATAGAGACAAGAAATCCAAAGTGCCAGATCTAAAAAAGTAAGGCCGACCCTTGGGCTGGCTGCGTGACTGTGGGTAGAAAGCTATAAGCATCAAGTTGTCCTCCTCATCTCACTGCACTCCTTGTTTCTAATGCATTCTTCTTAGGATCTCTTTCTACTGCCATATTTTTACAGACATGATGTAGCTACATAAATGTAACAGTGGTTTCTGTATGCTTATTTAAATTAAGACAAATTTTGATGAATTAACTGTGAATAGTTGATCATACGTTATTGAATGAAGAAGCAGAAGATACAACAAGCCACATTCGTGCTACATAGGAGAGTTAAATCAAGACAGCACCACTTTATTTGTCTTCAAATGTGATTCTTATTAACCAGCTTCAGAAGACAATTACAACTGGTCCTTTGTTGTTCCCTGGTTGTTGGCTTTATCTAGTCAGCAGGGCTCCTGGTGAATGTCAGCAGTACTGCAGGTTGCTTTGTTTCCTTAAAAAATATCTTAGTGATTATGCTGTTTGTCCTTCCCTGGTAACGTATGAATCCATTGGCCTGTTGCAACTAAATGTGGAAGGGGGGGGGGGGGGGTAAAAGTCCTACTAAGATTCTAAAAGTGTTTTGAAAACAGGTGTTAGAATAGAGCAGGGAGACTCAGGTCACATCCCCACTGGTGTGGGGAAGGCAGAGCTCGGCTGGTATGTGTCCTGTGTGCAGCAGCAGACTGACTGGCCAGTTGGCATACAAGTCTTGGTCAAGCTACAGGTTGTTTTGGACTTGCTCCGATGCTTTTGTGTTCATGGAAGACTTTGCTGGGGAACTGGGTCTGTTGCATACTGGGGAAGTGGGTTAGATGAATCCGTAGGAACTCAGGCTTTGCTAGTCCTGTTTCTCGAGAAACTTATTTTTTAGTCTTATCCATTTAGAGAGTGCTACTAAAACTACTCGACAACGATCATTTATGAAACTAATGGGCTGTTCTAGGCTGAGCTCTCCCCTAGATCCAGTGGCTGGGAGCCAGCAACTCTTGCATTTTTCATAAAGTGCCTACAGTACTGGCTCTTACATCTCTGTGCTTTGGTTTTGCTGTCTGTAAAAATGGGAATAATAAATCATGGCCTCTACAGTGAGGTGTTTTAAGACTGTTCTATATTCTCTCATGTATGTCAATATATTGAACTGATGGGTATAATTTCTAATTATTTTTAGTTACTGCTAGCCCAAGCTTTATGAAAGCCTGTTAACATGAAGTGAGGAGCTGTATTTACCACGCCTGATACCTCTGTTGTCTAGTCCTTGCAGAGAGGTGGTTTTTTTGTTTGTTTGTTGCTGTTTTTTGACAGTGAGAAATATAGCAAGCAGAGGAATGATCTAGTTAACCAGGTAGTGGAAGGAACAGATTGTTCACGGTAAAAAGAAAGATGCTGTATTAATATTCTGCTTCCTCTTTTTACTTGAATCTGTTGCGGACTTTCTCTCCTTTGCCTAATACATCTCATTGTCCTACATCTGAGGCAGTATGGATATCGAATCTGCTTATTCATCCAGTACATGTGAGAGCTAAACTCTAGGAGAAGTAACCCATCCAAAGCCTTACACATGATTTGGTGCAATCTGCCCTCTCATTGAATATGCTGCCATCCAAGGGCCTCCCTTCTTCCGAAGAAGTAACAGCAGGGAGCATGCAGTTCAGATTAACTGAACTCCAGCCATCTGACTTTGCTCCACATTTTCTGAGCTGATCCAGACTTTTCCAGCTGATAAGTGATTAGGGACTGCTGCACTGAGATAAAGGAGGAGGAAGGGGAGAAAAAAGATCTGTTCCACAGGTAACACTTACAAGAGAAATAGAAACACACGTAGTGTTTCTGCTGAAGAGCATGACTCAGCTGTCAGTGTGTCTCAAACCAGGCCAGCAGAAACCTGCTGACTACAACAAAGACCTTTAACTAATACTTGTAAGCCATATGTGAAAGGAAGGGCAGCAGTCACTGCTGAACACTGTGTTTTCTGAAACCTCCGTAAGTAATTAACATTATCATAGTGCTTCATGGCAATTTTACTCAAGGAAGAATCTATAATCTGGATGTTTTACAGACTTTTCTCTGTATAACACAAGACTGCAAGAACACCTGTTGTACAGGATCTGTGAGGACGGGA
This sequence comes from Cygnus atratus, assembly GCF_013377495.2. Classification (NCBI taxonomy): domain Eukaryota; kingdom Metazoa; phylum Chordata; class Aves; order Anseriformes; family Anatidae; genus Cygnus; species Cygnus atratus. The sequence continues at coordinate 14,512,683 of NC_066372.1, read as the reverse complement.
AGACAACGCTGTGTCTTCTGTAAACTGACATAGATATAAAATTTATGAAGGCAGCAGCATGATATTTCTTCTTAAACTATATAAAGGTTATATGATGATCAAAATACTTTCCAAGGATGTGTTGGAAATCTAGGCCAGGATTTACATAGAGCCTGTTGCAATGTTTTTTGATAAAATTTATATTTGTCATCTCTGTCACAGGAGGTTTTCTGTTTTACAGATTAGCACCGTGGTTTTAATGATTGCTGGCAACCCGGTGCAGCACACAGGTCTGAGGAAGGTGGTTGAAATGCGTCCTAAAATGATGCTAGGTGTAAGCACAGACTAGCTCCAATTTGTCATTTGTCAGCTGTCTAGGCCCTGTTGAGCTGTATCTAAAGAGTGAAGTCAAAATATTTCTCACCATAATGGAGTAGCTATAAATGATGCCATAAATATCTAAGCAAACATGGGAATCACCAGTGCTTAGCTGTAGCTTGCATATGGGGTATGACATATTGCCGTTCAGGAAAACTTAATTGAAGCCATTTTCCATGGGAAAACACAGCTTTAGTAAAATGGGTCTTTTTCAGGAAATCAAAAAAGCTTCCAAGAACCCACCTACAAAAGTATTTTATTGACACAAACAGAAATCCTTTTGGAAAGTCCCTTCTTAAAGAAAACAAAAGACTTCATTTATGTTACTTTTTTTTTTTCCATCTTTTTTCATGACACTTCAGTATTAGTAATGCAGAATATGTCATCTGTTACAAAACACCTTTTTGGGGTGTGGGAGAAAGTCATAGTAGTTTTACTTTCTAATCTGATGAAATTCTGGAAATTTGACTATCTGTCTTAAACCTCTACCCACTTATAAATGCCAGAGTTTGTCCAGGAATCCTTCTGGTGCAAATTATCCCCCTGTCATTTGGCCTGTCACTTGTAAATAACCTGAATTGTGGGCTTGTGCTGTTCTGTGTCAGAACTGTTTCACCTGTCTTGTACAGACTGTAAATACAAGAATTGCATTTTCTGGGCGCCGGGATAAAAGGCACAGAAGAGAACGCAAAGCTTTTATTTATGGCGTTGCCCAAAGACTGAACTGTCAACAGGGAAGTAATACTTTCTTCTTTTAAACACTATTATGCTATAAGAGAGGTCAACATGAGCTCTGCTCTTGGCCTCAGTGGGAGCAGGACTGGATCCAGGAAAGTATATCATGCATTTCTTCTTTTTACCTTTGCACACACAGCCTGTTGATATACAGCTGAGAAGGCTTTTGATTGACTCACACTAATGTATGTTATTTTCAGTGACTTAAATAGCTCCTATTATTATTATTATGATAGGGCTTGCAGCCCCCCATTAAGATTTTGGGACATCATAGTTTGACATTGTATAAATATAAAGGGAAACATGGCTCTCTGAATTCATGATTCCCCAGCACCACATGCATACTGTGCGTGAAGCAGGAGCCTTTTGTCATAGAACAGTTTAGCACTTTTTATTTCAATGCATAATTATTAATGGAATTAGTATCTCCATGCTAAGCAGTTTCTTTGTTGCCTTCCTCTTAGAACTTTTCCATTTTCCTTCTATGCCAAGATGACCTTTTGGTAAACATAAATTTTTGAACTCTAGGGAAATCTGACTGTGCCCTTTCTGTTGTTTAAATCATTTTCTCTCCTCCAGACATGCACTTTCTTTTCTCTCAGATTTCATTCTGCTGCAGCATATTCTCAATGCACAAGTCAGGAAGAATGAGAGGGACAAACACCTTTGCAATTTGAGATTTATCAAAAGCTTTTCATTCTGAAATGATGGCAGGGAAATTGCATCATCAGTATATCTGTCTGGGGAAGAGAAAGCAGACTGGGAAATATTTCTGCAGAATGATGGACTCTGGTGTCAGTGTCTGTTCCAAAAAAAAAAAAATAGTGTATGTAGAGAGTTAGAAGAATTAAAAAATGCATGTGGATATAGGTGACCACTTTTTGGCAGCCATAATTGAGGACATAGCTAGGCCAATATTGTTTCTTTTGTCTTTGAAAATTCAAATAGGTATGTTGAACTGATTTCAAGAGGGAAATCAGAAGAAAAGTCTACCTTTCTTCTTGAATTGGTCTTCAGTTACAGCTCAGTATTGATTTCACAAAATTATTAGGCCAGATTCATGTCTGGTTTAAATAGACACAGCTCTGGAGGATTTAACAGAGTTCCCTGATATCTCCCTGTTGAGGATCTGTCTCGTTGGTGTTATCACTATTTTTGTAGCCATGGCATCTGAAGTCCTGGCCAAGCTGAAGTCCTTGTACAGGGTGTAATGCAGATACAATGACTTTCTCCAAGAATATTGAAAACTTTGAGAAAAGCCCTTAGTTGGCACAGTGGTCACCGTTGGGCTTCTAGTGAAACCTAAAAGAGGCTCAACCTGATCCTGAAGATTTGCTTGTATGAGAATATTGATTTTTATTATTATTATATGCAAATGCAACAAAAAAACATTGATTGCTTTCAGATGATCTTATGTTTTTCATATACTACATACTCAGAAATCCATCTCTTTAAAGTGAAAATTTCACTAAATTGGAGACCAGTTCTAGACAAAGGCAGCACAGCAGTTGCTTGGGGCAGGAGATTGCTGGGAAAAGCTGGCCTGGCCTCCCTACTTCTGTTCTTTGTGTCAGCACAGAGGAAAACTAGGTTTTCTGTAGCTGAGGAACGGTTTGAGATGTGCCATGCCCTCATATAAGCCATCAGAAGCAGCCACGTGTCCCCTCTGTTCACAGCACCAGTGAGAACTGCTAGCCCAGCTTTCCAGCTTGTGCTCTCAGCAGCTCTGCCTCCCTGTTCTCTCTTTTCTCCCTCCTTTCTATTACCCCTCCTTAGGCACCATGGTGTGATTTCACACGAGCTTTTAAGAAACCTTCCATCATCTGTGGCCAAAAGTGCATCAAGCTGGTAATGAAATATAGCGTTTGAATTCAACCAACTTGACTGATGTTTATTCACTTGTGATAGCTCTACAGTGACCTATGCAAGCTGCAACTTTTGCTTTGGTTCAGGAAGTGACCTTCACTGCAGTGTCTCTAAATTCTTCACATAATAAGAATAGTAAGATTTTACATACAGCTTTTATAATATATAGGAAATTCGCAGTGATTTAGCAAGGAACTTAACTTTCCAGTACAGATCCAGACTGCCATTAACGGAATTAAAGAGAAAAAAAAATATCAGGACAGATCAAATAATCTTTTAGTAAAGGAGATGTCCTGTATTTCTTTCCCAAATCCCCGGTACTGATTGATGTCAGAGATAAGATAGGTATGGGTTTGATCTAGTATGTAATTTCCTACATTTCTGAGATAGATCGTTACTCATCCTTAGATCGTTTCCAGTGTAACTGCCGCCCAGTCTTGATTGCACATCTCTGCCTCTCCTTCACTGTGTCTGGCTTTTGTCTCATGCTTACAGCCTTTTTGGCACGTATGGCCAGCAGAAAATCCACTCGACCAAAAGAAAGTGAATAGTTATCTGCCAGCTGAGTGCACTGAGTGCACTGGTTTCACTGAGGTGGCCCCAATCTGAGATGTGATCAATCTTTCTGCTTAAAACAGAGGATACCTAACCGACCAACTTAGATTAAGTATCCAATTTTAACACGCCTAATGGTTGGCAGAAGAAATGCCACCTGAACAGCTGTAAGCCCATTAATAAGGACTAGTGGGCTGCTAGTTCCTCCCAGAGGGTAGAAACCTCTGGCAGCTCCTTGTCTATTGAGTCCCACTACAAAACTCTCCACCTCCTGCCTGGAATTGCTTGCCAATCACCGTGGTGGTTGACTGCAGCTTTCCCCCAATACCTCATGAACTCGTGCAATTACAGCCGCTGGTGTGCAGAGGTTCCCATGTCTCTACTCCTGCTCCTCGTAGGAGCGCACTGAACTGCAGCAGGGCTTGGTGTGGATACAGTGGTCTGCCTTTATGCTTCCATTTCTAGAACGGGGCCTAATTTTGAATAAGACAAACTTAAAATAAAAATAATAAAAATAAATCAGATTTCCCCTATCCTCGCTACTTAACTTTTCAAGAAATGTCATGAATCTTTTACGGGAAAGGACCTAGCAGCAGGCATTGCTGCATTAGGGAAAATGAGGTGTAGAGCTATTTTTAAACACACTGAAATAGCACCAGACAGATTCCATTTATAGGAACTTGTACTTGTCTTCTTCTGTGCCTTGAAAAGGATAATGATTTCTGTGAAGTAATGATCCTGTCATCATAAACAGGATCCCAAGTGCTGAACCTGGTGCCCTCCTTGATATTTCTGTTAGTTTTTTTGGACTAACTTCCATCACTTCCTTCCCCCCCAACCCTTTAAGCAAAGAGAGCACAATGATTTTTCTCCATCCCTTTTTTGTTCTTCTTCATTATAAGAAAATTAGAAGCTGGGGAAAAGCCTCTTGTGGTGCTAAATTGTTACTGGCTAATAAAACTGCAGGAGCCATACACAGTGGTTTTTTTCCATAAATCAGCAGTGGAGGGAATTAGGTGGCAAGAGATGGAAGGGCAATGTTTAATCAGCTCGTGTAGGAAATCATTAGCTGCACACCCTCATTCCATCGCTGGCTCATTCTTCATTCCCAATGGCTGCTTTGCCACCAGACCATTAACATTTTTCAACGACTTTCTAAATGCAGTGAAAAAACACACAAGTGGTGAAATATCAGTGGATGTTATGGAAACAAAAGGCTGAAGGATGTGCTTGTCTTTTGATTTTTTTTTTCTGTTTTTCTTTTTTTTCCCCCCTTTTCCTTTCTTTATGCACTCTCTCTCTAGATTAGAAATGTACCTTGTTAAAAGACAAGTGACCTATAGCCTTGAAGGCTGTCTCTCCCATCCACCAAATAAAAAGAGACAGAAGATTTAGTAGTAACATGAACAAGAATAAGATTTTTTATTAGATTTACTGTATGTTCTCATTTATGCGTTTGTCGATTTCATGGCCTTTTGCACAACCTACCATTGCGATCCAATTTCTGCAAAACTGATCAGAGATTAAGTTTTTCATTTAAGTGGCACCAAAAAAAATTGGGTCACAATTTATTTGCTAAAAATTCAGGTCAAACCAAACTAGTGCTACTCAGCCAGTGTATCATAGCTCATAAGGGTCCCATAACTCAGCTGCGTGTCTCACTTGCAAAGGTTAAGACAAAACTTCATCTTCTACTGCCAGTTCTTTATTTGATCTGAATGAAACTAGCTCACAGACTCCAATGAGATAAAAACCCATCCCTAAGGAGTCAGCGTGACTTTTTTCAGAGACTGCGTTCAGTGGGGCTAGGCTTTCTGCTCTGGGCTGTTAATCCGCTATCTTTTACAAGCCTCCCTTTGCATTAGCTGATGCACTTAGTGTGGTAGTTTGCTAGACACTCGTACGCATAGCTCTGGAGAGCGTGTACATCTGTGTGTATGGTTGTGCTATCCTTGTGATAACTTGCAGAGCTCTGTGATGAACCTCCCTGTGTTTCTCACCTCGTCACCTTTTCCTTGCTCACCAATTCATTTCTCCCACGACTATTACACATTACAATCAAAGCCTCTGAAGATTCTTGCAGTTTCCATGGCTTGAAAAGCAAGAGAGAGCCAGTGCATTTTCCAGAATTATTTTAATATTAAAATATTAATATTTTTGATTTTCTTTTTAATTATTATTTTTTCTGGAGCTTGAGGTAAGTGTAGAAGAAGTTAAGGTTCGGTAGAGTAGTTTCTTCTTTCATATTCACATAAGATGATCTGCTCACGTGCAGATTTGCAGCTTGTAAGAGATGTTCCCATGCCAAACTCCTGTTGCTTTATAGACAATATTTGCCAGTTTCTGCGTGTACAGTTAAGGACATTGTCTCTAATTGGTGGTCAGTATGACTGCCTCTGGAATGGAATTTCCTAGTTCAACCTGTAGCAGAGGAAAGAAGTGTCTGCAAAAGTGTGAGCCATATACTGAGCAAGTTGGAAGTACTGGGAGTTTCTGTGAAATAGTACAGCTGTAGCTGAAGAGAGAATCTTATGATCTTGGATTGTCCAAAAGATATCAGGTCCACAGTCCTGGGCCTTACTGGAAATGTCCTTGATCGATCTGTCCCCATGCAGAAGTACCAGTTTAATTCCTGCTCTGTGCTAATGTTCAAAATTGGTAACGTTAATAATTCAAACTGCTGGATAGCTGGTTCAGTCCACACTTGACAAGAAGAGTGCATCCAACTCCTTGACATGCATTCCTTTGAGTTTACCTTGCCACTTTCCCATACTAGTCTGAAAACACCACCAGGACAGAGTTTAAGGGCATCTTTGCATGGAGAAGGTGGGAGGCAGTCAGCTAGGTGTGAATTTGTGCTGCAATGTGAAGTCTGGGAGGTCACAGACTGAGAGCCTTTCTACCTGACATGAAGCCCACATGATGCTCATAGCAGGGTTATCTAGGGCAACACAGTTCTCTTTAGCAGGCTTATCAAGTCAGTGGGAGGAGAAGGGGACTTCTAGTGGGCAGCTGGAATCTCAGGTGGGATTAATTGCATTCAGAGAGGATATTAATATCAAGGGTATATATATAGGGTATATAGGTATAAGGGTATATATATAGGGTAAATAGTTCCAGGAATAGGTTTCTAGGATAGAGGGTGGGGGATTAATTCAAGTCCTACTTAACAAATACTGTGAGGAAGTGTATTATGCTTTGCAAATGTGGAGTAACCTACCTTCCACAAGGTGCTCTACTAAGAAAGGTATGTGGAGAGTTGACTCAAAATACCAGGTGGTAAAAGTTTCATTTGCTTCCCTATATGTGACCTAATGCCTGCAGAGAAAAGCTGGAGTTGCAGCCCCTTCCTCTTGTGAGGAGTACATATTGAAGATTCCTTCAAATGGATTCCAGCTGCTCCCCAGAAGGAAGTATGTCACTTTGAGGATATAGTTTGACGTTTCCGTACAAGACACGTTTCTTCTTTTTCTCCATTTTATCTTTAGAATTCAGAGACTGTTTTATTCAAGCATTAGCTGGCACTCCATCATACTCTGACTCCTTAACGTATAGTGTCTGCGAAACCCAATGTGAAACAAGAAACCAGTATGATACACTTTAAGAAGTAACATCTCATTTGTCACAGTGAAAGAAATATAGAATGGAATGATCAAAATATGTCTGTGTAGTAGTCCTGATGCCATTTTGCTTTGGTGAACTGAAAAGGCTTCTTAAAGTAAGAGAAGGTAATGACAACCCACACCTGACTTTTATCAGCTATTGCTAGAAGAGTGCTTCTGTCCTCAGGAACCTCTTGCCTAATTCTCTTTATCTTGGTCCTGTGCTAGAGGTGGGATTGTGGGATTTTCAGTAAAAGTGGCTGTAAATCACTGTTGCGCTTTTTGGTCTTCAGCAGACACAGTCTAGTTTTAGATTTGCCTTGACTTTCCTTTTACCTCTCCGGAGCTTTGAGATGTGAAGCAGCTCTTGTGAATCACAATCTGTATGATACTCTCAGCATTATCCCTCTCACTCAGGACTCCTTAATCAGGCATCTGAAGGCTTGTCTTACGGAGCAGGTAATGGAGGCCATGCTAGGAGAAGCAAAAACTCTTCCTGACAAGTTCAGGATTGCTGGGGACAGCTTGGGAGAAAGATGCCGGAAGCTGAAGCAAAGGCAGAAGGAACCTTGCGGAAAAGTGCGTGAGGCTCTGTGCTCTACAGGTGTAAATCTGATTTGTGGTTTGCAGAGAGGATTGACAGAGATTGTATACACACTCCATGTTAGAGAGAAGAAGAAATCTTAGAATCCTAGGGGTGGACAGTGGCAGTGTATTTATCAATCTATTCACACTGTAAATGGGAAGAGAAAATAGTGTCGTGGCTCATTGTTTTTGGTTTAGAGCGAACTCGGGTTTGTTTGACTGTCAATGAACAGCTTCCTCTCTCTGTTAATGTAGATTTACCTAGCCAGATAGTCACCTTTCCTGCTGTGACTGGCCTGTCATCATTGTGTTCACAAAGAGATGTAAAGCTGTAAATCTCCTGAGCTGAGTGATGAGACTGGTGCGGGAGAAGGGCTGCAGAAGCAGTTGTGCATAGACCTAGGGGGAAACCGGCCAGCAGTGGCACAGCTGATATCGTTTGCTTTGTGTAAAAAATGCTTAGGGAAAAAAGGGATACATAGCCCATGTGATCTCTCAGACAGAGGTACACAGAACATTTTTCATCATAAAATTTTCTTACAATTTCTCTGCTGGTAATGTGACAGAAGCTCAGCCAGCCAGCAGAACTGCGGGCTGAGGAGGCCAGTTGGTTCTTTCTTGCTCTGACCAATGGACTCTTGCCAGCCCTGTGAACAAAAGGTTCATTCATAAGTTGGAGGAACAGAAGTGACATTAACTTTTAGTACAAAAGAAACATTTTATAGGATTTTATTTCTTTAGCTGAAACTATACCATGTTTCAATAGTCACATTCTTCAAAATATGCTGGCTGGATGGGGAACTGTGAAAAGCAGAGAAGAGCTGCTGTTTAAAACATTGAAGTAATAGTTTAATCTGTAGAGAGATGGCAGGAGAAAGTCTCTGGTCAGATATTGCTCGCAGTGCTAGTCTTAGTGGAATATGGGGTCATACAGCACAATTCTTCTGTTACAATGTAGAAATCCCAAACAACAGGCAGAGAAACCTCACACTGTAGATTTTAATTTTGATACATCGAGCAAAAGACAAAGGAAGAAAACATTGGTGTGTCACGGATTAGAAAGCTGGTGGTAACAAAGACCCCAAGAGTTCCAGTCTATAGCACATACCTGAAATGAGAAAAGCACAAATGGGAGAGCGAAAAGACATTCCAAACCAAGAAAGGTTTAGGTTGTTTTGTAAGGAGAAACGTCTGTGCCACCAGGGATGTGGCTGGGAGAAATGAAGATGCATCTGCAAGGACCCAAACTGAGAGCTATTAATTAGGGTAGAACATTAAATCCTACAGAATTTTGCTTAGCAACATTATTCCAGACAATCAATTTATTTAGGGAGCGAGAAGAAAGTTCAAGCAGCAATGATGTTAATAGCTGATGACAACTAAGTGGGGTTCCATACTCTGCAATGTAAAGCTCTGTATCCACTCGAAAGAATGAAGTTTAACTGCGGATACCAGCTCTGTGCTGCCACAGGGAGAGTCACAGTGCCCTGCTTGGAAATATAGCTTGATAAAAACAAGACAGATTAAAACAAATCTGAAGGCGGATTGATGCAGGAGTTTAGGCATGTGTTGTAATGATTTCCTCTTTTAGGCCGTTGCTTTAAATTCAGCCCCTGTCATCTGTGACTGGAACGTTAGCCTTCACTATCTCTTTGACCTGCCTGAGGTTAATTGGTGGTTTCAGTCCATCCCTCCTTACATGACCATTTATATCCAACTTCCACTATTTGTGGTTGGTCCCAGACAGTCTCTTTGTTTTTAACCTGGCTTGTTTAAGTGCCCTTATTTTACAGAGACATGTGTTGCCAGTGGTCACCAGCCCAGTGACACATCTAGTCTAGGCTTCAACTGGTGAAGAGCAGCCAAGGTCTACTGCCATGGGGAAATGGGAAGGAAAAGGAAAAAAAAAAAAGTAACCCTGCAGATGAGAGATGATTCTTGTTCCTGGGTGTACTGTAAAATGAGATTTGGACAAACAGGCCAGCTACATACTGACACTCAGCTCAGATGTGCGTGAGCAGGAGCAGAAATGGGTTGTGTTTGTTGTTGCTGCTAGTACTAGTTTTATCTGCAGCGTCTTAGAAAACGAGTTGTGAGCTGAAACTGCTCTGTGTTAAGTAACGTGCAGACTTGTAACAGCAGGACTGCTTCTTCCCCAAAAAGCTCACAGATTATGGGTAAGGCAAGAGAGCACAGATGGGTGGGTCCAAAAAGAGGAGAGAGGAAATGATGTGCCAATGCTAATCAGCAGAATATTCAGAAATTATAGCCTGTCATTTCCACATTTGTGAAAACATCACAGCAATCGGGAGTGTTAATGAGGGATTTGAATTATGTAACATTCTTGTAAGTCTGAGGTGAATCTCAGAGATGCTTGCTTGGAAATGCCACGACCGTGTGATGGAGCTTGTGTTGTGTAGTGTTTGGAGAATATCACTGACCTCTTACCCCTAAATAAGAAGTGTCTGAGTACAAAGGCAGGTGGTGGAGTGCCCTGGGACAAATGGAAAGGACTGGAAGCCATGAAGAGATGGTGCCTTTGCCACCTAAAGCACAATTGCTCACTTTGGCAAGGATGTTGTGTCCTGCATTGTTGTCATGTGAACATATAGCAGCATGCTGGGGGATGATAGTTATTGTTACTATTTCCTTTTGATTTAGTGATGGCTATTCTGATTATTTTTAATTTTTCCCTTCAGTGAGAACTTGATGCAGGGCATCCCCTGGGGCATCAATATGTGGTCAAATAGTACAGTCAACATTGATGCAGAGGGTATCCCTTTGCATGGTAGCTTGTACCATGTGTGCTCCAGGACCCAAACTGCTTTCCTGTTAATATTCAGATTCAATTGGAAGGTTACCTCTCAGCTGAAGTCCTAAATTGTTTGAAATTTGTTGAATTGTTTGAGTTCTACTTAAGAAAAGGGAGGGACACACTTCTTACACTTTATTACCGTAGCTCTGCCCAGTGGAGGTATTTCAGCTTCTGTGGAAAGCTTTCTTTAAGAAGGGCCCCTAGCAATGGACGAAATTCCCAGCCCTGGTCCAGAATGGCTGGGATTGTGAATTGCTGTCAGAACACAAAGCACGCAGTGCATCTGCTTGTGGGGATGGGAGGGGACTGCTCATATGATGACTTTTCTGTTTTGCTTGGGAGGACGTACACCCTTTTGGCTCTTGGGATATACTGCTGTTCTATTTTTGTTTTGATAACTGGTGTCAAGGCAACCAGGGCTTTTTGTGTTGGAGAAATCCAAATAAAACTCAATAAATGAACACCAGCTGTGGGCTACATTCTAGAAGGTCTAAACAAGGGGAAGAGGCCATATAGAGGATGGAGATGGTTTCTGTGAACTCCATGCAATGCTCAGAGCTGGGGATCTTTGCTTGAGGTTTGTACAGTTTTGAATAGAACAAAAAATAAAAGTTGAAAAAGAGAGAGAGGGAAGATGAAACTGTTAATTCAAGTTTTGTCCTGGTGAGCCAAAAGTCCTTTTTTAGCCCAGATTTGCCTAGCCTGGCCTTGTCTTGGAGAAGATCGCTGCAGCTTATAAGAGAAGGAGAGTCCTACTGCCCTAAAAAACAAAAAGATTTAGACGCACGAATCCCATTTGTTCAGGCTCATGGAGCGATGGCCATGGAACAGATTGTAATAAGCACTGAGATCTGTTGAAACTGTACACAACAGCACTAAACAAAATGTTCTCCTCCCACTGGAGGTCACCAGCGAAATGTTTTATCAGTTAAAGACAATGGGGACATTTCTGCCGAATGTGACAAGCAGCAGGGCTTACCATTTTCCTGTCATCTTCTGATTAAAGTGAAATTAGTTCAAACTTGCATTAACACAATCATTGTCTTCCCTCTCCCTATCTCTTTTTCATTTTAAATTTTATTTTTTGTTTTATTCAAAACCACATTATATCTCTTCACTAGCATGTATAATTAATTAGAAGTCACAGGAAAACAACAGCCGTTCCCAAAGGAGTTGCTGTGAAATTGCCTGGTGTTTCCTTTATGGCTCCCAGTCTTTCTGGTTGTTTTTAGAAAGATGTTCCTCCATATCAAATTATTTTCATTTTCCTTTATTTTTCCTTTCTGCCCTTCATGTAGTCTCTTTAGATGCGTGTTCCGCTCGGCCTCAACAGTACTCACATGATTACAGACACAGCATATTTTTGGATTTTTTTTTTAATGTCAAACTTAAAATACCTGCTCACTCCTTCTTTCTCTCATCACGTGAGTCAGCCACCTCCAGCAGCCAAGAAGTATGTAGCTTAGAAAAAATAAAGGAAATCCACTGTTTTATGGGGAAAGAGAGAGAGGAAGGACGGACGGATGGACGGACCTCTAAATCTGGTAGACCTTCTTGCCCCCTTTTGTAACTGCCAGAAATATCCTGCTGCTGAAAGTCAGCAAATTGCTAGGAAAGGAGACTGAAGACTTTGTGTATTCCCAACACTGCCTCTATAAGACCAGTTTTGTGGCATGTACCAGTAGGGCCAGCACCTCTGTGGTGACCCAGGCTGCTGAGTGCTTCTTGACACCTCTGAGGACCAGCTCCCACTGCAAAGTGAAATTTAAGTGACCTGGTTCAGCAGCCAGGATATCACTGTCCTGACTGCAACACTGCCTTTCTTTTTGGTGAGAAGGAACTGAATCTGACTTTGTGCTACGCTGGTGGGGGAGAGAACAAATGCTTCCAGATTCCCAGGCTGGATGTTGAGTCAGAGAAAGACAACGTGAGCTAGGACAGGATGCTAAGAGCTTTGACAGTGTTCTGTGGAAGCTCATTGCCCCAGAGTGGATTTCAAGTGCTTACAGAATTTAAGAAAAACCACAGTATTTGGGGCTTTTTCTGCTTTGCTCATAGAAGCACAGGTTTTTCTCTGATAAATATATGATACTCCGTCTGCATTTGAAATACACTGACTCAGGGCAATCAGTGCATCTTCTTAATCATTGGCTGTGGGATTCAGACTACTCCTTGTGACTGAAGACAGTTTTCTTCTATTTGGAGTTGCAATTTTCCTGGTGACCAGACAGTCTCTGGATGTGTTTTAGGGTTGAGGTCTTTTTAGGAGACCTGCAGCTTCCTGCTTGAGTTGTCTGACAGTAGAGACAAGAGGGACTTGGGGATTAAAAAGACAAGAATATGAACAACATGACAGAGGCTGGCAGGTAGATCCTGGCAGGAAAAAAATGAAGAGATGCTGTCAAAGTGGGTGTTGTTTGGCACTTGGATGTGGAAGCTAGACAGAATAAAAATTGTCTCTCTCTTTAACAAGAGCTCCACCAGTAAAAACACAAAGCAAACACCTCAAAACCACCCCAAGCCCTCATCACAACCTGGTGAGGAATTGCATTTTCAAAGTGAAAACCAAATCTTTCTCTGCCTCCTGATGTATTGCTAAACTAAAGGGCCTGCTGGCCCACACGTGTGAAAACTCCGAAAGCCTAAATCAGCTGTTCAGCTCTCTATCTGGGTCAGAATAGAGCCAGCATCTAAGTTAATAGGACAAACATGCTCTGCCAGTCCTAGCTGCTGTGTCTGAATGAATTTGCTTCTAAGTAATGGAGCAGAGCCAGAAACAAGGGTCATTATGGAAATAAAAACTGTTTCTCTGCAGCCTCTATCTCACAGTGGCAGAAGGTGACATTTGTTTTCCTAATCCAGTTCTTGGTTTATAGAGATCCTGTATTGCATGACATGCATGTGCTAGTGGTAGCTTTTCAGGGCAGAGAGTAAATGGCATTAGGAAAGCCATAAGAAAATAGCTACTTCTCTTCAGGAAAGCGAGAGCAATGAAATGCAGGCTTCTGACTTAAGAGGAGCTACAAAAAGCAAATCTCAGGGAACGTCCCATCAATTCCAGCTCTATTTTTCCAGTTGCTGGCTGGCCACTTTAAAGCAATTCAGAATGAGCCAAGCATTTTCATTACTTGGTATTTTATGAGATTTTGTAGACTGTTCTGTGGTAGAACACAAACAGGTGATTTCAAATGGACCAGACTCCAGCAGTTTTTTACTTCTTGCACAACGCTGGGTAGGAAGCAAGCAATGAGCCTTTAAATTACACCTCTTCTGATGTGCCCTTACACTATGCAAAACTGTAATCAGACCTGAGTCAGTCTTAATGGCTCTGGTGCCAACGCTGGCAGTTTCCCATAATCCATCACCTCCCAGTTCCCTCTCAAAAATGTGTTTTAGGCGTTCTCCAAATAATTTAACCATTTCTGCCTAAGAGAAGGAAACGGTTGTGTGACAAGATAATCGCCACTCAGCGATGATGCTAAAGCACCGAATTCTGCAGTGTCTCCGGTGAGCCTGTTGCAGTCGTTAGTTACAGGCCCGTGTCTCCGTATCGCTGGGAAGGTGGGTATTGAAGAAAAAAGCCATTCTCAAACTCGGGGGTACTTTGTCCCTTTTAAGCAGAGGTTCTGACCAGCAAATCACAGTGCCCTTTTAGCAGAGATCATCTGCTATTCTGAGAGTAATGAAGGACTGTGACACATCTGCAGCATCTTTTGATGCTGATGTCTCAGGCATAGCAGATGCTAGAGAGAGCACTCAAACCTGCATTTTGTCATTGAAAGTAATTTCAAATCTCAGTGTATACCAATACTGGATAAAGAGTTTTTATTGCTTCCAGAAGTCTGGTTGATGGTGTAATTGTGGAAAAAGCGAAGGAGATATGGTTTGTCAATACCACCGACTGTGTTGACAGAGAATGAGTGCTTTTCAGATTTATTACTGTTATTTTGAGCAGATTTCTTCTCACTTTGCATTTTTTCCCATTGCCCAGACCACCCTCGTAGTGATCCCACATTCATCCTGCTCTCAGAGTCTGACTATGGGAAGATGAAAGGGGTGAGACAGTCAGTGCTTTTCCAGGGCTGAACTATTAATTTGCTAGTCTACAAAGTGAGTTATGGGAGGTTTCATGGTACGAAGCACTAGAGCTAAAACTGGGGTCCTTGCACTTCAGGACAATTGTCTCAGCTGCAGTGCAGACACACATTAATGCAAATTGTTGCTGTTGTACAGCTTTTGGGTGGGCTGTAGGGTGTGATCTGTTATTTTCTGATAGCTTCGAGCAGATCACTGTCTGCATTCACTATTAATTGACGTCTGTGGATTTAGAGAGTAGTGGGGGTGAGCTGTGTTGAGACCTAAGGCTTAATTCTCAGCTGTGCTCATCCTCTGCCTACCGGTGGTACTAGGTCCTGGGGTCTGTCCGGAGCTTCTCTCAGTCAGCTGAAGTGTACCCAGAAGGGACATTTAAGCAGCTCAGACTGCTGAAGCACCCTCTCACAGAGTCTCTGCTCTTCTGTGAGCAGATCCTTACTGCAAACCTTCCTCTTGGAAAGTATCAGGTGTCCTCTCTCACTCCGGGGAGAAGCTGTTCATGTGTAGGATGGATGCTCAGAGTAGGCAAAAGTGACAACTATAAATGCCCTTCTCAAGTGTAGGAGAAATTTCAAGAGCTTTTCGCAAACAAGACTGGAAAAGGAAACCACAGAATCAATGAGAATTTTCAAACATTTGGCCCCGTGGGCTTTGAAAAAGAGATGAGATCTCTGATCCTATCAGAAAACAACAAAAACCCTACCATCTTGTTAATTCCTTAAAGCTTTAGCTGTTTGCTGTATAAACACATGCAAGAGGCTTTCAGATTAGAGGCCCACCTGTAGTAGAAGAAGGAGGAGAAGAAGCTTCTGAAAGGTATGGAAAATTTGGCACTCCAAAGAATTTTAATTGATTTCTACTGCTCCCTCAGGCCAAGGGTGATTCACATGAGGTCAGTGCAAGGGCACATCTATTGGCAGCTGGAACATTTGTCTTTCCTCTGATAGTACCCAGGATCCAGCCCTGTCAGTTTAGTTGATATTAGACTTGCTAGCTCTGTAGATCCATGTGTCATATCGTCAATGATCATTGACTTGCAGTGTCCAGTTGTTGGATGTAAATAAGGGAGGTGAAGGTGGGGGGACTTATCAGACTCATCTGAGATTGACTTGAAATATCCTGCTGAAATTGCCTCAAGTCAGTACACAATAGACTTTTTATTAGCTTTGGAAACAGAGCTGAATTTACCCCCAAGAGCTCAAAGGTTATGTATTTGCACTAATGATAGCATCCTAAATGATTCCCTCTGGCTTTATTATTGGGACTGAGAAGGCTTGTCCTTAGGTTCCTGAACTTGGGTTAATTCAGTCAGGGGGCAGTGAAGCCAAACTTCTCCAGCTGGGTGAAGTAGCAGACAGGCAGAGAGCTACAGCTGGGATATAGGATGTGCCTACTGCTTCCCTTCATGGTTGAGCTCTTACAGCTGTACGTGAGGTGCAGACTACAAATAAACTGCCCTTCAGGGTGAGAGCTGGCTGGTATTGGCAGAACCAGCAGGGAGGTGTTCCTGTGAGAAAGAATAGTAACCACTAGTGTAAAATAATAATACTATCTGGCTCTTTTAAAATTCATCCTGCCTTTCTCCTGTAGGATGATCCCCAAAGCCAAGCTGAACGCTAATACATTCCAAAACTGGAAGCAATCATGCCTCAAGAAACAGCTAATACCAACAGAGCAAAAACAACTGGGATAGATCGTACAGCTAAAACCGTATTTAAAAAATTAGCACTTGCTATAAGGTGGTTTGTTTCATTATTGAAATGTTGGGTGTTTTCCTACTGCTTATGAACACGAAGCAAAGCTGTGGTATGACTGGCCAGAAGCCACAGCAATTTTCTACCTTGCAGCCCTGAATGGCAGCTTCTGGTCCCAGGCCTCCAAAGAGCTCTGCTCCGTTCTTTTTCTCCTCATATGGACTTGCATATTTCCAGCCATCCTCATCACAGCCATTTCATGCAGTTCAGCTAATGCTTCCAAGTCTCTGATTTATATCCGTTTTCCCCAGTTCTGCCCCTCTAGCGATTCTCAGTTCTACTAAATCCTGGCCTGTGACATTGCCAGTTCTTTCAGTCATGAAAACTCCTTTGGGCGAAGAAAGTGAGCACACAGGTCTGAGGCAAACAAAAATCCAAATGGGAATATCCTGAGATTGGCAAACTTATTCCCTCTATGACTCCAAAGGTGAAAGGGAGATGCATTAGCTTGCTGTGCCACCTGGCCTCTGCTATGAATCAGATGGTGCTGGAATGACATGTAATGCTCACGTGCCTCAGAGCTGTGAGAGCAGTGCAGGGAGGGACAAGGGGCGGTCTCCAAAAGGAACAATGCCATTCCTTTCCTCCCTTACACCTTATGTCTTCATGTGCCACAAGCTGCTTATCCCCCAGGCATCTTGACTTGCCTGCTTCAATAAATAAAAAATGTGCCAGGCAGTTATAACGGTGCTAATTGCTGATAGCTCTCTATTGATCCATCCATTTGGCGGCTCTGATTACAGAGTGATACTTCCATCTAATCACAGCTGTGGCAGCCAGAAAAAAGAGCCTGGGCTCATAGCTTTGAAACGGTACGGTGTTCTCGAGCTTTCCAGCCATTCTTCTGAACGAGTGCTTTAGTGCATGAAGAGAATTTTCTGCTGCGCTCTCAGGTGCGGCTTCTTGGGAGGCAATGATGCTTTAGTGAAACTCTGCAGGTCTGAACAGCATACGGAGCAGAAACAGTGAGCTTGGAGATACTGATGGCAGTCCCACCTGGGTGAAGCCTGCCAGGAACTGGTTGTCAGACGGGGACTGGAACTGTGGACCTTCCTGTCCTGCCGCTTAGACAGTCCTTGTGCAGTGAGTTGGCTGATCTCTAGACCACCCGAGATCTTGGGAGATCTTTGAAGGGCTCTACAGCCAGCACATTGCAGCTACTTGTAGCTGCATATCAGGGAAGCTCATACCTTACTGCAGCAGAAGCTTCTGCAGCAGCTGAAATGGAAGGAAACATACTACATTATTTTGAAGGTGTCCCGATGAATTATGGATATTAAAAGTGACACTTTGGCTCAGGTATATTTGACTGCTTGGGCGTTATCTGACATTCAAACTGTTCACAAATGTTCCCTTACTGTTCTCTTCCTGTTGCTTTTCTCCACAGCACTGATAGGTCCCTTGGTTGCTGTTGGCTTAGGGTCTGAACAAAGATGTTCTCATTTCAAACACAGACAGATTACGTTTTGCCCCAGGGGCCTGGAATACATAACTAGAGCTGGTTGACATTAGCTGAATGGGAAAAATTGTATCAGAAAATGGCCTTTTTAGAAAATGAATATTTCTGTTAAGCTGGAAAAGATTTTTTTTTGCCTTCCCTCCTACCCCACCCCCCCCAAAATGTTTGTTTGTTTGTTTGTTTTGTGGAGATTTTAAGCAATTCACCTCATTCATTTCTTGTCTTGTAATTTTTGGTTGTTTCTACATGTGTCCTTGGAAATCCATCTATGATTGGGGTTATTTTCCTTTGTCCACATGTTCTATCATTGGACACTTATTTTTTCCTCTTGTGTGTATGAGACTATGTTGCCATTGTACTTCTTTCTCTTTTGCCCTTTTTGCTGTCATGAGAGCTCTCCTTTCTTTTTCCTTTCTGATTATTTAACACTTCAATCCTTTCATATTGGCTTGGTAGACAGCTGCTGTATTTTTTCTTTCTGCCTTTGTGTTCAGCCATTGTATTTCACTTGGCTTTGTGTCACACCTTCAGCCATTTGCCACACCTTTGTACTTCTGCTTCTTTGAGTTGCTTTCCATTCGGAGTGTTTGATAGTGGTCAACATTCTTTTTTTCTTCAAACATTAAACTCCCTCAAGCATCAACTGTATTTTAAAATCTGTGAAGAGAAAGGCAATTAAGAGTCTGTAAGAAAACAAACAAACAACAACACAAACAGCATCAAAATGACAATTATGACAATTTACAATTACATTTTAAATACTTGTGGCTACTGAATGTAGACTGTCCTGAGAGATAAAAGTTGACTGAGAAAAATAAAAGGGAAAGACTGAATGAATAGAATTGTCTAAAATCTCTGAAGAAAATGGAGATTTTTTTTCCCTCTTGATTGATAAAGGATCTTCACATGCTTAAACTGTATTTGACGTAATGAGACACATTCAGAAGTGACTCTAACTGAATTTAATGAGTTCAGGTCTGTTAATTTCTCTGGCTTTCTCAACACATTATTGGGATGTATTTTAGAATCAGGTTCTCTCCCACTTGTTTCCCTGTAGCTCACACCTACTTACTAGTTACCATTACATTGTACCCGAGGAAAAGGCTAAGTCAGTGCTGGTGGAGCAGTTCATGTGAGCTGAAAAGCAGCTGGAGACAGAAACCCTTCCACTGGCACAGCTGGTTCTGGGAAGGCTTCTCTGTCTTTAGCCTTATGCTTTAGATTTGATTCCAAATTTAGTGCCACATATTTATAGGTTTAGATCTGCTACCTAAAAAACAACATACAGATGTTTTTTAGGAAGATAATCAAATTACTGACGTCCTTAATACACAGTGGCCAGAAAAAGAGGGAATAATGAAGGAGAGAAAGAGTAAAAAATGCACAGTGGAGAAACAAAGTGGGAGCTATAGGAATTCTACTTCTACCACCCTGTAAATTATTCACACGTGCCAGCTGGTAATTACTTATAATGAACGTCTATAAAGCACTTTGATATGCTCAGATGAGCAATACCATAGAAAGTGTGTCCGCTGTTTAGACCTAAAGGACAAGACACTAGTAGAGAGGCAAGAACTACCCATGTAATTATCCTCTTACAATATGTTGGCTCACTGGTGCTGTACCTAGCTGTGTTATTAAAGTAGATTACTTCAGAGTGTGAGCTTCAGAGGCAATAATCTGATGATGATTCAGGTTGAGGAGTAATGCGGAGTGCTGATAATTTCTGGCAGTCTTGCTGAACATGGAATTTGAGTCTTTTTATTTCCCAAAGAGATGATGTCATCATTACCCTTGAATCCACCTGTCCAGCTGCACGACTCAGCTTTGCATCCCTTGTGTCCATCAAGCCACTGATCAGCTTGCATGAACTTGCATTGATGAACTTGCATTCGCCTGTGATCTCTCTGAGAAGTGAGTTGTGGAATGCCCTTAATTAGATTTTTGATCCACAGATTTGTAACAAGATCCTTTAATGAAGCAATTTTCTACTGATCTTTGTCAGTAGCATCCTGAGCTGAACCCTTGATCCTTTGATGCTTCCCTTATGCGAAGTGTATCTTGACCCCTTGTGTTACCTGGCTTTGGAATGCTGCCCCATGAAAAATTACCATGCAATGTAGTTGCATCATGTTTGTGGCCATGGCATTTGTAATCTAACTGGCAGGTTTCTTCTGTTTATGGTAACATTTCAGTATAGAATTGTGGGCTGCACTGGAACTGGTGACACTGAAACCACTCAATCATTCCCAGTCTTTGTGAATACTCACTTTTCCCTTCCCATTCCATGTCTAAGGTACTTTGCATTTCCAGAGAAGCACCTTCCTCACCTGTGCAGGGTACTGTTGGCATCTCTTCAGGACACACTAGCCAATTTAGAAAAGTTGGCCATGGCCCCAGTGAAGTAGAAGCACCTATTGCAAACTAAATTTGCCTAACAGTTTGTGCTGTATCAGATCAAGGAAAAATTTGTTATGGGGGGTGTAGCCAGATTAAGAGTAGTCTAATTCTACATAATGTATAGCTGCTATTCTTGCCCTTTTTTGTACTAGAGAGTAGAAGTGCAGTGGCAGAAAAGAGAAAGAAAAGAGGGGAGGAAAGAAGGAAGGAAGAAAGAAAGAGACTTGATTAAAAAATAGCTCTTCCTTTTATAGATATGTAAGTTAGATCTTCTCACAGCACCAGTTGTAAGCTGGTGACATTTGAGAGTTCAAGATAAGTGAAACATCAGTTGGAGATCAGTATCAAGGAACATTTTTTAAACAAGTGTTGCACAATGGACCAAAGGTAGCAAAAAAAAAAAAAGAAAAAAAGCCTTTCCTTCATACATGCTTATCACTAGAGAAGCAAGAAACTTTCACGGTTCATGTCTCTTTGTGTTTTATTCTCAAAATGACCTGGGTATTCATTGGATAACAGCTTCAAAGTGGACTCTCTTCTCCAGCAAAGAACATGGTGGACCTTTTAAATTTCTATCTCGAGCAAAACTATAAGAAAAGGTTAAAAAAAAAAGGATGAGAACATTAAAGGAGTGCTGTAGTTTTCTTATCCTCAGGGATAGATTGATAAATCCCCCTGTTAGTTAAACATATAAAAAATAAATGATAAAATGATAATATAAAAATGACATGGAAGGTATAGTATACGTAGGGCCATTTGAAAAAGGAGATGTGTGACCCATCTCCGCATGGAGGAAAGTTACAGTTTCTGTACATCTGTCATTTTAAAAGATTGCCAGATTGTGCAACCCACGGGAGTAGTTTCATTGTACTCTCTGGGACTGCTTGGGTAAATAAAACGTGCAGCAGCTGCATGGCCTGGCCCTAAGTGAGCTATGTGTACTAAAAAATGTAGAGATAAGTCACAGAAGGAGGGAAGCATCACATGCTAAGAGACCTTATGCCATCCAGCACTGCCAGCTGGAATTCAGCCCAAAGGACAAACCAAGTGCTGTGGCAGTGCTGGGCATCAACAGTGTTAGAGGGGCCTGCTGGAAGGTACCACCTGGGGACTGGGTCTCTGAAGAGATCACCAGAAGTTGATGGGTCATGGGAATGGAGCTACCCTGTCTCCTTTCCTGGCTAGTTCCCTGATCTGGAGTGCAGTATGGTCCAGTGGTCACGATGGATGTACGGAGCAGGTGTTCTGTGCCATACACTGCTCAGCTTCTTTCTCTTGCATGACCTCCAGCAAGTGTCTAAGTCTCTTTGTTCACAGACTGTACAATAGGGAGAAAAGCTCTTCTGTACCTTCTAAGGCTATTGTGATGATGAATATGTTACTGATTGTAATGAACTCACATACTGGAACTGTGGGAGCCATATAAGCATCAGAGATAAGTAACTAGAAGCCAATAGGAAGGGCAGTGTGCTAAAGCTTTCATTGGCAGTACTGCATCTTTCACATCCTGCTGAGCTTTACCTGCTGCTGATCACAATGAACAACTTAGGCCCTGAAGCAGGAAGATTGATATTCTTTGTATTTTATTTTTATCCAAGGCACTGGAACGCAAAATGCTATCCCTCTTCTTCGTACTGTCTAACCCTTCCTGGGCTCTATCTGAGCTCTTTATCCATGGAATACCATGTGGGAATGAGTTCCACAGGTTAATTACATGCTAAACAGTGATTCATTTTTGTCCATTTTCAATGTGTAACCCTTAATTGCAAATTGCCCTCCAGGTCTTGTGTTATGGGAAAGAGAAAAAAGAGAAAGAGCAAGTAATTACCCTTCCAGACATTATTTGCAGCTCTCTCTTATATATCCTCTCTCTCCCTCTTACTTTCTACCCCACATAATCCCAAAGCTTTTCATTTTCCTTCTAATGGATTACTTTCTTTCCCCTCTATAACAATAGAAACTACTTTCATTGTCCTCCACTGTTTCACTTTCTGATTGGCCTTTTTAGTGACTAAACCTAAAGTTTAGTCATTATTCTAGTACATTATTCCAGCAGAGGATGAAACCTACATTTACACAGAAACATACATTTACCACAGCAATGGCAGAATGCCACCTCTATTCCTGTCTGGTCTCCTTTTTGTATTCTTCTATTTGGGATTTTGTTTGTCATATTAATCTTCAGGAGCTGCCGAGAGATGGGAGTGATTTCTCAGGAAAGAGAGACATTCTGAGGTGTAGTGGCAAAGAGATGCCTGGGTCACTAGATGCCATGGGTTTTTGAGAGACACTTTTGGTACCTTTTCAGGTGACTGCAAGGACACTAGAGCTCATTGGTGATCCTTGTGGTAGGATGAAATGCCTGCAGAGCCCCCAAGATTTGCAAATGTTAATCATGAGAGTCCAAATCTGTCAATTTAGGCAGGAGAAATCCAAAAATATGCCATCAGCTTATGGATGTTATTGAACTTAGGAAAGAATTAAACTTTATCTTCTTTGGAGATTAAATAGCTCTCTAGCCTGTAGAAATAAATCCTGAAAACATTTCTGATGGTAGGAGGGGATTGAGGTTTGCTTTTTCCATTTTTGCTTTTTCCTTTTCTGAAGAAAAGCAAATATGTCTAAGAATGACTGCATCAGACTGTGCCGGTGGGGACTGGTGATCCAAGCCAACTCCGTTCCGCCTGGATGTCTGCCTGGCCTGGTCTCCTAACAGTACACAGACAGAGGTGGCATTTCATGGAGGGCAGCTAGCAAACTCATTAAGTAGTGCTTTCCCATGGATCTGTCTTTCATTTTATCAGGTGAAAAAACACGTATCTCAGTCATCGTGGCCTAAGTGACTCAGCATTAGAGTTTGATGGCTTTGCATCACTTCAGAAAGTCATGTGTTGATATAAGCACTGCAATCCTATCAGGCAGTGTTGTTATTGTATGAAAATGGAGAGCCAAACACACTGCCTCCAGTATATTGAATTTTCCTGTTCTCCTGTCTGTTTTCTCTACCATAATTTATAACTAAAACAGTGTCATACTTCATATATTTCTCTCAATCCTTAGCAGAGTATATGCTGAATTTTTGTGAGGACATATAAAGATGTATTTATGACCAGATATCCTGCAGATATATATCAAGACAGTTTGTATGGTGTTTGGAGAACTGTGATGTTTTATACCACCAGAATACCTTGTGTTTTGTTTTTCAGACTATCCTAAACATTGACACTGTTAGTATTGTTAGCTACACTGCTTTGCTTTGTAGCACCTTGTAATAGCGTGTGCAACGCTGGCCCTCCACAGTTTCTTAGAGATATGAAAAACAAGAAAAAAAATACACATAAAGCCATGCTCTGGAGGGATTAGAGAAACAGCAGAAGGAGAGATGTGGGGAACTAAATCTAGTCCGGAAAAGAAAGAACTCGGGATATGGTCAAGATCTAAAAACAACTTCTAGGGAATATTATGAATACGGAAGGGAATTATTTAGTCTCTCAGTGCAGTAGTGCAAGCAGCAATGACTTGGACGAATGAAAGGAAAATTTAAGTTAGTTTGAAAAAAGGTTTGCAGAAATGGCAAGTAGGATGTTAACACTATGAAGTGCATATGTTGTATATTGTAACAGCGGTGTTTGAGGTGTGTGGTTATCTGCTGGATGGTGCTGCCAATAATCTTGAACCCAGGTGAATAAATTTTGTTTTCTATCTCAATTTCAAAAGCTAAATATGTAAGTGACATGACTCTGGTGCTTAATACATTTTCAAATTAGCATATTAATAAAGAATTCAGGTATCTGTTGCTGGGTCTACCTGTAGGAACAATTTCTGTGAAAGCTTGGATCCCATGGAGCTCCATCAGTAGCTGGTAGACAGCTGGAGAGATGACAAATGGCAAAATCATTTGATTTCCAGAGACAAAAGTTCATTTCTTCCTGTGATCTGAAAACAGAAAGTTACACTTCCTAACGCTAATTCTGCGGGAGATCTTTTCCCACAAACTCATGATTTTTCAAGGCATATTTGTTTGATTACATTGAGCAAAAGGGTTGTAATTACAGCCATAGAAAAGCCAGTTGGAGAAGCTGATATGTTGACCTTTAAAACACAAAAAACTTTGACACAATCCCAGCTTCCCCTCATCAAGGCAGTCAGTCTGTGCTCATTTCCGAGGCACGTTTGACATGTTATGAGCAGAACTCTTGGTCAAAACATCCATTGGGCAGTTCAGAAAGTGATGTTTTACAGGAGCCAGGCAGGCATTAGAGCGTGACCTCGAAAGAGTAACATTGCAGTCCAGGGAGACGTGGGGTCACCTTCAGCAGAAATGCAATGCTGTGAAACAAAGCATAAATCAATAAACGTGGCCAAGGTCTTGAAAGCAAAAGTGAAAGGCAGTGTAAACATACCCCAGTATGATCTCTGGGGGACCTAGAGGAAAGCTGGAGATTTCAAAAAGACTGGTGAGGTCACCTGGAAAGCAGCAGCAGAGCGTGGAGACTCCAAAAAGGGATCTTGGTATTGGCTGTCTTCTAAGTTGTTTGGTTATCCAGGATCCTGAAATAGAGAAGGCAGGAATAGCCAAGGGAGTGTAAAAGGTCTGGGAGCCCCAGAGGTTTCTCTCAGTGCTGTAGTTTTAGGATGATGTTGGTGCCTGTCTAACCTCACGCAGGTCCCTTTACAGTACCCCTTTCGGTCTGGCTACAAGAATGAGTTTCTGCCACGTGAACAGGACAGTGGATTTTCAGCATGCAGAATGTGTCAAAGTACTGTCTGTGTGCATCTTCTTATCCTTGAGGAACATAAGGTACCTTGTCCCCACCTACTCTTGTAAAGTAGGAAAAAAAAGATTGCTTGAGATCAGCTTCTGTGCAGGAAGTGAGATCAGATGAATTTTGTGGGATTGGAGGCTGTTGGAAGTTTTCCTTTGAGAGTCCTGTTGACATTATTCAGTATAACAAGGCTAAGAATTCAGAAGGCGCCTTGAAAATATCACACCTCAGGGCAGCCTGGAGGCAGAGAGCTTTCCACTCAGTAAAATGCTAGGAAGACTATTTCCAGATGGGAATGAATGAACCTTTTTTTTTTTATATCCCATCTGGTCTTGCAAGAAGCATTGTTGAGTCCAGAGCAAGGATTGCTTAGTTCAACTCTTCATTTCCCCATGGCAAAGGAATACATTCTCCCTGACTTCATGCTAAAAATCCCCATTCCTCTAAACTGTCCCTAGAGCTGGTATCCCACTTCGAAACTCCCACACTGCTCCAACAATTTAGAAGCTGCAGCCTTTAAATCAGGCTTTTATTTTTTTCCTTGATATAGGTGAGTTGACAGGCAAGCCTCTACCCAGATCATTAGTGGTAAAATAAAGTAATAATAAATAAATACTGGATGTATACATATTAGGAGCAAGATTTGGAAGTTGAAGCTGGCTTCAAGAATTAAAAAAAAAAAAAAAAAAAAAAAAGAAAAAAAAGAAAAAAAAAGAAAATTGGACAGAATAAGCCAGCATATTAAAGTGTCACATTAATTCAAGGCTGTATTTATTCACTCTTAAAGTGAGGTAGCTGGCAGACTGGCTCGGTATGTCTCCAACAAGTTCAAAAGCACGTAGGTTTTGCAAACAGCTCAGATTCTGCTTCTCTGTAATAAGCTGCATTTCTGCTTGCTGCAAGAATGTGTGAGAGACAGAAAGAATACCTGTCACCACTCTCTGCGGCTCTCACATCGGAAGTAGAGAGCAGTCTTCTTATTGGAAAGACAGTTTTGGAGGGAAGAATGAATTTGGATGAGCCAAAGAGGAGGTGAAAATTCACTTTCTCTGTTCCTTTTTTTTTCCACCTTCTAATTTTCTTATGTCTTTTGCTTTATGCCTTAAACAAAAACCCAGTACTGGAGAAGACTCTTGCAGACCATCAAATTTGCAATTATGCCTTTTCCATTCCAGAGTTATCAGTGCTCTTTTGCTGCTCAACACAACTGCTTCAGTGAAATAGTATTTCCAGAAACCTCATCACTTGAGACACTGAACACTATCCTGGATAGTTCATTGGGAATTGGACCGCAGTCTGAAGGATGGAGCTCATGGCTTAATAGGCTTTTTCTTTGCAGAGCTTCGACGGTGCTACAATTAATTAAGCTTTTCTTCTTCAGAGCCCTCCAGGGGAAGTCTGCTAGGCTACGAGAAGCTTTCACTCACTCACCCTATTTCTTCCCATTCCATCTTCCCAGCAGGACAATTTTCATGTCCCTGATTTGAACCTTCCTTGTGTATAGAAGAGCCCCGTAGTGGTAAGATTGTTAATTACAACACCTGCAGCGTTCACTGGGAGTTTAGATTAAATGATATCCAGCCTGTAGGACAACAGTACATGCTGACAAATCAGTTCTGAAAATGAAGCAACTGCCAATTTTCTCCTTTTCTGCCAACTTTCCTTCTGGTTTGGCCTAAATGAAGCAGTGCCTTCCCATCATGCTTTGCATTTAATTTCCTGATCAGTTCTATATGCTATGCACACTTGGTGCAATATTGGCTTTATAGATGTCTTCTCTCCCTCTCTGTCACCACCTCATTTCCCTTGATCATCTGGCATGCTCTCATTCCAGCCTGACCTGACACTTGCAGCAGCTTAGTGGTAGCCCCAGTCAAACCCTTCCCTTTATAAGTGTCTTTAGGGATAGGATATAAAGGAGTCAGCCAAGGGAAAAACCTAGGCTGGCAAAAGAGAGAGTGACTGACTTCGCAGGCCTCCTGGGCTTAATCTTGAAGGGACAACAGGAAACAAAGGAGTTGGGTGAAGGTTTTGAAGGTGATGAGCCATGGCATGAAGATCTGGCTGAGCTGTGGAGGTATCTCCAAAAACATAGATAAAATATTACCTTTGATTAAAATCAGTTTTTGTTTGAGGATCCTTTCTCTTGTTCCCCTTGCAACGCAGTGTGTGCCATGGCAGCATCTGCAGCAGCTGAGAAATCAGCAGAGGGTTATAGATGCTGGTGGCATCTAAACATTTCTGGAGGAGCTGCCAGTTGGCAAAGTGGCTGCCCTCCTTCTTTTGGGTACTAACTGCTTAGGGAACATCACAGGCAGTTTGTCACCATTATGAAGGTGAGACCAAAAGCAGCTGTAGAGGAGGGCTGGGCAAGAGAAAAGGATAAGAGGAATACATACCAGAAACATAAGAAAAGAAAGGTGGAAGAAGTGACTTTGAGTTTGGTTTGAGTAGGGTCCAAAGCATCACTGACACTCTGACTTTGAGCTTTAATGTGTGCTGTTAACCTCTGAGAGATGAGGAATAAAGAATAAGAAAAAAGAAAATAAAGATTATACCTTTGTAGCCACTCATCCATTCTTATTGTCTAGGGGAAGTGTTTCTTTTCCTCAGATCACTCATGGGAACACATGCCTGTCTATCCAGGATGTTTCTTTTCCATTTTCCATTAGCCCTCTATTCCTATAGTCCTTTTTGTTGGCAGCTCATCCAAGCAGAGTCTGGAAACGAGAGAATGTTGCCATCTCCGTGATTAATGGTTTCCTCCATTGAATTGCAATTACAGGTTTTAATCAGTTCATTATTCCACCTATTTTTTGTGTCTTGACGGTTATGCTGTGGAAACTAATTGAATTGGCTTCATCTCAAGGCTTTCCCGCAAAAAAGATCTTGTCTCACTTTTGGGGATTTTGCGGGCTAATTGGCCAGCTCAGACTTAATTTCCTCTTTTTCCAACCTGAAAAAGGGAGATATTTTTATTTCCCAGTCCTTGCCAGTCAAAGGTTCCCATTTTGTATTCCACTTCCAAATTTCTTTTCCTTTGAAGTGCAAGATGTGGGCACTGCTGTAAGTTCAACTTCAGATAGCAGTTGGGAACTCATCGTTTTAGTCAAAACTGTTAATACTCTTTTCTCTTTCTCCAAGGGTGGTTATTCCTCGGAGACAGCAACTGTTTCTTCCCTGACTACATTTTCACTTAAGCTGGTCTAGTGGTTAATTTTTATAAGGATAGGTCCTGTGACCAGCAAAACTGCTGTTTTCAGCTTCTATTGTAAGTCATCCTTCAGCTTGTTTTTCTGTGTGCCATATTACTTGAATTCAGAGATGAGCAAGCAGTAAGTTCCCCAATGAGGTGTATTCTATAAAGAATTTAAATAAGCGGATACTCAGCACGCTGCCAAAAAATCTCACAATTGGACTCCATCATTCAACACAGACGTGATCTAAAAGAAATTCCAGCATCAAATGGAGTCAGATTGAGTTGTTAGCAGTGAGAGAGGTGTGACCATTAGCTGCAACAGCACTCCCAGGTAGAATCAACCTGCTAAGCTTTCAGTCTCGTTGAAGCGCTGCCACCCACTTTTCTCTCCTCTTCTTTATTATACAGTAGATGTTTAGTTCACAAGGAACAAAAATTCAGAAATATGCTCTGAGTGTCCATTCCTTAGGCTGTATTTACTCTGTTTACTAGGATCCATCTTATTCACGTTGTTAAGCTTAATTGAGAAGGTTGGTTGATAGAACAGCTGCCGTAGAAACCAAAAAAAAAAAAAAAGGTAAAACAGAAAAGACCAGCTCGAGGCTTATATTTATTCCATCTGTAATGATAGCAATGCTGGTTGATACCAGTCCCCACACATCTCAAGAGTGACGTTATGACCATGCATAGCAGAACATCCCTGTAATGGTTCAAGGAGGCTCACTGTGGGTATTGTCTTTGAAATCAAGCACCAAAGAGGTGTTGTGAAGTTTTAGCCATTGCAAATATGAAGGGAAAAGCTCTTTACCCACCAAGACCTGGGATTCCATATCCTATATCTTTCTTACGGCAGTCAGTATCAGTGGATGTGTCAGTAAGGACCTGAAGTTCTTTGCAGGCTCACCTAGTGGTGACAGTCACATGCCACATGGGATCTTCAGAACCCTGAATTTGGGCATTTGGACTTAAAAAAATATTTGATTTCTCACTAACCTTTCATTTTACCTGGTGTGTGTGTATTTTAAAGTTCAGTACCCAAGCTGGAAGTTGGAGACAATCCTTTCTGTTTCTGGTATGCAGCCCTGGATTCACCTCTATTAAGGTTTTCAGATTTCTTCTTTGTCCCAGGGAGAACAGTGCAGCCCTTGGGTGGGATGCTTTGGAAGGGGGTAAAGGCAGATCATGGAAAGATGAACATGTTTTCCTAGCGATTAGGAAGGGAATCTCCTAGCGATGGAGATTTTTAAAGAATCAAATTTATTGAGGAACCAAAGTCTGTTATCTTAGGGTTCTTTTTTTTTTTTTATCATTTTTT
This sequence comes from Cygnus atratus, assembly GCF_013377495.2. Taxonomy (NCBI): domain Eukaryota; kingdom Metazoa; phylum Chordata; class Aves; order Anseriformes; family Anatidae; genus Cygnus; species Cygnus atratus. The sequence continues at coordinate 14,483,180 of NC_066372.1, read as the reverse complement.
CTTTAATGAATCAAAGAGTTTCTGAACCTGCCTTTTCATCTCAGCTGGAGTCACCAGCCAATATAAATATCAGAGAAGAGGGCACAGTGGCATCCTAAGTTCCATTTTCCATTGGTGCTTTGCTGTAATTAGAAGGCTTTCTGCCTTGACAGGAAAGCCATAGGCTACAAGGCCAACACAGAAATAGGGCAGAACCATGCTATTCACCTCAGTTTCGTTTTATTAAATGATAAAACCATAAGTTTCCATTTCACAGCAAGAGTTTAAGGCTTCAGTCAGAAGTGAAAAGGTGCATCATGCTGGAAAGCTGATTAAAAATACATGCTGCACATTAACTTAGCACAAATGGAATAATTTCTTTCCTAATTCTGTCAGTTATTAAAGTATATCAAGGGTACTTGCTTTTTAAATGATGAAAGAACATCGCCTCCTTTTAGTCAAGGTGATTAGTGGTATTAGTATCAATAATATCAATTAGTATCAGATCCTTTTGGTATTGTTAACAGGGAGCAGCTCATCTGGCAACTCACAGAGCAGTATCCAGAAGGGAGCTTATTAAAAATCTGACTCCCCACCCTTTCCCCCACAACCCTTAGAGGGCTTAATTGCCTTATTAATAATAATGCAGGATCCAAGAAGTAACATCCTCCTGGGTGTTTCCAAGACTGGTTGTGGAATTACGGGCACCAGCAAGACTGAGAGGTATTTACATGCTCTGACTTTACGTGAGAAGAAGGGGTGTAAAACTAAGGAGCCGTAGGAACGCAGCAGAGTCCAGGAAGCACAGCAATGGCTTGTGATTGCAACCACATTTGAACACGCTTTGCAAGCAAAGAGAGCACTTTGTGAGCTTAAGAGAAACAAACAATAACAGTTCCTCTAATGTGCAAAAATAAAGATCTGTTGTTTAAAGAGCACACAACTGTATCTACCACCTCCTGATGCTTTTGACAGGAATCACAGAAGGAGCAGATTGGATCAGCAAAACTTCACTCAGCCCTGACAGTTTGATTGCACTGCTGTGGAGGATATGACAGATGTTGGAACAGCACGAGCAACTTAAACAAAATGCATCATGCACAAAGCTGGGGCTCAAACTTTCCTCCACTTAAAATGATTTGCAATCTCTGAGGGGTCAAAATGTAGGGGTGTTGGGTTTACATGTAAGGGGAGGAAAGGGGGGAAAGGAAAGATTGTGACAAATGGGAAGAAATTGTCTCCAAATGATGAAGTGCCCAGCAATATCAGACAAGTATGGGGAACTGGAAACCTGCTGTTTGTCTTTCATGAAATTATTCAGAAATGAATCATAGCTAGGGCACAGGAGGCTTTGGAGACTCATTGAGCAAGCAGAGAACAGATAAACAGTCTTTACAGCATGTGCATGTGTAAAAATAAGGAGAAGCAAAATATTCAAAGGAGACGAGGGACTGATGTTTGGCAGCTCTTTCCTTTCTCAGATATTTACCTACCTGTGGCATTGTTTTCAAATGTGCTGAACACTCCTTGCTCTTGCTGATTTTACCTACTGTGTTCAGCATTTCAGAGAAGCGAGACAAACAGGGAGCAAGGGAGGTATTCAAGTCACATACCAGAGGATCTGATATATACAGCAGGCATGTGCAGTGCTGATACTTGGGCGACAGCCTTTCACAACCAGTGCCTAGCATGTCACTACCAGATGATGAATTTAGCCTATATGCTCAGCAAGCTCCTGCAAGCCACATCAGACTGCTTTCCACATCATAAGTGAGATATTGATTTACCTCCTATACTTCATGGAAATCTTTTCTGCTCTCTATTGTGGGTATGTTTGTGAGGTCAGCAGTCATATTTCATGCTCGCCATTTGTTGTTTATCATTACAGTGGCGTTTATTTTAACATGGGTAAAACGTAATCAGATGCTGACAAAGTGAAATAGGCGGTAGCATCAGACAGATGAAAAAAGTATGTGCACTATGAATGTGTTAACTTCTTCTGCAGCAATAGGAATGCACCACCATCCTTACCCAACACACCTCTTACTGTTCAATTTCAAACATGAGCACAAAGTTCTGCCAGACCATGACAATCTTGTCTTACAACACCTCCTACTGTCCATCACCCCTAGGCAGGGTCTGACAGTTCAAAGCCAGTTGCTTGCCAGGCTTGTGATGGTGAAAAACTTCTGTTAGGAACTGGTTTGGGATGACCAAAACTGCTTTCCTTTGTGATCCAACCTGAACATGAATCCCACCCTTCAAAACTGAAAGGCTGGTTTCATTACTGGCTCTGGTAAGTCTTTCTGAATAGCATTAGAGTACTACGGTTAGAATAGTTTAGCCCAATAGTTTAGCCCAAATATCATTTCTACTCCACATCTCATTTCCAGTACATTATTTCTGTGTCTTTTTTTCATCCAATGAAGGATATATTATCCTTATCTCCTTCTGATGTTCTCTTTCCAATCACTTTTAACTCTTGATAGCATCACCAGATGTAGCTGACCATATCTAGAGCCCAGCATTTCCTCTCTGTTCTGATAGGTGACGCCTCCCAGTGCTGTGATCACCTCTCTTCACTCCATCTTGGTCCCTCACGCTCCTTCCTCTTAACCAAACAGAACTTCATCTTCTAGCTTGGTCTTCTCACCCCCATGGCAGACTGCAGCGTCTGTCATTGGAATTCTCCTTGTTGGCTTCCCCTTATCTGCTGCACCTATGGTCAATGCTGAGTTCATGCCGTTAGGGGCCTAAATTACACTTTGAGTAGATTATGTGATTGAATGCACAGCCTGTGGCCTAAAAAGCTGAAAAGTTTGTCAAAAAGCTATTTAGATATTGAGTTCTGTTGAAAGCAATGGGCCCCAATGCCTTCTCCACTTCACAAAACTGCATTCTTCAGCTATTTATGTAAAATTTTCTCATTACCTCAGAGACAGTAACATAGCCATAATGCTTGTGTTTGGGTATCATACATCTACGTATGTGCAGGTCATCATATACATCTGCATAGAAACATATATGGAATCTGTATCTGGAAAGTCACAAGATGGGAAATGATTAGTGCCTCCAGTCTCTTAAAACTGCACTGTTTTTTTTCTGTTCCTGTTTCCTTTAGCATCTTTTCCTGTCATTTGGGGAGTTCTCATCTTGGCAGAGCCTGCCAAAAATTGCTACAATCTTACTTAAAAAAGCAATGTTTTCCCAGACTTTTTACACCCCCACATCCTAATGGGCTTTCTTTTCTACCAGCAGTAGCCCAGATTCCCTACTCCATTGCTCTTCCCTTTCTCAGATCCCTCCTGTGGATGCATTTCCTGTGGGATGCCTCCAAGGTGGGAATCAAACTAAACAAGATGATATTGATAATATCATAGTTCCAGCAATATTTTTCTCTTTGCTTTCAAGCGCATCCCAAGCAGGTGGCAGCTTTCTTGTTTTATTATTCACAAACGAACTCAAAACAAAAATCCAGCCCACGCCTTCCACTTAAGCTATGTTGCTCCCAGGTCTCCCCCTCAAGGACCGCTCAACCTGGACTCTGGATCCTCTCCTTATATCCATATGGGACAACAAATATCCTGCAAGAGTGAGTCAGCAAACCACACATCATGTTTCTTAGCAAGACCATCATTTGCTAACAGGCTGAGATTTTCAGGATAACACTACACTGCCACTTAATATATTATCATACTACTTCTATATTCCAGCCCACTCTCTTGCAGGCTCTTTGGGGATAGAATTGCTCTCCCTTTGCATCATGTGTAATGTGAAACACATTCATTGTCTTTGCAGAGAAAAACAAGCAAATACTTATCTTTTGCATGTTCTAGACCGTCCTTATTTCAATGACTTATAACCTAATTTCAAGAGCCAGCATATTCAGGCAGCCCTGGTGCAGGATCGCTACCAGTTCTGAACTTTGCAGGAATATGTAGATTTCATAGTTTAGTCCTGTCTCTTTCTGCAACAACCATTTTAATACCCTTCATCTACCTCTGCTCAAACATCTCATGGGGGTGTCCCTTCTCTCGCTTCCTGCTTGGCAAATTCATTTACATTCTGAATGAAGGATAATGTCACATAGCCTTCTGCCTCTACCCTCCTAGGCTTTCTGTTCTGCTCTCCACATTCCTCCTCACAGCTCTTATCTGCTCAGGGATTTCAGAGAGAATATCTGGGGTTTACTAGTAAGTAGGTCCTTATTCTTTCCATGGCTAAGTCAATGACAAAACATTCCTATCAGTAGTTCATGGTCATGCCCTAGAGTGTAAAAATTACCAGCAGCATAATGCTCTGAAAAATGTAGCCCTTTGTATGTGAAGTTTGGGTTTCTAACCAGAGCTGGTTAAGAAGTCTCTTCTGTAGTTAGTGAGAGATGAAGGCACTGATAAAAGATGATTAGTCTATTAACTTTTACTACCCATAGCCACAAAAGAGATAAGAGAATGTAGCTCTTACCTCCCACCATTGGTTTGAAGGGTAGCCACAAAATTCAGTTTAGACTAGATGCCTAACTTTGAGCGGCTAAGCTAGCTGAAACTAATCCCATTCTTTCTTAGCATAGTTCAGTACTTGATTTTGTACACATGTCCTGGGATGGTGAGCCATAGCAGTTGGTAAATTGAAGGCCAAAAACTGGAGATAGCAATAGGGAAAAAAAAATCAGCTAAACTTTTCATAAGCTTAATTTCTTTAGGAAGAACTTATTTTGATTGGAATCTGGACCTTACAGAAGACAGGTGGTTGGGGTTTTCTTTTCTTTGTCCTCCCAAAAGATTCTGCCCATCCCTAGAAATCTCATGTAAATTAGAAACATTGTAAGATTTCTGCTGTGGCTGCTTCCTTGGCTAGATATGACTGGAGTAACAAGCAGCATAACAAGTACATGATGACATATGGGAACAGCAGTACACAAATATAGTCAGTGCAGGAGAATCCAAATCACAATCTTGGGCATTCATTGACTCAGCTAGGTTTGGCAAGCAGAATAGGGATTTATAAAAATAAGGTTGTGCCTTTCAATGCTTTTCAGCTGATTTTATGCTAAAAGAAACCTGAGGATCAGAGCAGTGAGACACGCAAAGCTAAAGTCTCTAAAATCCCTGCAGGCCTTATTATGTGTGTAAGGAGACAGCACGTATTTCAGGGCTGGGGAAGCTATTGCACTTGATTTAAGGGTAATTAAAGTGTGTGAGTGACAGCAGAGATGACATGTGATGCATCAGACACCTTTTCTCCATCTCGCTTCCTGCTTGGCAAATTCATTTACATTCTGAATGAAGGGTAATGTCACATAGCCTTCTGCCTCTACCCTCCTAGGCTTTCTGTTCTGCTCTCCACATTCCTCCTCACAGCTCTTATCTGCTCAGGGATTTCAGAGAGAATATCTGGGGTTTACTAGTAAGTAGGTCCTTATTCTTTCCATGGCTAAGCCAATGACAAAACATTCCTATCAGTAGTTCATGGTCATGCCCTAGAGTGTAAAAATTACCAGTCTAGCGGGCCATTGAGAAGAAAATAGCTCCTGCACTGAAACGTTTTTGTTGGCCATTGTCTACTGCTCTAGTGCAAATGCACACAGAGAAGAAGAGATGATGTGCTCATTGGTATTTTAAATCTGCCCATGGCTCATTTTGATTCCAGTAAGTCAACCAAAACCAATGTGAGAGTGAGGATTCATTGTAAATATTCAGTTTTGGAAGTGAAGCAATCTGCAGTTGAGCACAGAGCACTTGCAACGTACAGCCTGAATCTGATGGCTGACAGACGTGTGACAAACAGGCACAGAAAATACCACGAATGGCTTCTCTTGCACTTACACCAGTAGTTCCACCCATATGTGTGCACTGGATACCAAGAGCTCAGAAGACTGTTGTCTAAGCCTTATTTCTAAAAGATCTGTAAGGGGGTTGAAGGCCAGCCATGATTGCAAATAGATGTATTTACATTAAAGTTGAAAGACAGAGAATGCACACAGAGCTGATAATTGTCCACATTATTTCATCTGCCTAATAGCAGAACAAAATTACCGGCAGACTTGAGTTCACTGCAAGTGAAAACAAAAAGCCTAAGGCACTCACAGAGCCATTAGGAGAGAAAGGAAGGCTTGGGCTTTGACCTGTGACAGTCGTTTTTCCTCCTTTGACTGCACCTCTAAGGTGAGCTGAAGCAAACTGAAAGTAATCATGGAGCCAAGGGTACATCTCTGTGGGCTGCGGATTGCCAAAGGGAGAGAGGGTAGCCATCCACTTGCCTTACAAAGAAGGCATTTCTTTCATTGGTTCTTGATTAAAAACGTTGTGAGCCACAGAGCCATGTTGGGGAATCTAGGGGTAAAGAAAATCCTGAGGGGTTTCACCATTTGATTTAGGAAGTGAAAATTCAAGCTGCGGAAGGGATGCCATTTGGATTAGATAGTTTATGAGCAAACAGTGTTGCTGGCCTAATGGGTAAATAAACAGTGATTCTGGAGTAAGAGTCTTCAGGGAAAGAAACGTCCAATCCTTCCTCTGATAAATGTCACTCCAGTAGTATTGCTTTTGTCTCCTATTTCTGGAAGTAGAGCTCAGGTTTGTAGGTTAAAGAAAGGTTTGGAAGGAAATTGAGAGTCACAGAGTTGGGGTCTATATTCTTTGACATGACAAATCACAGCAGATCAGGGTGAGTACTGTCACATCGTGAAATCAAGCTTAAGACGCCCATTCTGTTCTTTCTCACTAATACCTGGCATAAAGACCTCCCTCAGACCAGCTGTTCAGGGACAAAATAGAAAATGTCTGAAGGAGGATAGAGAGGGAAGGAAGGAATACAGCAGACATGGTGAAATTGCCTGTGTCTGAATAGATTATGTAACCACTTTAGGATAATAAGGATTTTTTTAATTATTATTATATTTCATTATACCCGTATGCACTTTTGGGCACCCCACATGCACACATACAGATTTTCCCTTTTTGAAAGCAACAATCTTTTTTTTATCTTTCGAAGAAACATATCTAGTATGTTGCTTGCATGTCTAATATTCAGTCTCCTCCATCACATGCCATTATCCTCCCAGCAGTGATTTCCAATGGCAAAAGCTTCATGGCTCTCCTCCCTTGAGTAACAGAAATGTAGCGAGGGGCTCAGCTGAGGTATTTAGCAGAGGGCTCAATAATTCTGGTGGAAAGAGGGGTGCTCATACAAAGCTGTAATGACTAGCTGTCAGGGAGATGCATGGTGTCCTTTCAGCAAGTGAACACAAACAGATGAGGGTGACGGTGGTATTTCTCCAGTCCCTAATTAGAGCTTTGTGATGGCAGAGGCACAAATGGAGATGTTTTCCATCATCTCTGGTGAGGAGGAAGGTACAGCAGAGAAGCTGGTTTGCTTTTGTTGGCCCCAGGCATCCTTTGCACTGTGATACGTGTTTACCACCTCATTTTTATCACTCTCCCTTTAGCTGTTTATTTCTTCTTTTGTTCTGTTTCTCCCTGTGTTCCTTTCCTTCCCTAACCACCTTCAGATTCCTATCAGGAACCTGGTTTCCACTTTACGTAACTGGAGCCTCCAGTTTTTCCATAGCAGCCTGCCCAATCCAATTGTTCAGAGCTGCAGTGAACTTTAAGGACCGCCTGTAGGGGTGGTACATATGGGTAGCTCAGTGCTGCAGATAAAGGAAGCCAAGACACTGCTGGACTTGGGGAGTATTCCTACAAAGCTGAAACAAGAGCTCAAGAATTGTATTTCCAGCTCTGGAGTCTCACCTGGAGATACCGTGTAGGTAGGTGAGCTCTTTAGCTCCGTGCTCTCATATACAGCACTGCATAGGCACAAACATGGTGCAGTAAAGAGAGAGCTGGGGCTTCAGAAAATCCACTTGTATCAAAAGTGGAAGGCAGAAGAAGTGGAAGTGGAAGGCAGGGAAGGAAGGACAGCTTTATGTCTAGCCTAAATGTGAAGAAATTAAAAAGGAGGGTGGGGATATGTACTTTTTCAAGTTCCTGTGAGGGTAAAAGAGACACCCACATCCCTTCATTCATATCCCTGCCCCTCACAACCTTTTCCTCAGATCTAGTTTATCACAGCATTGGCTGCATCTCCTTCCCCACACACAGTTGAAAACAGAAGCTCATTTCAGCTGACTGCACCAAGGAAACATGGGGGGAGTCTCAGACCTTGCCCCCCACAGTGTCTCCTCTGGGAAGTCCAAGGAAATGCAGAGTCCCCTGTGCTAAATTCAGAGGTTTTGGCAGGTAGACAGCAACAACAGGAGGTGGGAACAGACAGCTGTGCAGGGGAGGAAATGGTGATATAAATACATGTTTAATTGTAGTTTAATTACAATTACTTACTAGGCAAAGTTTATTTAAATGCAGTGTAATTAGAGTGAGACCTTGATTTAATCACAGTCTTATCAGATACGGTTACTACTATTTTCCTCCGCTTCCTCCTCCTCCACCTTCTCCTACACTCCCTCTCTTGAACTTGCCTAAGGAAATTAAACGCCAAAGCTTGAAGTAAGCAGAAGGTATCCATCTTGGAAAGCTTTCAGTTTCCTGAAAATTCAGTTGCCAGGTGGCTACTAGCCCAGAAATTTCTCGCTGGAAATTGTGAAACCCCCACTCTGTCCTGGCAAGCCATTATTCTTCCTTAGCAGCTAATGATAATGGATCCTCATTAGCTGGGAATGACTTATCAGGAATATAATTCATCACTGATGGCAGACCTCATAACCCATCTGCTCACAATGAGTAAATTATATAGCCCAGTCAGAAGAGATGGATTGTTCTTTCTGATCTACCTTTGGAGAGTGTCCACATCCTGTTCCAATCAGTACGTACTTTGTCTTCACTCCATGAGCTAGGTGAACATGAGGAGAGACATTTGGGCAAAACCTCTTGAGCAGCTGACCCCAGTTCTCATCATTCACCATTCTCCCTCCTCCACTGCTGCCTCTTCCTATGCTCCTCACCTTGACATGAGTCTCAGCGTGGCAGTAGTTTACTTGCTTAGGAGACTAGTACTAGTGTCAAACGTCTCTTACAGCCCTCTACAAAGACAGATGGGACCAATTCTGAGGAGTGCTGGGCATTGTGGAGCAGAGGAGTGATGCCCAGTGCACTACAGTGCCAGCCCCTGGCAGGTGATTCAAATTTCTGCCACTGCCTCAGCTGGCAGCTACCGCTGGGGCCCAAATAATGTTGTGTCCGTTTAGGGATGTCCTGTCCCTCCCTTTGGACAGTTCTGGAGAAGATCTTCAGAGGTTCTTTACTCAGCAGGTAAAATCTGATTCCCCCCTGTAATAGCTCCATAAGCTATTAGCAGGTTTGCTGACTTCAGTGAAAATATCATTTACTCCTTCCATGTCAATACCAGTTAACTCATGTTGCCTTACTATGCATCTGTCTCAGTCTTTTTTTCCAGCATCTCTAAGCAAGGGAAAGAGTTAAATGTATCCATAAAGCAGTGAAGCTCTTCATTAATTAATGCATATTTTATTCTGCCATTGAACCATATTGGCCCTGCAAGAAGGAAAATTATGAACTGCTTGGGTCTTTGCTCAGGGAACCAAACCCAGAGACATGGAGGCTTTTCACTCCCTCCTTTTTCTGTCGTAGTTTGCTCTGCTTTCTTTTCTTTTTTTTTCTTTCTTTTTTTTTTTTCCAGGTGCTCTTGACATTTTAATGGGCTCTCTGATCACTTCCAGGTGACCTGACCATCTTTTGTACTATTCTTGTCACAGTTCATCTGGATGAGAAAAAAAGGAGGGAGAAAAAAAAAAAAAAGAAAAAAAAAGGCAAGACAAGGTTTTAGTTTTTATTGTCCTTCCTCTCCTGGCCCTCCCCATGTCATTCAGACCAGTGCCCTTGGTGGGGACGAGCTCTCTCCCCATCACAGGCTTTTTAAGAGCAGAGGGTCACTTAATCCTTCATAGCCTGTGGAGTGGGTGGCTGTGAAACATATTTAACCCCTCGCTGCAGTGTTGTGCTGGACCTTGCGTTGCAGAGCACAACAAATCACCCAGTGTCAAATGGATTTTTCTCCCTGCTTTAATATTTATTTGGCATTGAAATTTTAATAGGGAGGCGCATTCCCTTGTCATCCTGTGAATACCAAGTGGGTGAAAGAAGGGAAGGGACAAACATAGAGGAATGGATGTAAAGTGCTGGGGGAGGGAAGAGTGCTGGGAAGGAGTATAGGAAAAGGGAAAGGGGGAGGCAGCAGTCACTGCAGCATCTCTGTTTGAAGATGAGTTTCTCAGATAACAGCAGCTCAGTACAACTCCCTGCCCTTGCAGCAATGGGCAGCTCACACAAAGCAAGGAGGTAAACAAGCCTGGGAAGGACCCAAAGGTACTTGCACCCTCCCAAAGTTCTTTTCTCTCATCCACCTTTCCAGCAAAACAAATAAATGAATGGGTGATTTGTGGAACCGGATCTGGAAAAAAAAAAAGGAAACTGTGGTTGTGGTCCAAAATCTGCAGTTAGATTCCAGTGTTGTGTATTACTGCGAGAAAGGGATAGAGTCACATCGAGGAGACAGATACCATTGACTAGATAAAGAGATGGTGTGGAGAGATACAGTAAGTGCTCCAGATAGGTGACAAGTGTTAGATGGAGTGGATATATAGTTATAATTAAAGAGATGGATACTATGAGTACACATGGGAAGATACCTCAGACAGATGTACTGTGAATAGATGTTGCAGGAAGAGGGACATTGTTAGACAGACACTGTCTGGGAAAAATGGATAAGGCAACAAATAATGCTACAGCTAGGCACATAAAGATTGATTCTGCTGATAAATAAATTCTATAAATAAATACTCCAGAAAGATATTTCAGTAGCCTGCCATCTATGAATATTTGACACACACATCTAAGAAACTGTATAGTACCTCATCCAAAATAAACCTAACCAAGTAGCTACTAGATATGTGTACGAATCATGCTGTTTAAACATTGAAGAGATGTTAGCAGTTGCAGCAAAAACAACAATTTATCACCTGATTCAAAGCTCATTTCACCCTGATTGTTTCAACATTGATGGCCTGGCAAGAGCATGGCAGAAAAGGCCAGGCCAGCAGGTAGACAATTAAGTGCTGAAGAGACACTGAACAAATAAATGGGAAAATACAGTGTTTGGATTTCAGAACTGGAAACAGGCCTCAATCTGGGTACGAAATTCCAATTTTATATCTGGGTTTACAAACAGATGACACATTTCAAAATCATTTCCACCTCTAGGTACTGGCACAGTTCTGATCTTTGTCCCTGCTGCTACTATAACCCCACAACTTCCATAGGGAGCTCCATTCCCAGCTCTCTCCAGTTACCTTACTGACCACAGAGAGCAATTGAATCTCCCACTACTGAGTGTCCTGGCAACACTACAGAACATCGTGTTCTCCTATAATAAGCTTTAAGCAAGAGTTCTCATCTACATGGACACCTACTCCTGCTGAGGCTGTCAGGTTCAGTCCTATGCCTGGCAGATGGTGCCCAAATTGAGAGCCTCTCCAGGGCGGCAGGTCCTGTCAAGGTTCCTCTGGCCAGCAGTTCTGAGGACTGCCTGTGTCCAGGGCATCTGAGGAGTGAATGTACTTTTGTAATTTACATCTTTCCACCCTTGCTGTGTTTGTCCTGTCACACCTCAGGCCTCCCTTGAGCCTTACAGAGGGCCCATTTTCTTCCTGTGGTCAAGTTTTCAGTATTCCCACTGGATGGCTTTCTGTACCAGCTACTGTCCTGTTCACCTTTGTAGCCATCACCCTATCCCGAGCTTTGGCAGGACCTATCCTTCTGTTGATTGCTCAGCCCTATCAGGGATGCTCATTTTGGGGCTATCAGGCTCTACTTAGCATGTTTAATCACGCTGCTATTGAAGCAGACAAGTTCCTTCGCAGGGCCCTGGTAGGTATCCTCCAGGCTACTGCTGTGCTGCTTGCTCAGCACTCTCAGCCTGTGCTCTGAACCCTCGGAGAGTTTATGATGCACCTCAAAGTCAATCTGGCGTATGCCAGAGCTGGTTTGCTCAGTTCATTTTCTGTGTGACCTGAACACCTCCAGTATGCAGGTCCACAGAGTTGGACAGACAAGCACATTAACCTCAGCTCTTTTCCTTTAGCACCTCCTCACCACCACAATTAGTGCTTCAAAACAGTCCTAACCATAAGCAGTTTGATTTCTCGCTATGACAGACATTATATTAAATATATGTTTTCTAAATCATTTGATCTAATGTGCACTTGTAAAGCCTCACAGAAAGAACTTCACAAACTGTCTTTTAGCTTGTTATGGATGTTGCATTCAGGGTCCAAATACTACTTTGTGGCAAGGAGATGATATATATTTTTAATGGCTTCAAACACCAAATTAAATTTGAAATTAGCATTCAAGTCTACCATCCATTTTCAGTGATGATGTTTAATATTATTGTGAGAGAATCAAGTGCTTTACATGGTAGGTGCCGATCGAGTCTTGTTTGGGAAGTTATCCAAGGACTCTTGGGTACCACATGCTGGGAAAGTGATTAAAACCCTGTCAGGTTAAGTGAGAAGAGTATTTTTGGTTTTCCCTTCTCCCCTTCATTTCAATCTTTTTTATCAGTCAGTTTCTATTTCCAAGGATATATCTTGTAATAATAATTGCTTGTTATCAGTGGATATTTTCCAGTACAGCAAAGATATCTAAATCCAAAGTCTCCAACAGAGGAAATTGATAGGTCTGAGTTTAAGAAGTGTTAGGTTAATCCATCTCAAAGGAGACCTTTTGTAAGAAGGGAAATGTTAGGCATTTCCTGACTATGGGGAGTAGTGTGGGAGAGGGGTATGCCAGGCTTCTGAGGAGGACAGGCCTACAAAGCAGCAAGGGAATAGACTGCTCAGGAAATTTTCTTCATCCTCGATTGTCTCCCCATGGACTTCTCTTGCATTGGAAATATCTAAAACAGCATGAGAATGTGAAAGGAGGCAACTGTGTGAAGCTAAGGACTGTTCAGCGTTCAGAGCAGATGACTGGGAGCAGCAGATTTTGGTTTGTTGTACCTGGCTTTGCTCGTCTGTCATCACAGATCTTTGAATGTATAATTTAGCTTCCGCTTAATGAATTCACCCTCAGCAGCCTAGGTTAATATGACTCTAATTGTGTGAGTGTATTTAATTGCAGGCCTTGTTCTCCTAAACTTGTAGGAGACAGTTACAGTAAATACCTGCGTGTCTCAGAAAAACAGCAAGCAGGGTCTGTGCCATCTTTCACTGCGACCTGTTGCTAGGATCACGGCTGAAAAAGGCTGCCTGAGGATACCCTGGATCAAGCCATACAACCTCTCTGACCTTGCTCTGCCACTTCCCAAGCATCGTGCTTTCCCGGAACTGCCTGAGCAGTTCCACTCCTCCAGCAGTGCCTGCAGTTTGCACCATGCCTTCTTGTAAAGCCTGTCCACGCACTGGGTATGTAAGGCTGATGCGAAAAGTGCCATCGGCTCTCCCTGCCATTGCAATTATGACAAAATAATTGTCACTGTACGGCACTCCTGTCACTAGCAAAGCAAGAAATACTCTGAGTGTTAAAAATTAGGGAGATAGGCCTTGTATCTTTGCCAAATTTCCACACAGGACATATTTCTTATATCTTGGATTCCTTCAAATTGTTCCGCTGGCTGTTCACTGAATCTGGGAATTCTTCACTTCCTGTTCTAAAACTGACAAGATTTAAAGCACTGTTATTCCCTGCCTCAGAAATGGCTGCAAAATTAGTGGTGAATGATGCTGTTCAGGAGCTCAGCTGCTCGGTCAGACCTGCTGGTGCAGCTCCATGCACATTAACAGTGTAAATCATCAGAATGCTTCCCTTGTTGTTCAGAAAGCAACATCGGGTGTTTCAGGCTGCAAAGCCTGTATGTAAAGTAAATGCATTGTTATTTAAAAGCAATTCATATTGTTGGGAAGCCCAGGCAGGTAAGCTGATTGGAGGGTAAGCAATGGAGTGTAATAGCCCTGAGAAAACTGCTGTGTAATAACAGCTTTGATTCCTTGCAGGATAAAGCTGTATAATGTCGCCATCCTTCCTCTACCTTTCATGTGTACAGCACTTCATATACACTAAGCGTATTACTTTGTCATCTGGACTGATATCTGGTTTGATCCTCCTGGGCTTTGCTAGCCTGCTTGTGAGAAGTAGGAAGTTTTCCAACAAAGTTTTAGGCTTAAGGTAACATCTAAATTATAGATTTCTGAAATCGCCTTGGCAGTGTTTCTTGATAGGCTGCTTTTTGAGCTAAGCTGATAACCCATCTTGCCACAGAGCTGCTTTCTTCTCCTTGATACTGAATTGCCTGTATCATGCACCATTAAATCTGACACAGTTTATCTGCAGGTTGGTTGTGCAGAAAAGGAGAAAGTCCAGCATAAGCTTGGCAATCTCACGGTAAAGTCAGTGGCAGGCTGACTTTGCTGCACCTGCTCTACCGACCTGTTATCTCTGCCGTTTGGAGAGCCTGGGTTCTTCAGCACTGTACTTTTTTTTTTTTTTTTTTTTTTTTTAAGGGGTGGTGAGTTACCGACACTAGAAATGTTATTGCAGGGGGTATCGACGTAAAGCTGCTGGAGCAAAAAGTTCTGTGGAGAAAATGATGCCATTGTGATTTGATAGAGAAGAGGGAAAAAGGAAACATATGAGAGTGCATAGCAGTCAGGAATCCTGTATGCATTCAGTAATACAACCTTCCCAAATGCACCCCCTCTGTAAAGTATGTATGTATATTCTAGCGTTTGGATTTCTGCTGTTTGTACTGGAAAATATAATTTTTGTGGGCTTTTTCAGAGTCTTAGGGAACAATTCCTGAGCCAGAATAACTCACGGTCTGGTCTTTTCCTGGTGTTCCAGTTCCTGGAAGACAGAACACACCATGAGAAGAGCAGATGTCACTTTATTTTGGTGCAATGAGCAGCTTCCTGAAGCAAAGATACAAAAATTGGAGCTAGGAAAACATAAATACAAAGACAAATGCCAGAAAATACAAGATTTCTGTACTAATGAGGTTTTCAGGTCCAATGAAAGCAGCATACACAACTCCTCAGTCTTTCTTTCCTCGAGCTGGTTGGCTGGTTTTTGTGCTAGACAGGCGAGTTGGACAGTTTAAAATCAGAGGCCAGGCTGGGTACAGAAAATCTGGCAGCTCGCAACAGTTTCTTTCTCATCTGAATAATCTCCCCTTCACTTTTATGCCTTTAGTTGTTTCAAGGCACTGCAAGAATTACAACATTTCTCTTTGAAATATGACCTGGCAGCTAATCCTTGGTATTACTGAGCACCTCTCTCCCCTCCTCATGTCAGCAGGAGTCCTACATCCTCATCATTCCTCTAGCTAAACTCTACATTCCTGTCTGGCAGAATCATGAACACTCAATTCTTTCCCTAATGGATCTGGAAACTTGCTATTTTCTTTGCTGAAATCTTGGTTTGCTGAGGGGAGGTTTTGGATCTGACACACCAAGGTTATTAATCGCCCATTTTCTTACTGCTTTCAATAGGGAGACAGGCACTTACATAGAAGAGGCAATTAAATAGCTTGGACCCTCATTCAGACTAGCCATGTGGAAGAGGGCTTCAGATACAACCTGGCTCTACCTCCATGCAATAAACTTGCTGTCCAGGTAGAGTGATGGAGCCTGCTATCTCCACGTTATTAGGGAACTGGGGCAAAGACCGAAAAGCAGTTTGCCTAAAGTGACTGTGAGGCTACCAAATGTAGAATCTTTATCTTTCAAACACAAGTGTTTTAGCCTCATGATTCAATTTTCCCTTGATGCACAGTCTGACACATCTTTTCTGTCACTTACTCTGCACACAAGAACTGACCTTTTTTCATTTTTGGTTGTAAATCAGAGGGTGATGTTAAATGCTTAGGGTGGTTCTCTATGAAGTGACTGTTTCGCTGCTCTGCAAGCTGTGCTCTAATTTGCTCCATCTATCCAAATATATGTCCCATTTTGATTAAATGAGTACTTTTGTCAGTTTATATTGCTTCAGCTTTCACTCAAAATATGCTTGTTTCTGTGATGTTAGCAGTCTTTTAAGAATTGTAGTGGGAATTTATATATGCATAGATAAATATACACACGCATATTCACACACAGAAAAAGTAAGAAAATGTAATTGCAACTTTCAGGTAAAACACATAGAACATTTTGGCAAGCATTTGAAAATTGATTTTTTATAAAAGATGCAGGAAATACTCATGTTAACGGAGATTTTTAAAAATGTTCCCT
The DNA here is from genome assembly GCF_013377495.2 of Cygnus atratus. Lineage (NCBI taxonomy): Eukaryota > Metazoa > Chordata > Aves > Anseriformes > Anatidae > Cygnus > Cygnus atratus. Next base: position 14,466,943 of record NC_066372.1, on the reverse strand, counting down.
GCTGGGAATTGATAAATGTTACAAGCAACAAATGGATTCATTTGAAAACAGCATCTCAGTGTTATACAGGTGAAACATTATTAAAAAGCTGCAACAGGAATAGAGGAAAGTATTAGGAGATCTATTGTACAACAAACAGCAATGGCAACTCATATGTACTTTATTATGTTCTTTTAGCAATTTTATGCCATTTCCTTAGATCACAGCAAATGGTTGCTTTTTCCCTCTTCTCTGTGTTTACTGGGAGTTGTATGTTCCTGACTGGTTGCTCCTTCCTGCACCACGAATCCCTTTAAACCCTGTTTGAGTTCTGCAGTACAACGACGGTGGTGTTTCATGTTTGTGTTAGCTCTCGATGCTTATTGTTTTTCTTGTGCGCTAAATCACTAAAATTCTGCATTGCAATTCCTGACAGGCAAATTTTAGGAGGATAATGAAATATTTGCTATTCTTCATGAAACATCTGGCAGGGCTCTGGCAAGATCAAGGAATTAGCAAGAGTTGCCACTTACACGCTGTATCTGACATTTTCGTTATCCTTAATGGAGTCCAAAGCATATGCAAATCAACTGCATAATGAGTGAGGTTAAGCAAGGGTTTGGATCTGGTTCCATATGGTGGTAAAAACATAATTGATCAGAATGTTTTGAAATATATTGAACATGAGTGTTCAGCTTTGTTTTATCTGAATCTCATTATGTCTGAGGAAAGATTTAGAGTGAGGGCAGAGGCTGAAGTTTTAACTGGATCTATTATTGGTTATCTGTGATCACACATACTTCATCAGATGTTTCTGCCATAAGCTCCACTTCAATTTGCTTTAAAAGCAAGATAGATGTTTTTGACCTTGCCTCTTCTGCTTTTTATTATTATGGGTGTATACTCTCTCTCTCTCTCACTCTCTCCCCCTTCCTCCTTCCTTCCCCCTCCCTTTCTCTCTTTCATAATCATGGTACTGACTAAGCACCCTTGTTCTCCTCAGGAAGGGTGAGAGATCAAAAGTTATGTATCAGCCTCACAACTTTGTACACTACAGAAATCTCTCAGATCAATTATAATGAACATACCTAGAATGAGATGCATAACTTTTGAGGGGACTGTGATTTTACAGATTTGTGTTGGATTCATTTCAAGAAACCTGGGATAACACAGGGTCTTGTAGAGACGAATTTACTTTGAGAGGTGGCCATGCTGACAGATGTCCGTCAAGCTGGAAACTCTTAGGCTTAAGTATTTAGTCATCTTGTTGGCCCTGAAATTCAGAATTTTCAGAATGCTCCAGAAACTGTTTTCTGTGAACCTGAAGCTGAGATTTACCTTTAAGGAAAGGCAGAATCCAGTGGTCAACCAGCTATCAATCCCCTACACGATGCCGTACTCTCTCCACTGGATACTCCAGTGTCTGAATCATCCTTTTTACCAGAGCTCAGTGCTTTTAGTCCTGGTCATTGTTTACCCGTTTGAAGACACATGATTATGAAAGATAAAAGAGCTATGCAGAAGGGTTTCTAGAATAGTCATTCTTTACTTTAAAAAGTACAAGAATGAGTCAGGCTCGTGTGGAACAGAAATATGTCTGTATTTCCCTACAGGGATCTTACCTTCACTTTTGCCACGCAGTTTTGCTTTTCGCTCCTTGTTTAAGTTCTCAAATAGCTGGTGATAATGCTTTCTGTTATAGGCAACCATTTCTGCCTGTCAGTTGACCTTCCCATCTTTCTCAAGTCCTACCCAGATGTCCTAAGTCTCCCTTCTGATGACCTGCTGTTTTGTCAACACTCAGCTGAAGGCTAGAGTCAAAGAAATGGTTTGCTTTGGTCAGAAGCCAGCTCTTTCTCTGTGGTTGCTTCCACTTGAATGCAATAGCATCAAGGTTCAGTGATCATCTATTGTTCTCTCTCCGATACCTGTAGGAGTATATCCTGAGACCTCCTATGGCTTGTAATGAAAACTGTGCTCTGAATACAGAGCAAGCGATGTGATTGTGTGGGTGTAGAGATATGCTGGGGTCTGAGTGTATGTGTATCTACATGTATGTGTGTATATTATTTATCTGTCTATCTGTTAGGAAAGATAGATAAGGGATGGTAATCTACGTATTTACTCGCACACACGCACATATGCATCTATCGTATATAGAGAGATTCTCTGAAGCATCAAAGTGGTTATCAGCTAAAAATAATTTTTCACAAAGAAAAGATAGTAAACATGAGGTTGTTTTCTCCTCCAAGGGGCATAATGGTGGGAATTCAGTCATTTACAGCAGTTTTTATTTCAGTCAGGTAGTTAGATGTGCATCTGTTACCTGGTATGCAAGCAAATATTTGCATACATGGTTATCTGTATGAAAAAATACCCTGTACATAAAATATATATGTGGCTAAAACACAGTCTAGAAGTGTCTTGGCTATCTTAAAACATTTTGCTTTCAAAAACCCTAAATCCTTTAAGTCGGTCAGAGACAACGGAGGGATATATACTTATGGAACTTGGACTTTTGAAATTAAATATATAGAGCCAATTACAAACTTGGATGAAGTCAGTGGAATGATATGAATCAGCACCAAGGGAAACAAGAACCCAGGATTACCTGCATGCCTCTACATTATTTATCATCAGCAGTGCAAACTTCCAGCATTTAAGCCAAAATCTTTCCACATTTCTTTCCTCCTTACAGTGCCAACATCTCAATTACTGGAAGCACCCAAAAGCAATTACAAGGATTCCAATAATCTTTCTGTATTACAGTGGCTGGACTGCTAAGTATCATTGATAACTTGATTATCATTTTGAAAAGAAATTGCTTGGGGTAGGGACTCTGTGAGAAAAACTCCTGAACACTTACAAATCATATTTTCAGAAACTCTTACATTATTCAGTGTCCTAATGAGTTGCAGTAGTCCCATACAGGAGTGTTTGACTGCTCACATTTCCACAGGAAGCTTAAGGTGTGCAAAGTCAAAATGTTATCAGTTTTGGGAGAATTTCTTTTGACTCTTAATCTCAGAGTGAAATCCAAGCCACTGGCAGTGCTGCCTGGTGGATATTATCCCACCTATTTTATGCCATCCATCTTTTATTTCCTGCATTTACCTCCCATTTTTAATGAATGTAACAAGATTACAGTGGATCAGATTTAAAATGCTTTACTACTAGTTGCTTCATTGGAGCTGGCCATAAATTTCTGTTCAGCATAAGACTACAAAATCTGTCCAATGGCTGCAGAACATATCAATGAGGTGTCTCACAGGTATTTGTCATGCAAGAACCTCTAATTGATTTCAACAGCAAAGTGGTTGTGCTGCCTGCATGCTGGCCCAGAACTGATGCTGTGTGACATTCTTCTCTTAAATAAACACCAAGTTTTAGTGCAATCTGGATCTGAAAAGCAAGACCAGACCTGTGCTTTCACAAGACAGCTTAACCCAGGCTCAGTCTCCCAACAGACACTGGATTACATCCAGTGTTTTATAAAGGTCTTCAACTTGCTTAAACTTGAGTTCCAGGGCTTGAGCTCTGCTGTTTGAGAATTTGGCCCAGTTCTCAAGAACACAGTGCTGTGCAGCTGTAGGCACTCAGGACTCTGATTTTTTTCAAGGATGTCTCATGTTGCCAGGGAATTGACACAGAAACCAGTGCTGGATGGCATTTTTAGGTGAATGAACTGTTCCCCAGTTGTGTGGAGTGGCTGAACTTGTCTGGTGTGACCAAAATTTAGCAGTTTGCATGCATGATATGTGAACTAGAGAAAGGAGAGAGGAAGAAAACTAATATTTCTGGGGTCTGCATCAACTGTCATAGCTCCATTTCACGGCTGATTTGTGTCTGTTCAAGGCAGTTGCTTTTATTAATGCTTACAAGTCCACAACTATAGGAATGCAAAAGATGCATTGTTAGTGCTGCACTGATATATGGATTGGTTCTCCATTAAGAAGAAATTAATGACTGTTCATAAGACCAAATCCACAGCCTTTGGCTTCTCACCAGCTTTTCCATCCTGCAAATCTAAAGATCAGCTCATATGAATTTTATTGGTTAGTATTAGAAGAAAGCCTGGATTTGACAGAGATATCGGGAATCCAGGAAGGCCACGTAACCTTCAAACCTCCCAATGTCCTCCACCCAAACTCATCTTTGATGGAAGGATCACAGCTGTACCAATGATACCCTGTAATTCAATTAAATGCAATTCCTCCTATTCAGAAAAGGCTTTTCAGTCTCCCAACCATGTGTAATGAGAGGTGCATACTCAACTTTTCCTCTGTTATTGCAGCAGTTATCAACCACCTTCTCACCAATAAGAACAGAAACAGTCATTTCTTAGAAGACTGACAGTTTCTGCTGAATACAAGTAAAATGCTGTCCAGGGCTAAATTGTTGCAAGCCTGAATGAACATTAGGGGACAGTGTTGGCCAGGAGTCAGCCTGTTTCATGTGTCTTTTATTTACAAGTCATCCTCCCCTCTCTTAAATGATAAAGCCCCACTTGCTCCTTACTTATCTAACTGGTGCACCAGACATCCATTTTTAATCTGGCCAAATCAATTATAAATATTACAGCCTGCAATTACCCTGGGAACTCCTGAAAAACTAATTAGTATGAATCTCACCAATGAATTACACCTTTCTCTTGGCTATTTGCAGCAGGAATAAAAAGAAAGAAAGAAAAAGAAAAAACTACACTCAAAGAAACCAAACATCTCTCAGCCATAGCAAACAGAATTCAAGGCAATGTTTAATTACGTTCATATTGTTCGTGGAAGGATGGCCCATGATGGGCTGAAAGCCAGGGCACCTGGCATTGCCTAGGGCTTAGCTTGAATTTTCTTAGGAGATGTAAGATGTAAAAGTCCTTGGCAAAGAGTCTGTGGAAAAAGAGATCTTATGGGAGCCTACAAAGTTCATATCATTAGTGTTTACCGTGTAGCAGCAAAGGAGGCAAATGCAATAGTTCTTTAAGCTGGAGCCATCTTGCTTCAGCACATAGCTGATTCCCTCCCTTAGCGAGGTCAGGGACTAAACAGAGCTTGTCTGGCTTTTCTCAGGCAGAAAGAGAAGCCAAGCTGCTGTCTGGGGAGCTCATGAATTGCAGAGATTAAATTGGAAAGTCATAGCAAGGTATGCTCCACACCTTGTAGCAAGTGAATCAAGACACAAAGGGCAGACTAAAGGCCTTCTTTGTTGGCATCTTGTTGCTGTAGTGTATTTCTTGCACTAGGTGTAATTACCTAAAAGCATCATATTGTTTCATTTATCTCCTAAAATTATCCTTTATGAAGCTATTAAAGGCAGAATTGTACTCTGGGCTAACTGCAAATGTGGCTGCTTTAGATTCATTTTAGATTCTTTACAAGACTTCAGAAGCAGTGTTCCTGTAAAATACTTTTAATAAAACATATGAATTCCTCAAAAGCAAAACTGTACAAGATCACACACCCTTTTAGATTTGGTGACATAGGTGGAATTTTAATGACAAAAAAAAAAAAAAAAGAAGGGCAAAACAATCCCAATCCACTGCAGAGGGCGTAAGAGCTGCAGGACACTTTACTTACCAGCATGTAGGCAATGGTCCATACAGTTGGTACAGCTTTGTTGGAAAAGGAGAGATTCCCCTTCCACACAGGAGATATAACTGGTCAGGGAACTTGGTGGTGTCTCCAGTCCCTGTTTGAGTGGAAAAAAGAGCACCCTTATTTCAGGTGAATGCTGTAATTGCTGAGAATATGGCCTCTTTCTGTCAGAAAATCATTTTTATTTTCTGTTTTCTCACAGTAAAATGTCTAGTATCTTGGACATTTTCAACTAAGCCATTTCCTGACTTATTTCTGTCTATGAACTGTATTATGGACGTCCTTGGCTCCATATACACAGCTATATCCCTGTATTGGACAACTTCCGGTGGATTGGGACATATCACGACGGAGAGAAGGTTTAGGGGAAGGAGAGAGTAGGGCTATGGACAGGGTAATTATGCAGCTACCAGGATGTTATTTTTCACTGCAGAGAGAAGATTAAAGATATGTTTGTTGATACATCTTCACAGGGAGTCATCGGTATATCCATGACCAGTGGTGGTCCCCAGCCTTGGAATTTTCTTCCTTTTTGTCTGAAGCATTTAACCACTTGCTTCCTAGATTTGCTCTGGCAAAACTGTAGCAAATTTCACAAGAGTGAGCTGAGCAATATGTATTTAAAAAAAAAAAAAAGTTCAGTTTTCTTCTCTACAATACTGCAACTTCTAGGCCAGTCAAGTGAAGGTCAAGCAGCAAACCTGAACAATAGTCACAGATTCCCTAAGAGGGACAGCTGTCAGTGCCCATTCTTTACAGAAGAAAAGATAAAACGTTCTATTTTGAGCGATTTAGTAGAATATACACAGAGCAAGTGACCTGCCACACAAGCAAAATGTAAGTGAAAAATTCCAATAAATTACTTAGGAAATATCTAGTTTTTTCCAGTGCTCTGGGAGTGTATGCACGTACATCATGTAGCTATATCCTATCAGCCAGAACTACAGACTGTGTTTTCTGATGTGCAGTTCAGCAGGACAGCTGACTTACAAGGTTTCTGTCCAGCTGTGAGGTCGGCTGACTTAGAATGGGGGGTTTGTGGGAAACACCTGAAAGAATTGTTTCCCAGCCATACCAAAATGCTCCAGTTATGCTGACATATAGAGAAGCACAGAACTTACTTGTCCTTTTCTTCATGTTAAGTCAGAAAAAAAAAAAACGCAAGCAAAGCAAACAACAACAAAAAACAGAATTATTTTACAGCGTACCAAAGCCTACTTTCTTTCAAAACCCAAGCAAACAAACAAACACACCCACATACAAAAGCAGAACTAATTAAGATCAAGTCATATCTCAATAACTATGCAAATTAAAAATCAAAACAAAGAAATTCTATTTATCACATCATAAAGTTGCAAATTGCTGTTGTGGCTCCCATCAGCTGCAATAGATGAGGGCTATGAGGCTGTAGGTTTTGAATTAGTAGATCAACCAACACGCATACATGTTTTATTGTGATAGCTGGGGGATTGTTGGCTGTAGATATATTAACAGCTTTCACTCCCCCTCTTCTGCACTGTGTTCATGTTCAGTGGTATTCATAGACTGTATTTGTCTTGGAGTTCTCTAATGTAATGTCATTGGTCTTCCTCATTGTTTACCTTCTGTAAGACACCACCATTATTCTTTGGTAAATCTGTTTCATGTCCCCTGGGTGTTTTATTTTGTTTACTTTTTTATTTCTTTTTTTTTTTTTTTTTGTGGGGAGAATTCTTTTGCAGCTTTTAAAAATCAGATTAAAACCAAACAAAAATACCAAGAACCTGCCCCTAACAAAAACCTCTTTTTTTGGAAATGAAAGAAAACCATGCCCTCTGCAATCGTATGCAGTTGTCTAGATGATGGCATTTCTGCTCATTACCGTTTTTCACCATTTGCATTATCTCCTAGAGGAGCTGGTCTTTGTGACGTGGTGGAGCAGCATGCAATGACTTTGGCAGCTTCATTAGTGGGACTCTGGCTCCCCAGCAATACTGCCTGCTGCCTCCTCTCCTCTTTCACAAGCAACTCTAACCTGCTGGTTTGAAATAACCCATTTGTATTGCTTTGGTTTGTGTTTTATATCTTCCCGCTGCAGAAAGTGAATTATTGGGATGGAAAGTTCCACATGGAAGAGAAATGTAGCTGGTTTGTAGAGATTGGTAATGTGATACAGAGCCTCTCAATTTTTAAGTCACCAGGGTGATTACAGCCTCTCGTTGGCAGTGAGACGAAGTTGATGCCATCTATTTGCTGTTTGGTAGCTCATTATGTGATGTGTGGTGGTGGCATTGATCCAGTTAGTAGCAAGTATCAATCCAAATTGGAGAAGCCACCACTTAGGTCAGTGCTAATTGGCTTGCTCATTCACTGTCACAGCAAATAATCAAGGCACGGAGCAAACTGGGAAGAAAGGCATCTTTCTTGACCTCTAAAGATGGTCTAGGTACAGCCTCACATGTGGTGAACCTCTCTCTGCAGTATATATGTGCAACTATTGAATTGTCATGGTCTTAGTGCTTTGTATACTGTGTCGGTAGGCAACGCAGCAGGAGCTATCTTGGAAAGCAGAGTTTCTGAAGGGCATTACAAAAGTTTTATTCATATATACTTGCTTCCTAAAGACTGTCCTGTAAGTCTTCAATGTAAGGAAATGCTAGTTTGGTGTGGTTTTCTTTTCCATATTCTGATTGTTGACTTCGAGATTTTCCTTCCATAGTAAAGAGCTTCTGTGCTAGAATTCATTTTCCTCTTTTAGTCAGAAATCCAGTCCTAAAATCAAAGTCATCAACTATACTCAGAAGGTTCTCTGTTAATGTATTTCCCAGGTTTAAGTAATAATAGGGATTTTTTTTTTAACTGTTATCCTGTTAATGCAAATGTTTGACATTAAGTTCTTAGATTGCAAACTGAACTGTTGTTCCATCTGCAAAATAACAGTGCGTTGAGTGGCAGCTATGCTTTGTCTCAATGGCATCAGCAGCTCCTCCCAAACATACAAGTGCAATGTCTAAAGTGGATACACTCAGGTTCTTTTTGATTGCAAGGCATCAAAAGCTTATAAATGAAAAATCTAGTTCTCCTGAGTTTACACAGCTTTGAACATTATCACAGGTACTTGGTATCATGGTAATTCACGCCATACTTGCATCTGCAAAAAAAAGGAAAAAAGAAATCAAATCCACTGGTCAGACTCAGTATACTGAGACCACTGCTTGTTGCTTTTTGTGCTGAGAGATTTGTCCTGGTTTGTTTTGTTTTGTTTCATGTCACATACTCAATTTCAGTATGAGTTCTTCCTGACCTAGATTTCTGGGCAGACTGAAGTGGAGCCAGAAACTGTAAAAGTGCATAATTATTCATTTATTTATTTTTAAGCTGTACAGCTCTATTAAGCTTTCAGAGAATCCTTTATACCCTGCCTTTGAAGTAAACTAAGCCAGAGATCAGCCAGCAAAGTGGGTTGAAACTGCTTGTTTCTGATTGCAGAGTAGTCTGTATACAGTTAGGATCTGGAGACTCGAAGCTAGGAAAAAGTTATGCTTTTTTTTTTTTTTTTTTTTTTTTGGATTGCAGAGAAGAGAGGAAAGAGATCAATACATCCAAGAGCAATACTTTACACCTTTGGTATGTTCTGAAACCTCAGATGCTGGCAGTGCTGTGAAACAGCTGAGAGCTGGAAGATTATTCTGGTTACTGACATGTAAATGAGCAGACCACACATTAAATCTGTGTATACTCCATCTGCCAAGCCATTCATTCTTCCCAACTTGGGACAAATTAGAAACTCTGGCCCAGTGACGGAAGATTATTATTCCTTTCCCAGTCCCCCAAAGCAATACATTCTCCTGCTTTGAGTCTGATTGAAAACACTGACCCGGAGGTGAAAAACACAGTATCTGTCCCCCTGCTTCATCCAGACTCTGACCTAGGCAGCCCTGAAACCACAGGCTTCTTTCTAGTCTCAAAAAATTACCCAGCTGCCCTTCCAGACTAAGGGCCAAATTGGAACTAGACAGCTAGACAGGAGAAAGACCCTATCCCCCAGAGCCGTCAGGTCTTGTGGTTACAGTTCTGTCATAAATATTGCATTAGACTAACTTAATAGAAAATGTATTGAAAGTGAACATGTAAAGAAAGCCTACAACCATTCCTGTAAGTAAATGGCAGGAGGCTAAGATGGTATAACCTACCCTTCTGAGGGACAGACAAAGGAGCTGTGGCATCTGTTCAAGAGTCTCTCTTCAGCCATTCTGACTTGCTTCTGAATTTGGCCTTTCTTCAGTAAGTCATGCTGTCAGAGCCTTTTCATGCTCCTTCCAAAACACGAGCACTCCTGGTATTTCTGCCCACCTCGGAGTCAGTGTGCTCCAAGTCCCTAGAGCCTCTGTTTTCTGCTTGTGCTTCCTCTTGTTAGCAGTGCTCTGAGCTTGCACAGAACAGGAGGCAAAGATGCCAAAGCACTTCAAGCACCTGGATTACTTAGATCTTACACCACATACGGAACTACAGCGAGGTGGATAATGATTAAACCAGCAACCTTGTGAAAACTGAATACCGCCTCCTCTACTGCATTTCAGCTGCTTTAACCTTGTAAGTGCCTTGAGGCAAGGATGAGGCTGTCTGTGTATAAGACACTCTACATTAGCAATAGCAGTAATAATAATAATGCATTTCTCCTATGGGCTAGGTAAGTATCACTCTTCTTCATTTTACAGCTGGTGAAACAGACACAAAGACACACAGGATCTTGCTTAGTGCCATCTTATGCTCCATTAGCAGAGCCAGGATTGAACCCAGGAAATGGATTTTCTTGTTCCTTGCTCTTACCGCTAGGTAACACACCCTCCTTTGATGACATCCAATCTCTCTTGTGATTTTTCTGCAGAAGCTGCAGCAACAGCAGCCTGGAGACTGATGATGAACCTCCTTGTGTGGAAGAAATCGATTATAATACTGACAGTTGTTCTGATGGTGAAGGGGACTTCTCGGAGCTAGACCAAGAGATCCAGGAGTGCCTCTCATGGGAGGAAGGAGAGGCAGAAGGTGAGGGAGAGACCACAGGACAGACATGCAGCTCCAAGGCTCTCAGGGGGCTTTACATTGCCAGCCAGCCAGCATCCAACAGTACGGCTCTCCCTCTGCGTTCAACACCGCTCGGGGTGTACAGTGGGTTTGAGGGCAGCCCTGCGTAAGCAAGGCTTTGAGTCGTAGAGCAGTAAGCAAATGGGCTACTGCTTGTATTCGCCTGCTTCCCAGCTTCAGCACCCTTCCCAGATGCGTTGCTCCAGTTCTGCATGGAAAACTGACTGTGTGTTTGTGGAATTTGTATACATATATATACCGAGAACAGCTCCTTGCACTTTGTACACAAGGCAGAGTACGACGTGAGAACATCATCCATTCCTAAGCAGAATCCCTACTTCCATGGCTGCCTCTAGTATATGGATTCATGTAGATTGACCTGAGGAATGGTATTCTGAGTGTCCAAAGAACAAGACACTGCGTCCCTCTTCCTGGTTTAGGTTCTTATTATGGGCAGCAGCCTTTGCCCACAAATCCTGGAACAGTGACAGTTTCTGAGGCCTTTGGCCAGAGCTCTCCGTTACCATTCATTTCTCCAGAACTTTAGAGCACGTATCTGATCTCTGATCAGAATTTTGACAGTGTTTTTAACGTGTTTGGTCAGGCTGTGCATGCTTCTGATCTGTTCATATCTCAACAACGGTGTGCAAAATCCAACATGCCACAGTAAGGAAAGCACCACTGACGATACAGGGCAGGTCTCTGGAAACCTGGGCTAAATTCACCTCTTTGCTGCACTGGAATGAACTAGCCCAGCATAATCTCATGAGTCACTTCATGCTTGAACTGATGGGCCCAAGTGCTGAATTTGTTTCACAGATGCAATGAAATTATACTTTCTTTGTGAGACATCCTTCCAGCAGGATGTGCTGAGAGAGTACGGATACAGTAGTTCATCTTGGGGAACTATGTAAGGATGCTGTTGGGAGTGAGAGGGGTTGGAAGCATTTCAAGGAGGAAAAGATGTTCTCTTGATTTAGCTGGGGTCCCCCACTATTGTGCTAATGGATTAGTGATGGTGGCAATATCCAAAGTGAATTTAGCCCAAAAAGCAGTCCAGTGACCAATTATTCTTTGTTAGTTTTATTATGATACCACTAAGGAAACCTAGTTCATGGAACAGGGCCCCATTGTGCTAGATAGCAATATAAGAGAATATATTAATGGTGGGTTATTCATAGGACACATTGTCCTGGTGATTCCCGTAACGAAGTCAGAACAGCTTCTCCATTGATCCACAAAAAAAAAAAAAAAAAAAAAAAAGATTTCTCCTAAAATTGTCTGCAAAAACATCCCTTGATTCTATAAAGTGCTGTCTACAGTGCTGTCTATGTTACAGGTAACATAGCAATGTCTTTGCAAGCCTAAATCCACCAGCATTAGAGTTCACTGTGCTTTCATACAGATGTTCAAAGCAATGGAGATGTGGCTTCTTGAACTTCAACACAGACCAAGATCCCAAACGTCTGCCTGAGGTCCCTAAAGCACGAAGTCTGTATAAGCACACCTCACTCCTCATATTGCCTGTACTTACCATGTGTCTTAGACTCTGCTGCTGCAAATGGAGAATTGTCTTGAACACAGATGGTTTGAGTGTGCTGTGCAAGAGGCTCCCAACTCTGTCACTGCATCCTTTATAAGTCTCAAGGAGAAGAATGAACGTATAGTGTGTTGTGGCATTACAGACTGTAAGGCCTCCATTGCTGGTGATTACTGTTATTATTATCGATGTGTGATTAAAGGTACTATGACATCCTCTCCTCTTTATGGCATTTGTGGAGAGAATTACTGGAGCAGACTGATTTTTTTTTTATTTATTTTTTTTTCCGATGCATTTGTGAACACCTTTCCCCAGGCTATGTGGACATACACTTCCATCAGGAGCCTGCTCTTTGGAGAAGCTGCTTCTTCCTATCCTGCTGGGGTTTCAGTATCCAGGTGTTTGAATGTCTTCACTGCCATATCACAGTTCTCTCTGTCTCTAGCTCTCTCTTTATGACACCACTCAAAAGACAGTCAGCTTGGGTCCTCAGAATCTGAGCTTCTTAGACTGAGATAATTCATTAGGTATGGTGTGTGTTCTCTGTTCAGACGTCATGTTCTGCTTGCTTTAGTGTGCAGCTTGTTGCACATAATACTGAATTTTCGTAAAAGGATGGCTCCCAGGAATGGGCATCAAACAGGTGCTCCCATTATAATAGTTTGTATAACATTGCTTAAAAGCTTATTATTAAAAAATGCTATATGTGCATAGGTGATTTCAAAATCCAGGATTCGTATGCATGACAAAAGACTCACACTGTGCTGGATCCAGTCTGCAGCATACACAGTCCATGGTGTAAGATCTTCAGCATTCAGCGTGACCCTAGGACACAGGGCAAAAGCTACCACTGTGTGTATATGTCTGTAGATGTGCATGTATACATCCAGAGCTGCTCTTCATTCTGTGTTATACATCAACAACCTCCAATCTTACCGGAAAAGGAAACAATTCTTCTTAAAGCTGCATATTTCTTAATGAGGCACCAATATTTTAGCTATAAATACTACAGGCCAGCCTCAGCCTTCTGGCTGTTTCCTTCTGAATTTCTTATGCTAGGGAGAATTCTGTTCAGTGGGCAAACCCTGCCATAGTTGTGATTCATTCAATCTACAGATGGTGGCAGAGTTGTCCAAATATAATAAAAGGGGAGATGTCACCTCCATGCATGTTTGGAGCCAAATGAATAGGGCTGTTACACAGATCCATGTGCTCGGAGCTACAAGAGGAAGAAGGAGAGATGGCAAAGGCCCTTGGTGTGCTGTCAGCATCCAGGATCTGAGTGCAGCAGTGGAGCAAAGCCTGGGCAGAGCCACCACTCCTGCACAGATGCTGCTGTGTGATATGAAATATCCAGCCAAGGCTTCTCTCTGACAACTTCTGTGTTTGCACCAAACAACCTGTCAACACGGGGTGATGATGGGCAAGTGAACCCCCCAACCCAAGGGTACCCAGCCTTCAGCTGAGAAGGTGGGAGCAGAGGAAATACAGAGGGGGGCTTGGCTGACCAACCAGTAGGGAATGGCACCTGGAAACCTCCAGAAGAAGCAGTTTTGTGGGCTGCCTCATTCTTCAAAGAGCTTCTATGGTGAGCAGATACTCTTCTTCTTTTGACAGACCTCTAGAGGTCAGGAGAGGGCCTCCACCGCGCACCGCTCTCTCCCCGTTATTAAAATTCTCCCTGAGTCATGGTAATTAAGCAGAACTAGGCTCTGCACAGAGGAACGGAAGTGCATTGACTTTAATAAAACAGAGTGTAAAACAACTTCAGATTAACTCCAGCCTTGTTTATTCTTGCACACTTGTAATTCTGGTTCGGTATTTCCCCAGTGAATGGAGCCGTTGTGCCCCGCGCTGAGGCATGTCACCTCACTTCAGCCTGCTAAGTGCTGAGCAGGGAGGCCACTGCCTTTTCTTGCCATTGCGAACTAATCCCGAAGAATTTGGAAACAGCCGATGGAGAAAGGGAGGGAGGAGAGGGACGTCTCCCTGCTCCCCACCGTTGTCATTCCTCAAGAGTCGGCAAGGCTGTCAGGTTGAGACACAAGCCAAATATTTCCACAATGGCCAGAGGAGATGATGTCCTAGAGGCACTCGGGCAGCCCACGCTGCTAAAGCAGTTCTGGGCTCCTGCCAGACACATTAACTTTTTTTTACTGATGCCTTTTGTCTCGTTGACTCTCTTCGCGGCCGTGAATAGCTCTGCTCTCCTTCCTCCCCTCCCTGTGGTTTACATGACATGGGTAGAAGATGCGGCGCCGAGCCGTGCTCACACTGCTCCCTCTGTCTCAGCCTCTCGCTGGCTCTCGGGCCCGCCCGGCCACAAGAGCCGCTTCCCATCCGAGGTGATGCGAAGGCTGCCTGGTGAAATACACGTGTGTGTGTAAACCCCTGGGCTAAAAATAAATAATTAAACAATAAAAATAAAAAGAATCAAGTCAGCAAACTAAAGGAAGAACAAAATCTAATTAGTTTTATCTGCTGTTTGTTATGAGGCTGTCAGAGTGCTCTATCCCCTGGTTTTACAGCACTCTGGAAAATAACAGCGATAATAATAATAAACAACTGTGCACTGGGTTGTTTTTGAAGCAAGCAGGGAGCAGATTAAGGAGGGGAGAAGACAGCAGCCCCTCTCCTCATGGGTTTTCTCCTCCTGCCAAAAAGCAGAGGCGCAGGTGGTAACGCTATCTCCTCTCTTATCTGTCCTTGGACGAGATCCACTGCCCCTGTCCATCACCTGGAGACAGAAAGCATGAGTGGGCGACTGTTTGGCAGCCAATTCAGGGCACTCAGATTGTGTTTCTTGCTCTGCCACCAATCTGTGTGCTTTTGACCGAGTTATTTAGCCTTGGCTCCCAGCCTCAGTTACCGATGTGAAACATGAACAAGGCTTAGATTCCTCATAGCGAATGCAGTAAGGCGTGTGGGTGTGTATTTTGTGTGGGGGGCAAGAAATAGGGATGTAAAACTACCCACATGTTTGTACTACAGTGATTTTGACTGTTGTCAGTGGAGAAGGTTATTCTGTGCAGGAGTGTGATGGTAGTTGCCATCACTACTTTCCACTTTAATGATGAATGGTGATGGTTCATTAGGCTGTTCCTCTTCCAACAGTGCTGGGTAATTTTAGAAGTCCCTCCTTGCGGGTTGTTATCTGCCCGTCCTGTCCCATGTTCTAGTCCTCACACTGTGGAAACTTAACACCTGTTTTGGGGAGAGCAGGATTTAACCCCATGTTTCTAAACTGTTGTATGGTTTTCCAGGCAGAGGGCTGGACACAGGTCTCCACCTGGAGATAACACACAAAAGCCTGGAGTACTAAAAACTCTGTACATGTACTTGCATCAGGAAAAGATGAGTGAGAAGGCTAAAGGAGGGAGAAGAAATAAATTGGAGGAGAGGAAGGAGAGGACTCAGTGCAGGGAGAGGGATGAAGGGAACAGGGAGGAATGGGAGTAGGGGGCATTTGGGGGAGAGACAGGCAGAGAAATGGGAGAATTGTTCCTATTTGTGTATCCTCTTCCGTCCCCAGATAATGTGTCAGTATTAACAGTACCAAGAAACAACCCTCTCTACTGTAGAATAAATCTGCCACTGTATTCCCCACTCCATAAACAGCAGCCAAGTCTGTATCCTCAGCGCTGTATTGTGTGTTCAGTGCTGTATTTTGTGAGTGCTTTTCATGATGGTTAAGCCTGTATCATTTCTGGCCTTAGGTTTCCTCTCCAGGGACTCACATCCTCAGACAGATTCTGGAGGATCCGTGGCATTTTATTGTCGATGCAGCACTTTGTGGCTACTTTTCTCACTTTTTCTTTATTCTGCTTCTTTTATTGCATTTTTTAAAAAGTGGAAGGGAGGGAAATGAAGGAGAAGAACAGGAGTGAGCGAGAAAAGAGAAAGCAGAAAGTAGTTCCCTGCTATCTGTCTAGCAAGGTCTCCAGCAAGATGGTGAGGCGGCTATTTTGGCATCATGATTTTAAGCCTTCGGTTAAGCAGCTTGTAGCTCATGCAGGGATGAGCAACAGGGAAAGGCAAATCTATCACTGAAAACAATCATCCATTGGATACCCTGGCAATAACTCCAGGCCTGGTAAACAACCATTACCTTTGGCTATCTAAGCTCTGGGCACTAGTGGCTGGCTCCTTACCAGCTGATGTAATTGCAGAGCCCCATTTCTTGCCACCCTTGCTCCTAAATGCCTGACCTAAGGCTTTGCCTGGATGGTATCCAGCGTGTGCTCTGGCAGTGCATGCTTTCCATGTTTGAGTGTATGCTCATGCACAGATCTGCAAAGGTTTCCCAGCTTTGCTACAACATTTTCATAAAAAATTATTTAGCTTTTCTGTGGTTGCTTCCACATCTATGAAGGTATTGATATTTATTTGCGGGGAAAGGAGTCACGATGAAGCTTAAAGCACCAGGATTTGCAACACAATTGGAGATCCTTAAAGAAGGTAGATAGGAGGGATTAATTCCTGCTCCCATCACATACCTGCGGTCACCGAAAGAGAGAAACGCTGCCCATTGCCATGATCAGTTCGGTTTCCTTTGGTCTCTGTGGAAGGTGGCACAGGTGGACCAGGCAACTCCTCAAGGTGAAAGCATGGACTGTGTTGACAAAAAGCCTTTGGATATTTTGACAACACAGTGGTCTTCCAAGTACCAGGGAGAGTGCTAGTTAGGGAGCTCAGAATATGGGAAATTTAATGGAGGTGAAAAAGAGAGGCCTGGGAGAATAATGGAGCAGCCCGGTAACATCTGAAGTGGCCCCAAGTACTAGAAGTGTAAGGGGCAAACAGGGAGAATGTGAAGCCTCAGTACATACACCAAGCTAAGACTTAATCAGCTTCCCATACACACGGAGAAGGGAAAGTAGGAAGAGCAGAAGAAGGATTAATTGGCTGTGAAAGCTCAGGGAATTGGCAGTTTGGGTCAAGGAAAGGGGAATACAGGCCAGTAAGCACTGACTTAGAGATTGGGGCAGAGGTACAATGACAAGATCTCCTAAGGCAAGTAGAAGAATAGCAGAAAAGTGAAACGCTAAAGGTGTGTGAGGAATTCATTAATGCCTTAAAAGTGAGAAAAGAATTGTTTAAAAAGTTAAAGCAGCAGCATATGACTAGAAACAAGAACAGAATGGCACCAAAGTTTGTGTAGATGAAATCAGAAAGGTCCTGGCACAGAATGTGTTAGAGGTGGTTAGGGGCGCACAAGGGAAGAAAAAGAAATCCTATAAATATGCTGGAAGGAATAAAAGCATGCATTATGTACCACAGAAGGAGAGCACATGCAGAGGGTTGGAATTGTCATTGCCTTTTTAATTCTGCTTATCACCAAAACAGTTGTGACTAGATCCATAGCAGCAGTCATACTGACACAGGGGTGAGAATCGGCTAGAACAAAGGGGTGTAAATTAAATAATCTTTACATCGAGTCAGTGAATTCAAAGTGTTGGACCCGAGGGAATTCCCCTTCAGGTTGCCCAAGGAAAGCAGTCTTCGAGCAGTTAGGAATGGGTTTCAAGAGCTTCTTTTGTACTGGGAGGCTTCTGCAGACTGGAGAAGGGCAAACAGGGCATTCGTTTGTCAAGACGGGAGACGAAAGAGCCAGGAAAATTTAGATCAGCCAGCTAAGCTGAGTGCCTGTGGAGAAACCTCAACAAATTATGAAACAATCAATTAATTAACAGCTATAGGATAAGAAGGTGGCAAAAGACAATCAACATGGATTTGTCAAGCTGATCTAATTTTCTTCCTTTATTGGCTAATTGGCTTAGAGGATAAGGCAGAAGTAACATATGCCTTTGCTTCAGGAAAGCTTTCAATAAGGTCTCACATAACATTTTCATAAAGAACTAAGGAAATATAGTTTGTATGAAATGTAAGATAGATGCACGCTAGCTGAGAAATAGCTCACGAAGGCTGGGGTTCATCACCCCTAACTTTAGTCTTCTAGAAGTTAGGCATCTAGACCATATTACTCTATACAGAAAGTAAATGTAGAAAGTAAATATCTATGTGCCCTTCTAAGATAATTGTCTAAAATACATGGAAAGGATCCTTTGCTGAAATACTGTTTTCCTCATTAGCTTCTGAGCAAAGATAAACAAACCACTTAGACAGGACACCTAGCTCTAAGAACATATCCCACAGTAACACTCGTAGGGTGGTGTTTTGCTTAAACAACTGGGGCGGTGCTGTGGAGAATCCGTTTCTTTTCTTTAGAACAGCCAAAAGTGTTTTGTTGAAACTCAGTTTCCTGTTCACACACCTCTATTTATGTCCACACACCTCAGCACACGCCAGCCTCAGCTCCAAACCTCTCCCACATCGGGGTCTGCTCCAGTGCATCCCGACCCAGCTCTGTAATCCCATCCTTTGCTCCTCCAGCCTCACTCCTCTGGAGCCAAATACACCAAATGCTAGTGATTTGGGGGGCACCACCCCAGAAGAAGCTGCAGTCAGAGCATGCACTCTCACTGGTGGCTGGCTTGCAGGTAGATGCCAAGAGCCCTGGAGCAGGGAGTGCACAGTGAAGCCACTGTGCCAGATGGCCTGCCCGCTCTCAGTTGTAAGAGCTGCTTTGTACTTTTTAGCTTTACTGATGCGGAGAGAACATTTTGAACTGTCTAAGCCTTATAACCTTGTATCATTGGCACATGAACAGCAGCAGCACACTGTTGAACATAATAACAAGGGGGAAAGAGCTGTGGAATTAAATAAGAATTTAAATCTTAGGGTTCGCAGCTCAGAGAAAGAGGCTTTAGCTGTGTTATTTCCAGGAATTGGTTGAGTCATGTTTAAGAATAATGGATAAGAGTAATTATTTCGTGACTATAGCTGAATAAATTATTTGCCAATAATTTTGTCTATGATTTGACCAGTTCTAGCTGCTTTCTTTAATGTGTATATGTGGGAATGTTCGCTGTATTCTGGACGTGTGTGCTGGATGTGCAGCTCCAGTCCTTGGCATCTAGCAGTGAATTTATTCCCCAAAGACAATTTTGAACAAGATTTACCCCAGAGCAACCGAAGGCAGGATTTGATCTGTCATATTCAGAATGATTCATTTTTCACCTCATCAAGTAGGAAGAGAGGAGAGATAAAGAGAGTGGGTAAGTTATTTTGCTCTTCACAACAAACCCTTGTCTTCAAAGTCGGAGCTGCCACAGCGTGGTAAGCGGTGGCCCACCGAGGGACACGACAAATGTTGTTTGGCAACTCCACACCACTGATGGGAAGCGCTCGGCAGGCTGGGCATCACAGAGAGACCGAGATGGAGAGTGAGACAGTGGCACGCCGGGACACTCACTGCTGTCTGGCCCCGCTGGAAATGACACTGCTTGTGCCCCAGTAATTGGCAGAGGTGCCAACCAGAAGTATTTTCTCTTGGGTGGGAGAGTGGTTGCAGGGCATAAATGTTGAAGTGTCCCCTGCCCACGCCCCAGAAACAAAGAGGCTTTGGATGTATTAATAACCTGAAGGTTAATTCTTCCCAGTGTAGCCACCTGTTAGCAAACCTTAAATGGGTCAGAAGCACACTTTGGTTAAATGCTTACAGGGATCCAGAAAGCTATCATTACCCTTTGGAGAACTGCACAGCCACCGTGGCACCTTGTGAGAAGCATCAAGCCTTGGTGTAGTGGTGTCATAGCCCTGGTAGTCCAAGGATGCTGGAGAAGCCAAGTTTGCAACAAGAGGCTGGTTGTTAAAACTGGAAGGCAGGGTTTTCAGGCACAGTATTCTTTCATCAAGTGTTGTCACTATTGAAAGATTATGAGTTAAATGAAACAAGATTGACCTCACAGAGCAAACCCCATGTGGCTCTTCTGCCAACACATTTTGCCAAACTCCTAGATATTTTCAACAGCTAACAACTGAGAATACTCTACTGTGTGTGTGCTTGGGCACACAAAGTACTATTAGGATTATCAGGCCCAACGCTGGCATGGATCAAAGATTCTGAAGCAGTTACCAAAAATGGGATTTGGGGGTGCAAGAGAATATTCTATTGAAGCTGGAAGTTCTGCTTCCATCAGTATTAATCTGGGAGAATATGGTGCTCACTTTCCTCTGATTTCATGCAGCTTTAGACTGGTCCTTTCTTCTCTGCGAGACCTAAAATTTTGGAGCAAGAAGGGATATTTCCACAGAGCTGATTTTTCCTAACTACCTACAATTGCAACAATCTAAGAGTTTTGTTTATGGAAAGTGCCCACGCTGTAGTAGTGCTGCGGGTGTTATCAAAAATCACTACATGCCTCTGAACAGTCTGGGTAGACAATACATGTGAAATCTTCCCTGTTGTTCCGCCTCAGGGTTTTTGAGTGGCATACTGTCTTGGATGTTTTTAAGTAAAATAGCCTAACAGTTTTCAATGTGTATTAGAAATTGGATTTCTCCTTTTGCAAGCTGTTTTCTGCATCTTACCACCCACAGGAATGTATTTTTTTTTTTTTTTGGAAGAACTGCCTATGGAAGAACTTTTGGAAGAACCAATTTTTTTTTTCTTTGGAAGAACTATTTTTTTCCTCCAGGTTGTGAATCTTCCACCCAAATATGACGACTCCTCATTGTCTTGCTACCTAAACACAGGCCTTAATATTTCGAGAGATGGAATCCAGATGCAACTGTTTCTGGTCTTCATTTTTTTGTGTGCCATTATGGAAATTTTGCAGAGTCACAGGCTATTGCTGCATGTGGCACTGCCTTGAAAAGCCCAAGCAAAAATTCAGCTTCTGACTGCAACTAAATACACATATTTTTTCTTCCTTTTATGTAAATAAGTCAGCGTTTCATAAATAATTCTCCTATCTTTCTCTGTTGTTTTTTATTTTAATTGAAGCTTTGCCTTTGTAAACCCTCTTCCTTTTTTCACTGTCTCTTCTCTTATACTAATTGAAACAATTACATGGCATTTCCTGGGGACAGGTTCTTCATTCTGAGGGCTCTGACACACTGAGCGCTGTTCTGATCTTCCTCACTCAGGTTTTGTGCTGCTCAAACTCCTCTCCCTTTTCCCTTTTTTCACCTCTTCCTTCACAAAGATGCCCTGGGGAACAAACAGCCCAACACATATCACATATCGCAGGAAAAGCCTTGCTTTAGTCTCCATGCAGTTTCCTCATGAAGACCCCTGGTCCCTTTGGCTGCAAGTGAGCATTTGTCTGGCCTCAGTGGTGGAGACAAGGATTTCTTCACCAAACAGAGGGAACGGATTAGAGACAAACATCTTCCTTAGGCTTTAGAGGAGGTCACACTTAGCCTCTCTAGCCTTGCTGTCCCACGCACCTGCGCATTCGTATGTATATATCCAAGTCACTCTACATACCTGCAATTTGGACTCCTCCACTTGAATCTGTCCACGTAGGTGCCCCTCTTGTGTCCCTGCCCCAGTGCCCTGTGACTGCCTACCTGCTGCCTCCTCCTGCTGATTCAACTGACTTTGTGTTTCTAGTTAACATCCTACACGCAGCGTTCGTACAGATACCAGCCAGAGGAAGCTGGGATTTAGATTTCAGTCATGTTTCTAATGCCTTTGGTTTCCTGTAGCTTTCAATCTTCTTCCCCAGAGGCATTTCTCACGAGACACACGTTCACTCGTGCTTTCCTTCTGCTGCTGTTCCTGGGCAGTGCAGGAAGCAGAGGACCAAGGAAACCCCACTTCTGCCTGCCAGCCAGCTGCTGACACCTCAGTGGGCAGGGGGCTGCAGCCAGACCTGCTTCTGCACTGCGGAGTCATAATACCTTTTTGAAAAAATAATTGCTTTTGATTAAAATGTAAGGTTGCCATCTTCTTTTTTGTTGTTGTCATTAATGAGGGCTGCAGGCTATGGGCCTTTGAAGTGTTTCCTTTTGGCTCTCCCTGTTCTTTCTTTCTTTTTTTTCTTTCTTTTATTTTTTTATTTTTTTTTTTTTTAATTTTAATTCTCTCAGTTATCTGCCCTTTCCAGCTCAGAGTGAGATTTGTTAATTTTCACATGCTTGCAAAAACCTGGCTGGCACGGTCCGGCTCCCTGGCAGCCTCTATACAGGCAGCCAGTCAGGGGAGCAAGCAGACAGGCAGCGCACCTCCCTCATTAGCTGCTCTCACCCCCACTTGGCTGCTCCAGAGGGGAAAAGATGGGGCACAGGTACTCTCCTTGCCAGAACAGCTCGTCTCCTCTGCAGAAATGCCCCTCAGCAAGGCAGGAATGAGCACACTGCTGTGTTTAGTTCAGGCTGGCCAGAACTATTTTATTTGTCATCTCAGGCACTTGCAGGCTAATGGACTCCTCTGCATCACTTAATGTTGAGGGTCAGTTTTTTGTTTGTTTTTCAGCCTATTAGTGGAATAACAGGACACCCAGCTGAACCGCAATGGTCCCTCAGGTGTTTCCATCTGTATGCCACAGCTGATTGTTAGCTTGGGTTAGTCCAGAAAGGAAATAGTAAGCTTCGAAACTCGTTTCTCTCTCCTCTGCTCAGGGTTGTGGTGTGGGCAATGGAAACAACTGGACTGATCATCTCCTGGTTGCAGAGGGTTTGCTAAAAGGTGAGCAAAGGTGTAAAATGGCTGAGAGACTTGAGCCAGGTGATGCTAAAAGTCAGCTGAGAGAGAACTCATCCCTTGGATGACAGTCCAGGGCTTAGTCCATTGGACAATATCAAGCACTTTCCTGTAGGCTGTCATGCAGTGGTCAGGAATTTCATTACATCCATGGAAACATCTACCTTGACCTTTGTCATCCTAAAACCCTAGTTTCTTCTTCCATAAAAGCATGTGTAAGTGGATATAAGCAGTTTCTCTTTATCTCTCTCATGAAAGACTGCCTGCATGAGATTTCGGTCTGGTCTTTAAGGAGGGAGAGATTGCTCTAGATAAGAGCAACCTCTTAGCTAAAGTGCTTGCCCCAGTTACAGGTATAAATCTGACTTGAACACTGCGCTGCTGGGCCAGCTAAACCACTCAGGGAGGGAAAATCACATCATATCAAAATAAATTTGGGGATTAAAATTGAGGATTAATAGCAACTTCACTAACATTTTGCATTTGGGGATTCTTTCAACATCTCCCACCTCCAAGTGGCTTTTATCTGTCAAGAAATACTTCTCTGATGTGTATTGACTTATAAGTCAACATCGTGACACCAGCTCACCTAAATTCTGCACCATGTTGGAATCATGCTTCAATGTGGGGATGTAGACACACTGTGATGTGCAAAAATCACTTATTTCTGCCTTATCAAGGGACTCGCTGCATACTGCTACCATTCCCCTTACACTTCCCTTCCCCTTTTCTTCTCAAGCACAGGCATAGTCTTCCTTTCCAGGCAGAATATTTTCTCCTAAGCATCATTTTAAAAATCTCCCCTTTCTGTTTCTCAGGCTGAAAGTTCCTCTTACTTTTATTTTATTTATTTTTTTTTTCCATAGTAAAAACAACACATCAGGGGAACTGATTTTAAAGAGATTGAAATGAATCCTCCAGCCTTAGATCTTTTAATGCCTCCAGCAAGAACACATCAGAGAGCTCCAAAAGTGGCCAGTGATACATCTCCAGACTGCCTTTTGTAGCACATTTGTCTCAGAACTCGAAGGTGAGCTCCCTTATGTACAAATCTGTGTGGAAATGCTTTAATTGCTGCTGTGTCATCACAGTGGAGAAACTCATATGGATTCCTGCCAGTGAAAGCGTCGGAGCCCCAGCTGGGTCTGGTTTCTGGGACACAGATGTCAGCAGTGAACAGCATGGGACAATGAGGCTGTGGCAGCTCCCTGAGTCTGGGAGGGAATTGACGCACACAAAGTTCCCTCCTGCCTCGAGCGGAGCAACTCTGAGTTCAGCCATATTATTAAATTAATGTGGTTTAATAAGTCATTGTGTGCCACTGAGCAAAGCTAAATGATAGCAACTGTTATCCCCAGGTCATGTCACATGTGAGATAGGGTAGGTGATGCTGAAACCTCTTCTGCTAACATTTAGTAACTTCTATATCTGTGGTAATTTGATCATGTGTCACCAGCTTCAAAGTGAGACAAAGCAGATGAGACATGAACTGTATGTATCTGACTGGATGCATTTTAATCCCAGACAGCCTCCTGCTCAAACCTCTGTGCCATCACTGAGCTGGGTGCTGCCTTCCCCAGCAGCCCCAGGCTGAACGGTGCAAGCAATGTTGTTAAAAACCGCCAGGCCCCAGCAAAGCCCATTGGTGCTCCTGGATTTCTCTTCATCGGACCTGGATCTTTTTTCGCCAGACATGAGACGATGATGAACATGACACTTGGGTTGCCATGGGAACACAGCATGAGGTTCGTGTTAGCAGCTCTCCTTCCTGCAAGCGAGCGCTACAGGCTCTAGGGATGGGGACGAGCGGCACTGCTGGCATCTCCAGGGCTTGCCCACGTGCTCTCTCGAGGTTTGGGGGTGAGCCCCACATGTTTAACCAGAGGAAGATCTGAAGGGACAAGTCACTGCAAGGTAGGAAGACGTGTCAGATGGTAGGGAGGGAAATTGCAAAGTCCTGGTTGAAACTTCTGCTGCAAAATCTTGATGAAGATCATAAGGGAGGCCCACAGCAACCTACAGACTAAGAGTCTGCCTCCCAGCCACCACGGGGAATATATGAAAGTTTTCAGCATGGGGAAAAACTGGAGCCCTGAGGTCCCCTTGTATAAAGGGATATACATGCTGCTCCAGCATCACGGGGAGGGTGGCAGGGACCAGAGCGTTTCTGCCACAGCTTCCCCCTGCCTCCTTCCTGAAGGCTTTTATAAATCCTCCCCCCAGTCCTTTAGAAATGCTTGTGTCCAGTTGGTGACATCCATGCTGTCCACTCTCCTGTCCACCCATAGGACTTTCCTGAGCCTTAGCTCAGGAATGATCAGGAAGCACTTTTGTGCTGTTAGAAAACCATTTGGAGCTTTCAGAAAGGCAATTTCAGAGAGACTCCTGATTGTTACTGCTATTATTCTCCTTTCACAGATCTCCCTTTAAATCCACACCTAATATCATTTTATTAGGGGAAGAAATACTTTTCCAAAGATCTTACAGAAGTAGGTTTTGCTGAAGCAAAGGGAGGGGGGTGAGGTTTCAGACCTGTTTGGAAGACAGGTGAAAACTGTTGTCCATCTGTCTCACTAATGTGTTGATTTGAATGTGCATCAGATGGGTGGGAGCTCCCCAGGAAGAGATAAGGGAAGCCCAGGTTAAGAAGAGCTGAAATGCTGCTGGAGGGAAGAAAGGGGTAATGAATGTAGAGGTTATGGTGTTGGCAATACAGATACTGTTAGGGACTACAAGAAAGAGTGAGAAATACCACCCAGGGAATCTAGCCAGGTGGTTATAAAGTATGATAAAATAGGATTTAGAGGAACAGCTTGCAGCATGGTAAGTGTTAGTCTATAAGACCTGTCAGAAGTTTGGTAGAGAGTAGCAAGAACAGCAGAAATAGATTAGGAATGTGAAGCTTCTTGCAAGAAAAGAAAATTTCTTTTCTGTCTGTCATAAATCTTTCCCTCTTCACCACTTTAGCTGCTTCCTGCGTTCCCTAAGCAGGCTTAGAGCTTGTACGTGGCCAGAGGGTTTCAATTTGAGCTCCAAATAATAATAATAAATTCCATAAAGTGATTCCATGTGGAGAGCAGAGATGATAGTGCCTTATGCTTACACAGTAGGGCCTGCACGAATTTGGGTCAGGCAGGCTGAGGGGTGGTTTCTCACCTGCAGCTTGTTGTGGGGTGATGCCCTGCACCTGCTCTGCAGCAACTGCACGAGAAGCAGGGTGAGGGGAAAGCTGCTCTGGCTGAGGCTGTTGAGTTAAGGCAAGGTAGAGAAAGGAAATGTAGCTTTCTGTATTGGATTTTAGCCAGGATGCTGAAGTTAAACATCTGGTTAATTAATAAGAAGAGCTGCAACAGCACTATGCTTGCTACAGCCATGCTGGGACACTGGAATTGTTGTTCTTTTGTGATCGCGAGCCTGGGTCTTCCATTACAATTGCACTGCCACGAGTGCCAAGACTGTGCCTGGAAAGTGGCTCAGCTGACTCTTGAACAGTAGCTGCTGCTTTTCCTGGGGAGTTGGAAACCAGGCTGCCTCCGCAGCAGGCTCGCTGCCGGGTCCAGGCAGTGCCGCACTCAGACTGAGGTACGTTGTTGTTTCATCCCGTTAAGGAGAGCAGAAGCTGTGTAATAGCTCTGCTGAGATCTCTCGTCCTGTCCGTTAGCGGGAGGATTGTGTGTTTAGGGAGAGCAGAGAGAAGAGCATATCTGTTATCACCTCTTCCCCTGCGTTTGCCTTGGGATGTCTCATGCTTGTTTCCACATGTAAAGGCCATCGCAGCTGCTCTGTCCTAGGGCTGGCTCATAACCAAGGAGCTCCAAGAATTGATTCTCGCAGATGATAAGAATCTATTTGTTGGGCAGCCAACTCTGTTGTGGTGGGATGACCTTGTGATGGCTTCCCAGTGTAATTTCTGGTGGGAATTACATTAAGAGCTTCTTTTATGTAGATGTTTTGGCTTGCTGGAAACAATGGCTGGCTTTGGGTTTGGATTTCAGTTTCTGCAGTTCTGGAAAGCCTTCTCTCTGCCTCTACCACCTTCAACTTTGTACTCTTCCCAGCTGAAGTGGGGATGGTCCCTGTGCTGAGGCTCTTAGTGCTGCTGTTCCAAGAGTGGAGGGCCAGGCTTCACAATGTGCTAGTTTTCTGCAGAGATGGAGGGAAGTTTCTTTTTCCTTTATGGTACTGTTGTGCACTTGGGCTGATCCACCACACAAACTGCTGTGACCTCCAGCTGCCCCATTTGCACTCCTAATTGAGTGGGTTGTTAGAGGACTATACAGTCAACAGTATGAAATGTTGCTTTGGTCAAGTATCTTTTCTTCTTGGTTTCTCCTACAAAAGCACAGCACTAATAGAATTAGCTCTACTTGCCAAACAGATGAGTATCACACAATTTGCGGAGAGTTCCCTGCCAAAAGCATGGGACTTTATCATTTCAATTTTCTGTTAGGTACATGGAACACCCTAAAAGCCCAAACTGGAACTGTGGCTTCCCATCAAATTTTCAATCAAATCCAGTTTAAAGAGAAGGACTTCGGTGTGTTTCCTGTATCCAGACTTGTGGGAATTCCTTTTGCCTCATTCACACAAGACTGTACAAGGGAGAGGTTTAACACTGGAGATGCATCTCTTAAGGAGGGAACTGAAGTATTTTATTGCATTTCACATACCACCTTCTCAAGCAAAACAGCCAACTGCTGTAGACAGGGTCTGAGGGACACAGTTCTAAGATAAAAATACGAATCTGAACCTCATGTATTCACAAGAGGAGTTACTGTTCATCCAAGCCTCGAAAGAAATTAAGATCCATGTCCTAGCTAGAGTAAAGCTGACTTAGGTCTAGAGTATGAAATCCAATGGCACGCTGTGGGGAGTGGCCTTTGGACTGCCTCTCCTTCCCGCTTGCTCGTGGATGGTGGTTGTGATGTGGAGCAGGAGTGGGCTTGACGTGCTGTACTAGGGGAATGTCTATGTCAGTGGCTGGGGTCCTCCATAGCTAAAAGTGGAAGTGAAGTTGTGTGGTTTTTTTTTTTTGTTTCTTTGTTTTTCTTTTACCCTGAATGAGGAGTTGGCTATGTTCAGCCCATGACTTTTCAAGGAGCACTCCTGTGCCCTGCATCAGAAACTAAGTCAGGGAAGAACCACGTTCTCCCCTTTGTTTCCTTTCACCTTAATCAAGCTTCTTAGTCTGATAAGGTTTTAGATGTTTTTGTGTTCTGTCTTGATCTTTCAGACTTTCCACAACCATCTTTTTGAATGTTTCCCAGGCCCAAAACTTTCTGATTCCCAGGAACCACCTGGCTGGAATATATCTGGTCAGATAAAGTCCTGTAGCTCTACCAAGTTCAGGGTCAATTAAATTACTCCAAACCTACCTTTCCCTTGAGATTTCAGTTGGATGCAACCACTACCTTACTTCCTGTCTGAATCTCTCTAATTGGCAGTGTTTATGGGACACCTGCTCTCTGCTGAGGCTCCCATTGGTCTTCCAGTATCCAGGCTCAACTCTTTCCCTTAGTTCTGCGTGCATCAAAGCACTCAGCCCTCCCATATGTCTTATATACTGAGTTTTCTACCTCTGAGAAAATTTCATATCCACAGCACGGGGGATGTGGATATATATAACTTTCATGGGGACTTTTGTTCATCTAGTCTTCAGTTGAATTTTTGCTTTGAGATTTTTTTTTCCTTTTTTGATTCTATCCCTTTGCTCCTAATCCCACCACCTGGTATGGCTCACACTGCAAAATCTCTCTGCCTCCTCAGTGTATACGCCCTTCAAATATTTGTAGACATTTATCACTTCCCCCCCTGCTTAGTCATCTCTCTGCCAAGCTAGACATATTTAGTTCTTCTAATCTTTCCTTGTGAGTGAGTCCCTCCAGCACTCGTAATTCATTTCTCCTTGCTCTTCTTTGTATGCTTTCCAATTTGTCAGCACTTAAAATACTTCTTATTTGGGGTGTTTTAATATGTGCAGGCATGAAGAAATGGAGAAGAGAAACTTCCTGAAAAGAGAGAGTTTTTTTGGCTTTAAGCCATTGGGAATGTCTTAGAGTGGGCAAACCTGAGAATTCCTGTTGTGAGTTTCCAGGTGGGTCTCTAGGACGCAGAAGAGTTGTCCCCTCTTCTCTTCTGGGTTGCTCTATTACCCACCCCTCAAAATCTGTAACAAAATATATCACTTAATATTTTTTTCTGTTTTTCCAGTTCCCCTCCTAACCAGACAAACTGATCTTATCCAACTGTCACGGGCTTGGCCTCTCATTTCCTGTCTGGCTCTGTCTCCCTCTCAGGCTGAAGGCTTTGTGTGTAAGTGATGATTTTCTACTGGGCTCTTGGGTGCAAGTACTTCAGAGAGAGTGACTACATCTTATCAGTGCTGAATCTCTCTTCCCAGCTTTGTTCTTCTCAAATACTGATAGGCACGGTGCCAAAGGATCAACAGAGAGCAGCCAGCTTCTTTTTATTTCAGGAATATTTTCCCCTTCTGGCCGTTTATTGTTTCTGCTGCACCCAGGCTGTGTAAAAAGGAATACAATTCAAAATGGGTTCTGTTTCTAGGATCCCGGTTGGACGTTTTTCCTTCAAATAACCAACCTGACATTCTTTAGATATTAACTTGTTAATTAAAGCTACATCCTGGAGGGATCGCGTAGAGTTGCTGTTCAGCCTCCACCTCTCATTCTGAACTCCACAGTGGTTTTTGAGGCGTTCCTGGTATCTCACTGATGGTAATTTGTGCTGTCTGAGATTGTGATGTGAGCAGAATTGAAAGGAATGTCAGGGAGCAGCAAGTGTTCCCTCACTCATTAACTGCAGCAAGGTCTGCAGCTTCACTGTCTGCATTAAGAATTTTTTAAATATTCCTCATCGGCATCTAGTGACCTGCAAGGCAGCAGCAGTTTATCTAGCTAAGCGATGCTGTCAATCTTACTAGTCTGAGATAGGTATTAGTATCAAAATGTTTCCAAAACCAAAATAAAGCCAATTGCAAACTTGTGGAGTCTGGCACACCTTTGCATAATGCAATCTATATTTCAGCTGCAAATACCAAACCGATGCTTTTTTTTTTTTTTTAATAAGAGAAATGAAAAGGTTCTGCTTTGCTTCCTTCGACATCATGTTCTTTCCTCCCACCCAGACTAGATATTTATCAAACATCTGCCTTCTGTTTTGGTTGTGCACAGAGAATATTATGAGTTTAACTAAGATGTGAAACTAGCTCAGCTGACTGGGCAGGAAATGTTCTGCTGTGGTATGAAGGCTACTTGGATTTGTTAAGCCAAGCTCTGGAAAGTGAAATCAGAAGCAAACAAAAGCAAGGTTGGTTGGATAGGAGAATATATTTCTTTTTTTTTTTTTTTTATTCATGTTGGTTGGATAGAAGAAAATATATAAATATATTTTCCATTTGTTCCATGTCAGTATGTGCCACTGGCTGAAGCCACTGTATCCTTAGAAAGTGTAGAAACAGTGAAACCAAAACTTTTTGAGTGAAGAGCAAAAGCTGCTATTGCTTTGACAGTGGATTGACTTTCCTAGCTGTATGTTGAAGCAGCCTTGGAGAATCATGCTGAACAGTACATTACGGATATACACACTGGATATTAAAAAAGAGAGAGAATGCATTTACTGTCACTTGCAGGTTGCCTTTCACCCTTCTAGTTGTCATAGCATTCAGAAGCATTAAACAATGGGCCTTTGTCTACAGAAAGAAAAATATCTCTATCACAGGCTTAGGCAGGAGCAGCAAAATCATTCTGAAAAACAGAAAGGAAA
The DNA here is from genome assembly GCF_013377495.2 of Cygnus atratus. Taxonomy (NCBI): domain Eukaryota; kingdom Metazoa; phylum Chordata; class Aves; order Anseriformes; family Anatidae; genus Cygnus; species Cygnus atratus. The sequence goes on along the minus strand of NC_066372.1, from coordinate 14,436,435 downwards.
GTGCTAGGCATTTTCACCAGCCTATCCCAAGATACTTGTTTGGGGGCCTGATTCTTGAATCAGCACCAGGGCATCTACTTTTGGACCATCAGACTGTTTATTAGCAGCATGAGCCCAGGAACAGGCTCAGGAAAAGTCCACTGCCTTTGATGCTGTTGCAAACAAGCTTGTCTTTCCCAGAGGAATCAGCAGTCTAGCTTGCTTCGGTTTGTTGTTTGTCTACTGTCATTCACATTCAGAAAGAGGGTGGGGTTTTTTTGTTTGTTTTTGCTTTATGAGAACATGCAGTTGCTCAAGATCCATTTGCTTGACAAAATGTTTTACAAACAAACCGTATATAGGAATCACTTTTTTCGCTGCTGAGATGCAAAACAATTTTTACTGTAGAATCTCAAGAGACAGATGAGATATAGTTCAGCACAGCATGACTTTAAGTATTTGGTCAAATAGAGGTGGGATTATTACTGTATTTAAAGCAAAGCATATATTCAAATGCTTTGAACTGAGGTTTATTCTGTGCAAATATTTGACAAGTAGGCTCTCATTTAAGTACCCTTTCTAGCTATTGGCACAGGAAAATTGCTTCTAAACAAGTACCCATGAAGTCTAATGGTTATTTCTCCTTGTCATGAGTTCCCTCGATACGTCACCTGCCTCATTGACTATTGATTTTAAAGAGTCTGTGGGAATGTTATTTACCTAGCCCCAGTTTGAAAGTTCTAATCTTTAGTGATGCTTGCTTTCTATATTTTTTTTCTTTGAAATAAGCTCTATATATCAGTTAAAGTTCTGTGAGCCTAAATAACTAATACAAGGGCAGATCAGGTTTTCCCCACTCCTGTTCCCAAGGTGTCCCTGAGCAGAGAAGTTCAACCCCTGCCCTCATTTCCATTCATTGTAATGGAGTGATAACAAAACGCATGGCCGACTTCTCTAATTAGTCTCATGCTCCTCAAGGTCTTTTGCTATTGCCTGCTGTTCTCTCATATCGCTTAGCTTCGTGGGCTTTGTTGGTATTTCCCTAACCACCTCTAGTAGTTCTCCCCCTCTTCCAAATTATCTCTTTGGGCATGAACTGATATATGGCGAACAAAAAGCAATGAAATATTCATCATTAATAGATCATGATCTTTCCTGGTTTTGTTGTTGCTGTTGGGTTTTATTTTAATTCCCTCTCTGTTTAGGGGAAATTGTTTAATTTTATTTAATACCACAACTTTTAAATTTTTATTACACTAAAATGCAGATGTATATTCTGCGGAGTTTCCCTGAGCTTGTTTTCTTGTGGATCGTTCATCTCACTTTAATTAAAATGGGACAAGCATAGAAAGAAAATTAGAACGAGAAAAGAAGATGAGCAGTTGGTTGTCCCACAGTTCCTAATAGCAAGATATGATAGGGGACAGGGATTTCCTATTTAAATTCAATGTATCATTCTTCCCCTCTCCAATAAGCATTAATGAGAGGTGAAGAAGAAAAAGGACCCAGTATCGGTAGATGATGGAAAGCTGAAGTTCTTCTCCTCACACCATGAATCATCCTCTTAGGAGATGCTGTCTCAGACCAGGTTTGTTCAAGGAAAGGGCTATTATGTGGAATTCTGTCAAATGGTGAGGAGTGGTAAAAGAGATAATCAGTCCTCCAGCACTAATTACCTGTGCTCTATAGAAATCCCTAGCTCCATTCAGATTCCTTTTTTAAAGGAGAATCTCAGAGGAAACAAATGAAGTCTAGTTCTGCAAGTGTCAATTGAGATGGTTGAGAACAGGAAAGCCGTGGATTAAAGCGATCAATTTTCTGAGGCCTACCATACTATCTGACTTGATTTTTCCTGCCCTCTCTTCTTTTCACATTCATGCATTGAACCATAACACAAAATCTCTGCATTTCTCATGCCTCCTTTATTCTGAAATCTCTAGGTTCTTCACAAACATTAACTGATAAAATTTCTCAGCTATCTATCCATCTAATCTCAAAGCCTTTATGGTTTCTTTTCACAATTCAGAGGCATGTCAATTGACAGAGTATAACATCAAAATAGTTTTTATCAGAAGGAAATCTCTACATATATTAACAAATGATCGAAGGACTCCTAATTTAGCAGGAGGAAGGAAGTCAGGATAACTGCTGTCAAAAAAAGAGTAATTGCTATTTTACCAATATAAGTGCAATGTCCAATGATAAGATTTAGGAGTAAGTTTGTTACTATTTTGCAGTCAAACATTAAGGGTTACAAACAATTAAAGACTGCAGATAATCACATTTGTAATATGTCCTTTTGACTTTGGAGGAAGAGAGGAAATCTCGTGGGCAAAGTAATGAGATGCTGCAAGAGAATATTCTGGAACAGAGTAAATCTGAAGAATATTTTCCTACCCAGCAGGAGGGAAGAATAAAAAACATTTGAATCGGTGTTAGTCTTTACATTAGAAATATCACTTAGTGCATGTTTGTACTTGATCCTCTATCACTGTTTCTGAATATACTACCCAAATGTATTAGAGATACACATACAAAGTACTCAATTTAAATGAGCACGGATAAGAAGCGGGAACTGCCACTTTGATTCATGCCAACAATAATTTCAACTGGAATACTCCGGGAATACAGTACTGCTCAGCACAGGGTGGTACAGCCCATATTCTGGTATTTATGGAGAAGTCTTTAATGTTCTGTAGAAAATCTCTCAGTGATCAGGGATGCTTGCATGGATCTGTCAATGTTTTGCTTTTGTGTAGCAATGTGGAAAGAAGCACTAGAGATTGGCAGACAGGTTTGTTGTGTACTTGATGTTTTCCATTGGTGTACAAAAGGAGTCAAAGGAGTTTCCTTGTGGAAGGAACTAGGAGGACATCAGGTTGGTTTCAACCATTGACTATCTACACTTCCAATTCATTTTGCTGAGTCTTGAGTATTCTTTACCACAAAACCTGAACTAGCGTGTTTTTTCTGTGCTTTGTATCTTTCATGGTATTATGAACCAAATGTCTGATCTAATCCATGTATGTTAGCAAGTTTTTATCTCTGTCTGTGACTTTTGTCTTAAATAAAGTTTCCAAGGCTAGTTATCAGGCAGATGATACTCCCAAGAGGGCCTTGTAAAACAGTATTAATAGTGTAGTCAGATCCAGGTGTTCAGAAATACTCACAAAGACTGATCCAATAGCACTGAATGTAACACATGTTCACTGCTGAACTTTGCTTCTCTGCTCTTTGTCCTTAAATCCCCTGCAACTTGAAAGTACGCTGCATTCAACAACTACCAGCCAAAATCCTCATCACCAAGGTAAATTCAAACATCTGACAAAGGTCATGAGGCAAATCAGGAATCATCCCAATAATACCAAGACAAAGCATTAAAAAGGATCGAGACTTCATGGAGTAAATCTGCAAAATAATTTACATCTCAAATCTCGGGCAAGCAACTGTGTAACTTCTGCCTGTAGATTCACCACTGTGATGGTCATTGATTGTCACTACCTACAGCCTTTGTAGCACTAATGCGCATTGTCTTCTTGGCTCTTGAGTTACTAAGATGTCTGATGTTGAATTTGCAAGTAATGGCTATGGCTCCCCTCAATGAAGCATCTCTCAGGACACTTGGAAATTAAATGTTCCTTCTCAAGCCATCATTTGCTTACTTCATTCTTATTAAATAATCATAAAATAAAAACATGTAATTTGAAAAATGCATGTCATGGTTGGGAAATGAAAGAACGGGAGATGACAAGATTCTTAGTGGATTAATGCAATGCCAGCAGAATATTTCCTTTCGTTCTCTCAATCATCATCTGCCAGGCTCCTGTTAAGACCTAGCCAGAATTGACCAACTATCTTTGCGTGACCCAATTCAATGCTATTTTGAGACTTCTGTCCTCTGTTTAGAGTGCTGCAAACTGTGCAGATTCTTTCTTTGAGTCATTAACTCAGCCATAACTACTACTTCCTTCTTTCCATTCTTTGTTTCTTAGTGTCAAGACAAACACTTGCTAACATTCACTGAAAGTATACTAACACAAGGAAAACAATAGTTGTAGCCAGCTAAATTCTTGTCATGGACTGATTTCTAGGATCGTTCTTTCAACAGCAAGTTCTGCCAAAGTTTTCCCTTTCCTAGCCTAAAGAATTGGCAGTTTCCCTCAGGTGAAAGAGTACAATTCTCTTAAGGTGTTGTTATCTCTGCTAGCAAGATGATCCACTATAATTCTGTACGCAAAGTCGATAATTGAAGGAAAAAATTAAATAAATTGGGGTTCTGCTTTCCATCTTTGAGCTGTCACGTTCTGAAAAAAATCCCTTCCATCTGCACCTTAAGGTATTTTCTATAGCCCATCACAGAATAGAGCTTACAACAAGTTATTTTCAACTCCTGTAGGAGAAAAGAGAGGCTAACTGGTCCACTTTGAGTCTTGAATGAACGAATTAGATTTGCATTATACCTGGAAATGTTGTTCACAGTGGTGAACTTAATCTTCATGGGTTGTGTGTTTTTAAGTACAAAATATGCATTTCCATTATTTAAAATGTCTTGTATGCTATAAAACTTGATCCCACTACAATTCTCTGTTTACAATGAACTGTAAATATTTATAGCAGTGTGATTACAGTGAAGTTGCACGAGACTTACACAGCCGTAAGCAAGATTATAATCTGTTCCATTGTCCCTTCAGTAAAGAATTTTATTAGATAGGGATCAAATTTGTAGATCTGTATTCAGGGGTAACTAAAACAGACAAATAAGAAATCCTCCTACAACAGTCAGATTTTGGTGTAAGATTAATGTGAAATATATTCATTTTCTGCTTAAATAAATGCCCTTGTTTTTTTATTCACAATGAGTAGTTTGCCTTAGGTTCAGTTCCTTTCTCCTTCCTCAGAGCTCCATGGCACTTGCTCTGTTCAGCCTTTATTTCCACAGTCATAGCCTGAAGAAATTGAATATGACTAAGGAAGAAAAGAAGGCTCAGTTTCTCATGTAATCTGTGCTTGGAAGAGGCTATGGTTGATGTTAAATATGTGAATCTTAAAGTGGGCTTACATATGTGCTTGAGAGTGGGCCTCTTTGTACTCTGGCAAATCTATTTTCTTTCTTCTCTAGGAATAAGTGTTTATATTATCCAAAACAAATCATGTGTTTCTGTATCTTATCAGCATTTGTAAATGCTGGAGAACAAATTTTCAGCTTACACTTCGATGTCTGTTTTTGTTTTCCTTCTACTACAATCTCCCTTGGCTTGTTTGCTTGCTTATGGATACACTTCTTTCTAGAAAAGAGGCTTTTCTGGCTGCCTGGATTCTGAAATATCCAAAGGCTGTTCCTATCTGCAGAAGCTACTCTGAAAGGGAAACCCATTAATGTGATGGCATGAGATGTCTCCACGGGAAACAATCCGTTACATCCAACAACAGAGCGTGTCTTCTTACATGTTTCAATTCTCTTCATTGGGGATGGTGTGGAAAGTGTTAATGGGAAAACTTGATCTTTATTCCAACCAGCATTATTTCTTACTAGAACAGGAAAAAAGCTTATTTTCCTAGTTTGCTGCTGGCTGTCTGTGTTTTTTTTTCCTGTTTTTCACACTTATTCCTAGTTGTTCCTCTGTGGCTGTACCATATATGTAGTAGTCAAACAACAGGTTTGTCCTATGTGTGGTGGTTTCAAGTTGTAAAAAGTTAGTAAAATTATGCACCAACCAAAAGTCTTTGTGCATTCCGTGTTTGTATGTAGACATTCACTTCTAAAAAATTAGATTTAACATCTCTTCTAGGGCTTTGTGTGTGTGTATGAATAAAGAAAATTTAGAAATCAAGCATATAGATAATTTAGTTTCTAAATCAAACTGTCATTTCCTCCAGGAGAAAGGAAGTATATTCATTTTGTGGATTAGTTTGTTTTGAAGTACTCAGTGGTGAAATCCAGTGTGGAAAACAGTAATCTTCTGTTATGTGAGGGGGAGGAAAATTCGCAGTGGAAGGTTTGAAGAAACTGGCTCAAAACTCATATGGAGCCTTAGTGACAGATGTAGGAAGGACATCTGGCATCTGATTGCCGTCCAGGTGAGCTGTCCACTGCAGAACCTTATCTCTGTGTTCTGTGGCGTGGCACTAAATAAGGAAGCATTTGTCTGATCTACTAAATGATAGAGGCAAAATGTATTTGTTCTTGTATGCCACAGAGTGATCTACTGTTTGTAAGCAGATCGTAACTGAAGAGCTATAGAACACACTTTCTAGCTTTGTGCTTCACTTAATCACGGAACAGAGGAGACCCTAAGGCCCTGTGCAAATTTTAGGACCCGTGAAATCTAAACTGTAAGTGAACATAAATGAACAGGTCATCTCAGGAAATAAAAAGACAAGCTCATTATTTTGTTTTTCATTCTGTTAAGAGGGCCAGTTTCTAGCAAGAGTAACAATAAAAAAAAAAAAAAGCTCTACCTGAGGCAATTTGTTACCAGTTGCAATACCTGATTGGCCCGCAAATGTTAGAGCATCGTCCAGTCTGCAGCACTGTGAGCTCCAGGGATCTCACCATGAATCTACCACCCTTTGGTCTTTTACCAAGAACATTAATCTAGTTAGTATATTCCATAAAGAAGGTGGAGAATAGAAAGGGAGGGGAAGGTTTCCTATATACTTGATATACTATGCACTTCATAATATGTATTGAACATCTGTGTACAATATATGTGGCAATATAAAAACCTTCATTTTAAAATATTTCAAAACTGGCCATTTTCCATGTTGCTTTAAATATATGGCATGTACTTGTATGTTTGACACAACATTCTGAATGCGTTCTCCTATATTCAAAGTATAATGAGTAAGATTCATCACAGGGAAAGCAACATTTTCCATGTTAGCAATGCTAATGAATAAAATATACGACATTCCTGCATTGCTTGTTATTATTACTTGCTTTTAGCAGTTTAACTAGCAGGCGGAATTATTTCTTACAGAATTTTTGTGTTTGCAGCTAAGGTTCCCGGGCTATGTAATAGCTGTTTGGAGACCAATCGTGGAAGAGTTAGACTATTGCTCCGGCTCACAATGGGTATGTGTCTATGCTAACAGCTCTGTAACAGTAGTGCAATCAGCCTGACTGGTTTGTGCAATGTTGTTTTCACTGGAGTCAGCTGCAGTTCAAGGGTGTAAGAGTGGCTCGTTCTGCATTAGCAAACAGTGTGAACCGTAGAGCAGAACAGTTGTTGCTGAGGAATCTGTGTCCGTGCTGTGGACCTTTCAAGGGGTTTCACTTTGGTAGCTCTACCCTGGCCTTACAGAACAAATGTGTGTTAGTAGTCAAAGCATTTAAGTGTATCTTATATATAGCTTCAAGTTGTATCACCCAAAAGGAATCCAGCTAAGATCACACACGGAGTTAGAACAGTAACTGGGGACAATCTGGAGATGCTCTTCAAAAGTGCAGTCCTGATACCATATAAAACATGAATGCACATGGATCAAATGCCAATAAAGTTATCAGTGTGAAATAACTGCTTTGGCAATTATTTAAAGAGAAAAGTTGCTACAGTCGCCTTAAAAGTGGTCACCTGGGTTGACTGGTGGGCAGGCAAGTGGAGCATGCTGACTAATACACCTATTCTTTGTTTACTAAGAGTGCTTATGTTTTACTGTCTACTAAGTATTGTTTGCCTTTTTCCTTTTTTTGTGTGTGTCAACAAGGGGATGTTCCTAAAAGCAGGGTGGCGAATTAAATGTGCCCCCATTACAATAAATATAAACAAGTCCTTTTTCAGGTATTGCCAGCTCAAATTAAAGATTGCAAGCATTTTCTCAACTGTGTGGAAATAATAGGAGGTAGCAGTTCTTTGCAACAGTTGTCCTAATGAAGGATGATGATTTTCATTCAGGGTGGTGGAATTTGGTGGGGGCATTGGGGGTATCTGCCAGTACAGGATCAGTACACGGCTATTACAAGATCAGAACCCTCAGCAATAAATGATTCACATTCTTGGAATTAACGTCTGTAATGGGAATAACAGAAGTACAGATGGTAATATATTACCTTGACCACAGGAGTGCATTGAAGGATAATTGAATAATGGACCAAATTCATTTCTGATGTAACTTTACTGATCTGACCAGCATGATTCTGCCTTCGTGTTAATAAAACACATGAAAAAATAATCTTTACAATTCTCATTTTGTTATTATTAATGATTGTCTTATAAAACCAGAAAGCAATTTGGAAGTCTGGTTTGCTTCAGATAAAAGTTTGAAGTCTTAGTTGGAAGCTTCCCCAGATTTGTCTAAAATACTGATTAGCAACCTCAAGGGAATGAGCTTCCTTGTAAGATTTCAACATTGCTGCTTAGTTCTGGGCAAAGCAGAAACAGTGTAAGAAAGGCATTCCTAAGGATTTTCTTTGTATCTGGTTTCAGCAAAAATGTAATACAGGAAACTGAACAAAAGCGTAGTTTATACAGCAATCATGTAAGTGTCTTCTAAGCATATACTAACATCTTTATTCTTATGGAGTGGTGCCTGAATCCATAGTCTCTCATTTGTCTGATTGCTCACAGAAACACAGTATTTTAAGTTTGTACCTAACACTGAAAGAAACTGCCTTTAGGAGTAAGCTGGTCAAATAATGGTGGATTTACTATCTCTTTAACATGTGCCAATGCCAGGAATAGCTGGCTGACATCTGACTTATCTCTTTCAGATGGTCAGGAGATGTAATGGTCCCTCTGACGTTGAAACCTTAGGGATACATGGAAAAACTGGCAGATTTTGTCCTTTTGAATCCACAAAGGTATATTCTGGAGCTGGAGAACAAGAACAGTTTAAGCTTACTATTTTGTTGCTGTATTTAAGGATGCTTCACTGCTTTACCACATATTTTTGCAGTTCATTTGAGCCCCACTGATGCATTTTAAATACATGGTCCTGAGCTGTTAATGCTCTGGATTCTGTCCATTGCCAGAAAGAAGAGAATAAAAGCAGGCAGAAGTTTCAGGGTACTGTTGCAGGGGATGGATGCTGACTGCTGGGAGCCACTGAAAGTTTCACTGGGAAGACTTTGTAGTATAGGATGATGGGCACTATAGAAGTGACTGTTGCTGGCAGTTCCCTCCTATGGTTTCTTGTAAAAGGTGAAAGTGATATGAAAATGATACATTATTTGTTTTAAACATCTGAAATAAGAACAAAACCTTATTTGCTCTGGAGCTTTGCTGCCTATTACTGGTCTTTGCTTTAACTGGATAGGCGAAAGAAAGCATGGCCAGAGCTCCTTGTGTGAAGCTGGTGAATCAGAGAAGCAGCCACTAAATGTGTGTCTGACAGTGAGGACAGATATGCTCTGGAGGTGCCAAATTAAAGTATTTTAATCCAATTTATCCAGAAACCATCTGCTAAAACAAGGTTGGCAAGGTCACATCTGTTCATGTTGTCTCCATCTATGCCTGACCTAGAGGTGACCCTCAAGTTTACAGAGAAGCTAGCAGAGTGAAGGAGAGGTAAATGCTGTATCTCCCCAGCTATGTCCAATCATTACAGATCTGTTATAAAAACTCATCAGCTGTTGGTTGAGAACTGCAGTAAATAGTCTTGAAGTCTCCATGGGACATTCAGGGGGAAACAAGCAAACAATAACAACCCCTGCTCTTGAAGCCCTCCCAGTCACAAGGAGGAGAAGATGCAGTAAAATTCTTCCGCTCACTTCCCAGCAAACAAGGTCACAAAAAATAGCATGAAAATGACAATTGCACACTGGAATGTTGTCTTTGAAGCAATCTCCTCCTGCGTAGACTATTCAATGCCAAATCCAGGTCTCTCGCAACCCTACACACCTTAGTAATAGCCTTGTTTCCCACTGTGTAGTTTAATAATAGGGATGTTTAATTCAACCTTTATTAGCAAACCCTTTCTCTTCTAGGCAAACACACAAAGTTGGCCTGAAATTTGGCATGTAAATGTATGTGTTAAAGGAGTAATTTTTACAAAATTCCATGTCTGCTGGGGATTTCCAGTGCATCTTTGTGCTCTTCCTGCTGGAAACAGCGACAGGCCCTAAACCTCACAGCGTTATGGGCTGTTAGTCCTGTTACGTGGGCAAGTCTTCAGCAATCAGGAAATCAGAAGGAACTGCCAGATTATTTAAGAGCAAAAGATTGCTCTGGGCTGACTACAGGAAGGTGACCTTAATATGAATAAGCTGCAAGCTGACAGGGGGCTGGGATTGCCTAAGTGTGCAAGCTTTAACTTCAAAGGCATTGTCAAAACTAGTGAATATTAGCCTTGGTTAAATTGGCTCAGTAAAAGCTATTTTCCATGAGTTTCACCCCCAGTAACAGAACTGGGATTGTTATGAGTGTAAATAGGCTGGTTTCCTTACATCTTAATTGCCAAACTGAAGCCCAAGGATGTGGTGGGAGCTGATATTGATTTGAGTGTCACACTAATGTAGTGGTGACCCCTGTTTGGTGTCTTGATTAGGGATGCTTGAAATGCAGGCTCAGCAAAATAGTCTGACCAACTCTGTACTTCATACTCCCACAATCTGCACGACCATGAACCTTGATGAGCTCAGCCTATCTGCAGGCTCTTCAAGATGAGGAAAGCAGACTTCATGAGGGAACTCTTCCAGCAGCTCCCTCACCTTGATAACGTAGGGCTGCCTGCCCATGAGAACATTTCTTCTGATATCTATAAGAGATGGCGGTGGCTGGAGGAATGAGAAACATCTCAATGAGTCACATCTTTGGCTTATTAGAGCCTCAGGATGTTAAAACCAGGCCTTCATATAGAAATACTCATACAGGTGCAAATTCAGAAGCCCCAGTTTAAGTAACATACATACCTGTTACTACACAGCATGGCAGACAGTCTACCAAATCTAGACTCTCAATGTGTTTCAACCCTATGCATACTACAGCAATTTACTGTGCCCCTTACCATCTTCCTACCTCCCCTGGCCTGAGCAGGATGGCTGTGCGTCTTCCACATGTGAGGCTGTTCTGCATAATGCTTAAATCAAATAGGAGCAAGCAGAGGTATGTACTAACACCGCATTAACAAGATTGAAGCCCTTATGCATGATCCATAAGCCCCTAGGCATGTTATCCTAATTTAAAATTTCTACTTACCCATTACAAGAGCTTCTCTAGAACACAAGCTCCTTAGTCTGTGTTTCGTCAGTTTGTTCAGTGTGTGTTTACAGGAGCTCCAGTTCTAAGTCTCTCTAAATAATTTTCCTCGGTGCCTCCATTTAAGTGTATGTATTTGATAAGGTGACTCAGAAGTCCTAGCTGTTTAAAGCTCAGCAGGTCAAGAAGCTTCCCTGAAAGACCAGATTCCTCCTAGATATATAATTTGGTTGCTGTACTTTGCTCAACAGCTGCTGCTGGTTGATTTTGCTCAAGGCTAAAAGCAGGCTGAGTTGTGCAGGGTCATTGCCCTGGACAGAAGTGAGGTGATGCTCAGCACCTGCTTGTTGCTGGCAGGGTTGTGGTGACAGCAGGGACTTGTGTAGTGACCATCCAGCCTTGAAGCTGGAGAAAATGGAAACTTTGGCCATGGGGGACTGTGATATTGCTCCTATGGTAAATAGTGCATAAGCTAGGCATGCTGAAAGAAATCATGCATTGTTATGGGTTAAAGGTGAAGCTCCTGAGTTCATTTTTGTGGAGGTGAAGGTCTTGAAGAGGAGAGCATCACTGTCTACCAAGCACAAAGTAGCAGAAATTTTCTTGCATTGTTACTTTGGTGTTATAGCAGCTCCTAGCCAGAATTTCCCCATCTATAACTGAGCATTGCATTCCCAACTTACTCTCCCTTTCCATCTCCTGCCAATATAAGATGTGGGCAAATTATAAGTAAAACATTTAATTGCTATAAAAGGTGTGCTCTTATTCCTATGTATGCCACACACTTTCACTGTGACCTCTGTCGAATCACTGAGTTTCTCTCGTTTCTATATTTAGGCTGCTAAGTTCATTTGAGTTAGTCTGTTTAATGTGAACATGCCTAGGTCTTAAAATTATGGGGAACTCATCTCAAAGAGGGCCTTCAGGCACAACTGTTACATACATCAATAATAGATATGTATTTTTACAAGCAATCTGGCCATTAAAGGTTTATTACATGCCAACAATGTATCAATGACTATAACTAACTGTTTATAAGGCAGTGAAAAGCCCCAGGACATTTCGGATTTGGCTTTCAGCCCTAGTTTTCCTTTTACAAAAAAAAAAAAAAAAAAGGCAGGGAAGAAAATCAGCCTGTAAACATCTTCTGAACAGCCTAAGCAAGATGAACCAGACAATTTTATTTTATCCGCTGACTGAGCATCAGAAGATGGTGTTGCAGGAGAGCTGCTGCTACCTCTACGTTAGCAATTGTTTATGGTATATAGCGGTGTTATTAATTCATTGTTGCATTCATGAGGGTTTAACAGCACAGCAGTGCCAGTGTAGGATGCTATAAAAGATCTCCAGGGCCCTGTGAAAGAAGAGGGGTAGGCAGCAGTGTTAGTGTTGTTAGGAAGGATAAAACAATTGTTCTTCCTTGGGTATCCCAAGAGGACTCCAGCAGGGACACCGCCAGCCAGCAACAAATTTTAAAAAGGCTTCTTTAAACACTCAATATATTCATAAGTCCGCACACACTAACGCAGTTACGAAGTCTCTTATGATCAATGCAACGTGTGTGCAGATGGTGACAGTAAATGTACAGGAGAGCTGTGGAAAAAGATGAAATGAATATTATCAATGTGATTCCAGTGGTGATAATGAGAAATGAAACAAAAATGATTACAAAGAGAGAGTGATGTGAAATCATTTGGGGAGGGGAGTGATTACAATGGAAACAGCTCTCATTTAGAGAACTAATTATCAAATAGGCTTCGCACCATCCAAAAAGCAACCTGGAAGCCATTAGCAACGCACCCTGTGGTTTCCCTCACAAAGGGGGATTAATGGCACGAGCTCCAGAGAAGCCACAGCAGTAATGAATCTCCAGTCCTTTAACAGTAATGATCTCCATGACAGATATTTCAGAGTGCTACGTCATCAGCACTCCTATGACTGTCTTTTGCTTCATTTCTAAAATTGCCTTGGGGATTAAAAAAATAAAAATAAAAAAATTGAGATCTCCTTTGCAGCACTGTATGGAGCTTTTCCCTGCCTGTGGCCAAATGATGAAATGCTTCATGGATAGTTCTGATGGATCCAAGGCCTCTCCTCATAGGAGTGAGGTAATGCTGCTTAAGAGTCATACAAGTCCTGCGTGAAACAATGTTTTGGACTATACGCCAGTCCTTTCCTGAAAGGGACTGGACGCAAATGCCATGTCATGCCATTTTGCAGAATATTTCATGGATTCCAGGGTTCGTTCTTCATCTCACAGTATCGTAGGAGGCTTTATAACAACCTGGTTTTAGCTTGTTCTGTGGCTTGTGGGGGAGCTGCAGGGTGAGCAGGAAGGTGTGCGGAGGAGGTTATACCTGGCCAAGGCCAGCAGCAGTGAAGAACCTCTCCAAAGGGATGAAATGAACCCTCAGGGCTGTCAGTCTCACACTTTCACCAGAGCTAAATTCACTTGAAAGAAAACATTACTAAATATACTGTGTGTGGGTGCCATTCATGATAAACAGAGACTCTGATTTAATCTGCTTTGAATTACATTTGCTTATGATTACCTGAACAGACCTTGTTTATGCTGGCTTTCTCAGTCTGTTATTGGCAGATGTCTCTGAATGTATGAGTTTCCTTTCCAGTTTAATCCGTGTTTGAATTTTACAAACAAACTTTTCAGCAATCTTGTTAGTTACTGTTCTTGTTGTTCCCGAATTATGCCTCTCCTCCTTGTTAGTGTTCTCCTCCCCCTCCTTGGTGTCTACTTTCTTCAGGGTGAGTTTTTAAACCAACCTTTTAGACCCAAGCTGACTCGTGTGGCTGGAAACAGACCCGTGGGAGCAAAACAGGGTCAGCAAACAATTTAATCTACGATGAACCTTCTTGTCACATTTTTGGGTGATTTAGAGGAGAAATGTTTTGGTTGAAAATGGCCGTGTTGTCTGCAGCTGTAATAGTCCAAGGCTCTAGATAAGACATTTATTAGACAAACTGATACAGCTGAAGAACAGAGGCACAAGTGTCAGGCTTGAGAGCTAAGTATAATTTGAGGAATCAGAGTTTTGTTAGAGATGAGTAATACCATCTCGGTGGGAAAAAGCAGTTGGCAGAGCAGAGAGTGTTAGCAGAGGAAAAGAAAGGTGAAGAGGTAATTATCTCCTCGGAGAATGGTACAGAGGCACGCTCGGCACAGGCAGGGAAGGGAGAGGAATATCATGTGCTGTAAAACCGCTATGACAACCGGTATTTTGGGGTTCTGGAGGATGTAAAGAGCTGCTGTCTCTAAGGAAAACGCAACAAAAAAGAAAGCTGAAACCCATGCCAAAAAAAAAAGAAAAAAAGAAAAAAAATAAAAAGGCCAAACAGGGCTTTTACCTAAAAAAGGATGTTCTTCTAGGGAAAGATTGCATTTTCAGAGATACCAAAATGCTGTGTAAGGAATGGTTCTGACTGATGAAGAAAACCTCTTGTGGATGTCATGTACTCTGTTACTCTGCAACCGGTGTGGAAGTTCCGTGAGCAATTGCGAGCCATAGTGGAAAGAGATCTTGTCTTGGTTTAAAACAGCCATTCTTCTTGATCCCAAAATTAAATCAGTCAGAATAAGGACAGAAAACTATTTTGTACACCCACAGACTGTCCTCAGCTCAGCAGTACTACTTAATGACATTTTAAGCACTTCAAGCTCTATTATCCTATGTGGAAGAACAGCTCGGTGCCTCAAATCTCAGCCTAGGACATGAGAACTGGATTTAAGTCTTTCTCTTTCCAGGCTTCCTGTCTGGCTTTCGGATGGGATTCGTTCTTCTCTCATTTTAGCTGTCAGATCTAAGCTCTGAGGTGGGTGGGATGAATCTCTCTCCGGAGAGCCTGATCTCTGGCTGTTGACAACAGGAGGAGCTTCGAGAAGAAAACTCAGCCTGGATTTTGAGCTTTTATTTGGCTAGATAGATGAGAGCAATCCCAGCCTTCGTCAGTTGTCTAAATTTATTTATTTTTCTTAATTCCTTTTTGTTCCTTGGAAAGGAAGTGCAACGCAACTTCCTTATGGTAAAGAAATAAATGCATTAAAGTTTATAGTGTAGCAAGATGCTATCCTAAGCTGTGCACCATATGTAACTTAGGGAAGAAGGATTTTTGTTTGTGCTGTGTTTCAGATTCATGATAATTTCTCTTCTCAATACAATTCTTCTTAATTCCCTTTTGCTGCTGTTTCTGCTAGTAAGAAGCACAGTCTTGCACAGAAAATGATGCAAAAATCATCCCCCTTTTCCCCCTCTCTCTTAATTGTTATGTTCACACTTTAGATGAAGTGTCTGAGTGGAGGGTTTAATTTAGATTTAATAGGATAATTATTGCATGACAAATTAATGCCAAACAATTATTAAGTACATCTCTACTGAGGCTTTTGGAGTTTGTAATAGGATAGCTATCAGCTACCTGGTGGTTCAACTTCAAGAAGTCTGTTCCTAATAATCACAGCATTTATTTAACATACAATTTAAATAGTGATTTAGGTATAGTATTGTCAGAAAATTAGTCAATTCCCCTGACACCTGAAATCCAGTAGTGCCAGATTTTTAGCATGGAGCTCTTGGGTGGCCCTAAGGGAGGGAGATGCAGTTATTGCTGGTGTTATTGCTGGTGCCGGCACTACAGCTTTGGAAACAATGATGAAAACCCCAGGCCTTCACTTGTGCATGCCAGATCATCTGCAGTCAACAGCATTACCCCAGGGTAAAATTGATTGCACAGACTGAGGAATCAGGTCCTGGTCTGGTAATATGGGATTCATTTGACTAGGCATGCAATTAATTTGGGGGTGATGCAAGGTATTATTATTATTTTTTTAAAGCAAAGTACTTAGAGCTGTGTGAAATTAAATTAATGCTGAGGGTCAACTTCTGGCTGTTCCTTTATTCAAACTGCTTCCTCCAAGCCTCCCAACAGAGGCAGCATTGGATGGGATGTGCTGGGAGTCCCAGTGTCCTGCTCTGGCAGGCTGTGTTGTACAATTGCTGCAGGCAAACAGTAGTAGTGTCCTTTCCCTGCTGACACACCTAATGCAGGTGGCTGTAGTGGATGAAATACTTCTTACTGACAGCAACATCTTCTGAAACCACAGCCAGAAGTGGTGGGGTTGGTGGAGACTGCAGAAATGATATATTCTTTGCTGGTCTCAATAAAAATTAATTCCCTGCTTCAGCTAAACTGTGCCGTAACTTCTTGACCTTCAAAATGTACTGCAAAGCTCTTGGGTGTGGTTTTTTTGTTGTTGCTGCCTTTTTCCCAAAGATTTGGGACAGGGATGAATGACAGGAGGATAGTTTTCTTTGCGGGTTTTATGTTAATTTTGTGGCTGGAAAGCTTAGCTGGTTATCAACAGCATGGATAGTGAAGCTGGCTGCCAGCCTATCATTACATTTTGATTAGTGTTTTTAAAGACAGGTCCAAAAAAAAAAAAAAAGTGCCCAGAGCTGCTATTTATTTACAACGGGCTTACATTTGTAAAGGAATAAATAGCACGCCATCCCGTGAGCCAAGAAAGGGAGCTTATTGCAAGGCACTCAGGGTGAACGCAAGAGAAAGACATTTAGACCAAAATTACCTCTCCCCCCTACAAAGTAAAATGAATATATATTTCTGTATGTCTTTGTGTATGCGTGTAAGAGGTTTGCGAGGAACAGAAACAAAGGGTTGCCACAAGGACTTGCCCCTTTCCCTGCCCGCTGCCACTGGCTGTTACTACAGCTTCATTTTAAAAAGGGCAAGGCAGCATCTCCACATCACACAGTGTGGCTTGTCCCGTCTTGGAAAGCAGCCAGCTTCTGATATGGCATAGCCACTGATCATATATTTGGAATAAATACCCATGTAGAAGCTTGAACTCTTGCTTTTGGGGTGAGGGCAGCATCTGCCCTCCCGAGGGCTGCTCGGAGTACCCATAGGACTAGATTTGAACTTGGTTCTTTGCAAATTAATCTGTCCCTATGAAGATTCTTTTCAGATCCCATTATTTATGAGAGAAGATTACTCTTCCCCTCCTCCTTCCTCCCCACCCCCTCCCAGGCTTCAAATCTCATTGCTGTGCCATCTAGTTTAATTTAACCCACAGCAATTAATGTCCTTGACTGGCAGTGTTTAAACAGCAAACAATTTCATCCTGTAAATGGTAGTTTGCTGCCTGGAATACGAACAGATCTTTAACAATTACATCAGACTATATTTCCCCATGGCCACTGTAAATAAAACACCTGCTATTTTTTGATGCTACATGTACCAAAAGCTACCTGTGACATAAACATATTTCACAAGGTTGTTTAAGGAATGGCCAAAATTAGGTTTTCTGGTGTCCAATGCTTGGCTTTATGTTCCTGTTCTGGTTTTTGGTTCCTCAGCAGTGTAGTGTAATGGAGCTTGACTCCTCACCCCTCAGTGCCAAGAAGGTAGGGGTTGAGCCAAGGGAAAACTGGATCATTGGGAGGGATGTGCGTGGATCAAGTGCTGCAGTTTTCCCCTACTTCAAGCACCCCCACTACATGGAAATGATGTAGGGGCTGCTATTTTGCTTCCTTCTTTGGTCCCTTCCCTGGGAGGATGATGAGGAGAAAGACCAGTGTTAGCTTTCCATCTTTGGTTTCTCAGCATATGTCCCTAGCCCAGGGGCTAAGAGCATTGTTGCTGTTTTGGGTTTTTATCTTGGGCACCTATCTGAGACTGTGCTGGGTTGTGCTCACTCATATCACTTGGATCGCGGCAGTAACCATCAGATATAATCAACCACAGTGTAGCTTGAACTAGCATTTCCATTTCTCTTATTGTACCTAGGTCCCAAGCCTTTTTCCTCCACAAAATTCTGGAATTAATCTTTAAAAGCACCCAATATCTTGTTTTCAAATGCTAATCTTGCAGCTAAAGAAAAGAAGGTGAAAAGGCTGACTTAGAAGAACTAGGTCCCAGCTGCTTCACCAGGCTGAATGGGTTGAGAAGCCCTTACAGAAGGGGCTGCTCTGGGACAAATTGAGAGAAGAACCAGTAGTGTTTTGTGATGTACCTCAAAGTACAGGATCTGAGTCCTGAGATGGTAAAAGTAGCTGAAGAATGTAAATTATCAGTCCCAAGCCCCAAGGATCTATTTAGTATGGGGTTGTGCTTTCCTCAGAAAATCCTCGAGAAATGCTGGTGCCTTCAAAAACTTGATTTCAGGAAAAAAAAAATCAAGGCTGAAGCTATCAGAGAAAGGTTGCCTGAAGTTCATGGGTAGGGTATTATAGGACTTGAAGTCTCCATTAACTAGATTAACAGTTAACATTTTCTGACATTGGATTAAAAAATATAGGGTCATTTATTATTTATTATCTTACTTGTCTGATATTTCACCTGCTGCCGCATCTGATAAGTACAGTATAGACTCCCAGGGGGCTTTCATCATAGATGCAGATGATACCCATATTGCTATAGATAGATGAGAAGGCAGATTAATAACCTCTTGTAATCTGTCTTTCAGGATGGTGAAACTATGGCTGAAATCTCAGGGTAGTCCCCTCAACAGAAGAAAGGTGAATTTTCTGTCCTTTGATACCATCTTTTACTACTGCTAGAAACAAAGCAGGCATAAAAGGAGAAAGATTTAATACTCCATAAAATCTTTAGCGTATTTTTGAACTAACTAATCATCTGAAATTAGAAAGCTGAGTTACTTTTTTTCAAGAAATGCACAGATGAAATAAAGCTCCTGTTATGAAGTCGTACCATGTGCTTGTAGGAAGTTCAAAATACAAAGACATGCAGAGTTAAAAAAGAAAAGTATCTACGTCTTATCAATAGAAAGTTGCTTTTAAAAATATTTAGGATACCCTTTCTGTGACACATATGGCCAAACATATTTTTACACTCCTTTATTCGCTCCCTGTGTATGAACGTCTTCACAGAGATCTATACTCGCCCACACATACCTATAAAAAAATGACTGGAAAGCTATTTCTCTTAGGGCACAGAATAGCCAGTAAGTTACAGGGTCTTGTGTACTGCCAGTTATTTCTTGACAAACTGTCATATTGAGATCACTGAACTTTTTTTAGTCTATGCAGACCAAACTCATTGCATTGTAGTCATAGGAATTGTTTAAAATTTGTAGATTTGAAGCATCTAGGCAACTGTTGGGAGGGTTACATGGTATTTTATGATCATTTTAAGAATTTCTGGTGCTGGTGGCAATTTCTTAATGCATATGCTAGATGGGCCAACGATGGTTAATGCTTTACTTGACTGACTACTTACATAGAGGGAAGATTTGGTGGTAAAACTGCCCGGTGCAAAAAGCGTTGCATGGGACTAGAGATGGGGCTTTGGCAAATGAACCTTCAGTGCTTAGCCTAATTTTCATATGGGTATAAATAATTAACACTGAAGAACAGTGACAATGCTGCAAAAAAAACAGTGCATAGAATTTTCCTTTCCAAAATGCCAGGTGGATTGAAAAAATAAAAAGGGAGGAAAACAGCATTAAGGCAACACTGCTGGGTTCTAACAAATAGAGTGCTGAGAAAGGACCCATTTTGGCAAACTATTTCCAGCAGCTCTGCCTAAATTGAGATGCATTGTTAAATTCCTGTGAAACCAGCGCAGATCTGCATGTTTCACAGTGAAGCTTCCTGCTTCAGGGTTTTGCTGAGCAGGGAGGGTTTTTGGGCCACGCGTGCATCCCTGGGAAGGTCTGTTAGTGCTGAGCACCCTGGCCGTGCCCCTCAGGCTGTGCTGTGGCTCTTGCCGTGCCTGTTGCTTGGCTTTTCACAGCACAGCCTGGCTCTGCTGCAATGCCCCGCACCTCCACGGCCATGCCGCAGCGGGAAGCTGCTGTTTTGCCAGTCCTAAGAGCTGCTGAACTTTGAAACCTGGCAGCACCTACCTGGTCACGGTGCCAGAAGCTCAACAGCTTAACGCCTCTTCACATCGCTGAACTCCATCATTCCTGTCCTAATTATGACCTGGTCATTGTACAGGGGAAGAAAGCACAGTGAGAGACAGTCCAGCTGTAATCTCTTAACTGCCACTCCGCCGAGCTGTCTTTGCACTGTCTAGCATTGCCAGATTACAGTAGGCAGGCAAAAACCTAGGCAGGGAAAATGATCAATCTCTATGTGCCCTACAGAAAAGTACTTCATGTTATAATTTAAATCTCCCCACAGGAGAGCTCAGCTCACTCAAAATGGATCTTACCCATCATTTTTGGAAAGGGGACAGGCCAGACTTTTGACGTCCTGCTTCTCTCCTGCTGTAATCCATGGGTTTATAAATAGCAGCAATGTGGATAGGGGTGGCACAGGAGATACACATGATGCTTGTGTTGCCTTGCAATGGGCTAGCACACAGAAAAATGCAGTGTAGTACCAGGGCATTCAAGGAAAATGTACTGGCACATTGGCTTGCCATCACCTGAGGCCTGGGTATAATCACCAAGGGATGACTTAAATGGTGACCTCCACAGCAGTGCTGATGTGACAGGCTTTTACAGCCTTCTTGGAGTGAGCAGAAGTAAAGCCTTTCTAAGAAAAGCAGAGCAGGGCATGATTTTTATACCCAAGAACATCACATCTTATATTTTCTTAGTGAGCATGAACATTTCTACCCTCTAGAAAGTACTTTCTCTCTCCCAAACTCCCTTAGCTCACATGATAGTTGGCAAAATGGGCTAAAGATCCTAAATTTCTCTGACAGTTAAAATGCAAGACCCTGAATAATTTATGCAGCTCCACCCCAACTTAAAAAGCAAACATCAGCCATTGAGCAGCAGCCACTGAGTTCCTTGAAATACTACCTCAGCTTTGGGTGTTAGCTTTATTTTATTCAAGAAACTTGGGAAGAGGCATATGAGGAAGCACACCTAAAATCTCCTCTAATCAAAGGTGACATGAGCTGAAATAATCATGATTTCCAGCACCTGTGTTAGATGCATTAGTCCTGGGTGTGCCTAAGGTATTGTGCACAGACACCAAACTGCTGCTAAAACGCTTCAGTTCATGCTTCTCTACCAGAAGAATCAAAATCTCCATTGTATCTTGCATGTTACTCCCCAGTGTGATCTTAAATATTAATCTACTTCAGGTTATTAATTATCTGGAAGGCAAGAAATCTATTTAGGCCATGCAGTGGAAATGGGACTGTCTTTTGTTATTGGTGACAGAGGTGGGATAATGCTTCTTGAAGTGGTGGTGGTGGGCCTAAGGCTAGCATCTCTCACCCTATCTCCTTTATTTGCACCTTTCTGCCTGCAGCAAGAATGCTTCTGAGCGTGCTGTGTGTGTTGCCTGGGATGGAATAACTAGTGACGGAAAGGGGGCCAGAGTCAGCAGGAAGGGGCATATTTCAGATTTTGCTTCTAGGGTATGGGGAAAAAAAAATATCAGGCCTGCGGCAAGGTGAGCCTCAGACTTGTTTGAGTCTGAATTCTCCTCCCCACTGCTGCAACGGTTTACAAGCCACAGTCATGTCAGACATGGGCTATACTCGCATTCTCGCAGATTCTATGCGCAGCATCCCTGGATCTCTTAAAGATTAAAAATGTAGCAAACCATAAATATTTGAAATCCCCTGGAGCTGGCATATGTACTGTCTTTAAGCAGACCTTTTTGATCTGGTATCTGTTTTTTTTTTTTTTTTTTTTTTCCGTAACAGCAACATGCCTCTCGCAAGGTTGTGGGTGTGTTTTGGTTTTTTCCTTTCCCCTTTCTGGCAGCAAGTTTCATGTTGCTCCAGCACAGTTGCTAATCCCACTGCCCAGCCCCGGAACGTGGGACTGCAGCCTTTCCTGACACCTTCACCTATTTCCACTTTTCGTCTTGTCTGGATTTTGCTCTAGCATATGGTGATCAGCTGGCACAAAGTTCTGCCAGATAGTGGGGTTGCTCTCTGCACCTGAATAGGAACAGGTCTAAAAGGTGGTGACCCCCATTTTGTTAAGCACTCAGGAGATGGAGGACAGCATGCATTACCTGCAGCGTGTTTAAGGACCAGATTTTGCCATGCTGATCTTCTCTGGGCCAGCGAGAGGGACTCCAGGGCTGGTGGGCTTGTCTGCCTAGTCCACTTAAGAGTCCTACTGAAGAATGTGGGGATCTCTTCCCTTGAATAGCATTCAATCTCAGGGATTTTGGTGCTGTTTGTGGCTGGGAAGGCGATGCTTAAATCTGCCCTTCATTGGATAATTGTAGAGATGAGTGGTACACTTTGCAGTGTTACTCAAAGCACTGCTTGAGCTTAAGTCGCTCTTGAACAGCCTGGGAAGACTGGCAATGTTTCACTGCAGGGTGGACAGACATTTACTTGAATGTTCCCCAACACTGGGAATGTGATCAGGCTTTCTCTTATTTTCTCCTATGTATCTCCTAAGCACCCTCTTGTCTGTCAAATAGAAGAGCCAGGAACACCATTGAAAGAAATTCCCACTTGCATCCAAATGAGTATCGCCTGGGGGAAGAACGAACATATTCCTTCCCTTGACTTATAACGAGAGGGAAGAAACAAATCAGAGTTTTGCAGTGAAGTCATGCAATTTTTATCAGCACAAGATTCCTTCAGTCACCCTGTGTAACTACATCTGACATTACCCCAGGGCGTCCCAGCGTTGTCCTCCTGCAGTGGTTCTCCCCTGGGAACTGAACTCTGCTTGCTCCTCTCTGTGAGAGGCTGGAGATCAGCAGCTGGAGTAATCTTTGTTAGCAGACTCATTAGCCTCTGATATGGATCACCCTGTAGGGGGAGACAGCGATTCTCCCTGCTAAAACATCTTATGTGATCAAAGGCAGGGAGGATCTCACCCTCTTTTCCTTGCTGTTAAGCTGAAATGCAATTATCTCCTTCCAGAGGGCAAGAAATAGATAGATAACAGCAGGCACTGACTTTCCTCGATGAACTTCTTTTCCAAGTGGTTTTTCAGAAGGATTTCCCCACCCGCCTTACCTTCAATGATGCTGCAGACAGACCTCTTCAGGGCATAATACAGGGAGTCTCATAGTTTGCCGTTTTCTCAGTCTATTCCTATTTTTAGCCTGTTTTCCCAAAAAGCTAAGAATTTGTAGTCATGTGTGCTCTCATCTTCTGTCTGTCATACCCTTGATATTCTTCTAGTGCTCTCTGAATTAGTTGACCAATTTCAGCCATTCTAGACCAAAGAAATGATGTTCCTTGAGAAGAATAAGTAAAGGGCAGAGGTTTACCTGTTCCTGCTAAAGGAGTGTTGCGGTATGACCCATCCTATGTTGGTCCAGGTGGCCGGTCAGCACATGCACAGCACTGACACGGCAACAGCATGGGCATTTTCTTGCCTTATGCAGATGACATAGAAAAAAATTGGGAGGAGGATGGGGGATGCTTCAGGGCTGTGATAGGGTTATGTGTGACAGGTAATCATGAGTGAGAACTGGGCTTCTTAAGGCCAGCAGAAGTATGGGGCACTCATCCACTGTAAAACAAGTTTTGTTTGTTTCTAAGCTTTGCTGATGGTGATAGAAAGGGGTCCTAATGTTAAAAGATGTCCTAAGGACAATGTTCAGTGTCAAACACCAGAGACACCCCCATTAACACTCTCTTGGAAGAACCTAGCCTGGAGAAAAACCTCCGTCTCCCATCACCAGCTCAGCTCCCTCAGAGATCTACCCAAATTGCATCTCCTATAATTACCAAACTTTCCTCACTGATACCTATTGAAAATATCTTCAGCTGACTCCTGTTGAGTCCTATACAGCCCTGCACTTTACTTGCATTGCAGACAGAGCTGGCTCTCATCTGCACACCAGCAATCATGATCCTCTCACCAATGAGAAATGAATTCCCTTTCTTCTCCCTCCTTCAAAAGTTAGATATGTACCTTCAACTATATCCTCTGTTCAGCCTGCACTTTTTTCCTTTTTCCTTTTTTTTTAACCTTCTAATAGTTTTGTAATCAAAATCTAATTTTAGCTCAGGGCTTATTTGAAGTTGCAAACCTCTCTGAGAGAGTTGTGAAGTTGTGGTACTTCAAGGCGACAAGTGTTGCTGTTTCTCTGGCCTTTTGAAGTACTGCTGATAGAAGAGCTATCTGAGTCCATCACACACGGGGAGTTAATTGAAAACCTGGCTGCCTGCTATTGGCCTCTGTGATGGGCTGAGTAATGTGTCACTCAGCCAGGGCATTCTGAGCCCTCCCCTGCTGCTTCTTACCCCATCAGTTTGGATTTCCAAGATCGCAGCTGGAGGGAAGACAACATTTTCATGTCTCTGGGCAACAAATATAATATTCATTTCGCATAGATTTACTGTGTGCCTGGAAAACGTATCTCTCCTACAGTTGCTGTGTAACAAAGCTGGCCAGTACTGTCGGTGCCTTGCTGTACTATGCACTGGTGATAGTCACTGGGAGCAGTATTGCCAGATGCACTGGCAGAAAACCAACCACTCTCTGAAAGAGGCCAAATGCTCGGTGTTGCACACTGCATTGCAGTGTGTTGATATTGTTGAGTAACCGCAAGATGTTCTTCTGTAACGGCATAGGCAGCCGTCGTGTCCCAGGTGACCAGGAGCTGCTTAAATCAGGGCATTGAAATTCTATATTGTGGCTCATAACAATGAACTTTATTGATCTTGTCTACTCTGAGGACCTGATCCAGCAGAGCATCTGAGCATGTGCATTGCTCGGAGGCACCAAGTGTGTTCTTTCTCTCTGCTTTGCTCCCATTCAAAATGAAAAGTGTGTTCAGAAATCTCAGTTATTTTGTAGAATGGGAATTGCATTCCCCTCGGAGCGCCAATTGCAGCAACGTCGCGTCAGTGTGATACAACATCAGTGTATCCCATGGGAGGAGACTTAAGCCGGGCAGACTGGCTCTGCACTCGAACAACTGAGGAGTGCTTTCACAATCTGTTGCAACGTTCCAGTAAAAGGGAGGTGGGAGTGGGGAAGAAGCCAGTTTCCTGCTGGTGGGTGATGATATTCAGCTATGGGTGATCATTTCTGATCTGCAGGGACGTGCTGATTGTGCTGGAGGCAGCTCTGTGACTGTCCTAATTCAACTACATCCTTAGTTGTACACAGTAAATGTGATTTTTTTGCCAGACACAGAGAGTGATACAGTTGAAGATGGGATTGGCAGTGTCCTGAACCTATTCCCCACCTCCACACACAGCAGTATGGGTCTCCAGAACCCTGCAAAAATTTATTCTCATTTACAGCCCTCTGGGGAGTAGTTGTAGATCATTTCGGAGCACATGACAAGCCAGGAACCTTTCCTGCAAGTGTGAGAAAATACTCAATTTACAGCTGTGTGGGATCTTAAAAAAGCCACACGTAACTCTTGAATGTTACTTCAGTGGACATTTTAATTAGGCTAAATCTGTCTGGGAACCTTGTGCTGAGACACTCTTGTCACTGCAGGTTAGGGTCTCTGCCATTATCCACAGCTAGGAAAGGAAGAAACGCACGGTTAAGAAAACCTGTTCGTTTTAGCAGCAGAGTATTTGACAATACCTGAGAGGCAAGGGGGTGGGCAGAGACATCTGAACCTGCCTGCGTGTCCAGGCACTGCTGGGCGAGCAGCTTTGTGCTGGCTGCAACTAAAGCAGGGGCCGTGCTTTGCTGAACTCTCATCTGAAGTGTCGCAGGACACGGTGACATCCCTAACATCAACATGTGCATTTGGCTCTGCTTTTATCCTAGGCTGCATTTTGAATTGCAATTATGTTTTATGGGGATCTGCATGTTGGGTTGCAGCCGCTCCATGTGTAGGCTTTTGAGCTCTAATCTGAAGCTGTCACTTTCCCTGGCTCCTGTTCCCCTTGTTGTCACACCTACTTTGATGTATTAAGCCATCACTTGTTTTGTGCGTGCTTTTTAATCCTTTTAATTCCTTTGATTACTGGATGTTGAAAGACAAAAGGAATAAATAACTGGAACAAAGACAGAAACGTGTGCTCGGAGCAAGTTTTCCTCCTCCAGAATTTGAGGTTGTTTTGCTTTTACTCACAGAATTATTCCAGTTCACTTAATTGTCTCTTTTGAATAGGAAGTACATAGAAGATGGGATTGTCTTAAGTCAGGTTCAGCAGCTGAAGTGTTCAGGGACCTGGCTGGACTTTTGCCTTCCTTTAAGCTTCTTAATTTACTTGGTAATTAAAAAAAAATTCAAAGCAGTCCCCACAAAAAATGAAATCAGGGTTTTTGCCTTTTTATCCAGGGAAAAGCTGTTTTTCCCTTGGTGAAGGCAACCAGTCAGGGCAGCTATTGCTTTGAATACTGACTAGAGACACTGTCTCATCCAAATGTCAGACACATTCAAGAGCCAACATTATTTTAATCAGTCACCTCTGCTTCCTCTTCCCTCTCAATCACAGCCCCAGCAGGTCCCTGTGATCCCTTGCTGCCTTACCTTCCCTGACTCCCTTCCTCTCCACTCCTTTGGCTTCTAAATCCTTCATTGCCTGCTTCTGCAGGTCACCTCTCTCAGACCCTTGCTGCAGACCTGTTCACATCATTCTGATTCTTTTTCCAGCTCAGGCATACCGGTGCCTATGGGGCATGATCAAAGCAGAAACTGATGAGACACCTGAAACAGGACCACGAAGAGAGAGTTGGGATGTTCATGCTGAGTTCATTAGGTTCATTGTCCCCCTGCTCCTTTGAGCAAGGCTGCCACTGATTTCCCTGGTCCCTTTTCAATAACGCCCAGCAGGAAAGCAAGCAGCCTCTTGTCTCCAACAGCCTGTCCCTCCCACCACCCTCCGTACCTCTCCAGACCGATGGCACCAAGTGACTCCAGCTGGGAGGTGACCGTGCTCTGCTGCCCGCACTCATGAACATTTATGGAGACCTTCTGGCTAGCTCAGGAATAACATGGCATACTTGAAATGTATTTGTGATGTGCCATACAGACTGACGGGTCTGGGATAGAATAGGCCCAGAACTCCGAAAGAAGATGGATGAAGAATAGCTTTCTCATACCAGAGGTATAACACATTCAAGTAACAACACATTGAGAATGAAGCACTCATTGCCCATGTGTAGCTTGGGCTGGTTTTGCCCCTCTCCTGTCTGCAAAGCCCCCAGTACTGTTAGCTGGGTGATGTATACTGCTGCAGCTCCCTGCATTTGTCCTGAAAATGGAAGGGGATTATTTTTGTATGCTTTCAAATATGTGAACATTTCTAATTTTCTTGCCTGCTCCTGGGGCCTTAGCTTTGTTAACGTTTTGGAAATGAAGCTGCGCCTTATGAAAAAGCTTTTTACAAAAAAGCATTCAAGCAATCAGCACAGCGGCCAAAGTCCTGTAACTTCAGAGTAATGATGTTGCCTTGTTCATTTTTTCCATTTAATGACACTGCCTCCCTTGCTCACCTCACACTCTTACTTCAGTGGGAATAGTCAAGTGGGAACTCCAAAATTCAAATTATTTTGGATATGTTCTTTTGTTCATCTTGGAGAAAGGCAAAAAGGGCCAGGGCATGAAATTTTTAGACTGCATTTTTGTCATGCCTGGGGATGTATTTGTTATGCCATGACTTAATCTCTCTGTTGCTTCACTTAGTACCCACCTGTAAAAAGGATCGTAGTATGTCACAGCAATAGGATAGAAGAGGGAATCCCTCCGCTCCCCAAAAAGCCAAGATTTCATCATCTTTTCCTTTGATAAAAATGCCAAGAGGATGTCAGAAGACTGTGCAGATGTTCAACAGAAAGTCCTGTCATTCTATTTGGCCTTGGAAAGCATCTTGTAACAACACACTCTGACAGATACAGCCTTGCTGTGGAGCACTCTCTGGTGCAGTTCTGGCAGAAAAAAAAATAAAAAAAAAAAGTCTTGTACCTGAGTTCATCAGCTTAAAGTTGTTTTGAGTCCTACCTTTTAACTGTGCTGTGCACAAATAATGGCAGTCGTGAAATATTGTAACCTGCAGACTTTTAGAGAAATAGAACATCAGATCTTTCATTAAAGAGGCATGTTGGGTCCTGCTAGGAGAAGGAAGGAATTTATCAAGCAGGGAGGACAGATGAAAAGCCTTACTGAAACATCGTATTAAGGACAGTAAATATACACACATAAAACAGAAGTTTCCGTAATAAAAGATCATTTATTTCTCATCAGTTGAGTTGGCAACACTAAATACCTGCTATGAGGTGAAGAGATGACCCTTTCCTTCAGAATGAGTCAGAAGGAATTTGTTTTATATTTTTGCAGGGATGGGCCATGGAACAACAAATGACATTAAGAACGATCTTTTTCTCACTTCTCTGACAGAGTAATGCTCCAGCATTTTTTTGATGTAGGAACTTCTGTAGCCTTTGGTCTAAATGCCACATGTGGAAGAAAGGACTGTGTTTTGTGTGAGGCAACCTAGCAGTTTCCATTTGTCACTGGAAAAGTGACAAATGCTTTTCTGAGGAGCAATTCACTGGGAGGCAGTCATACTTGTTGGTTCCATCCCCAAAGTAATTTCCATCAATGCCATGTGCTTCCTCTTGTCACAGCACTCTCATGGGGCTTTGCATAGCAAGCATTAGGATTGTGTCCAGGAGGTTAAAATGTATGTTCTTTCAGGTAAGACTGTAATCTGGTCTTCCAGATGGTCTCACAGTCCTGCTTCTGTGGGAATATCCCCACCATCCCTCCAATCCAAGCTGGAGCAAACAGGGACAATATTAGTTTTCTAAATTCATGCACACAGTGCGTTTTGTTTCTAACTTGAGCTAGGAACCTTCAGGGGTAGATGCACAAATCAAAGTGCTTGCTAGATATGTAGCCCTTCTTCCTATTCTTGTAGTATTTTTGCTCTTTTCACGTGGGTATTTTTCTTCAGGCCAAAAGGTACTGACACCCTCACCCCAAACAAATAATGTGAGGTATCAGCCTTAGTCCTTCATGGGAGTAAAAAGCCTAGATGTCAGGTACTGAGAGCCAGTCTCTGTATAGCTCTACAGGATAAGTTGACTCTAGGGGTAAATATTTAATGTTTTGGTTTTGTTTAGTAATATTTTTGTAATTTTTGTTTTGTTTTGTTTGATAATTTAATAGGCAAATGACAACACCAGAGAAGTGACAACATCTTTGATATTAGAAAGAGTTGTTGCACTCTGTTTAGTAAAGACATAAACATTTTTAATTAATAGAGTGTTCTTCAAAAATGCATTATTTACTGGATTGAATAGTAATGAGAAAACAATTTATCTCATTTAATGAACCATTTTAAAACATTCTTGACAGAGAGGGCAACAGATTGTTCCCTTTGGCATTTTTTTCTCCTGCTGTTGATACTCAATTGCATGTAAAACTAAATACAATGGTATGATAAAATAATAGAAAAATAAGGCTGTAGAGCTCTTTTTCCAGAATTTGGGCCATGAATTCAAACCTAGCTCTCCTCGCTATCAACTACTGTTATGAGTTACTTTTATTTTGTGTACCTGGGGAATGCATCAGTACATCCCAGACCCGGCACTATTGCAATTTATTACTGGAGAAATAAGAACAGTTGCCATTGTTAAACTGCTGCCTCTTGGTAACCTCTGTTTATTCAGGGAACAAAATGATCTCTAAGTACAAATCTGGCCTGATAGTCTCTGGAGAAATCCCTTCATAAGACTATTTAAAGGTTATCTGCAATTTGGCTGGAAAATAGAGTCAAAGCTGTTAACATGACTCTGTCATTGTACAATCCCAGAAAGTTCAATGAGTTTTTGAGCTGTCAACACAGAGATTCTGGCCTGCTTAGAGCTACGCAAACACTCCCGAGGATTCCTGCCAGAATTTAGAAATGTATTGATCACGATGCGTCAAAGGAAAAGAATAAAAACACAATATGAAGCATCCTGAAGTTGAAATGCAAAGATCAAGTACCAACATATAATCAAAATTTATCAAAGACCTTTTATGACACTAAGAATATATTCATTAGTACATGTTAATTCTATCAAGTGTTCCATCACAGTGGGGAGGAAAAGGTTAGATTGTTGTTGAATTTGGACTCAGTGTTGGATTTACATGTTTTTGACAAAACATGTGGATGGAAAGAGGAGCAAAGCTGAGCCAATAAAATGGGGAAAATGTTGCTTTTCTTGACGCTTGCAGAATAGTCAACAACCAGCCCCTCCCATCTCAATGCTCAGGTGTGTATGGGAGATTCATGAGGACTATTTCTCTCGTCTGCACACCTGTGCTGCTGTTTTCCTCAGGTCTGCCTCATCCATCTTTCCTTCTTATCTTCTATATGGTAGGCTTGCTCAGCCTGGTCATGCTGGGATGTGTGGGAGGGGTCATCTCAGGAAAAGATGAAGGGAAAAACTGTGTAGAAAATGTGAACAGGATGAGGTGTGTGAGGATGGAAGGGCAGAGTAGACCCACAAGTGTGAGGCTGGGAGATTCTTGCATGTCCACAGTGACTGGCTAGTGAGTGAACGGACCTTTGAAAGAAATATTATAGTAAAGGCAGAGCCAAACTCTTCTCAGAGGTGCACAGTAGGACAAGAGTCAGTGGGTACAGGCTGTAGCAAGGGAGTTTAAGACTGGATGTAAGGGGTGAAAGTAATCAATGGGAGTGTTTTGAAGTACTGAAGCCGGGGCTCAGAGAGGTGTGGATCTCCATCCTTGCGGCTTTTGAGATTTGGCTAGAAAAAGCTTTGAGCAGCCTGATCTAGCTTTGAAGTTAGCTCTGCAGGCAGTTGGACCAGGTGACCTCCAGACGTCCCTTCCAGCCTAAATTATTCTGTAATTCTAAGAAAATGAGGCTTATGTTTTATGAATAGGCACTGTATGGTACAGCAAACAAATATGACAAAAGAATGTTTGTGGGTTTTTTTATTATTTTTTATTTTAATTAAGCAGTTCTTCTCCCTTGCCAAGATTTGGGTAAAAGATTTCCTTAGCAACAGCAAAATCTGTTTTTTGGCAGTGAAGGGGTAGTGCAAAAGCACTGTTCCAGCACAGTGTAGGTGCTTGGACCATCAGCAGGTGCAGTGTGAAAAGACAGATCCCTGAACCCTAAGCCTGGCAGGTTTACATTTAAAAAAAGTAAGAAGAAAAAGAAAAGAAAACCATCTGTACCTCAAGCTCTGCCGAAGCAAAATTTGGAGTCAAGCAATGAAAGAAAATTATCTTAGCCTTTGAAACAGTCACCTGAGTTTTTTCTTTTCATTTGAATGTTGCCAAGGACTAAGAATAATGTTACACCAAATGTTCTTGTGAAGATGGAGAAAATAGCTACAGTCAAGCACTGTAAAGCACCTGACCAGCATTTCAAATGCACCTTCTTCCCCTTCCTCTTCGGTCAGCAGTCTCTAGGAAATGAGAAACAATCACTTTCTTGTTGGTTTCCTCAGTGGGCAGCCTTGCCTGTAAGCAATTTGTCATTTAGTACAGTTAAATGAGAGATCATGTGTTGCTTTTTATTTTTTCTTCCTGTTACCCAAGCTGTGATCCTACTGCTGTTGCAGCAGTGAATGTTCTTCCCCCACCTCTCCTCCCTGTACTTGCCAAACACGCACAGAAACACTAGATCTGTCTGGCCATAAGCAGCAGTGTGCAGTCCTGCTGTGGTTTACAGCATGAAATAGCCAGGGAATAATCAAGCCCCAGGATCAGCTCCAACCTTGGCTGAGCTCAGGAAAATAATGGGAGACAGGGAAAATAGCATGAAGCTAAACCCAGCCTTACTGGTGTTCCGCAGTCCTATTCTGGTAATGACCTTGTGTCTTCTGAAGTGGCCCCTTCCTCTCTTCCATAGGATGGGGGTGAATCCCCCTAAATTTGGGATAGTTTCTCCAGTGATTGCTGAGACCAAGAGCCAACTGCCCAGCTCTCACTGGTGGCTTTTACATGGGGTGAGAAGAGAAGCTGGCTGATCCTTATTGTCCCTTGGCTTGTGGTCTAGGAGAGGTTCTGCATGTGGGGATTATAGAGCATGCTGGAGACAGGCCCAGGTAGCACAGGGGGCTGAATTAGTCTTGGAAATATGTATACAAATCACCAAATCAGTGTGGTCCTATTCTCCAGCACGAAAAGATTATTGTCACTGTGGAAGTCTATCTGCAGGCAAATGCTCCAGCTCTTTACCAGCTACTTGAGACAAATCATAAGACCATTCTATATATTTTCTCTTTCTGTCACCCTATGCCTACAAAAGTGCAATAAATAAACAAATAATAATAATAAAAAAAAAAAGAATATGGCTGTTAGTCAAAAGAAAGCATCAAGGAGGTGAGAACATCTCTCTCCAGAACGACTAGTGCCTGCAAAATGAGCCTTGAGGGGAAAAAAATGAAGGGAAGCCATGGAAATGAACAACAGGAGAATGCTACAAAACGTTGTTGCTTCTCAGTAGAATTTTACCCATCAGCTTTGACTTAAGTACCATATTCCGGCTGTAAAACATAATTAGAGCAGTGAATCAGAAAGGAGCTGTCCATCGAATAGCACAGTGTGTTCTCAGCCAAGGAGAGGGATGTGAAACTCATGCAAATAAGGCTGAGTTCCCCTGCTTCCTCCTTAGGAAACTGAGTGTGACACAATCAGCAAAAAACGTCTGCAGCGAACTGCAAATTTCACATGCTCTTTGGAGCCGGAATTCGCCTTTGAGCTCTGCATTAAGTCGAGCGAGCTGCTTCCCTCCATCAGTTCCTGCTCTCAGAGCTCCTCTTGCAAAGTGGAAGTGTTCCACTGTGCTGATCCTGAGCTCTTTTGGGGGAAACGCTGGCCAAACTCAACAGACTTGGATGTGAGCTCGAAGCCTGGCTGGTGTTCTAGGACACGGCAGAGCAGCTCTTCCAGCTCAGTGGTGTGGGTTCTTCTGACGTTGGCCAGGCTTGATTCAATAATCCATCATTTTATCAACTATGCTGTCTCTGTGCATAGAGGACTTGAAAGCTGGGTCATTTAAAGGGCCTTTTTCAGGAAAAAAAAAAAAAAAAAAAAAAAAAAAAAAAAAACACAACAGACTCTCTCCTTTTTTTGATTCATTTGTGATTTAATGTTTTATTTTTGTGGTTTTCAAAGGCACAAGTTGACCCCTGGAGTTCCAGGGTATCTACAGCCTGGGTGCAGCACAAATCTAGCAGTTCAAACATACTTTTGCCTACTGCATTTTCCTACAGCAAGCCCTGAACAGTGTCCTCAGATGAGGCTCTTGTTTTCCTGCAAGTGAAGTTAAGAAAGAAGACCTGTGACAAAGCAGGGCAAGAGAGAGACATTCACCAGGAACTGGCCAGTTGGTCACTTCCCTGAGAGATCCAAGCAGCAATTTCACTGTGCTTCTGAGCCATCACAACCTTGCTAGTGCTCTGCACTCTCTTTTAGGGTGGTGACTACAAATGTGCTTCTTCCTCAGGTAACTTCTTGATCCCAGAGCAGGCAGCCTTGGAACTGTAGCAGCAGGATATGTTGCAATTCCATTTCCATTGCTTTTTGTCTTCTGGAGATGATTTCTTCTTCAGTCATAAACAGAAGGGTACCAACTTAGTGACCCACAGTGTTGTGTCTTAAATGTTACCCTGTTAGTCTAGGGCCTTGCAGACTTTATCCATACTGTTATGTTATGGTTAAATTTTAGTGTTATATTCCTGATCCTTAGCACTGCCTATATGTTGGGTCACACTCTACTTGTTGTCTGGATCTACCTAATTTGTTCTCCAGGCTGGGAAGTTTAGGCACTGTGGGGCACATGTCACTTATGCCCAAACACTACCCCAGCAAACAGTTGGCATGCAAATGGTTCAAGTCATGCTCTTCTGCAAAACCAAACCTGCACTTGATCCTAGTTACAGGGGACAGCGCAGACTTGACCATAAGTCCAAGTGCATTATACATCCAACTAAACAGGCTGAGCCTTATAATGGCTCCTGACTGTTTAATATTGATTTTGGACATGCAGCAGCAATGCAAGCAAGTAACACAATCGACACAGAATGGGTGGAATTTCACTGCTTGCACATTTCCAACAACTAGGACTTTCTCCCGAAGGAATTTCCTGATTCCAACAATAAATGCTTATTTTGGTTCATACTTGAACTGAAAGACACCTTCCCTGCCCCCACCTGACCCAGAATCTGTAGTGAAGAGCATCTGCCCAGTGGCCAGGCTCGCAGTACTGTTTGTCCCCGAGGAATCCAATGTCCCTTTCATTTGTGCAAAGGCAAAGTAATTGTGTGCTAAATGCAAAATTCCTCTTAGAGAAGCACAGCTGGTAGTAGTGGCCTTTTCAAATGCATTCAGCTCTCCAAAGACAGATGATTCAGAGCTACACATGCTGGTTGCTATCTTGTACTGTGAGGATCTGTGCTGTCCATTTTTATTTTTTTTTGGGAGGGGGGTGGGGTGGGGAGGGGACTTATGGAGTGTGGGCAGTACTTAGCTGTGGTGTATAGCAAGCAGGACTTCTGTATCAGCTTCGTGTCATTTTGGCAGCCCAAAAAGGATCACTGAAGTGGTACAGCCAAGGCTTTTGCTGACTGGTGTTAAAGTTGCTGGGCTGGGCACTTCTGCAACCCTCTTGCAGACTTCACCTGTAGCTCATCAGACCCTTTGTGTTCAAGTGTCTTGGCTCAGGGATTAAATTTTCATCTTGAAAGTAAATGTTTCCCTTGCATAACTGATAGAAAGCCACTGACATTTTGAGACAAATTGAGGTATCTGAACATAGGTGTGACATTTTAGGTGCCCAAGGGCAGCAGAGACTGGCAAATATATTGAGGACCCAGTGGAGATCTTTGACCTTCTGAAAACATTAGCTGAAGGCCACAAAGCACACCCTTCGGGTGTCTAAAGGCATTTTGGACATGATTTTTTGAAGCTGGATTTCTCCCTTCTAACCTCATGAGCCTTCCCAGAAGTAAACATCAGAGGAAAGTATTGGGTTCCCTCTGAAGTGGTTTCTTGAATTCATCTACAGGAACTTCATCAAGAAGAAGCAACAACAAAGGCAAAATAGCATTACAGGTAATAATTAACATCAGCTTTTTGTGAAGGACTCAAATCTTTGAAGATCTTTAATTGCTATTAACATCAATGTCAATAGAGGGAGGTCAGCACCAGAGAGAGGTTAAAAGCACTCTGTCAGACCAAACATGTCTTTTTAGAGAGATACCACTAAAAGTAATAGGAATTACTGTTGGGCTCCCTGTGCTCAAGAACACCTCCCACAGCCTCTGTCTTTACCCTGAACTGAGTTCATCACCAAGAACACATTTCAACAAGGAAGTTTCCCGTGCTTTGACCAGGCAGCTCTCTTCTGTGCTCCTGGAGTTAGAGATCCCACATTGCCCTGTCTTTCCCATGTCAGCTTTACTCTCTGCTCCCCCTCCGTAAGACAGTTTGGCCAGTAATGTTGCTGGACAGCTGCTGTGTTCCCTGTCCAGGTCGATTTCATCACATCAGACCCCTTCATTCCCAAAGCAATGACAAGTTGCTCCTGTTGCCTTTCTCTTTCCATTTGATGAAGAAAGAAATTGTCCTAGCCAAGTAGAATACGACTGAGCCTTGCTGGGTGAATGAACTGAACAAATGAACACATTTCTAGGTTTTAGCATCAAATGTATCATTTGCAGTGTAATGGCATCCCTGCTATTAACTTAGCAAGAGAAGAGGGACCTGCTGGGAATCATTTTTCCATTTTCATTTTAATCAAGAAATCAGTAAATTAATATTAGATCTATGAAAACAGCACAGCCTTTTTGTTTTCCCCGGTGAATATTTATTCAAGTTTTAAACAAATTCTCATCATTTGCTCATGTTTTCCATGATTTTTGAGTCTTACTGCCAGCTCATTTCAATGAGAGCTTATAGTAGTGTATCTTGAATGCCAGCTCAAGGAAACCTGGTACAGCAGTCCAAAATGTGTTGATCCAATTTATGGAACCAGCTGGGAAGTAAAGAAACCTCAACTGTCTGATCAGACCAGACAAAATTGAAATAAAGAGATGTAATAAAGCAAAATCCAGCCAAAAAGAAAGGTGGAATTCATTCTTTGATTTGTTTCTCAAAAACAAAACAAAGCAAAACAAAACCTTCAATCAATAGAGAGATAGGGAGATGTCAAGCACTTTCAAAGAATTCATTCTTCTTCTTCTTCTTTTTGTTCCCTGCCGCAATAATTGCAGAAAATCCCTCTCATGTATGCAACTGTATGGGGCAGGAATTTTTTCTATCCTATAGCAATGGAGAGACAGTATTCAGGTACACCAAGGCTTTATATGGGCAGAAGCTTGAAAAGAGCAAGAAAGTGAGGCAACTTTTCTAAGCCTGTGCAGTAAAGCTGAGGACAATATGTGGGTCTCCTGACTACTGGTGGAAAGTATCAGTCAGTGGACAAGTGACTATCTTTCATTGCAAACACAGCTCTAATTCATAATACTGTTTTTTTGTGTTTTTTTGCTTTTTTTTTTTTTTTTTTTTTTTTTTTTTTCAGAGCCAAAGACTGTCTCTTCTACTGCCTACTTTGACTTCTGTAGCTCAGCAGCACTGTTGTGCCCAGATACCGCATGGCTTTCTAAGAACAGGGCTGACTTGCAGAAAAATGTCTGCTGAGAGACCTTCCCCAGAAAAGCCCACCTTCCCAATGCAATCCATCTGCATTTTGTCTCCTCTGTTTGTGTCCTTTAGTGATTCTCTTTGCATCTGAAATGCTCTTGCTGTGCAACGATGCCCATGCTGCTCACTACCCAGAGCCTTGGTCAGCTTGCTTTCTGGCTACTTCTGCTCCCCCTGACACCTGCTTCCCTCCCAGTTTCTGGGATTATTTTTAATTCCTGTGTGAGATTTAAAAAACAAAACCAAATAACTCCCTAGAATACAAACTCTGGCTGAAACCTGGGTCATGCATCTTCTCTGCTCACGTGCAGAGAGGAAAAACAGAGGAGGCAAAGGGAGGAAAGAGTGCTTAATGCTTCAGGTTGTATTAATCACTATATATAGGGTTTTCACAGCAATAGGGCCAGTCACCACTGCCTAATACACTTTCCACCTCCACCCAGAAGTGCTAAGCTCTTGGCTTCGGTGTGGCAGTTTGTATAGCAAAGCAGCAGCTGCAGTCTGCTCTTCAGCAAGGCAGTGAGGATTCAGTGCCACGTGACTGCTTCTTTATTTTCCTCTTTAATTACGGCAGTAGAAATTGACTACCATGATTGAGCTGAAGGACAGATCCTCCCATCCCTGTGCCCTCCTCCCACTCCCTGACTGCCTGGCCTCTCCTTTCCAAGATACATAACTGATAGGCAGTGACAGTTCCTAGGAGACCATCTATAAAGCTGAGTCCTTGCCGCTGCCTTTGACACAATCTTCACAGGTGGCTGGTGTCAGCCAACGAGGAGATCATGCATGCAAACAAGGAAGATCTGATCCAACTCTTTCTTCAAGATCATGCAGACCTCATGCTTGAAGACACATGGAGCACAATCCATTTAGAGAAACACACTTTCTGGAACTGAGGACAGAAAGACATTACATGTGGTTAGTTCATTGCAGTAATAAATTAACCTATCTGCCCCGCTTTTCTTCTGTCTTGGTGTTCATTAATGAAGATGCACTCTGCTGAAATCTGTGGAGCCCTGCTCATGCATCATGTCCGCACCATAATTTCTCCTTCCAGCACTGGAAGCATCTCCACTTGCAGTACTTTCATGGACTTCACAGAACTTTGGGGACCTGTCTGGGTTGTTTTCTAATCAATCACAGTCCTTATGCTTGTTACTCGTAAATACAAGTACTGATTATAATGATCAAGCCAAAGGTCGCAAGCCAAGCTCCGCCATGCTGAAGGGAGAGGAATAAAGGGCACCTGAGTGCGCAGGCAGGCCATGCAGAGTCCTGCTGGAGAAAGGCTCTCACTGCCTGAGAGACAATCAGAGCTTTGAAAGAGCAAGAGGAAGATGGTTCAGCTCTTTTGATTTCAGAATTAAAATTGGGACCAAGGGAATTGAACAGGGCTCTCAGCATGTGCTTCACAGTTTGCCGGCGATCTCTGGCTTTGCCTATTACGTGAAAATACAGATAGTGAGTGAAGCTTGATAATTCCCAACTCATCTAATCAGATTATTTCATCACCTGAATGCAAAGTGACAAGTGGAAGGCAGAACAGGAACCAACACGTGTTCAACAGTCCTGAGCTCTCTTTGTCACGGCTCATTTACTTTTTTTCCAGAGCTGTGGAAATGGTGATGGGGATATCCTCGGTTAGCAGAGTTTGCAGTGTGTCCCAATGGGCAGGGAGTTCACCTAGGAGAGAGGAAACATTTGTTTTTTTCCTAGCTTTTCTTTCTTTGCTTGGGGAATTCTTGTGAGGAGAGGTTAGGCTGCCATTCGTCTCCATCCTTGAAGGTCCTTGGTATGATATTAGAAGAAAAGAGAATAGAGGCTTTACCACCGTGATGACTCAGGTCTTTGCTTCCTTGCTCTGGGAGAACGAGTTAACCTCAATGAGCTCTAGTGAAAGCTTAGAGAAAGTAATAGTGCTTTATCCACTGGCTCTGCCAAACTGCTGGCAACCCTGGCATTGCTCAGCTGGGTTTGTTCCTTTCTCTTCTCTTTCTCCCACCATATTTATTCTCCCATCTCTCTGTCTTGGTCTTGCCTTGTATGAAAAGGAAAAACAACAAACAAAAAAAAACCAACCAAGATCACATCTGTGCAATAACACCGTGAAATGACAATAACAAAAAGGCATGTGAAAGCAGTATCTTAACCAACCCAGCAGGGATATGATTTTACCCATTTTCTGAGAGGTTAAGGTGACCAAGAACTCACCTGCCCTTTTCCAGCACTGATGTCTCATTATTTGCTGTCTTTCTTGCTCTTTTCTCTGTACTCACATTTCCTCATGTGGTTGATTTTGTTTTGTTTTTAAGGAAAAATCCCTGGCTCGGGAAAACAAGGGCAAGAACACAAATCTCTGCCTATCACAGCACTTTTTTTCCTTTCCCCATAAAGGACATCTAATGCCTTCCTTAATTCTATCTAAAAGACTGTCTGGAGGGGTCATCTTGTGCCACTGAAGCTGTTGTTAAAGAAAGAAGGAGTGAGAGAAGTTGTAAAATGAAAGCTTTACATAATTTAAAACACTGCAAAGACTTTTACCTGAGATTGCTTCCTTTTTTCATATTTAATAAAATAATTAAATTATTTTTATTACACTTGCTTCCCACTGTAGCTTGTCATTGTTTACTAAAATCTTTGTAACAAAACATAAAACAAAAACCTCTAGACTTCATTTAAGAACGCTTAGTGTTTTGCTTGATTCGGGCATGATATTGTATTTGATCCTTTGTACCCATTTGTCCCAACAAAATTAGCATAACAATTTCTTAACAATAAAATAAAATAATAGTTGCCCCTTTCTACTATTTTTGCCACTGTAGAAATAAAATACAGAGCTCTACTTTCATCTTTGAAGGTTTTTGTAGTGCAAATAGAAAATTAAATTTTTGTCTCATGAAATGATCTAAATCTTTCAAAAATATTTCCGTCCCACATTTTTGGAGGAAAAATCATGTCTCAATATGTTGGAGGTTTTTTGAGCCAAAATCTCAAGGAATTCTTTTGTTTAGATACTTTGGAAATTCTGTTTCAATAATCAGAGATATCTTTTCTTGTCCACCTTTATTAACTCACTGGCTAATCAAGGAAAATCAGGGCTTTCCATCAAAAAAATGAAACCTGTGCAAAAGACCTTCTAAAATCTTTTGAACCAAGAAATTCATCAAAAAGAATGCTTTTCATAAGATTTCTTTTTCTTAGACACCTCTTTTTTTAAAACAGGGAAGATAGCAAATGTTCTTTTAAAAAGTTATTTACCAGATCTAAAGCTAAGTGATGAGTGTACAGAAACTGGGAAGAAGGATGGAGCTTTCAGTCTGCTGCCTTCTACAAGAGACTAATTTAAAAATAAAAAATAGAAAGAGATGCAAAGATAGGCCTGATATCTGACCCAAATTCTTTGCCTGGCAGGAAGATAAACCAGGTAGCTTAATCGGTCTTTTCCATTTTGACTGCATTTTGTAGCACTCCCGTTGAATTGACAGGTTGTGGCAGGTGTTTTGTACTCATCTGGGGTGAGAAGTTGCAAGAATTTAATACACCATATGACTACAGCCCGCAGCGCTCGGAGGTGTACCTTCACTATGGCAACTGAAGTAGCAAATTTGCAATGAAGCATGTTGTGCCAGTTGTGTGATACCGATGCTACATTCGTGTATCGCGGCAACTTGCCAGGTATGGTGAGGGATACCCAATGTGTGCTGGGAGGTAGGATGGACACCTACCTGCAGAAATCAGAGCTCCTCAGTCAACTTATCTGGCTGAGGAGCTGAGGAAGTGTCCTGCTTTTAGCTCTGGAGCGATTCCTAGATGTATAATTCTGCTCTTAAAAAGCTCAGGTACCTTCTTCAATTTCAGAGTGGAGCCTGGGGGCCACCCGCTGATGTTCATGTGCCTGCTGTGTACATGCATGACTTGTTTTACTTGCATGGGGCAAATGGCTGCAAAACCCAATACACTGGGCAGAGTGTGCATGAGCAGTGACCCCTTTTGACATCTGTGCAGTGAGCCCAAATTCTTTACATGTGCGCTCCAGAATTTCCTAGCAGAGGTTGGTCCCTGCTGTAGCAAGCTTCAGCAGCACGTAGCAGACTTTCAATCTCAGACTCTCAGAAACAGACCCATCTTCAAAATCTATAATGCAATTCACAGAGTCAATTTTTCATCTAGTGTTCTGTGTCTGGGGTGAGCCAAGTTTTTAAGAGTTGTAGTCTGCTTTTTCTTTTTTTTTTTTTCTTTCTGTTTTGTTTGGTTTTGTGTCTTTTTTTTTTTTTTTTTCCTTTGCTCTCTCAGACGATTAATGGGAGTCATTGACCGGCTTTGCTGCTTCTCTGCTGATTTGATTGGCTTTGTAAGGCCAAAATGAAGCCAGTCCCTTGTCGAAGCATTTGAAGGCCTTTACTAATTCAATTAACTCTAAACTAAATTCTTTGTGGGAGGAAGTTACTGAAAATTGGCTTGCGGGGAAGGAATTCCGCTAGCTTAAGCTTTGGTTTGCAGTGCCACAGCGCTGACCCGTTTCACACACATCCCTGAGAGTCTGAGAGAGGGGGGATTTGTGCATGAGACCAGTAAGGGGC
Organism: Cygnus atratus; assembly: GCF_013377495.2. Classification (NCBI taxonomy): domain Eukaryota; kingdom Metazoa; phylum Chordata; class Aves; order Anseriformes; family Anatidae; genus Cygnus; species Cygnus atratus. Next base: position 14,395,215 of record NC_066372.1, on the reverse strand, counting down.
TACTCAGCTGTTTGAGATACAGGACTAGAAGGGACCCATTCTGAGTCATTGAGTCTAAGAAATATTTTCAGAACTGGTACTCTAGGTACCATCAGAGAGCATGTCCTACTGCCCTCCATCCCAAATCAGTTGACCTGGAGAAAAGTTCGAAAACTACATCTAATCTTCCCAAAAGAAGACACTAGGATGGACTGAGGATGTCTCCCATGTCCTAATTTTCAAGTAGTACCAGTGGTTGGGTATGTTATTCAATTCAGCAGTGGATGAAATACCTGAATTGAAAGATCTGAGTGTCACTGCTTGATTTCCAGATTGGAAACCTTCAGTTGGTTGGGCTAGATGATCTTAGAGGTCTTTCCCAACCTGAATGATTCTATGACTTCAAACTTTCATTCTCTCTCTGGATGAGGGGGGATGAGGGTCTATGCAGCAGCCCCAGCCCAGGGCTGGGACGCAGCCTGTCGTTTTCATGCTGTTTGCTGAGCAAACGAAATGGGCAGAACAGGGAAATGTGCCCAGATCAGATGACCTATTTTACTTGAGTTGAATTGAATTGAAACAATTTGCATTTTATTTTTAACGTTGGTTTAACCTTTAAAAGAAAAATCTGTCAGCTTCCAAAATAGGACCTCAAAAGGTTTTGTTCAAAAGGAAAGCAGAAATGAAGCATTGAGAATCTCCCAGATTTCTTCATCCCACCTCTCCAAAAAAAGCTATTTGCCCATTCCCCGCGGATTCACAAAGAGTACGGGTGATGACACACAGCTCGCAGAATCCCTTCTTGCCCACACTTGAGCAATATTGTGACGAGCATCAAATGCTGACGAGTCACTGCCTGGCAATGCAGTGTGCTCTTGTCCCTCCTCTCCAGCTGAACCTGTCACATCTACCAATGCAGGGAATCCAAAGAAATGTCTCTTTGGTTTAAATCACTCCCTTCAAACTGATGTATCCTCTCGTGATCACTGGGAAGCTTTTGCTACTGAAGTTCCTTGTCTGTTTACTTCCCACGTGGTTCTGCCATCAGTCATCCCAGAGTTTCAACCTAAATCATGCATGATGGGACAGTAAAAGTGCTAGTAGAATACAAGATGCTGCTCTGCGGTTGTTAGTTTAAATCTGATTTCTTTACAAAGGAAAAACATTTCCAGGGATGGGTTTGTAGCGTTAATGATGATCTGATACAAGTGAACAGAAGAAGGAAGGTGGGAGGAAGGTTTTGAAAATATCTGGGGGGCTGACAGAGAAGCCAGCACCAAATGGAAGTTAAAATGAGAGCACAGTGATTTGAGAAAAGACACTCAGCTGCTTTCCTCTCCCCTTGCTCTGCCTTTCTTCTCTGATAGACATGCGGATGGTAGAGTTGAAATAGATTTAGAGGAGAAATGCAAATGAGGTTTACACGAGGCAGCATCTTGTCCGTTGTTGCTGGAGGAACCTGGACCTCTCCCAAGTTCCCAGGCAGCGGTTTGCTAAGGTACAAGAGGAGCGGCAGGTGCCTCCAGGCTCTGCACGCAGGGACCATCCGCTTACGCAGCGAGGGTTTTACCCTGCCAGGTGGAGCAGATTAGGAAGTGGAAAAATGGGCCTGATCCAAACTTGTGCGCGATGTGCTTTCAGTTCTGAATGATTTAGTGGCCCCGGGGGTATCTGGCTGCCCACATGTTGTGCTCAGCATCTCACAGAAAAAGGCTAAAGTTGGCTAAAACTTTGATATTGCTCTATTAACCTGCACCTTGCCTTTAGTTGGGCAGACTGTAACACAAGCCAGGCATTCAAGAAATTTGTCAAAGAGGTTTCTTGCTGCAGTGGTACGCCACACCTAAGAACTTCTGTACAAATTTCAACAGAAAAATTGTAGTGTCTGAGGATTTTTAATGCACCTTCCTCGAATCTGTGTGCAAGCTCAGATTCCCCTCACCTGATATTAAATATCTAACTGGAGTAGACAATCCCAGACACACAAAAGATGGCAGCAGGCACTGCCCTGGTTACTCTGTACTGTGGGATATGAGAGCAGGAACTGTACTGATGCACAGCAATAGGTGACCAAAAGTTCCCCATCCCCAGCTCTTGTAAATCATGGCAATGTCCCTTGAAATATCCAGTTAAGGAGACTAACTACCCTGGACTAACTCACTGGGAGAAACCAGCACCTCCAGAAGGTAGCAAAATAAATCACTCCATGGAGGTCTTTTTCTGTGTAGGAGGTTAGAGTTTTAGGCTAGATTGACTTGGATAAAGATGGGCTAATGTTCACTCGCAACATGCTCTTGATAACATCTCTTCCCTCCCAAGATGCCACATATCCCTCTCAATGGTCCCGCGTCTATGCTCTCCAATGAAGGAGAGACAAAAAGTGGCTAGGGAAGAAATGAGACTGGACAACTGAAAGGTTTTATTTTAGGGGCTTTTAAGTGGTCCCATAAGCTGGGCTTTGTTCCTCTGGGTTGGAAATATTGTGAGCTGGCGTTCAGCACAGTGCTCTCTTCTCGGTGACTAACTATCTCATTAGTTTGGGATGTGGGATGTGAGGGGGATGGCTGTTGTCAAAATGAAACATTATGAAGCAGGTAGATCTCAGGATGAGCGCTTAAAACTTGTAACTCGTAACTTCTTGGCATTTCTGCTTAATTCTCAGAAGGACTAGATTTAATGATACACTTATCCACTGTGTGCTTGACCTCATGTCTGGTCTCTCCAGGATGGCCCAAAAAATCAATGGCAAGGTTTTAATCAGCTCTAATAAGTTCATGGAAGAGAATCATTTACTGAGGCCCCCTCTGCTGTATACATTTGCACCGTGGTTCCAATTGATTATTTGTGCCAATTATTAACTAAGGATCAGGACTGGAGGGAAACTAATCTGTGTTTGGTCAGTGCCTTTTTTTCTGAGGTTTTCCAATGATAACATTGTCAGCTCCCTCTGCCCGCTATCCTTCCATTGCACCACATAATTGCAATGTTTCCCTCCTAAATTATCTGTGGTTATTTTTTTCCCCCCTTTTCCTAAAGTAAAGCAAAAACATACGGTGGTTGGAGGAAACAGAAAGTCCCTTATTAATTGTGACTCAAAGCAGCTTTAACACAGAATGGGGGCTGGAAAGCACCTAGGATGATTTGTGCATAGAGTACAAGCAGCTTTCATACACAACCATGCACTTCTGAAGTAGACAATTTAAAAACAAAACCTTAAAAAAAACAACAGTGTTATACAACTCTAGGAATTATTATTTTTAAGTAAAAAAAGGCCCATCTGGGCTCTGCTGAAAGCTAGCAATTAACTTGCACTGCAAGAAGAGGAAGGCAGACAACTAGCAACACCTCGGTGGTCGTCTTTGCTGTTTCCCTGCTATTGGGTCCATCAGAAAGACGCCATCTCCATGACGGTTACAAAAAATAAAATAAATAAATAAAAAAAAAATCAAACCCTTTCTGAGAAATACTGTGCTTAGCTCTTCAGCTGTGCGCTTAGCAAAGAGCAAGCTTGGTAGAAGTGCCTGGTTAATTACATCTTACTTTCTCCCTTTTATACAGTAATTACACCAATTATAAGTCAGATCCTAATGTTTTTCAAGGGGGTGTTTCTTAGAGCTCAACTCCTTGAGAGTGACTTTATAAGAAAGAGGAATGAGGTGGAAGTGTTGCAAAGAAACCTTCTCTAGTGGGTTTCCAGCATACAGAGGATGCACACCAAAGCAGGACGGGAAATCACAGACCATGTCTGTTAATGGCTTTGCATCTCCAAGTCATGGAAAACAAACCTAGAATTGGCTCCTGCTAATCTTTTGCATGTAAAACCCTCTGGAACCTCGTGGCAGGTTCTCTTCTGTGCAGGTCTCCTAAAAAGCCGTAGCGTGAGGAGATATAACAAATGATGCTGATAGTAACCCTTAGCTCTGTTGCTCCTGGGTGTGTTTGGGAGGAAGCAAAGCATGCCCAGCCCATGGAAGAATTACCGAGACTCTGTGAGATAAAAGTCATACAGAAATCTTGTTCCTCCATAGGAGGTTCTGGCAAAAGTGAAAAGGGGCTTGTGTATGTTCTGACCCTACACAAGGAACTCCATCTTTTGCTGAAATGAAAAAAGTAATGCTCAAGCAAGGAGTTAACCCACTGCCCACTTCCCTAAGCAGACTGCTGAAACAGAGAGAGAGAAGAAAAAAAAAAAAAAAAAAAGTTTCATCTTCCACCTGCCCCCAGTTTCCTATGGTCTAGCTTTGGAGCTTTCTCTAGCAGTCCCACCACAGGCAAGGTTTCCCCTTCCCCAGCACTGCCTTGGTCACTTAGCTAAGCACACTTCACCAAATGATGGGCACATTGTTAGCAAAGCAGAGGCTGGATGTTGCTGTTTCTTGGTAAGCTGAGCGTTTCCAGCTAGCTCAAAAATAGGAGATACTGTGCCAGACTCCAAACCCTGATGATGCCTAGAAACACAGGTTGTAATTCTGAGAGCTTCCAGGTACCAGCGGTGTCGTGACCACCCGGAGCTGTTGAGGGATGGTTATTCCAGACCAGCAGAGAGAGCTCTTGATATGCACTCAGGGCTGAGGACACCGTGAAAGCACATTACAACCATTTCCATGGCAACTGGCTTTGATGGACTTCAGGGCAGTAGGAAACCAAAGAATAAGTTGACTTAGGGCAGGGGAAGAAAAACTGTGGTTATAAATACTGTGTAAGTGCACATGGACCATTTATCTGTGATGGGTGCGTGTGGGGAGGTATTCACACATGTGAGGGCAATAAGGTGGAACCTGACCTAAGCTGCTGCCCAGGATATTTGTCTCAGTCAGAACCCAGCCTTCACCTGCTGCCAAACCTGTGAGGTTTTATTTTCATTGCTGGCCACTGCTTCACCGCTTCGATCACTTTAGGGAAATAAACAACTGAGCCCCATAAAAATGACTGTGTGCCAGGGGGTTCCCACCTTTTCACAGCTTTTCTGTGAGTATTTGCCCTTGGGAGATCAACAGGACGATGCTGCATGGTGATGACCTTTGGAGGGTCTAGATCAGGGAAGCACCATCAATGGGCATGCAAAAAAAAACAAGAAGCCCCAAATACAATGCTTTTGTGAATCTTCAGCACTTCATGTGTAGCAGCAGTGCTTGTCTCTGCAAAGGGAGTGGGTGAGGTGCGAGGTGAGGATTGTATTAATTTATTTTCCTGTGAACATCACATTCAAGCGGGAGAAGCAGTGCCACACGGCAAACAAGCCTGGATTAAGTGCAGCCATTAGAAAAGCTTCTATCCGGTTCCTGAAAACAGCTCTGGGTGCGTTGGTGGCTTAACACTAATTGGAGAGGGCTTGCGGTGGTCCCACCAGAGGCAGAGGGATGATTCAGTGAGTCTTGCTGACTGGAGCTGAATGCTCCAGGCTTTTGGGTTGTGCTCCAAGAGACAGGATGCTCGGCCAGGATTAGCAGAGCAAAGACAAACACGGAACCTCATTCCTCAAAGAAAATGAGTTTCTCACACGCAGCTTTTGAAACAACAGCTGTGCAGGACAGAGCGGAGTCCTGAAAAGCTTTGTTCTCACCTTGTCTCCTCCATCGAGATCAGCCTAAGCCCCAAAGCCTCAGCATGAGCACGCTGAGCCCTGCACCACAGCGAGCCGGGTCTGGATGGGCACGCTGGCTTGGAGGCTCAGACCTTTCCTTTGGTGCGAAGGAAGAGGTGCTTTTCTAACTAATCATTCAAGAATGAAAAAGTGGACCAGGGGCACAGAGCCTGTGAACCCTCACATCCCCTTGAACACCTGTTTCTCATCAGACAGGACCCATGCTACCGACACGGGCTTCTTGGAGGTTCTTTCTGCTGGGGCTCATTAGCACCACTAAATCACAGCCCTGCCGCTCTCAAGCGGCCGTCTCTGACTCAGGATTTATCATTCCCATCCCCACCCCTTTCTGTTTGGCATTCTGGAGTTATTTATTTATATCAGGAGAGACAATTGCAGTGTTTCATGGGTGGGCGCAGCAGAATGCTAAGCAGGCAGGAGCGGGTCCCGCAGGTACCGCAGGATGAGGAGTTGATTTGGCCGCTTCTACGTGACTGATATTAAATATCACCATATGGAACTGAAGTCTTCCCCAGGAGTTTATCACTAATTCATCTAAGGGTGACTTTTGTTGTCAGTGTTAAAGTAACACTGGACTTTTCTTCCTCTTTTCTTTCTTTTTTTTTTTTTTTTTTTCTGTGTTGCTACACTGTCTTCCATATCTTTTCTTTTCTTTTTGAAATGTCTATGAACTACTCAAGGCAAACAGAAATATTAATTAACCTGTTTAAAAATAATGTCTGCAGAAAGGATGCTCTTGCACCTGGATGTGTGAATGGAAAAAGTGTAATTTGGTCATGGGGGAAAAATAGCGCTTCCTACCCTTCTGTGAAATCAGTTGCTTAGCTATGAACCCTTATTCTTAGCAGAGATGGAGAATTTATTCCATGTAAACAGAATCATCTATCAACTGTTTTTTTTTTCCCTGTTTGTAAAAATATTTCTTCAGTTCACATCTGCTAGCTGGACTATTTAACTGGCAGCTTTATAGGAATCAATTCAAGCTTTTAACACAGAGTGAAAGTTGTTCACCTTGACCCTTCACTTCTTATAGTAATTACTGGATTCCCAGACTGGTGTACACATGCTTCTGATCCTGATGGAATGACGAACATGCCTGACCAGGTGTAATTAGCCAAACCTCTTTCTCAGGTCAGGATCCTATGTCATGCATGGAAATGAAGGCTATTCCCTGTCACTCATGGCAATTCCAGTCTCTCCCAATGTGGTCCTTCTCTTGCTCCCTCCCCAAACCCACCACCTTCAGAGTTATGTACTTCCAGAATCCCATTGTGCTGGGTACTGTGAAAACACAGAAGCAGAACTGATCTCTGAATGCTCACAGCCTAAGCATGTCTGTGGTGCATCTGATTAGCCTTTAAAATCAAGAGCTGCCTCCTGCTTCAAAACTTGTAGATCTACCTCCTTCCTCTCTTGCCCTCCCAGCAACATGTCTATTTTCTAACGCCCAGCCCAGCACCTCTTCTTCCCTCTTCCCTAGGTTTTTCTCTGCTGTGGGAAACACTCTTGCCACAGCTACCTCCCTTTCTGAGGAAATCTCCCCGGGCATTCGAGCAGCAGCCTAGTGTAGGACTTACAGCCAGGGTGAGCAGCTCCACTCAATGCTCATTCCTCTCGATTGCTGCGTGGCGTGAGAGTGATGAGGGGAAGATTGATGTAGTGGCGAGCACAGTTCAGGTTGCATGCCGCTCGCTCCCTGAGAGCCCATTAAAGGGAAGATTTAGATGCAGCGTTGGTTGTTGGGATGACTGGAGAGTTAATTCCACGTGGAGGACAATTAACAGTTCCCAGTGAAGCAGAACTGGCTGTGCAGTGAACGCTGTCATGCACAGGTTTTCTTTCCCTGCCCTTCGCAGCCTTTTACTTCACCCAAGCCACCTTGTCTCTCGCTGCCTTCTGCAAAACAAGGAGGTAGATGTCAGGCAGGGAAAATGCCTGATGCTGTGCAGCACATCAGAGCCGAGCATCTGCTCCAGTTGTCCTTGCAAGACTGCTGTTGCTTTGCCCTGAATACAGGCACATTGGTGTAGGTGGGCCCCACTTGTCCACCATCTAACTGTGTACGGAGAAGCAAGTCAAAAAAAAAAAAAAAAAAAAAAAGGAAAATGAGAAACACAGCATCCTGACCCACATCCTCCTCTAGCTCTGTTCTTCCTCACCATCATGGACAAAGCTCTTTTGCTTCAGGGCTCAGACGGCACATAAAGAAATGTTGAGCCACCCAAGCCTGGCCATTGGCATGCCATGAAATAAGAAGATGGTTACACTTAGGGGTATTCAGTATCATCACCTTCTAAGTGACAGTCTTTAAAGAATCATTCAACTATGTTTCACACATTTTCACCACAGTATCAGCAATGCAAGCAGAGCTGAGATCACTTATATCACATTTACTTTTCCTACCTGAATGTAAAATGACTTTTTTTTAACCCCCAGTAGAATAACTGAACTACCAGGGTTTGCAAGATTTGCTTTGGGGGCTCATTGCAGTCTCTTTCAAAAAGTTTTTGCCCTTATGTTACACATTCATGATGTAATTTAAACTCCACTTTAACTTAGTTTTTGTCTAGGAACGTTTTCAATTTCATTTCTGTTTTTCCTTAACTGTCAGAAATTTGATACAAGACTGATAAAAACACCCAATGAGACTGTTATTAGAGAATTTTGCTACAGATTAGCAGTCATATAGAATCTGCTTTAAACTGTATTTTTTAATTAATTGTAAAGGGCAGATTTTTATATTGAATTTCAGTCACTGTAAGTCTACAAATTTACAACTAAAATTAAGGACATCTTTTTACACATTTTATTGTAAGATCTTGCATGATTTGGTCATCTTTCATGGTCATAGCTAATCCAAAGAGTTTGCAGCTTGTGAACCACTGCTCTAAAATACCAGCTGGAAACACCAAAAACTGGGACTTTCTACCTGATTTGCCTTGGCAGAGCTGCTGAAGCATACTAGTCCACCTGTCCCAGCATTCACAGTATCTCTGTTTTCTTGATACTGTATTTTCCCTCAGTGGTGTACTAGAGGAAAGTTGGTAACCTCAGGACAATTACACAGACTTGGATACAACGATCAGCCTAATTTATTTAAATATAACCACACTGCAAGTTCTCGATTTACATGAATGCATATATGCAGTCCTTTCAAACCATTTGGGACAAAGAAGAATTTGCCTCAGATGCCACTTGTCTTTGAAGGGACTGAGTTGGTGATTAATTTTTCTTCATAAACAAATTAATTGATTTACTCGTACATCTTCAAAAACTTCATTACATACTCAAAGAGTCATAATTTTAGGGATGAAAAGCTGCGTCCTTCGTATGCCTTTAACAGACTAAATCCTGATTAGGTGCAGAAAAGAAGGGGTGGACTTGTGATTTTTTTGTCTGAGAATGTGGTAATATAATTGAAAATGAAATTTCCATGGTTTAATGAATTTCTTCCTCTCGGTCGGTTTCTCGATTACTCAGTTGTCAGCTATGATAACCCATTTTCAGTTATATGATCCCACTTTTTGTATTGAGCAATATTTTGGACCAGTCAAACTACCACCAGCTAGCCAAGTAGCTACATAATCCTTATCTATTTACTCTAATCTCTCCAAATCTCCAACTCCTATCCTACTCTGCAACATTCATCTTTCCTACCTGAAGATACAATGTGGCTAATCTATACTCATAGATGGAAATACCTGAGAGTATATTTTTATAAAATTTAATGTTATGGGATTTATGTCTTTCTATGACAATTTACCTCATCTTCTAAGATGCTGTGTTACAAACAAACATAATTATGATTAATACTAAACCAGAAAGTTAATTCAAAAAAGCCTGGAAATTAAGCTGTCAGCCACCAATTTGTTCAACCATTACCCAAACCATGCTTGCGTTAAGATGTCCAATAGCAGTTTGCACAGAAGAGACTCTGTCTTAATTCACTGACATTTAGGTTATTCTTGAGACCATTTTTTCTCTCCTTGTGACTAGGGTTAATATTCAGCTGAAATGTTCTGTTGCTTAGAAACCATCTTGTAATGCTGAATTCATTAATGCTTTTTCCAGTTTGCTCCCAGGAACCTTGTTAGATAGTGTTTCCCACTTTTATCCTAATTAACAGGTACCGAGTGAAAAAAAAAAAAAAAAGGCAAGAAAAAGTATTTCAGTAGAGACCATTTCTGCTTATCCTTTGCCAGTCTCTTTCCCTCAGTCTCTGAGGAAACTACAGGATCTCTGACCTCAAGCTCCTAATTCTTTTTCAGTAAATTACAATATCCTTTGAGCAAAGCAAATGTGATTCTCAGAGTGGTCCTGACACTGCTGACAGTCAAGACGACTCTTTCCATGTACTGGGCGACTGGATTCTAAAGCAAACAGGTGTGCTCTTTCCCCAGAAGCAGGCTGAGTTCAGCAGCTGATTTCAACCCCAGCTAGCTCTTCACCACATCTTGATGGTGTTTTTTTCTTTGCCATTACTTTACGGGGTAAAGGTAATGGTGCGGTGATGTGCCGGAAAGGCAGGGCAGCATGCATGGGGCTAGCAGGCTGTAGAAGCCCAACAGCTCTCAAATGGAGCCCCAGGGGAGAAGGGGCTTGCCTGAAATCTGGGCAAATGGTCCTATCCTCTTCTCTGCTTAGCAGAGCTCCTCCTGAACAGCTCTGAAATTATCCATAAGCATCTCTGTTCCTGCCATATAGACATGCTGTATGTGTCTCATGCTGCAGGGTGCTTGTTCCAGTTTTCTTCTGCTCATGGGTGCCCTGGAAGCTAAAGGAGAGCATGGCCAAGTGTATGTGCTGAGATATTGGGTATTTTTGGACCAAGCTGCAATCTCGGTTGCATCAATAGGCAAAGCGTTGATGTCACTAAACTGGTGGTGTCCTTAAACTACCTGCATATTGTAAGTGAACACTGAGAGCACTGAGGTTTTTGTAATGTTGACAAGTTTCTGCTTTCAGTTGGGCTTATTTCTTTAAATTTTGCTGATCAAAACTTAAAGTTTTGTGTAAAGGATTTGTTGTTGTTACTGTTATTGTTTTCTCTTTTTTCTCTCCTTCTTTCTCCTTTTTAATTTTTTAATTAATTTATTTATTTATTGCCTGTGCTGACCCTACAACAGTATTTGCCCCAGATGTATTCCAAAATGCAATGGCAGGGAAAGGATATGCTATCCTCCCTGATTATATTTTTTTTGACCCCAACAATTTAACATAATTTCAGAAGCAAGATTAGTTTCTGATTGAAAAAAAGGGGATAGAGGGGAGTTTGGTTAACCTAAAATACAAGTGTTAATTACTGCTGCTCCTCCCATACCCTTTCTGCATGCAGAGTGCAGAAATGCCAAGGCAAAGGTGTTTCCATGGTGTTTTCCGCTTAGACCTCTACAGTCGATATCCTGCCCCGATAATAGCACAGAGCATGTCAGTGTGTGATTTTCAACCCAGATCTGCAAACTCAAAAGTGTTGAGAATATTAGCCAAAGACCTGAATAAAGCACTTACCTTATGGAGGCTTGTGCAAGCCTCTCATGCCCCCAAGATACCAATGACTCCACACTGATGATAAAGAGCCTTGCTTTTTCCATGTTGAGTGTTCAGGCAGAACTGTTGATGTCACAGACATTTTATTTACTGCCAGCCCTGATTAGATCTACCAATACAATATTTAGCAGCCAGACACAGTATTAAGAGATCTTAAGTGGTCAGGTCCTATTAACAATTTGTCTTTGAAGTTGCCCTGTTAATTGCTTTGTTCTGCTTTAAGGCTGTTTCAAATTCTTTTAAAATTCTGTTAAATAGGAAAGACAATATGCTCTCCGCTTTGTGAAAGCTGACAGCAGCATTCAGGTAAAATAAAGACAAATTCAAGGAAGTTATTTATGTGCCAAACTAAACTAAAGCCAGTTTTGGCAAATCATTCAACTTAGTTATTTTAATGGCAATCTGAGTAAAACAGTAAAACTGGAAAGACATTGGGACATAGAACTTTTTTTTTTTTTCTGATTGGGTTGAATTTCTTGTAGGAAAGTGGCTATGGTTTGTTTCTCAAATAGTAAATAGAGTTTGGTCAATTTAGTTCAGACGTTTCATGAATGTAGGTCAATTCATTCCGTTGTTTTAGCTTAAGAAAATAAACATTCTGAGATAAAAGCAATTATTTGGGGATACATACAGTTTTACTGAAAAAAAAAAAAAAAGTTGAAAGAAACTTCATTTTTAGTTCACCGAAAATCTTTTCATTTGAAGCATGGCAATTTACAAGTTTACCTTTTGTTTATTGAAAATGTTTTTAAAAATATATACTTTGGATTAGCCTGTTCTAAATCTCTTTTCTGATCTTGCAGAACTGCAAGCAAAGCAAAAAATCACTTATTCATGCACCTCTGCTCATGAGGGAGTCTATCTCCGAAAGCTTTCCAGCATGTTTTCACAGGTGCTAGAACTTCAGATTCAGATAGGATTCGGAGTAACGTCTGGCCAGCTAGATCTTTATCCGTGCTTTCTGAGGTTCACTGTCAGTGACATTTCTCACTTCCTATTCTTTGCACTGCATTAACATGCTCAAAGTGATTAGCAATCACAAGAAAAAGCATACAGATGACAGATGTCTAATGTATTGCTTCATGCCTCTTTCCACAGCCTCAAAACATGGTTTGCAAATGAGAGAGATGGGAAAGACAGGAGCAAGTAGCAGCAGTAGGAATTTGAATCCGCCCCAAAGACCACTTAGATCTCCGGTTTCAGAGAATGGCAAGCAGGTAAGATGATGGGTGACCCTGTTCTAAATTCACTTGGGCCGCAGGAAACAGCTCAGATTTAAGACAACCTCTGTCTCGCTTGAACCAGAAGGTAAAGCATGCCCTGTCCCTACACTGCTTTTCTCATCTAAGGGTAATGCAAAGGTGGAAAAAAGTGTGGCAGGAAAGATGGGCAGAACAGATGAGAACAAATCTGCTCCTTGGCATGGAGGGAGGAGATATGAGCCATCTGACTAAGCCCTCTCTGCTGGATGGAGGCTAGGAAACACTGGCATGGAGGTGCTGCCCTGTGTGACTGATGTTAGAAGTCATGGTTAAATGAAGTGTGGCTGACTTGTGCGGTTTATGTGGAAAGTCTCTGCTTTAGGTGAAACAGAAGATGAAATGTGAGTGATTAAATGCCAGGTTTTTCAAGGGCTCGCCCTGACTTTCCAGCCTGGTGAGGACATTTCCAAGTGAGCAGCACTGAGAGTCTCGTGAGAAAAGCTGGTCCTGTGTGGTGGCTGGGTGCCTTCTGGAGAACAAATAAGCACTGGTTGAGCATTTACAGAGGGGAAAAAAAAAGCCGGTCCATAGGGAAAGAAGCTGATTTTGTGGCCTAAATGTTACACTAGTCCCCAGGAGATGCAGATTTAAGACCAATTTCTATTGCAGACTCTCTGAAGAGGTGTGAGCTAGTTGTTTGCCTAAGCTGCCTGTGTGTAACACTGGAAGAATAATACTTCCTATTACTCCTTTCCTGTCTTACTGAGATCATATTCCCTTCTGAGAAGGAAACATATATCAGTTGGTAGTGACATAAAGCTGAAACCAAGGAGTCTCAGTTGCAATCGATGCCTCTACACATTCATGTTATTGCATTCCTCTATGTCATACTTTATTTCTTTTACATCACCCTTGCCACCGTGGGGGGCCATAGTTCTTGGGACTGAGCTAGCAAGGTCAGGAAAAAAAAAAAAAAAAAAAAAAAAAACAGCCTGGATCCCATCTCTCCTTTGTCCTTCTAAGTTTGCCACCTGATTTTCAAAGTTTCTGCTTACCTCTGAATCCTGATGGCAGCCTGTCCCTGGGACATTCTGCCTTTCTGATGAAAGATGTGAAAAACAGTTGTTATCATGTTTCTACCTCTGACATTCTGTTCCTTTTCCTGAGGTTGTAATAAACAAGTCAGAGTTATTTGCCCTATATTAGGCTTTTTTTTTTCTTGCCTTTTTTTTTTATTTTTTATTTTTTTAAGAGAATATGCCAGAAGAAGGAAAGTGAGAGGTATCTGTTGTAGAACTTTGATAAGACTTGTGTGCCATGACTCAGGTGATTACCTAGGATCATTCATAATTATTCCTGGTACAAAACTTATGCAACCTTAATGGTATACCAAGATGATAAGCACCACCCTAAAAGGCCCCTTTCTCTGCCCAGACAGCAAACAGGTTACTCCTGACATTTATTTCAGAAGTAAAAGCACAAGCCCGTTTAAAATCTCCTTGAAAAACTGAGCAGTGCCTTGTTTGACATCGCCAGTGGGTATTTGGACTGCTGCAGCAGCATTGCTCCAACAGAGACTATTGAATGATTCGTGCCTGTCCCTCTGCTTTATGTCACTGGGAGATTCACTGACCCAACCGCCCATTGTGGGCAAGAGCAAAAGGGCAGCGCAGGAGATAGGAGGAACCCCAGAATATGTGCCGTGTTTGAGTGGGCACCTCTTCATCATTCAACTTTCCCCCTGTACAATCCTCAAGCGCTCACTGTACTTAAAAACTGTACTTAGGAGAAAGAAGCAGGTTTTAGGTGGCTACTGAGCCAGAATTGCATTCAAGGGGTGGAAGAAAGCCACCTTCCTGCAGTGCAAATGCTCGGTTCCCAATGACATTGCACAGGGCACAGAGTTTATGGCCTCCCTAATCCAAGTCCTTCTGCGAATTCCCCATCCCAGGTTCCTTCCCAACCCAGCTGCTTGCTTACCCTGTCCCTCCCCAGCCCAGGCTGGCCAGAGGGATGGTTCCTCCAAAGGCACAGATATGGCCAAACAAATGCATGGCTGATTGCAGACAAATAGAAGGTGACTGGCAGCCTACTCCCTGCACAACGAATTAGAGGAACACAATCAGCAAGGGTTTGCTGGAGCTGCTATATAATGAAGAGACTGAATGCATGCGGCACGAGCAATACTTGTCAGCAAGCTGCTGCACAAACCTAGCCAGCCATCTGCAGATGTGATAACCACCAGATCAAAAGCAAGGTAGCTTGCAGTGTTTTCAGGACCCAGAGACTTGAGCCCTGTGCTAAACCCATCACTTGTTGCATTTTATGTATTTTGAAGGCTAGCAGCAGATTTGGCCAGAAACCTGTTTTTCCCATTTAAACCAGGCACAGTTCACTACTGTTACAGAAGAGAGATATGTATTTTCTGTTCCTGGTGTATCCTCTTACTCTGCCATCAACACTGTTTGTTACCAGTACAATTCAGCGAGGGTTTGGGGTTGTGATGCTCAAGGCTGGGGAGCCAAGCAGAATGACCCCAGGGACCCTTTGTTTTCTTTTAAGACCTGACCATGGGTTTTGGAGCTGTTTGCACGTGAGCTGTGGCACAGTTTTTGCTGAGCCAGGCCATGTGAACTGTCCCATGCTGAGCTCCACCTCTGAATGCTCTTGTTTCTGTCTGTTTCTGATGATAATTGCTGTTGTACGTCTGGTGTTTGTGTCCCTGTGGAGACAGGTGAAATAAGACCAAGACTTAGTATGCACACCGTGCCTTACGTACACGAGTGATTAATTTGGCCGTCCACAACAGAGAACAATAATCCTGTCCCAAACAAAGCAATCAAAAATTGGTTTAGGCTACAGAAATTGCACTGTGGTAGCAAATCCATCAATAAAGGCAGCACTTGGACTTAGGGCTTTAACTGGCCCGGTGCCACCACATGAACAACCATGGAAAGAACCTTGTGTATAAATTGGGTGAGGAATTTTTAATTACTGATTGCTTCATTTTTGTTCTTCCATCAGAGAGAACTGAAAGGCCCATCCAGGCATGTACGTGCAGATCCCCACAGGGGGTCAGGCGCATGCACTGCCTGCATTTCCCCTAGCATTTTCCAGCCAGTCCTCTTCTCAGCATTGCCACTTGCACAGCACATCGCCTCCCCCAGACACATACGATAAGTCCTTGTGATTAAATATTCCCCAGGCTTTCCATTTGTACCTCGTGCTATAGATCTGCTGGACATTAGTGTGTGTATACATAGACATATATATTCGATTTATGGAAACTATAATAACCTTCAACGAGATAATCTCACCTGTCCCCAGAGTGTTAATCTTCATTTCCCACAGCCACTTTCTCTTAAATCTAACTAAAGGCTATTGGGGCTGGCAGGAGAACAATAGTGGCCTTCTCCTGCTCGGAGATAACAGGAGTGGAGCCCAAAAAGCGAGAAAGATGCCGCCAAGCCAAAGAATCCTGCATAAATTACACAGCCATCGTCAAGATTTCATGGAAGCTAATCCTATTTGTGTTTTGCTCTGTGTTTCTCGGTAGCCAGGCTCCTGCAGTAATTACACCTGGAACTTTTTCTTTCATAAGCTGCTTTTTAAGAGTTCAGGCCCAAGGTCATACTGCAGAGCTTCAGGTTAACCAAGCAGTGGCTTGAGATTTTGAGTGCAAAAGGTCTCATGTTTTGCTGTACATGAGTGCATTGGAATTATTATTTGAATGGATTTGCAAGCAGTACAATATCATGGCTGAGTGTTCTGATAAGACTGAAAAGACACACTCAGAATATTTCGTTTCAGGAAAAAAAAAAAAAAAAAGAATGTTTTAACTTGTTATCGTGGTTCTTGTTTAAACCAAACAGAGAAACGTGCCCTTCCTCGCAAGATGGAAATTCCATTTTCTGATGAGACCAGGGGACAATTTCCCATCCCCAGGATGCTGGGTGGACGAGAGGAGCATTCTTAGAGCACAAGTCAGGGCAACCGCTCCCAGAGGCACTCGTGATATTAAATCCGCTCTGCACTGTCATGACACCAGATGGACAGAGCCTTAGTGAAGCTTGTCTTAGGGTAATAACTAGCTTGACATATTTATGGAATAACGTATGAAACATTTTTAATTCCTGGCTGCAAAGGTGCTACTTAAGCACTATAATGTATGCTTGGTTTATATATGTTAAATAGGGGACGAGTAAAAAGGAATCTCATTGATCCCACGAATAATTTATCATCAGGAATTAGAGAAGCTGGGAGTTTCTCACTTCAGAACTGTTGATTATAAAATAAACAGTAATTTTTATTGAGTAGCCATGGCTGTTCCCCTGTGCCTGAAGATACATTACTGACTCTGCTCCAATCTCGCCATGAAGCCGGTCAGTCAGCAGTGTAAATCTTTCTTCTCCGCAGGTCACAGAACACTTCAGCTGCTTTTTTTTTTTCTCCTTTTTCTTTTGCATTGTTTATAAACCTGCCAACATCTGAAGAAGGGACTTGTGTTTGTCCCAGAGGTCACGTATTGTACAACTCATTTACTGGTTCAGTAACAGACACTACAAGCTGTCTTGCCTTCAGTTTGTGCACTGGAACCACTTTCCTTTTGTAATTGAACCAGGCTCGTCCCCACGTGCGTGGTGAGACTTGTTAGGCACTGTGTCTTTGTCTGATCATGCTCTGGCAGTGCTGAAACAAATCAAGATATCTGGAAAAGAGGTTTGGGTCATATGGAACGGAGCAGATCCCAGGAGATCGTTTTGCTCTGGAATTTTCCACACCCAGCAAGCATTCCAGAGGTGACATTCAGTAGGAAAAAAAGAGAAGGGAAAAAAGGAAAAAAGAAAAAGAGCTGGGCAACATTTTCTTTGTTTTTCAAAAAAAAAATATTATGGACAAAATGAGATAATGGGCCATACTGAGTTTCCTAAAGAGCTGATTCTGCAACATAAATAAAATAAAATAAAATAAAATAAAATAAAATAAATATTCCCCCGTAAATCACAGCAGGGCACACAGCCATTGAAGCATTTAGTCCTTGTTAGTCCCTTCAGCCCGGTGTAAAGCAATGCACGGGGGGGTGGTTGTCATGAAACACCAGAATGACTTGCTGATGGATACAGGATGAAAGACCTGGAGTGGATAAGGAGCTTAACACAAGCCTGGGAAGGGTTTCTGGCCTTTATGCTATCTCAGGGACAAGTACTAAACCTAAAGAGGACTGAGAAAAGAAGACAGGAAGGAGGGAAGGTGTCGTACAATGGCTTCAAAGTGCAAGAAAAGATGAGACTGGCCCTTTCTCAAGAGCTTAGAAGCAAAATTGGCTTCCTGGAGAGAGAACATAAGAAATCTGGCAACCTAAATATATTTAAAGGGCTTACAGCTCTCCAGGGAAAATTTTGAGGCTATTGAGGTGGAAAAAAAAAATTTGCTAAGATTAAACAGGCTTTATTTATTTATTTATTTTCCCAAGGGGAAAAAAAAATGACAAAGCAGACAAATGTTTGGCAGGAGACCCAGAGAGGAAAAAAAAAACCCTGGCAGTAACAACAACAACATGATGTGGGAAATCTGGGTAAGGGAGAGGTCCAGGCTGCTTCCCCTTTGTCTTCCACAAAGGCTGTGAGAGGAAAGTGAGATATTAGTCCATGAAGAGTTTCCTAAAGAGCCAATGCTGAACAAAAAAAAAAAATAAAAAAAAAAATTAAAAAAAAAATCTTGAAAAGCCAGAAGAGAGCCTTTCAGAGTAAAAATTGAGAATTTAAGGCCAATTAGAACCCCTGCAGATTTAATGTTGACCTGGTGCATGGCAATGAATGACCACTGCTGCCTCACCTTGGGCTGGGGCTTACCAGCGGCAACAGGCATGGTCACCGTGAGTGGCTCATGTGAGGAAATAGCAGGTGATGAATGGTTTTGACTTATTTGATCCCTCATTTTGAAGAAATAGGCTGTGGAAATGTTAGGCTGTGAAATGGTTCCTGCGTAGGGCCTCTGTCCCTCTGTCCCTGCAGCAAGGCACGTGCTGTTGAGATGAATCCATTTGTCTTGGTTCTCAGCATCTCCGTTCTTGCAGCCCACTGGCACAAGCTGGATGGCACAATTAGTGATATCCCAGCTGTTAATGTGGCAGCAGGTCATTAGAGCCAGGGCTTGGGCTTTGCCCCAGGGACGAGCAGAAGTAGGGAGGAAGCAAAGTTCCTGTTGAAACTGTCTGTAAACCCTGGTGATATTTGTGAAGCAAATGGCAGGTCGCGGAGAACATCTATGTACTTAGATCGAGGTAAAGGTGAAAACCCTCCGTTCGTGTCAGTGCAATTATACCACTGGGTGAAAAGGAATAAGCAGGCTTATGGGAGAAATGCCCTTGCATTTCCCTCGCTGGCTTGGTGTGAAGGGCCCTAACAGAAGGTCAATATTAACTTGCCTTGTTAATACTGTGAGCAGAGATGTCAAGCTTATCAGCATTTCCCTCCCACAAGTATGCAAGATGGATGTAGGTTCTTGGAGAGTATATTCCCCTAAGATCAATGACCTGGTTAAGGCTAATTACCACACACTCTTGCTCTAAATTAAAAAGGACCTTAGTAACTGAAAGCCCTGTATGATTAAGTGGCTCCAAAGATTAACTGTGATAAGAGTGGTACGGTGCTTCCAGGTTTCCTCTGTGCTACATATTTGTCATTCTTTGGACCCACCACATGGACCTTGGAGCTCTGTTTCAAAAGGTCTTCAAAGAGAATTAGCAATCATTTTTCTGTTGGGAGTGGACAGAACAAAGAATGCTTTTGAGCACCAGCTTTGTCCAAGCAGCAGTATGAGTTGCTCTGACAGAATTTGGTCCCTTGGGGTGCTGGCTGGGCTAGTAAGCATGGTGCTGCCCTGCCAGCACCTGCCTTGCACCCGTGGGCTCATCCCAGGGCAGCCTTTAGGAGATTTTTCTCCAGCCCCTGACTCCATGTGAATGCTGAAGGCACTAATGGCTCCTGGTTTATCCACTGAGCAGGTGCTGAATATAGCACCAAAAGGACACCCTGCTGCCTACCTTTGTGCTTTGGTCCTGCCTTAGAGAGGAGGTTTGCTGTAGAGGCAGTGGGTTTCCTCCCCTACTGCTCATCCTGTGCAAGGGGCAAAAGGAAAGGACTATAGAGAAGCAAGGCTGGCAGCTCTTGGATATGGTTCTGTACAGTCGCTACAGTGGGGAAGATCACAGACTAAAAATAACTGTCTGGTTTCAGAGCACACGTCCAGCTAGACCAGGGTATTCTCTCTGTCCATGGCTAGTAGTGGGTGCTTACAAATGAGTATAAGAAAGAGAAAAAGAAGAGAAAGAAAGTTCCCTGCCAGCAGCCCTCCCCATTTTTCAGTAATCTGCAGTTTAAAGAGTCCCAGATTGGAGCTTGGATCCACTTCACTGTGTTTAATAAGCCCTTGATGTACTTTTCTTCCATGAATTTGTCTAATTGCTTTTTGAACCCATTTAGACTTTGGGCAATGAGCGCTACAGTTTGATTATGCTTTGTGTATGGAAAAGGACTTCCTTTTGTTTGTTTAAGTCTATGGTCTGATCAGTGTATTCGGTGCCTCTTATTTCTGCCTTACGAGAAACAGGGAATAATTGCTTGCAGTCACTTCCTCTGTACTATTTATGATTTTATATAACCATACGTACACCCCTTACTCATTTGTTTTCTAAGTTGATGAGCCCATGGCTTTTGATTTCTCTGTGTACAGAGCCTGCTCTGTGCCTGTTTGTTCTGGCTCACCAGCCCTCTCTGTTCCCCTTGTATTTCTACAGACTTTTTTTCTAGAAAGCACAACCAGAGCAGTCGGGATGTGGGGCATTTATATAGTGTTATAATGATGTTTTTTTGTTTGTTCTCTACTTCTTTCCTGATTATTGCTGACATGCTCTGTATGCCTTTGACCTCTGCTGAGCATTGAACTGTCTCTTTTCAGAGAAATATATAGTGATTTCAAAATCTCTTTCCTAAGGGACGCCATCTAATTTGGAACCTGTTGCTGTGTATTTACCATTAAAATTATTTCCCTCATGTACCTCACTTTACAGTTATCAACACTGAATATTCCTTCATCTGGAACTTAACCACCCACCTCGTAAAAAATTACCCTGAAAGTTGTTTGATGCACATTTTAAATTGAGAGTGCTTCAGATCCGTTCCTCCTAAACTTCTGACCTCCTCCCTGGCGAACTCTGACAGAGGAATTTATCCAGGTTTTGTGCTATGTACTTTTCTTCCTTGAGCATCCATTACATCCTGATCAGGATCTGCCAGTGTGAAATATCTGACGAGTTTCTTGTTTCTGATATGGTTGAATTGTTACTTCAATTGCCTTTTGGGAGTTGTTTCTGGAAGTCTTTTTTGCCCTACCATTTGATAAATTTTACGTTGGAATTGGCCGAGTCTGTTCTCTTCTGTTTTCTTCTTTTTGGCCCAAGTGCTGCTTTTCAGTGAGCGTCTTCTTCTTTAAGTATCTGCTGGTATCTTTCTTTAAAAAAAAGATAATAATCTGCAGCTGAACCAAAGACAGCTCTTTTGCCTGTGTTTTTTTCCTTTTACTATTATGATGTTATAAATTTTAGTGAGTATGTAATATGATCTTTTCAATAATTTTCATACCACGGGAAAATTTTTTACCCTCTTAGCTGTTGATTCTCTGCCTCATATTTTATGAAGTTTGCTTTCCTCAAGGTAAATGCTAATACTACTGTAGTGAAGAAGTTGTTTATTTGTTTCTCAGTCCTGCAAGACCGCTGGATTGATTTAAATTGTGTTCGCTATTTGCTATTACAGACTGATTCTTAAATAGCTGTGTCTTAAATCCAGTCCTATGCACTGGTCACAACTGGATCAGGGGTTGCTTTTCTTCTTGAAGGATCTCAGAACTGTTTATTCAGCATTTCTATATTTATCGGGGTCAATATATAGACATGTATTAATGGGGATTGCAGAACTATTCCTGCCTGGAACATGATTTCTTCTCAGGATAAAACAGCTTATATGTTAAATAACTAGCTTAGAGTACAAGCAGCCTGAGATCTCCTCTGGGGCATTTTGAGATGTATTTTTTTGTTTGGTTTGTTTTTTTTTGTTTGCATTTTTTTCAGTTGTATTTGTTTAATTGTTTATTTTCATTCACAAGGCTGTTTCCAGAAGTAGATATGCATATTGCATATCTCCATGCTGTGTACCTACCACAGTTCACATGCAGGAGGCCAGATTTTCACATCGTTAATGCCCAGCTTTTTCAAAAAACAGAAGTGGTAGGATTTTTTAAGACACTCAGAAAATCACTGACCACTTCTGAGCATGTGCAGTTACATTGTCCATGTTTTTCTTTTCTGCCTTCCTCGAGAATTTCTCACAATTCTCCAACTCTATAAATGGTATTTAAAAAATCCCTAAATATTCCAGCCTTGTGTCAACTATACCAGTTCTTTCTAATAGTTGGCTCTACTGTTTGTAGCAATAAATAATGCTTGGAACATCCAAGACAATAAATCACTATGAGAATAGCCTGAACCCAGTAGCAAATTATCACAGGCAAACTTACAAATCTGTAGAGACTTACATATTTTACTTGAGCTCAAACTCAAACGTATAATATGTGGGCCCTCTGCATGGGCTCAGCTGGAAAGCAGAACCTTTCTCTGTAACCCTTTCATAAATCCATTCCTTTATTTTTAGTAGCAGCTTGAACTGCCAACAGTTATCTGTCATGTCTGGCCTGTCTGGTCTTCTTCATTGTCATATCAAAGTACTCAAATTAAATAATATACTAGCATCATGTTTTTGCAAAAGGATTTTGATAAGCACTAAAGGGAAAGTCTGATAGCTCTGCTATCCTGGAAGGAGAGCTGAAGATGCCCATTATGTACTGGAATTAGCTCTGCCAGCATGTTTCCAAGAACAGCTGCTCTTGATGGCTATCCTGTCCCTAAATTTCTGTAGCGTTCAGTGAAAGCTTCTTCCTTCTGCACTGCAGTGCTACCTACTATTAGGTGATGAGTCCTCATGCAGACACCCTGCAGCACTGTCCGCTGTTGTATTCCTGCTATCTCCTTCCGTGCAGACAGCCTAGCAAGAAAAACGGTGAGATATTTCATGCTATTGACAAATGGGGATGAGATTCAGGTGGCTGAGCTTCTTTTCACTCGCCTTGAGGAGGTTTGATCCTTCATTTCTGGTGTTGAGAGTTTTAGCATATCATCTGCTACCTTTTGCTCCCTGCTCCCAGGTCAGACCCCCTAAAGAGAGGATCTCTGTTAATTGTCATGGAAAAGAAGGGACTTCAAGGCAACCGTCGAGAAATGAAAAGGCTGGAAATACAGAACAAAAACAGAGTTCCCAGACCGTGCTTTACCTATTCCTGGACTCTGAAAGGCCAGGGAAAGTGGTTTATAGAACCACACAAAACATAATTGTTTTCAATTTTTTCTTTTCAAGTGAAATGTTATGATCAGGGTGCAGGGTGATCTGCAAGACAAGTTGGCAGAGGATTTGGGCCAAAGATAATTCGGGCTTGCTGCCACAGAAATACTGGAACCAGATAGACAGAGACATAAAAATGCTCTGCATGCAGGTTGAAAACTAAGTACAATGTTTTTATTCTGTCTGCCGTAGCCTGGCAAGATGCTGGGATAATAAGAGGTGGGTAAGCATTGTTTCTGCTATTGATACAGCATGATTACATTTTTTTCTAAGAATGTGTCTCCTTCGAGAAGATGTATAAAACTGACAAAGGCAATCTATCCATTCCCAGCAAAGGGCTGCAAAATTATGGGCTGCAATCTAAAAGGTGACGTAGCAGGAATGCAGGGAGATCAGCTCTGGCAGAGACTTATGATTTCCCACCAGCTGAATTCTCACAGTAGCGAGTGAGCAGGACAGGAGGGTAGCGATGCCTAGGAAGACAGAGCAGCTATTTATGCACTAATACATTAATAATCAACAATGACGTGAAATGAAACAGAAAGCTCACATGACAGTTTAATAGGATTTTGGTAACATCTGATACACTTATGAAGTTTTGCATGAATCCGACAAGGACTCCAACAAATGCCTTTTCCAATTTTAATGGAAGTTAAACAGATTTGCTTAAATCTTAGGGCAGATTTATTAAATATTATGTAGATTTTTACAAACCCACTGGAGATTCAATAACAGTTATTTTTGAGTTAGCAAATCTTTCCTTGTGCTTGTTAGAGATCTTGGTAGATTAAATAAGGAGCCAGGTCTAGCAAATGTTGAAATCTAATATTTAGAGTCAGACTGAATAAACCATGGGTGTATTTTGCAATGACGTGTTCAAGATTTAACAAATATTGTCTCGTCTCAAGAAAATAAATGTTAAATAAGGATGAAGATAATAAGGTTCAGCAAGACAAGAGCTCCATTTTCAAATCTTTTATGTATTTAATAAATACATTTATTAAATGATGTGCAGTGCTCATTGGAGATTGTATCAATGTAAGAAATTTATCTCTGCTACAACAGAGTCAGACTAGTTCCAAATTTATTAAATGCTCTTGAAATTTAAAGAGTCCACATCAAGCTTCATGTGTATCTCGAATGTTCTGTAAAGCTTTCATAAGGAATGGCAGGCAGTGGCAGCCTTGGGGTTAAGATGTGTCTTCATCTTCCTTGATTATGCTTCATCCTGGGAAAGTAACATATGAAGGAAGGAAGAGAAAGTCAATTTGAGATGAAAATATGTCTAATACTAAAGCTGTGTGGGAGAGAAACTTCTGGAGATAGTTGTGGAGGATAGAGAAGCTCATATCCAGAAGTAGGAGGGAAGATGAAGTTGATTTATGTTATGGTAGCTGCAAGTTTGTATGGATTTAGCACACTGGAACAGAGACCAGCAACATATAAGGTACTGAATATTGAATATCCATTTTTAGTATTAGGGAAAAGCTATACCCTGCAGATTGCAGTAGGCTGACCCCTTAGCTGCAGTGCACCTGGAGTATCAGGGCAAATGTATGCTTGTCATTTGTCTTTCTCTTGCTCTTTACCTATGATTTCTATTCCTGGCCAGCTCATCTCTCGGCTTCCTTGCTGAGACTAACAGAGAGGTGATGAGTTGTTCTGGTCATTTTGTAGTACAGATTTCTGTGTCCTGGGAGCTGGATCAAGGCTGTTTGGCAGACACAGCACTGCAGAGTAAAAATTTTAGTGATGTTTTTTTCTAGGGCAATGTCTTGAGTTCCACTTGACACAGGTAGCTTAAGAAGAGTGCAAATTAAATGTGTAAGGGAACCAAGAATACAAACTCCATCATTTGTGAATTTGCGATGAGCTCCTTGCACTAAGACATTCGGGCTTTCTTGGAGACTACAAGGGATCACCTCATAGCTTGACAGTGGCATCATCCATTTCACAAGTGACTCAAGTTGTGCAGTGCTGGGAGTCCGTTTCAGCTGGATTCCTTACCTGTCCCCGTTCCCAGTATCAGTGCACCAGCAGCAATGCTCAGCACTTCCCAGTCCTGCTCAGTCTGTCTCTCAGCACAGGTGCTGTTCCTGAGTATTGCACAAGAGGGGGTTTCTGGCAGAGCACGTCTAATCCTTGCTGCCTGCAGCCCATCTTGAGAGTCCCTGACCAACTCTCAGAGGGGGTGACAAAGCAAGGGGACCTCAGCAAGGCAGGGGGAGTGCACCAGTTATGCAAACTTAATACAAGCAGGCGTATTTACCACTGTCTGCTGCTGTTTCAGAGCAGATCAGCTAAAGAGATTTCCCAACAGCAGAAAAAGCATCTCTCAGAGGAGATAATAATCTTAATTGAAATCAGAAAACCTTCAAGTATCTTTGTGCGTACAGTAATAGCACGACATTTAGAATCACAGCGGGATTAATAATGGCGAGCATTGTTCTGCTCCTTGTGGTCGGTTTTGTTTGGGGCGGGGGGGATGAGTTGTGCTGCTGTTGTGCTGGTCCCCTGGGGGAGCTTCTGCCAGGCTCCCTCCTCCCAGACCCTCGCTGCAGGAGAAGGTGGGGCGGCATCTGGTTTGCTGTTCAGTGGAGGAATGAGTAGAGATCATGCTGTAACCCCTGGCATGATGGAAATGAAGCTATTTAGCATTCTGCCATGCCACACAGGAAGAAAAGTAAAAGCGCAAGAAATCTAAGCAGAGATTCAGCTCACACTAACCTTTGCAGGAACAATTATAAAATGCAAATACTATGGACATTTCCTTAACAAAGCAAATCTATCCATTATCTGCCTCTGTTCTTTTATCATGCATCTGTTTAAAGAGAAAATTCTTCTCTATTTCTTTTGTTTTTTCCTCCCACGCTGTGTGATGTTAATACAAGTTGTCCATCAGATTCCTCACTGTGCCACCATGCCAAAGTAAGCTGGCTCCCAAATGCTTATTGTGTCACATCAGATAACTATGATAGCACTGCTGGGCATCTTCTTGCATAGAGCAGCCTTTTACAGCATGAAGGTTTATGGCAGGTGAGAACTTCACATTTTACAGAGGGAACAGAGAGAAAAACCACGCTTTTTGCCAGAGCTACTCCCACGTATTGGCAGGGAGCCACCAACCAGATTAACCCATACCCACTCAAAGACTGAGACGTGCTAAAGAAACGATCATTGCTCGAGACAACCGCTTTTATTTCTAAACTAAAATTGCTTTGGATCTCTATCAGCTCTGGCTGCAGCATCACCTGCTCGTGATCACTTCTCCCATGGCCAGGGTCCAAGGGCAGCTCAGTCCCATCCAGTTCAGAGCCTGAAAAAGTAAAAAAAGCCTAGGTTACCAAGAAAGCCAAGAAAACACCAAAAAACAAGCAAAAGCCTTGAATACTGGAAAAAAATAATAATAAATAAAAGCAGCATACAGCTGGAAAAAGCCTCCCCACCCCAGACAGCTGTTTTTCTTCTCGCGGTTAAACCTGCTTCATTCGTCACGGCATGGACAATCTTGACACTGTTCCCCTCCTGCTATAAAAGCCAGGACTCCCTTGACCGAGCCAGAGGAGCCGGTTCTCTCTCTGTTTTCAGGGATATGACTCTGCCAGGCGGTTACGCAGCAGGTGTCAGCAGTGACGCATAAAAGCAGACAAGAGTGTCTCAGTACTCCCTGCCTGCTGGCCCTTCTCTTTCTTTGTCATTTGCATGATGTGCGAATTATCAGAGTATTTTGCTGCTTTCAACAGGATTTTGAAAATAGATCATCCAAAATTAAGGGCGCTTTTCTCCCCTTCTGATTGACATTGAGCTGCTTCCATATCTCAGGGGTGGGAAATACAATTTAAATGAGGCTCAACGTTTATTAGGAAATTTTCTTTAAAATGCTGCAACATTCTTGCTTCTAAGATATATTTCCTTGCAGCAATCAGTTTTAAGAGTCTCTATTTAATTCAGGTGACAGGTCCAGTGGAGTGAGACATGGGTAAATCTAAGACTTAAAGTTAGAATAAAAGAGAAATTGAATGGAATTGAGTTTTACACTCTACTTTTCACACTGGGTGCATTGTTATTCACATTTATCACCATCTATAAAAGATGCAAGAGGAAGAGGAAAAAAGCAGGAAATGAAATGCCAAAAAAATAACTGTCTTTATATGATGAGCAGCTGAAGAAAGCCAGAGAATTCAGACTTTAAAGGGCACCTTGAGATAAGGCCCTGAGTGTTGGATTTGTTAAAAGGAGAGAGGAGCTGGAAGACGTGAAGTGAGATGTGGAAATTTACAAAACTGTAAACAGTGAGAACTCAGCTATTCCTCACTCACTTAATCTGCAGACCCAATTATCTTTACCCCATCAAAAAGTCCTCCCCAACAAGTAAAAAGCCCAGAAAACAGCCCACCGTGACAATCCCTCCACATTTTTCTGCTAGTGTTTAATAGCCAAGAGCTCTGCTGAGATTTCCCAGCACTAAGAATCCATTTCTTTTAACTCAATATGCTACAGTACTTTTATGAGTATGCTAACTAGCATTGTAAATAATTGAAAATAAGTGATACTTGTTAAAATAAATGAACAAAGTGTATTTTGTAATGCAGTATCTTTGATTTTTTTATTGTGTTTGATTGCTAATTTGTAGAATTCTGCGCTTCCGAGTACATCTCTTAGTCATTAGTGGAACTTGTTCTGATCTGCTTCATGAATAGAAATAACTGCATGGTTTGGATATCAATAAAGTAAGGGAATGCATGCCTACGGGTATGTCAGTTAAAGAAGAGGAAGGGACAGGAGTTGCTGTAGTTTTGTAGTTCAGGAATTTATCTTGCTTGCTCCTCATCCTCCTAAAATTGGATGGCTTTACAGGTGGAAGCAAGAGGAGAAAGAAGGGTGTGCAAAAGCTTCAAGAAGTCCGAGATATTTCTTCTACATAGGATAGCAATCTGGTTTAAACTCAGATCTCTCTTGTTTTATTTTTGGTAGTGAGATTGAAATGGAAGAGCCATGCTATGAGTACAGTTTTTTGAAGGAAGCAGCAAACTGAGTTGTTCCTTCCCTGTGTTGGTGAACACCAACAGCACTCCCGTATCTCAGGAGACACTGGGGTGAATGAGACCAGTTTGGTCTTATGATCCGTGCTAGCTGAAAGATAACAAACAATATCAGCTGAGTCAAATAAATTATACCAGGAACCAATTTATGGCTGCACAAGCAACCACCCTGGAGCCTGAGAAACAACTCAGGATCCTCATCCAGCAGGCACCATGCTACAATAAGCAGCTCCTGGCCAGGGTAAAGGATCTTCCTATATGGACTCAGTGAGCTAGGGTGCTTTTTTCTGCCTCCACTTTTATTCAGTGTCCATTGCTGCTCTCTTTGAATGTGCTCATGCCTTCTTTCTGTTTTAGAAGCTGCTTGTTATTTTAGTGCCTTATCCAGTACTGCTGGTATCAAACAGAGATGTTTCCTCTTCTATACAAATACGGACATCACATTCAGAGCAGACCTCAGCAGAGCATCATACCCATTTTCCTGCCCCAGGGCAGGACAAACTCTCCTCATGTCATCCCTAGAAGATGTTTGTCCCATTTAAATACTACCAGAGATGGGGATTTCAACCATATCCCTGGTGCTTTGTTCTCTTCTTCACTTGAAAGCTTCTCCTGATATCTATTCTGAGTCTTTCCTGCTGCAATTTATTCCTATTTCTACTTATCCTACTACCTCTGAAAGCAGAGGACAGATTATAGCTTTTCTAAGTGCCTTTTTTATGTTATTCAAAACTTAAGTTCCCCACTGAATTTTCTCTTCTCTCAACTGAACAATCCCAGGCTGTTCGGTCTTTGCTTGCAGGTCATGTTTCAGAGACATTTGATTTTCCTGCTTTCCTTTGGTCTCTCTCCAATCTCTCTGCCTGTCCCTTGAAGTGTGCATTAAAACCTTATGCTGATTGCCTAGGAAAGCCTCCAATGCACCAGGTTTTGTTGCTGCTTAAAAGAGAGCGAAGTCATATCTCATGGCCTAAGAGTTCTATTACAGGCTCCCACATCTCACGCAAGCAGGCACAATGAAACCATCTCCGCAGAAGTTGGTCTGGCCACCTTCAGCTGCTCACTGTTTGGACAGAATAAGGGTTGGCTGCACTCAGCCAAGCCAAATTCCCAACTAGTTTGAGCAAAAGATTCTATTAAGGACTCCAGGATTTGACCCTGAATCCTAAATTACAAAAGTGACCTCAAGGTGTACCAGAAAACAGTCTATTACCTAAACTGTCTCCTCTGCATTTTTTTAATACAGGAACCTTTCAAAGTGAAAGAAGTCTAGCAGCGTGTCAAATATTTTTCGCTATGTATGAATTTCTATGAGCCATATGGAAAGGAAGGGGGGTGGGGCACCACATTTCCATACAAAACCTCTTCCCCATGATAATAAGGATTCAAAATTCCATTTACAGGCAGGATCTAAAAGGTTAAACGTGCTGGTGGAGCTGCCGGTGTCACCCCCCAGCTTCTCCCCAAAACAGCTCATTTTTTCAACAAAGCCAATTATCTGAAAATGACAGGAAATGATTAGTCATGTTAATTAAAAATAATTTTCTTTCCCACTCCTAAAAAGGTCAGATCGTCAGCTGTATGGAAAATTGAGCCTTCATGCACTTTCATTTGATTTCCCATTCAAAGTCTAATTCGTTACAATTTGTTGTTAAAAGAGATCTTTTTTTTTGATAAAGCCCACATTTTTTATCCTCTCCCTCGTCATTATCGGGTTGATATTATTATTGTGCTATACATGTATATGTTCTCATCATGGCTAGCCCAGAAAATACAGAACAAAAGCTCACCTAGACAGGTGTATTTTGAGGCTTTTGTGTGCACAACGCCTCGCACACGGGCAGAAGCCTCTGTGATGTCCTTCAGCCTGAGATTTCTGCAGCTTGAGCTGCACCAAAGAAGGTTTGTGTGGTTCAGAGACCGGGAGAAATCAGGGCCTGTCGGACACTCAGCATCGCTCTCCCTGTTGTGAACTTCTGGAGAGGTTAGAAGATGATACTATAAAGCAGAGCTCATCCCCAGCCTTTTGGGGAAAATACAACTCTTGTCCTAGTCCTCGCTTGGTTTTCCATTTTTCACCATTGAGGAATAACATCATGCAGAGCTGGGTAGAGCTGAGGCATTTTTTGAGGTTACCGCTGGGCGTCTGCCTGCTGCCATGACGCAGCACTTCCAGCCTCCCGTTAATTGTCAACATCTTCCAGCCTCCTGTTAATTGTCAGCAGCTCGTCTCAGTGATGGGAGCCACGTGGTTCCATCCAACAGGCTTTCGCTGGCACATTTGCTCAGTCAGCAGGGGTCTAAGTGCATCATCCGCAGGCGGCTTCCCCGTCGTTGCATTCCCTTATCCCTCCAGCACTAACACTCTTACTGGCCAGTGCCAGAGCTGGTTTACCTAAGTGGGATCAGCCTTCCTTTAGGCAATGAAAATAGGTGGTCCCATCCCTGTTCCTCCTGGGACGTCGTTACTGGTGGTTGTCACTGTGCCTGAAGACACCAGACCAGGACCCTCATGTCTACATGTGTGGAAAAGGTTCATTTACATTTCTTGGGCAGGGAATTTCCTAGACTGCCTGACTGGCTCTGCCATTTGCTCGTTCAGTCCATAAACTTACTCATCCTGCACTCGATAAGCTTTGGCATCTGCACTCAAGACATAGGACCTGGCCTTTCCCATGGTTTCTGTGATAAAGGGACAGGGAATGAGCCCAGTGGAAAACGCATGTTCTTTCTTCCATGGAGGATTTTCCTGATTTCTCTCTCACATTTTTTTCCCCATCCTCTCCAAGACAAATAAGTCACACAACTGGCAACTCATACATGGAGAGCAGCACGCTGAAAAATGAGCACTCACAATTTGTTTATGTACAAGCTCTACACAAGAGAGGCAACGCTGATAGGATTGAACAGCTACAACACTCAGCTGTAAAACACTGAGACACCCTCTATGCATAGCATAGAGACTACCCAACAGGCTGTGATAGTGATAAATACCATCTCGGGAAGCTCCTGGATGGGAGAATTGATTAATGTAATGATTTCCAGTCTGATCCTGGCTCATACTGGAATCAGCACTCTCCCTTTCCAGTTGCCTTGAGGCAACTCGCTCCTAAATAAAATTGCTTTTTCTTTTAATGAGAATTTGTGCTTCCACATCTCCTCCCACCTCCTGTGGGTGCAGCAAACCTGGGGAACAAATAGGAGTGTTATTACTGAAAATAACAGTTTAGAAGGGTTTCAGACTAACTCCCAGTGTCTTAATAGAGCCCGTCAACATGGAAAGACCATTGAGTAGCACCAGTCAAATGAGAAACCACTTAGCAGCGCAGCAGTGTGGGAGATTAAAATGCCTCTTTGCAGAATATAAAGGTCAGTGAGGCAGCAAAGTCCTTAAAGGGGAAGACAATACATTTCACGCACGAAGGACCCAGCTTGGAAAGATGTGTGTCAGCCATGTGAGTCAGTAATCCCTTCTAAAGGAAGATGCATTTATAGACACCATCTGGGGACTTAACAGCATGTGAAGGTAACGGCAGCCCTGTGGCCAACCACAGGCTCCCCAGCTGGAATGAAAATCCTCAGAGACAGGGAGCTGTGCCCATTTTTCTGCTCCCTGCTACAACACCTGCTCTCCAGGTGTGAGAGAGCAGCACATGCCATAAAACACCAACACACCCTGCCCTGCTCTCATTTCCACAGCCAGACTTAGCCACCTCATGAAATCACACAACTGAGCCGGTGTGCTGACGTCCATACCGACAGCTTTTAAATCCCACTTGTCACCCGGCTGTTTGAATGAGTCTCAGCAGCAATGGCCTCATCATGCTCTATGAGTCTACCTTGCTCAGCTAATTGGAGTGCTGTCGAGCTCACCTCAGTCCAAACACATCCTTCTCCTGCTCATTGAGGCTTTCTTTCTATTCTACCCAACTGGCAAAAAAATAATGGAGAAAAAAAAAAAAAAAAAAAACATAAAAGGAGCATTAGGGAGATAGGAGTTTTGAAGTTGTGACAGGCAGTGGTAGCATGTGAATGGAAGAATGAGCTGAGTACACTTGATGTACCCACAAATAAACACATGGAGGCAAAGAGAGGTTGAGAGTGTCTGCAGAGGTGAATTCTCCTCTCCTTAGTGACCCTGTGAAACCAAACCAATACTGCTAGTGATTGTAGTAAGTCAGAGCAGGATCTAGCCTCCTGCTTCCGTTTTCCAGTTCCATTTGCTATGCATATTATTGATGATGGTGATGATGGCAATGATGATGATAGTAATGATGATGATGATGATGATGATAATAATAACAGTAATAATAATAATAATAATATCCAGCTCTTAAAGCTTTTCCAGAAAAAGCTGATGTTACTCAGACTGCTGCCAGCAGGAGATGTGGAACAGCTTGCTATGAGAAAATGCTGATTCTGAAAAGTCTGAGTGTTTCAAGGGACAGTACCAATTTCATCTGACTTTTATTTAACATTCTGCTTGGGTAAGGTTGAAGCACTTCATTTCAACATCATCACATTGACTTTCAAATGAATTATATTTTACAACAACAAATGTTGCAATGAGGAGATTTGTAAAAGCCTCAATTTCATTACATGAGAAATTTTGAAATGCTAGGGTCCTTTTTCAGAAAGTGTTCAGCCTTTGCTGAAATTTCTCTGCAATGGAAAGAGTAGAAATTGCAGTGTTCAGGGAGCTCTAGCTGGAAGCCACTGGCTGAACAGAGACAGTAACATTGAGAGTGAGCTTGCCTATTCATGGGAAAATAAAAAAAGAGAAGGCTGAATCTCCTGTGGGATGCAGGAATCAACTGTCCTGAGGACAGCTACATCTATGACCATGTTCACCAGCCTTTTCAAGAGCCCACCAGCCTTCTAGAGCCGGATGAAGGTTTCTCAGCAGACCCAGTTGTACAAGCTGCCCAGAGCTCTGCTGTTGGGAAAGCAAATCACAGGCACTTTGCTACCCCAAAAATACTATGCCAAAACCCAGCACTGCTCTTGAAGCTACTGCCAGGACACAACTTCTAACTCGGTGCGTGCTGGCTTGCTGCTGTACCACTGACCTGCTCTGCATCCTCTAATGAATTACTTCATCTCTGCCTTCTACCCACCTTCCTCTGCTTATGTTCAATTTAGCTCTTCCTGAGGGCAAGAACTCCAGGTGGCTCTTTAGTGTCTAACACAACCTTGGTTAGCTCTTCTAGGCAGAAATGTGTTACAGATAATAAACTTCAGCGCTTGGATGATGAAAATAGCCTGCAGTCTTCATTTGACATTGCGCTCAACATGAGCATATATGAGATCAGATCTTGCATTATCTTGATCTTTGCAATGGGTTTTGTTGCACTAGGAACTCAGTGAAAACCATAAAGCTAAGACATGAAGTGCTGCTGCCTGCCTCTATCAAATCCTTGATTTGGATGTTAAACCATGTGGAAACTGCACACTCATTGTAAATACGTTAGGGTGACAAAACAAAAACACCTCGAGGAAATGGTAAATGGGTAAAAGGCTTCTGAATTTTTTAATAACGCATGCTCTGTTTGAAGGGTTTGCTGAGGATTTTGTTTATAATCCCACTGCAAATAAAGTACTCTGAAATAAAAGCTGTTTGGTCCTTTCAAGCTAACAGCCCTTTGTTTGCAGCACATTAATGGAACAATTTTTAAATAATGACTTATTTTTTATTTCTCTTGAAAGATGCTTTTTTGCAGTCAGAAGCTGGTTCTTTTTTCCCAGTCTGCACTCTGATTCATTAGTACTAGTTGCATACAACTTGTAGAGGTTTATTTGTTCAGTTAGAAATGGGACATTAACATTTTAAGAGAATGATGCATAGCTTTTAGAGATAATATTGTCTCTGCCCTATTCTGCTGATGCTCTCTTAGAAAGTGCAGAATGCCACAATCTCTCCTTCAAAAACGATGGGTTTATTATAAACAGTTTATCACTTGGGCCATGATTTTCTCTCTCTCTCTCACTTTTTTCTAACAAACACACTTAAAATTTTGTGCATGCATTTGCTATGCAGAAAAATTGGAGACTGTCAATATTATGCAGAGTCAAGAAAAAATCCAGCAGATCATGAGCCTTAGCTGTCCCACCCCCTGAACCTTTTCAGAGCTTTTCTGAAGGCAAGCCTTTAGAGTCCTTTCACCCTGTGCATCTCAGTCATGACCTGGAGCAATCACTTATGGCCAGGTCTGATATCCTATATCTGAGTGCCAGCAGTCCCTGTAGTTCTTGTTCCTGAGCATGGATGATATGCCAAGGACGTGTATAAATATTTATATATCCTGTTGCTCCATTCACAGTTCAAAGTGCAAACTATTTTCCTATTCGCTTTCCAAGCATTTTGGACACTCGAGTAGGAGCTAAGCATCTAAATCACTAAAATACTACCCTACTGAGGCAAGAATGAAGTTCTTCGTTACATGCAAAATATTGCACTGAACGGGTGTTAAGGCTGTAAAATCAAATGTTTGTAAATTAAGCCATGCCACAATTACAATTTCCCACTCAATCTGAAGGTAGTCCACTGGAAATATAAGCACTGTGACATGCCATGTACTTTGTACTGTCTTCTGCTGCTCTTAACTTAGCTAAATATGGGTAGGTGAGTTATAGGGAAAAACTTTATATTTCTGATACAGGACGATTTCCTCACCAAATGATTGCATTCCTGTCTCTGCTGCAAAGTATATGGGCTATAGAATTTTTCCATGAAATTACCGCTACAATTTCTTAACATCAGTAAAGCAAAGAGCTTCTATGACATCAGATACTTGTAAATGACTGGATTATCTGGAAAATAGCAGAAAAACAAAAAAAGAAAAATGAAAAAGGCAAACTCATCTAGCAATACATCAGCCACCTAAATGGCTTGCATTAAGCCATGCCATATGCAACTACTACCCTACCTACCTATGCCTTTTTGGCCCAAATATTTACCACAATATAAGTATTTCTAGCTCCTCTAGTCCTCTTTAAGGAATACTTTTTCATTTTGCCGCCAGCTGTGGACTGGGCAGTGCTCAAACCCTGGAAATCTGCTGGCAGCGGCTAAGGCGCATCTCCTTCCCGCTCCATGCTGTGGTCTTGATAACCAGATTTCCCTCTGCCATCTTCCCAATCTCAAATACCTGGTTACATCTGCCAGGGTTAATTTTTTCAGCCCCTTGGGCTATCTGGCACCAGGCATTGCAAGAGGGGGGCAGAGCTGGCCAGAACTGGTAAAACATGGGGCAATTTGAGTCTGAGAGCTCAGCCTGTGGTTGGGGTTGTGAGATGTCAACGCCAATCCCAGATCTGCCAGCATAAGCTTGCACCTTCCTGGGCAAACCACACATTTTTCTGTGACATCTTTCCCTTAGCACTTAGGTCATGGGCTAGCATCCACCTGGCTTTGTAATCCACTGGAAAAAATGTTGCTGTATTTGCTAAAATGATGACCACAGACATATATTTGCTATTACACGCCTGCATTTTATGTCCAGAAGTCACAGCTGACAGTGTTTTAA
This sequence comes from Cygnus atratus, assembly GCF_013377495.2. Classification (NCBI taxonomy): domain Eukaryota; kingdom Metazoa; phylum Chordata; class Aves; order Anseriformes; family Anatidae; genus Cygnus; species Cygnus atratus. The sequence continues at coordinate 14,359,860 of NC_066372.1, read as the reverse complement.
ATTAAAAGGATATGAGTGTTGTACTCCAGGTTTGAGAATGATCTGGAGTAGTAGGAGGAGGAGCATGGCATCGTTTATGTGAGTGAATGTAGTATTCAAATGCATGTTTATTCAGAATGGTTCAACAGTAAACTAAATTGAATGCACCAGCTACCTGGCAACAAAGGGACATTGAAGGTACAGAGAGACTAGATTTATCAGGCTGGACAGATTCAGGCAGAGTAAAGAGAATGAAAATGAGGTTCCCATGAATTTCCTGGCTTTTATCAGCTTGTGTCATGCATAGTCCTAGTATTAACTGAATCTACATTTGTATCTGTTATCATCTATTTGGGTGACCGAGACTAGTAATTAATAATAATAGCAAAAGGAATAATGCTGCTTTCAGAGCTGAAAAATATCTGACACTGATTAAACTGCAAATCTAAATAATTGATATTAATTACATGAAGTTTTCAGCAATAATCTGCACAAAAGAACTCTGAAATTAGAGGATTAGAAACCAGAGATAATACTCAGCAGCTGGTCCAAAGGCATAATGCAAGCATGTAGGTGACGTGTTACTAAGGGCTATGAGCTATGATTCATAGAGCTCTTCATCTTGCTTAACCCATGTTAAACTGGCATTTGCTGAAGTAAGATGTCCAGGCTGGCAAAAAATAGATTACTGGTTCCACGGCATGTTGGAAATAAAATCATCTCAATTTTCTGTCTTTGAATAAGGAAGCATTCTTGGAAGACTTTTATGATTTTTTGGAAGTTTTATGATTTTGTACCCTCATTTCCACTCCCAATTTGCAATCTCAGGACAATGTATACACCATCAAATACCACCCCAACAAGATGCAACCCAACAACTAATCCAAATATCATGGACATAGATTGGATCTCAAAACCACCACCACAAACACAATTTTAATATTTATCTTCCCTGGAAAGACACTGGCTTGTGCTAAATCTGCAGCAGTGGCAACCTGGTGGATAGATGTCAGACACCAGCTGAGCATCTGGCCCCTTATTGTATTTTAAATGATACACATTTATAACTGTAAAGCAGACCGACAGGCGATACTGTCTAACATCACCATCACTAATAACTCTAATAGCTCATGTATCCACAGCCTGCTCCAACCTGTCCCATCTCAAAGCAATTTTGAGACAATGGGCTCATCTCTTCTTAGATAGATATAAATGAGATAGATAGAAAAGGCACAATTCCCTCCAGCACAATTAAATGACACTGCTCCCCCTTCCAACTTGAACTACCACATTGCAACCACTTGTATTATTATTATTATTATTATTGTTATTATTGTTATTATTGCTGTTATTATTGTTATCATTATTATTATTATATTTATTTAAAGTGAGGCAGTCTTTTTAAGGAAAAGAAATGCTGAAATGTGCAAATGTGCAGGTATGGATCTGTGCAAATCCATCCTCTGCTAAGCCTTCCTGGTGAAAGCGCAGTTCCCCTTGAGGCCAGCATGAAGAACTGCCTTTGTTGTGGGGAAGGTCCCAGGGTGCAGGCAGTATTAGCACATCTTTACCAAAGACTGTACTAAGGCTGCCTTAGCCCCGACAGTTTTGAAAGCTTGATAGGGTAGATCTGCCAGTATCCAGCCCAGTACCTACAGGTGCTCTGGAAAGGGGTGTACCAAGGCGTCCAACTGCTTTTCTCCTTGGGCTGTGAGTGATGGGACGCTGGAATTGGCCTCCTCTCAGCAAAGTAGAGGCCTAGAAATGCTGCTCTGCAAGCAAGAAGGAGGAAAGAGAAATGGGGCTGAAGTAATAAGCACTGGGAAACCCATGGTATGACATGGTTTGGCTCTTTCCAAACTTAATGCAGTTTTTATATGTTGACATAAAAGAGCACATTTTCTGACTCCCCTCGGATAATTACCTGATAAACCCCCACTTTTGGAGTTGGTCCGAGCCATCCATTATACCACTGCCATGAACTTTATTTCATACCACACCAGGGAGGAGACAGAACAGTTGGAGTGCTCAGACATTACATGTAATAACTGGTCATAAAAATCAATGTAAAATTTAATGCAAAAGGTCTGTGGGCACCCAACCATTGGAATCCAGTGATAAGGCAGATGTAGAGCAGCACTATACTTTCCAGCAAGTAGTATATTTTCTTTAATGTCCCTACATTATATGTAATGCTGTTGCTGTTTTGTCCATCTACATACTAGTTAAATGTGCTGCAGCCACGATATTTATGTCTCTGGGTGGTTTTTGGTTGCAGTTTCCTCTTGGACACGGGGAGTGTTATGAATTCTGGATGGATCACATCTCAGGACCTGGGAGAGAGAGAAGAAATGTCTTTCTGCCATTTCCTCTGTTGCTCCCTGGCTGATATGCAGCTTGTAGTCCTGCTGTGCCCTACTCCTCATAGAGGGACTGGGAACAAAGTGGTTGTGAGCCATGGGTGCCTGACCTAGGCAGTCCCAAAGAGCAAAGGTTGCATTTACATGCAACGTGGGTGCTGAGCATATTGCCCAGACGGTCCCCAAAGAAGTTTGGTGCTCATGTGGATAATTTCATAAATTTAAATAACAGCGCTTGTCAGCCAGAGGGTCCTTCCCAACTCACTAGCTGCTTCACAACACGCAGTGGAGAGGAGATGGAAATGGATCCTTGGATCCACCTGAAATATGTAAATAAATCAGAAAAGACTAGAGGGTCACTGACCTTTGCTTCCAGCTTCACATGAGCAGGGAATGGGATGCTGAAGTCCCAACAAAGGGATATGTCTCTTCAGTTGCTATCTGTCCTTCTTACTCAGCATGCCGCTTTCCACATGCATTCCCACAGGAGTGAGGGAAGAAGAAGATTGTTTGTTTATATCTTTTTTGACACGCACAGGTTTCAGAATTAAGGAACTGAGAGTAGAGAGAGAGTTAATGCTCTGATGTATCTGTAAAGGCAAAGAAGTGGGAGTCCTGCTTTGGTTGTAATGTTCAGAATTATATTGTTCCTAACCGTTTTAGCAACAGGTTTATTTCAAACATTGGTAACTCATAGAATGAGTCACTCTATTAGCTTTCTTTTCGATATACAGCTGCGGTGGCTGTGCATGAAGTGTATTAAGTCTGGGGCATTTTCTTTTAGTTCTGGGAGCTGCTATTGATTTTACCCTGATAGATACTCGGCTCCAACATACGATGAAAAATCATTTAAAAGAGAAAGAGAAAAGAATTCTTAATTCCTCACATCTGTGATTCAAAACGTCCGCATTTGGATGTCACAGCAAAATTCCAAGAAAAAAAAAAAGATTGGCCAGAAGAATGGGGGTCATCGCAAAGAGACTAGAAGATGAAGGAACAGAAACAGGATTTTGTGAAGCCATTTTACAGTGCAGCTAAAGTACTTCAGAGTATTTATTAAAGCAAACAATTATGCCATTCTATACTGTTTAAGGTTATTATAGAACTTGTATTAGAAGAATAATTGCCTCTGGATGAGCATATGGCTTCGTCTGCTGGTAAAAAAGAGACCATTTCCATAGGCTAATGATTTCTGTATAAGAACTGAACTGCAGTGATTCAGAGAATGCAATAGATGAGTTTTCAGGCATAAACGGAAAGTGATTAGGTAAAAGTCTGCCTCATATGGAAATATGAGTGTGAGACAACAGCATTTGCTCTTGGATATGATATATCAGGGTGTGTTACATGTATTAATGAAGATGAATATTTATTGATACATATATGTGTCAATGTCACCTGTGCACACCTTTCCTGCAGGTGCAAATGACTACCAGGTTCTACTCACAGTGCTCAAGCAAGATGATAAATTCTGCACCTTGAAAAATGCACCTATCTGCCCACCTCAGCACATCCTTCTGCTGCTGGTCAGAAAAAAAAAAAAAAAAAAAAAAAAAAGCTCAGTAAGTTCTCCCTACTGTAATAACGTTTTGCACTCTGAGATGAGTTGAGGCCCCTTTGAAGATACTCCTGAAATCACGAGATCAATTCAGGCCACTTTATCTGGAGTGGATAAAGGCAAGCATCTGCTGCAAGTGGTATTGAAACTCCCTTCCAAGGTGTGATTTAAAAACTTCAGACAGCCTGCCTAGAGTTATACCAGAATTAGCAAATAACATCCCCATTTCACAGAAGGGTAAACTGGCTGACAGAGAAGCTGGTTGGATTGCTGGTTATTACGCAGTGAGTTAGGAGCAGAGCTAGAGAAGTGAGTGGAGAGCAGCCTAGAGCTTCATCCCAAGCTTCTGTGGGTGGAACAGCAGAGGGAGGAAGAGAACAGGAGGAAGAGGAAGCAGAGGGGTGGTAAAAAAATCAAGGTACTGTCCAACTTCCTAACTTGTGCTCAGTAATCAAGCACATTGCTGAGGGTTGTGGCTATGCTGAGAACACCACGTGATAAGTACATCAGGGCACTGCCTCAGAAGAAGCTGAAGTGATGAAACCTCAGTTGAGGGCTGCAGATAGAGGGGAGCACTGGGAAGGAAGCCAGCACCTCAGGCACTGGAAAGCCAAGGCTGTCCAAGTGACGTGTACAGTGAGAGCCAGCGGGTGTCCTGTTCATGGGGCTATTTGTCACACTAAACTAGATTATCAGGAAATAGAAGTCCAGCCTACATGTTTATAAATCCTTCCACATCCCTGCTCCAGGGCTGTGGATGTGATGTGCAGGAATCTGGCAAGGAGGTTGCTGAGTCATGAAAAAGCAGGGCTCCAGCCATTCCCTGTCCAGAGGAGGGTAACACTTTGGGGTTGAAATCTCCTTGTGGTTGAGCTCTGCCTTACTTATCTGTCCCCCACTGTTCTCAGCCACGCAGAGTTCTTCTGGTCGGCTGCAGACTTTCACATAGGTGAGCTGGGAGCCTGCAGAACTCCGGGTTGTTCATGGCTGCCATTGAGCCTTCCTCCCACTGCAGGCACTGCCACCAACACAAGCAAATGACTGTCTCTATTATCAGCTACTGTTGTTAGGATTGAGAACAATTAAACAGAATTCATGGAATATAATCATCTCAACTGATGCTGAATTTGAAGTTTCCAATATTAAATAAGCATAGAGACATGCAGTTCAGAATTAGATTCTGTTTTTTATTGCATAGTTTATCTGAAGTTGGTGTGGAGAGAGCCTGTTATTTCTGGTGGTCTAATGCTCTGGAGTTTTTTCTGTCAGCCAAAGGCCCTCTAACTGGAGATGTCCTTCTGCAAGATGTCTCTGAGGAGCACTGCAAGGAGCACTGCAGAGACAACCCTGCAAGGCCAAGCCATCTTCATGGTAATGGTTCTGCTTCTCAGATAAAACCAGGGCTCCAGGATGGGAAGTAATGGAAGAAAAAATACAGGCAAGGCCAGAAGATAGCAGAAAAATTGCCATAAGTCAGGGCAAAACGCTGGTTGCTGCTGGGTGGTGGTGCTGGCTTTTATGCTCATGTCCCACCAAGCTCTTTCCACACCTGCTGACATCTAACCAAAACTGTTAAATTTTGCATAACATCCCACTTAGTTCTGCCAGACCTCCACAAACAGGAAGGGACAGGTTAGGTGCGAGCAGAGGGACCGCATGTCTTGAGTAATGACCTCGATTCATTACTCTGCAACACAGCCACCGGCATCACATGGGGATAGGAAGCAGGGTGATGAATCAGGCCCAGTGCTTGCTGCGAGTTCAGAACTCTGTCTGGTTGGCAAATAGCTCTGAAACCAGTCCCAGTGCTGCGCGAGTAGCTTCATTACTCTTAAGTGCTATATTTACTGAATAATTTGGACTGAGCATTTTCAGGTTCGTTAGTCCCGATTGTTCACTTTTCAGATTGTTTAATATGTCTCTCAAGCCACGTGGTTCTGTTTTTTTCTCTAAAAATGAGAGCAATGGGTAGAAAAGTGCTAATAACAAACAATGCACCTTCTGGAAAGTTGGTTTGTTTGTTCTCTTTTTTTAACTGAATAATGACCCAAACAAAAGCTCGTTAAGCTCTAGGGGTTTGGGAACATTGTTTGGATGCACTGGAGATCTCTGAACATTTGGGGAAAGCAAAACTAGAAACCTGAGTTAAGCTGAAGGGAATTCATTCTCTCAGCTCCACTTCAAACTATATTCATCAGTCTTGAGCTGCGTCCTTCTGCTACACATCAGACAAACACGGGTGCAAATGCCTCCTGTGATCTTGCTGCATAGGCTAGTGGACCTCTCCTGCAGCTAGCCCAGTTTCAGGGTACAAATACAAATACAGGGAAGCAGCCTGGCTTGATGCAACCCAAGTCTCCTAGCTCATCTCCCTGCCACACCAACCTCCATTCTCACCCATTATTTCTCCATCTAGCTCCTTGGAGGATCAGTCACCCAACCTGATTCTTCATTTATTCCTCTTTCCTTTCTCCTCTTCACCTTTCCCATTTGCTTCTCTCCACTGGGACTGTTATTCCATTCTATTTTGGTTTTAGGTCCAACACCTAAACAATAAAAAATGACATGCAGCAAATAAGTGCTTTACCCAGAGCCTAGAGGATGGTTAAAATCTAAATGAAAACAATTTATAATAAAAGCTCCAAATCTACTGCCATTTAGCAAAAAAGTTGAAACAAATGATCCCTATAAATCATGCTAAGATTTGTTAAGGATTTTCAAGCCACATGTATTGCTTAATTACGGAAAAATAATATGCAAGGAAAATGCTGATGATCGCTTTTCGAAATATATTCTTGAATGTCGCACCAGGCTTATTGGCGGTAGTTTCATTCACCTGTGTAGTACTGTACCGCGAAAAGGAGATAAAAATCAGCCATGTGGTTAAGGGAAATCATTCTCAGTACAAACTGAAAATTAAGATAATATATGGAACCAATAACACAATATCATGAGCGTACCAGTATCAGAACCATTAGCTACACAGACTAAGCAATGGAAAGTCAGAGATTTTAAGGCCACGAGAGGGTCTATAGCTCTGATTGTCCATGTAACCCTGGCCAGAGAAATCACCTCATTCTTCTGTGTGTAAGGCCCATCTTATTCACACCCTGCAGGAGAAGAGAGCTAAGTGACTCTGAGGCGGATGAGTAAATCAGAGCAGGGGAAGCAACACCAGGGCACAAAGTGGGATCCCAATGAAGGCACCAAATGTCTGTGTTTGTATAGAGCCTCATAGAGGTGAGTCAAGCAGGCTGCTCTCTAAAGGCAGTGTTATACATTTGTCCCCAATGCAAATAGAGCTGGTTGGAAAGTTTCAAAGGTTTAACTGCAGGTGTCTTTCTTGATTTAGGTTGCTTTCAGGTGCTTTTCCTTAAGTTGCTTTTCTAAATGCTACATCTGTTTTTGGAGCTTGTGAAAAGCTCATAGTAAAACCAAATTTATATTTCTTTAAGGCATAACCATGAATAACCAGTGTTAGGATGGGTACTGTGCTGGGCACAGAATTGAGAACTTAAATTGTGAAGGTCTATGTTCTGCTTAAGCCAGCAAGAGGATGTCCATTTTCAGGAGTGCTAGACTAAAATGAACTCCTCCCAACCCCAAGTCCTCCTGCAATGAGGAAAGAAATAAAGAAATTAGCTAATGCCATGATTTATCTTGTAGCATTTGGAATCTGCCCCCTTGAGCAATCAAATCCATCAGCCAAATCTCTGTGGTGAATACTAAGGCTTAAGGGTTGCTACAAATCCTGTGCTTCAGCACATGCAGAATGAACCTTCAGGCTTCCAACCCTCAATGAATAATCCCAGAAAAGCCAGCTGACCTGTCAGGCCGTGCAGATAATGCTAAAATACATGATGTTAATGAAGTAGCAGAACTACCACAAATAGTAGGGATCATAAAAATAGAGTGAAAAACTGATTGCACTACAGTTGTGAAAGTGGTTGGTTCTCACTCCTGTCCTTTAATTTCTTTATTTTCAACAGAGTCTACCTCGGCTTCCATCATGAATATTAAGCAAATGAAGTCTGGAAAGCTACCTCCACTACCTGACATAACAGTGTAACAGCCCTGAAGTGGCAGCTCTGAAAAGAGAAAACCAGGATGGCCAGACAAACCTGGGAACAAGTTCGTACAGGCTGGAGTGTCTGGAGGAATCGGCCCTGCACACCAGACAAGGAGGCAAGTAAGTGAAGTTTTAGGTTCTCTCTTTGGTTTGCTACATTGCACCACAAACTGTCTGCAAGTCCTCTGGGAAGATTTTCTGTGCTACAATTATCCATCTCTTCATGGATGAAACAGGATTACTGCCTGTGAACTTGGCAAGGTTTTGAGAAACATTGAAAGGTTCTTTCAGTCGGGACTTCAAAGTATGACCTTGCAATTGCCAGAGAGCAGCTAGCACCTTCCTTCATAAGCAGGGCAAGCTAACCTCCATGTCTTTCTTCACTTGCAAGTCGGGTGAATTTGCTCTGTCCAGCCACCCGCTCCTCATTCCCTTTGCAGATGCAGAAAATACACTTCATATCTCACACCAGTCTTAGGCACCTGGAATTGCATTGCACTGAGTTTCATCTCAGAAACCTTAATTTAACCTTAATTCAGGTTTATTTCATTGTCACAGAGATATGCCAAGGCACTTAATCTCAGTTAGTCCTTAGCACAAACAAGTTTTCATGGAAAATGTTGGCTGGTAGCGCCTGCTCTGCTTGAGGCTGCTGCCCTAAAGATGACCTCTCTCTTATACACTCCTCTTATTTAAAAATGGCACCTAGCTGCTAGAAAAACACTGTTTCCCTCCCCCTCCCAGAGCACCATGAGTCCATGAGAATCTGTTCAAGTGTCCAGTGGTGCCAGGGCAGAGGGCACTGATCTCCTAGAGGGACACATCTGCAATGGTACCTAGCACCACAGGAGCAATGCCCTCACAGCAGGGGCTGGCATGGCTTTTGCCAGTGCTAGCCCAGAAGGAGTCTGTCCTTCCCACACCTTGAGGTCTTCTGCTTGGTCTCTGAGACAAAGGTGAAGTCAGCTCCTCTCGTGACCCCCACAAAACATTGCAACCCCAGCGCTGCTTTCCCAAATTTTATCCCACTAGGTCTGCTTCCTGCTTCCTGGCTTGCAGCATCACTGATAGTATGATGAGGGCACAGGTGGGCCATGATGGAATGGTACAAGTCCAGAGTAGTAAAATGGGTAGAAAATTATCAGAAAGAAGAAAAGATTGAAATGAAGCTTCCAATGATGCAGTTTCCATGGCAACTACCCTTCTACACAGTTTTAATCCACTTTTTCAGGCAGCCATTCCAGGATGTGCAGGGAACCACACAACAGCTGCACATATCCTATTTCTAACACATCTCCTGATTAAAATAATTATTCCATATAGAGAGATTGTCCTGAATGGCAGTGGCTGAAGTTTTGGGTAGCCGTGGGGGAGGAGTATTCTCACAGTGCTAGATGCTTTCTGAAATAATGTATGTGGATGCAAATCCTAGCATTCACTGGAGGTGAAATGAAGGACACACATCCCAAAGCTATTGCAATGGGACATGTCTCATTGTCCCTATGGGACAAATGTCACTGTGTTGTGTGTATGGCACTCTGTCACGGATGAAATCAAACCTGGTCTTGTTAATGAGCTGCAGGTTGCTGAGACCTTACTTTATCCAAAGTAGCAGGGCCAAGAGTTAGAGCCAGAACACATGCCTTGCTGTCACACTCCATGTTCAGCCCTCACAAAGATCCAGGACAGCCCCAAAGCTACCCCTTTACTTTCAAATTGTCATCTTAGAAATGGAAATCGGGGAAGTATTTTGCAGGTGAATCATTTCTCTGTAATCCTAGTGGGACCGTGTGATGATTACAACACTTTGATTCTCTGTGGGGATTACGTGGTCTGAAATCAGAACACAGGGAATCACCTTTGTAGTCCTGAGGATGTTATTTCTCATTGTCGTTGTTGCTATTGTTATCTCTACTCTAGCTTCTAAAGGCCCCTGCAAAGACTGGTGTTCCCTTCTGCTAAATAACATGACAGGATGAGGCAGAGACTATACCCAAGAGCTTGTAACATATACCAACGTGGTAGAAAAAGAGTAGAAGGAAAGTCAGATTCTTGACAGGTACAGAACTAAAGAAGGGGTGAATTAAATGGTTTCCTTAAGGTCGCATACCGAGTTTATGGCCAGAACTGAGTGCAGATCCCTTGAGTCCCAGTCAGGCCTTTTATCAATGGCATGGCTCTTCCATTGCTGCTCTCCCAGGCTGTCAGTCTCATTTGTCCTATAGAAATATTGAGATAGCTCTGGCAGATGCATTACCTAAAGAGGAAAATGTCTGAAATTATCCTTTCTTCACTCCAAGGAGTGCCAGGGGAAATCTACATTTCTACACAGTAACTATGTTAACCACTTAATTCCAAAGGAAGCAGATAGCAGGAAGATATTAGTGTGGGAATGAGCAAGTAAATAAAAGGATATTTCTCCCCAATAAACCTCAATTCTCTGGGAATTATTTTTGAAGTCTACAAAGTTAAATTACAAAGAAGCCTGCCAGAACAGGTAATGACTATACTTCAGGGAGAGGCAATTGTCCTAGAAAATTTTATGTGCTATGGTTACAGTGCTGGAAGCAAGAATTTAACGAATACGAAGGATCTCTGGGTTACAGCACCTCCACCAGGGACTTCGGGAGGAACTCTGGTACTACTTAGCAGTTGATGTCTAAACAGATTATGAGCTCTTGACTTTTTTGGCTTGTTACCTACTCACTCATACAGGTCATTTCAGTGTCTTTAAGAGGAATTGAGTGACCACTGGCCAGGAAGGGCTGAAAAATCTGACTTTAAAGCCCAGTTGAATGATGTTGAAATTTAATGTTGATAGAGGTGAAACACCTCCCTTCCTCCAAGATCACTCAGGCTGACACCCACTGTTTAGTGATGGTGGAAACCAGAACAACTGCATGTTTTCAGCAGAATTGTTCCATGTTCATGGGGATTGGCAAGGCTGTGTGAGGAGTACCATGTTTGCATGAAATGAGCAATGAGCAAATGGGCTTGTAGGTAGGGAATGCCAGAGATAGGGTTGTGGCTACTATAGGACCATAGATTCAGGAATTTGTGGGTACATTTTTATTTAGCAGCAGCTCGGTTGTCTCTGTCAGACAGGTGTGCAGGATGGCATGACTCTGAGGAGTGTTATTTGCCAAGTAAAAGGCACAGAGAAGGAAATCTTGTCTTGCACTTTCCAGTGTCCCCATTTCATAAATATGATACATTAATATTCATTATACCACGTGCATTATCATTTTGGAAGGAGATTACTGGGGATTCACTATTTTCTCTCCATCATATTTTCCAATTAGGATTTTTTGCAAATAATAAGCTTTTTTGTTGCCAGAGGCTTTGCAGCAAAGTTCCAGTCAGGGCTCTGGAGCTCTGCTCAACCTCCATTTCAAAAAGAAGTGCAAATTGAAGAACAATTATATTTTTAATAACAGGTTAATCTTGCGGCACTAAATATGATTAGAGAACAGCCTGGCTAGCGTGGAAGAATACAACAGATTTTAGGAGTTGTTCCCAAAAATTGCTGGAGGATGGGAAAGGGTGAATCTGTACTAATACACCACTGAATTCACCGGGGTGGCTGAGGTTTCGGGGTTCTTAGGGGATGGGCAAGAGGATAAGAGAAGGGTGGAGGAGCAACTAAAAAGGAGTAGCTTGAGTCATTGTTCCTACACCATGAATAAGTCTTTTGGCTCTGTTGTTCTCTCACCTGGACAAAAGCATTCAGGCCTGTTCTCACTTGGTGGCAGCAAGGCAGATGGCCGGGGATGGGTTTGGTGCACGCTGCTGACCTGTGCTGGGCAGGGGAAGAGCAGACCTTCAGCTTTTGGGAGTTATCTCAGCTTCTTCTGTACCTCGAGTCCTTTCTTTAGGCTCTTTTGTGCAGAGGCAGAGGACCAAAGCACGGCTCTTCTTCAAAGAGGAAAGAAATGAGGAATAGGTATGTAGTAGAGACACTTAGATGATTAAATGCCAGAGACCTGGACACCAGATAATGCTTGAGATAAACACTGAGGTCCCACCAAAAGCCACTGTATGGCTTTGTGTGCAGCCACTGGTCCATCACACTTCTGGAGAGTGAATTACAAGCAAAGGAAATGAGGAAAAATGGAAATGTTATTGAAAATGCACAGGAATGTGAGAAAACCCTTCCTCTTCCTATTCCCCCACTGCCTCTCCTCTGTCTGAGTGTCTGTTCCCTGAAAGATTCTTTGCCTTTGTCAGTTGTGGTAGAAAGATGTCTCCAGGTGAGCCTACCCTATCACTCTGGGCACAATTAGACTAGACAAGGCATCTACAAAGACGAAAGATGTCCAGGACAAGGAAAAATCACCCCTCCACACTGCTCCTTTCTCACCTCTCCATGCTGCTCAGTGCCTACAGTCCTTCATGCCCACGCAGATCTTTAACAAAGCAAGCCATCCTCACTCATGCTAATTAGTTAGGCTCTAGATTTCTCCTTCAATTACCAAAAAGTTGTAAAGGGAAAAAAAAAAAAAGAAAAAAAAAAGAAGTCTAAATTTACAGTCAACCCTTTGAGAGGCTAACTATTCCCCACACACACATACGCATGCTAGTAAAACAGCCCTTTAAAGTTGTTGGTGTTGTCAGTTACAAGAGCGGCATTTAACATTTAATGGTTGTTTTTGGTCAGAGCTGTTACTTTTCATTGTTTGCTAGATTTGTTCCTTAAATTTGCTTGGCTCTGTGCCATGCAGTTCTTCTAGATTTGCTTTATATTGTGCTTGGGGTTGCAAGATCTTTTTTTTTTTTTATGATTTTATTTTTTGTTTTGAAGACATTTTATGAAATGATTTTCATTTTTCTTGCCCAGTCCACTGTCTTGTCGTGTCTGATGTTTATCTGGAGAGCCCAGGTGTCCCCTAACAAGCCCTCTAAAAGTGCCAACGTGTTCACATTCTCCTCCCAGTCCAAAGTCACCAATTATCACAGTTGTGAGGATCCCTGAGAATGTTGTTGAGTTAATTGGACTGGACAAAAGACTTTGGAAAAAATGGTACCTCATCTGACAATGCTGCCCGGTAGCTCTTACAGAGGTCTATGGGAAAAGCAGAGTAGAGATACTAAGGAGACAAAAAAAATAAAGAAGTGCCTTTACTTATTGTCCATAATAATGGAGAGGCTGGATTAGCTGTTAAATTAAAACAAATGCAAAACAAGAAAATCTTGCTGTGCATCTTGACCTTTTTTTTTTTTATAAACAGGCACTGACCCATTATTTGCCAGGTCTGTTTTAACCAAAATTTCAGGCAGTGAGAGGTTTTCACAGACGTCTGCCACAGACCCTCTTTGACAAGTCATCAAATCTGCATCGTCCTGGTGTCCCAGTGGTCCTTATTCCTGGTTCATGTGGTTGAAATGTGGCAAGATTTCAAAGACAGGACAGGCTGATCATGTTGTTTGGGTTCACCTCTAGCTGCAAACATGCACAAGACGCTTCCACAAAGGCTCTTTGCAGAGTACAGAGGGCACCCAAAGAGCTGACCCTGCAAAAAACAAGGGGACAAACTTCACCTTCCCATATATTCAATATTTTCCTTCCACCTAGCCAGATCTTTCCTCAGCCAAACAATATTAACCTGTAGGTTTTTAAGTTCAATTTCTACTCCTCTTACATCTTTACTGGCATGTTTACTGTGCTCTTAATTAATTATTTGTAATTGCTTGTGTTTTTTCCCTTCTTTTTGTGCCTTTGTTTCTTGTTTCTCTCCCAGCCTTGGTAACAAGATGTTGCATCTCTTGAGGCTGGCCGGGTAAAAGCCTATTAATAAATAATTAAGTTCTGAGGCTCCAGCAGCGTGGAGTCACGTCTTGCCATCACATGGCCGGAGTCTCCATGGCGACTCACCGGTGTGAACTGAAATGCTCTCTTTAGGAGGAGGCGAGAGGAGGTTATACAGGGCAAAAACGTGTGAAGTTAAATTATACTTTAAAAAATTAAAGGCGCCGTTATGCTGGCTAGTTTTCTAAATGATCTAGAAAGATGGAAACCTCCTATTAGCCCTGCTTCACCAGCATCCCTCGCTTCTGACTGCCACTGCCCCGTGTTTATGTTCTGCTCCAGAGCCTCCAGCACTGAGGCTTTTCCACCCTGTAGATGCCAAGCAACGTTTTCCCATTACCCAGTCCCCTCAGACCTTCCCAATCTGCAGCAATTCTGCCACCAAACTGTGCAGCCTCAGTCCCCATGATGAGAGTGACTGATTGCTAAAGAAAAGCGAGCACGAAATAATTTGTCATGTGTCACCAAATTAAGTCTTGAGGCCTGGAGTCCAGAGGCTCCTGCTTCTCTGCTCCTCTGTGTTCTTGTTTCCTACTACATTAACGTGTCGCCTTTTCCCTGGAGTCATCCTGCAGCCTACATTTGTGCAAAATTCACACCTGCTCCTCATTAGAGCCAGATTTTGAGAAGTCTTTGCTGCGCAATTCTCCTTTTCTGGCAATACTCAGAGGCAGCTTCATGTGCTGGCACACAAAGTAGCCCTTCTATTTTTCCCATCTCATAATCCACCTCTAAGTATAGCAAAGACATTTCTTGTCCATTCAAAGCTGTAGTTTTCAAATGAAAAGCAGTTAGCTCAGCAGTTCCAGCATCTGTAAAAGTATGTCCTTGTGCGGCAGCGTGATCTGAAACTCCCTTAGCCTGTTATCAGCTTTCCATCTGTGTTAGCAGCTACGTTATTCACAAGCATCCTGATTGATGTATTTCAGCCAATATAACTTTCCCAAACCCCACTTCTCCAATAATGTTTCATGGGAACACAAGAAATTTCTAGCTCCTTGTAATGCCAAGGATGTAAATCACACTAATTGTCTCCCAGATTTCAGAAACATCCTGGGCTTTCATTTCCTCTGCAAACTTCTGGAGCATTTACATTAACTTTTGGCAGGTAAATGGTAGGGGGCCCAAACCATCCGTCAAGTAAAGCCGCATTGAAAACACATCAAGTTAGGAGCTGTGGCAGGTAGGTAGGTCTCTACTCCAAGGGAACAAAGTTTTTGATATCCCAGTTCCCTTCTCCTCGCAGGAGGACACGATGTGCAGCCCAGTAACTTCACTCTTTCCACCCAGGGACATTTGCTGGCTGCTCAGTGTCCACAGCCCCACTGGGAAGCAAAGTCCAGGGGGCAAGACATCCTCTCTGTGTTACACTCAGTTTTTCTTTAAGCTTGTGGTATGGGATCAGGGCAAAGGTCTGTGTGGTAAAGGGTGGCTCTGGTCCGGCAGAGCTGAAATTTGCTGCAAACAAATTTCAGAATGCGTACAGCCCTACGTTCAGCCAGAGAATGGGTCAGTTCCTCTTTCTTATTACCAAATTTCTGGGAAAGCGCGTGAAATAGAAAGGTCTCTCTCAGCTCTTTTTATTGGCCTATTTCCCCCCTTTTCTTTTTTAGTGGAATCTAAAGAGGAGATGAAAGATGGTTTGAGTGAGGTTATCACAGGGATAAAA
Source organism: Cygnus atratus (assembly GCF_013377495.2). Taxonomy (NCBI): domain Eukaryota; kingdom Metazoa; phylum Chordata; class Aves; order Anseriformes; family Anatidae; genus Cygnus; species Cygnus atratus. The sequence continues at coordinate 14,344,419 of NC_066372.1, read as the reverse complement.
CAATACTTCAAGGTGTTTCAGACCTGTTCTCATGGTGTTCTCTTGTAGCCACTGCAGAGATTTTCAGAAATTGTTTCCCAGCCTTTTTCACCTCTACACTCCTCTCCTCCCAACAGACTAAGCCCAGAGCAGAAGAGGAAAGTGGATTAATTTTTTTTTTTTCTTCAGCAATCTGGCATCCTGTCTTTGCTTCCACACTTTTGATATTCACCAGCCCCAGCAGAAAGCAAACAAGCAATCTGAAATTCAGGGCTTGATAGGTAAAACAAAGAATAACTATGTCAATTATTTTGATTCTGAGGAGAAATGTTTGCCTTTTTTTTTTTTTTCTAAGACTGCCTATGGTTTCTAACACTGAGTTGGGATTTAAAATAATTCGTCTATTTTTAAGTGATGTTGGCAACCTAATTTTGACTCAATAGTTCCATGACACTGAAGGAAAAAGAGAAAAAAAATAATTGCAAAACACAAAATAAGCAGAAATGGTTTCAGTGGGGTGTTTTGATCATCCCCATGAGCTGTTTTCTTGCTGTGTTGTGCGTGACTGAAAATCAGAAAGTGAATCTGCCTATTAACAAATGGGAAGCTGACCAAACCAGTTTCATCAGACTGCAGTAGAAAAACAGAACAAGGGAAAAATAAATGTAGGAAAGTAGGTGATTAGAATTATTTCCATTCTGTCAAAGAGAACGCATGAATGATACAGGAAAGGCTTCCTTATGACGATTTTAAAAAAGAAAAGAAAAAAAAAGCATAGTTTAATTTCTTAAGATGGGGAAAAGGATGAACAGATTCCCATGGGTGTGACTGAAGCGTGGTGTCATAGACTGGCAGGGAACGAATGGTTTGGGGCAACCCCTGAGAAAGGACTCCACCTCTTCCCCTAACCGTAATCTGGTTTCTCTATATGCTGCTGCTCGCTTTTGGAGTAAATTGCAAACCTGCACAAGGAGTTGAATAAACAAATTACTGCCTGCGCATGTGTGTTCATTAGGGGAAAAAAAAAAAAAAACCATGCTGATTACTTGGCAGCCTGGCATTTCATAATATCACAAAGGGTTTTGAGAGATGAACAGCTACTGCAAGCCTGCCGTGGAAACCAATATCTTCACCTGTGGGAAATGCAAAGATAACAGGCAATTGTGACTAAAAATGCAATTACTACAAGAGAAAAAGATTCACTTTCCTCCATGTGCATAGAAATCATGAAAAGATATTTTCATCCTAGGCCAACAAGGCCTGAAGCTGGGTTTTATTCTGCACTTAGAACCACTAATAATTTTTCACCTATTATGCATCTCCCAGACAAAAATATATTCTTCTCCATCTCACCTAGAAGGATCTCTATGTCTACGCAATTATTTTATCAGATGCAGGGAAGCAGGATAGAGAAAGCAAATATTTGCCTTTGATCATTTAAAATTCCTATTTTCTCTCTCTCTTTTATCCTGTCTTTCAAGATCAGATTTCTACTGCAACATGAATGTGCACAAGACAGAGCTTTTAAAAGAAAACATCCTAATTTTTAACCACAATCAAAACATAAGAGAAGCACAAGACCACTCGGTGCAGAAGATGAGGAAGGCACATCCTGCACACTGTGGGATGGATGGAACTGGTAAACGCCTATATAAACCTCAGCAAAATGCCTTGTCTTTCACACTCCATTTGTTGCATCCCTTCAGGCAGCTGACCTGCCAGCTGATTGCTTTACTTCGGGTCGAGAAGTTCAACCTCCTGTAACAGGACAAGTTTTCTGAGCTTCCCAACCAGAGACCAAAATATTCACATGCAGAACCCACATACCTGGGGTATGCTGGAAGGAAGGGGAGCGTCAGGGGCGATGTGCAGTGACTGCTCTGCAGGTTTTGCAGAACACTGTAGATAGACGCTCTGCACCATACAGGTTTGCAGTGTGTTAGAGGGAAATCACCCATGAACAAGGAGACATCTTCATGGCCCTAGGTCTAGCGTGGAAGCTTGAGGGCTCTCTTGCGTTATCTTTTTGCTGCAGATCCTCTGAATTCAATACGCTGACCGCCAAATACAATATGTTGGCCTTCTGTCTCCAAGTCAGTGCACTGTGTTGGCCTCTTGTGATTGTTCTGTGAGTGGGGTTAGCTAAGGGACACCTCCTTAAAGTTAAGTGGATAGAGCCCATGATTTGGCAGAAAGAACCAGGACTTAGTCCAGCACATGCATTCTCGTCACACTGTGCATTGCTCCTATACAAGTAAGAGAGAGAGAGTGCTTCATTGGTCCTGAAAAGTATTTTCATTAGAAAGGAAACTGCCTAAGAATCAGACTCGGTGTCTCAATCTGTCACTGACTCAAATACAGAGAATGAGACTATCAAAAAATGAGTTATTTCTTTCACCTGAGTCTTTCTGGATGTGGCTGAGTTCCTCCAGAGGTGAGGGGCATCACCTACGTGTAAGCTCAGCAAGGCCCCATGACCACACCTTTGTGAATAACAGATTACCATCATTTTACAACAGCTACAAATCTTGGCCATGCCATTACATCTAGAAGGAAAACAAATCTACTTTCTTAGCAAATATGGTACATTGATAGGCAGCTTTCTGACTTAGGAGAGGCTTGACAGTGTACAAAGCCTTTCAGCAAAGATACTGCAGTAAATCTTGCCCAGGCTGAAGTATCTGAAGAAGTGCTTATACCTCACTGATCACTCAGCCTTAGATTTGTGATAAGACAGAAATCATTGCCATCTGATACCTCTCTGTTAGCCTGTAAGATATGAATCAGAGAAGTCTGTGCTCTGTCCGGAGTTGACAAAACGTATCAACACAACAGAAAACATCATTGGTCTGACACCTGTGCTGGCAGCCTCAGAAGGAAAGGGAAAGGGGGACGTAGTCCATGCTGCCCACTGGTTCCTCCAGGGCAAAGCTGAACCTTGCTGGTAAGGGGAGGAAATCCCTGCTAGTGACACCCAACTGAATAAATTACCTTCCTACCTGATTATAGAAGAATCATCCCCCTCACTAGATAAATGCTTTGTAGAAAATCAGGCACACTGCTTCTGTCTTTGGTACCATCAGCCCCAGCTGGTGGGGTTATAGTGTCTCAGTGAAGAAACCCCCAGTTTCATAGTCTCAATAAAAACTACAGAACAACCTTCCCAGGATAAAATACTTCCGTGTATAGTAACTTTTCATCTCACCTTTTGCACCTGAAACAGCACATACAACTACACAAAGCAAACAGAGCCCTTTCTGGGGTGTTTTGGAATAAGCTGACATCCACACTTAAACATATTGTGCCATACTACATTTCCTGGGGCCCCCTGATGTTGTTACTATCCTGACAGACACAGCCGCCTCCCAAATTACACTTATTCTGACCTTATGCACACTGACACAGAAATGCCTTGAAGACAATGTTGTCTCTCAGAGGCGCTGCGCATTCACACATGCACATACACACACAAAATTATGTCAGCCATTTAAGTAATCCTTGCTTGGCCGTTCTTTTAAAATGCATCTTTCGTCTTTCTGTAACCAAGGGCTTTAATATTCAAATGTTCATGAGCACCAGCTTTATTAAAATTAGGGCTTGGGGAAATGTCTTCGAAAAGGAGAAATGAATATTACCCAACCATTTAAAAGATGCTAATTAATGGAGTTCTAAAGCCCAAAGAGGCCATTTGACGGAGCAGAGATTCCTCTACCAGACAGATTTGTAACTTATCGGTTCGAGTGGCAGAGGCGGAAACAGGAGACTAGCAAAATAAAATGCAAGTAGGTTAAGAGGAACAATCCTCCAGGTGTTCCGAGGACTCCAGAGTTTAGTTCTGTGCCAGCAGTTTGAGTTTTCTGCCTATGAGCTCTGTGTGTGAAGATTTTTCTTTCCCTGACACAAAGCAGAGTTTGTGTCTCTTCCCTGCTGGAACTGCCCTGTGCTAGGAATAAGAAGCCATAGCCCACACGCTGCTCAGCCATGGTCTATTGAGAGTTGTGGCTGCCAGCTGCTGTGGTCACAGGGGGATTTATTCTGAGATAAATCTAATCTCAAGGGTACATGGGTATATCCATATGTATACATGTGCACAAGGAAAGAGCTTTGCGCTGAGAATAGCAAAGATACACTGGAATGGTCAGAGCTCTCCAAGCAGACTTTTTTAATGATTATTTCATCTGAATGTATAAAATCAGGGGAACCTCAGCAGCCGCCCACTGTCACACTTCCCCAGATCCTGCCTATCTCTTCTACTCTTAGCAGAGTGACTGAATTCATATCTGTATCACTGAACGTGGTTACTAGCATCCTGAACTTTTCTGTCTCCTCTCTCCTCTCCTGGCCTGTTCTTCTCTTTGTGCACAAATATAACTCTAGGTCAAAACCCAAAAATATTCCTCACACTAGAGGAATAGATTATTTTGGTGCCTATGTGCATACATACCGACTCCAGCTCTGTAGTAGAAATGACATCTCTGAAGTCTGGCAGAGATTCGTTGCTGTAATTTCCATCAACTACTGATGTAGTTCTTGCCAGGTCAGTTGCTTTAAGAAAGTCAGGGTGGGCTGGTGATTTGAACCCCATCACCTTCCCTTTACCAGGTGGCAGTTTAAGTGGTCATCAGTATTTGCCCCATCACACCTGATTTCCAGACTTTGGGCTGAAGCTAGACAACTTCCCCCCTTCCCAGCACCAGATCCCAGCAGGGACAGGGAAGGGAAGCTTTGAAAGGGGCCTGGGAAGCAGGATCCTGGTTACAGCTTCTGGCAGGCAGGGTGCTGGTTGGGATGTACCTCTTGGAAACATGCCCATCATTAATCACTTCCCTGGCATCAGTTGGGTGCTGCTGGAGTCATGACAAATGCAGAAAGAGAAGGTAACCCTAAGGACGGGCAGAGAGATGGGTGGCTTTCTGGTTATATCAATAAATAAAACTTTCCTTGCTGCATCCACCACTCAGCCAATGCTCTCCTCCCCACATAACCTAACCCTCCTCAGGGAGCTCTGATCCTACCATCCTGCCTGTCTACAGTACCAGCACGAAGACTCCAGCCTCTGTGATTCATCTTGGCTTTCTGGGGGAAATTAGAGCAACAACCACCAGAACAGAGCAATCGACAAATAGAGCTCAGAGGGGCTCAGCTGAGACTGTTGCTGACCTAATGAACTCATTTATGATTCCTCTTATGTTTTCATGCTCTCATTTTCTCTCTTTTTCTTTTTAACTCCCAGACCAAAAGCTTCTGATTCAAAGTGAGTTCCCTACATTTTCCCAGTTGGCCTTTGAAAGCATCTTGGATGCCATTTGCTGGACAGGGAACCCCAAACAAGTAAGGGGAATGGGCCATTTAAGTCTGTAAAAATTCCTTAATGTTAATGAGGAGGCTGGAATCTAGGCATTCGAATTTTGCAGCTGAGAATTCCCTCTGTAATGGACCCACGTTTCCACTGACCTCAGTCTGAGTGGAGGTTCAGCCATTTGACCTCAGCTTGGAGGTTTGAGTCTGTCCTACAGTGTGTTGTCTCCTTATGTCAGTGGTATTGAGATTGCAGACCTGACAATAGCTCAGTGCAAGCTGTTAGTATTGCATTAATCTGCCTAGGGGGTGGTGTGCCTCTGCTGTCTTTCCCTGATCAGCCTTGGCTAAAAAAACCCCTTCGGCTGATGTGGTAAAAGCTTGAGACTCTTCAAGCAGGAGGATCAGGGTGTCTGGATAAAACATCGGGTCAAGGAGGCTTAATATGTTATTGCACATCAGCTGGGCGAACTTACCTGTTCATACATGTGCTCTTTGCCTGGAGCTAGTGCAAAATAATATGATGTAGCTTCGCTTTGTTTCACTGTCAGCTAAGTTAAATTGCATTATTATATCTTTGTCACAAGCCAGGAACATGCGCCCAGACTGCTACCTCAGCTCTTCTGACGTTTGGTAACTTGTTAAGCTGCTCTCGCTTGATCTTGTGTCAGAGCCTGGAGTCCTTCACAGCTGTTCGGAAGTCCTTGGAAGACCTGTTTTTGTCACCTTGGGTTGTATTCGTATTTACAAGGACTTGTGGCTGCATATAGCACAGACCCACAGGGGATGTCACAGATTGAATGCTTTTTATTGATCAGGAAAACCAGTGTACACATCCCAAGAGACCAGCACTTTCGATTCACACCCTTCCCAGTTCTTTTACAATAATAATAATAATAATTAATTATTATTAATAATAGTAGTAGTAATAATTAATATTAATAATAATAATCTGGAAAGGGATTTTAAAGAAGAAAATGGTTCTGTCAAATCTCTGATATCTGCAAAGCTATAAATAGAGAGATACTTTTTTCAGTTCATAGAACTTCATTGTCTTCAGAGAGCTATTGGGACGAACAGCATAAAAAAATGATGTTTGTTTCTCTTGTAAAATATAGATTGACCCTCCTAAATGAAGACAGTTGGCAGGAAAGATATGATCTGAGACAGAAAAACAACAAAAAATCAGAGCTAATGTAAATTTGTCTTTTTAACATATGTCTTGACTTCAGCAGCCTGCCATAAAGAAAATGAAATGCAAACTGGAAACACAGGCTTGTTCTGATAAATGCAGGGGTAAGAATAAAACTAACAAATATATTTGTTTCCCTACTAATCCCTCTTCATTATAGGACATAGCTGTTTTGCCTAATGGTCACAAATGAATCCAATATGAACTCAAACAAGGGGAGGTTTCTTTTCTGTTTGTAGATTAAATCATTTGTAAAAATATTTCAAGTGCAGTCAGCATCAACAAAGTCAAATAAAACCTCTGTCTCACAAAAGCAAAAATTTACCATAGCGAATATCTTTCTATGACAACTGGTAAGAGGTAATTTTTCCCTGGAGCCAACTTCCATTGGATCAGTGATGCACCAGTCTATAGCAGGGAGAGTTTGCATTAGGATCTGTGTACCAGTACGCATAATGAATCACACCCTACATTGATTTAGTAAACCAATAGGTTTTATTAACTCAACAATGAGATTAAAATGGATTAAAACAGGAGAGGGGCTCTATCATTGTACTAGTAATTTACCCTTGATTCTACAGCAAGTGCAATTCACTTTGTTTTTAATACCTGATTAGAGTCTCTCTTAGTATTGCTGTAATGTTTTCTCCGGGGGGGGAGTGTACTGGATGCAGGCAAATCCTATACCAACATGTAACTACAGAGAAAGCAAGTTAAAAATAAATAAATAAAAACAACTTTAATCAGAACTGGGACTTTGCGCTGTTATCCCAGACAAAGAAGTCAATAATTTTTCATGGCAGGGACTTCTGAAGCTTCCTGTGCTAAAACATGTAGAAAAGGCCCCCAGGACTACAAGAAAAACATCAGCGGGTTATGTCTACGCCGCCCTGCTCGCTCTGATAGCCAGCACCTGCAGCGCTGCGTAGGAAGCTCCAGCAGAGCCACAGCACTGAGCAGCAGCACAGAGCCCAGCACAGGCTGCAAGATCTGCCTGAGAATAAAGTAAATTAGGTCATGCCAAGCTGCACTGCTACCGAGACCCATGCTGGCAACTGTAAAACTGTGGCTACTTCACTACGTTATGGCTAGCTGAGATTTGTGCCCGTCCCAGTAGTTCCAGCACATTCAGGATGCTACCCTGCCCTTTCTGCAGGACTTCTGTGGGAGTCTTTCAGGGCAAACCAGTGGTTTTCAACCCAGTGACCCAGAGACGCTTGGAGATCTGTGGATTATTCTGAAAGAATCTGCAATGGGCAGCTATACATTTTGCAAAACTAAAAACTATTGGAAATAAGCTCAGAATTTTTGGAGGGGGCTTATGCTTGAAAAGCAAATAGGATTTAAGGGCCAGCAAATTGAAAAAGCTTGAAAAACACTTGCATACAACCTGTCCTAGAGTCTAGAGACAGACTTGGAGATCCTTTTACTTTGCCTGGCTGAACAACCTACCCAAATACCCCCATGGACTCAAAATGGACCTTCACAGAAATTCCTGTTACTGCCCAGTTGGGCCTGAGCCCTGCCCAGTGAAGGCCAGTTTTGTAGGGGCTGGGCTATAGGATATAGAAGCAGAGAAAATGGGGCTGGAGAAGACAATACAAAAGAATCTGCTCCTCCTCCTGAGCCAGGAAAATTAACATAATAAGCATTTTATTGCTTTAGTGTGTTTTTGTATAAATTGTGTGCAATTGAGTTATGCCACACATATGCAATAAAATTAAGCAAATATTCAATGTCTCTTCACAGATAAAGCTAAAAGAAATCTAAGTCTCCCTTCCTGAGTTAATCCACCATGAACAACTCGATCAATAACCATCTTTCTAAGCCGACATCCACCCACCTCACTCCTTCCCACCTCCTCCTGTTTTCTGGGAGAAGTTTGATTTAAATTGCCAATAACCATACTCACGAACACTGTAATTATGACAATCATTATTATTGCTATTTGTTATTAGATCAGTGAAGGAAATGCTTTTTCTGTCTATAGGAATTTATAAGATTTTGAAATATTTTTACCCATTGTGTATTCATCAGTGTTTGTGAACCAATAATCTGAAAAAAGTACAGATCAGATCAATGCACAATTCATATAGATAACTTCAAAATATTTCATTTAGAATGTGGTGAGCTTTCTGAAATAAAAACATAATTAACTTATTTATTGAAAATGAGGAAACAGGATGTTTTGGTCACTTAAAAAAAATGTTTCTTCAGAAAGGGAATATTCATTTAAACTGAGCTCCTCTATAAACAGTTTGTATTGTCCTACTGACATTCAACAACACGAGAACTTTTAATCCAAATACTGTCAGCTTGCCATTTACAATTAAAAGTTTATATATCACACATGGAGCTGCATAAAAAGTTATTGCTTGCATTCTCAAAGGAAAAAGAATGGAGTTAAAAGAGTTAGGCACAATCAGGGATACAGAGCCCTAAACTTCTTAGGTATTTCTCATACCATCTCAGCCCTCAGGTCACACAGAAATGACATCTAATTCTGCAGCCCTAAGAGAACATTCCATAGCTCTCAGAATTTTATTCCAGGATATAAATACATTTTTACATAATTACCAAATCATCACCAAACCATTATCCATCCCTTTAACATTTCAAATAGTCTCTGAAGGTGTTTGTTTGGAATGAATCTGATCTTATTACCTTTAACCCAGTTTTCTGAGTTTTAGCCAAATGTTGTTAATCTCAGATATTTAAAATCCAACCTCTGAAGCATGGGCAGCTGATACAGACTTGACTTGTCACGGAGTTCAATCTGTGAACTTGGCAATTGCATGAGCAAGTGACTCATGCCCCAGTTCGTGTTTGTCTCTTAGCTCAGACACATTCATCTTGAGCAGAGCTGTGAAAATAATTGTTTTTCAGGGGTTGGTGACGATTCTGATTGTATAAGAATACTATAAATCACATTCAAAACCTGATGCCAGCTACCTTTACCATCCCACTTTGAAAACGTTGCATCTAAAGAGGTTTTCTGCTCATTTCTGGCATCTTGAACTTCTCTGACCCTTTGTCTTTGCCTCTTCGCCCTAAAACCTTGGGGCATGTAAGGCCTTTACGCCATTAACTGTCATTCCTCTGTGAATGCCCTGGCTGTGTTACCTTTGCCTGGTCTAGCTCCAGACGGATGCTTTTGTCTGTGTAAAGCGGTGATGCTGAGGCTCAGCAGGTCAGTGCTGTGAGCCTCAGCAACATGGGAGGAGAGCTGAAGGAGAACCTGCACTTCCATAACTGTGCACAGAGGTCTTTTGTCTGCACCAACAGCTCCAAAAGTGGCATCAAAAAGTCCATTGTCTTCAAAGAGAATGGATGAGCCCTGGAGATTTAAGGATGCTTCAGGCAAATTGTGTAAGTTCCTGCCTTTCTAAAAAGGGGATCAGCCACTGAAGTCCACCAGGGAAAGACGGTAGCAATCAGCTAATACATTCTGCTGGAGGCACTGCATTCAGTCCCTGTGACGTTGCTGGTGCATAACAGAGCAGGACTGGGTGCAGCAAGCTCCTTGTGACCATTTTAGAAATCAAGGAGCGCATGGGACACCCTCTTGCCTGACAAAAGAAAAAAGGAGTTGGGCTGAAAATAGTATAATCCAAGGAAAAGCGATGTAACTCAGAGGAAGATAAAAAGAAGCTCATAAAATGTGGTTCCCAAGGAAATGATGTAAGCTGAGAAAATATATATGATGTGAAAATCCAGCCTGACCATTTGCTTAACCCAGTACCCTGCTTCCATGTTAACATGGGTGTTTGACACAGCACTCTGTGGGAACATCCGCCTCAGGTGAAGAACTGCAATTAGAGTATTTCCAATGTACCATCTATTTCTCCTTAAGCTATCCGAATTGTCCTCTGTTGAATAAAAAATGATAATCATATGAAAAGGTCTTTAACCCTGCTGCAAGCGATAGAAGGAAACAGGAATATTCTGAACATACCCACAAAGTTTGTTGGAACAGGCTGGGGAAAATCGGTCCAATAAATGTCTAGTTCAGAGCTAGGTGCTCCAGATGGCATCAATATATCATAAAGTGTCAAAGAGAGCCTTTCTGAATGCAAATTACTATTCACATTTTACCTAATTTATGCAAATTAGCTCATTCAGTCTTCCACCTAATCCTCTCTGGAGTTACTCCAAGGTTTGAAATGAAAGATATTCTTCTTGCAAAAGATATATAATCCATATTAATTGCTTCTGATGGAGATGAGTGGGATGGACAGCTATTTCAGCAGTTAATACTTTAATCACTTCACCTCAGCAGCAGCCCTGCTTCAGGTGAGCAGACTTTGGCTGTCTGTCCCCATTGCTAAAGCAAACCACAAACGACTGCGTGCCGGGATGCTCCTGGTGATGAGGGCTGTCAAGCAGGCAGATTTCAGGAAGGAACCGATAGGCATTGAGCAGCGTTGAGGAGAGAGCTGGCGTGTGGGCAGATCCGATAGGCAGCAGCCCAAACCGTCTTGGCTATCCAAACTGGGAAGAGGACTGCAGGAGAGGGATGAGGTGCAGGGATGGAGCGGCATGGAACTGCTGTGCGCCAACACCTCCTCCCCACTCCATCCTGAAACAGGAGAACAGATTTTGTAGAAGAATGAATTGAAAAAGCAGAAGATGATGGAGCTAGGAAGTCTCTCAGAATTATTCACTTACAAAGAAGCAATTAAAATATGCCTGGGCGTATTGACTTCAGCCTGTCCTTGGTTTGATGTTTGTGTGTAATCTTGCATAGCTACTCTTTAGCCACACAGTGGTACTTATGGATTTCTTATCCCTATCCTTTGTGTCTGGGTGGCTGTGATCAGATTCAGTTTTAAAATACAAATGCTTTAATTTTGAAATCAATGAATCAGAGATTTAATATATCGATATTTCATAGCATATCTCTGTAGAGAGAAGAGATTAATCTGAGAGCAGTAAAATGTAGTATGCCACTTTGTTGTACTTGACAGACCTCAGAATAGCTCGCTCACAGGTTGGGTATTGTCAGTCTGTTGAAGATCCCCTAAATTTCAGGTGGGTGTTACTTGGGTAGCAGAGAGGGAAGAGAAGGGGGGATCCAGATGCAAATCACTATAGACGACTCTGCAAGTTCAGGGTCAATTGAGTGCACATGGCAACCCATTGCACCTGTACCAAAAAAACACCAAAATCTGTGCAGCTGGAGCATATCTTAGGTGCAACAGATGCAAACTGGGACTGGTTTAGCACTTCACTGATATCACCCAAGCCTGTAATATGCTTCGCCCAGCAATGGACCAGCAAAAAATTATACAAACCCATTGTGTTATCTGTTTCCCAGGTCAAAACAAGGGCATTGGCTGGTGCTTTTGCTTTTCAGCAGATTTTTTTTTTTCCTGTAGCTCTGTCAGTAATGGGTCATCTTGCCAGTCTGGAAAACTTGTCTCTGAAACATTTTGACTTGATATTTCAAATACTTTTTTTTTTTTTTTTGAGATAAGTATGTCTGCAGGAAAACTTTGAAGCAATTGAATTGATTAGTGAATTTCAATATACTTTTTTTCTTCTCTGTAGGGAAGACATTATTATTATTATTATTATTATTATTATTATTATTTGACAACCTCTAGGGACAGGTATATCACTGCATCCTGTATAGCCATATTTACATAACTTAACTGATGTCACTTTTTAGAGGGATCCATAAGGTTATAGAGTGCAAGAAGGTGGGAAGAACATTCTTAGCCCTCCAACTATGCATAATGCTTTTTTTTTTTAAGTGCTACTAGAACAGAGTACATTACAGCAATTTCCAGTTTATATCACCTGAAATGGAGCTTTGATCAAAACAGGTTGATCTCTTTGATGTAAAATAGCTATAAATTCTAAATTGTGCACAAAACCTCAGAAAGTCAACTTTGTTTATTCAGATCCCCTCTTCTGCAAGGTGATTATATGCAGGTGTCCAGGGACAAACCTCACACTTTTCAGCACAAGCTGTCACTCTGTTGTCTCCTCAGCAGATGCCTACAGGAGCTGAACATACCATTCATGATCTGTGCTTGGTCAGTCACAGCAAACCCCACGCTTAAACTGCTTAGAGGGAACTGAATTAGCTTTAAGGTAACTTAAGCCCAGTAACGAAGATGTTCAAGTGGATCTTCATCAATTTTTAACTGATTTACTTGAATCAACTCAACTTCTGTCCACCACCAGCCCACACTTCCTTAAAGGCTGTGGACACTTGCACAAAACAGGTCCTAGCATCTCCCATTTCCAGGGTTTATGACTCCATCCAATAAATCACATATGCTTGGGCTTAATTTTAAGTACATGAATACCTCATTAACATCAGGGAGACTATGTTAAGTAAACAATATGTTTAAAGTGCTTTTGGATTGGGGCTGTAGCTACTATAGTCATTGTTGCTAGGTAAAAATATAACAGGCAAAGTGTTTCAGCAAGAGGATAGTACAATCTTGAGAATTACTCAACAACAGCAAACTGTGAGAGCTGGAAAATGATTGACTGATTATTTTTCCAATTCATGGGAACCCATGGGAGCATCTAAATCAACTTCTACTGAATGCTGCAGGGTGACTTCAGACCAGTGATTAGAGCTGAGTGAAATGTTTTGATTCTGAATAAATTAATTCAAAAGTACTGTTTTGGCTAAATGGAAATCTTTTCCTGACCTATTTTGATTTCCTCTAACTTTTTTTATTTCCTAAGAAAAATCCCAAATGAAATATCTTAAGCTTTCTGGATGTTTTTAGTGTAATGTGTATTTCCTTTTTTTTTTTTTTTTTGGTGGGAAAAAGTCCTACTTAACTGAAAACAAAAATATCCAAACAGAAGAACAGGTGTTTTCATTTTTAGCAATATCCCACCAAGAAAAAATGATCATATTTTTTGTGTTTTTTAATTGAAAGATTTGTGTGTTTTTTTTTTTTCCTCTGGGGAAAAAACAATGTCTCTTTTCTTAAAATGATACTTTTTTTTGTTAAAATGTGGCAAGTTTTCATCATGAAAAAAGAAATTGAGTTAAAGGAAGGACAAACTCCCTCTGTTCTGCTTCTACATGAAATGACTTTTTTATTCCCAGCAAGCTCTGACAGTTATGTAAAGCCATTGAACTGGGAACTCTCACCTCCAAAGAACTGCAAGGAGACAACAATTTGCAAATGAAGGGTTTGTTCCTGTCCCAGATTGAATAGTAGTTTTTTCATTGATTCAAATAGTTTTAAGATCAAACATTTTTTTTTTCTCAAAATCACAGGATATCCAATTCCTGTTATCAGGGCATGATTACGCTTTATGCTACAAAGAAATAGGAAAGTAACCTATATGCTGTCATCACCACATGCGTGTCTTAGGAAATTCTTGCAGTTCAAGCACTACCTATTTCCCCACAAAGTCAATGAAGCGAATAATGGCCCGATCCCATGTTTTAAGATGGACTGTAGGAATATTCCCCATATAGGCATTGTCCTCAGATTCAGGTAAGAAGTTGCTGCTCATGGTGGAGCCCTTATTTTCTGCAAACAGGGCTGATCCTCACCCACAGTGGCTTCTGCTTAACTCCAAGCATCCCAGCACTATTCAGTCAACCAGTTTGTATCTTTTTGCCTGTAATTGGATCATATTGATTTTTAATAAGCTTAATTGTTTATGATTGTCTTGAGGGCTGCAGTGACATCTCTTTGTCAGAGGCATGATTGTGTTGTAGAGTCTGAGGGTGCATAAGGGGTTAATGAAAAGCTATGCAAGTTAATGGGGAACTGGAAAAAAAAAATTTAAAAAAAAAAAAAAAGGAAGACCCAGAATGAACACCTATAAAAGAAGCTAATGATGAATAAAGGCAAACAATTTATCTGACTTGAAACAGTTATAAAGGACAACAATTGTTTTAAATAGAAAGCTGTTGAATTATAATTGGAAGTAATTGAAACTCGCCAAAATATTGAATAAAACATTAGATATTTTAGATGGCGTTATCTTCACAATTATCTTTGGAAATAATTACAGTGAAGCCCATGAACTGTTGTGAGAGGAAGAGAGTCACCCAGGGCCTATTGTCTTCAGCAATCACTACATAGAGTATTTAATGGGGAGGCATTTATAAACTGGCAGCAGTTGTTTCTGATCTGGCATTTCATGAGTGAATACCCATCCTACTAAGGGTAAGAAGAGAGGTAAGCAAGGAGCTAGAATGAAGCATTTGTTATTTTCAGAACCATTGCTTTAGAAATTAGTCTAGAAGATGAACCTCCCTAGAAGTCTTCTCACTTTGTTTACTAGATTCGGGGGTTTAAAGACACGTTTTTATGGCTGTGTATTGTCATTCTGAAATGTTTTTCTCAATGTTTTCAGGACAGTATGTACACATTGTCCTTTTTCAATTAGTGGCGCTGCTTGAAAACAAGAAACTCTTTTCAGCAAAAAAAATGATGTTCATTCGTCACAGCACTCAAAGGTTGTCACATCAACATATGTATTTATTTTTGGTTCAGTGTCAAAAGTTGTAACTACTATAACTTACTAGCTTCAAACACAGCCTTTTCATAGCAGAATTCATAGAAGATGTGTTACACAACTTCTCAGCTCTGATCTAAATGTATTTCCAGGTGTGCTTATATACAGTCCACTCTGGAGGGGTAAGGTGTGAACAATCGTATTGGAGCAGGCTATGGCTTCATGACATGTGGTATCCTACCAGAGCTTCGGGGTGTTTAATATAACTATTACAATGTGCTGGATGAATTTGAGACAGCTACCTTGATAGGAGCAAGGCAATATCTCTCTTACAGAAATGTTTCCTTAGATTCTAATCAGCTCTTACCTAAAAGTTTGTCACATTCTCTTCCTAATTGCCATGGGCCAAATCTCCCCAGGCAGACACAAAACAGGTAAATAATTGAATTGCAATGATTTCAGGTTATTTTTGGTCCCATGGAAATAAACCACCTTCCTTCCCTTAGGTGTAGAACTGGTGTTAGATGTTAGTTTATCAACACTATCTTTCGTATGGCCTAAACTGAGGAAAGAGGAGTGTCATTGAAACATTAATTGGGAATCTGCTGAAATGGAGTGGCAGATGAAAGGGGTCTGAAAAAGAGCTTTATTTATAAGGAGGGAAAGTAAAGGGTCAATATGGAAAACTTACAGAGGACAAAATAGCCATTGTAGTCTTCTAATATTCCTGAAGGATCTGTTAACAATGGGATGATTTCTTCCCAGATGATTGTCTGTTCTATGTTAGGCTAATATCCAACAAAGTCATACGCTAGGCATCTGGCTTCTTTGTGCTTCTTCCCTTGAAGGACAAATTAGAAAGGGGATTTTGCTTTATAATAACACTTAGGAAACCTTTCATGCTCTAGAAGAGCAGTGGGAGAAGATAAGAGTCGGCTGAAGGGGAAAGGATTTATCCTGCACCACCCTAGGCCAGGCCTGGGCTGCAATGTGTGGTGCAAGAGGAGCCAAGCAGCTGCCTGTAAAGGTATGGGGAGGGCTGGACATAGCTGGCCTACTCCAGGTGATCTTTTAGGATGCAGTGACTTGTCAAGGAGAGTTACTGATTGTGAGCCTGAACTCTGTGCTCCGTGTAAAACCTCAGTATTATACCTCCTAGGGAGATCAAATGCTGAGGTGAGAGACAGCAGACTTCCTTTCTGCCACAAGCTCTACCACTGTTATGTCCATGAAATTTTCACAGCTCTGTGTCTACCGGTGTCTCTTCCCATAATCCCACCTTACATATTTAGTCTAGGTCATCTGGCCTTTTCCTTATTAGGGAAAAAAATCTAAATTCCCAGGATGTTATGGACTTCTCTATAAGTATCCCTTCCTCATCACTGGGGCTCTTCTGGTGTGACAGAAGAACAACACCAAGCAGAGAAAGAGGTGATACTATTTATTTGGGCTTGCAGTGATTCTGTAGTGAAAGGTCTGTGATTTATCTTCCTTGGGAGACGGGAGGCAAAGATCAGAATCTGATGCAAGGAGCCCTTGCTGACACAAGTGATGTAAACTGGTGCAAGCATCATTCAGCAACTGGAGAAGCCAGAACAATATGTCTGATCATCATGGTGCAATTTCCAAACTCCTCCAAGCTTGTCTTCATTCTTTTTTTGAATGTGAAGTACTGTGTGATGTATCTATTTCTGGAGATTGTGCAGGGTGAATGGGGTGGAACATGCAAATGTAAATATTAAGCACTAGTGGGAAAGGAAAGAAGCACTTGCTAAAGATGTCTAGACACCACAAAGAGCAATTAGCCAGGTTTAAAATTCTGCCAGCAAGTATACACGGCAGGAAATGCAAACATAAGGAGAGCAGAGCCACCAGGCTTCACTTGGCTCCTGCCACTTCATCAGGGCTAATTAAAGTGTTCTTCCCTGAGTCCTTAAAGAGATCGACTATGACAGCAAACAACTTCAAGTGAGACACACTAGTCTACAGTGACGGGGGAAAAGAACAACAGGGAGGCAGCAATCTGCATTGTTAAATCCCATTCTGTTATGCTCAGTGGAGAGTATTCAGAGCTGGGTGAAGCAAGGCCAAAGACAAGGCAAATGGATGCTCTTGGGTAATTCGTGTCACTATCCTGCTTATCACACCAGAGGTGGAAAGAATTTTCTCAGCCATCTGCAAGGTCCCAGCTGTGTTCTCCATGTGTGTGTCACTGCTCACACACTGGGCTTTTACACCAGTGTGACTCAATCATGAGTCGTATTTGCCACATATTCCTCAGTGAGTCTGGGTTTTAAAAGATGCATGTATGCACGCGCTGCAGCCAGGAACATGAGCAATGTTTTTAAGTAAGCATGTGCAGATCTGTGGAGGCCCTGAAGGTGGAAGCTTCTTCTACAGTCACTTTCCTTGCCCTGTCCATTTTTCCATCATTTCTACAGTGAAGTGTCCCTGTCTCCCAGCACTATGGGAGAAGGATCGCAGGACATTAATGATTTGGCAGTTACAGTTGCAATCACATCATGAGTATGATGCACAACTGCAGGCGCGTAAAGAAGGCGAATGAAGTTTGCAAAGACAATCATACGCTTTCTGAAGTTTCAATTTTGCAGCCAAAACACAAAAAGTGCATTTGTAT
Source organism: Cygnus atratus (assembly GCF_013377495.2). Classification (NCBI taxonomy): domain Eukaryota; kingdom Metazoa; phylum Chordata; class Aves; order Anseriformes; family Anatidae; genus Cygnus; species Cygnus atratus. The sequence goes on along the minus strand of NC_066372.1, from coordinate 14,326,861 downwards.
AATATACATACATCAATACTAAAGTAACAATTTGGGCCAAAATCAGGTTGGCAGCTTCTCTTTAAACAGTTCCATGCATCATTAGGTACCCCACAGGAGGCTGACTACACCAGCTACATCTTTATTGATAGACCAGAGTTTCTAGCCTGAAACAAAAAAATATTCACAGTAACCAGAGGCTGGAGTGAAGTGTCCCAGACCAACGTCCCCTCAGAACACAAGCAGAATCAAAATCTGATCTCAGATTTATATCTTGATGTATTTTGCTCTTCACCCAGGATTGTAATATCCTTATGGATGCTTTTTCTAAACAGGTTAGCACAACTGTTTTCCTGGGAAGATCTTTGGCAAGCAAACAGGATTTTTGACACGTGCTCCAACAAAATGTCGGCATATTCATATATGTAATACATATTCCTCTAACAAAATCACTGAAAATGAGCTTATCTTACCAGCAGAGTCAGCCTTCACAGTCCCTTGTATCACATTCTCACATGAAATTGTACATTCAGGAGCAAGGTGACTGGTGCCTGGTATTTCTATTTATTGCCTTCTATCTCAGATAACTAATATACCAGGAGACTTTGGAGATTCAATGGTACAAATTCCCTAGAAGGCCTTGAAATGTCTCAAATGCTTTCAAGGGAAACAAGGGTGATCTAGTGTACACAGAATTGTTAGTTCACTCAGTACTTAGCTCATCCCTGAACACTACACTATCTCCCATAAGACCCACCTTCCTTAGGCTGCAGGGCAATGCTATTTATCCCTATTTCGTAGCTGAGGTACAACGTGATGAAGGGACAAAGATTTTCCAAAGAGCTCAATATCCTCAGCCAGTCCTAGCTTCCCAGAAAATTCCAGACTTTTAGATGCTGAAAGAAGCTTGAAACTTTGCCTCTTTGTGCTGTAGTTGGAGCTCTTCTAGTGTGGTTCTCATCTGCAGTACCTGTCACAGCCCTGTGAGACTTGACCAGTATTGAAGAGAAAGTGGAGGAAATTGAACCTGGGTCTGCCAAAATCATGACCTGATCACAAGACCAGCAGATGACCAAGTCATATTATGACTCACTGCAGCAACACGTTTATTTATTTATTTATTTTTCAAAATCTGATCTGGTCATTTGTTCAGAGCTAATATACTGCCACCAAAATGAAAATACCCATCCAGCCCTAAAAGCTCACTTATTACATGCAATTTGTTGTTCCAATGAAATGTATGTGGGATTTATTGCATCTCTCACAAACCCTGGGCAAAATCAAAGACAATCCTGGACAAGTAAGTTACATGCACACATAGCTCCCCTCATCTCAGCCCTATCTTAGTATTTTTCTCTTGATATAGAAGTCTTCATGTTAAGATGCTAAATCTAGGAAGCTTCTGAAATGATAAATCAATTATGAAATGGGAACCTCCATTACTGTCTGTCTATTTAATTATTTGACAAGTTAATTAATCTCCTAAGTAACTGTAGAACTGCTGTTTCTTTGGCAAATGATAGAAACAAACTTTGGCAGATCCCATAGGTCTTGGCACTACAGTATCAATGAGACTTTAGAAAGTTATAGATAATAGACACTAAGTGAGGTCAAGCTGCCTCCATAGGAGTAACTGGAATTGCTTATTGCCTGAGGATGTTTATGTTGCTAATTATTTTGCTGCAGCTAATTATGGTTTGCTGGCTTAGTTGTTGCTAAGTTTTCAAGAGATTCCTTTATTCCCTTCAGAAAGATATCAGATCATGATAGGGAGGGACAGAGCCTCCTGCGTTGTTAGAACAATGGCATTGTCTGCCTCTCCTCAACAGACAACACAATTACAGCTGACATAATAATTGATGCTGAAGTTTTCCAGTGAGAAAGATGGACACACATTATTACCCCATCAATCTCGTTCCACATGGTGTCTTGTATCTCTGGTTTTTCCTACTGTGGCGGCAAATTGACTGAAGCACTCCTAACAGTCTGTTCGTGCTCCCAAGGGTACGCTGTGATGGGCAGAGGGCATCTTACAGGGCACGAGGAAAAAGGTGAGTCCAGTGGAAAGATCAGCCAGTGGGAATTGAAGCCAAACTTCCTTCCAATGCCTTCTTTGCATGCTTATGTCTTCATTACATAGTATTCATATTTCAAAGGAAACATGAGAATGTCCAACATCTACTTATTACACATGCACTGAGCACATTACACTGTTGCACCGAGGAACCATCTGACTATTAACAGCAACTGTCCATGATTCATATCCAATTCTATCTGAGTCTAAACGCAGACTCCTATGAGATTTCTGCCAGGTCTGTAAGTGTGTGGAAACCCCAATGTGAATGAGATATGTATCTATTTGACAACACTCCAGTCATCTAATCTAAACTTCAGTTTTGCCCAATTTAAAATAACATTTGGCATCTAGTTTATGTCTATTCACTGCATTTCATGTGCATCATAATCTATACATCAAATTCATGGAGCAGAGCTTAGTCCAAACACTACATCTCCTTTTTATATCTCTTCTTAAAAAACAATTTCTGTTTATGTCTGAAAGATGCGTGATTTCTACCTGCCCACTGCTTTTCCCAATAGCTGAGTAGAAAATTATTTTCTTTGGTTAATGACAATAATACAATTAGTTTACAAATATAATCACTTTAAAAAATAATAAAAAAAAAAGGGAACACAACATAAAGCCACTTAAAATACAGTGTCTGGCACAGCTGTATTATTCCTGTAATGAATAATCACTAAAGATATTATTGTGGATGCAGTTACCATGCAGCAATGTGAATAAAATGCTTTAGATGGAAAACTGTACTTCAAGAAAATGTATGCAATAGTACAAATGTATTACTGCCCATTAATATGTATTAATTCAATGGAAAATGCCTGACTGAGCTGGTTTACATAGATTAGGCTGGCAGGCAGTGAAAGGAAGCACTTGGACTTGGTTAAATGGGCTGTGAAGATAGGAGAAACTCTAATCCAAAGTATAGAAGCAAACCACTAAGATAAGCTGTCCAGTTATGCTGGTATGGTTTGTTCCTTCTCTCATTCATATTGGTGTTTTATTATGGTCAGGAATCAGCATTCAGTTCTCCTAATGCATCTGCTCTACTCAGTCCTCTTGAATCTATATTTTAAAACTTTCTATTTAAAAATAAGAATAATAAGACAATTCTCCCCAAGGTAGCTACTTAGTAAGAATCATCTCATTTGTTTTAGTGTCTCCAGGATGCAGAATCTGAGCTCCTGTCATTCTTGTCATTGTCAAGACAAGCTTATCCGTGTCTAAAACACTCAAATAATTCACTCATTGCTCTAACTTCTGCGCACGACAGGCAGAGGGTTGTTCCAGTTCTCCAAACTGCACAGATGAAGTGAGGTATTCCCACAGCCTTGGGGGGGAGCTTTCTCTGAGATACATCAGTGTTTTGAATGATGCCAAATGCACCCTTCTGCCCAGACACAGTTAGTTACACATACAAAAAATAGTGATTTCACTTTCCCTTCTGGCTAGAAATCTTGTTATGAGACAGACCATTATGGCAGTCATATGCTCAACATAAGATACAGTTTTCAATGTGTGCATTTAAAACCACACAGCACAATTCATAAAATAATACTTCAGCTTGGTGGCTCTGTCAGCCACATTTCCTACACGAAGTCCCACTTTTGGTATGGGGATAGCTGACAGCTTCACTCTCTTCTGCGTGTGCAAGAAGAGACATGAAAGTGGTTATTATATTTGTCCCAAGAGATCCTTTTTTTTCTTTTTTTTTTTTTTTTTTTTTTCTCTTTTCATTATATGAATAAAGGTTTGGGACAAGAGATATATTGGTGACCTGCAATCTTGGGGCTGAGCACACTGAAGCTAGCCTGCTTTCCTAATGTAATACCTCACATGTCTCCAGAAACTTTGTTGTTCTTCCTCCAAAAGACAAGTATTTATACAAGTTTGAGGTCTTGGTGACAGCAGTCAGAACAGGTCAATCTTTTACATTTATGATAGCATTAGCTGCATAGGCAAGACTGCTAAAGTTAAAAAATATGAAACAGCTTTTTCTTGGAACAACGCTATAGGTAATCTTCATTTTACCCTTTCTGTATGTATTCTCCTCCAGTTATGACTGGGAAAAGATGTGGTATTTCAGCAACCTTTATTTGCATGGACCAACTTAATTTGGATACTCAGAACTTGATCTATAGCCCTTTCATATGGGGCACCAGGATATAAGCATGCCTGAGAGGATAAAAAGACAAAAAGGACAGCCTTGTGTTTAGAAAAATATCTTTACATATGACCTTGCTAGGACACAAAGGTTATCCAAACCAGTGAAAAATGATATCATAAATGACTACAAAAGATTTACTATCTTCTTTGCACAAGCAGCCTCATAAATTGTATGCGTAATCCCCAGTCTAGCCCACATCCTCATCCAAATTCATCTGCCTTGCATAAAACTTAGTAACCTCTCAACACAGCTGACCAACAGGAGAGCAAAGAGTGGAGTTCTTCTAGTATGTTAAATCCCTTCCCTCCAATAAAATCCCATGGGACCTTTAATGGCCACTTTTTATCTAGGAATTTTTGAAAAGATGGAGCTCGGATCGTTCTTTCTCCTTAAGTTTATATGCACATGGTTCCCAGGGCTCTAGTGACATTCTAATAAGTGTATTGAATTTTGAGCTGTTCAAGGGCTTTTGTATATTATTTATGAGAATGGATTGATTTCTCTCTCATGTGAAGAAATACATGCAAAATTGAGTTTTGTTGTGGTTGTTTCTTTGCTCGATGTCTCTGATATGATCATGGCTTCATAACAATTTCAATGTATTATTGCCAGAGGTATTATAAAATAGGGAAACATTATCCTTCATGTCATAATTCTTTCTGTGCTGAATAGACTCATAGACTCAATAGCTTTTTTTGTTTGTTTGTTAGTTTGTTTATTGATCCTTATTTTGGAAAGTAGTAAATTAAGTGAATGCTGTTAAACAAGAGGCCAAATTCCCCTGTAGTTTCAGCAAGATGGACTTCAATTAGCTATGCTTCCATGACTATGCTATGATGCTACTCATAGGGAATTTATGACATTGTCAACAAATCTGTGAAAGTTAAGCTCCTGTTATTATCATCCTGAGCTCAAAAATATAGATTTCTTATAGGGAAAAAAAGCAGAAAATACAGGGGGGTTGAGATGCTCTAATTTCTGCCATACAATCATTCCAGCTGTGCGGCAAAGGGATATTTGTAACCCACATTCTGGTAAGTCCTTAAAGGTCTGTGGTGGCCAAAACTAAATAACTATGGGACACATGGAGTTTGTCTCCTTCCTCTGTTATTTCACTGTAGAAAATATAAATAGGGAATTATAATTCACTGGTTATTTCAGTAAGAAAATGAGGAATTATCAACCAAAGTCAGTTGATGGCAAGTTCAAAACATACAACAGTGGATTACTCTATAAACAAAACATTCTTGAACTCCTTGTCACAAGATGTTGTAGGTACTGAATCTTTATATGGGTTCAAAAAGTAGGCTGGATAAATAAGGAGAGAAACTTCTGTAAGGGACTAATAAATATAAGGATATCACTGCTAGTTCAGAAAGTCCCTCACCTGCAAACTGTCTTTCACAACGAAATTTTCTCCCAACACTATTCACAACCAATTTGCTGCTAATGTAAGAAGTACATTAGAGTACTAATGTAGAGAATTTTAAGCCTTCCCTGAAGAAAAGCTGATGTTGTTCCAAAATGCAGCTGTGTTGACATTACTGTGGTGTCTTGATCTGTTGATGTATCTAGTAGGGACACAGCCCTGCAGTGCTGCTCAAGGTGTGATCACTGTCACAATCATGCTGCTTTGTAAAGTCACAGCAGACCCTCCTGCTTTAACTCGTTTTCATTCTTTTTCTTTTTTTTTTTTTTGGTGGTGGTGGTTGTTTTGGTGGTGTTTTTTTTTTGTTCATTTGTTTGTTTTGTTTTGTTTTCCATTTCCATTGCTTTCTCTGCATTATCTTCATGTCTACTAATTAGATTCCCAGTCCAGGGTGTTGAACTGGCATTTTATGCATCAGTGTAGAGGGTGACTTCTCTGAACCCACCCTGTACAGTCATCCCTATTTATCTTGCTGATGCAAGTCTTATCTCCTGTTCCCTATTGCTCAAAAATATGCCCTTTAAAGTTTTTTATTTTGAATTTTGTAACTATTCAAAGACTATTACTTTGCCTTGTCTTTTCTTTTTTTTTTTTTTTTTTTTTTTTTTTTCCTTCCGCTAATGGCTAAGCAGCTGCAGTTTGTAACTTCGAAGCATCCTGGTGCTGTTGTCAAAAATGAAACAATCTGTACTTAAACCAATTTGTGAACTCCAGTTTCCCTGCCTCCAGTCTGCTGAAGTGTTCATGCCCATCATGTCAATCTGTTTTTCCAAAGCAAAGAATGCTCTAAGTGCTAACTAACCCACCACAAACTAAGGCTGCAGGCTTTGCCTAGAAAAACTATCTTACCACATGTAACTACATTTTTGGGGGGCAACATAATTTAGATGGACCACTGAGGTCTGGATGAAGGGCAAGGTCATTTTAAAAGGTGAATAACATGTCTCTGTCATTGGGGTGTAGGATTTACCTCTGGAATCCATATTAAAGGGAATCTCACAGCTATCAGGGAGTTGTGAATATTGTATTTCAGTCTGAGCAAAATGTACCTAACTGCAATGCAAAAATATGTGCTAGAAATAGACTTGAACTGGTAAGATATAGGACACTGAGAATGAACACAAATAATTCTAAACCAAGGTACCAGCAGGGGACTGATAGAACATATAACCAGGAGATTGGCTGTTTGTTTCCTTATTCATACTGTTTTATGATTTCATTTCTGTGTGCTGATTAAAAAGGGACTAAAAAACAGTTCTGGAGATGGAATATTTGGGGAATGTGCTGTGCAAGTTTCCCCAAAACAGCTCTGATACAGCCAAGTCCTTTCCATCTTTAACTTAGCAGTCTGTTTTAAAAAAACATTTATCGTAATTGATGTTCACTCTTCTGGTGGAATGAGATCATTCTCTGAAATCTGATCTGAATGTGTCTACTATTATATTTTATCAACAGGTACATTTTTTTTATTTTTTTATTTTTACTAACCTTGTCCTTTAGGTCAAAGTGTTTTTGTCCTCTCCTGGTGTTTACAGCACTGAAATATTCATGAAATGCAAACATAGCTATCTCAGTCTTCAACTTTTTAGGCTATGCAAGCCAGGTCTTCCTAATTTGTCTAGTAGGGCCAGGTTTCCATTCCCACAATTACATGGCTTGCTCGATACCACGGCTGCTCCATTTTTCAGTCTACCCCTTTTGACCATCAGTCACTAGATCAAGAGATTTGGCCTTGAACAATAGCATCAGTACTTTTCTGTTTCTAGCAGAAATAGGCTAGCTGCTATACTTAAAGGCCACATTGACTTTTTTAATTGTGACATCACATTGGTGGGTCACAGCTACCTATCATGCCATCAGTTGCAACACTTATATTCCTCTCCTTTTTTGTCATTTCCAAGTGACAGATTCATGAATCTTAGTCAAAAATATTGTTACTGCTACTTAAATTCATGACATTGCAGTCTATACTAATAGATTGCATCCTGTTTCTGTTATTCCAACTGTCAAAATCACTGAGCTCTTCTTGTATGACAGCCCAGTCCTTCTTCTCATTTGTGATGTTTTCCAGATTTGTACCCGCAGAAAAATAGCTATACTTTTTGTACACAGAACATTCATGGAAGTTTAAGCCAGATTAGCCTCGAGGAAACCTTTCCCATTATTATCCTTCTTCCCACCTGACATTTTGCCCTTTAAACAAACCTATTTTTGTTTCCTCTTCAGCTGTTTCCTTGTTTGCCTTAAAATTCCTGTGCTAAATGCCATATTCTCCAACAAAACTAATAATATCTTACACAACACCATATCAAATGCTTTACTGAAATCTAGATCGATCAGATCTACTGCATTTCCTTTGTCTAGAAAATCAATTATCTTATCAAAGAAAGAAATCAGGTTACTCTGGCACTCTCTCTGTCTCTCTATTTAATATTTACATATACTTCCATGTCTCTAATTATTCTCTCTTTAAGAATTTACTTTAAAGCTTTTGTGTAGTCCTCTCTATTTGTGATCCAAGTGGTTCTGACCTTGGTTTGCAGGGACCCTATACAATGTGGTTCATGGTCAGATCCAAGATTTAGATGCAAATGTCAGTACAGTATCGTGATATGCAGTCAGAAGAATCTGTGCATGGGGAGTGCAACAGGTGAACTAAAATAATGAAGGGCTAAAACTATCAGGAACTCAGGAAGCATTAAAGAATCTTTGCCTTATTCTTATACTCTTTTATTAGACCCTTACCAGAGGTAGGATACTCTCTTGAAGGCACTTTAGTCTGTCCTTGTACAGCTGTTTTAATGGTTTTCTAATGAGGATGTCCTGAGCTTACCCTGCTGCCACCAAAGTATACATTGCACTACAGGAAAGTGTCTTGGAGGGTGGAGGTTCTTACGCAAAGTATTTGCTGCAGATCTACCGACTGAATTATGTCCTTTTACATGTTCTGTCTTTGGTGTTCTACCCACCATCTCCCAGAGGGAAATTCAGCTATGACAAAAGCATCTTCTCCACCATTGCTTGATATTTTGCTAACCAATTCACATCCTTCAGAAGAGCAGGACCTGTAATTGGTTTTGCAGGGGGAACACCTCAGAGAGAAATACTGCTCTTCTCTTTTTCTCTTTTTTTTTCTTGTCTTTCTTTTCTGACCCATGAAATATACTATCCTCATCATGCTGAAGCTGCCATAAATGAAAGTCTGTCAGTGTTGCCATTATAAGCCCTATTTTTAAACAGCTTATCATTCAAGGGCAAAGTTTCTTTTTCTCTCCTCACCATGCTGGGTGAAAAAAGGTCAGGTACAGGCTACTGTCCAAAATACATTTCCTTTGAATTTTTAAACATTAAAATAAGCACTGTTGAGCAAAGATGGGCCAACAAGACTCCAATGTAAAAACACACTGCCATTTCACCCTATGAAGTCAGGCACAATGCTGAGGTGGAAACCTGAATATAAAATAATTAAGTTATAATATTAATTTCCTTTATCCTGCAAACAGTCTTAACTGGATTCCCACAGCCAGGCTCCTTCAGACTTTGGGAGGTACATGAACCAGATCTGTTTTTCTAATCTGTGCTCATAGAAAAAGAAATTATCTCAGCTCTTTTTAAAACAGGCAGAAATAGCAGAATTTCCAGGAACCTCAGGGAGACAAAGAGCAGAACACAGTGTCAATAACTCTACATAAATTTAAACCTCTGTGTAAGCTTTTGGATTCTACTGGGATGAACAGGGAAGTAATACTGAAGGGAGAGAGATCCAGGAATGAAAGACAGAAATTTGACCTGCATCATAGACAGATGATCTGTTGGTAGAAGAGTAAATGTAGGGTAGTACAAAGGCAGTTAACCTCCCTGTGTCCAGATTTCTCATCCATAAAATGGTAATAATGATACTTGCCTTTGTGAAGCACTTTGAGATCTGTGGTGGAAAAGTGATGTATAGAGACAGACATTGTTATTTCAAAGAGACAGAGAATAGCAGGTGTCATAGATCCGGAATTGCACAATAGACAAATATTGCGGGGAAAACTGTGGGAGTTAGCTGTACCCTACATTTTGTTGTAGCTTTAATAATGTTGGCAGCTTTGCTATTCAAGTGCAATATTGCAGGTAATCACTCCATTGCTCCATAGCTGTCAGGGTGGGGATGAGAAACAGTTTATTTTGCTGGAAGGACATAATTGGAGCCAAACAAAATAATCTGGTATGGAACGATTAGCAAATTCATTACTTCTCTGCAGATCTTCTACAGAAATTCCCACACACTCTTGTTCATTTTGAGTATTCACCAATTTTCTTAGCCATCAGTGACGCTGTGGAAACCACTCTACCTTCTCAGAAATATCTGCGTATTTCTCTGTTGTGGATGACAAATTGCATGCGATTCCTCATCCGGATGAGCATCTGTACCCACATCTACCTCTCACACATCGCTCCCAGCGTGGCTCAGGGTACAGTTCTGGTGGCCACAGACCCGTCCTTGCTGAACCCCTGCTGCTTCCAGGGGCCGTGCCTGACTTTGCATCGTGCCTCCTTTCATCTTCCCATGCACTCCATCCCGGTGTTTACTGAGGGAAATCAGAGTGAAATACAGCGGAGCAGATTAATATCCATCGTGAAGGGATGTGGGGAATATGCAATCACACAGCCTGGATGCTTGGCAGCTCTGCATGCAACAGGAGAGGAAAATCAAAGGGAAAAGTGCATGCATCAGAGGGACAGCAGCCAGGGCCCTCTGATTAGTCTATGCAGAGTGTGCCTGGAAAAAATCAGAGGGGATTCTCATCTGAAGAATGGCACTAAGGTCAGGCCACAACTCACACCACCATCACCCCAAGCAGGGCACACATGCCAGGAGACCAAAGCTCCTGAAAGCTGCCGGGCTGATGGCCCCATGGCCATATTCCTGACCACATGGCCCAGAAAACATTGCAGATGTTTGGTCATCGGTAACCGTGCAAGGTTTTCAATTTCTAAAGCTCTTGGGTTCGTCCACAAAGAGGTAAATTATCTCCTCTATCACTTGTATTTCGAGAGGGTTGGGGGAAAGAGTTTAGAGACCCGGTGTTGCCACAGACTGACCTCCCGTGCAGAAGGGACAAAGCTGGGGGTGGCAGTGAGTAGGGGATGGGGAGCACACACAGCTGCACACCCATTGCCTGCCCAAGGTGAGCCACCACCTCCGCCGATCGCCTGCTGTCCTGCCGACTGCAACGCGGGGCCCCAGCCGGCAAATTGCCACCTAGCTCATGCACAATCACAGGCATTTCAGGTAGTTTTGAAAATCCCTGTCTGGATAAAAATGGAGCAGGAGCATCAGACCAGGCCGTCCAACTGAGCTAAGTACCCGTCTTGGAGCTGCACTGAGAGCAGCTGAGCAGAGCGGAGCTGCCAGTGGTGCTCAGCTGCCTGCGGATCAGCCAGCTCGGCTCGCACAGAGGCTCCTTCCCTCCGTGCCCTCTCAAACTCCACCCCAGGCAATGCAACAGAAGGTTTCCGTGACCGTGCTTCAGTCAGAAGTTACAGACAGATTGGCTTTTTGCTGTCTGTGGTCATTGGCTGGTTGAAGTCGCCCTCCCTGGGTGTTTCTCACCCTGCCCACGAATGTGTTACTCAGCCAGAGTGGGGCTCGCTGCTATTTTGTCCCCTGGCCAATGGCTGGTGATGCTCCCGTCACCCTCTGCCCTGACCCATCCCCAGTCTTCCTCTGCAAAACACATGTGGCTCCTTCATTGCACAGTCACAGAAACCAGTATTTCCCCCACCCGCTTCTTTCACTCATATTTTGCGTAAGCAGGAAAAAAACCCTTGGGATGAAATACAAACCATTCCCATAAAATTTGTATCGCTCTCCTCAGGGCCTGCTCCCCACATTGAAAAGGAACATAGCAAAAGCCAGTCTGTTGGTTGGAACAAACACAAATAGCTTAAAGAGAGGTATGATAAATCAAGCCCACATTGCTGTCATATTGTGGTCTGGATGAGGTGAACTATCTTCCGTCCTTGATGGCACTAGCAGGATGTTTTTCTATACCAAATTACAAGAGGTTCATGATCACTGAGCAGAGACATTAAAATAAAGCTGAGGGGTGACTTGCTGAAACCATGGCCAAAACTGCTCCACTCTCTGTCCAAGAAACAGCTGCCTGATCTCTTGCATTTGTGGAATCATTTTTTAGATCAGAAAGACATTTTGGGATTATTTTATTTCAGTGGGTAATGCAGTTTTGGTAACACAGCAACTTTTTGCAAATTTATGTTTGCTTCATTGAATCCTTCTCACAGGCTGGAGGGGGAATTTAGAAACTTCATTTTGACATTGAATTTGTTACTTGAATCTAAATGTTTCATTTCGCGATTTTCAAACAAAATATTTTGATCTTTCCATTGCAAATTTAGTTTGGTTCAAAATTACTTTCCATTTCATTTTGAAAGGTGTGCTCAAAGCCCAGCTATCACCCTTACAAAGGAACAAAAAATGTTTTGATTAAACTAAGATTTTTTTTCCTTTACTTTCAGCTTTAAAATAACCATCAAAAACAACACAGAAAAGAGGTGTTACTGCTAGTGAACCAAAAATTCCATTACCTGAAAGACTGTTATTCTCATTTCAGTATAAGGTCTTGACCACAGAGGGAGGCTAGTGTGCAGCACACTGCAGTACACACAACCCACCCTTTTGCATAATAACTCCCCCAGTGGATGCTCTCCATTGAGGACAACATAAGTTAGACCATTAGAAGATAAGCTGTTCCAGTCAAAGGCAGAATGAGGCTGGGATTCAACCCATTTGAATGTCCCACCAGGGTTGGGTGACCACATGACTACATTTTGACCCAGTTGTTAAAACATTGGTGATTCTACAAAGCAGAAAAAATATATATATAATAATCTGATTTTTGCTCAACACCCACTCCATGAGGCAGGCTGACTCAGGAAGGCTGTGGAAATTTAATGTATGGTTTCACATGAGCTCCTCCTTGGCCACCTCTACCAAACCTTGACAGACACAGAATGTGGAGAAGGTTCAAACAAATACCCGCATGCCAGGGCCTTGATCTGAGTTGGGCATGGACTTGCTCTGTTGCAGCAGGCTGAGAATAGCCTCACGGGAAGATGTCTCTGACTCAAAGGCTGCTGTCTTTGCCAGGGTAACTCTGTGCCAAAAGAACAATCCTAGACTTGCTGCTGGGGTCTGAGTAGCATCTTCTGCAATAGGAGAAATGTAATACTGAGCTGAGAAAATGTGGCTTTATAAATTTCTTAATCCATTTTATTGGCCAAACAATTTCTTCTTGTGCCTGTAACCTTTCTGCCTCTGACTCATCTCGCGTTGTGCTCCACCTTGTCCATGGGATGAAACCTTACACCCATCAGCTCATGTCATCCAGAATGAAGTCTGACAGTGACTGTAAAACCTCCCTGGGGAAATTGAGTGCAAGCAGCTGCTGAAGCCACAAAAAATGGGACTGTATGGCATATAGGTCTGGCCTGCACATTGTCAACATACAAATACACAAGTAATGCTCTTTTGTTGGCCTGGCTGGTGCACCACTACTGTGACTCTAGCACATCTCGGTTCTTAGGGGAGTGCAGGGAGACAGTTGCAGAGCTCCCTGAGCAATATCCTACACAGATCCTGTTTTCTCAACAACAGCAGAATCTGCAGGACACCAGAGTAGAAGCTCTTTTCTGTGGCTGTTACATGGCTACATCGTCCCCATCTGGCTCAGATGTTAGCCAGCCACAAGGGATCAGCCCTCTTGCTACTGTGATAGAAGTGTGATCTTCTGGTTTTTTTCCAGTAGCTTGATCTGCCTTATCCAGGGAAATCATTGCAAGTCCACTGTGCCAAGTCCTGATCCCACTGAAGTCAGTGACACTGCTCCAGTTGACCTCAGTGGGACCATGATTTAAGTAGAACCATGTAATTTCTATAGGCTTCTTGCACAGTTTATGTAGCATATGTGCTCTCTCTCTCTGCACGCTTATTTGACTTTCACACTCTTGATGGAAATGTGTCTTTATAAATTTACAAATAGCGCAGCAGCTGTGTGTTTATATAACCTCATTTGAGGGCCACATGTATTCTCACCCTTGTGCTATTAATATTTATACTGTCACAATCACATACACACAAATACCTCACACAAATACACATGCATGCTGTGGAACAATAAGGAAAATAGATTAAAAACACTTCTGAGTCAGTGATGCCTTAAAAATAAATAAATAAAACTGAAAGGCACATCTAGGTTCTTGAAAGACATTATGAAGGAACTTTTCTCTAGATTTCGGTGACTTTGTGCAAACTGCTGTGCCTTTGCACCCTTAGCTTCTACACAGCAACATCTCTCCCTGATTTGAGGTGACCAGGATGCAAAAAGTTTTGCAGAGCAAGCCAGATACTCCAGCCAGTCAGCAGATGGGCAATTTATATGGCATCCAGGACTGCAGGCACTGCAGGCTATTGAGGACAGGGCAAGTGACTCCCCCACCAGTATAAGGCACATTGTTCAGAAGGCCACAATGAAGCTGGTTAACAGCTCTTGGCAGAGATTATTTTTTTAGTAAAAATGCAGAATTAAGCAGATTTAGTCAATCTGCAAATTACTCCTTGCTTCAAATGCAAACAGAAAAAACCTGCCAAACATACAGCCAAGATGTTTTATTTTGACAATTTCAGATGAAACATTTTGATTTTCTCATGTGAAAAAAAAAAAGCATTCTTGATTTTGCCTCCATTTAATTTTCTCTGTTCCAAAGGACCAAAACTATTTGTCCCCTCCTAAGTATTGATTACTTCTTTAGATCCCTGCTTTGTTAGAGAAAAAGGTTTAAATGATCATTAATGGGTGGTCAAGTGGAATTTCTTTTCTTCCCCACCCTCCACACAGATTTTCCAGCTCAGCCAATGAACCAGCTCTCTGTAGGAAGCCTAATGCAGACTTTATTTTTAAGGTCCTAGGACCAAACAGCAAAAACATGAAGGTACGAGTAGGATGGACTTTGTTCACTCATTTGCACGGTGTGCACGCGAGGCAGAGAGCAAGCAGCCTTGCTAAGTCTCCTCCTTCCCTTTTACAAGGAAACTTCACTGGGAGACCACATGGCCGTTCTGATGCCAGCAAGTTCCCTGCAGATGGAGAGAGCAAATAAAAATGTGCATATTTACATTATACATGCAGATTAGATAGTGTGCATTCCTCACAGCTTGTCCCTGAAACACCCTCCAAAAGGAGCGTGGGGGAGAATGCAAAGAAGTTGCATCCAACTCTGTTCTCTTATTGTCTCCCTCCCACACTCTTGCTCTCAAACATGTACCCCTGGACAATTAACCCTTTACAATTCCCTGCATCATGGACAAAACTGTCAGTGCCTGGCAACCTCTACTTTAGAGCAAAAGTGGAAATAGTTTCTCTTAAAATATTGCTAAATTCAGCCAGCAGAAATATCTGCAAGAGGGCAGTGGTAATGATGAGGGAATTAATTACTGTGTTACCTAAACTTTGCATTATCTGGCAAAAGAAGAGAGTGGGTGTGTGGGTTCATGTAAGGGGTTACCCTGGAACAGAGACAGAGCACTGAAATGGGGAGCTGAAACCCTTTTGTACTTACCCTCCTGAGTGCCAGTGGCTGCTCATGTCCCTTCCCATGGAAGTCCTGCTGTGAGCTCAGTGCAGGGAGAAGTGGGTTACTGGGGGGAGCAAGCCAGCGATGGGACACCCAATGTCTGCTCCTGGGGAAGGTCAGATGGAGCTTCTTTGAAAGCAAAGAGTGCAGGAAGAAGAGCAGTATCACCACACCTCTCCCCATACTGTGCTGGATTACTTTTAGACCCCAAAGCTCTTGCCTTCTGCCGGGCCAGATCCTGGATACCTGCCCATGGACAGGGCTGCTCAACCCCATTTGCAGTGGAATTGCCAAGTGAAACCACCAACTTGATCCACGTCTCCCTTTCTTAAAACACCTGGAGTTTGGCCTTCTCCGTAGCTAGGCCCCTGCACCTGCTGCAGTAACCTACAAGGAAGAGGGCTGGGATTATCCTTTGCTGCCAGAGCCAGGGCAGCAAGAGCCTCTGGGAAACCAGAGATCATCGCTTGGGCTATGAGGAATCACGCTGTTAGGCATACATGCTCCTGCATTCATCTGTATCTCCTCTCTCACACTGCAGCACTCATGCTTGCACTTCCAAATGAGGTTCCTCAGGGCATTTATTCTCCAGCGAGTAACACGCTCATTCACACACGCTCCCCTCGCCCTCCCACGCAGCCCAGCATTGCAGCTCTCCTGGTAAGTTATGCCCCGTTTCTCTCCAGGAAATCCTTGCCGGGCTCTGCCAGCTGCCACCTCGCTGACAGATGTTCTGCTCAGGCACACTCTATCATTTTTACATAGTGGCAGCCTGGTTAAATATTTCACGGCTTGCCCCGAACTTCTAGTGCTCCCGGTCAGGGGGAACAGTGCAGCCAGGTCCAGCAAGGGTCACGCATGACTTTGGGGCACTGACCTCTGATCTCCTCGTGGTCTTCCTTGCAGGTTGGTCACAACACCGTGCTTGGGAAGAAGCTTTCCTTTGAAATAAGGTCGACTCCAGCCTTTTGAGATACAAGGAAAACTTGCCTGCATAGTACCAGCTGCAGTAAAAATCTTGGCTGAATATAAGACATGGAAGAATGAGAGATTCATGGCGTCTTCTAGGCAGAAGAATAAATTAGACTTTTTGATATATTTTTAAAGATGCAGTTTGGCAATTTATATCCGTGAAATGTAAATGCCTCTGACTTTTGCCATATAGAGAAATCAACAGAAAAGCATGCGGTTATTAAGTACTGAAGGGTGGGATAGGTGAGGTGCATGGCAAAAAAATGAGTGCTTGATTCTGGCTGGAGCACAAAGGGATGGGAGATTTCTTGGGGTACTGCAGGTTTTAGGGATTATGAAAAGTGACTCTTCAGGTGTTGTGGTGTAAGAAGCCATCTCAACTCCTTCTTACAGGTTTTATAATATTCTTATTGCTGTGATAGCAATGGTATCAGAGTAAATGAAATATGACTTAAAATCATAATGTAACTAAAACAATTTCCTTGTTTCATGTTGCACATTTACAGTCTCTTCTTCAAAGATCTTGCACATAACTATTTTATTTTGTTCTAAATTGTCTCTCACACTACTTTCACCAGCATTATAGCTGGGTGCTTCCAGTATTACACCAAGGAACGTGACTAACATCTCTTACAGGCTGTTTGTGACAGTTCTTTCTCAGGAAAGATATTATGGGCTGGACCAAAGTAGCTGCTTCTGACACTGATTAGCTCATGTGGCTGTGTGAGATTAAAACCATAGTTTAAAAAAAAGGGAAAAAACATCCTGTTTAAGGTCCCAAATCAACCCCTAAACATATGTGCAGACTTAAAATTAGGAAATTGCTTTTGCATTTTTAAAGAACATCCAGCCCTCATTCACTTTGCATATATAATATTGCCCATTCAGGGCCTCAGATCCCTGTTTACATTAGTGTTTCATCAAATTTATTTTCCAGCATCAGAACTCTTTGGTTGGTCAATCTCAACCCTGTTGTGCTCTTTTAAGATGTGGTGGACCAATTCCCAGAATGGCGAGCACAGAGTAAAACAATCAATCAGCCCACTGCTGTCCTGGAGCATATGAAAATGTAATGATGACCCCATATTTTACTGCAGAGAGGGAACACCCGAAGCACTGCATGAATGAGATTGACAGATCACCACATTTATAACATCTTAAATGCAGATCTGGAGTAATTTTGTTTAAAATTGGAAGAAAATAGTAAAGTCAATGTGGCACAAAGTAGCACGCAAGTGTTGTGAATAAAAGCTTCAAAGGGTACTAAAGTGCCATTGATTACCTTTGAGAGGATCTTTAAGATCTCAAGTCCAAGATAAAGAATTTACACATACACTGTAATGTTAAACCATCATCTCTATATTTCCAGTAATCACTTCTGCAGTAGATGAATCCAGGCATTAGCATCCTGTCAGGATTTTCTAACTAAAGGTACACAAGGAAATCACAAGAATTTAGATTCCAGCTAAGTTCAACAGTATTATGCCCTTTAAAAAGCCTCCAGTGGTCACTTCTGCTCTGTCAGCTAAGATATTAAGAGAGATTAGTATGCCTGTTCTTAATGATGGCTTAATATCTTGCATATCTGGAAAACCAAGCAGAATTCAAAGGTGGCAATAAGATGCCTCATCACCTTTCTCTATATTTTTATCGTGCCTCATACCATCGCTTGTTTTATAGAAACAGAATCTAATAAACTAAGATCATATACTTTTGGGGAGAGGAGAGGAGGAGAAAATTACACGTTTGGTTGATAATGATAACAAGATTGCCGTATGAAGCATTTGACTAGATACTGACTGTCATTTTGAGGAGGAATTTAGAACAAAGCAGGATAAGCGTGGCATGGGTGAAGTGGATTTAAAGCTGACAGTGCAAAACAGAGAAGGGAACGAAAAGGGAAATCATTCAGAGTGTTTCCTTGTGTGGCCTCCAAGGACCCCTAGCTCTCCTGGAAAGCAGTGACCTCTAGAAATACACGGGTGATTTCAGTGTGGAAGATGCATTCCCTTTCCTCTAAGGCAATGGGTCGAAGAAAAAGAGAAGGAAGAGGAGAAAGAAAGAGCATTTTTATATGGGCAGGTATCCATGGCAGAATACTGCATCATGTACTGGTCTTCACAGTTCAAGAAAGCTGTTGGGAAATCAAAGGTGCTTCAGAAAAACAAAAACAAAAACAAAAACAAACAAAAAAAAAACAGTAATTGCTCCTAAGATAGGAAATATCACCTTTGACTCTGAGACCTCCACCCAGGTATCTTACCAAAGACAAGCTGATGGGCTGACTTGGTCACAGTCTGGAAACTCTTTCTTGGGGAATGCATATATGGCAATAAGCTTCTCAGCCTGGCAGACAAAAGCAGAAAATTACAGTGCAAATTACAAATTAAGAACTGGGCTAATTTGGCTTAGGATGTGCACAAATTTTACAGTGAGAGTGATTAAGTCCTGGAGCCATTTTGTAAAGACTGTAGTGGATTCACAGTCATTTGTGGTTATTACATCAAGATCTGATGAACTTTTACAATATTTTTTATTTGCAAGAATTGATTCATGGCAATTTGTGTAATGCAGAGGCCAAACTGAATGGTCACACTGGTATCTTCTGGCTTTGTGGCCTGAGAACTTGAGGAAAGGGATTTCTCTGACACACTCCTCCAAGGAGGGAATGATACTCCTTTTACAGGAGAGGATGGAGACCCTGAAAGATTGAATGTCTTGCCCAGGGGAGTCCATCACTGCTTCTTTCACCCTTCTTCATTACTACCTTTTTTGTTGTTTCAACCCTTGAGCAATTTTTCTCATTTGTTTTTGATGTTTTGGGCTTGTTTTAAGCCTACCGAGTGATGATGTTCCCTGCTTTGCTTTTCAGGCAGGTGGATTGCAAGGAAATGACAGCAAGGCATGTTCTGGGAGCACAGTCCTCTGCGTACAAGACACCTGTGAGCATGCGTAGGAGCAGACCACCGTCTGCAAATGAAGCCAGGGAACAGACTGTGTTTGCAGAGACCTCCCAACAGGACAGCCTGGAAATGTCAGAGCTCCTTTCCCTTGCAGCCTGTTCTCGGGGAGTGCAGGAAGAAGCTCCGTCAGGCCCCGGGCTGCTGTAAGGAGGGTGCTGTCATGCAGGAAATCTTGGCAGAAGCCTTCCTTCACTGAACCCTCTCCCAGCACCACACAACCAGCCCAGCCAAGTGAGTGACAGCCACTAACAGGCCATCTCCAGCCTGGCCCAGGTCCGACTCACTGTGTGAGCCAATGCTCGCTGTCACTGTGCTGCATTACCTAGGCAGAGCCAGACAGGTGGCGTTGGCAAGAAACCAAGGAAGAAAAACACTTCATTCCCAGGGAGCAATCTTCCATCTGAGATGGCACGTGATGCAAGGTGCAGCGTGTGTTGGCCGTGAGATGAGATGTGCCTTATAACAGTTTCCAAAGTTTTGGAACTAGCTCAGACTTGAAATCCAGAGAAATTTGGTTAACTTGTTCTGTTTTGTCTGAGTAGCACTATTTTTTTTCTGTGTGTGTCTTTCGGCTTCATCTCCTGTTGGGAGTGCTGAAATTCCGTCACAAAAGCTGCATCATCACTTGGCTTTTTATTATAGTTTTTCAGCACTACATGACTGCTACTGCATCTCCAGCCATGCTGGAAATGGGAAGAAACAACCAACAGCTCTTTAGATAATGCAAAAAGACCATGCCTTCCTGCTAGCAGCCAGCTGTGCCTGCATTTCCCCTCTCCTCCAGCGAGATACTGATGCTGCTGCAAGACTAGAGATTAACTGGAGGTCCCCTTTAACTTCAGGAAGACTATTTGCAATGAGAGATATTTTTCAGAGTGAGCGAGGGAGAGAGCTCCCTTGAGGGGTCCCTAATACCCCTCCGTGCATTTACCAGTCCTCAGTAATCTCTCCTCTGCAGGCCTGTCCTACCCAACCCTGCTTAGCTGGTAATTGCTGAAGGAATCAAAACACAAGGTATGGCAGCTGCAGGCATCCAGTGGAAAAAAAAAATCCCCACATGCACATGCACAAGTGTAAAAGAGAGACAGAAGGAGAGAAAGCACATTAAAGGAAAGACAACATTTGCAGCAGGCTGGTGTGTCCTTGACCGAAGGAGACATCAAAGACAGCTTCAGTGATTTACTCTTTGACAGGCTGGCATCTCTGTGATTCACGGAGCTAATCAATTAGGTGATACATTCCCCCTCCCCACCGCCCCTTTATTTTTAACAGCTTCTTGCCAAGAGTGGAAATGCTCCAGAACTGAATGGGGACCAGCGTCCTGACCATGCTTCAGGAGCTGACAGGCACCAGCCCAGCAGGTCTGAAAGGGGATCAGGACACTGCCAAAGGGGATTTGCCACAGCGGCCAGGAGCAGTTTAGCCCCCTTTGGAAGTGGATGCCACATTTTCCTGGGTCATATGACACAGATGATGTTGCAGAGTTTCATAGCCCCTCCATTTAGTTGGATATATGTCCATCCCTGCCTCCCCAGTTCTGTGCCACGTGAAGGCTTTAAAAGCCTTCCAGCACTTGAGTCCTTCAGCCATGTGCAAACAGAGCCTTGCCCTTCAGATTTCTCAGATTGTTGGCTGTCCTATTGCAAAATGAGAGACACAGTCACAGCAGAGCTCTTCTTAGTGAGGAGCAAGTCCTGGGAGGCACATAGACTGGGAAATGCACCACAAGAGTCTTGTGGGACTGAGCACTGCAGCTGGCGAAGTACTGCAGAAAGCAGCCTGCATTTAATGCTTGTGTTTCCTGTCCTAACGAGAAGCTGCAGAAATCTGGCCACAATATGGTACAGTCAGGGAGATGGGAGCAGTTGTTGGGGTTCAGGGAATAAACCCCAACACACATGGGATGTTCTGAAGCCCACGGTCATCCCAAGATGGAAACCTTTTCAGGGACACACATGGGGACAAAACCACTGAGTCACAGCCAGAATGTGAACGAGCGAGTGAGTGGTGGGATGCTGAGCCAGCCATATCAGCACTTGCACTGTTTAAAATTTCATTGAAGATAATATCAGAAATCTCTATCCTTTTTGCCTGCACGTCTTTTCTTCTGAACATGGCCACTGTAGTGCTTCCCACATGAATATGCAGCAGGAATGAGTCTGAGCAGTCACAAATCACAAAGAGAAAGCAATAGCACTGCATTGATGTAAATCCAGGTTTGGGAAAAAGGCCCAGTTAGTCCTGAAAGAATGGGGATTTTTCCCTACTTGTCTCAAGAGCCATGACCTGTACTGGTGCTTGATGGAAACTATTTCAGGGTAAGTCTTGATGAATTTTTCACGATTGATCTTTCTAGAAGAAGCAGGATGCTAACAAGGAAGAGAGGACAGTATTGTGCACTGGAGAGCAACATCTGATGGAGATTTGTAGGAGAATTTGGGAGTTCACACAAGTGTTAGTCCTGCTTCTTAACATCACGAGACATAACAGTTGCATGAAGAAATTCTCTCCTCTGGGTTCATACTGAAGATTCCTCTTATGTCTCACTTTGTCACATTGGGAACAGAGGATGCAGGCAAAAACCTGACAGTCTTACCCCATGCTCCCCCCTCATAGCACAGACTGCCCCAAGGATGTTGGGGCACACCAGCTGAGCCCTTGCTCCTGCCTCCCTAGAAGAGTCCCCTGTGAAAACAGAGACATTGTTGAATATTCTCTGATTTGCTCTGGATGAAATCTCTCATCAGATCCTGCTGCTCTTCATGGCAAAATACCCGCAGGCAACAGAGTCCAATTTTTACCCGTTCAGCTTCAGGCATAAATTTGCTGTCTTCAAAGTGGAAACAGGATCAGATGGCAGAGAGAAGGGAAAAAAAAAAAAAGAAAAAAAAAAGTCCTTCACCAGCTGTGAAAACTGCCCTTTTAATTTTCATGAAAAGATAGAAAGAAATGTTCTGCTGCTTGTTTCATCCCTCATTGGTGTAATCGACAGAGAGAATTTCCTCTCACCCATCAACTCTAAGGTGTCATTAACTGCTGGATCCGTTTTTGGCTTTCCTCCTTTTCCCTCAGTGAATTACCTCCTTCGAGATATCACCTCTTACATTCACGTTCAATTTTGGGGGGCAAGTTTTATCTGTTCTGCCTGTGAGAGGAAAATGGTTTGTTCCTCTTGTCCTACCCAGCTTTCTCTGTTGTGGTAAATCCTCTACCTGTTCCTGTTACTCCACTTTGAGGTCTCCCTTCAGATGTTAGTCGTTCTGTTTTACATCTAAACCATACCTCATTAAAACTGTGCATCAGTCCAGATTTCTGCTCATTACAACAGGCAGAAAGCTCAGCTTATGGGAATGCAGTTATAATGAGGGCAAAGAGTATGGCTCAAAAACAACTTCTAATAGTTCATTAGCAAAAAAAAAAAAAAAAAAAAAAAAAAAGACTAGTCAGACACCGCTGTAGTTTCCTCGTTCCTTCTAAAGATCTGAAAGCCATCCCCTTCTCAGCCCGTGGAGGTTAGCAACGTTTAGTCTTCAAAATCAAGGCGAAGCTGTCTTCTGTGCTGAGGACTGTCTCACAGCCTTAGAACTGTCCTGGACTCCCATGTCCTGTGATAATATCTGCAGATTTCCTGAGTCACTTAACGTGGTTGCTCGGTGCTTGTTTGTCACCTCCTCTACACCTGCTACATCTGGGAAGCAGCGAGGGGAGCCAGCACTGCACACTGGCAGCCCAGCTGCTGATGCCCCCTGCTCCCCTGTCTCGGCATGGATCCCATCCTGCCTGATGCTGTCTCCCTGATACCCTGCTTTTTCTCACTCGTGGTTGTTGGTTTGGGATGTCAGCCTGACCCAGATTTGGAGTCCAGGTAAAATTCCAAATATTTGCCTGAGTCCTGTCAGTGGGATTCTAGTCCGGGCTGGTGATGTATGACACACGGAGAGTTTTGCTTTGTGTGTGTGTGAAAAGAGAGAAATAGAAAGAAGCCATCAGGCTAGCAAATAAGTTTTAAGAGTCCACATTGACTCTGGTCTTCTTCCCCACCTGGGTAACATGCAGCAAAAGCAGCTATATACCTAGAAATATTATCAAGAGCTGCTCATTCTCTAATCCATAGAGGAGCTAATGTCATTGCCTAGGCTTTACTCTGCCCTTGCTCAAGCAAGGCGAGTAAACACTGTGTAAAAACTGTAAAAACTGAGCAGAGACCTTAGGATTTATGCACTTGTTACCTTGCAAGACCATCTCTCAGGATGAAGCAATTTGCACGGTGAAATATCAGTGCACTAAAAAGCTTAGAAGGAGCTTCATCGAGCTGGCAGCCCTGTTCGTGTGTTCCGATTAGCTACTCACAGCACCTATCAGAGAAAAAGACTTCATCAGTGGTGGTATTTAATGCTCAACTTTTGTCTCCATTCAGCGCAGGCTGAAAACGTAACATTTTGACAGTCTCACGAGATGCTGTCTCTTTTTAAAGGAGAGCTGACACAGAGGAGGACTTCTGAATGGGTGATGTCTGGCCTTCAAAGGATTGAAGACTAATTATGCCACAACTAGGCAGTGCCCCAGCCTTGGGGACAGCATGGCTGTCTTCATCTAGCAGGCTTGAATCCCGTGCTGCACCTGCAGGGCCATGAGGGAGCTGCTTGCTTCGGCACCCTTCTCGTGGCTGAATGTGCTGCCCAGCTCGAGATAAGCAGGTATCAGCACCCCTGGAGGAATATGCTCCTCAGTCAGAAGGAGGAACACGACTATATTTGAAAGCACTTTATTTTTAGCTCATCATTCATAATTTTGCTTGTGTACGTCACGGTGACTCACGCTTTGTTCCTCCTTACTCGACCGTGTGCCTGCAGAGACAACAACGTGATTGCTTGTTTAATGCACGGTCTCTCTGTTTGAGAGCTTGTTGTTTCAGCGAGGTCTGGGAGCAGCAAGGGCTTCTTCTCAGCCAAACACTTTCATGCTGTGAGTTTGTAGAAGTGTCTTCTTTCTTTCTTTTTTTCTTTTTTTTTCCATAAGAAATGTGGTTTTTGTAAAATGGAGATGTGGTAAATGCATATGCACTGGTCACATACGTCTGAAAAAAAAGGCCTCCAAACAGAAAAGGAGCTCTTAACACAGTGCAGAAGAGACCATCCTGTGCACCAAATCCTGTTCATCACATCGCTGCCAACCCCCTAGCAGATGTTCAGTCCAGACGATTCCCCAGAACATCTGTGCCATATCCTCTACCTGCTGCAAACCACAAAACACCTCCCTGCAAGACCTCCTAATAAACTGCAGACCCCGTGAAGAAAACACAAACCCTTCGAAATGATAGCGTATTGCAGAGAAAAATGGGAGAGATCAAAGGCAAAGAAAGGAGCGAAGAGTTCCTAATGGTTGCCTCGTGCTTTCTCCATGCACTGGTACTGACTTTTCCTAATGTAAAGCCATGGCAGTGGGCTAAAAACAACCCCTTTTTGTTACCCAGGAGCTCACGGCTCACCTAAGCCTTCTTCGATCCCTCCAGTGAGCCATTAGAGAACCAACTGTTGTGAGGTTGTTTTAGCAACAGTTTGAAAAGTGATTTTTTATGAGCTGTTTATTACTTTCTCAGATTTATTATGTTCCATTCAGACCGATTATGTGAAAAAAAAAAAAAAACTCTAACAAAACATGACCTAAAAAAAAAAAAAAAGATTTCTAAAGAAAATATGGACCAGGGTTATTTTTCCTTTCTTCCTTCCCCTCCTCCCCCCCAAACTTTTGGAATAAATGTCAGAATTAATTTCAGTCAACATTGCCAGAAGCAATCATTCGTCTTGAATATTTCAAACTTGGAGTAACTAAATGAAGGTTCCTGAGAATGAACGTAGTTGCAGGAGGAGATTTGTGAATCCGTTTGTGAATCTAAGCCGGTTTTCTGCTTCTTCCTATCTCAGAAACCTGTGTGTCTCTGGCTGGGCATGTAAAAGAGGACATACCTTGTGGAGCAAAACATTTTCAAACTTTTAAAGATTTTTCCAGGAGTGATGGTGCTGATGGGGACCTCTCCACTGCCCAAACCCACATCACTGCCACATGTTGCACCAAGCAGAGCCTGTGGGAAAGATTTCCTCTCCAAGGATACAGGGCTGTGCAAATTAATGTTACACCAGGCTGGTCAGAAGCATCACAGCTAGATGGGAAAGGGGAGTTCTTCTTCTGCCAACAGTACTAATCTCTGTGTTCGCACTTTGGATAAAAGATGGCCTGTTGACAAATTAATTTTTTTTCCTATTTACCCTGTATTTTCCTTTAACAGTCCCAGCTGGAGATCAAAGTCACAAATTTTCAGCTGACTTCCAATTTGTGCTATGCTTTGGAAGTGATTTTTTGGGGAAGTACATGTGCAAAGCAGGTAGCCAGTCCCCGACATGGCTGCACCAATCCTGCACCCCTCGGTCCATCCTCAGCAACAAGGGAAGTATCCCCTCCACTCGGTGCCAGGGGGAGCCCTGCTGCTGACTGCAAAAAAGGCTCTGGGAATTGCAAGACCAGGCCCTGGGAAATCCAGTGAGACTGAAAGCTGGCCACCTGGCTGAATGTTTTAGCTTTCCCCTGACAGTTAATGAGATTAAAGCCCAGGAGGATTCCCTGGCAATTACAGCGGATGATGGGAATTTGGCTCCCGCGCAGCGATGAACAGGGCTCACACGAGTGGCATCCTGCAGGGAGGGGGTGGCGAGTCTTTGTGGGAGAAAATGTGTGCCCTGGCTGTGTGAGGCACCAACGTGTCCCTGGCACATCACTGCTGGTTGCTTTTTATGCTTCTTTTCTGGGCTGTCCGTTGACTGAAAAGGCTGCAGAGAACGAGCTCTCCTTCAGCCCTTAAAATGGTCTCTCTCGGGTTGAGCTGTGGCATCAGGATAGAAATGAAGATCTCCAGTCTCCACAGTAATTAATACCCATCCATCAGCTTTAAGAATCACCTGTGTATAATAAATGCAAGAAGTTAAACATCTTGCTGCTGAGCCTCTGCAAGTTGTCATCTAGGCAAGACAATTTATGGCACCTTTCCCGAGCATCCTGTCAAGGGCTCATTCGTGTAGCTCCTCCAAAGGCCATACACAGCCTTGAGAATATAAGAATTCAGAGATTTGCCCTCCTGCCTTGTTACCCTGCGTGATCATTTCTGATAAGTGTTCTTGTTTAATCATTTCCCTGAGTAGAGCCCAGGGTTCTCTCGTGTTTGTCTGTGTCATATTAATAAAGGTCCATTTGGGAGGATGCTGGGGGTGGAAATGATTTGACCGAGGTTAAGTAACAATTGTACAAAATTGTTTTGACATTATGTTAATGTCTGCTTGTGTATTATCCCCAATTTAAAGTTAATCACCAAAATTACCGTTGCAGTTCCCAAAATCTAATGAAATAAGATTTGTTGAGGTGTGAATAATACAGAAATTGAAAAGCACGCAGTCACTATAAAAAAAAAAGGAAAAAAAAATTAACTGCTAGCTTTAACTCTCTGAGTGCTCATATAAACTGAGGTGTGTTCACAAATTAAATCAGACCTTTACCACTTGAAATTGTGCTGGTGACGGAGTGGGGCCTCAGCAAAGTGTCCTGCTCACGTGCCTGAATGTGTGCACAGAGCCTGGCGCAGCGGGGTCCCACTCCGTGTCTCAGCTCAGGGGCATGGCCAGACTTTTCATGTTAATAAGTATGAATTGGTGCTTTAACGGTCAATGGGTTCAATCATGGCTTGGCTGTGCTAGGATGAACATAGCTGATCTGGGAAGATAAAGACAGACCACTGCTATCATGAAAAAGCATTAAAAAAAAAAGAAAGTCATTATCATAAGTTCAAATAAAAATGTTATAGGTAAATGGTAGCAACAGGAACTGAAAAAGATGGAGGAGTCTGTTTGCTTCTCCTGTTACGTCTGAACGAGTATGGGCAAAAAGGAGGAGGAAGAATAAGGAAGCATCAATGCTGCACTGACACGAGAGCATGGTCCACAGCCCACTCTTAGCTGAATTTCAAAAATTAGCTAACTCCTTTCCTACACAGAAGCTTGATGCAGGAATAATTTAAAGCAAAGGATGTCACAGTATATGAAATTGCAAAGAGGATTTTAATATATGTCTCTGTAGAAACTGGAAAATGAAAAATAACTCTGCTTTTGAACCAGTGCTTCAACCACAGGAAGAAAAAATACAGTAATTAGGTTTGGGGAAGGGTGTCCAAGCAGCACACCTACAGGCTGCCTGCTCTTAGATATTTGAGTAGGGTATAATGGGAAGGGTGGGAGAGCAGCTAGGCTGTGGGCTCAGCTGAGGGGAAATGAAGCTGGAGATGGTGCTGCCATCAAGGCTCGGTGGTTTAGGGTGAGTCTGCAGCGAGAATAATGCTCTCTGCTTCATCTGTACCATTGTGGACCCTGTAAGCATGTGTAGAAGGAAAGAAACAAGCAAAGTGTGGCTGTGGCAATGGTGCACAATGCAAAACACATGGAACCAGCTGCACAAAGAGAAGAGAAAAAAGTGTGAAAAGAGCCCAAGAAAGGATGGAGGAGAAATCAAGCTCAGACAATTGCAGCAGCTTCCCTTCAGAGTTGCCCCAGGCATAACTAAAAGTTGCAATTAATTACCGGCCTAGTAACGTATTCTTATGTCCAGAATGAAGTAGAAGAAAGACAAAAATGATGCAAGGTGCTTATAAAATCCATTCTAAAAGCAGGTGTATATCACTTCACACTCCAAACTGGCTAACTTACTGGGTGAGGCAGCAAGAATCACATTTGTGATAGAAAATTCCAATTTTCACATGCAAAAGAAAACAGTCTGCATTTTCGTCTAGTTTTCCTGAGACTGTGTACAAAGATATAGTCAGTGACAACCTGACCTGTCCCAGCACAGTAATTGCAGCCAGTTTTGTGGATAACAAGTACAATTTCAAGTGCGGAAACAAGCTTGAGAAAGGCTGAAAACCTGATCCTCCATATGCCTCAAAAAGCTACAGAATAGCTGCATTGTTGGCTTTAATAAATTCCCCATGGATATTTCAGATCCTCTGTAAAGTGTTTTCACAAAATCCTGTCTCCAACTTCTTCACCTGCCAATCTCTCTAAAATGACTCTTGTCCTTCTAGCCACTTTGGTGTTGGGACTTTTTCTGTGACATCCAAATGGGGACATTTTGATTCACAGAGGTGAAAATTAAAGATGCTTTTCTCCTTCACTTTTTACTGATTTTGTACAGTATGGTGGAGCCAAATATCTATCAGGACAAAATCGATAGCAGAAATATGAGAAAACGCCCCAGGCAGAGTGTACTTCACGTGTGGCCTCTGTAGATGTATTTCAAAAGGAAAACTAATATACTGAATTATTCCATGAGTTAATGGAGTTGAGAAAACGCCCATTGCTCCAATGGTTTGAAAGGAGGTAAATTTTAGAAATGTTGGCAAAACCAGGATCATTCCACCCTGAACTTTCAAGTTGAGGTTCAAAAATCTGTGGACTTCTGAGAGTTTGTGTAAAGTTTCTTGCCTCAGTAGTACCATGAGGAAATTGAGATCAAGAGTGTGTCTTCTTCTGGTTAAAATGGCATTAATGCCAAGCTGTGTGTGACAATGTCACCTTCTTGTAGATAGGAGAATAAGTATAAGCCCTTGCAGTAGGACAACCACCTATGGTCACATCAACCTGTCTGCAGTCAGTCTGGATCACGGAAGCCAAATAGGTCCAGGCTGGGTTAATACTGGGCTGGGAGTCCAAGAAGCAATTGCAAGTTCTGAAGGCAGAAGCTGGGACGTTGTGGTCACAAATGCAAAGCAAATATTAAACCACAGAACAACAAAATAATTGGAAAACAATAACAACAAAAATAAACAAAAAAAACCACCTTTGGATCCCACTGCTGCTACCAATCTAGCGGTAGGCAAGGCTGAAAAGGAAAAAAGCCCACAGTGATTAGCAGAGATTGTGTGTTAGCTAAGGGTCTGGGTGTGTCCAAGGAAGCAGCTCCAGCAAAATAAAAAACAGATCTTTTCAGGAGATCTTAATCCAAACTTGTGCCGCAAACAGGTAGCAGGTGTAGTCTAGTACATTTTTATTTAAATTCCCCTCATTTTCAGTGTCACACAAAAACTATCCCAGGACATCCAAGTGTGTTTCATAAGCTGACAGTTACCTCCACTGGGCAGAGTTCTTCCGAACACAATTGCTAGTCTAGTTAAGTCTTTCTACTATATGATAGTTCAGAGCAACTTCATTTTCTAATATGGTTTTGTTAACAGAGAGTTTTCCACACTCAACCAAATCAAACTGCTCACTGGTTCTTAGCAATTGCTAATTAGACATGATTTAATACCTTGGGAACCCTTTGCCTTATCTTTGACATGACCATTTTGCTTTTAATTGGAGAAGGCTTTGTGGACGGACTGGTGCCAGCTCAGCCATAATATTTTTTCCTCTGATTATCAGCCTCAGCACAACCCTCTTTAACACGCGCTCAAAGTTCATTGGTACTTTTGTTTTCTTGCAGAAGCTTCTGGGAGGTTACTAAGAAACTTAGCATGTTTGTAAGGCTATGTTATGATAGTATCTAACACACAAGGTTATACAACTCATTTAATTTATTTAATGTGCTTACAATGAAAGTCACAAGCTCCACCTTCTACCTACAGCTGATTGCCTGTAGTGGCTGTCAACAGCCAGGTAGAGCATCTGTCTGCACGGTCCCAAACTTGCCATGGCTTCAGACATGGACAGACAGCCTGCTTCAGCTTTAGCTTTGCTCTGGCTGAGCAACCAGCCTTCAGGTTGTGTGGGTGAGTTTGGCTAGCCTCTTCCCACAGAAAACAAATCATCTGCAAACTGGAACTCAGGCCAGCCTTGCTGAATGGTTAGCAAAATGTTCGCTTAGCCTGAAGCTGGGATTTGTGTTGTCTGAGCCAACTTTCAAGAGAGGCAGCAACAGTTTCTAGTGTTGGGTGGATGCCAGGCGGGTTATGGAAGTTATGAGCAAGTGTTGAGGCCTGTTTCAGACCCAGATTTCAGGGATGCAGGCTTAGCAAAGCGAAACAGGGGAACTTTCTCATGTAGACCCCTGAGAACTGAAACTGTAGTTTTCAATGCTTTTTTCTCCCTCGGGATCTGGCTGTCAGCTGGGGCCCGTTTGCACATCACCCCAGGTTTGCAGATACGTCCTAGACTTCTGAGACAGAAGTCATTTCATTTTAGTTCTTAATGGTGGTGCTTTAGAAACCACAAAGTTGCCTGAGAAACTCGTGCTCACAGGTCTCCTTAGCTGTCTCTCCAAGTTTCCTTCCAAGCTTTATGGCTTCTCCAGACACACTGGGCTACTTTACAAATGGTTTCCATCAGCAGCCAGCCTAAAAGCTGCCCAAACCACTGTCCAGTCCTCTGCTTGCAAGGATTAAATAGTGCATGAAAGCTCTGGCCTCTGGTGCATTTGCTCTGCAATGCCCTCTTGGGCTCTGTCCTGTCTTCTGCACGCTGTCGTGGGGCATCCTTGAAGTTGATAATTTTCTGCCTGTAGGATAAGAGTCCTTCTGAGCCTGGAATAATAAGGCATTGAGAACTTTAAGACTATGGAAACACATGGGCTGAGGGAATTTAAAGGTTCAGGCCATGCACAGTAAGCCAGAGACTTTATGGCCGAGACTGGCAAGTTGGATGGGAGAAGGTAGTCTTACGGTAAGTCCTGCTTTGTCACTGGCCTGGTCCTCTGCTCAGGGAAGAAAACAGATTATTTCTGATATAAAAATAAGATCAACAGTAAAAACTCTTCATGTTGGTTTAATCATCCCGTTTTCCCTTGGTCCTCCTTTTGCAGACTTTGTAAACCAGAGAACTGTGTTGCTTGGCTGGCCGTGAGGGAAAGAGGTTAATACTGAAGACTACACAAGGTTCTGCAATTAGACAATTTCTTTGTAGCATAACGTAGGCGCCAAGATGACCTCAGAGGCCTTTTTTTGCTGTTGCAGAAACATATTGGACAGGTTTTCTCAGCAGCTGTGCATTAGCGTTCCATATTTAATGGGCTGATTATAAATTACAACAGCTACCCTAAGATCTTCCCATCACTCTGGATTTCTTCACAGCAACTTTCTTTCTTTCCTTCTTTTCCCTTGCCTCCAAGGACTGCTTTGCAAATATGTGCCATTTGGTGGGAAAGCAGATGGGGGGATAATAAAAGTTATGTTTTATGGATTCATGCGAAGATTGCTCTGTACTTTTTCTCAAAAAAAAAAAAAAGCTAAAAATAATAATAAAAATAACCCTCCTCATATTTCTTTTCAGGAAAAGAGGTTTCAGGATAGCAGTGCAAGACTGATAGCCATGGGAAAGATAGAGGTGAGCATACGCCACAGGATCTGAAGATAGAGAGATTTAGATAGAGAGATTTTTTTAGAGAGCTCCTTATACAGATGGATTTTTATTATTATGTTTTGCTGCACCTTGGGCTTTTGTTTATATTCTGGTTAATTCATCCCACTTGTACTATCTCCCTCCACATGACAAACTCAATAAGTGGTGTATTTCTGCTTGCTGGACTGCAAGCTCGTGGAATAAATTAGGGGAGGAGGAAATTTGGGAGAATCGCGGTCCTCTCGCCCACCTGGGAGAGACACACACCTGCTTGGCAGAGTGCAGGGACCTCCAGATTAGCAAAGTGGCCCAGCTGCTGGGCATCGGTCAATCACTTGCCTTCATTTCCTCAGCACGCTGAAAAGACCCATGAAGGAGGTGCTAAGTTTTAGACTTGTTTGAGATAGGAGAAGGGCTTTTCTCTCAGCCTCTAAATGCTAGCTGGCTTTAGCTGTGAGATGTGTTGTTGCTTTTGATTCCACTTTAACCAGTTTCTTATTTGTAGTTTGTATTTTTTTTTCTTTATTTTTTTTTCTTTTCTCTCATGTTATCTCCAGAGGAAGCCCTGAATGGGGATTGTTGGTCTGGTGTGAGTAACTAACAAAAGCTATGTTTTGATCAGGTATATTTATTTTTCTAACTATTTTGTTGGGGGTAGCTGGAGTCCTCCATGCGTTCTTAATGGATATGTAATTTTTCACTGAGAAAGGGATGCTTTTTGTGATAGAGGAAAAGGGGTACAAACACCTTTCCAGCTTTGTTGTTTTTCCCAGGTCCTATGATCAATGGGTCTCAGCCCTACTTGTAGTAGGGGCCCCCCAAATTTTTGTGTGGTGTGATGAATCCTCTTGTAAGAGTTCATGTCTCGGTTTGCTCTCTTAACTACCTGTTATTAACTCTTAGAAGAGATCTGTGGATCCCAGGAGTCATTAAGCAGCAGATTGAAAACGCCATTTGTAATTGTTTGTGAGCTAAGCCCAGAGCCTAAATATTTTTGGCTGACTTCTGAGCTTTGGCTCTTTTTCTTTTCTTCCTCTTTCCCCAGTGCATACCTCCATCTCAAGGGATCTGGAGATTCCCAGCCCAATTTTAGGCAGCTAAAACTTTTTTTTTCTCAGTTATGTTTCAGGCTTTTTGGAGCCTGAAACACAGCAGGAGAGCCAGACTAACACAAACCAAAAGTACATTTGCTAACCTGGCCTTTATCCTTAATGTGAGCAAAAGAGCTGTTAGGATGAGGTCAGTGGCACACGGCACCTCCGAGTTGGCTGAGATGTGATGGTGTGACAGCAGCCACCTGACCATAGGGACAGGCATGGGAGTGGGATTTTTCCGAGCAGAAAACCACTGAAAAGCTAAACTGCCCAGGCTGAGATTGATGATGAACTTGTGTCTTTTAGAACTGCTATCTATCTGTTGTGTGTATCTTGCTCTAAAACTGGCACACTCCATAGGTGGTAGGAGTAGTTTGCTCTTTTTTCAGAAGAAAATACGCAATGCCTAATGCTAGGGAGGATCTTTAGACCAGTGGAGAAAAGGTTGTAAAAAGATCCAATGCCTGTATTTGTCTAACATTGATTTCCAATTGGGAAATGAGGTGGATGTTTTTAACAATAGGATGATGAACCCCTGGAGCAGTTGCCTAAGGGATGTGGTAGGCTCTCTTTTACTAAAATCCAATATATCAAGTTCAGATCGCTTTTCTGAAGGAGGTGTTTGAGCTCAACAAGAAGTTCCTGGGCTCAGTAAAAGACCTCTGGGTGAATTTTTATATCTACAAGTAAGTAGGAGGTCAGATTAGGTGATCATAATAGTCTTTTTTTTTTTTTAACCTTCTGAGTTGAAATCCTTGAGCATGTACTTTGTAAAAGTCAAATCAAAAGGATGAGAGAGGTCTTAAAGCCAAATATTGCCTGCCAAACCCAATTATCAGGACTGCAGTTCAAAGTGGTTCATGCCCTTGCTGGGCCAGAAGCATTTGACCACTGATTATAGCAAAAGATGTAAGTGCTAGGGGAAATGAGAGGGCTGCAAGAAAAGGGCTTCCAAGTGTAGGAAATGTGTACTTTCTCCATGTAGAGACAAGACTGGAGAGAAAAGTGAATTGCCTCAGGCTAAGGAAGTGTCTGTTTTTCAAAGAGGACCTCCTAGAAGGGTGCAGGACCCACTGTGTTCACACTACGGTAGGCAAAACCTTGGTGGCAAGGAACAGAGCCGGGAGCTGCAAGAAAGCCACAGGGATGGCTCTGAGCATGGGTGGAAATGGAATGGAAGATGGGCAGCTGATGACAAAATTATAATGTGCATCAAAGCCCCTGCTTCATCTTCTACTGCAGCAACAGCAGCACAGGTGGACAGGCGGCAAGTTATCTTGCACCTCCAGGGTTTCCCTGCAATCCCTTGTAAGACTGCGAGAGGAGCTTTTGCTTCCCGGCATAGCAAGGAGAGAGCTGGCAGCTCCATTAATGAGCATTTGCAGCCAAGCCTGTCTTGTATTCGATGCACTGCATGCATACAGGTTATGAATAATTTCTTCCCTAAGAAATGAGCCCAGGTTAAAAATAGCCCCTGCATTTAGCTGCTTGCTGCCTCCTTCCTGCTTGCTGAGGCCAGAGAAGTGCTGGCAGTCATTTTCAATGTGGAAATGTTTAGAAGCTAAAACTCTCTGGTATCTCTTGCCAGTGTGGGGAGCTCTGGGGACAACTGTGGGGCAAGCAATGGGGTCTGGTTTTCTTCTTACCCTGGCCTGGAAGGGGACCTGTCTCTGGAATGAACTGGAGACAACTGCTCTGTTACATGTTCAGTTCCAGCCTTGACTCTCTGCTGAGGCTGTTAACAAAGGGCTAATTAACATTAGGCAGTTTTGTGATGAGCCTTTCCAGCTGGGGCTGTGGCAGGGCTTGCTGTACATGAGAAGGTGCCCTGCATGTAACACTACCTCCCTGTTACCATCCATGGTGAACTTGTAAAACAGGACATGTTTGGAGGGTACATGGGGACGCTTCCACTTGTATGTCCCTGCTTCTCTTCTGTGGGATTAAATCTGCTATGGGCATACAAAGTTGGAGGAGCTGCAAGGTTAGGGCCTTTCCTTCTCCACCTAAATAATGCTGATGCTTTCTCATTAATTCTCGGCTCAGGGCTTGCAGAAGGAGTTTGTCATCATACGAGAAGCAGGGGCACAGATAGCTGGTAACAAACAAGGGCTCCCTCATCACCTGCTGACCTGAAGGACTAAGTAATAGCTTATAACGGCACTGTAAGTAATGATATATCCTGCAGTTGGCAATGAAATAATCAGGATTAAGCCCAAAGGCGTGGTTGAAACCATGCAGCTCACACTGTGGTGAAGGGAATGAAAACAGAGTATTTACTTAAAGGACTGTTAATGAAGTGGTTTTTACTCTGACTAATCAAAGCTCTTGAGGTGTGTGGTGTTTGGTAGATCTTGCCTGAAGAAGCAGTGAAGGCTTCTGGTCTCTGCTTGGAAGGAGAGAAGGAAAGGAAATTCAGGAAGAACAAAATAATAAAAATAACACTTGAAATATCAAAAACTCGGTGAGAGATGGCTTGTTTGTGAGTTTCTGGCATACAGATCTCCACACAGAAATCAATCATTGGTGAATAGTGCTAGGAGTGTGAGCGGGTTGATTTTTATGCTGGTTCCAGAAGGCTCTGAGCCAAGTACCAGGTTCTGAGACAGCTTATTTGGAGCTTGAAGGGAACTGAGGAGCTGTGGACCTCCATCCATATTATCAAGGCCATGGCTACACGACAAGATTACTGTCATCAAGTAAACTCCTTCCTCTTTCTCCAGTACTCTGAAAAGATGCCATGTGATTGTTTTGTTGTGGTTTTGTTGTGGTTTTTTTTTTTTTTGAAGTTTTTGAGCCTGAAGCTTTTTCCCCTCTCTCCCCAGTGAAAACCTGAGTGGCTCCCTGCTCATCAAATGCACCTATGCCTTTTCTGTGGCATCCTTCCTGTAGAATTCTTCATGTGAGTACTCTCAAGTCCTGCCACTTTCTCTCTTCCTCAGCCACCACAGCAATACGTGCTTAAGGTTTCACTCAGTCTCTCTCCCTTGCCTTGTGGCTATGCCTTGTCTGTTCTCAGCCTCAGAGATTCATTGTAAAAAATGATCCAGTTTTCAGAAATCACAAGGTTCTGTGTCCTCCACTTAATTATTGTTTTATTTTAATAAGCAATTATGTTTTGAAGGCACCTCAGGGCTCCAGGCGTTAACCACTTATCACCTGCTGAGTGATTTAGAACTAGTGAAGCACATCCCATTTGCAGGTTGGAATAAGGCCTGAATCCTATCAGCAGACAAATGAGTTCAGAAATACTCAATGTTGTAGCTCATTGCTTAGGGATTCAACCCCTGGCCTTCAGAGGGGGTCTGATTGTGTGCTTGGAGGGGCTGTAAGGATGCCTGTTCCCTTGCTGTTCTGGTAAGAAGCAAAGGGCTCCTTAGAGGGTGTGAAAGGGAGAAGGCTATCTGTTGGCTCTTCTGTACTATTTGCTTTGCCAAGTATCTTCCACAAGTTTCTCTCAGTTACAGACCACAAAACCCTAGCTGTTAAATCAGCCCACAGCTTGGGCTTTCCATGTGTGAGAGACTTAAATCACCTCAAAGGTGAGACCTTTTGGGGGGGGGGCAAGAAGGCAGTGAGTCTCAGTTCCAGAACGGATGTGGAAAATGTGTGCAGTCTCCCAGGGCTGAGACATTGGGTACAATTATTGGTTTGTCTTCAGGACTTATTTTCCACCAAGAGGCAATCTGTGGAGCTCACTCCAAAAGCCTGAAACTTGCTGGCTGTAGCAATTTTCAGGAATAAACCGTGAGCATTTCCACAGATTGCAGGGTGCAGTGCTCTGAGCGCTAGTACCTTGAAGAGCGGAGACCTGGGTTATCAAATACTGGCTGGCTTTTTCCTGCAGCTTTTATGACCTAATGGTTTCTTTATTGTCCTCCCGCATCTCCTTGACTTCCAGGTGGCACAGTTGGAAGCCCATTTGAAAGCATAATCCCATTACATCTTCTCTATTTTTATGTCACACAGTAAAAACACAACGCAGCAGCTAGGTCTGTATTTAACTCCTCAGCTGGAAGGCTCAGCAGCCCAGCCTGTGTGTGCTATAGAGCATTATTATTGACATTATCTACAGTGTTAGTCAGCACATGTGCCATATGCTCCAAGGTCTATGTCCTCCACGTATTGACTGACTCGTTTTATATTTTCCATATGGGGTCTGTCCTCAAGGTTCCACACAGACTCTGAGGTATTGGGATAAGAATGAGAAGGATAATAAATGTAATAAGAGGAACAAGAAGGCTGAACATTGCAGGGAGACCCTGAGTAGCGTGAATAGGAGGCTTCTTCATGCATTTCCTCCTCTTCTGTTTGGAGATACAGAGCAAAGGAGAGGTGGACATGAGGTGAAGTGAAAGTGGGGATTATAGAAAATGAGATAAAGGAGAGAAAGAAAAGGATAGAAAGGAGAAAAAGCTAGAAAAGGAGAAATCCCATGTCCTTGTTGTGGAGAACTGTTTCCTCCCACTTGCTGCATGATGTGTCCTCTGGGTGTAGTAAACTTTAAAGAGTCCTTTCCATGTTGAAAATGCTTCTTTAAAACCATAGGTGCTCTGAATTAAATACAAGGTAGAAGTTCCTGATGAAGAGTGTGATTGCTACCAGTTGTGTTCCCCAAAGTAACATACGCTGTTCTGCTGCTGTTCCACAGCTCCAAGCTCTTGGCCCATGTGGGTAATGCCTAAAGCCCATTTTCTTCTCCATACTTCCCATTTTTCCAGCCAGAAAGAAATGAGGATGGGAGCTCTCTTTTTGGAGAAACACAGCCATTTCTAAGCAACCGCCAGCACGAATTACATTTCAGAGCATCCCTTATTGTGTTCTCACCTGTGCATCATCAGAATGGGCCCAATAAAAAGCCTCATTTCTCTTTATTTCATTGTGAGTTTTACCTTCCTTGTCCATTTGACCTTCCACTGTCATCCTTTATTTCCTTCTGGCCCTGTCTGCTCTGATTTAGAGACTGATGTTTCCAGCATATCTCTTGACAGAGAGAGAAGGATTCCCAGAAGACTGTGTCTGAGTCCAGAAATGTAAAGTTTGCAGGGGCTGGTCCGGCAAGGTCTGGGTAGTACTTGGTTGCTGCCTGGAGCCAGCTGGGCTAGGACGTGTCAGTTCTTTTCTGCAGCCCACTTGGTGTTCTCAGCTTGGATTTGAGGCACAGCTCAGCAATGTTTACCTGTCACATCTGTACCAAGCTGGGGATAGCAATGCTAATATTGCAACACCTTTAGCAGAGCTCAGTGATAGGATTTGACCCAAATTGCAGAGGGAAGAGAAGCAGCTCTATAAAAACTGAAATTCTTCTGGGTGGCAGGTTCTATTGAAAGCAAATAAATAAAGTCAGGTATGAAAGGGGCACGTTCTGATTTTTCTCTTGTCTTAGTGTGACTTGAATGTGATTTTATGGGGCCTCAAGCTAAGCAAGCACTGCAGGGACCCTGAGGAACTAGGCCGTGTTTGCTGAGAAGGCAACGTCATGCTTCCACAGCACTAGGAGGAAGAGCGGTGTGAATGAGATTGCATTGAATCAGCCCCCTTTCTCCCTGTTGGAAGCTTACAGAGGATGGAAATGCACTTGAAATCAAATAGACGTATCTGGACTTGCAAGTTTTGTGGGTATTTTCATTTTCTTGCCCTTCCCCAGGGCAGAGCTCAATGAAGAGAGCAACAAAATGTACCAGCTTTATGTGGCAAGGCTGGTTTTTTTTGGGGGGGGGGGGGAGGAAGAGATGGCTGTAGGGGTGGCCTCTGTGAGCAGAGCCCAGAAGCTGCCCCATGTCAGATCAGAGCCAGCTCCACCCGACTCCAGAAGGGACCCGTTGGTGGCCAGAGCTGAGTCAGTGAATGATGTCAGTTATGCCTTTGTGACTGAAGATTTAAGAAATGGGGAGGAAAAAAAAAAAAAGAGGAAGAAAAAAAAACAGCTATGCAACAGCAGCTGGTAGAGAGTATGAAGATGTAAGAGAAGCAGCCCTGCAGCCCCCAAGGTCAGTGCAGCAGGAGGGCAAGAGTTGCTCCAGGGATGGAGCAGAAGTCCCACTGTGGCCTGTGGAGATGCCCCTGGTGGTTCAAGCTGTCCCCCTGCAGCCTGTGGAGACGTCCCTGGTGGAGCAGGCTGTCCCCCTGCAGCCTGTGGAGATGTCCCTGGTGGAGCAGGCTGTCCCCCTGCAGCCTGTGGAGACGTCCCTGGTGGAGCAGGCTGTCCCCCTGCAGCCCATGGGTCCTACATGGAGCAGATCCATGCTGCAGCCCGTGGAGGAGCCCCTGGTGGAGCAGGTGGATGTGGCCTGGACGAGGCTGCGGCCCATGGAGAGCCCCCGCAGGAGCAGGCCAAGGGCCGGAGGTGCAGCCCAGGCAAAGGAGCCCACGCAGGAGCAGGGGGTCTGGGGGGAGCTGCCACCTGTGGGGGACCCATGGATCAGTTTGGGAAGGACGGCATGCCGTGGGAGGGACCCCATGT
This sequence comes from Cygnus atratus, assembly GCF_013377495.2. Classification (NCBI taxonomy): domain Eukaryota; kingdom Metazoa; phylum Chordata; class Aves; order Anseriformes; family Anatidae; genus Cygnus; species Cygnus atratus. The sequence goes on along the minus strand of NC_066372.1, from coordinate 14,287,713 downwards.
GAAGCAGGGGCAGAGAGTGACCGTGAAGGAGCGGCAGAGACAGTGTGTCAGGTACATACCGCAGCCCCCATTCCCTGCACCACTTGGGGAGGAGGTGGAATAGGGTGGATGGGAGAGAAGTTTTCAGTTTGCTTTTAGTTTCTCACTGGTCTGGTCTATTAGTAATAGGCAATAAATTATATTAATATCCCTACATTGAGTCTGTTTTGCCCCTGACAGTAATTGGTGACCAATTTCCCTGTCATTATCTCTACCCTTCAGTCCTTTTTTAATGTATTTTCTCCCCTCCTTCCTTCAAGGAGGGAGAGTGGGAGAGCAGTTGTGGTGGAGTTCAGCTGCACAGCAAGGTGAAACCACCACACAAAAGTGCCCTGGGTCTGAGTTGTTAAAATGGGACTAAGCTCTAAACCAGTGTGCAGACCTGTCAGGGGTGATGAACTGGGGCAAAATTAAGATGATAAAATAGTGGACAGACTTGGCTAAAGTAGCAAAGTACACAGAATTCCTTGGGTGAAGATAATCTAGCTGCTCATCATCAATACATAGATATGATATATATCTAAGAGCATATGATCTATCAGTACTTATGGACACATTCCTACTTGAAATACAGTCTTCCAATCTAGCTATTGTGTTTTCCTGCAACTAGGAAGCATGGTTTCTTTGAAACAAGATGTAGTCTTCAGACAGCTGAAGGGATTCCCTTGCTGCCCAGCACTCAGGGTGATAGTGAAATATTTGCAGTTCAATGGGAGATGCTTTTAGGGCTGCATGAAGGAGCAGCAACTACTATGTGTGGAGCAATTATATAGACATCAGTTTATGCCTGAAGATCTTGAACTTGCATATATAAGCTAGACAGAGATACAGGGTTTGTCCTGATTAGTGATGGCAAAAGATGCATGTCTGAGTTGCATCAGAGCATAATCCAAAGGATTCTGAATGATGTGACCCTTTGGAGAGAATTATGAAATGCAGATATTAGAACTGGAAGTGAATCTTCATGAGGGCTTATGATCCTCCTTGTACTTGTCTTATGGATGCAATATAAACATATTTCCTTCATGTGCTTTTTTTGTTTGTTTTGTTATTGTTGAAATGGGGTGATGTTTTCCATACTCAGTCTTGGTGGATGTGCCTGGGGCAGTGATGAAACACAACCTCTCTAGCTCAACTTTTCTGTCCCCATCATCTCTATACAAGGCTTGGGCTGGAGGATGAGCGACTACTCAATATTTTATCCAAGCCACAGGGGAATGGCTGGTGAAACAGGAGGGACACCTTGATAGAAGAGCCATTTGAAGCAATATTAATTAGCAGGCAGCCAGTTCTGGACAATTGAATCTCAACTCCAGATGTTCCCATTCTGACTAAGTGCTTTAGCAAAATGCTTAATTGATTACAATCTTGTGAGCTCTGTGTGTGTATGATAAAAACCGAGACTGCTGAGCTAGAGGGATTGTCTGTTGATAGCAACACAATGCAGTGAGTATTTCCTCACCTTTTAAAACTCATTCTTTTTTATCATGGGGAAACCAGACTAGGCTACAAAAAATGTTCTTTAATTTATGATCTTTATTGTAGTCACTGTGCTAGTTAAAGTCACTGAAGGCTCAAGTATACATGGATGAAATGAAATAGACACATCTGTGTTTGGCCTGAAAGGCCTTTGAGCCTTGTTTAATGAGGGCCTGCAAATTTAAAGCCTTCTTGATTTCTGTACATCTATATAACAGGTACAAGGACAGGGGGGTAAATTAGAGAAGAAATAGGCTGTTGGGATGAAATGAAATCAACCTGAGCTTTTGCCCCAGGCTGTAATTGAACCAGAGCTGAAGTTCAAATAAGAAATTCCTTTTTTTTTTTTTTTAACCTGGCCTTTGAGTTCCAACCAAGCTCAGAAATGTCAAACAAGTATAAAGTGTTGTTATAGCTGACATCTTGGATGGAGGGGAAGGAAGGGAAGCTGCAAGGTAAGGGAGGATGTATAACAGGTAAAGTGATATTTTGCAATGAGATTATATGGTGCCAGATATTTGACCTGGATTCTTGCAATTGGGTGGGAAGAGGTTTTTGTTTGTTTGTTTTTTGGCAGATCAGATCCAGCTTCTGGTGAAATCACAGAGACCTCTTCATTTAGGTTGAGTGGAAGCTGGCATGACCATAAGGGGGCATGATGCTCACAAAAAGGTTCTTCTCATGGTGACTGGTAGGCTTGTTATGAGCCAATCCATTGTGGCTTCTCACCAGGAAAATGCACTGATTTCAGTGGAAACATCTCTGACTTCTTTGTCTTATTCCTTTTGCATATTATAAAAGCTAAACTGAGAGTACTAGAGGAATAAAACTGTTGAATGCTTTTTCTAAAAGTATGGAATATACTTAATGGACAAGACTGCACAAAACAGGCATATTGGCTGGTAATATTAGTGTTTTGTGCTGAGAGAGCAATTCTATATTTTATTTTGCCTTTTCTCTCGAGAGTTCCAGGGCATGAATTTCTGCAGCATTAAAAGCTGCTATGAAGACCTCAGTGCTGCCTATGACCTTTGAAAAATATGGAATTTAATAAGAGAAGGGGATCTGAATCTGATTTGCTGAAATACCCAACTGCTTATTCCTTATCATTTGGTTTTGCTGAATGCATTTAGTCCAGGTGGGGTTGTTCATCTGTGAGCAAGAAACTAACAGCTTAAGTCTCTGCACCTGACCTTCATGTTTCTCTGTGGCTTAAGAAGGTTCGCGCCCCACTTAATTTGCAGACACTGTCTGGATATTTCAGTCTGATATCTCAATATGTGTGGCAACAGGTAAATGAAAATGAAAAGCCAATTTTAGGGCAGCTGCAAAGCAGAGACTTAATAGCTCTAATATGAGAAATTTAGGAGTAATGAATTTGTTCTTTTGAAAAATAGCATCTATTTTTAGTTCTCAAAGAGCCTTGTTTTCTAGGGATCAGTGACAGGCTGTGCTACCAAGGTGTGTAGGTTGATTTTGGAGAAGCATCCAGCCAGCTTGCATGGGGGTTGATGTCTTGCAAACTCCTGAGAGCACACTGGCACACGAGACTTCCTATTAGATTTGTGCTATAAAAGCTGTAGCTGAGCTGTTCCTTTTAACAGACAGTCCTAATCCAGCCAGCTAGAAGGGAATGGCAACTCTGGAGGAATCCAAGATGCTTTGGCTTCCCTTCTCAGTGACAAACTGAGCATGCTTCCCTCCTAGAGCACTGCTTCAAGCTATGCAGGGCATCCTGACAGCAGCATTGATGGGACAAAGGCTATTTATGTGCAAAACAAAAGAAAAGGAGGTGGGATTTTTTTCATCTCAGTTTCAAGTTCCATTGATCTTCAACAGAAACTGTAACCTTTTAGGCCATGAACTGACTGGCAAGAGCTACAATCTCTCATGGCTCACATGGGACTGAGATTCAAATACCCAGAATGTCACAGAGTCAGATTTGGGCATCAAATCTGAGCCTCTGGCAGGGAGATGTCAAATTCTGGGCTGAGCCTCTTCTTGTTTGTTAGTTCCTGAGCTCAAAATGACAGACTGCTCCTACAGCAAACAAACTGCTGCTCCAAGAGAAGAGATCAGTGGGAGCAGTTGGGTATTGATGAGCAAAGGCTGGGAGCCTGCTCCGCGATGTTTAGGTCTTTGTGATAATAATTAGATCTTAAAATGTGTCAGTTCTGCATGAGGCAAATCATCAGCGTAGGCCAGGAGCATGTTTCCATGGGAGTGTGTCTGTGTGATTTGCGTAAGAGCTGTCTAATACAGCTGTGACCCTGCATAGCTGTATCTCAGCTTGAAGGCTATGGGAGTGGAACAGAAATGACTGGAAAAGGAAGGACTCTTGCTACCTCCTAATTTCCACTGTCTTCGCCACTTCTGACTTTCATAAAACCTTCCCCCACGGAGCTGCAGCCAGTGTTGTTGATGTAAAGGCAGTAAGGAACACAGCCAGGGTCCAAGGGTATTCAGATAACAGCTTTCTTTTCCCGTCAGAAAAGCTGTTGCCTATAAATTACCATTTGAATGTTTTGAGAGAGCATGTCTCTGTTGCTTCTGTTTCTGCCATTTCTCCGTCAGCCTCAAAGGTTTTCATGCTCTGAGGAAGGCCGAGGCTGATCTTTTTGGGGAAGAGGAGTTGTTGAGGTGACCACGGATAACTGCAGAAGCAGGGCAAGGAGGGACGGTCATATGAAGTGTAAACCCTGAACTGATGCAGCATACTAAAGTCATGCTTTCTGTGTGAATTCATGCATTCACGTTATCCAGGGGCACCATGGCAAGCAGCCTCAGCAGGTCACATCTGCCTTCTGCAGACCAGCAATGCAGAGTTTCTCCTTCCCATGATCTACACCTTCTCAGGATTGATTCAATCTATGTTGAAGAGGCTGAAGAGGAGGATTTGCTGATATCTTCGGTTTTCTCCAGGATCTATGGCACAACATTACAACTTACATTCAAGACCACTGCCATTTTACCTTTTACACTCTTCTCTCTTTTCCATCCTAGCCTTCTCACTATTGCCTACATGGAGTATCTATAACTCTTTCAGCTTTTTCCCCTTTTGTTGTTTCCCCATGCTTGATAGAAGTTGGCTTGGAATACGTTTCTTGTCCATTTGGGTTTAGAGCCTGGATGGGTGTTTGCAGGAGGACTCAAACATCCTATTTCATTAGGATTTGGGGTAGGAGCTTGTTGAAGACCTGGACGTGGATTCTGCACTCTGCTCCTCTGAACAGGATGACTGCTGCTGTCTGACAAATGGGGAGGATCATGCAGATGCTGTTGCTGTTGGCTGTGAGCCCAACGTTGCCAGTACTCAGGCCTGTCTCTCTTGAAGGAATCGGCATTACTACCAGTCTTTACCCCCCCTTTTCAAAACCTGTAGTTTCAGGCTAACCTTTCAAAGAAAAGAACAGTGCAGTTGCTCTTGCGCAGTCCCTGATCCACCAGCATGACCTCATTGAGAATTAGGTCAAAGCTAATGCAAAATAGGTGAAGCCTTGCAGAGCAGAGAATACCCAGGGGGACTCCAGACTCAGAGAGCAAACTGCTTTGTCACCATATTAAATCAAATCCACAACACAGCTAGTTTCTGCTAACATGCAGTCTGCAGAGGCTCTGGAGGATGGGGGAGTGAGGTGAGAAGGGATCTGAGGAGCTATTCATTTTATTTGTATGCAGTAAGTCTTTTTTTTCCTACCCCTGTAGGGAAAGATAAATGCATGCAGCTTCTGGAGCCTGAGGTTGCTGGATTCCACATGGATTTGAATGGTTGCATCATAATTGTGTCTTGGGAGCTCATCAGGCCTCACAACAGAAGTAAACCTGATGATATGCAGTGCTGGAGAAGTCAACAGAGAAAACAAGCATCCCATAGAAACAATGGTTGTAACTTACCTGGCCACTGCCACTGCAGTGCCATGATTACTACTTCCACTCGGAAGTTGAGTCCAATATGTGTGGAGGGAACCCAGTAAGTCAGCAAGGGAAGTCCTTTCAGCATCCGAGCTGGATTGCAAAGCAGATAATCTTGTTCTGTCATTCAAAATGCCCTCTTTGTTTCTTTTATTTATGAGGGCTACTGTTTTCTCCTGGCACCCAAACTGCTTTGGAGGTTTTGCTAGTCTCCACTGACCACCAATTTCCAATACTGGAGGTAGGTGAATTTCAAAGATGAAAGTAATTACTTCGTAAGTTTATTGTGAGATGTCTCTGGCTAAAAGCCTGGGAAACAATTTTCTTATGATCCTAGTATTCAGTGACAGTGGACTGTTTTATGCTGCCACAGCTTCCTCCGTGTGCTTGTCTTTAACTGATACAGCTTAGCTGCTGGGGGGGGAGGGGGGGGGGCGGATACCAAACAAACAAACAAATAAAAGAAAAGAAAAAAAAAATACAAAAATACTGCTGATCTACATTGCTGCTGCTGGCAAAGGCTAGTGCCCTGCATGGGGCCCCCCAAGAGGGACAAGAATCTATCTGGAGGTTGAGCCTGATTTAATTCATCTTACAAAACATCCTGGCAGCTGTCTACATCTGACAGATTGTTAATAAGACTTTCCCTCAATGCAAAAGGGAAAGTAATTTACATTGGCTTCACACCTCTGGCAAGCAGGAAAGATCCTGCCCCACCTTAGCATGAATGGGGAGCAGGCAGGAGAACAAGAGCAGGCAGCACAGGGGGAATGGAGGAAGGCTTGCTCCGTGCTCGAGCAAGCACAAAGAAAATGCCATTTGGAAAATTCTAATGGGTGAGAGAGCTGGGCAGAGAACCAGTGTGCTGTCCATGGCAGTGCTTCGGAGCAGCTTTCCAGCCACATCTTGAAGGATCACTCTTGCAAGGAGCAGCAGCGCTGCCTGATTTCATTTTGCTCCATTTAGCCCAATGCTTCTGCTGACACACTGCTCGCTCTGCCTTGCTACAAGCACCAGAGTACCAGCACAAGCTGCCCCATGATTTTTTTTTTATCATTTGGTTCATAATAAGCTGATAGTCACTACTGTGAAGGAGTGGAGACTAGCAAAACCTCCAAAGCAGTGTCACAGAAGGACTGTGACACTTATTGCATGGTCAGGGCCTCTCCAAGAGGTGCAAGAATGCAATTACCTAGCCTACAACTGTCCTGCTACCTGAGCAGGCGCAGCCATCCCCAAAAGGTCTGGCAAGCCAAGACTTCATCTGCATTATATTCCACCTTAAACCTGCTGTCACACTCGTTCTGACTTTAGCTGAGCACTCAGCAGCTCTCTGCTGGTGTCCTGGCCTCCAAGAAGAATGACGGAGAGGCACTTGGCCACCTCTCCATGCTTCATGCATTGGTCCTGCTGCCCCTGTGCCTTAATGCACTGCCGAGGGAGGTAACAGCCCCGGGGTGTGCACTGGAATCCTCAGGTGAAAGCTTGCTAGGATGGTGCCATGGCCTAAAGGGAAATGAGAAGTGGCAGGATTTGCTCTTCAAAGCCCACTAGCGCCTGCCCTTTCTGTCAAAAATGAGATGTGGATTCTTGGGGAGGGAAGAACTGGAATTATGTCAAAACAAACAAAGTTGGTGGTGAAAGCATTCTGTTTGCGTGTTCCCTGACCCCTGGGATCATGCAGAGGATTTGTTCTGCTAAAAGGCAGAACAAAGGGTCCTAGGGCTCCTTTTCCTGGTTTGCCCTCTATTTCAGAGAGGTTTTTGGAGTGACTGGAGAGGAAGGACACCTGGTTGCTGAGTGTGCTCAGCTGGGGCAGTGCAGGCTGGGAGACACCTGAGAGCCTTTCAGTGCCATGGCCAACATTTGTGGAGGGGGAAAGAGGGTACTCATAAGTTTTGTTTGTTTGTTTGTTTTGTGATGCATATTGATGCTGCAAGATGCTGGACATCAGAACAGAAGAGGACCTTGTGCTGCAAGGACACAATGACCACAAGGTAGTTTTGTTTTTTGACTCCTTATTTAATGTGTCTTTAAAAGAAATCCATGTCAGAGATTGTGTTAGTGTATGAGAGCTTCAGGTAGTATCATGCAGTGGTTTGGCAGAAATTGGAGGTCCTACCTGAAAGTTGTGGCTGATTAAGGGTGTTGGTGGGGGTGAGGAACCTGCCATGGCATAGGGAAAGAAGTGTCATGTGGTGGATGGGAAGGGTTTTGCTGCTGCAGATAATGTTTGAAGGGCACATCTTGTGGTAGGTCATTAGAAGATGCCATCGTAGAAGATTGCTCAGGAGGAAGGTACGTGAGTTCTTCCCGGAAAACTTCTTTCTAAAAATCAGGACTATGAGAACTTAACCCAAATATTAATTAGAAGAGTCACTTATTTTGGTGTGAAATTGAATCCATGTCCTAGTTGAGCTGTGCTGAAGAGCAGTGTGCTTCTTCAATGGGTGCGTTCTACCCCTGTTCTCTGGAGGTCTTAAACACTACCTGTCATAGTGGCAGGTAAATATGGGACCTTGCTAAAAAGGCTGAGCATTTACAACAGCCTTTACAAATGAGGGATCTTGCCTGAAAGCAAGAGAGATGAAATTAAGACAAGTGCAAAGCACTCCTTTTAGATAGGCAAAACACAACACAAGATGGGGAATATGTGATGAGGCAGCAGTACGGCAGGAGAGGACCTTGGGGTTGCACTGGTTCACAAGTAGAATACGAATCAACCCCACAATGCTGCTGCAAAACAACTCATTGTATCCAACACCGTATTAACAAGAGTGCTCTTTGCCAGATATGAGAGGCAATTATTACAATCTGCTCAGGGATGGCAGAGCTTCAGCCAAGTGTGGGTGTCTGGAACTGATGCGAAACTTTGTCTACACCCATTAAAATTTTTGGAGAGATAGTCCAGCAGGGGGAGAAAAAAAGTGAATGATAAGAGGTTGGGCAAACAAGTTTTATAAACAATGATTAAAGACACTGCATTTGTTTATTTTAGGAGAGAAGAGATGGAAATGGGATGCAGAAAGTTGTCTTACACATAACTAGTACTTATAAAAAGGCTGTTAATGAGGTGTTTTCCATAGTCAGTGGCGTACAAAAAAGAAATTGCTTGAATTTATAGTGAGGATGATTTAAGATGTTTATTAGGAAAGCCCTTCTAATTCCTAGAGGGGTAAAAGCAGGTTGTGTAGGGAAGCTGTGGCAATCTCTTTCTCAGTGGAGTTTAGGAGTGGGTTAGACAAACAACTGTTAGGACAAATACTTTTTTAAGTATACTTGATCCTGCCGCTGATGATCCTATGAAACGCCTTTCTGCCATACATTTCTATAATTAAGCACAATATAAAAACACAGCCTCTTCCTTGAGGAGTTAAAAATCCATCTATAATTAGATAAAGTCTCTATCTTTTAATGATAAAACTAGGTTAAACGTGTCTTATGTGACAGTTCAGTTAATGTATCATTGTGGAACAAACATCAGGAGGGAAGGGAACTCTTTAAACTAAAGAATGGCGCTGGTGTAACAACATGAGTATAAAACTGGCCAGGCATAAATTAGGCAGGAAATTGAAAGAAAGTTTCAGACTGTCAGAACAGCGATGTTCTAAAACAGCCTTTCATAACGGGAATGCTGGGGGCAAAAATCAGAACGTGTTTTTTAAAATAGAGCTTGCTAAATTAATTCCAAGGGTTATACAGAGCTACTGCCTGTCATATTGGAGTCCGGGACTAGGAGATCCCTTTTGTTGCTGTATTTTAGGAGCTGAGGGGAACAAAAGTATTTTTATGCCTGTGGGGCTGTTTTTTTGCTGTGTATTGACACAAGCGTACCTCTTTCATCCCTGTGCTTCTTTCATGTGCGAGGCAGTTAATGATATTCCTTTTAAGAGATGAAGGTCACAGCTCAGTTTAAAATTGCATAATTGCGCTGCGATGAAGGAGAAAATTCCAACTTTTCCATCCCTCTTGAAGAGGACTGCAAATCCTCAGGTGCTGCAAATCTTCTTGACTTTTCCAAGGCTGCAAACACTTCATACCGATTGCGGGGAGTGTCATTTGGGGTTAATACAAGCAGCTGGGAGAACTGCCTCAGGGAAGAGCTGAGCCACTGTAGTGTGCTAAGCTGGAGCTGGATGCTCATGTCCCAGGTGGTCACCACTTGGCAGCTCGGGGGGGGACGACAAGGTGAGGTGTCAGAGTGGGGCAAGAAACTGCTGCAGTGCAATGCTTTGTGCCAAATATAGCGAATAGGACAGTGCAGGCTCAGTGCCAGGAGAGGAACTGAGCTTCTTTGCTGACAAATGAAACAAAGATGTGATTGGAAGTGCCATGCTTTAGAGGCATGAGCAATTTCCCTATAATCAATCATCCAAACCAAATTGTTTTCATTTTGTTGCATTATTTAGCAGCCTTTTGATGGCAGACAATACGAGCTGGATTTTGATTTTCACCTGTTCCTTATGTTGATGTGATTTGTAGGCTTTGGCAGTGGGATGCTGGGGTGAAGGAAAGCTGAACTGGATTTCTGTGTTTAAAAAAAAAACTTGGCAAAGATTATGTCTATGGTTATCAGCTAATCATTCAGCCATAGACATTGTTTGTCTGCTCTCATTAGGCTTGTAAAGTACCTGGCTATGCAAAGCTGACAGTGAAACACCTACAGAAGAGGATGTCAGAAGCAAGAGGGAGGGAATGAGGAGGTGATAAGGTAGAGCTGAGTTTGATGAGAGCCCCTGGCTCCTCCAGTAATAGCAAGGAAGGTGAGACATATTAAACTTCTCAGCATTCCTGGGTGTTGCTAGTTACGTGAAGCTACTGACATGGCTAGAGACCATGCAGAAACAGATAAATAGAGTAGGAGGGCCGATTCCTATATCCTGGGCTGACCTATATTGAACAATTCCTTTTCTTTTGCTAGGTGTAAGGGCATCTCTTAGATCTCCAAGGATCCATTTCACTTTGCCTTGGGCAATATGTTTGAGAAGGGGGAGAAAGGGGAAGTTTGTGGGAAGAGTGTGCTAAAGTAAATCCAGTGACTAGTTTGTTTCCTAACACGGATTCTGTAGTTCAGACATTTTCCAGCATTTGATGGTACTGGGTCAGGCTGAGAGAACTGCTTGGTGCAAATCTAATAGAGGAGAAAATTGTGAGGAGATATCGTAAGAATAATGCCTACTCTGGAGCATGTGCTTTTCATCCCTTCTGAGTCTGACGACTCTGGCCGCATTTCAAGTCGTGACCTGTTTACACCGTTCTATAATTCAGCTAGAGCCTGGTTTATAGAAGGGCACCCTACACACGCTGAATAACATCCTGTGTCCCTAGCTGAGACAAGAAAGTCTTTTTCCTCAGGCAGGCGATTCGCTGAGCAGGACAATCTCGTGCAGTAAATTCAGAACTGCTCTTAAGCTGTTCAGTAACAGGGTATGCCTCAGCAGGCTGCATCCCACTTCGTGGCCAAGATGCAAATATCACTGCATGCATATCAGGCCAGGTGTGTGTGACCTGTGCTGCAGCAAATGGCCTGAGACATCTCTATAGTGATCCTGTCCAACTGTGCAATGCTGCCCAGGGGACTCTTGGATTGGGACCTCCTGGTCCCACGGCAGGGAGCTGGTAGAAAATCTCCGCTGCTGGAAAATCTCCACTCAGCATGTCCAAGGACTGTCCAGTTTTGTTGTCCATCAGGGCAGGATGCAAGACTTCTCTTCTAAAGAGAGCTTTAGGACAGATAGAATTGGAGCCCAACATCAGGATCCATTTAGCTTTGGCTCAAAAGCTTGAATATTTGTCTAAGTATCACTGGTGTCTTTCAGTTTTCACTTAGCTGGCTTTCCAACAGTTACTAGTGGTGTGGCATGTGTGGGAGGGGTGATGGTGGGGTTCTTCTCACTGTCAAATCTGAACAACGACTAGGCTGGGAGCCTGTGCAGTTAACACTAGGAATCACAAAGGCATCAGGACCTCCTAGCACGTACCTGTAAACAAGAAGGGCATGTTGACTGCATCACTGGCACAGCAGATTAGCTCTAAGCACACACTTACCTCTCTGTGCTTTAGCCTCTTGTACAAAATGTGGGGATAATGCTACTTTTCCTCCTGCCTTTGTCCATGCTGCCTGTTTGGCTGGTTGCTCACGAAATGAGGAGTATTTCTTATTTAGGATTTCTATGGTTCTTTGTACAACGCACCCCTGATCACAGCAGGGGGCTTTCAAGTGCTGCTGTGTTAGAGTGAGCACAGAGATGTCCGAACCTGGCGGATGCAGCAGCCTGCGTAGCGCTAACGAAGGTTATAGAGGAGGCATGTGCTTGTCAGGCTGTAACAGTTGAAATTCACTGTAGGAAATTCTGCTTGTAACAAAGCTCTGTTTACAGACATCCCAACAGTAAGAACCATTATTTTTCCATTGCTAATTGGTTTTCCTTGATAGAGCAAATGCTTACAGGAGGTTGAATGGATGCAATGATCTTTATCTTCTTGCTTTCCCCAAGGTGTGCTGTACTTAGCCCACAAGGGTATATCTTCCCTTCTTCTTCATGTCTTTATTTTCCTTTTAAAGTGCCATTTAAATGTTGAGCAGTGCACAGCCTCAAAGCACTGCATATTTACGGACAATTCAAATGAAGTGTTTTTCTTCATTATTCTGAGGTGGTGAATTGCCCTCTCCTTTTATAGTGACTATCGAGATATAATGAAAATTTAGTCAGGGCTCTTGATGGCCACTTTGTGCAATACCAAAGGCCTTTATCTCTTCTTTCACTTCCTTCATCCTCTTTCTCCTGATCTTTAGAAAATAATAAAGCCACCTCTTGATCGTGGTGGTTGACGTTTCTAAGTTCTTTTAATTAAGCATGTTTTCTCTCCATTCTTCTCAACCTCGTCTTATCACTCCTCTCTGAGGTCAGATTTGATGGAAGCAGAAACTGCTTCAGACTTCAGGATTTATTCAGGTGAGACCAGCAGAAGCTACTGGCTCTTCAGAAAACTGCTTGTTTGCTTGGTGAGGAGTTAGAGGGTGGGACAAAGAGCAAAGGCCCTTTAATTCAGCTAAGTAGAATAAAAGTCAGTCTTCCACAGGCAAGCAAGGGATGAAGCTAGCTTAAACACTTCAATAACATTTGGAATAATGTTTGTCCACCATTTGAAACTCTGAGCCTAGCTTTATTTGAAAAGTGCACTAAATATTTCCCTTGAGCACCATCCTTTTCCCTGAACTGTCCTCAGTGTGTCACTACTTAATGGCTCCAGCCAGGAATCTGTCTCCCTGACCTCAAAGCCTGCCCCAGTGGTGAGGGTAAGTTTGGGGAAACACTCTGTAGCAGTCGTGAAAGGGACTTTTCGTTTGTCTCTGAACTATTGGTAAAGGCTGGATTTTGGATGGAGGTAACAAACAGAAATAGCTCTTTTTGCTTGGCTGGGCTGGTGAAAGAAGCCATGCTGTTGGTGCTTTTACTATCAAACTGTGTAAAATCATGCAGTCGATAGGTTTTTAGTGTCTTTGGGATGTGGAGAGGTTTAACCTTTTCTTTGGTTCCAATTTCACTGCTGTCCTGTTGCCTTCCTTGGTTCACAGTTTACCTTCCCTTACTTTCTTCTTGCTGGAGAGGCGTGGGAAGTACCTGCTGGGGGGAGGAATGTTTTTGTTTGCTTTTCTTTTGCTTTTTTTTTTGTTGTGCCTTGTTAGCACCAGTAGCGTGTACCAGCTGCTTCACGAGGGTCATTAATCTCTAGAACAAAACCTTCCATGCTGCAGCAACTGTTGAACCTGAAGAGGAAAAGTGGTAGCAAAATACTCTGCTGTCTTTCTGCTGTCATATTATCCTGTGTTTGATGGCTCTCTGCTCGCAGAAGTAGAGCAGTACTTAAACACTGAGCTCAAGTCAACCTAATGGCCTCAACCCTCACTTGAATAGGAGGGACAGAGAGCTGAGAAGTGACTCAGCATGTGCTATACACTTATCTGTGTGTTTGCATGTGCTCAGGGAGGCTTGTTGGGTATGTAGGCAGACTAACCAATTACCAACTTTGCTTATTCCCATCTCTTCTCCTTTTCCAGTGACCAACTCTTAGTAACCACGAGAGTCAACTCACAGGCATAGGTCCTTGAGATTCATCTCCCCCAGATGAAGGGGCAAAAAATTTCACCAGCCATGGGTGGTAGCTGTTAAAAGCTGCCTTGCTGAGGTTTCAACAGCTAGAGAAACTCATCCTGAGATGGTCTGTGAAGAAATTTCATGTTACAATGGCCACCACAGTCTGAGCAGCTTTACCCCTATGTCAGCCCATGAATACATGGCAGTGATGGAAGGCTTAGTCATAGCAGCAGGTCTCCAGGAAACCTCATGTGGGAGAATGTTGCCTTGAGGCAGCAGACAGCATTATCAAAAGGGACGTATGCAAAAAATGGGAGTTTAATTGCTGTATTTCCCCTTTATCTTAGTGTAATTAACAAGCTGGTGTCTCTGCAGCTTTAGTTGAAGGGAACTCTTAGAAGTATGTTATGGATGTGTTAAGGAACAGGGGAGCTGTGTTACTGGTACAGTGTTTATGAAGTCCTAGTGGCTCCTTACACAAAATCAGCAGACATCTCAAACTCTTGAAGAACAATCCTTTATTATAAAACACAGCAGTGAAATCCGAGTCCTCAACGTGTAACGTGGCTTAGCTGACCATCCACTTGCAGAGAGAAATAGGCACTAACACTTCAGACGAGAGGTGGACCGACATTTGCTGTGTGGCTGAGGCCGGCAACTATCTGTGAACGGTGACTCATGATCCGGTCAGACGCACATCCACACAAGTAATGCCAGCAGCCTGGTCCCAGCGGGACGTATACCGAGTGGGATGAGTCAACCCTGCTGTCTGCAGCGCTGCATTCAGCTGCACAGGAGGAGACACCTGCCGGTACCAAAAGGTGAGGGCTCGAGCTAAAATTTCCATTATGATTCAACTTAGTGTCATGTAAAAGCCTACCAGGTCTGACAACTTGTCTTGCATCTGGTGATCGCAGAAGTCTGCTTGGTTTGTGCCTGAAGTGGCATTTTACTGGAAAAACTGGGTTCTACCTCTTCCCTGTTCATACGTCCTTGATTTGCAGCCAAGATGACGTGTGTAGTCGCAGTGATGAGAAGAGAGCTCTGGAGTGTGAAAGCAAGCTTGGCTGAGCTTGGGTGCGAGTCGAGTTTGAGTGGGACTTATCTAAGGAGAAGGGACTGGCAATGGTTTCGAAGGCAGTACACTCCAGGCCTTTTACATTTCCAGGCCTTATCAGGGATCTGGCTGTTTTATCTATAATGGCTTTTCATAAGGGATGCAGAAAGCTACAGTGTGTTACTCGTGCATCGAGTATGCAGAAATCATCCTGGTTTGTAGAATGATAGGTGGAATTGCAAAACTGAACTTAATGACTGAGTGACAGTCATCTCCACTACGTGCTCTCAATATGATATTATGAAAGATCATTTTTCTCCTGCCTGCGAGCCTGAAAGAAACCCAGGGGAGAGGATCTCTTGGGTTTATTTGCTTTGTTTTTAATTGATTTTTCAAGATTAAAGCCTGAGTGAAAGTATCAGCTTGAAAGCCCTGGATACAGAGAGCTGCTGTTTTTGTCAGAGGATGTGCACAGGAAGCTATTGTCAGCCCATCTGGGTCCTGACCTACTGCTGTTGGGATGGTGTTGGTTAGTCCAAGTGATGTTATTCTGGGTGCTGTGACAGTTTCACAAGCCCAACAGGCTACAGAAGCTAACTGCTTTAGCTAAAAAGCACTGAAAACCAGGAAAGCTCTGGTATAAGGAAGAGAGGGGGATCTTTATTTCTGGCCTGATGATCTGTTCCAGGGTGTATGGCACCTTTCTCCAGGTCTGAGAGAAGCCAACAGCCTGCTTCATTCAGGTCTATGATTTTTGTCCGAAGAAGGTGAGGGCACAGTTGCAGATTGGACTCTGTAAATGGCCAGCAGAAATTCCTCACCTGTATGAATGTGTAGTTCCTTGTGAGGCCATTGATTCGTGTTCTCTGGTCTTTCTGGGCTCAATACAAGATCCCATTCAGCATCCCCTGTGTGGCTGCACAAGGCATTAAAACCACAGAGGTCTCTTCACTGAGCTGCTGACGGGTCAAGCATTCAGTCGGATGGTTGTGCTGTTAATCTGAGATGGCAGGGGGCACACAGGCACAGTTCGTTCTTATGCATGACAGTTCCAGCCTGGGTAGCTGTCAGGGATTTTGATTAGGCTAAAGGGTGTGTGTTTGATACTCTACATAATTTCTTTAGGAATCTGGAAAAAAAACTCTGGGTTCTCCTGTATTTTTCTGAAGGCCCTCTGCATTTTCATAATTAGCAAAGGTGCATATGTGGATACAAATGGAGATCTTGTGCTTACAGAGCTATTGATTGCATGCTTGTAAGCATACACGATCACCAATACCCTAAATGCAGCCCAGTGTAATGTGGCCCTTGCCATACTGAATTCATTCTCAACTTCTCTCATGTATCGCATTTCTCTTCTCTGCATATCTCTCAGCTGTGACACTGCTGCTGTTTTGGTGGATTGCTTCTTGTAATCTTTCTTTTTTCAAACGGTAAACTTGTTCCCGATGTAATTACTGTGATAAAGCTCTGTGGCATGACGGATCATCCTTAACAGCACTGTTGCTGTTGACTTCAGACAAGAGGATATTTTATTTCAATCCTTTCCTTTGCGGAAAATGTGGCAAACAGTAAACAAGTTTGTTTTCCTCAGCACCATCTTCTTCTGCATTAAGTCTGCCTGGCAGAGAAGGTGGTCCCCAGGTCCATCTTCCACGGCACTGAGGTTCCTGTGGGACTTCTGTGCAGCCTGGAATAATGCTGATATAGTACTGCAAGGTGGGCAGCGTCTTCTGCAGGAGGTGAATTTGGTCACCAGGACACATGGCCACCATGCTGATGGCAGCTGCTGATTGTCCCTCCTGTTGGTGCTCCCACTGAGGGTCAGTGTCTGCGTGCTGGGCTCTGCAGTGAAACCTCCACCCCGCCCTGAAAAACGGGGCAAAAGAGGTAACATAGATTTTTTTTTTTCCCTCTCTTAAACAGAGGAAAACAAATTTTAATCAAAACAAACTTGCTGATCAGAATGCAGAAGAAGAGCCTTATATGTACTCGTTGCCTGAATCCTGTTTGTCAGACTGTATGATCCAATGGATTTCTGAATAAAGGGGGAAAATGATTTGGGGGCTGGTCTGGCAGCTTTTCTCTTCTTACAATACTCAGTGACCTATCTTGTCTTTTGCTATTAAAAAATAAATAAATAAAATCTACTCACTCTCTGAAACTCATTTTTACTATTTGCTTTCACAGTCTCAGTTGACAACTAAAAGATGTAGCAATTGCAGCTTTCCAGGTTCCGTTGTACCGCATGCTCTGTGCCGTGGTGCCTCAGAACAATTTACAATAAATACAGGGATCCATAGGAAAGGGGGGATAAAAACAGATGAGTTGTCAGCATGATATAGAAGCGGGGAATTTGCTGGGTTTCTGAAGGAACCTCGCTGCAATGTGTTGCTGGAGCAAAGGGGGAAGATGCGATGAGAAAACAGCAAAAAGTGACAACTCCGTGGCATGTAAGGGATTTAACCTGCTTGGAGGAAGCATCTGAAGGACACTAGGCTGTTAGAAGGATG
Organism: Cygnus atratus; assembly: GCF_013377495.2. Taxonomy (NCBI): domain Eukaryota; kingdom Metazoa; phylum Chordata; class Aves; order Anseriformes; family Anatidae; genus Cygnus; species Cygnus atratus. Next base: position 14,270,614 of record NC_066372.1, on the reverse strand, counting down.
CTGGGGGAATTAGTGAGGCCAGCAGGGATTATGCTGCTTTGCACCTGCACAGTGTGGTGTGAGAGGTTCGGATGCATGTGTGCAAGTCAGGGGACTGAAGTTCATTTTGGGGGCAGAATGGATGAGCTGGAGTCAGTGTTGCCACCGGTTTTGAACGTGGTGATACGAACCGTGTCTGGGAACAGAAGCCGTGTTGTTTAAAGAGAAGTCAGCTCCAGGGAGTAAAATTTCCCCAGAACCAAAGTGCAGCCAGGAGAAGGGTTCATTGGTGCCTTTCCCTGTGAGTGCTGTGGATATTTCGGAGCTGTGGTTAGGAGCCTGGGCTGCTGTGGAGCCCAGGGAGCCTCCGGAGGCCAATTTCCATCACCTTGGTCCTTTGTGAGCCTAAGGGCTGACCTTGAGAGTTGCTTTGAATCCAGATGGAGTAAGGAGAGCTGGACTCAGGGGAGCCCTCTGGTTGTATTTCTCTGGTGACACAGCTCTTCAAGCTCAAGGACAGTAGCTGAACATAATGTCCAAAGCCCAAACCAGTCTACAAATCCCAGTGCTGCGAACGGGGAACTTCAGAAGGGCTGCTTCCCTCATCTTATCTCTCACAGACAGTTACTGTGTTCTTGATGTAATTATAGTGATAAAACAATGTGACATAACTGCTGGCTTCTATCATGGTATCACCACTGTTGACTTAAACGACAAGGTAATAATTTTATAAGAGACCTTTTATTTTTCTTTCCCTGGCAGCCACTAAGCATAGGAGCCGATATCTCCGATAAAGCACATTATGCACATTCCATGAGTCCTAAAACTTTTTATCGGTTTTATTTATGCGCTTCTCATCCAGGTGAAATTCTCATTTGTTCCTACAACATCTAGGCAGTGGCTCTCCCCAGCTAGCACAGGGACCGGCGTTTGCACAACGGGACTGGAGCCGCAGCAGCAGCCAGTCACGCTTGATGCTTGGGAGAGGAGAGAGAAAAATACCCGTTTCTGCACAATTCCCTCACTTTTCAGATGCTGGTGCATTGCAGACATGCTGATTCCCCCCACTCAGCTGGAGGAGGTGTCCTTGGGCTGGCTCCTGTGAGAGAGCCTGGCTAAAAATGAGCCACATGAAGAGGATTAGAGAGTGGACTCGGGCACCTCCCTTTTTTAATATATGAAAGCCCTGACAGCGTATACCTGTTGCTTTAAATTAGCTGGGAAGCTGAAGCCCAGAGGCAGACTGTGCGAGGAAACTTTCAAGCCAATGGGAATCTAATCATATGTATTTACGTCCCCACACTCCCTTATCTCAGCTGTACGTGTATTGATGTAGCTTTCACAGGAGCACAGAGCCTTGCTGATCTATGCTGCTGTCTCGCTGTCAATCAAGCCTCGCTGTGCGGCACGGGCCACTGGATAGGGAGGGACATGTGGTGCTTCTGGTCCACCTTACAGCCCTCCAAAATGACTACAAATACTTAGCAGTGCAATGCACAGATCTTCACAACGCCTCACAGAACCTGGAGAAGGGGCTGTTCTCCATAAACGTTTCCAGGTGACGTAAAGGGGCTGCACACATGGGGTCAGAGTAGCTGGTAGGACTGCTGGTGTGGCTGATATTTCCTTAACCAGCCAGCCTGGGTCTGAAAAATCCCCACGGGGCATCCCTGTGGCTGGGCTGCACGGGTTCCCTGCCCATTTCTCCTGGTTGCACCATCCCAGGTGTGTAATGCAGCAAGCAGGTTTGGCTGCTGAAAGCTGGAGCTGGGGACAGCCTTCAGAAGCTGTGCTTCACTGTGTGCAAAACAGTAAAAATACTTTTTATTTACCTGTACGGAGTTGTCAGGGAGGGTGATGAACTCAGACAATCTAGTTATAGGTAGACTTAGTGCTCATTTGCAAGATTTTGGATATTCAATTTTTTTTTTATTCTGACTTCCTTACTTTTTTGTTCGTTACAAGACATGAGAATATCTGGAAGAACTGATGTTTGCATTCGGTGGCAATCAAATAGAGGAAGGAATCACCCGAGAATATTAATGGGCAGCGAACCTTATAGTTTATAGTTTGAGCTTGTCAAAATGGCTCTGTGAGGAGTTTTGACAGTCTGCAGTTTTTGAACGTGAAGAATTTTTCATTGCTTTAAACCATCCCTGAGTCTTCCATGTGAGGAACATGGGTTTTATTTTGAAGGTTCAGAATTTTCTAGGGTTTGCCTCTCCACCCAAGTGGTAAAAGAGGAGGGAAAAACCTCAAACTTGCATAGTGTAAAATCATTTTTCTGTCTATGGTTTCTCTTGGAAAACAATATCAACAAGTTTCTGGGGGGTTAGACAGCTCTCTGGAGAGGCAGAATAGGATTTGAAAAATTTCTACCAGCTTTAATAGCTGTGGTTGGAAGCAAGCCCACTGAAGGTGAGGCTGTCGTAATGTCTTTCCCATCACACAGAAGAGTACAAAAAATGCCAAAGCAAACTTCCAGCAATTTCATTCCTTTTGCACTGGGAAAACATCCTTCCCCATGTTTTATCATCACTATTAGGGGAAAAAAGGGAGGTCTCTGCCCAACGTAGGGGTGCTGGTAGCTGTGCCCTGCTCTGCACTGGGGGCTTTCCTCACCAGCAGCATGCGGGGGGACCCGCGCTGCTCCCTGCCTGTTCGTGCTGCTCTTCCCTGATGCTGTCCCCTGGGGCAGTCCCTAATGACAGGCTGAGAAGTCGAAACAGGCACCAGGGGTAAGAGAAGGATGTAACTGCTGTTTTAATGCCTCTTTTGTAGTCTTTTCCATCTGTATTGAAGGTGTCTGTTTAATACCAAGTGATGACTGCCCTGACTGTCACTCTCTGGGAGATATTGTGTTTAGATGCCCTCCTGGGCTTTTCAGACAATCAAGCGGTGGCATATGGCTGTGATAAACAAATGCCTCTAAAAATTCTCCGCGTTGCTATTGAAGCGCTGGTCCTGCCGGACGTGTGACCCATCACACCGCGGAGCTGGGAGAGCTTTTCACCCAGCGCTGTCATTCTCCCAGCTGGCAGCTTTTGTGTGGCTCAGAGCTGTGGTGGAGCCCCAGACAAAGGAGAAAAGGATGTTTTAATAATAACCCTTTCTGCTGCTGATGGGAGCTGCCAGAAATCACCCTGGGGCTCCGGGCTGGAAAGGAACTAGGTTTGCCCTGGCTCTTGGTCTCACAGAAAGTGCTGCTCGTTGGAAGTGATGCTTGGCTGGGGATGGAAGAAGGTGGGCAATGAAGAAGAGGGACGAATCTGGGCTTGGGATTAATTAATATTGATCATAGGGGTGAGAGGGTACTGGACATCTTCACCAGTTATCCAAATGGGCCAGCAAAGAAGTGAGATCAGGCCTTTCTTTGTGCTGAGCTTAACCCTGGTTGCTGCTGAGGAGGAGATGGGATCACTCCCCACATGGGGATGCCTGGCTGGTTGGATAGAGGGTAGGTGGACAGAAACTTGTTGTCTGGGGACTTGTCTGTCATGCAAAGGAAGCATGTGACGTGGGGGCCAGCTGGGGAAAATGTGGGTTTAGATGCTGGGCCACACCAAGAGCACGTGGGAACGCTCCTGCTTCTGCCTGGTTTCCTTCATTCAATACCTCACCTGTTTCCTTCTTTCTTCTCTACTGTCTCCTGCTTTCCTGCTTCTCACATTAGTTATCACTGCATTTCTGCAGCCTCTTCCTCCTCTCCCCTCCCACCACCAGGATCTGTCCAAGAAAGGCCTGGAGCCCTGCAGGGATTTTTGTGCTCTTCTCATCTTTGCTACAGCCTCAGCTTGCCCGGGAGGTGGGCTGCGAAAGGACAGGACTCAGCAGTGCTTTCTTCTCCTGCCAGTGATGAATTTCCTCTTGCTCGATTTCCTCTTTCTAAGGCACACATGAGCCTCAGGGCCAAGCTTTCCACTGGTGTGTATGTGATAATTTTTGGAGTAAGCGTTGGCCATATGAGAGTGTTTAGTGGCTTGTTGCAGTACTGAAAAGGGAACCCATTCCTTCTAGTCTTCCCCTTCTAAAGTCAATCTGGTCACATAGTCCTGCTGCTGAGGGCTATGTGTGGCTCGGGGTTGGGGGAGTGAAGGGGTCCTAGCCTGTGTATTTTTTGCATTATATATTGCAGGCACACCTATGGGGCCATGCAGCCTCCCTACCTCTAGGTCAGGGCAATGATGTCCCAGGAAAACCGCTGCTTGGAAGTCACTGAGGTACTTAGCACTTAGGTCCTGCTCTCTTATTTATTTTCCAGATGAGTTGGTTCTGTAGCATGAGAATAAAAATATTAAAAGGGTTGAGGCACAGTGTCTAGGATTTTTTTTACAGAAATATAAGATCAGGTTTTGCCTTATTTAAATTCTTATTTCATTTTTAATAAAAATGAAATTCCAAATGACTTTACTTTCAACGTGAATGTTTATTTCCTAACACCTATTTGGGGGCAGAGGGTGAAAATTTTGACTTTTGGAGCTTATGTGCCTTTTAAATTTTTTTCCCCAACTTCCTTCTTGGACACTGTTCTTTGAAGAAAATTTCAGATTTTTCAGTGCCTTCATTTTCCTGTAGATCCCATCCTTTTTTTTTTTTTTTCATTTTTTTTCTCTTGATGGTGCCAATGGAGAAAGAGAAGGGATTGCCTATTTTAAAAAAGTAAAATTAGTTCTGATTTCAAAACAACATTTTGTCAGTGTGGAAATGAAAAAGAAAACTTGCTTCCTTCTTTTGAGGTAGCTTTAATATTCTTTGGACAAGGGAGGAGGGAGAAGGGAGCGGTGGAGTCAGTCCCCTGTTTCAGCTAGTCCAACGTAATCTCTCATTCTTATAAATATTTCAGCAGTTTTCAGTCACTCTGAAAGCATTATGTTTTGGCCAGGTAGTTCAGATTTATAAGGGATGTAACATAAATTAATTTGCAACCACAGTCATCTATATTATGTCACCTACTCAATCACAGGCACAGGAGAGCTACTGACCCAGGGCTACAGCAACTTCTTTCCAGGGCAAGCAACAAGTCATCTAAATCTTTCAAACTCCTTTCCTTTTCCTGTTGGTTTCGGGAATAACCTCATCTGTGCTGTGAGATCTCATTATGGTTCCAGGTAAGTGAAGTCTATGCAGCCAAGAGAGATTCAGTGCTTGTTCTGGTGCTTTTCATCAATTCTTCTTTTAAATAAATAAGAAAAAGAAATCAGCCTCTGCGTAGATCAAGATGTAGGTAGGTAGGTAGCTGGTGGAGGAGCTCAGCCCCTTGTCCTTGGCTGAGGTGGTATTGTCTGGGAGCTGGGCAGAGGGTCCTTGGGAGATGATACGGTTGATGAATACATGTTCTTGGAAGACTGGCACGTGTCCTGCCTGAGAACGCAAAGCAAGGAGCAGTATTGTGAGCTGACCCAGCTCGCAATACTTGCTGCAGACATAATGCTTGATTTACCATTTGGGTTTGTCTAGTTTTATCTTCCAGCTGCTGCTGGTTCTTACTGTTCCTTCCTGTGTAAGCAGAAACCTAAGATTTGAGATCTTTGTTACTGAAAGTTGTTAAATTGCTGTCCCCCACAACTATCTGTTTTTGATAAAGTGACTTGTACTCCTCTTGGTCCCTCACAGCAAGGCATTTTCTCCGCTTCCTATGGTGGTTTTTGTAATTCTCTTCAGCATTATCTCCGAGTACTACTTAGGACCCTTTGAAAAACGTATTTGTGAAAGCTGTTATCAGCATACTAGCATAGGTCTCACTAGTGCAGTCTGAAGTTTCAAGACAACTTCTCCATCCCTTTGCCTTTGACTAAAGACTGACTGACTATACGATAGACGCCACTGACTATACCCTTCTCTGGGAGATCAGTTACTTCTTTATCAGAAAATAACTCTCTTTGGAGTGCTTTGCTTTCTTTGTTCTTTCTCATTGCACAGAGACTCCCTCACGCTTCCCTGCGGCCGTCCTCCCACAGCTGGTAGGTAGATCTGTCCTGATTTGTTTGTTCTTTGGTGCATACCTTTGTGTGTGCCTCTGTTAAAGTGTTTGGTTTGCACAGGCCCAGAGTACCAGGAGGTCTGCAAAGCTCTGTTGGACCTCCCGCTGAATTGCTGTCTGCTGCTCCGCCAGCCTTTGTGTTGCTTAGTCGCAGGAATTTTATTCTGCCTTCCTGAGCAGCACTGGAAACACTGACTGGTATCAGGTAATACCTGTCCCCCTGGAGCCCTACAAAAAACAGCCTTTTTGGATGCTAATTCCCCACGCTTCCATCTGTCTAGTTTTGATTTCAGCTCTTTGACTTCTTCTCAGTCTCAGATTGACGACTACTTTACAGCAGTTGTGGAAGAAGCAGGAGATGGTGTGAGAAGGTCTGGGGAATGAAAGGGGTGAATGGGGAAAATGTTGATTTTGCAGGTACTAGGCACGTTATCTGTGTGTACACGTACACATATTACAATGCAGAGCATAAAAGCATAAAGTCTCCTTTAGCACAGCCCGTAATCCTATTAGAAGGATTACTCTGTTGTCCTAGGCTATCTGATCGTGGTAAGAACTCATTTAGGTCAGCTGTTTAGGAAATTTACACACACGAGAAAAAAAAATTAAATAAGCCTCTTGCTGTATTTCAGAGGGATCGACGAGCTCCTTTCAGACATTCTCTGTGCTACTGATTACATCCTTGCTCTTGTAGTTTCTCTGCATCCCTCTTAAGCCCTTATGTAAATGACTTGCTTTCAGCTTTTTACTTCTGACAGCAGATGTTGGATAGACGGTGTGGTAGCTAGACCCCAGGTATTTCCAGACCTTGAAAGGATTAGAATTTTAAATACTAAAGTACTTTGGTTTTTGCTCTCCCTCTGTGTGCTTGTGCACATTATAACTTTGAGAGTAAGGGTATGGGTAGGCCTGATTTGTGGGCAGAACTTAATGAAAGCTAAATCTGGTCTGGCAGGGCCCCAATCAGTTTAATCCCTGGTCTGCTGATTATCAGCAATGTTATAATTTAATTTGAAGCTTCTGTATTTCTAAGGTCAGTGAAGCACTCCCATGCTTTCGTTTGTGGAGAGAGGAAGCACGGTGGCAGTTGGTTCAAGTGCCTGCCTTCCTCGGCACTCCAGCAGAGCCAGGTATTAAACAGAGGAATACGTAAAGCAGTTGACCAAACAAAGCAGCTGGACACAGAAACGTAATTACACAGCCAGGTAGGAAGCCCTTCACGTTAGGAAAAGCGTGGTGGGAACCTTCACCTCCCAGTCTGGAATAAAGCCACATCTGTTCCAGGCTTCACATTGTATTTCACAGCCTCCATCCAAATCTTTACTGCAGAGCAGGGAGGGAGATGTGTATAAAAAAAAAATCTCACCTTTTGCTGCCAAAACACAGTCTGCTCACAAGGGACTCCATTCTGGTTGTTGGCTGAGTCTGCGTTGAGCAGTTGAGCTGTTTCTTTCCATCTAGCTGAGCTGTTTCTTTCCATCCAGTCAAGCTCTTTCTTTCCATCCAGAGGGATGTGTTGTCAGTGCACACATACAGGTGTGAATCCCTGCTTGTAAGGGATGTGGCACATGAAGTTCTCCAGCAATCGGAGGATTCTGCCTGCAGCCCAGCAGGGCTTTGAGGATATCCATGCTGCTGTATCTGTGCAGGAGCTCCAGATGTCTGGCAGACCAGTGTGGATTGTGTCTATCCAAGCTGCTGCACATACTGTAATCCCAACATTTCTGCAGGAAGCAGCTAGATCAACTGTGCAACATGTGTTTGTGAGGTTGGGCCCTTCCAGAAAGCACCAGAGATGGTGTGAATGTGCTACTGTGGATCAAACAGATGCTCTGGTGCATACAGGCTGCTGCAGCAGCTCCTCTCCTCCACAGGCGCTTTGCCCTTCTGCAAGAGAGCCTGGACTTTGCCCAAAGTCTACTCTTCTCCTGTGACGGGATCTGAGCATCAGCCAGGTTGAGATCTTGTTGTTCTCTCATACTGGTCTGGGATGTTGAGATAGAAGAGTGCTTGGTGAGGTGACGGGAAGCAAAAGGCTTCCATGAGCACAGAAATTAAGGTGCAGCAGTAGGCTTTCTTCATCAGTAGATGTCAGATTATAGTGGCAGGTATACCTCATTTGCATTGATGAGCAGGGCCCTTCCAGAGAGCCCTCAGGCAATGTTGGTATGTGGGATGTGAAGGGGAAGGAGTGGGCTCCTACAACCCACCATCATTTTTTTTTGCCAGTTGTTAAGGCTCGTGGATTCTTGGATATCTGGGAGATCCTTACAGCATCCTTGGTCTTGCTTTGTCCTCCAAGTTAGGACAGCAATTTTCTTTCACCCTTTCCTTCACCTCTTCACTTAGGTCTCCTTTGCTAGATTCTGGCTCAATGATCTTTGTTAATTCATGCTCTGCCAACACGTCTTTTAGCTAACCAGACTCTGTGCTTTAAGAGAGGATGTTTTTACTGCCAGATACCTGCTCCCTCCTCTGCATTTCCAGTGGAGTGCTGGTGACATCCAGTGTTTAGTTTGGCTTATCACTGGCATGCGTGTGTGTCCTATGCTGATATCCCCAGGGGATGGTATAGATCTAAAGACTTGTTTTCCCCCTCAGCTAGTCTGTGTTTGAATGAGGAATCATGCACCATGTTGGAGGTGTTTGTGACATATGTAATTCCACAAGAAGAAAAAGGAACCTCTGGGGCCAGAACTCCTAGGAAAAGCTGTCTTTAAAAGGAGAGGCAACTGTGTGCAAAGCGAAATGAGAACTCAGAAGCAAATCACAGCTTCCATTGGAGATAATGAGAATCTCAGATAGTAACACGTGTAACTTACTGAGGCCAGAGCGGTCCCGTCTCTCCGTTCCCCAGAGGGAGGCTTAGTGCTTTGTAATACTCGCAGGGTCACCGCTTTCTTCCCCTTTCCGAAAGCAGCACTGGCCCTGCAGGAGAAGGGCTGGAAAAAGGTGCAGAAGAAATGCCAAGGGCCAGCAGCCCAGGCGGCTCTCTGCTTGCTGCTTTGTGGCTGCATGGGGCTCACACAGAGGGACTCTATTTTCACAGCCTGACAGGGAAGGAGGACAGTCCCCAAAGCCCAGATGCTGAGCTCTCAGATGGGATTCGTGCTGGTGAGAAGGACTTTGCTGAAGCACTGCTGGTGGGAGGTCCGGTACAAGCCTGACCCAAGTACTCCAGAGGGGTAGTATGGGCTAAAGCCAATATTTACCCTCATCCCCACTTTCCACCCCATTTAGCTAACTGGGACAAACAGAAGATTTCCTCCCATGGAGTTTCCTGAAGCCGTCGAGTCATTCCCTGAGAGAGTAAACAGAAGCCCTGGCTGCTTGGGTCATTAAACACAGGACAAAGCACAGGGGAGCGATCTGTCACTGGTGGGCTAGGAGAGAGCAAATGGACCTTTCCATCCCTAACCGCCGTGATTTTCTTCACTCCTCATTTCCTTTATGACATCCAGCCCTGAATGTAGTTGCTGTTCCTGCAGCTGTGTGCCCAACCTTGGGGGCAGAACATGCTGCTGCTTTTGTTCCCAGCATCCTCACTCCCATTTCACACATCTTAGGAGAAAATAGCCTTTTCTCAGCAGGGCTCAAGCATCCTGGCATGGTGTTGGGTGCAAGAGAAGCCTCTGAAATTCAGCTTTAGACTTCAGCAATTTACAGATACCTGAACTGTAAATGGTGGGCCTGGTTCTAAAGAAATGGAAGTCTGCTGCACATTGATTAACTCGGGATGGGTTGTGCCTCTCCTTGCTTTGAAGAAAACTTGAGATGAAGGCAAGTGATTTTACCCCCGAGGGTGTGAAGGGGCCCTGGACTGTGCTGCTAAAACCTGTTGGAGCAGGACCTATTCTGTAGCTTCACCTCCCAGGTCGCCCTGTTCTCCAGGACCCCTGCTGCTGCCAGAAGAGCAGAGGACGAATACGTTAGCCTGCCCAAGACCAGAGGCAGGTGACTCCCAGCAGGATGGTTTCCCCATCTTCTAGCTCTGATGATCTTAGTTTATGCTGTTTGTTTTCCTTAATTGAATATTTTATAAATTAACATGATCTCTGCATAGTGTTTATCTTTCTCTCTGTGAGCCTTTATGGCCAAGATAGCCTGGAGTAGACTAATTAAAACACTGAACCATGACTGTACCCCCAGCCAAAGAGCAAGAAGACCATATAATGTATGTGATGCTGATACAGATCTGGGAGCTGGCGAAGCAGAGCACCAGAAGATCTGTCTGCCCATCAGTCTTACTTAAGAAGCCTTTTCTATTCATTGCTGTTGAGGCCTGTCTCTTCTCCACCTTAAATGGATGCTAAGATTAGGAGCCTCTGGGTGAACATCATCCTCCCAGATACCGGTGCTGCCAATGATGCAGTCAGGTACTTCTGCAGATGTTAGTGGGAAGCGTGAGCAAAACTGCACACCGTTACTGCCCGGAAGGACTCTTTTTCTCTGCACTTTACTGGTGAGCACTGCCTTGAGAAGCAGATCAGGTTGTCTTCATTGCCCCATAAATGACATGTTCATGCTTATCTCACTAGCCAGAGACAAGCCTGAACTGCAGCTTTTGCAACCCTAGGTGCCTTGAGAGCTGCCACCGCGGGGGCTGGAGGCATAGGAGTTAAGTCTCCTACATTCAGCTCAGAGACAGTCTTAAAGGGACTTTTCAGAAGGCTGCCTCCTTCCTTTACAGGCCTTTTTTTCACTATTGTTCTCTCAAGATAAAGAACTTGGCTCAGTAAAGAAGTAAGCCAAGCACTGTTTTATTGCTACCAGCTGAATAGTAAAAAGCCAAGCATAACCTGTTTGCTATTGTGCAGTGGTTAAAATCCAGATCAGTACTTTGCATTCCAAGACATTCTGCCTCATCCTTTTTCATAGATTCCCTTGCAAGCAGTAAAAATATCTTGCAAACGACTTACGCCCAGCCACAGAAGCCCCCATGTAAATATGCTGGTGCTCAATTACAGAGGGGAAGTGACTGTACAGCAGCAGCTATAGGAATCTTTGTTTAATTTAAATGAAGCAATCTCTTTCCACATCCGTAAAGGCACTCTAAAGTTAACCTCAGACTGCGGGCTGGTTACCTGCACAAACAAAATCAGATCATAGCCATGTTGGTGTTAATGCCTTCAGTCTTAGCTGAACAAAAGCTTCCTCTGGGCATGGTCTTTTAAAATGTTTGTGGTTGCTGTCTGCACTCATATATATCTACAAGTATCTGGCCCCTTAGCTGTGTAACCAGAGGTAGGTTCCTGACTTGCTGGGTATCAAAGCTCGCTCAGAGGATTAGTTCTTTCCCATCTGTGGTCATTTTAACCTCTGCAACCCATCTTACTGTGCCAAAACTTGTTGTTTTGGCAGCAAGTGCCTTCCTTTGTGGGATGGCAAAGTGTACAGTAGAATTAAACTTGCACTGAGAACCTGCACAAATGAGACCTGGAGGAGGCTGGAAGTAGAAGCTCTGCAGGGAAGCAAGGACACAGCCCTGGGCCATCTGCCTTGAGACTTATTCCTGCAAGGCTGTAGGCTCATTACAAGAGGAGCAGACCAAAGTTGTGATGGATGAAAGGCACCCAGTGAATTAGGGTGGTGAGAGCTGTGGTGCGTAAATTCATTCTGTGCCCTCCACGATGTGCTTACAGTCTCTTCTGAAGACCCTCAACATAGACTGATGGGTACAAATCCTCTGTCCCACATTATCCTTTGGTTGATTTCCAGTACAAATGTGGCTTCTGACTCTATTTTCCATTTACCAGTATTGACTATAAGTGAATCTTCTTGTAAGATCAGCTCCAGTCCACTTTCCTGCTTGTCCTTTCCCTCAACCATATTGCTGTTTGAGCTGAGCTTTTATTACTTCTGACAGCCAGGGTTGTAGTCTCAGCAGAATGGCTTCTCTAACACTTGCAAACTCTCTGCCAAAATTAGCTATTCTCAGATTTAACCTCCAGTTCCAGACACAGATTTCCAGTATCCCTGGCCAAAGCTCTTGTTCCTGCCATAGCTCACCTCATCAGCACCAGAAGCAACCTAACTGGTCTTATTGCTTCAATCTGACCCTACTCTCTGCCTTTAAAACACAATAAACCTGAAACCTCCCCAGACGCCACCAGTGCTGCCACCCATTCTACTGGTAAGGAAATAAGATCACCAGGCTGGTTTCTCTCTCTCTCTTTTTCCTTTTTTTTTTTTTTTTTTTGACTGTCATTCTTCTAGAGACTCCGACAGCCATTGGGAAGGGGCTTGTAGGGCTCGATCCCTCCTGTGCTTGGAGCAGAGGTGTTCAGGATGTCTCCACAAGATGTATGGAAGTGACAACTGCTGAAGCCTTCAGAGCTTATTCCACCCCAAGGTTTGGGCAGTAAGAGTTAAAGACGTTGGTAAGATCCTAGGCTTTTTGGTGCTCACCAGTTCCTTGTGTAGATAGGGAAAGTTTAGGCGATCTTGCTGTGGCGCTGTCATTAGCATGCTTTTGTTTCTAATTAATTAAAAGCAAAGATGAGATTCCCAAATTCATTTAACTTCTTAATCTTTGTTCTCCAGGGAATGACAGTGCAAAAAAACAGCTGGGGACCCAACATGTCATTTAGAAAGGGATGAAATGCAGTTAATCCTAGTTATATCAAAGGAAAAGTAAATTCCCATTTGAAAAGATTTTTTTCCCCTGTGCATTTTCCCCTCTCTCTTTTCCCATACAAGAACTTTCTTGTCCAGGCAGGTTGGGAGATATTTGTAGTCCTGATTGTTTAAATATTAATCTGTACTTTAAGATTTGTTTGTATGTGTGAAAGAGAGAGACAAGTGCAGTGGAATCTTACAAATGTGCTTTCTACCCACTGGATAGAGCTGCTGCAGAGTGTGCAGTGATGTTAGTCAAAGCCAGGGATGTGATATGCTTTGACAGGACCAGTCTATTACGGGTTTCAGAAGTACTAACCTGCAGCAGGCCCACGTTATTAGTTGGATGCGTGGGGCCTGAGTTTACCTAAAATCCATTCATTACTGTTCCTAACCTGGAAAAAAAAAATATTTTTTGAGCTGAAAGCCTTTGCAGAAGTGGTGTCTATGTTGCATAAGGGAGGGTGCTTCGTCTGTAAAGACAGAAAGCAGAGGGCAAGCTGAGAGGGTGGGCTCCCAGGGTGCTGGCTCTGAAGAAAGAGGCGTAGGCACATTTTATTCTGCAAGAGAAATGTGTGAGTTGAGCGGTATGTAAATCTAGATTAAAACTCTGCTTTTTCCCTCTCCAAATAGCCTTCCATGTAGCTGGTTATTATTTTGAAGCAATTTTGCTCTCTGATGATTCAGTGAGGGAAGCTGCTGAAACAAAACAGAAGTGAATCGCAGAATAGTTAATATTGCAGAACGGTATAGGAGGCACACATCATCTCTGGTTTTTGGGTCTCAATCCTCGCTCAAGGCAGTTAACCCTCATCCAGCCAGGGAAAAGAGCTGCAGCATCTGCGAACTAGCTGTTCACTCATGCTCGAGCACTGAATATGGAGGACACGTTACAAAATATTTGCAAACAAGCTCTAAGAAGTAAAAATTCATAAATGGTCTGGTGAAAACATTTGAATAATGTATAAATAAGACAGAGGGAGGACAATTTATGTAGAGGAAAAACAGGCGCAATTTTTCACTACGCATTTATTTATCTTCCCTTAATTGACGTTTTCCACTAAGGCAGAACGTGAGGCTGGAAAAAACAGAGACTTGAGGTTTGGGATGCCATGGTAGCAGTGCTTTTGGGGACAGGGAGCTGACCTGAGCCCGGTAGCACAGAGCGTGCTGCTCTGGCAGCATTGGGCTGGTGCTGCGGGGTGTGCTGAGGCTGCACTGGAGTGCTGTATGAGGATGTTTTCATAGCACCTGCCCACGGTCTGCTCAGCTACGTCCCACAGAAATCTTGCACTTTCACACACGCTTTTTGCGGGTATGCAGTTCTTCTAAGTAGACACGAATGATGGAGGGAACGAACATTTCCTCAGAAAGCAGCAAGTTAATTAATGGCTCCAAAGCACATTACTATAGCAAGGAGTTGATGCATTAGAAATTGCTTCCAACCACTGACTGAAGGCTATATCAGTGTGCCATGGACCTTGCATATATGCACACGGTTTTCCTCATCTTTGGTAAACATCTGGAGCTGAAATTGGAATTCAGACTTTTAAAACAAGTGAGCACAGAAACCACGCTCCCAGAGCATTTGAAATAAAACCTGCAGCTATTGCATCTGATCTGTACATCTAAATGGGTTCTGGCGAAGCCTCTAGAGCTCTGGAGAAGCCTTTCCAAATGGATATGAGTCATATACCACTTAATCATTTAGATACTAATGAAGATTGTTTGTTTGTGAGATCTCCTTTTCTGTAAATTAAGTTGGCTTTTTTGGGAAAGGCAAGTGTTGGCTTTGCTGTGAGATGTAACTGGTCTGCAGCTGCTTGTTAAAACCAAGCTGTTCTTCTTTGTGCCTGTATCATTGAGAATCACCATCAGGCATTGCTTCCTGTGATGGAAGTGCCTTCCATTTAAGACGAGAAGTCATGAGGTGGAGGGAGACTTCAAGGGGAGAGGAAAGAGAAAAGTAGAAAGGAAGTGTGTCCTAATTTTGGCTGGGAGATGGGCTTATGCATCTGTTTGAATGAGAGCACAAATTTGCTGATCAGACTCACTGCACTAATTTAACTGCACCATTCTCCTGCTCAGCTGTTGCATGTTGCTGAGGGAGCTGGGGAGGTGTACGGGCGTTGAGGAGGTGTACATCTCCTTTGCAGTGTTTGTGTTTCATTCTGCCTCATTTATGATATTTTCCTTGGAAATAAAGTTATTTCCACTGTGTAGGCTTTTGCTTTTGCTTTCTCTGTTTAACAAACATTAATTTTATACTCTGAATCCTATGGAGAATCACAGTCCACCTGAAATCCGAGATGACTTGAAAATTGTATTAATGAAGGCAATTGCCTTCCTTTTACCTGTGCAGCTAGAACTTCCAGGCAATTTCTTGATACCAAAACAAATCATGGTGCCTCATTCTACTTTATTCAAATAAAAATCCACTCCTTTTGCAATGCTAAAGGAGGTTTGGTTTACTCCCAAAACATAAGAAGGAATAAATCTAACTAACACCTAGGTTTCTGGATGGGGTAAGCTTAACTGGAAACATGCTGGAGAAGGGGAGGGCAAAGATGTCTTTAAGGCAGTGAGGTCAGCACAAAAATTGGCTGGTTGCCTCCTCCCAGAGGCTTCCCCAGAAGGCAGGACTTCAGGAGCATCAGGCATACAGTAGCCACGCTGCAATTAGAGGGAATCCTGTGCACCTGCTTGAGGCTCTAATGGATGGATGACTTGTATCATGTGTCTTGGTTTTCATTTTTTGTGACTCAGGTTTGCCATACGAAGATTTTCATATCTTGGGATGAAGGCACCTGCACTTTTAGACCTTCAGGACCTTCTGTACCTTTTATCTTTGATTTGATTTCATCTCATCTTTCTAGCAGCCTTTGATTTCCCAAGTGAATTAAAGTTCCAAATGTCATATTTCTGAGGATTGGCATAAAAGGGGTTTTAAAAGGGCTTATTCTGGAGCACTAAGAACCACATGCATCCAGCATTGAACAGCTCCCAGATGTGGCAGCTTCATTTAATTGCTGAAATCAGAGATGTTGGGAATGGATTTCATCTGAAAGTCTGATCTCCTAAAGTAAAAGGCATAGGACAACATTTGCTCATCCCCTGGAGATGCTGCCAGAAGTCTGTCTCTGATTAGCAATGTTAATGGAGTATTAACATAAGCCATGCCAGGAAGGGAAACTGTAGAACACATTATCATCAGGAGAGCCAGCTGTGTATAGGCGTGTAAAGATGATGATGAATGTAGTTTGTGGCTTGGGAAGCCGGCTGCTGAACTGCTCCATCCCCTAATTCAGAAGAAAAAAAGTGGGGTTGGACAGGCCAGCCTGCTCTTCTCCATGCCGTTGCACTGAAGAGGGATGGAACAGGGAAAGAGTAGAATAGATGTTGTCTTCATACGAACAGGGAGATGAAGGGGACTTCCCAGCTGAGTCAGTACTTCTGCTGTCACAGGTTGAATATTTTTTGGCCTAGCTCCGTCTTTCAGCTGTTCAAGATCTTGCCTTTTGTTACCTCTGTGGAAGGATGGTCCAGGGTCTAAATATTTTGATGGCTCTAAACATCTCCAGAAATGCTTTGTACTATTTATTCGAGTTTTGTAGGTTCCCTTTTTTTTCCCTTGGCTCAGAGCCTGTGAATGGTCTGATTTGGTTTGAGAGTGACAGTCAGAGATATTGTAAAGCTACTCATTTTCTTTATTCTTTATAAGCAAATATGGGCCGTACAAATCACAAATCTTCACATGCTTCCCCACCACATCATGGAATCACAGAATGGTTTGGGTTGGAAGAGACCTTAAAACCTATCCAGTTCCAGCCCCCTGCCATGGGCAGGGACAGCTCCCACTAGATCAGTTGCCCAAAGCCCCATCCAGCCTGGCTTTAAGCACTTCCAGGGATGGGGCATCCACATCTTCTCTGGGCAGCATATGCCACTACCTCACCACCCTCGTAACAAAAAATTTCTTCCTTATATCTAATCTAAATCTACTCTCTTTTAGTTTAAAGTCGTTACCTCTTGTCCCATCACTACACTCCCTGAGAGTCTATTTCCTTCTTTCTTGTGGGTCTCCTCTAGGTACTGGAAGGCTGCTACAAGGTCTCCCCAGAGCCTTCTCTTCTCCAGGTTGAACACCCCCAATTCCCTCAGCTTGTCTTCATAGGAGAGGTTCCCCAGTCCTCTGATCATCCCTATGGGTCATCCTCGTACATCTACCTCCCTAACAGTCTCGATATTGCCAGATGACAGAATTTGATTCTCTGGGCTTGTGCTTGAAATCTGGAGCCTTCAAGCTGTTAAACTCAGTACATCAGCTCCATTGTTTATAAATTGTTTCTACTTTGTCATGAAGAGAGCAGCGAGCTTTAGATCAGCAATACGTAGAACACTGAAGCAAAGTGCTTGTGCTTTAATGTGGCAGGGCCAACAGGCACTTTGCAAGTGAGCAAGATAGTGCTAAATCCTACTGATACAAGCTTGTTTTCATGGCTTCCTGATGGAGCTACACATTTCACCCATTGACCTTTTTGACATTTTCCTGGTTTCCCTCCTGCAGGAGTACTTCAGCAGTAAAGTGCCATACTCTGCTGAACAAACTTGGCATCTCGTCAAGCTGACTTATTTGGTATGTATTTACACTTGTAGACTTTAGTACTCTCCTGGCAATTGAGCTTCCTTCCTGCCTACATAAATATGATTTCATTATTAGCTTTGTTTAGCTTTGTTTAGTTGTTGTTCTGCATCTGCGTGCTTGCCTTTCCAAAGCTGCCAAAGAGAGTTGCAGGTGTTGATCTCAATTTGTGCCCAAAGCATCCTGAACTCTACACCCCACCTGCTAGCTCTGATAATAAGCAGCACTCTTGACCTCCTACCTAAAACAAAGCATAAAACCTCACCCTATTTTCTTTTCCTTTGAGGAGCCCATAACTTCTATTAGAACTAAAGCCTGTTTTTGTTTCTTCTTAGAAAAAATGTATTCAGTTTCTCTCAAAGCTAATTTTCTGCCTTTTCTCTCCTACATTCAGACCTGTATTTACAGAAGACGCAACCCAAGACAGAGAGGTTGCCTTTCCACAAATGGTCCCAGAATACTTAGGATTCATCTAGTTTAAATTCTCATGAAGTGCAGGGAGAGATGTTATAAGCATGATCTGGACAGAGATCAAAATCAGAGATGAAAACCTTATTTCCACTAGAAATGACATCTATTTGAGTAGGTTAGATGAAAGAGACAGGAACGTTCTTGCATGACTTGCTCATAACGTTGCGCTGGCCCTCCAAAGGGATGAGCAATCTCTGCTCCCGCTGAAAGTAACATGTGTCTATGTTGGTCAGGCTTTGTCAGGTACAGGCAATGGCTTCTTAATTCTCTCCTAGAAGACAAGGTAACTTTGAGGAAAATTTTCCTGCATATTTCTTGGAACTAATGTCTACTTCAAATCCTAGAACTGTGTTTGAACTAAAGCATTTCTGCTAGGGGGGAAGAAAAAAACCATAACAACAAGACCAAAAAAAAAAAAAAACAGCAACAAAAAGGCCACCACAAATCTCACTTCACCAGGCTGGGACCTGGCTCTATAGCGGATGGAGAAGCTGCTGGAGTAATGGTAGATTTGTTTTTTCTCCTGGGTGGGGGCTGACAGGAAAGGTTTCATGAGATGGAAGAGAGTCAAAGAAAGAAAGTGAAACCAAGCAGTCAATTTGCTAGCTGCAATCTTTGATCTGTGGCTGTCTGCAAACAGAATTGGAGCTCTGTGATTAGACGTACATGCTCATTATATGTTGTACTCTCCAAGCAGGCTTCGTACATACAGCACAATGTATTCCGCTTCCTTCTGCCCAAATATCTTTTTTCATCTATATTGCATTAAGACCTTGAGGCCTATCATCGGGGAAGGAAAAAATACAATTTTCTTATTGTACAATGCATTTCATTCCCAGCTGCTGTATTAAATTTATTCTTATTTGAAGTGGTGTCTGCAAGTATAAATCATTTAAGTTTATATGTTTTTGTTGCTGCGGCAACAGTTTGACTAATTGAATTCCAAAGTGTCTCTCTCTATTTCAAAGCTATGATAAAGGGCACACACATTCTTAGCAGCAGAAGCCTGAAGCGAGAGGCAGGGGACAGGCAGCCCTGTCAAAATGACATGTCCTCCATCTCCCCTGCATGGGCTTACCGGTGGCACCCTTGGCAGTCGGTGGGGAGGAGGGCAAGGGCTAGGAGGAGTCACTGCTACCTGCAAGCTCCCCCTGAATACAATACTCAGAAATGCAGTCAATGCCCTTAGCAGGATGGAGAAGGCATGGAAAACCAGCGACTGAGGCTTTGGGAAGGTCACGATTTCCCTCTCTGTCTCAGTGTTCCCCATCATTTATCAGTTCCCAGCCTGAAGTGCTGGAGTACTTCATGGTTTTAGACGTGCCCACGTTATGTTAAGCCCATCTTCTTTCCACAGGGACTTTTTGTGAGCTCCTGGGGCTTGTCTGCTAGCTGGGATCACACATGTTCCCAAGGTATTTCTTGCCCCGTCAGTTTTTAGGAGGAAAATGCTCATCATAGCTATGGCAGAGGGATAGGGAATATCCTGGGCAGCCCCAAATTTTCCCTGTGGGACTTGCAGTACAAATTCTACCCTGCTGTATGATTTTTTTCCAATTGTAAACTAGAGGTATGTGTTCCCCTAGACTGAGCCAGGAAGACTGGAACGCTAAAGATTGGCTCTTTGGAAGGGAATTTGTCCTGAGAGGATGGAAGAAGCAATTCCTTTCCAGGCAGAAATTTCCAGACAGGAACCAGCCTCTCTGTGCTATTCCCAGCTCGTTCTGGCCACTTTTCGTAGCCTAGAGAGAGCTCATTTTTTGTGTTAATTATGTAGGTGTTTATTACGGCCACAAAATGTTAATAGACAGCCTAATGGAAATCATGCTGGCTAATGAGAAGCTCCTGAATACCTGCTGCTTTTCTCTGGGAATAACGGCAGCCACAATTCAACAGGAAATAACTTCCCCCACTCCTGCCCTGTGCTTTTACCTTATGATTACATCGTGCTGTTAATTTTGTCTGGAGCTCTGCGACCTGGGGGAAGGCCAGGACCTCTCTCTTCTGTCTGCCCAGAGGGGATGGAGGGGTCTGCTTCCCTCTCTTGCTTTTTAAAGGGTAATCTGTGAAGGGTTTTACAGAGCTTGAAAAGGTTACTGAGTGTGCCTGAGCTGAGGGTGGCAGGAATGAAGTACAGGGATCCCTGATGGACTCGCTCCTTCCTTTGCCTGCCTGCCCCCAGGGGATGCTGTCAGATGCGGGGCATATGCTGCAGACTGACAGCCCTGTTGTAGGCAGTCTCAGCTGCTGTTTATTTTGGTGTCATTTTATTCCCAGCCCCATTAGATGCTCCACCAGCCACTCCATGCTCATGTAATCATCTCAGATAGACAAATAGCAGGAACCTGCAACAGGCTCTGGAAGGGGGCAGAATGGGGTGATTCCTAGGTAATTTGTTCAGATGGTAAGGGTTTTTTGTTTTCTTCTTTATTTGCTTTTTAATGAATTTCCAAAGATTTCTATTACATAAGTGCTTTAAATCAATAATAAAAGGAAACTTTGTCCATCGGGCTGCCTAGCCACAGCTAATGAGGTTAAAATGCAAACTGTCAGCCTCTTGTTTGTTTTGCTGGTGTAGAGAAGGGAAAGGGAGCTGTCTGATGAGGGGTGAGGCTGCAGCCTAAATGTGGGGCTCAGAAAGCAGCAGGAACAAATAACTAGTATGGCATTTATGGAGAAAAGAGCAGACTAAATCTGGGCTCCTGTTGAACAAGAGCAGGAGCAGGCAGAAGAGTGGTGGGTGGGAGTATTGGGGTGTATGTGTACGTGCTGGGTTGGGAGGAGTGTTGCACTGGGAGGATGCTGGTGGGAAGACGCCTGTGTGGTGGGTTGGCATGGGATGTGTAAACTCATGGGGGAAGGGAGGCTTCATCCATTGGAGATACTGAAAAGCTATATAACTGAAGCTGTAAAAAATAAAAATAAAAATAAAAATAAATTAAAAAGATACTGTTCACAAGGCAATATAGGAACTCCCAACTGGGACAAAGTTTCACAGTTTTTCCCCTGTGGGCAGAAATTTTCTGCTTCCGTCTTTGCATGCCAAAAATAAAATTAAAAAAAAATGTAGTCTCACTACTGCTGAAAGAGCCAAACAGTTCTCTTGTGGGCCATATTAGTGAACAGTTGTGAAAACACCGGATTTCCTTGTGAAGGTGGGATTTCTCAGTAGTGAGGAGCTGCAAATGAGGCAACTTGCAGGGGTCCATATGGAGTTGCTGATAGGAAACCAACACCAGGCTCTTGGAAGTGTTTCAGAAGGGGGCTTTCGGGAAACAGCAGAAAAGCAGTTCAAAAGGTTGGTTCTAGGTAATACATAATGCCATAAAAATAGCATCTGAACATCTTTTGTTACCTGGACACTGGTACCCGGATCCTGTCAAGTGATTTCTCTGGCATCCGTTGTCCCTGCTTTGAGCACAACAGGTTGTGCAGATTATTTTATGATCAATAAATATCCAGGCAGACACTGTGAAATTCCAATCAGAAAAATTTACAACATTAAGGCAGATATTGTATAGAAGGATATAAATAAATAGAAATTGTCAGTCAAATTCCTGGCAGCTAGAGTGTGGTGTCAGTTGCAGTAAATTAAGTGTTACTTCACAAATCACCGTTATGGTTTTGCCCAGTAAGTGTATCTGTGAAAAGGCTTTTTTTCAACTTGCAGTGGTAAAAATCCTTTGCTTCTGGTTATTTCTGCCTGAAACCAGTGTCAGGAGTCAAGGTGACAGTGGTGAACTGTGCCATATTCCTGCATCTTGATTCCAGTCCCAAGATGTCCTCAGGGGTGTTCAGTTTACGTGCTGAGCTCTCCAAGCAACAAAACCCCAAAACACAAGGAAGTTATTGAATCCTTTTTGAGTCAAGGAGGGCTTTCTGCATTGTGAGGGGGTTGCTTGATGTGGCGGTGTGGAGACCCACTGACAGAGGGGAGGAGCAGCATGGACTCTGTCGTTTCTACCAGGATGAAGTGAGCTGTGAAGGCTGTACCTGGGGGCGGGTGCGAAGAAGAAATCAGGTCAATAGTCAGACCTTCAGTTGCTGCACTTTGGACAATATTTCACCTATGGATTATTGCATTTTGTTATAAGTATTATACTCGTTGGCCTGACACAAGCTCTAAAAAAAAGCTCTAAAAGCATCATCTGGAGGTTCCTGTGCTGTTGGGATGGCTGGAAAATGTGTTAATTTTCAGCATAAACTTTTATGAATTAAAGCTGAATGTTCAGCATGGAACAGAAAGGAGAGGAGGACCAGCTAGTGGTAGTTTTGTACTTTATTTGAGAAGAGAGAGCTACATAAACTATGTCAGGAGGGTACAGGTCTACACACAGTTTCATCAATCAATAAATGAAGTTGTTAACGTAACACTGAGGATATGATACTTTGAAGAAGACATAGACACATGACCAAGGAATATTTACAGCTCTAACATACAATATATTTATATTTGAGAGAGAGATTCGTGTGCATCTGTGCGCACAGATACCCCTGTGTACACGTGGTGCACGCACGCGCACACGTAAATAGGTATAAAAGGCTTTAAAAAAAAAACTTACGTAATTCAAGAAATGAGTCTGCCTTTCATTTGCAGCAACTGACTATTTTTAAAGGTGGAAATGGTTCCAGTTTGTGGCGGTCTGGAGCGGAGGTTTCGCTTTGAAATCTCGGTTCTCCAGCGGTCGTTGGCTGAACCTGGAGCACGTCTTGGTGGTGTGGTGGTGGCAGGGGATGCATGAGGTGCGTGGAGGGGAGGGCAGTGGACGTATGGAGAGGAGGGGGCACATGGCCTCGGGGCTGGGGCAGTAAGGTGGAAATGAAAAAAATGACCTTTGGTGATGCCATTAAATCATCCTTTATACTAAACATAAATTATCGACACAGTTTTAAAAAAATAATTTTCTGTTTCATTTCAAGGCTGGGGAGAGAGGAAGGGACAATGCAGGGCAGAAGGGAAGGGGAGGTCTGGGGAGGGGAAATACCTCAGCACTTTAGTAAAAGGTCCCTTGACCTCACTGCAAATCCTTAATTTTAAAAGTGTTCTTGTAAGTCTGACTAACACTGTATCAGTCGTCCCCTTCCATGGTGGCAGTGTGCTCGATACACGTGGCGTGGCAGGTAGAGGAGAAGCAGGGACCCTACCTTGGCCGATACCCAGATCAGGGGGTATATGCCTCTTCCTCTGAGCTGGGGCCAGTGGAGGTGGGCTGGGCAGGCAGACATTGCGACCACCTTGCTCTTGCCAGGTTCTCCCTTGAGGGGTAACCTGGGTTGTTCCCAGAAGGGGAGAAGGGTGAGTTGTGATTTGGAGAAGGGGAGACCGCAGGATGGAAAAGGTTGAGAACCAGCAATTCAGTTGGCAAATAGGATACAAAGGATGTAAAAAAAGCCCCAAACTAATAAAACACATGGATTGGTGCATGGGGTAAAAATAAATAAATTAATTAATTAAAAAAAAAAAGACTGTCAAAAAAATCAATTCAGCAAGCATCACCAGAGGATTTGTTTTCTGCTCATGCAGACTTTCAGTGACATTAACAGAGATTAAAATAAGCTGGTTTAAATAATAGTAACAACAAAATCTCTACCAAAATATCTTTCCTCTGGGATCTAGCCCCATCCCCCTCTTGTTGCCAGCTCTCCTCCCAGAGTGAGCTGTGGATCAGCACTTTCTGGGGCCAAGCCTGCTTGTGTGGCCGAAGGCCAGGTCAGCTAGGTGTAGGAGCAGTTTCCTGGATGTTAAATATACCCTTGGCATATTTTGGAGAGTGGTGTTTCTCCTGGTGACAAGACTGCCAGCATGGGAAATGCCTGAGGGTGTGTACCCTCGATTTTACCTGGGGAAACCTTGTCTCTTTACCTGACACACAAGAGGCAGAGGGAGCTGTAGTGCTTGCTGAAAGCTAAATCAATGTCAATTGTTTGCCTGCACAAAAATTCTTTGTTTCTATTGAAATAACATAAGTAAAGTAGCACTGTGTTAAGACAAGGTAGGGGAGAGGAAGGTTATTTAGAGTATTTATTTATTTATTTTTGTTCTGCTTTAAGCCTATCTATACGAAGCTCTCATGCAAGAAATTGCCTCCCAGTTTAGCTGAAAATTTAAAGGACACTTCTGGGGAAAAAAAAAAAAAAAAAGAAAAAAAAAAAAGGCAATTCTTTTTCACACAGGGAATTGGCTGGGTGTGGGGGCTGAGCAGGGCAAGTGAGGGGTCTAAAACAAGACAGCCTGTACTGAAACCAGAGCAATCAGAGAGCAGAATAAATGCAGTGGAAACCATAGTATTTGTAAGGGTTTGAAGCAGAGTAGGTGGGACAGGGAGAAGCCCAGCAAGGCTGAACATTTCTCCAAACCTTCAGCACTCATTCAGACGAGTACATCATTTTGTAGTGACTGCTTCCTCACATCCATAGCACTCTTCTGGTCAGAACTCTCTACTGCCTTACCCCAGTTCATATCTGACTTTTACTACTCTCACTATGGCTGACCGCTTACTGAGAATCGAGTCCTTGCCTATTTGCTTCCACTCCCCATGTCCCAGCAGGCTTTCTTGCTCCCTTCCCTCAGCACCATTTGCTCTCTGAGCCCCTTATTAAATCATCTTTGCAGTCCCCTGCAATTTCTTCCTTTCTGGATGTCCCTTAGCATCAGAAAACTGGCCACAATTCCTTATTTTCAGGACTGTTACTCACAAGTTTTGAGGTTCTGTGTCTCAGGCACTTCCCAGTCCTCACTTTCTCTGAGCATCAGTCCAGATGTACCATAGTCACGACTGCAAATCACTGCTGGAGTATGTGGGGGAAGGATATGGAGGAAGCTGTTTGTAGGAGGACGTATGTTCTGGGGAGGGAGGAAGAGCCCATCTTTCTGGCCTACCTTTCTATCTTTTCTTCCTCACCCTATGTTTTTCAGAGATGGGATTGGACCTTCATGTCCCTTTGCATAGCTTCTCTTAGTGAAATCCCAAGAATGCAGGCTAAGCAAGGTGGATACTGAAGAACCTGCCTTCTTCTATACATGAGGTATAACTTCTTTTCCATTCAGAGCCTTCTCTACTGATGCTTGCTCTTTCCTGCATAGCTTTTCATCTTTGGCTGACTCTTTTCTGACAGTTCTCCATTACACAGTAATGTGACTTTTTTATGGATTGATGTTGAAATGATTTTCAGAGGCTACAGTGTCATTTTTATGCCCCTTACTTTGAATTTTCCAGGAGATCTGTCCGTTGATTCGTTACAAACAGTAAATTTAGCTGATGGTCAGAGCTGAATCACATGAAATAAATACTCAATTTCTAAACTGCTAACAGTATAGTCTCCCTCCATATGTCAGGCTGTCCCCATAGACTAGAAGATAGGAAAATTTCACAATCCAACTAAGAGACCAAACGTTCCCAGGTGGAACACAAGTGTGGGGAAAAAGTGGAGCAGAAGGTTTAATTCTGGGGGAAGAATTGTTCTCTCGTATCGGATTGATTGTTTGGCGTTTTAACCCATCCTCCATCACTTGAAAACAGATACTGGCTGCCCATTTTGTGTAGGAGGAAGGATGGGAGGGGAGAGGGACAGGGTGAGGCCGGCAGCCGCTGTCCCCGGTGCTGATCCCAGTCGGTAGATCCGCGGAAATGCCCATCCTAGTGGCTGTTTTTTTTGTTCTTGAGGATTGAACCAGTTAGTCGTCACTGGGAATATTATGTCCCTCAAGGAAGGAGGGGTGTTAAAAAAAAAAAAAAAGGAAAAAAAAGAGGGAGAACAACAGACACCATCCAGCAGGATCTGGTCTCTCTCTTCCTCTCCCAAATCTGCCTTTTACCTTAATTTCAGATTTCAAGGAGGCCATAAAGCAGGATTTGTCTTGTATTAGCAGAAGGAGACAAAGGAAATTAAAAGTGAGGGGAGGTTTGTAGGGTAGAGATCTGCTCTTGTCTTGATGGCCAATGTTCTTTGTTGCCAGGGTGAATATTCTGATTCTTTTCTCATGTACAGCAGTGGATTTTCTTGTATTATAAACCAACCAATCTTTTTCATATGCAATGTGTTGGTTTTTTTTTCTTGTGTAATTTCTCTTCTTCTCTCCTGACATTCTGTTCCTAACATCACAGCGATCATCAGTATCCACGGCCTTCACTGACTTCAGACAAAGTTGTGGGTGTTCAACCCCTTCAAGGTTTAGCCGGCTGTTGCACAAGAAGGTTTAGTTACACGGCAACAACAAATCACTCCTTTTCTGATTATTTCTATTGTTTCAGTCTAGCTACATGAGAAGAAGTCTGGACTCGAACAGATCCCAGCCGGAATCAATCCCAACCATCTCTCCAGCAATCAGAACAACCTGCTGGGGGCTGAGTAACAGCTGAATTCTTGGTGAGAGAAATTACAGGCGTAAAAACAAAATCAAATAGACTCCTTGTGCTCATTCAACATTTCAAGGCATATTTATAGGTACTGCTGCATGGCATCTTAAATATCTCAGTTTAAAAAGAAACTGCATTACTCCTGTTGGGGAAAATAATTTTTCTATTCTGTCACTTTCACTGTCTTTGCCCCTGATGAAAAAGGAATAGAAATACACTGAATTAAATACCCATTCAGACCTTGCCGTCTCCTCTTTGGACTGTCTGGATACCCCCAGAGATAGATCTGTGAAGATGAGAAGATCTGAAGGTCATCTGAAGGCCATCAAAACTGGTGTAGGAACATGACAGCTGGACAAGAAGCTGTTAATTGAAAGCTGGGGTTTTCTTGCTCTGTGAAGGTAGGAAGGGCTTGGTAGGTGAAGAGGTGACCTTGCAGTCCAGCTCCTAGTTGAGTCACTTCCTTAGACTCCTGCATTGCATCCCTCTACCTGCTCCCAAATCTCTCTGTCAGTCGAAAGAAAAGCCCAAGAGAAATTGTACCACTGATGAAGATCCCTGCATAAGGGAGAGAATTCCACCCTATTCCACTTTTACTTTCAAGATAGAGAGACCCTAATTCTCATACTAGGTAAGCAGGAGGGAAAACCACACAAACCACAGCTTTGAGCTCCCTGCTGAGTGCATCAAAGTAGAAACAAGTTAACAGGACAGACTGATAGACAGCTTTTCCCTCTAGCCCAATGAAATTCTTTGAAAAGGTATGAACAAAAAATAGTGTAAAAATTGGGGAGGATGTTTTTTTACACTTTAAGAGGGAGAATATTCTTCCAAAATGTTCACAGGATTATTGAACAATGGATCAGCATTCGTTATAGACATCTGATGCAGAAGGTACATGGCTGACAAAGCTTGTGCTCTTTAATGGTCTGGGAGAAAAAAAAACATTTAGCAGATAATAGTATTTGCCTTGGGAACAGTAGTCCGGGAGCCTCGAGTGGGGAGGACTTTAGATACCAAACTCAATCAGCAAACTTGCCATTGGTCAAGGACTTGAGGGAGCTAAAACGCCTCTATCACATGCCTGAGACTCAAGTGCTCTGTAATCTCTGTGACATAGACATCTAGGCACCATTGTGGACAGCACATGGCTGCTGAATGGTGAAAGCAGATGACTGGGCAGAGCAAAACCAGAAGGCCTCAAATCACAATCACAAAAGTCAGCTCTTGAGATTAAATCAACCCAGCCACCTGAACAGAAGGGTGTCACACAGCATTGCAGAAAAACAACTTACTACCAGACACAGGAGGGCTCTTGTAAAAAGCTCCATGCTCCCACTT
Source organism: Cygnus atratus (assembly GCF_013377495.2). Taxonomy (NCBI): domain Eukaryota; kingdom Metazoa; phylum Chordata; class Aves; order Anseriformes; family Anatidae; genus Cygnus; species Cygnus atratus. The sequence continues at coordinate 14,243,226 of NC_066372.1, read as the reverse complement.
CCCCCATGCCTCTTCCCACCTCCACACACACATACACACTCTTCCATATACAGCAAAAAAATATCAAGGTTACGTGTTTCCTGAAATAAGGTTGACTGAATAGATACACTTACAGAGAATTCTTTGTAAAGCTATAGCAAAATGAGTAAGAGTGCATCACTACCATGGGAAATAAAAAGAAAAGTAACCCAACTGCAATTCAGCCAGAATCATTCCAAACCCCAAAGGTTGGCCTCTTTTTTTTTTTTTTTTTCTTTAATGTGTCTGACATTTTATGGCATCAATAATGCAAACAAAGAGGAAATCATATTTGCAGAACACTAATGCACGGATGTCTAAAGTGAAATACAATACTGATTACTTTTTAAATGAAGCCACCAGGTTTTGATGTGCTGTGGCTGTTAAATTGGTCCATCAAATTCCTTCCCCAGTCCAAAGCAACAGCTTGACCTTCTCTATAACCTTGGATAGCCTTCTCAGCTGCATTCTGATTGGGAATGGTAAATGTTAGTTTGAAGTGATCTTCCTTATGGGCCTGATTTCAGAAGTACCAGGAGCACATAGCTCCATCTGAATCTGAGGGGAACTTCAGGCATGTCACCACTTCATAGTCTATTCAATGACTTTGACAAACATAACAATAAACCTGCTACTAAGACCTGTTGGTGAAGGGATGGATAGGCTCTGAAAGAGATTTCCAGACGTACTAGTGAGATTTTGCCCTTATGGTTAGTGACTAATCTATTCTGCATCTGATAGCTGGTCTCTTGCTTAGACCTTTCTGCAGATGACTGCAGAGGAATGCCCGAGTTTGAAAATAAGTGTATGAATAAGAAGGTGTGGCAAAAACAAACAAACAAATACTTTCCCTTCCTCTTCCAGTTTTTTAGATGTTAGTGGTTTGATTTTTTTCATGAAAAAGTGGATTTCAGAGATGCATCTTGAATACCACAGACAGGATTTTCTCTACACATGAGGGTGAAGAAGCTGTTGGGCTCATGCCTCTTGCTGCTCAGCCTGCTCTTCCAGCAAAAGACAAAAGGGCTTGGTTCTGGCCTCTGCTTCCAACTTAACAGTGGGAGCACTGAGTTCAGGAATCAGGAGATTTATTTTGTAATGTGCTCTGACTTGCACTGAGTGAGCAGTTTGAACTTCTTTAATTTATGCAGTTCTGGTTTGGTAGACAGAGTTAATAGTGCGCCTGTGGGCTAGTGGGTAGGGTTGGATGCCATCGACTCTCATCAGCTGGGAGTTTGTCTGCCATTCAGTCCTGGATGAGGTCTGATCAGTGCTCTGTGGGGATTGCATGCTTTGGAGTTAGTCAGTGCGAGCAGCTAATTGGCACTGGTTAACTAGTGCCGTTTAATTAGGTCTGGGTTGTTGGATGGATGTGTGAAGGGAGCTGTTTATCACTAGCAAAAAAAGTCAGCCTTGTGATGTAAACCTCTTTAGGGAATTAAAAAAAAAAATCAAGCCAGAGCTACTGTCACTATAGCAGGGTAGAAAATCAGTTTCAGCAGAACTGGCCTGGATGAGGTTAGAGTCATGCTCTGCTGGGGTCAGAAATGATAGCGGCTGCTCCCCGACCCTTTCTCCTGTGCAGAAGGGTGGGACACTATGGGCTTCAGCTGGGATTTACAGGAGATACCCCACATGCATTACAATGAGCTTTGCTGTAAAATTCACTGCACAGAGGTTAATCTAGATGTCAACATTGCCTGACAGCAGTGAAATTACTCCGGGGCAGTGCTCCTTCTGAAGTCTTAATATAACAGTCAATTCCATCCTGCCTGCAGGAAATGAAAGTTTTCTGCTTTGTGTGCGGAATCATTCGGCGCCAATTTTCTCACTGTTTGAAGTCCAAACTGTTTGTGGTCTTGGGATTCACCTCACATTAAGACTTTCGCTTCATTTAAAAACTCTGCTAGTCAAGTCCTGAGAACTGCAAGGACAGGAGCTGCATAGGGAGAAAAAGAAGAGGGCAGGGGGAGAAATCTTCTCTCTCCTACCACATCGAAATCAAACAGCTTCACCAGCCCTCTGTGCTCTGAACGCAGTGAATGCAGCAACTCAGTTATCTAAATATCAAGCAACAAAGATTGGGGAGGTTGGAAACCAGCAGAGAGAGAGAGAAAGCACACGAAAAAATATCCGGACCTCCCAGAGCTATGATTTTCTTTAGAGGTATTTCAGTCCTTCCCTGCTGGGACCTTGTCCTAAGAAGCCAGTAGTTCAGCAGTTAAACACCCCGACAGAACAACTGCTCAAGTTTTTAGCTGTAGGATCAGTCACTTGTGCCGGGCGGGAGATCAGTTCCCACAGAGGATTCCTGATGGTGTGGGGAAGTGATGGTTAGATTTGTTGTGCCTCTTTTCTCCTTGGAGAGATGCTACTATTGTGGGGTTAGCAGGAAAGAGGAGAAATACTGGCCACTCCTTCAGTCTAAAGAGACCAATCAGATTGGGTTTGTGAGAAATTAAAGACATCGAGATGAAAACAACCTATCAGCTCACTTGGATCAGCCCCAGGAAAAAAAAAAAAAAAAAAAGAAAAAAAAAAAGATTGTTTTCTTCTTTCTCTTTGGTCTCTTATCTCTTTCCTTGGTTCAGTTTGTCGAAGTTGCAAGCAATGGGCCTCCTATCACTTCTCTGAGGGAGCTGTTTCATTGCTCAGTAGTGTACTGGGAGGGAATAAGAGACATGGAAGAGCCCAAATGCTCACATTTTCATCTTCGAGCAGCAACTGACATCTCTGCCTGTGTCAGTTATGACACTGCCATCCAGAATGAATGTTTGAAAACACCTACTTTCTCCAGGCTTGAAACTCAGTATGTCACTTGCAAAGGGGACGCTCTCATTTTGGGGGACTTAACAGCTTAACAGCAACTTAAAGAAACCTTAAAGGTGTACTGATGCAAGAGCCTGATGGGGAGCACCTTAGTGTTGAGCAAGTTTGGCTACTCCTGGAAAGCACTGCTGAGAGGGGAACTTTCTTGTCTTCTATTTTGGATACTCATTTGGAGCCTAGCTCCACTCTCATTCCTGGCCAGATCAGGAAACAAGGATGGACACAGTGCACCAAAAATTCAGCTACTTGCTTTGCCGTTTCATTAACCACTGGGATTCAGTGGGGTAAAGGATGTGGGCACTCCCTGGAGGGGAAAATCAAGCAAGATTTAATGCAACTTTTGAAGATCACATTGCCAAATGGAACACCCAGATTTGCACATGAATGACTGATGATTAAGTGTTCAGAAGTACTTATGGTTTTGTGGGTTTGCAGTGACCCAGGTCTGCATTCTTTGATCCATAGCCTGAACTCAGGGAAACTCATGCACTAGATTTTGGGGAAGTAAGAGCCCTTCATGTGGAAGGAACCAGCTCATGTAGTATTATACTCCTGTCTGTGGCCCCGAAAAACTTAACTTTGTCATTCCTTTTAACAGTTGTATTTTGTTACAGGAAAAAAAAATCACAAATGAACACAAACCTTGCCTATTTTTTTTCCCTGCCTGGATAAATGGTCCCTTGCTTTTATTGGTATATGTCTCCTTTATAAACCAGTATTTGCCCAGTATTACATCTAGAATGTCCTAGTGCTCTAGTATGTTTCTATTTTCCTTTGTTTTTTCTTTGCTTGTATACACTGTGGTACTTAAAATTCTACGCCACACTCCTGAAACCAGTCTCAATTTCCCAACCCAAGATACTCACTTGCCTTCTAAAACCAGCCCTTCCCTTTCCTTGGCTTTTTTATTTCCCCACATATTTTATCACCTTGTTCCGCCCACTCCTGGGGACAAGCAGACGGCTCAAAGCTAATGATGTCTCTCAAGCAAGCAGCCTCTCTAAAGGCATTCCAGACTTTTCACATTTGTCTGTGCAGCACATGCTCCCAGAGCCACCTGTCTGCGATTCAACACCCCATGGGCCTAGGCCCAGGCCTAAAATGAGACAGCCCAGGCTCTTTTGCACCCCCAAAATATATGCATCAAGGGACATTTAGTAAGATCAAACAGCAAATTTTTGTGGGAGACAGGGTGAGCTTCCACTCTGGCAAATCATTGCAAGGCTTCCCTTAGTTACATTTCAGCTTTCATCTTGCAACCTGCCAGACCGTGATGGAAGGAAAAATAATGGCTGGAAATGACAAGACAGGCCACTGATGAGCCCATAAGGCTAGAGCCAAATTTACTGCCCACAGTTTGCAGCCCTGGCATGAGATTGCCATCTCTACCGTGCACTAAACAGTGCCTTCACCACCAGGACAGCATCATGTCAGTGACACCGTTAAGGGACTGAGTTGGTGCTCACATTTGCAGTGCTCAGGAGCAGAATGCTGCTCGAATGGGCACCACGGCCCCTTGTCAGCAGTGCCCAGAGCAGCATTCCTCCCAGCTCCCTTTCAGGAAGGCCCTTCAGAAAGCTGCTGATGGTGGATGTTGGGTGGTGGGAACATCTGCCTGGGCACACTGGTGTGCTGGGAGTGAGGCCTAGCCTGCCCTGGACCTGGATGAGACCTGCTGGTGTTCCCGTGCAGCAGGGATAGCTCTCCCCTCTTAGCAGAGGCCGGGCAATGGGATGTCTCTCTCTTGGAAATGGAGAAGGAGCACATAATCATTTCTCTGTCTCCAAATGCTGCCCACGAGACTTATTGGAACTCTGTGATGGTTTCCCCCATATCTGCTCTTCCTCCTCCCTTGACATGCAGTGGGGCAGTGGCAGGATCCCCTCAAGAGCCCCTCGTTCCACAGGGAAGGGACCATCATCCATGCTGAAGGGCTGCTCCTCTTCTGGCCCAGGGAAGGTTCTTCTGCAAATGAGGTCTCAGGGTGTTCACCAGGAACTCGGCACAGATGCTTTCTCTCTTTCCCTCCAAAACCAGGCCTCTCTTCCCCACCTGACCAGGCCTGTCATACTGAAAAGGGATGCAGCAGTTTCAATCACATCTCCAAAATACAACACAGCCCCTTCTTCCCCGCCAGCAAACCTCCATCCAGCACCACCAGGCTAAGGGGCACAGGGCTGCAGCGGCAGCCAGGGAGATGTCACCGCAGCTCGTCCTGCTCTTCTGAGCAATTGCTCACAATTGGCTTTGACAAAAGGGCCTTTTTCTGAGGCAGTCACTGCACTTGGTGGGACTAATAGCAATGCAGACAGCCTGAACCTTGGTCTGAGCCAGTTCACATCTTCTGGGGGCCCATCCCCTCACCTCTCACAGACTTATTCCTCACCACGTGGCCCAGAGGCCTGGTGAGATGCTCGGCTCCTGCGCTTGCCTCACTGTCGTGACCACACAAATAGCTGGCACGAGGGACAGGGCGGTCGGTGGTGGTGGGGAGGAGAGGAAGGAGGAAAGAAGGAGGGAAAGGAATATATAGCTGTTATGCAGGATGGTTCTAGGGGAATAGCGTCAGCTATGGGAACACAGTGTCTTTAGGTAATTTGTTGTGTAAAGGCCTATGAAACTGGTAAACAGAGAAATGAGAGCCAGAGAGGCGGGCAGACAAAATGGTGGCCTGGCACAGGCCAGCACAGTGCCTGGGAGCCACGAGAGCAGGAGGCCTTTTGGGTATGGGGCAGGCAGCCCCAGGAAAGGGATTTCTTCTGGAGGCACTGGGCTATGAACAGCCATCACTTGTTCTCCCTGCATACACTCTGAAGTCCTTTCAGCCAAAGCAGCCTGCATACAGAGAGCCATGCCAGAGTTAGTAACCCTTCAACCTGTCTTTTTCACTTCCAAAGATGAACCTAAGCTGGCGGGTGAAGAAAAAGGCTGTGTCCTTACTCCCATGTGGTTACTGCCACCCATCCCCTCACCTAAGCACAGACTGAACCCACAGACACTGCTGCCACCACAAACTTCCTTGGAGAATTGTCTCCTGCCTCATTTGAAACCATAAGGTCAGAGCCATGAGTGGGAGGTAGAGAAGGGCAAGAGATGAGGAGAATGAGGAGAGGATGCAAAACCTTCCCTTTCAGTAGCTGGCCATAGCCAGTTCTCAGCCAGTCTCACCCATCTCCTCTTGCATCCTGGCCCTGAACACCACTCTGGCTTTGGGAAGGAGTCAAGATCCCTTCTGCATCTCCTCCTCCCCTATCTGCATTCCCTCCCAGACAAGCACCACATCCGAGCAGGCTATTTTTGTGCCGGCGATTGTCGCCTTCTCAAAATTGCCTTGACAATGCCTGTGGCATCTGCTCTCTGCCTCCTGAGAGCGGCTGCCAAGCTGAGGTTTCCCCCTCATCCTCCACTACTGGAGGAAAAAAAAAAGCAACCCAGGAATGTTTTGTTTTCTCAGCCCAGTCTGGATGGGCACAATTCAGCGTTTGAGTCAGCCTTTCCCCAGATAGGGATAATTTCCTGCTCCAGGGAGGTGGGCTGTAGGGAGGATGCTTCTCTCTCTCCCTGGCTGTCCCCAGCACCCCCTGTCACTGCTGTCAGCCCTTTATCCTCATTGAGATGCAAGGCTGGCCACTGCAGCCATCCACTGAGCTGTCTGCTCCTGAAGGCACCTTCCCTTCCTTCCCCCCTCCTCTCGGGGCTGCCTGTGGAGCTATTCTTCAGCCTCTGCATTTCACAACAGCTCAAAGGCAGATGCATCAATCCTTTCAGGGGATGGGGACGTGAGGAGAATGGCAAGGGGGCCGCAGGCAGGTGTTGGTAGGTTCCCAGCCATCTCACAAGCCTTGTCCCCCTTCCTCGCCCCCGCTGGCTTGTGCCTAAGGCTTGGACTGAGGCATGGGGCAGGGATGGGGAAGGGAAGAGGATGGGGAGGGAGAGCACTGGGATATGCTGACCCCATAGGCATGCTCAGCTGGCATGCAAGCGATTCCCAGCTGGTCTGCTCACTGCAGCCTTCCCCCATGCATGAAACAGGGGATGCAACCCTGTCTGCTGAGGGTCTACACCAGTATGGCTGTGGTGTGGACAGCTGAGGGAGGGGGAACAATCCCATGGCCTCAACGAAAGCGAAGGGTGGGGAGAAAAGGCAGGGGTGGGGGACGGGGGGGTTGTTCCTCCCAGCATCGCCATCTCTGCCGGGCACAGAGAAGAACGAAACTCCTGTCTCGCACACCAGAATGGGTTGGGATGAATCAGGAATGGGTCTTAGGTTGCCCCTCAGCCCAGGGGGGGTCCCTTCGGTCCCACTGCTCTCCTGCCCTGCAGAGGGAGGGAGGGCTGGGTCCGGCCGACGCGCTGTCTGCGGGAGGGCAGCTGGTTCCCGGCGTGTGTTTTACCCGTAGGTGCCACAATCCTTTGACTGTGTGAAAGCCTTGAGTCTATACAGTTAAGAATCAGCAAATTAGAAAAATTGTCCTGAAATGTTGGAGGGAGGAAAAAAGGCAGGAAGGCAGAGAGGGACAGGGAGGGATGGAGAAGGAGGAAAGGGCTCGGTAAAAGAGTTCATCCAGGGGCACTGCCCTGGCTTTGCGCCCATCACCTGTGGGCTGGGAAGGAGGAAGGGAGGCAAGGACAAAAAGGGAGGACTGATTTCACACATTCAGTGCATATCATACAACCGGGGCAAGGCTTTCCTCCCAGAGCTCCTACCCAGGCTGGCATCACTGCTGTAGCCAGACTAGAGCCCTGCCCAACAGCCCGAACCATACTCACAGCAGGGTTACAATTCACTGCTTCATTGCTCGGGGGAAGATACCTTCTCCTTTCTTCTTTTCTTTCTTTTTTTTTAATTATATATATATATATTTAAGTACTTTTTTTTTCTCCCTTTTTTTTTTAAGTCTTATAATTTTTTCTGTAACAGCAGCTTCTTTCTGTATTGGTGTGGAATTTATATATAGAGAGATATCTATAAATATATATATGCCAAACTGCCTTATAGGTCATTGTTTTGTAGGATTTTTGTTGGTTTGCTGTCTGTTTTGTTTTGTTTTGTTTTCAGTGTTGTATGTGTAGCAGGCACTTGAGTTTATATGAAGATGTTTGCTTGGGAGCTGAGGGGCAAAGGACTTGGGAGGGGGAGAGGGAAGGAAGGACGGAAGGAAGGAGCAGGGACTTTTGACAAGTGGCCACTGCTAGCCGAGGATGTCCAGGTAGATTGGTGTGGCCTTGCCCAGAGCATGAAGGATCTTGTAGATCTCCTTGATATTGAGCCGTTGCTGAGGTTCTCTCTGCCAGCAGCCCAACATGATGTCGTAAACCTCCTTGGGGCAGACTCGAGGTCTTTCCAAAACTCGGCCTTGGGTAATGCACTCAATGACCTGAAAGAAAGAAAGAGAAGAATCACTCAGCACCAGCTGGATAATGTCCTGTCCCGGATACTTCCTAGCCATTGAGGGAATGGAAAAGCTGAGGAGCCTAGAGGTCTACAGATCCTCAGTGCTCATCTGTGTGTCAGAAATGACGGTTTTACATTGAAAAGTTTGTCTCCAGAAGCAGTCTTGAAGCTCCTCAAAACTTTCATCATTTGGCACCTCCCTCCCTCACTGCACCCTCCAGGCAGGAGGTTACAAGCAAATTGCGTGATGTTTTAATTGAAGTTGTCAGGTTTTTCCTGATAGTTGAAGAATGAAAAAAAAAAAAAAAAAGCTTTACAATCCCCAAACTAAACTGATATTTCACACAGCCGAAATATTGTTTTATTTCCCTGAAAATCAAGAGTCCTTTCCATTGTAAAGCCCGGGAGAGTTCTACGAGAGAGTTCAGCACTTCTCTTTCTACCTTCATCTCCAAGGGCAGCTTTGCTTCATTTTGACGCAGAAAAGCAGTTGAAAAAAGAAGAAAAAAATTTCATCTCAAATCACATCTGTGACGGAGAAAAAAAAACTGCAGTGCTAACAGTTTGTTCTGGGTCAGGTCAGTGCTGCTAATGAGAGAAATGTGAGCTCTTGGACAGCATGAAATTCTCTTCAGAGGGATGCTAGTGGCATCCCCTAAGTGTCTGTTTGAGTTCTGCTCACCGAAGGAATGGATGCAAAGGGAACGAGGGTATGATTTGTCAGAGAGCTGCTATTACCTCCTGGCCTCCTTGGCTGGAGCCGATGAGTCCCGGCATTGCAGCGTGCGAGTGACCTGCCACGCTCTGCAGACAGACACAGATCCCAAGCAGTGTGTTGAGGGAAGCCACCCAGCAAGGGGTGTTTGGAATTTATCAGTTATGAATAGTAATGGCCCTGCCACACAGCTCAACGGATACTTATCGCTCTGCTGTTTGCATATAAATGCAGAGGGGAGCGATTAGGATCTGCTGAAAGCTGGCCAAGGCGGATGCAGTGTGCAGAGAAGCCTGCATCGCAGGCAAAGCTGTTGGCAGCACTGACATGTGAGAGGAGGTAGGAGGTACAGGAGGTAAGTTACGGTTTCTGACAGGCGTCCTGGACATGCAGAGGAGTCCTGCGGTGGGCCCTGTCTCTCCAGAGCAAAGGGCACAGGGCTAATGGACTGGCCGAGGCTTTCAGATTAAGTTGTTCCCTGCCTCATCCACGTGCTGTGGAAGGGTCTCCTCCAGCCTTGAACAAACCTGCTGAAAGTGCTCTGGAGGCACGAGGCCACGCAGGCACTGCAGGAAGGAAGGCAAACCTAAGCCTTGGCAATGCCCTCATCTGAGGTGCTGCTGCTTGGCCCACCAGGCCCTACGGTGGTGGCCAGGCTGCGTTGCTCTGATGTCTCCTCGTCCAGGAGCTGGTGGAGGCATCAGTCCCCTGGGTTCTGCCCCCTTCTCCATGACCCACAAACGAGCCAAATGAGAGCTAATACAGCTCCCTCCCAGCAGGATAGTGTGGTCTAGGTGAGAGCCCTCAGCTCTCAGAAAGAAGTGGATGCAGCAATAGGAAAGGGAATTACACAGCTCTTCCAGGGACAGTAGGAAAACCAATACCCTGCATCTGAGCAGCTCTTCACTATCCCTCCTCCTGCCAGGGGTACTTTTCTCAGCCCCACTACCCTGCAGAGGAAACTGAGGCAGAAAGCATGAGGACAGCTGAGCTCTCTTTTCCAGCGTGCCTCTCACCCATGTACAAGCCACATGTGCTCATTTGTGTGCGTTTGTATTTACCCTCCCAGGGAAATGCAAGAGCAGCTCATTAAGTAGCGTGACAAATAACTTCTGTTGCTGTCTATTCCATTGTTTGTGTCTCTAAAATGTTTGCGTGTGCTACTTTGGGATATGCAGTCAGGCCCCATTGAGCACACGAATGGGCAGGTATTAGAGATGTAAAGCAACACCTTGGATTTGCCATCTCTGCAACTCACTTAATTAAGGGATCTGTATCCAGAAAGCAGAAAATGCACATTTCTCATTACAAAAGGTGAAATTTCTGAAATCCATTAGATACACAGTAGGATAAAAATGTGCAAGGTTCTCACATACGGCTCTGTCAATGCATCTGGCTCCTCTTCTATAATACCCCCTGCTATTCTGAGCAAAAATCTTCCAGTGCATTTCTGCTGATGTGCCTCAGACCTCGGCTCTGACACTCTGCTAATCCTAGCCAGCCTTCCCTCGACTTTTTTACAGTGCAGCCGTACACTGTTATTCAAAGAAATAACAAGGATGAACCAGCCCCTTGGGTCCCATCCTCAAGGAACAGGGGCGAACTCTATAATAGGTGTCCCCATGGCAAACAGCCCTGCAGAAGTGTGCCACATGCCATATAACATGCTTCAAACACTTTCTCACAAACTGAAGGCTGCAGTAACAGTGTCAGCTACAAAATAAGGAGAAAGAGAGCATAGGAAATGCAGGGCGACTCAATAACTTATATCTGAGCAGTAATTTGGGTATTCTGTCAGCACCCAAGAGTTTATCAGGGGCGGCTGTTACGGAGGTATGTCAGGAACTCGGAGGGCAGAGACTGCGGATAACCCATTACATGGCTTTGGCAGAGCCCTTTGATTCCTGAATGCCTTGCTTTCCCCAGCTGTTAAATGGAGATAATGACACTTTTGCTATCTGAAGTTTCTTATCTCTGTATCTGAAAAAAGAAATAATTTGGAAAAAGAAAGAAATAATAAGAAATAATTTGAAAAAATAAATAATCTGAAAAAGAAATAATGCCAAGGAGAGGACCATCAGTGTATGGATTGCTTTGCAAGCAGTCTGGAAAGCAGAGATGGTAACAAGTAGTGTTTCCAGCTGAAGGTATCTCAGCACTGTTGTACCTCTGTGTTTGAGAGCTGGAACCAGGGCTGCTTCCCGTACGTGAAGATCTCCCAGAGGATCACCCCGAAGCTCCAGACGTCGCTCTCTGTCGTGAACTTCCTGTACATGATGCTCTCCGGAGGCATCCAGCGGATGGGCAGCATGGTGTGTCCTCCAACCTGCAGGAGGACAAAGGCACGAGGAGATCTGAGTAAACAGAGCCCTGGGAAGGGAGCAGCCCTTACATAATGTGAACAAACACAGGGCCTCCCCGTGAGCTCCATCAACAAGGAGCTGCTCGAAAGAGCTAGGTTGGATGCTGCCTCCCTGCCCACCCAGGGGCTTACCCACCAGTCCCACCTGGTTAATACGACAGATAGGGAGTGAAATGTATCGAGATAAATGACGTTGTCTCCTCCCAAAACGGGCTTGTAAAGAAATCAAATGACAAACTGCCAAGCACATCCTCAGACCCTACACTGGTGGTGAGCCAGGAGGCAAGGCAAGGAGCAGAGCATTCAGCGAGGTGCTGGGATGAGTTTTGCAGGGCCTCGGTGCTCTGAGGCACCCTCCAGAAATACAGAGAGGGCTTTGTCCCTCCTCGGCAAGGCTTGCTAAAATCCATACACAGGCATCTGCACATCACCTAATTGCGTGGAAGATTTTTGCACTCGTAAAACTGTGCTACAGGCCTTTTCAAAGAGTGCTTTGAATATGTAAATGACTGCAGGACCGCACTGCAAAAAGGCGGTCTGTTTGTAAAGAACAGGCTCTTACAGGCAGGGATATGCCCAGTGTTTGATGGAGGCGGGAAAGCCAGCCCCTTTGGAGAGCCTGGAAATGGAAGAGCCCGTGGGTGAAGTCCCATCGGGGCGTGCTAAGTGAGGGAAAGGCCCTCTCTCCATCACAGTCTGCCCTTCTCTAGGGCACGTGAGTCCAGCAGGTGAAAACATGCAAAGATGTCGAAAGCAGATGGATTTACCTTCAGATTCACTAGAGATTTCTAAACAAGTGTCTTTAAGCAGGGGAAGTTTGTTTTTTTTTTCCTCTGTTCTGTCCTACACAAGAAGCACCATCTGTGGGGAAGCAGCTAATTGATAAGCCCAGCCGGCGCTGGAAGCAGCACAGCCACGAGGCTCCAGCACTCGTTTCTGCTGAGGATAAAGTGTCCAAGGGTTTAGCGGTGATGAGAGACAGTGCTTTTGTGGTGCTGCTCAGAAGTCTGCTTGTCTCATTATGGACACCAAAAAAAGCAAGTGCTAATAACTTTGTAGCACCGCAGCTGAATCAAACAGGCAGAAATCTCTCTGGTCCTATGAAGGACTGGGGGAGCGGCTTTCTAGTTTTCCTGCACGTGTGTGGCTATTCAAAATAATGAGGTCGTTGTGCTTGTTTGGATGAAAACGTTTCTTGTACAAACAAAAGCTCTCCTCCAAGCTCCTGGCTTTCCAAAGCTCCCACCGGTTTCTGTGCCTGATTAAAACCAGAGTGGGGAAGGGTCAGTACAGAGACCAGCCGCATTTCTTGGAAGCAGGAGGGACAGTTTTGGGGAGCACTGCTGGAATAGGTTGTGAAATGGGGACGGTGCCTAGCATGCTTCCTGCACGGAAGGTGCCAGCCAGATCCCTCTGGGGTCTGACAGAATTTGGACCTGGGCTCGCCACATTGTGCTCAGAGGTCTCTGGACCAGCCCTGTTTCTAACTCTGAACGTCTCTTTCTACAAAAGAGAGAAGGAGTTTAAAAAGTCTTGGGAACATCTTTCATTCCTAAGTGCAGAGATGCTCAGAACTGCGATGCGTGAAGATAAAAAGCTCCGTGCAGCTCTACAGCTCCTATGCAGAGATGCCTCGGCTGGTGTGGTCTCAGATTGCTGCTCTGAACTCCCAGAAATGTCCTCCCTTAATGGAAATGGAAATACTCTTTCCTTGGTTTGTTCCTTTGAAACCCTGTCCGCAATTTTAGCTCTTTCCTGCTTTCTCAGCTTTTACAAGTTGCTTTCCCTTTCTATGAAGGGCTCCAAGGAAATGTTATCGACAGAACATGACATACATCAAATTTGATTGTTGCAAAAACTTTTGCACTAATGCTTACTTTTTTCCCCTTTAAGTAGCTCTAGCTCTTCAGTTCTCTGGCAATCTCAAAATGATTACATATCACAAAGCTCTCTGCATTTGCAATGTCCTGAATCTTGCAGGATCATCTGAGATCACAGGTAGTACAACATACTGAGCACATTTAACTGCCTTTCGAAGAGATCTTAGGGCAGTTCAGAATCTATGAACCAGACCCTCAGCTTACACAAACAGTATGAGCACTACTGCTTGAATGGGAGTGCCCTGAGTCACACCACTTGAGGATTTGGCTCCGAAAGCAGCAGAGAAGCCAGTAGACCCATTTCAGTTCTAATAAACTACAGCGCAGTCAAGGTCTTTGGTCTCCTCTAGACACATCCTAGTGACAAATTGCCAGTAAAGTGACATACACAGTCAATAGTTGTCCCAAGGACGTGACGACATGATCTTGGCTTAGCTCATATGGTAGAGTCCAGCGACTGCCAAACTCTCTGTTTGGCATCTCTGCCCTCTATGTCACATGAGACGTATCTTTTACTAAAAATAAATCCGGTACTAAGTAATACATTAATTCTGGGGAAAAAAACAAAGCCAAGCAATGCCCAGAACTGTGCGGATCCTGACATATGGCTCAGCTGTGCTCATAGGTAAGCACCTCAAAGGTATTCTCTGCATCTCACACAGAATGCCACATTTCTGAGAGCAAATGTTGTCTCGCCTGCTAGCTAACTGTATGCAGAACAAGCATCAATTAAATTGCACCACAAAATCACTCCAATGCCTAGCTTAGCACACAAGGCTGAGTATTACATTTTAAAGCATTTCCTTTGACTGTCCCTTAGTGCTCCCACTGCAAACTGATTAGGATTAAAATTCCCATTTCACAGATGAGAAAACAGATGCAGGAAGGCAGGGAAAGGTCCTGCTCTGAAGCTGTACAGTGAGCGAACGCTAAGTTGAGCCTTCCTGGTCTGCAGTCAGCTGTACCCTGCTTTCTGCTGATGTAGCAAAATGATTTAGAGCTGAGCACAGATGGATTGAGCTACTGATGCCATAGGAAACAGAGTGTGTCCAGGATGGAGGAAATCTTTTGCATAACACGCAGTGGCTGTGATCTGTGTTATGCCAGCATTGACTTGCACGTGATTGCCACGGCTGCACGCTTCATTTACAGGACCAGTCATTGCCAACAGCATGAAAGCAAAATGATGCTATTAAATCAGGCTAAAAAAAAAAAACCTAGATGCTGCTTTTTGGTGATTTTTTTTCTTTTTTTTTTCTTTTGCGGAGCCTGTTTACATGGCACGTCCTTGGCTCTGGAAGGAACTGTTAGTGTGTCATTCGAATCTGAAAGTTTGCTTTGGTCAAGTCTCTGCTCATGGCAGACTTCTGAACTAAGTGACCTCGTAGGACTCGCGGTCTTAATGCTCATCAAGAGCATGATACTGCTGAGTCTGTTCTGAAATAGTCAGGTCATCTTCCCACCCATCTTCCTCCATCCCTCTGGGGAGCCAGGGACAGGAAATCCCAGGCCACATTCAGGTGCACATCCCAAAGCCACTAAGGACAAAATGTCCTCCGACAGCAGCACTGCAGCATCTCCCCCAGAGGCACTCCACAACCTGGAAGAGGCTTTTGCTTTCAAGCAAATACGGCAAGCAAATCCTTTGCTGTTCCTCCCCTTAAATCCTACGATGCTGCCAAGCTCACCCTTTCTCCTTGTTATTTTAATGCTTCATAGACCTGCAGACTGGCCTCTTTATCCCATTGCCTTGGCTGTCTAGCTTTGCTTGACATTTTTAGCTCTAACTTCCTCTCCCTAGATCAACTCCTCGTGCCCACATTGACATGTTATTCCCGCTGCTTTGCTCTTTCGGTTTGCAGTGCTATCCTGGTAATAAATAGAGCAGTCAGTGTGTATCCTCTGAGCTGCCAAAGTTTCCTTCTTCTGTCTCCATCTCAGGGTTGCAGCATCGTCCACTCATTTCCATCACCTCCTAATGGATACTCCCAAGGGCACGACCTGGTCTCCAGCCACATGTTTCTGATACTCCAGGGCACCGAGGCTGTGCTCTGAAGCTTCATTACACATCCAAGCCCCCAGACGGCGAGATAACCAGCCACCCCCTTTGAGCAGCTTATTGCTGTATTACAGCTGAACCTCGGGGAGCTGGGGGAGGTTCGTGAAAGGCCAGCGTTAATGGCCATTAGGGAGAGAGATAATTACTTAATGCTAGTACAGCACTTTGAAGATGTAAAGCTATATAAGTGCTATGTACAAGTAGTATTATAAGGCTCTAGGTTTGTCTGCTAGGAAGGAAAGCGGGTGTCTAGGGAAAGGATTCTCCTTGTCCCAGCTTTCTGAATGACATCCAGCTGATTAGGAAGGGAAAAGATGACATGTCATCCCCGATGAGTTCGACAGTACAGCAGCAGGTAGTGGAGCAGCAGCGTTCAGCAAAGGCACTGCAATATATCTGCAGTTTGGGCCACTTGCAGAGATAACATGTAAAATCAAAACCAGAGCAGAGCTGAAAAACCCTCATGAGAACTTTGTATGCGCGGGAATCCAGACCTCAAAGCTCTGAAGGCAGGTATTAGCAGGCAGCACTGCTTCCCCCCTCCTGGCCCCCACGCTAGCTCCAGGGCTGTACCCCAAGGCAGCATTCAGAGGGGGCTGCTGAGCCATCCACGCCGTGCTCACAGCTGAGGGCTGCTGCAGAGATCTCAGCTCAGAATGGAATTTGCTCTCTGGCATGCTATAAGGCTGTGTTTTCTTTTTCCTTTTGTGCAGTTGCCTTCCCAACTTTGAAGTAAAAAAGAAAAAAAAAAGTAAATAAATAAATCAGTGCTCTGCTTCCCAAGGTCATTTGACATTTGTTTTCCAAGGCCATCTGACAGCTGTATTCCTGCTCCTGGCTTACTTTGGGGATGTTCTGCTCCTGCTCCTGCCTTGGGAAAGTCACAAGAACCACCATGAGGTGTCCTTGTATGGTGCAGCATTGCTTGATCTTCCCTTAGCATGCAGGAAGCTGGGATGTTTGAGTTTGTACAGAATCACGTAGCAGTAGTGGAGACCTTGGCACTATTTCTCTCCAGGAGAACCCACTCAACACATCACCTCTCTTTAGAGGTAGCGATAAGACACGTTCCCTGACTGCTGCCTCGGTTCCTGCTGCTGTAGGTAGGGATGACCCGGGCTCCTCTTTAATTGCAGACCTGGCTGTCATCCCGAGCTGGGCTGCACTACAACACGTGTCCTTTAGACCTCAGCTCTAGGAGCTGGGTGATCCCTGGAAGATTAACTCTGACCATTCCCCCAGCAGCCAGATGTACGGCCTCATCAGGACAAAAAAAAAGGTAATGGAAACGAGAAGCACAAAAAGCTGCATGTTTTGGCTAAGCTGAGTTCTTGGACAAAATAAAAATAAAAATAAAATTGAACAAAACCACTGTAGATTGTGCCCTTGTGAGCTGAAGTTTGTCAAATAAGGTTGGGGCAGGAGAAGGTGGCTTCTCAGGGAGAAGGCAAAGGGATGTACATGCTCATGGGTGAAAATTTTCTAGGAGGAGACAGTCCTTCCTTGCCGTCAGTGCTGGATCCAGAACTGAGAGACATCTAACTATCAATCAGATGTGCCAGCTTTTTACCTGTGTGAATCCCGAGAGATCCCTGGGCAAAAGCAGAGGGATCAACTCTGACATGCCAGCCAGATCGGGGCTTTGCTAATGGTTAGCTGTCCCAGAGTTCATGGTCTCAACTGCCACCTTACTGGGCTCTTAAGCCCCTAAGTACCTTACATCAGAGGCAGCTGCATTAAAGTGCACGTTGTGACTGGATGTGATTCCCCAGTACTTCATCTGTAATTTCCTTTCGGTTTATTCAGGAAGGAAGGTGCTAGCTGTATCTTAGACAGCACCATTTCCAGAGTTATTCTCGCCTCAGAAATCCCAGAGCTGTTCTCCTGACTCTGAAAGGCATCGTGGGTGTACCAGCCGCAGGCTGAAGCCCCCGGTCCCTCCTCTTCTAAAAAATTTGTAAGATGTCCCTGCAAACTCTCTCAACTGAGGTCTTGCCTTCAAGTCTTGTACCTTTGCTGTCCCCGCTGTCACAGCCAGTGCTGAAGGTAGGTTTTAACACTGTCAACAAACAGCGAAAAGCTTCTGCCAAACATTTCAACTGACTCGACTCATTGTGTCCTCTCCGTGCCTCACTCTGCATGTGTTTGCTACACTCTCTGGGCATGGTCTGATCCTGTGCCCATCCTCACCCCCCTGCACCCAACCATCTCTCCCAGGCCCTGGAGGTGCTGCAGTGTGGGGCTTGCAGCCTACTCCTCTGCATGCCAGTGAGTGAAGACACCATTTATAGCTATCTGCAAGGGGTCACAGAGGGTTTCGGGGGCTTACATGGTGCAGAGTGACCGTAGCCATATCTGTTATGTGCACGCACCTGCACCGGGTGTCCCAGACTCGCCCAAAGCAGGAGAGGTGCCTGCTGCCAGAAATTGGACTTACCCAGGGAGAACATGGGGAAAGCAACCAACTGTCCCTGTCGCGAGGTGATGTAAGGAGCCAGATGGACTTGTTCAGGAGCAGGGAGAGCTCAGGCAGGGTTAATGCGAAACTGAGAAGGGGGTGAGACCTTCCTGCTGTCAGTTGGACTCTTTGGCAAGGGACTGTTTGTTCCCCCCAGCTGCACATACTGTGTTTAAACATGAGCCTAAGAATAAAGCCTGCCATTGACATTGTTTTTCCTTACTTCATTTAACAAACTAGTTGCTTTATGACCTGTAATTCTGCATCACGTTGAATCAAGCAGTGTAATTTGCAAGCAGGGACGGTGGCCTTTCTCCCTGTTCCCCTCATCTCTGCTCCACTGAGTGTGTTTTAATCCCACGGTTTTCAGCATTCCTAATGAGCCATTAACAAGCTGCCAATTACTTACGCAAATGAGGGGGGGCAGACATGGAGGGGTGGCTGTAGCTAGAGGTAAATTCTGCTACCTCAAAACGGCCTGAGATAAATCACTGCTTCTCTAAGAGCTGCCTGTACCCAAGAGTCCTCTCACTTATATTATCTGCCATCTAAAAATGCCAGGGGTAATGCAGAGGATGGTTAAGAAAAGGGAAACAGAGGAGTAATTGCACATATATTTTTAATTATGTTTGCCAATAATCTATTTGGTGCGCTCCTTACCACAGATCACCACTCCCCTTTCCTTCCCAGCTCTCAAAGCAGCTAGGAGAGGGCTGCGCAACCAGCCTGCAGAGGAACAAGGGCCAGTTTCTCATTTTCATGTAAAAATAAATGTTCCAAAAATAATGATCTCCATCACGAACATGGGACGTGAGCTATGAGGAAGATATATATGGGAAGAGCAACTTTAGTTTGCAAAGCACTTGGAAAAGAGGTCAGTGAGGCCACCTCAACTCTCGTCCTACCGGGCGCTGCTATAGACGCCTGCCCCCCAGGCCCACCTGCTGAAAGCTTTGTGGGGCCCAGAATGAAGATACCCCGCATTAGGACATCTCAGACAGCTGAGGGAAGTGGGAGCACTGGGATGGATTCACCAGTGGGACACCCGATGGCTTCCTAGGAGTCCCACTGCTTGGCTGTGGCTTGGTGCTGGGTGGCTGGTCAGAGGGATGCATGCAGATAGTGGCCTCTGCGTTTTTTTGCACCACAGCCCCCACACGGGCACTCCATCCAGCATAATCTGGTAAGCCACTAAACCCTTTTAAACTCCAGCCATCAGATAACCAGTTTGTCAGGCACCACATGGATTTACTGATTTTCTCCACAAGGTAGGAGACCCTGGCACCGCACCGCGCTCTTTTTTAGGGCGGACATGCTCAGAGATGTGCAATACCCATGAAACAGCACAGCTATTAGCTGGTTCCAACTTCAAAGGGGATCTGCAGTCTGCAAAGACTGCGAGCACCAACAGAAATTGTCCATGACTGATCTGCATTATCGTTTTGCAGTGAGCCGGTAATACTACAAGAAGTGTTTAATAGCTCAAAAGCTAATCAGATAGAGGCTAAGTTAAACCATCACGATGCAAGGAACATGTCCATCAGGATTCTACTCTTGTGGCAACACAGGGAATGAAAATCAGCTCGGTTTCTGGCTCCAGAAAGTAGGAAGAATATTTGACCAATAAATCCTAACCTGGCGATATAAAAGCAACATCTCGTCGTGGCCTGAGAAATGCAGCTTAGGAAATAATATCAATAAAGCACTTGCATGTGCTATCACTCTATGCTAAAATGCTTTCAGATTGGTATCTCATAATCTCCCCTTCCATCGTTCCTCTCTGTCTGTCCTGACAGTGACTCCCCTCTGGGTAACCAATAATGCTCCGTCTTTGTCTGCAGCCAGAGCCATCCCTGACTGACGACTCTACATGATTTAGATAAGGCTCCATTACTTAACTTCTGGATACTGGATAATCAGTTCAACTGCCTTGGCATTAATCATAATAATATTCAAAATTCATTAGGCTAGATTGTTTGGGAATCTATTTCTTATTAATGTCAGATTCACTGAGCATAGGCCTGGCAGCAGAGAGACACAAATTTAATACAACGCAGGGCATGGGGACTCCCAGCAGAAGCAGAGCCCCTTCCCTTACACACAGCTGGGTGCTGAGCTGACAGTCTGTCATCTGGGAGGGCTGGTGGATAGCAGAGAAACACCGTGAGCATGCTGCCTGCCGGCTCACCAAGGGGCATCTATAGAAATGTGTAGAGTGTGGAGATTCTGGGGAGTCAGCTCCTCATGTAAATCTTAATAGCATCTGTTATTTCCAAAAATTGGGCTGGCAACTTGGAGATTTTTGTGCACAATCGTAGTGTGGAGGCACAAAAAATAGAAGTCTCTTTATGATAGGAATCTGCTCCTTGCTTTTCTGAAAAAGTATGGTATTTTAGCTTAGAGGAATGGGCTGTAGTGCTTTACCACGATGAAAAACTTTCAGCAATAAAGTAGCTGGATCGTCCCTTCTAGCTAATTTCCTGTAGGCCAGCTGAGGATGGTTCCCAGTGCTGTACCTAACGGTTTATTTGGCCTGTTTAAGCATTTTGGGTGCTGGTGCTTTCCTTCTGGTACGAGTTCTCACCCTGCAGTTGAACAATGGTTGCTCAGCAGGGAAACATCACAGAAATACCAAACAGCTCCAGAAGATGCTTATGCTTTCTCTCCTAATGAAGGCAGTGCAAGCACAGATGGCATCTCACACAAACATGTTGCAAGCCATGTTAAAATAAAGAGCTCATTATCGGAGGCTGCAGTGTCACACCTACTAACGAAGTGATTAAACTCATCAGTGCCTGTGTGAAAGCTGGGCTGGCTCTGGCAGCGCTGAACGGAGAGCCATGTCCCACCACAAAGGCAAACCCCAACATCCTCCCCCCATACACACACGATTTTAGCCACTGCAGAGACACGGGGATTAGATGAGGCTAATGGCTAAACTTCCAAAGTAGGGAAGGATGCCCTCGACGTGCCCTTCCCATGCCTGCCTCAAGCGTCCCTGTTACGAGGTGGTGCAGCACACAAAGAGCCCGCACGT
Source organism: Cygnus atratus (assembly GCF_013377495.2). NCBI lineage: Eukaryota > Metazoa > Chordata > Aves > Anseriformes > Anatidae > Cygnus > Cygnus atratus. The sequence continues at coordinate 14,222,473 of NC_066372.1, read as the reverse complement.
GGTGGGCAGGTGGAGGAGAAGAGCGCACCCGCACCCGTCTAAGGCTGGGGCTTGGCTGCAGGTTCTGATGAAAAACAAACTAAACTTGAAACTGAAGAGTTGAGCATTTCATCCTTCTCTACTCAAGCACTTTTCACCCCAGACATCCTGTGCATTGAAGTTTCCTCTGCTCTTAACCAAGTTTTGCAGATGTCCTTGATTAGGACAGAGTTGCAGGAGTCCTATGCCTTTTAACCACTGTGAGTTAAAATCCTTCCTCCCTGCTTTACTTAGCCAGGAGCTTAAATAAATAAGCAAACCCACAAACACAGGAACCGGGTTGCAGATGTCATTAGAGCCTTCCAGCACTAAGTGGCCATCGCAGCGATCACTGGTTGCCTTCTGCTCCCCGTCCTGCGGCCAGCCAGGTGCTTCACCCCACCGAGCCCACTGGGATCATCTCACAAGCCCAGCACCTTGTAGGACACATGTGGCTGTTTTTGCCATGAAACAGGACTAGCTCCTGGACGGCCAGCTCTCTGAACAAGGCAGGTCTTCCTAGTGGAGTCTCCAGACACCAGCTCTCCATTAGGGTTAGCCACAAGAGGAAGGACGGAGAGAGAAAGTGAGCCTAAAGAAACCACTAATGTTCTGCAGCGTCTGGTAGGATGAATGACCCCCACAGACATATGCTGAGCAGACAGGACAGTCCTCAATTATGTCATTGCTGGAGCATTTACTTCAAGGAGAAACGTGACTGCAAACGCTGGGCTTAAAGCCCTGGCTGGTTTCGCTGCCTCTGGATAAGCTGCTGGAGCCCAAGAGCATTAGGTATGTGCATGCAGCATGCACAGGCAATGACACGCATGTCTGCGTATGAAACAGATTTACAGACCCAGGAGAAGAGCTGGAAAAAACGTGTTAAGTTCCATTCTGCCCTCTTTCCCTTGTGAACGAGGGACATAAAGGATTTGCTAAGGTATTGATGGGCACCAATTCAAACATCCCAGTGGGCAACCCCCAGCTTCCCTCAGGAAATCATAAGCAAATCTTGCCTACACAATGGAAAATTCCTGCTTGCCACACTGATTTTCCCCTGCCTCGTCTTCAGCATTTTATCCTTGTGCTAACTTCTATATACTTCCCTCAATAACATTTCCTAACCTTTAGGCTCACAACTATGTAAATATTTGCAATCAGGCAGCACATCTCCCCCCTCTGATCATTGCTTAGCCAAACTATTTACGTACAGCTCTTTCCATCCTGCCTCAGAAATCAATTGCTTTCCCCGTCTTTGTTTCAGCTTTACCTCGCCAGAAGTTGTTGACCTTATGGCTACTCTTTGTGGGCCTCAGTCCCGGGCACGTGGCCGTGCAATATTTAAAATAAGGATTGCTGGAGAGGCACACAGAGATTTCCATTTTGCTCTTTGGTGTGGGTTCTCCACGTGCTCGCTGGGGAGCTGTCACCCCACAAGGGATCGTGCGTGGTTTGAAGAGGACAGGATTTATGAGGATGAAGTGCAGCGTGGCCCGGGGCAGGCACAATCTCACTTCTCAGCGATATGCCGTGTATTGATCACGGCTGACTCGTGTTTGTTAACCACCCAAGAGGTGAAATGAGCTGCTGCTGGAATTTGTGCCTGGTAATAAAAGGTGTATGTCAGTCTTCAAAATGCTTCGCGAGTAGCTGCTTGATTTGGGTGCATGGAAAAAAAAGAAGAGGTTAGGTTCCCTAACCTCCTGGCTCCCGTAGCTCCCTCAAAGCCCAGCTTTCTGCCTCAGCTTCCCTGCATTTCCTAGACAAATTGCTCTGTTTTTTCCTCCCTCTCACTGGCTGAGAGGTGTTCTTGCTGCCTTCTCATTGCACCTCCCCCAGCCTGAATTTTAAGCTATTTAACAGCTTTAAATGCACCTAATGAGGTTTTGGTCTGCACTTTGCTGCTGGCCCTCGGCTTCTCTGACACTGGGAAGAAGAGAGGTTTGGAAACCTATGGCGGATTTCCCTGCGTTGGAGGTCTAATTATATGGTAACTGGTGACCCTGTAAGTACAGGGTAATCTGCTGTGTAATGCCGGAGTAAATTATCCCACTACTGCTGTCTTTTCCGCTGCAGCCTTCTGCAGAGATGGAAATGCAGCCGGCTAAATGGTAATTAATCTTTGACACCCACCCAGGCCGGTGAGGAGCAACCTGTAAGAGCCCCCCGGCTCTGCAGGGGCACGGGACCTGCTCGGGAGCCACCGCTGCGGTGTCACCTGGCCCTGCTGTCACCCGGGGACCAGAGCAGGGGACACTTGGTCACCCAGGTGCCAACTGCCAGGGGCAGGGCGTGTGGGCTGTGGCTCTGGAGCTGGATGAGGTTGTCCCCTGCCCAGGATTTAGGCATTGCTTATTCGGAGGGACTCATCCAGAGTCATTTGCAGGAGGAGGGCATGCACGGGTGGGTTTCCTTGGCTGCCTTCTGGCTGAATTTGGCCGTGGTGGTGTCCCGAAAACACCTGGGAGGGCAGAGCCGTGCCCACGTGGATGCAGGTTGGGAGCATCAGCACCCTGAGTCAGCAGGATGGGGACAAAGGTCCCGAGAGGCTCCTCCACAATGGGGGCAAGCTGTCTGGGGCACTTACTTTCCCTTATCACAAGGGAGGTGGGTGTGAACGGCACCAATACCTTCCTCTGAAGCCACCCAAAGCAGCTAGGCACAGACCCAAACATTCACCCATCCCAGCTCCAGGAAAACCAGCGGAGAGATCTGCTTGCTGTCCACCCATCAGGAGATGTTCCTCATCCTCTCCCCACCTTAATCAGCCTGCTGCTCTGGGGCCGGGGGCTGCCCGTCTAACCCCTGGGATCTTTATGGCGATGAAATATATTTGTACACGTTTTAGACCTACTGACATCCTTCCCTCTGGAGAGCCTCAGGTTTTTATAGTAACCCCGGCGATGGTTTTCAGGTAATAGACTAATAAAAATTTTAATTTGTTAGGAACTTTACGGTGGGTACTGTACAATTCTTATGACATTTAAGTAGTGATTAAACAAAACAAAACAAAACAAAAAAAAAGAAAAAGGGTTTCTGAGTGAATTTCTTTTCCAAACAGGAGCACTGAAATAGAATGTCAAAAATCCCACATGCTGGTACCCAGAACAGCTCTGACACCTCCTGCTCGTGCCTGTTTCACTTGAATACCTGCCAAGTTAAATAAGCAACCGTGTTTTTGTCAAGTGAGCCCTCCCCCTGAGTGGCTCCAGCAGTTTATGCTGCATCTCAGCCTGGATGTCTCCATGTGCCATTGCTCTCCATGGGCTGGGTCAGAACTAATGTGTGCTGCTCTGGCTAACTGCATGGTTTTGCACCTCTGCCCTTCTCAGCTTGGCTACATGTACTTATTTCCTTCCCCCAATTCCATTGCCACCTCATTGTGCACTCTGATTGATCAACAGGACAAGAATGAGAGCAACTCAGAGCTCTAGAGCATCCCATCGTCTCCATGGCATGCAACAAGCAGCGTGCCACCAGGGAGGCTGCTGCACCAGCCCTTTTCCTCTGGCTCTGCAGCAGTTGGGCAGTTTGGAGTGAATAAGGCACCCCTGAATGAAGCAGCGGCATTTGAGAGGCCAGCTGCCCTTGCAGCAATCTGGGTGGAATTTTATTCTGGCTTTTGTCACGGACTTTCTGTGTGCTCTGTGCTTCCCTTCCTAACCTGTAAAAAAAGGGGTGATGCAACCCACTCGCTTCACAAAAGTGCTGTGCAGGTAAAGGCTTGTACAACAAAGCAATAAATGTCATGGAAAAGCCTGCCAAGAAAGGGGAAAATAGGCAGGTGTTTAGCTCAGGGTTAGTTACACCTTGCAAAAGAGACAGGGTGTTACACAATGAATATTATGTAGAAGAATAGCGAAGAAGTTCCTTTGTTCCGTGAGCGTTTCTGCCTTGTACCTCAGCTGGATTGTACAAGATTAATGGCAGGCGGTGATGTAAAGTCTGCACTACAAGGCAGAGGCAAGACGTGTGAGCTGAGGCCTTGCCATTGTCATTACCTGACCTTGCACGCTCCCTTTTGCAACCTCAGCATTTTTTTTCTCAATAGTATTTCTGGGTGGTTATTTTAAGAAAACTGTGTTAAGTTTCTTGCTTCCGTGCCAGGCACCTGCTGCTCGGCGAACGGGCCGTGACTAAGCACGGGCTGGAAATTAGAAGAATCTGCAAGTTCGAGCAACGAGACGCTGGGCCTGTCTTCCCTTAGGAGCACATTTAATAGTGCTGCTTGATTATGAAAAGATAAATCTGATGTGATTGATGCAACAGGGGTTTGATGATCCTGGGAATCCCTTCCTCTCCGCTCCTAATGAATTTATTTTCTAAGGGCGGGGGGATGCAGTGCTCTGATGGCAGAAAACAGCAAAATGTGTAGATGCCTGCTGATGCAGGGGTCTCCATCCCCAGATTTATCCACTTCCCATCACCAAGAAGCGAGAAAGGATCTCTCTCCTGCTTCTACCTGTCCTGAACACACCAAGTGGAGATGGGTGCAGGGATTCCCCCTGCTTCTTTCTTCATATTTTCCAGCTACCAAGAACATCCCAAATTCGCTCTCCTTGAACCAGTACACCAAGTGTCTCAGCTCACAGGTTCCCTATGTATTTCCCCTGTACTTACCTGTCTCCCAACACCATAATGACTGTCACTTGTAATTTTTTGTATTTATTTATTTTTTTGTGGATGTGTAGCTCCTTGCTGAAGATGACCAGGGATCACCTTTTAAGACTGGGGAACTGAGGCATAGAAGCACTAGCTGAATTTCCTACGGTGACAGGCTACACTGGTAGCATAGAAGGGGCCTGCAGCCCAGTCCAAGACTGGGATATCACTTCTTCTCCATGCACCTAACTGGGATCTGCCTTTCAGAACAGGAAGAACAGAGCAGAAAGCATTTTTCAGCAGAAGCATTCACTGGCCTGGGATTTCCATCCTCTGTCAAGAAAAAGAGCCTGAGCTTGGGGTTTCTGAGGGCACAGTGCAAGGTTGTTTTAGAAGGGATGCAGAGGGCAAGCAGTTATGTGTTTTTTTTTTTTTTCCTCTTGAATAGTTATAATTCTTTAATTGCTACTTACTAATAAGTGAAAATGCTGTGATTTCTGCAGGATCAAATGGTACAGGATAAGCTGTTTATTAATTGGCATGCTTTCAAGGCTGGGAAAAAATAATAAAAGAAGCAACGTGGTTGTAGACGATAGCTATAAACATGACCCAAGCATTACCTGCCATGACATTTTAGCCAAGGGGTGGCTGTCATGTTAGTGCTGGCCACGCGACTCTGACAGTGAATAAGAATCTCCAAAATGTAGCTATTCACAGACATGTGCTACATCTCTCTGGGGCCTGATCCTGTGAATAATACCAGGTACAGCACTTCTGCATGTCAGTGCTCCTCTGGTTTCCCCAGGGATTGCTCGGGCAACTGAGTGCTAAGCCCAGTGGTAAGTGGTTGCAGGATCAGATTCATAGTCTGCCGAGCATTTTGGATGAAAAGAGCTATAAAGAAGTCACATATTATTATGTCACATTGCAAAGGTCAAGTCCTGTATTTGTTCTGTCATAAGGGCATGATTGAAAGGCAAAAAAATAGTGTCAGGGTACAGGGGGAAATCATTTTTTAAAAGCTGCCTTCAGGCCTGAGGATACAAAATTACATCAGAGCTTAGAACTAAATTCCCATCCACACCCTGCAATTTGGTTTTGGCTCAGAAAGGCATAAACGTAACAAAATCACCTTTTGGTGGCACGTCTTCTTAACTGCTGACATAGCCCCTGTAAAGCCAGTGAGACCTAAACTCACACTCCCTTGTGAGTTGGGCAGCAGTCAGAAACTGCCAGAGCCCTGCTCCAGCAAACCCACCGAGCTGCTTTCACACCCCATAGGCATTCGCTGGATCCCTGTTGCTGCTGGGACAGGAGCGCAGTGGTGCTGGGAGGAGGCTGGGCACTGCAATACCTGGTCCTCCATCACCTGGCCAGGAGCACACACCTCACCCAGCCTTGCCACGGAGAGGTGAAGGGTTGGGGAGTTGGAGCCTTTAGCTCTCCCTGCCCCCAGGAATTTGTCCAAGTCATGGCTACTTTGCGAATATTTATGTGCATCTCTTAAAGCTTGCTGGCAGAGGGAAGCTATTGAGAAATAAACTGGGGAGCCATCACTTTTCTGCCTTAACCTGTTAGGGCTTATCATGCTCTGCACAGCGTCATTGGGTGGATTAACTCAATCCAAAACAGACTTAAGCAATGGCTCCCCAACTTTCAGGATCCACAGAGTGCTTCCTTGTGCACAAGCAGCAAAACCACAATGGGCAATCGAGTTCAATATTTGCTCCTCTCATCAGCTCCTGCAGCTGACCTCCAGCAGCCCTGCAGATTGCCAGCAGCAGCCTCCGGGATGCAGCGAGTGTTGGGGACCCACCGTGCTGCATCCCACCTCGCTGCATCCCAAGGCTCCAGCATCCAGCACGCAACACTGGGATGAGGGCTCACCTCTGTGGGAGAGGGGAAAGGGGATTCACCAGCCCTCAGCTGGCTGGCATGGCTCCCATCAGCCACCACCTGAGCTCTTTTGCGTTGCCAGAGCATCAAACCCACACTGATCTCTCCATGCTGCTGCACCAAGGAGGGAGGGGAGCAGCGGTGGGGCTCTCAGTCTGCTCAGTGGCAGCTGCAGGCACCCAGCTGCTCAGACACCGGGGCTGTGGCTAGACTAGCAAACAAAAGCCATGAGGGTTTGCATGTGACGGTCCGACTGTTTAAATGGCCAGCGTTAGGTCCCCGTCAATTCAACAGCATCCAAGCAACTGTCAAGAAGACAACACAAGCCAGGGGTGGTCCCCGGTAGGCAGAGCAAACACTGACGTGCTTGGAGGTGGGAGAGCTTTGCATGGAGATAAGCTATGCTGAGCACGCTGCCATCAGAACCAGAGGACATCCCACGCTGTTTGCTAGCGCAGACACAGCCTGAACGCCCACGGAGGAGAACTGCACTGAGGACTTTTGCATTCATCCCGTTACCTCTCCATACAAGCCCCAGAGAGCTGCTGGAGTAGAGAAGCACGGACATTTCCCACCGCACACGAGAGCCCCTCGGCTGCCACACGCACTAGACCCGACCTAGTCCCGAAGCCGCTCTGCCCCACGGGTGTTTCCACGGCCAAGCAGCACCAGTCCCCCGCCTCCAGCTGCCCCAGGGGTCGGGATCCACTCACTGTTGCAGCTGCCGGCGGTGCCAGTCTCTGTCGCTGCCACGCTGCGCTGAACTGGCCCTTCGGACGCGGCCCTTCCTGACAGTGAATGGGCGAAAACAAGGGAAGGAGACAAACAAAAGAGAAGGGGAGGGTGAGAGAGGGAGGGAGGGATGGGGGGGGATGAAGCAAGGGGACAAGAAGGGAAAGGGTATGTCTTTAACCGAACCGTACGTCTTTCACTGCCTGCAACACCCCAGCTCTGCGCAGCCCTCGCCGGGAGGGCACGGGGCAGGCGAGCCCCCAGCCCTGGTGGCTGTCACCTGGCACCCCACGGCGTCACCTGCACCAGTGCAGAGGGAGGGCAAGGGGCGAGCACTGGTGCTGGGCAAAAGCCAAAGTGGGCTCCGGGCTCTTCAGACTTCTCCTTGGCCAGAGAAGCCCCATCCCCTGGCAACCCTGAGTCCCTCTCTGGAAGAAATTTTAGGGGTCCTGAGAGGCTCCTGTGGATCTAGTACCTAAGCTTCCAGCTGCTGGTCCATCGCCAGCCCTCCTGGGCATGATGCAAGGACCCATCTGTCTCTGCCAGTGGAACAAGACCCAGACCTGATGTCTGTACTCAACCAAGCTCAGGGGCAGCCAGAGTGAAAGGGCATCTTTGGCCAAACGTCCCAGTGAAGCACCTGGTACATCACCCTGCTTTTCCCCCAAAGCCTTTGTCCCATCAGTGCTGCTGCAGGTGCTCGCAAAAATAAACCCTATGAAGGGATAAGGGAATTGGAAAATACGATGCTACAATTTCCAGTGCATCGAGGCAGGAAAGGTTTGGGGAATGGAAGGGAGGAGAAAGGGCAAGGATCTCAGTGCGCAAATTAAAAGTAAACCATTAGCAAAAAGTCTGCTGGCTCTTTAGCAAGATCTTTGTGTTCCCACCAGGACAAAAACGAGGCAAAATCCCAGGATGAAAGGGCAGTTGGTGAGCATAGTGGTTTGGGGGCAGGCTTCTGGCTGTGGTCCTTAGGAGCTCAGGCTGACAGCTGCCCAGGGAAAACCCAAAATACGGGCTTAGGGTGTGTCTGCCTAGTCATCACCCCGGGCGCCTTCCCACCCTGCTCCAGAGGTGAAAACTGAGCTGCTAAATGTAGCTGACAGCTCATTCTGCTTGGGGAATTGCTCTGAGAATGACTGACTCGCCTCCCTTCCCAAAAAGTTGAGGTAGGAAATGGGTGGGGGAAAGGTTTAGAAAATTGTTTCACGATGGTTGTTTAAATTGCCTCTGCATTACAGTGTTACAGTTGGGGAAAAAGAAAGAGAAATATCTATCACATAAATCCGCATCCTAAAGCCAGCTGTGGCAGAGGTATGGACATTGGAAGGAAGCAGAGCAGATGAAGTCATCAGCAGTGGGAAAAAAAACATCAATATAATATAGTGCAGAACAAAGCAAATTCTACCTCAAACGCAGAGCTGAAAGAGAAACATCTTCTCCTGTCAGATCTATTACCATGCATTTATTCCAATAACAAATAACTAACCCAGAGAGTAACCCAAACCTGATTTATTCCTCCATCTAAGTAAATATGAAGAGGCAGCTGAATCTGACTCTAAAAACCACTGATCTCATATGTTTTTCTTGTATGTATTAGAAAAATTAGGAGTGGAGTTTCTGCCTTACTGCCAGGGGATGCTGGCAAAGCATCTGAGCTATAGATATTGTATCTTGTCACTAATGACTGCAGGGAACTAAAAGGGATTTGGATTTTTTTAATGCTTCACATTAATTGATAGTTTGGTCTCCGAATCCACAATGGAACACAGGATTTACTATATTGGATCAGTCTGGTGGCCCATCAAATCTGGCGTCTTGCCTCAGTGATGCTCAGAAAAATTATCTGCCAGCGTCTTTGCTTGCAAGGTGGCTGGCCATTTCTGTAAGGCCATACAGCTGAAACAGAGGAAAGGTCCTTCTGGTCTCTCTAAAAGACTGAAACATGGTTTTGGCTAGGCTTATAATCATCCCTGTATTACGTCTGTTCTTTTTTAATGCAAGGAAAAAGCTCTCTGTGATTACAAACATTTCCAAGAGACGTGCTGCTGTTTTTCCTCTTGGTCACCGCAGCTCAAAGAACAAGAAGGTGAACCTGTGTTTTCAGAGGGTAAATGAAAACACAACTGGGGCTGGGAGGGGGGCAAGATGCCTTGTACTGAGCAGAATGATATTGATTAGGCAGTATAAAGATTTCACTCACTAATTCCTTTAGCAATCTTATCGTGTGTTGCCCACATAATTGGATGGGGAAGAGAGAGGTGGAATCACTTAAGCGTTCAAAGCTCAATACGCACCAAGAAAAGATTCCTGTTTTGTGTGTGTGTGCAATTTTGTGCATCGTTGCCCCTTGATTGTACATTGAACATGCTCTCTTTGACAGCCCAGTCCTAAACAGCCTGTTTATTAAAGACAGCTGCTTGCAAACAGGGGCTTTCTCCATCCAGCTGGCGTGGAGAAGGAGCTCTGTGGCTGTGAGAGAGGCAGGACCATGAAACAGGGGGGGAAATCAGGAAGGGAAAGCCCATGGGAGTTCTGGCCATGCAGGAATCAGGAGGGAAACAAAATATGTTTTCTTTCCATATAAATATCTTAATTAAGGATTGCAATGAAGAAATTTGCTTCTTATTTTTTTCTAGGGAGGTATTCCGTTTGTCTGGAAGTAAGGCCTGCCACACTGGGGAAAACCTTCAAGTCTCACTTGAAAAACCACTAAAAGTCACACAACACATCAGGAAAAGGAATAAATAAAAAAGCAACCCAAGTCATTTTATCCATGGTCCCCCTAAACTGGCTATTACACCTCTGACTCGGGTTCTCTCACTGCTCACCCCCAGGGCTGGGGCTGCTCCCCACCCTTCCTGGCTGATGGGTGGTCTCATGGCTGCCCCCCTGGTAAGGACACCTGAGAGCAGGGTGCTGCAGGTGGGAAGGCAGGAGAAGGCCACTGACAACTTGGGGGCGGTGGGGAAATGGGTCCAACAACCCACAGAAGGTGAGAGTTTGGCACATCCAGGTCTCCCCTAAGTGGCGATGCTTCTTCCAAAATATGGGTGATTTTTTTCGAATGCTCAGAAACACACACATTGTTTCTGGTGTACCTGGGGGTGGAATAACGCAGCTTCCTGGCATATGGTTCTCTACCTTCTTCTGCTCTAGCTACACTTCTAATCAGGCCACCTTGGTAACACCCAGGAATTGTGATCTCCTCCGGCCTGCTGCATACACAACCTTTCCTTGTTTCGGCACAAAGGAGCACGTTCTGGCTGGATCTCCATCATGGGAGAGTCTCTGGCTTAAGCTAAGCACCCTGCTCTTTTCCATGCATCTCACAGTTTTTAGGCTAGTGGGGTGTTTGGAGCAGGGACTGCAGGAGGAATGGAGGATGTTACAAGCAAGCAGCTTGTAGCAGGTGGATATTCACTCTTGGGTGGGTCTGCTCCTCAAGAAAAAAGACTGCTCAAGGATGGGTGGCGTTCACAAGTAGCTTCCTTTGCCTCTCTGGATCTGTTTGCTGTGTTTGATTACTTCTAATAAATTATTTTCTTCCACAACTCTGTTCAACCACTTTTTTAGCCCATCCTAACTGTTGGCACATACCATCTCCTGGGACAAGGAGTCCAAGCACCTTACTACCCACTGTAGCACCTCCATTTGACCTCAACCTGCCATGAACATCACCAGCTGCCTGAGATCAGGACATATTGCCTACTGTTGTGACCCCAACAAATGGGAGGCCAGGTGTTAAAAACAATCAAGAAGCCAAACTGCAAAGCTTTAAACTTCCCCTGCACTCCGGAGTTCAATCTGCTGGTTAGGAGAAAGCACACACCTCAATTCAAACCTCCGAGAACTGGACTGAGCTTTGAGTTAAAGATCGTAAGCTTGATTAGCTCTTGGTGAGCATGCGAGGGTTTGGGGGGCACGTGGAGGGGTTAAGTGTGAAGGTCAGCGTTAGAGACAATATTAAATAAAACATAGGAGCCAAATGACTTGCAGTGCAGCGGCAGCAACATATCCCAGGCAGGAGCAACGGTGAACATGGAGGTCAAGTACCGTAGCAGGGAGTTTTCATTTCCCCAAAACAAACTGCTCTTTTGTGTCTCAGCTTCAAAGAAGATGTCACTAGATTGTGAGAGCTCTTCACCTGCCACATCCCTCTCATTACTGAAATGAAATAAATGGCAACAGCATGAAAACAGCAACTCAAGCAAGAGAAAGACAGGTCGACAGTGAGGAAAAGGGAGGGGGGACAAGGTGCGAGCGGAGGGCTTGGCAGGGTGGAGAATTAGGGCAATTACCATTTCTGAGAAAATGCCAGAAATACAACACAACCTAATTTCCCCAATTAATTCCTCTGCACTTGAGCTGCTTTGTGTGAAGGGCTCTTAATGTTTCAAACAGGAAGAAGGGGGAAAAATAAAGACTCTTCAACATTTGTTTTTTTTTCCCTCAGTGCAGAAATGAGCAAGACTTGAGAAAAAATGTCTGTCTGAAACACAAGATGATGCTGTTACATCTTCCTTCCAGGAGATAAGGAGCTGTGCCATGAATTCAATTTGCAGAGGGTTTTATAGGAGCCACAGAGATATCAGAGAGCAGCACATCCAATATCACACCGACTTTTCCTGCACGCAGAGCACACCAGGACGAGCACAAAGACACTTACCCCATGTACCCACAGCGGAGCAGTTCCCTCACCTCCCCTCTTCCCAGCCCTACCACCACTTTGGGGAAATTGGCTCTTTTGCCCCCAAACCACCAGCAGGGGCAGCTGTGAGGCACCATGCTGTGAGCCACCCACACCTCATGGGTCATACAGAGGGTGATGGCCATGAAAACAAGGAAAGAACAAATAAGGGGTTGGGGTGAGGGGACACATGAGCAAGCAGAGGTTGAAAAGGGCATGTAATGTTTTCAACGGCATATGAAGGCTTCTGCACATAGCAAGACCATGTCTCTGCCTGGTTGGCCCATCTGTATCAGCACCAGGGGTCTCCAGAAAACATCACCAGGTCACTCTGAGACTCCCTGCCCCTGTTTAGGCATGACAAAGCAAGACATGCTCTCCAGGATCCCACCTGTTACATGAGAAAATGAAAGTCCTTTTCACTTCTAAGTCCGTTCCTTAGTGTACTGTATAATTACAGGTATGAATCCTTCCCAACACCCTGGGAGAAAGGGTGGAGAGAGAGTAGCACATTATGTTTTCCACCTGAGAGAAGAGGCAGAACAGACAAAAGGTGATACTTTACTGCTTAGCATCTGCACAGCATTTAGCTGCTGGAAATTGTCCTTTGCTGGAAGCTGAATGTGGCACACATACTGTACCATGTACAGAAGACCCCACAGCACTGTCAGCACAGCCAGGGACTGAGCTTGCTCCCGTTCTCCTGCTGGCATTCCCTTTTGTAGGTGATGGGGCCAGCCTCTCCTTCCCAGGGCTTGCTTCAGAGAGTTTGCACTGTCCACATTTAGGGGAAGAGGGTTGGGTGCTAACAGGGCTGGGCAGCAGTTTTCCTCATTAGGATCAATCCCCCATGCTGTAAACGTGCTGCGTGAGACGGACAGCAAAGCAACAGAGTTTGGGAGGACAGGAAAGCAGCAGCTGTACGACCGAGGGACACACACACAGGCACTGAGGAGCCCTGGCACAGAGGCACAGAAAGTGCTGGTGGGCAGAGCTAAACCTCTGCAGTGGGTTCAAAGCTGGTGGGGACAGAGCACCGTGGTCATTGAGGGACCCTCTGTCTAGAAGAGTGTGGGTCAGACTAAATCTGCTTTCAGTGTAAGGCTTGTCTATTAGTCTTATCTGCCACGCTGAATGAGCCTCCAAAGGAGCATGACCCAGGCAGCTGCTAAACCTCAGCGATCTATTACTTGCATGGAGACTTCGCTGGAAAAATAGCTGACTGTAGCCCAGGAAAAAAGAAAACAATTTTGATCTCTAGGGAGGAGAAATAAAGTAAGAGATGGTCTAGATGGGAGATGGTCATCAGAAGGCAGCCTGACAAGGGGCACTGAAAATTATAAAGAATATGGTTTTTATGTAGCCATTTTAAAGAGAAGAAAGAAAACATTTAGAGAGTAAACCTTCACGCTTCAGAGGAGGAGGCATCTGCCAGAGGAATCCTAGACTTTTTAAAGAACACTGACCTAAGGCCAAAGTCATAGCAGAAATGTTGTTTTGGCACTGATGGTCTAAGGATGTGAGAGCCAAGGTTCATAGGAAGAGATATTAATCTTTTATTAAACCAACTGATATCACTGAAAAAAAAAAAAAAAGAAAGAAAAAGAAAAAAAAAAGAGCTCGGAGAGGACTTGTGTGTCTAAAATTCATTCTCTTCTTTTTTTTCCCTCCAACAATATCAGATGTTCCAATAAAAGATATTGCCTCTTCCTGCAACCCTTGTCTCACCCAAATCCAAAGAATGCTCCAGAGTGGTGAAGACACAGAAGTAGGGGGTGGTTTTTATTATTCTGTTTAGCTCTGCATTGCCAGAAATACAAATTTATTTTCAGAGCCATTTGCAAATCCTGCATGTGCCCTTTTTTTTTTTTTTTTTGATGAGCAGGTGTCCTCCACATGATGACCAGTGGCTTGGAGTATGCTCAGGACAGATCTCTGGAAAAGGATCCCTAAATTCCCTGGGGGTTTCAAGCCCAGCCCAGGACTTGGGACAGGCTGCCAGAAGGTCAGGACATAGCAGAACTGGACAGAGGGTTGCCTTAATGAAATTTAATGCCTGCATAAATCCTCTTCTACTCAACCTGTGTCTTCACTGCCGATGTCCCACCCATGTCAGCACATTACCTTGGAAGTTATTGAGGACTGTTGACTAGGATTTAAGACTGTGCTCTCTTCTACAGATGAAGAAATACTGTCCTCTCCCTGGGCAGCTGCCAAACGACTTTGTTTTGGAATTGTATTACTCATTCTGGGGCAAGAAAGGGAAATGATCTGGACATTGCTGGAGCACAGCTCGGCGGGTGGCTCTGGGCAGGCTCCACGTGCCTGACCTTCCTAAAAAAGCCCCTACTCACATATGGTTTTGAAGGAAAAGCGAGGGAAAAAAATTCCTCCCAACCCTTTTCTCTCCAATATGGATATATTCTGCCCTGTGTTCCCATAAAGCCAAAGATTACATGGCACATTACACAACATGTCACAGAAGTGCTTCTTCAGCAACCCTGCCTTTTCTCTTCACACAGATGCTGGGCTACTTCTCCCCAGTACTTCCACCTTCCTCTGCTTTCTAATCAAATGCCATTTCACCTCTCCCCTGCCTACACCTCCACAACCATCCTCTCTCCAGCCTGTCTTGCTGAAATGAAGTTTAAAGGCAGCAGCTGATGGGATTCCTCTGTGCAGCACGAGGAAAAGGACACATCTGTCTCCAGGCAGATAGAGAGGCATAGAGAGGAGAGGAAACAAGCCTCTCTGCTGCTTTTGTTACACAAATGTTTGTTTTCTGTATCCAAATGTGTAACAGGAAATTAAGCAGTTCACCTTTGTAAAGCACTTCTGCATCCCACAAATGCAGGAGCCAGATGGTGTTTTTTCTTTGTTTTAAAAGATTAAAAATGGGAAAGAAAGGAAATGCCTAGAAGTTAATCCTCAGCCTGGAACACACTCACGCATCCACATGCCCACATCTCTGTGCTTGTGGGGCCCGGAGCAGCTGGGCAGGAGCAGACACTGGGACCCAGCAGACTGAAGTGAGCCCGCCTGCGGAGAGCTCCAGACCTGTCACTTTGCACCGGCCTCAAAATTGAGTCCTTCACGGTGTTCCCAGAAGATGACAAATTGTGGCGTTCCACCCACCCTGCAGCCTGGGCACATTGGGATGTATTTTATAAAAATCACCTGAAACAGAGCTTTGCTCCAGGCCCTACCACTGGGAGCAGCAGGCTGTGTCAGTGGTAAAGGGATGTGCACAACCTCTGGGGATCAGTCCCGGGAATTTTACCACAGGTGGATGGGACCAGGGAGAGCACAAAAGAGTTTCAAAGTTCATCTCTTCAGCCACATCTCCACCTCCCGTGGGGAAGACCCAGGAGCAGTTTGGTTCTCACACCTGAGGTCATGTGTTCTCTCTGTCCGTTCAAAAGCCCTCCCTGAGGGTATCTTGGTGGATTTTGTGATGGGTCTGTGGACTTGAAAGGATTGTCTCAGGAGCCTTGAAGAACCAGCTTTCACGCCGGGGGTGTTAGGAATTAAAATTGTGAGGAAGACAGAGCAGAAATGCACAATTGTGAAGCCAAATTGTTTTTCTTACCTATGTTTACAGGAGAAAATAAATGCTCATACCAAAGTAAATATGGGTAATCAAACCTGAATTTGCTGGAATCCCTCTTTGGACAATAACAGAGAAAAGGTCTCCATGCATGCAGAGCACAGAGTTGGTGAGTTTTAAAGGTACCAAAAGTCAGTGAAAGCAGAGAAAGGAAAACCACCTGAGAACACAAGGCTGTGCTGCTCGGAAGCTCAGCTGTTGCTCTGGTACATGGGTGATAACTAGTTGTTTTGGGCATGCACGGCATTTGTGTGAGCACAGAAAAGTCTGCTAGAAAAAAAGAAAAGCCTTATGACATTGCACAAAAGAGCATGGAGCAATCATCAGCAGAGTGTTTTGCACAGACAGGATGAGGTCTACAGGACGCCACCACAGAGAAGACAAAAAACCCCACTACAGTGAGCTGGCCTAACGAAGTTCTTTGCAGTTCTCACTTCCTGGGGGCCCTCCAATCCTTTTTGTGGCAATAGCAGCAAATTGTCCCATTGCAGAAAGCTCTTGGTGCTGCGGGTAGACAGCTTCTGCTGGGATTGTCTCGAGCAGTAGGATATCACCTGCAGTAGGGCTAGGTCTTACATGGCTGAAGGAGAGGACCCAAGTAAGTGTGGATAACCTCACAAGCTGCTTCTCCTCCTCCCCTGGGCTCTGCATTTCCCTACTTGCTATTTCCTGATGTTTCTGCAGTGATGGGACCACAGCCCCGGCAGTCCACTGAGACCTCTTCCCAGCATGGGCTTTTGTGCTGCACGGGGAATATCGGTTCCTTCACTGGCAATTAAACCTAGCGATAAGGCAATGTCCTGGCCTTGGAGAGGTGATAAGTCTCAGCAGAAACTTGATCATGTTTTTCTTCCTCCCTAGCTCCACTTGGCAACTGCCTATCAAATACAGAAAATCTTTCCAATCAGATCAAGCCCACAGGTCAACCCTTTCTTAAGGCAGTTGATGGAAATCAGCCTCAAATCCAGACATCCACGTTGTAATCAGAAATAAACCAGCCTTACACCAAGCACCAGGCAAGAAACCCCTGCTCTTTTGCTTGAAGAGCCCTTCCCTGCTGGCAGATGGCCCAGCCACAAACCCCTGCCCCAGTGTGCTTCCAACACTTTGCTCATCCCAGTTTCTCCTCCAGCAGAGGACGGGTGACAATGCCACTCTCTCCCTAGGGACGTTGCCATCCTGGGCAGATAGGGCAGTGCCACCGGGCACAAAGGGAGTGTGCGAGGCAAGGGGACAGAGCGAGCATAAATCACAGGAGATAAGACTGCAAAGGCATTCCTGACTCATCGAGTCAGTCCCCAGAGACTAGTGCAGGATTAGCCTCTGCACTAAGCCCGGGCATTTTTATCTAGCTGCTTCCTGAACTTCTTTAATGACAGGCCCTCAGCAACCTACCTCTGGCAAATTATTCCATTGTCTAAATGATGTCCCTGCTGGAAAAAGTGTTTTGAGGTTGAGCTTAAATTGCCTATTATTTCCTCTTCCATATTTTATGCACTTATCAGTCAGTCTTTCAGTTGCCTTTTCTCTAGGTCCCTGCATTAAGTTTCTTTAATCTAAGACAAGAGGTCACAGCCTGTAGTCGTTTAATCATCATTGTCACCTCTTTGGATTACCTTTAATTTATCAATGTCTTTGAAAAAAAATGAGGAAGAAAATAGGAAGGAAGGAAGGAAGGAAGGAAGGAAGGAAGGAAGGAAGGAAGATCAGGATGACTTCAGAGGCATCCCAGAGGCTGTGGCTGTGTGCTGGGGTGTCACAGAGCAATGTGTGTAGGCATCTGCAGGGATGTCTGAACTGCAAGCATGCCCAGGACCGAGAAGGAGTGAGAACAGTGGTTCAGGGATAAGGCACACATCAATGTGCCTGATGGACACCTGTGTGTGTGTTTCACTGAGGGAATAACCAAGTGTGTGAGCCCGAGAGCTCCATAAACTGATTTACAGTCACATTTCCTAGTCTCCCTTCTCTCTGAGCATCGCACTGCCGCTGGAGCTGCCTTACCCTGTAGTAATCAGTGCTGTAGACGTCTCTTGACATCCCAAAGTCTCCAATCTTCACCAGCAGGTTGGCTCCGACCAAGCAGTTCCTGGTGGCCAGGTCTCTGTGGACAAAGTGCTGGGAGGCAAGGTACACCATTCCAGAGGCGATCTGGCTAGCGATGTGGAGCATCTGGGATAGCCCTAGCTCCCCTTTGGCTTGTCGAGGCTGCCCGTCCACGAGGATCATAGCATCTGGGCCATGTGCCCTACAGGGAGGAAGAAGCAAAAAGCACAGGGTTGGGTCTCAAAAGTGACCAGGAGATGGGGATCCCACATGGTCGCTGGTCCTGCTGGGGTGGGGACGAGCCCCCAGCTCAGCGGGGGGAGGATGCACACACAGCTCCAGGGGAAAGAAGAAAGGAAAGCTTAAGAGAACAGGAGGTTGGGTGAACACTTGGTGGGTGAGGAGGTGCCATACATCATTCTCCTATCCTTACTCTTCTCCAACCTGTTATGGCCCCTGGCTCCTGGGACAGAGGGACCATTGCCTTGAGGCACCATGGCCATCCTTCTCTCTGGTAAGACCTATGCAAAACTAATGGGCTTCCAGATATTTACATGTTCACTCTAGTTAATTCTTACACCTTTGAAACCTTCTCAGACGTGCAGACATAACCCTCTTTTCTTCCACAGCCATCCCATTCTTGTTGCCTACCCTCTTTATTAATCCCGAACAGCCTCCCCTATTTCACCCAAACACCACATCACCAAACAATCTCCCCTCAGTCAATACCAATACAACCAGAGATCACACGAAAGCTTTCGAGAGAACACCAGCAGCTTCATCCCTAGAAATTATCTTTTGTACCCTAAGCTATCACAGAGGTAACATGGGTGCTGTAAACTACAAAGGCACAGGTAGAGGTGCAGAGGTTAGACCTGGATGTCAGCAGAAGCAGAGAACATCCTGGGCAACAAAAGGAAATATTTTGCTGAACCAACTGCATTGTAAATGCAGGACTTAAGGTCAGCCTCATCCCTGTCCTGTCCCCTTTTTAATTCCCTCCCTCACTGTGTACCAAGCCTGTCTTGTCCTGCTCCCTCTGTGATGTCTCTTCCCCAGTGGAGCTCACCCTGCAGTGGACCCTGTGAAGGTGGAATAACAAAAGCCCTCATATTTAGGGAAAAGGAAAAGACTTTGCTGTGACCTTCCTCCTTGTGACTAAGACACAGCACAGCATCTCCTCTGAGGCTTTCACACTGTTCTCTTTGAAATGGTTCTTGGAGTTTCACCCCTGCCACCAGCAGTAACTCCGCAGAGAGCTACCAAATTGAAATGCAGGTGCAAAACTTTCTCTCCTTCTTGACACAGGACTGAACAACCCCCGAGACCCAAACTGTTTCCCTCCTCTGTCTGTTTCTTAATTGCTCTGTTGGGCTTATGGTGCACCAAGGAATTAACATCCAGGCATTCAGGGTTCAACCAACAGTTGTCCAAATGCCTTCAGCTACCTCCCGCTGCCCTGCCATCGGGTACACAGCTCCAAAGGTCCCCTCCCGGTTGCAGGACAGCTGGAAGAGGAGACAAACTCCAGAAATGAGTGCTGAGGGGCCAGGAGTGTTTTGGGGAGCCACGAGTGGTTGATGCTGCAGCGAGCGTCGCACGGGCAGCCGGGGAGCAGCACCGCAGGCTGCAGGGCTGGGGCTGCCCGGGGAACCTTGGAAGCTTTTGGGCATGGTGAGAGCAGCAGAGTACTGGAAGGACTGCTAAACACGAGGAGAAGCTGCAGAAATAACTACTCAAAGGTTTTAAACAGCCCACCCTGGGCTACAGTTTACCCCAGGAAATTACCTGGTGGTGACCACAGATGTTGACAGCAGGTGAAGCTGAGCCAGGACTGAGCAGGTTAACTAAAAACTGCAAAGCAGGACAAAAATAGCTTCTAAAATTGTGCTGGACAGTTTATATCAGTCATGCCTTGCAGTTACACCATATTTAGCCGCAAATGATACCTGATGTCATTGAGGGTAAATATTCCTTGGTGAGAAGTGAAGGATATATTGCTTTCTTATTACTGCTACCTTTTTCAAATACATTAATTGTCCCCAAAGAAGTCTGCATCTGAAGGGAACAGGTCATGTTTAAAAAATGGTCAGCCAATGCCTTTATTTCCCTGGCTCTTTGTACACCCTGCTATAAGAGGAGATATCTGGGTATGTCTTACAAAATACATATTCCTCCCTCCCTCCCTCCCTTTCTCCATCCCACATAGGTATAGTCTAGAAGAAAGAAGTATCAAGACATTCATGAGATTAACAGGAGGGATATTAGTGCATTTAGTTGCATCAAGAAGCCTGCAGAGAATATGAGAGAGATCTGCCCACCTCTCCTTGGAGCAAGGGGTTTAATTCAGCCTTATGTAAAGGGCGTAAGGCTGGGTGGATCCCTGTCAAAGAATGGTGGTGTTTTGTTTTCCTTTTAAGGTGTGATGGAGGTTTTTGTCAACATGGGGAGAAAAATCACCTCTCTCTGTGTGCTCCCTCTGCTGCCAGGGCTCCTTCTGTCCCAAGGCAGTCTGACTGTGGGACTGCTCCGCTGTCACAAAAAGCTCACTGACACAAAAAGCTCAAAACTACACAACTTTTCAAACAAAAGTTACCTTCTTAGGTAACAGCAAATGGCAACAGCTTATGATAGATTGCAAAGAGGACTTGTAATGGCAACATGTAAATATCCCTACATCAGATTTGCTGCTGCCACAACCAGAAACACAACAAAACCTAGAAAAAAAGTGACTGAAGGAAAAGGAGAAAGCGATGGGGATTTTCAGTGAGCAGGGTGGGAAGGCAGTTGTTGCAGACCCTCCAGCAGAGCGTGCTTGGGAGCCCCCAGGCCACATACACCAGCCCTAGGGATGCTGTGCTGCCTGCAGAGTAATGTCTGTATTTCTTCATGGCAGGATCTTTCAGAATAAGTTCCTGTTTCACTATCCATTTCTTTATTTATTTGTTTATTGTGCTTTTCTCCGGGAAGCTGGGTCTAAAGTCTGCCTCTTCCATTTTATAGCTTTTCCAATTTCTGCAGATAAACTGGGAAGAGCTCAGCTGAGTGTCTCTTACAGACACACCATGCCCCCGGCTCCAGTGCCTGGGGGCAGCCGTCTCTGCTATGGGCTGGGTGAATCATGCCACAATAAAACCTGCTACTCGCCAAGGGATGCTCAGCACTCCTGCATCACCCACGCTAACTGACCCCCCTTGCAGCTCTCATCCCCCTGAGTGTCCCCACCAGTGCTGCTGTGAGCAGAGCAAGTAGCTGACCTGACAAACAAAGCCCAAGATTTTCTTTCCATATAACCCCTTTGGTGTTTTGAGTTCCTGTTTGCTGGATACATCTTCCCCTGTCCCTAAAGCCAGCTTTCTTTGGGACACAGTGGGATTTCACTACCTATCACACACAGCAGCACGTAGCTGCTTGCTCCATAGCTGCATGAGAAGGAGAAGCTGGCAGCTCAGTGCAGCTGGACAATGGGAGGCTGTAATTCAGGGTACAGCACATCTAGAAAGCTTAGCGTTTTTCCTTCATAAATGCTAAAAGAGAAGAGCTTTCCTCCCCAGTACTGGGCCAGGCCCTGGACATGTCCATGGCGGGGGTGGGATGTGGAGGTGTGGCGGTGCGTGGCTGCAGCACCAGCCTTAGGAGCACGTCGTTGTGTGGAGCAATTACGTGAGGCAGTGGCAGCAGGCATGAGCTGTCCCTCAGAGACAGCAGGAGAGCCAGTTTTGGGCTAGTCTCTTCGGGAGGTCAATTAGAGCAGCGAAAGAGGCAATGCCTCAGCTGTAATATCTACCTCCTCTAAGGAGAATAAGGCTGCTGCTTCTGCCAGGAAAAAAGATGGGTCAATTTTCTTCCTTCCTAGTGAAGTGCTTGAGGAACGTGGCCTCTCACGCTCTGCTGTAGAGTGGCTTCCCTCGGTCACAAGGCTGAGGCTCTGACCTTAACACTGCATCGCCAGTCTGTACTATCCAGGGCATGAGACAGGGAGTGAGCTATAAACTTGTATTTGATCTACCCACTGCGATGCCAAAATGAGGCAGAAAACCACTGCAGGGGTGTCCCCAGCCACTGCCCTGTGGGTGCTCCAAGGGATCTGCAGACAGCTTGGCCCTGGTTGTCAGAGGAAAGAAGAAGCATTTGGCATCTTCCCCCATGGTTCTTGTGCTGCGGGTGGTTGCTTAGAAGTGAAAACCTCGGGAAATGATTTGTTTCCTTGTTTTCCTTGGTCAGAAACAGATTGTGATGATGGAAAAATAAATTCAGAGTGTATCCCAGCCCCAGATCTAGACCTGAGGTGCTCAAGCTTCTTGTTCCCACTGCAATCATGCTCACACTTAACAGTCAAAGCAGGAGAATATCAAGGGTCCAATTTTCTAAATACTGGGAAATAAAACTACTAATTATTTCAAGAGGTAAGTACCACTCCACTGGCACGCAGGTTGCAGAGCGTAATTTCTGTATCAGGGTAGAACAGCACCACAAACATTTCCCCACTGTTGCTCCCTGCCCCTCGCCACTGGTGGATTCAGGGCACACAAACCATCTGCCTCGTGCTGATGAGATGGCTGAATGATGGCTTGGGCGGGGGGATCTAGCAATTTGTGTCTCTCTAGAGACAGGGAGGCAATTATGGCACTTGGTCTGGCCTTGCCTAGCGTCTCCAGTAGCACGGAGCCACAGGTTAGGACATTCTGTCTGATAAGATCTAGGGCACAAGCACCAGGGATGGGCTGTGCAGGCGCTGCCCAAGACCCCTCCAAAATTTATCATTGTTTTTCTGCATACAGAAATGAGAACTATAAATCAGTAAATGCCCGGGACTGCAATCAGATCAAGGGCTCCAGAAAGTTTCTCTGGGGAGTATTTTAGTTGTGGTGCTATTGAAGTAGAAGCTGGGTGACATGCATGGAGTTGTGGCTGGTGACCTTCCAGCCTCGGGAGCTGTAGGGCGTGGATGCATGGGACCTTCACAGGGCAGAGAGGGACTGCAGCCCCACTTTCTGCACCTTCAGCCTTGCAGGGGTGGGAGAAGAACCTTCTGGTTTCCATAGCTCACCTGGAGGACAAACCCTGGGACTGCCCAAGAGGAAATGTTGGGGTAGGGCCATTAAAGCACCAGATCCGGTGAGGACCCTCATCTCCTTTGAAGCACCCGCTCACATTACCCAGCCCACCAACACCCACATGACTGCGATGTCTCTGGAGCACCACATCCCCTGTCGCCCCTTCGCACGTACCTCAGGAACTTGTTCAGGTCCCCATGCTTCATGTACTCGAAGACCATGATGAGCGGGTCGCCGTCACCACACACGCCGTAAAACTTGACGATGTGCTCGTGCTGCAGGTTGGTGAGCAGCTCTGCCTCCCTCTGGAAATCCTTGCGGGCCGCCAAGGTGGGGTCTTTCAGCGCCTGAAAGAAGGGACACAGACACGCACGGGGTGGGCTCAGGCAGGGCAAAGCCAGAACAAAGTGGTTGAGGCATCGCAGAGGAGCTGATGGAAGGGGATAGGAACCACTGCCACCACCAGACGCACTGTGAGGGTGGGCAGTGGGTGCTGGTGGCACCACCTCAGCATTTTGTTCATGTATTTACCAGCCCAGCGGGTTCCCCAGCTCATTTCCCAGGAAGCAGCAAACATGCCTCAGAGGGTAATAGCTTCCAATTATTCCCAGCTTGGGCAGGATTCGTACTGGTGACCTAGGGGTGAATGGCTTCATATCTCATTATTATTAAATTCCTGAGCCAGCCAGTCCTTGCTATCCATCTTTTATTTTGAAATAGCTGACTATACTACCTTTATTCAGAAGATGGATTTGCCTGGCTGTGCAGTTATTGTGTGGATTTTTCAAACCGCCTCTGAAGAAGGACACTGTCAAGTATTTTCTCATAATTTTTAAAATCGTGTTTTTATTCCCTGCTGTTTATAACAGCTCCCCTGGCAGACCGATGCTGAAATAGGTATCCTTATGGAGAATATCTCATCTTCCACATTTGAGTGCACCAGATTGCCATTGCAGGGTAGGTTGCGGGCTCCAGGCTGTGTGCTCCAGCCCAGCATTGTAGGGCTGCTTTGAAGATGCTGTTGTGGGTGCAGCTGGTGATTGAGGAGGATGCTTGGAGGCCGGCTTGTCCATGCATTATTGGGCAGTTGCATAGGAGAGCTGGTTTGAAAGCAGCTTGTTGTCATCTCAGGATATCAAGGGAGGGCTCTGCCATGAGCACTTAGCAAAAAGTTGAAGTCCAGAATGTTTGACGAGACAGGACGGCCGTGAAAACCAGCAGTCTTCACAAAGATTTAAGGAAATGAAGAAGCAGTTGTAGTTTTGAGTCAAAGAACCTCAGTTATACTATTTCCATCCTCCACTGCTCAGTACCAGTCTGGGCTTTAACCATGCAGCTGATGGGAGTCAAAAAAGACTTAAGGCAGCTTGTTTCAGTTTTTCCCAGATCTGATCTGACTCCTCTCTCTGTGCAGCTTCACCCGCAGCAGCTGGGCCCAGCAGGTCACTCTCCTGTTACCTGCACACACACACCTTTCCCCACACCTTGAATCTCCCTGTGACAACAGGAGAGGTGACATCAGCTGGCTCTAATTTATGAGCAAAAAGGGGTGCTGAGGATCTAAAAGCTGTGTCTGGAGGAAGGGGCCCAAGCACCCTGCTAACACACCTCGGGCTGGTCTGTGGCTCTGCAGGGCTCAGTGCCACCCACAGCAAAGCACTGCGGCTGCCTTTCCCCATTGAGCAGCTCTTCTGCGAGGTTTTTACCTAAGCCTCAGGACACTCCTTCATCTCCTTCTTCTGCCCCCAACCTGCTAGACACACGGCATAATTTTATTTTAATTCTGCGTCCTCTGGGATAGCTTGACTAGAGATATTTAGATGGATGGTAGTTACACTGCGCAGATGGCAAAGCATCCATCCTTATCTCAGGCACCCAATTACTTTTAGTCATTTAATATCTTCATAATGTTGATGCTACCTTTTTTTTTTTTTTGCCTTTTTTTTTTTTCCTCCAGGAAAACACTCCTCCTCCCCCATCACTCTTTTCTCCATTTTTTCCTGTAGTTGCATGTAATATTTCAGGTTGCAGTGAGTTCAGGTTTCCTCTCCTTCACACGCTACCATTTCCTCGAGGTGTTAGGACTGTGACTTTGTAAATATCACACAAAATAGGGTATTAAAAAACATAGCTAAGGTTGCACAGTCAAGCATTTAGACGTGAAGCAAAAAGGAGCTGGAAGTGGAGGAATCAGGAAAGAAGATGAGGAGTGGAGGAAGACGAGAGGAGGTCTCAGCAGAACCAGAGGCAGAAATATCTCTCCTAGGAAGGCTTGGGGTGAATTGAAATTTGTGCCTCCTTTGCAGGATTGCTACAAATTATCAGGCAATTCACTCACTATCTGTAGGTTGCAGCTCTTGCCACCAATTGTCAGGTCTCATGACATTGCCTGGGAATTTCTTGCTCGTGTGGGATCAGGGCCAGGTCTCCCCACGTGCCGTGTGTTTGCTGCAGCAGCAGGGCTCAGCATCGGTCTGGTACCTGCTGCCTGGAGCACTGGAAAAGCAGGTCAATAACTCCGTCCTCCGGCTAAGCCGACCGTTTCAGCTCAATTTCCCCAAGTCTCCGTCTGCCCTCTGCAAAATGGGGATCGTACAACCCCAGCACTTGTCTGGGAGGCTGCGAAAGTGAGCACTCATCTAGGGAGCTCTCAGACACGGGAGTGAGCATGACAGAGGAGAAGCCCATAGAGAAAGAAAATATGTGTTCGGAGAACATGCCCTGAATACCAGCCCTGCCAGCATTCCTGGTGCTTGACGCTGTAACCCCCACGCTCTTTGCTGACTATACTTTTTGTGCACTTCTTAAGATGTTTTTAGAAGCAAGCTGAATAAAACAGGAAGCTTGTCCGTGCCATCACATCAAAACTCAGCTTATTTGCAGGGCTGCGATCTTTAGATCTGCTGCAAATCTGAGTCCACTGAGCCCAGTGAGGCATGCAGCCACTTTCTTTGCCCGTGTCCTGGCCCTGGGAGGGAGCCCCAGACTCGGGCCTGTGGACTCGGCTGCCCTAAAAGCAGCACGTCCTGCTGCTGCCAGAGCTGCAGTGACCACGGAGGTAGCTCTCAGCCTCCATTGGGAACATGAGATCTTCAGGAAATGTAGCCAAATCTCAACTTTATACACAGAGCCCCTTTATTTTTCTTTCTTCTTTCTCCTAAGACTGATAATGTGGTCCAAATTAGAAGGAATTCCCCCCACTCCACTCCCCCACCCTCCCCTAAACTGGGAAAAAGCCAGATTGCAGGGCCCTGCTCTGATTCTGGGTCTGTAAGACCTGGTAGGATGAAAGGCACTCTGGAGATGTAAGCTCGTAATAGCAATTAGCGGAAACAAGTTCGGATGTTGTTTCTGTCTACATGCAAATGAAACTGAGCAGAGACCTGAGAGACAGGATCGCATAAGGGATGGCTGGCATTGATAGGCAGGTGCCAACCCTATAATCAGGCAATTAATCGTGTGGGTACCTGCATTACCTTACTCTTAACCAGTCTCTGAGGTGGAAGGTGCAACCTTGCAGTTCATGGCTGGAGCATGAGGGGACAAATTAGCTTAAAAAAAAAAAAGTGAAAAGGCTCAAACTGCTGATGATTAAAGCAACCCTGAAGTAACTGGATGCCTCCAGCACTCCAGCATGGACACACATTACTCTGTGTGTCTGCTGCCTGGTGCCACCTGAGAGCAGAGCACACTCCTGCCATGGTCCCTGCGCCCAGGGCCACGCTGGTGTGGCACAGCTCATGTGAGGACCCTCGCAAGGATGTAAAGAGCACAAAGCAAGCCAAGCTGAACTTGTATCAGCTCAAAATCACCAAGAGAGGAGCAATCTGTGGCCACGCAAGCAGGACCTGAGCTGTCCCGGTTAATTCATCTTGCAGCAGAGCTGTCCCAGCAAACAGATCCCAGCAAGTCAGTTGGTCGTGCTTAGCTTCAGGTGCTTATTTTTGCTGAGGCCTCTCTGTATCTTCTGTATGTTCGACAAAAAGACAAAATCCCAGAAGAGAAGGTTCCCAGTCCCTCGCAGAGGGAAGGTGGGCTCCACACCACGCTGCTGCAGCCGCACGGCGCTGAAACCTCCCAGCCCAGCTCCAGCTCCGTGTCTCCTGGCCCCATCGGCAGGAAGAGGAGCTTTGGCATTGGCAAGAACAGACGATCTTGAAGCGAAACACTGAAACTTTGTGTGACTAAGTGGATTTACCACAACCTCCAGCATCAGATAAATCTCCACCCCTGGCCCCCAGCCCTCCCCTGCCTCCCTTTCCCACGCAGGCTCATCCAGCCCCTGCTGCACTCTCTGCCATTTGGCCTTGGGATTTACCTTCACTGCCACCAGCATTTTGTCATTGGTGGGGCTGAGGTTGTAACACTCGGCCAAGAACACCTTCCCAAAGGCACCTTCTCCCAGCTCCCTCTTCAAAACGATGTCTCTCCTCTTAATATGCTGGACATCTGTTGGAGGGAGGGGGAGGAAGAGGGAGAGGGTTGAGGGAAGAATGAAGCAGGGTTAATTCAGGGAATGGAAAACAAGTAATTCAATTTTCTAGCAAGCTGCAAAGGATCTGAAATTGCTTTGCAAAAATATCTACAGGGATCTTTTTACCCACCCACAGAACGCAGCCATCTCTGGGATGGAGCTAGTCTTATGCAAAACATCTGCGAGGAAAGTACTTGAGGTTTATCACGTAGTCACTGCACGCTTGTAGCAGGCCAGTCCTCAGGGAGAGGAACCTTTGGGGTAAAATCTGCCACAAAGACCTAGATCTTTTTAGAAATAATTCATCTCCTGTGAGGCGTAGCAAAGGTCGCATACTTCTGATGCCAGGCCAGGTGAGATTAGGAGGTTGAGTTCCCAGAAGCCGTTGGATTTTGCATTTCAACAGGGATCAGTTTAAACCCAAACCCAAGCAGATTTCCTAGGCTGAATTTTGGCAAGTCAAAGAGTTCCCAAGGGGGAGAGAAGCACTGACCCCCCTGCACCTTAGGGCACTAGCAGGAGCTGGTTGAGGGCACCAAGCCCTGCCCTGTAGCAAGACCCTGACCCCGCAGCCATCTCCTACGCAACCGTTCCCTCAGAAACCAGGTCACCGCGCTATAAAGTCCCCGGCAGAACAGATGAACTCAAACCATTAGTTTCAATGATCCTTTCCACTGACATTTAGGATGGCGAGGACTGACAGAAAATAGCAACTGAGGTTCCAGGAAGAATCAAAAGAGCAATAGCTATTCATTTAACAGGGATACAGAAGCCTATAAAGATTGGTCAGTGCCAACTGTTCACACATCAGCTACTGGGGTCGTTCATAAGGCTAGATCCGCCCAGGTATTAGGCATGTACAAGGGAAAACAACTACAGTGAGATCTCCATAAATGCAGGGTCACGATTAAATGCCACGGATTGCAGGGAGAGTTTGGGGGTCTCCATGTTCTCATTTGGGGATGACACTAGGGCACGGCTACTTCCTGACAAAGCTCCAAGCACCTTTCTAGCATCGCAGTGCCATATAACTCCTCTGGAAATATGAAGAAGCATTTTTTTTTTTATCCTCGAATGAACTGTGAAGGCAGATAGAGATGAACAGCCACCACAGCACTGTCTGGAAGCATGATGTTCAAAACTTCATCCCTCTAAATTTCACTTTGCTGGAGCTAACTGCCTGCCTTTGAAGAGTGTTGTAGCACAGATCACCTGCGGCTTCAGCTTGATGGTCACAACAGGGCAGTGAGAGCTACACACTCTTCTCCGGTTCTTGGTGAGCAAAAAATGCTGCATTAGAGGTCTCCTCAAACAGAGGCATTAGATGGGATAATGCCCTCTTCCCATTCCCATCCTGAGGCTTTATCTTTGCTCTGGACTGCCTTTGAGTCTTTTCCATCTCTTCCATGTGCCGCAGGAGCTGTATGAGTATGCACCCCTCAGCTCAGATGCATTTCCCTTGTGGCACTGGATATACAAGAGATGGAGGTGACCGGCACCAGGTTTAAATTGGCTGCAGGGAGGCATCACTAAGCAATCACAACCTGCCACCAGCTCCTGCCACCCAGGCTTGACTCAGTAGGCACTGACACCGGCCCAAGAGAGCAAATGCCTCACAGCAACCTAGGTACAACTCAACGCATCAAAAACCCAATGGCTTGGAAGAGTAACATCATAATAGCTTTCATACAATTAAGATTTCTCATTAGGAGCCCACAAGCGGGTTTAAGGAGCTGCCGTCTCTGGCTCTTTTGCTTGTTTGGGAAGATGGATGCAGCAAGATTGCATAAGCAATGGGCCTTGTAATGAACGATGCCTGTGTAGAGAATTCCCATCGACCTTTTCATTAATCGTTCAATAGACTGAAAACTGTTAGTAACCAATATTAATAATATTAGCAACATTAACGCAGAGGATGGGAGGCACATCCAAAATGACTTTGGTTTTAAATCCGCAATGACAGCCAGAGAGAACAAATCACATGTGGACTTAGCTTTCTCCACCTGTTTCTGTTGGGTGTTTAAGGAATACCTTGAGAAATCTGAAATATTACATGTTGAAATGTCAAGTGATGCACTTAGGTGAGGAAAGTCCTAATCTAAGAAAAGCTCAAATGGCTCAATTTACTTAATAGAGTAAGGAAAAGTGTTGTGGTTTTTGATGTTGTTTTTTTATTTGGTTTTTATTTTTTATTTTGTGTGTGTGTGTTTTTCCTCCCTCTTTCTCTTGGCAAGCATTTCTTTAACACTCATCACTATAGTACCTAGTATTTACTGTATGGACAAACCATGTATTTGCATTCTAGGACTCCCGATAAACAGCAATCAAGAAAGCTGCTGGGAAATGATCCTGTATTAAGAGGAACCCAAGCATACTTTTAAAAAATTGGAATCACAACAGAAATACAGCATTGCCCCTTTTGATGTGAGATGAAGTTAAAAAGGAAACTGTTGCAGAATAAGCAGTGATAGTATTGGAAATTATTAACACATCTAATAATTGGTAACATCATGAGAACTGAAGCAAACCTCTCTTTCTGAACTCCCTAGGGTCTTGCTCCAAATTTTCAGCTCCCAATTTTGCTTCCCAACAACGTATTAATAAATTATGAGACGTTTCTGAGAGCCAGTGTCCGGACTGTGTAATTATGTCTACATTATTAAAATAATATCCCATCTGTCTTCAAAACCTAGATTTCATAGCAAGTTGTTAGGGTCATCTGTGAAGCTTCAGGGAAAATGCGTATGAAGAATTTAAGGAGATATTATGACAGAAGGAGATGAACCAAGAGAGAAATGTTGCTGAGGTAGCAGACTCATATAGCACTGCTGGATTTAAAGTAAACTTTGATGGTTATTTAAAAAAAAAAAAAAAAAAAAAAGGGTTCATGAAGTTAAGCAGTTAGACAGCAACTGGACAATCTTAATGGAGAATGAGAAAATACTTTTACTGATCACAATTTCCCTCAACCTTGAGCAGCCATAAATCTTGCTTCATAGTATTTTAGGCACAAATGGAATAATAAGTGAGTTACAATAAATTGCTTTTTCACATGCTATAAGCTTAAAATACTGAAGTTTACATCAAATTCTTCCATTAGCAGTGAGATCAGCGCTGTGATTAATCCTGCATTATTATTAAATATGGGCTTGAAGCACAAAGCGGTGAAGAACCTCCCCGGCGCTGTCCGGATGGCTGTGTTATTGCGCTAACCTTGCATCTACTCTGTGCTCGTCTGCCCTGGCTGTAACTCATAAGGAAGACCGAATAGCCATGAAAGACGCTGTGCTGCAAGGGCACCTGGGAGGCTCATCTGCATAAATCTGTTTACCTCCTCCTGGAGGAAGCTGAGCCCTGTCTGATAAACAGCTGGTGTTTATTTGTTTTAGGCAGGCATCGGTGCACTAATCTGTCTCAGCTGTGTTGCGGTCAGCCCTGCTGACAAGGTGTATGCAAACTGTCTTCCCGTAAGTACCACTCTTATTTTCCTTCCCCCCCTGTACCATTAACTTATAAAAACAAGCCAACAAGACAGTTCAAAAGAAGAATCTATGCGGGAACCACAGCAAGACCCGACAGGAAAATAACCAGACTTGACAGCATGATGGGAATTCATTCAAGGCCGTGCTGTATCTACAGGAAGGATGTGAGCGCACAACACTGAAGTAATTCCAGTTTAAAATGAAACATCTTGCGGTCCTTGTTTCAGGATTACTATACTGCTGTCTGATACAGAAGAAGAGTAGGCAGATCCTCCACCTCCCTTCTTGTCCATCAAAGTTTAACACGTGGAGAACATGTTTTGAGCCCTTGCCTCTGCTGTAGTTCTGAATAACGCATGAACCGCAGCAGCAAACAGCCGACCTGCAGCTGGTTGGGAATGCCCCACAACTTCGGTTCAATGATGCTAGCACGTGGCTAAGCAAGAGGGTTAGCAAGAGGGTAAATCTGGGATGCTGCACTTGCTTTTACAAATCACCTCCAGAGCAGAAAGCTTTCTGTTTCTCTCCAAGACTCAAGGCAGAAGGGTTGCGGCTTTGGATCTGCGATGGGATCTTGCCTAACCTCCTCTGAACCTTCTGCAGAATGGCTGACTTTATCTGTGCTTAAAGTGCATTCAGTCAGAAAAGTGGCTGTCTAAAAACAGCAGCTTCTTCCTCCCTGTATTTGTTCCCATGTGTCCCTTAGTTGCATCTGCTCCTGTTCTTGACACAAACATATTCTATTTCGCTAACCTCGCAGACCCAGCACAGCCAGGGATATAGGGGAGGAGGAAGAGGGAACAAGATTAATTCTGCTTTCCTCCTCATACATCAATCTACCATGCCCTGATAGGTTGTTTCTGTACTAGCCCCTGGGAAGGAGCCTGGAAAAGCCAGAACTTTTTCACTTATACGACTGATTCAATGACTCTTCACCCATGTTTTACACTGATATTGCAGAATCTCTCTTGCTTATGCCTTGTGTCAAGGCAGAAAGACCCCAGCTGAACTTCCAAATCCCAGGTAGAGCTTATAGAGCTGATGACAGATGGTGTGCAGTGAAAACACCCTTTTTCCAATAACAGCTACATTTCAATCACATGAGAACAAATTGGGAGCTTGCTCGGGCCCATTTCATGAATCTAATTTTCCAATTATTGTCTCATTTTCAAATCAGTCCTGGGGGTCAGGCAAGGAAGAGAAGGGTTCAATGATACAGCAAATTCTGCATTTGAGATTCCCATCACAGCCAGGGTCCTTAAAACCACAGTTTGATAATATTCTTGCAACCTGCACGAGCATGATGCAGTGTTTGGACACAGACGACTACAGTGGGAGGTAAATGGACAAATCAAACTCCAAATAGAGTAAACCATAAGCAGTGACAGTACCTAAGTCACAACAAAATGCAAAACTACTTAAGCTGGATCACCTGTTCAAAATGGAACTAGATCTGAAATTAATTCATCGCACCTCCTTTCAAACTCCTGAGCTTCTGAGTCTCTCTGGGTGCAGTATTTTTAGTGGATTTCTTCTCCTTGGACTTTTAATTCACAAACAACACAGTTCTCTGAAGAAACAGCGCAAACCTATGGAAACCTTTTCTTTTACTTTTGCAGCCCTCTGTATCAGCAGCTTTCTTTTCTATCCTAGAAATGACCAATATGAATTTTCTACCAGTTTCTCCTCCTTTACACATGGCTGTGTTTTCCCTAGAGACAGCTCCTTTCCTGCACCTCGCACCTCTCTGTCATCAGCTCCTCCCTCCCTTAGCTTTGTCATTTCATGTCATTTCTTCTCTCTTGACCTGGCTTCCTATTTCTTGCCTTTCTTCCTGTCCAGCCTCTGTTTTCATACTGACTTCTTTCAGATGTGTTTTTAGGGTATCCCGATAGGAGTCTGATCCCGGGCTCTTTGTGGTAACGGCCTTGATTTCCATAAGCTCCTAAAGCCTCATTTGCATCAACAACACTCTATAAATGATAACAACAATGACATTTTTCAGTAGCAGCTGAGTCATTTGCTGTAACAATTAATTTATGCCAAATAATTGTCTCTTTTTTTTCCCTTTATACATAAGTTTTCCACAAAAAAGGTAGCAAAGTTCTCAGTTAGTCAATATGATTCATTCACTTCTTGCCTGACACACTGCTGAAATAATTCTTATGAATAAATCCTTCATAGCTTGCCTGCTCCGTGACAATTAAAAGCAAATAAACCAAGCTCGCTATTTGCACTGGAAATTGTGTCATTAAGAGGTGTAACTACCAAACAGAGTGCCTTTCATGTCAGGCAGTCAATTGCAATCTCGATGTCAACCAAGTATCTCAAAGAGTTACCCAATGTACCTGATCAGAGTAAAGTGTGCGGATCGGGTAGGACCAGATCAAAAAGCCTTGACGCTGGAGGGCTGATAAGTTATTCTCTCACAGACTTGTCTTGTAGTGAGAGAAGATAATGCATAAGCTAGCTGCACAGGGTCTGGGTCTCCCTCCTGGCCTGGTGCAAATCCATCAAAGGAGGATATTGATTTCAATTGTGGGCTGCTGTGAAGTACATGTAAACAAAGGGAGAATCAGTCCCACCTCATTTTTAAAAATGGAGAAATAAACAGGCTGTTTCTTATCTCCATACAGATTCCAAGTAGGTAGCCTTCCAGTTTTGGTGGCTCCTCTCCCAGCTCTGACATGAGCAACCTTTGGGAAAAGGCCTGGGCACACACTTTGGCAGCTCAGCGCTGTGCCCAGGCGCTGGTTCGTCGCCAAGTTCCTCTGTCAAGGCACCCTCCAAGGACTCAGGTTCAGAATAGTTGTGATTATAAGCACCAAGCAGTTCTGAGAGTCCTTTCAAAAAGGCCCCAAAGCCATGGAGTTTTAGCTAAAACATGTCTGGATCTCCCTCCATGGAGCAGGCCTAGTCCTTGGCTGAGCCATGTGGGCCCCAACCCGCAGGTATACTGATGTCCTTCCCCCCCCTGCTTAGCAGACCCTGCAAGACCACCTCGGTCAGACCTTTCTCTGCTAATTCTGACAGCTCTCACAACCATTTGTGTGCGTCCACACAGCAAAAATAGAGAGAGAGACTTTCCATCTCACATCTTCATTACTTCAGCTTCTCTCCTTTGGCCTTGATAGAAACAACCTGAAACACAACAGATGCTCTCACTTTTACTGTTACCCCTCTCTTTGCATCCCTCCCCAGGCTTTTCTATCTCCAGCAAGCCTAAATGTGGCATTTGGCTTCACAGCTTCTCTTCAGACTTTTTCATGTCTTCAATCTTACCAAGGTGCTGGCAACTTGCTTTCAGGCAGCCAGCCCCTGGTGCCTGAATACCTATTGCATTATTCATGATCATAGTCATCCATAAAGACCTTAAAAGGCACCTATATTAGGCTTCTGCAGTTCTTTGTATTTTCTTGTCATTCCCCTCGTTCTCTGGGAGCAGCTGCAAGGCACCAGTGCAGATCCCAGATGAGGAGAGGACAGTATTGCCCAGCTGACCTAGAGCTAATGCAGTACACGCTACTAAATGGACCTTGGTAAAAATAAAATAAAAATTAAATTAAAAATAAATACTACGTCCCTTGATGCGTTTAGCTGGACAATCTGGGCTAAAAAATAATAATAATCCAGAATACCAGCCTGTGATGTTCAGTGTAATCAGGCTCAAGAAAATGGGAGAACAGAAGAACAACCTCTGCAGTCTGCATCTCTGATCCTTTCAAAATACCTTACATGCACCACTTCCAAGCAAACCTCTGGCAATCAGGCCATCATCAGCTCCTCTGGCCTTTGCTGTTGCGATACCACGTGGAGAGGAAGCACTGACCCAAAGGGCTGCCTTTCACTCATCAGCTAACTCCACCAGCCACAGCTTGAAGGAGAGCCGCTGTTCTGCCAAACAGCCCTGGAGCTGCACAGAGTGCTTTGATGAGCGGCAAGGAGCGGCTGGATGAGCACCTGCTGGGCTGCAGTAACTGGAGCTGCTGCATCTCTGCGGCAGCACCAGCCCTGGTATCAGCCACACAGCAGCACCGAGAGCCCCCACAGCAGCCAGCAGCAGCAGTCTGCACGTACAGTATGCTCTGAGGTAAAGGTGAGCATCAAGGGATGGGGAGGTGTGCGTGTAGGAGCCGAGAGGAAGATGAAACACAACCACAACTTCGACCAAAAGATCAATGGGTGCACGCCCAGATGCTGCCAGGCTCCCATGCTGCACTGAAAACCAATGTCTTGGTTTGTCAGTGGGTGTCACAGGGTGGTGTGACATGCCTGGGGAGTTTAAACCGAAATCAAAGCTATCTTTCATTTTCTTCATTTAAAAAATCTGAAAAATAATAATAATGTTAAAAATGCATTTGGCACCAACCCCACAAATGCCTTTTCAGGGAAACCTAGTCACAGCTTGAAGTACCCATTACTCCTATAAAAACAAAACATTTTCAATCTCTCAGTTCAGTCCCATAAGCCAGAGCACAAAACACTTGGTAGTTATTTTTATAAAGAGAGGAAGATAAAGCGTCCCATGACTACAGGGTGCAGAGCAGTCTCAGCTGGGATGCACAGCACTTTGCAGAATCCTACAGAAGCACGGCCATCCTGTGAAGATGGCATGTGATGAGATGTCACTGGGTGAGGACAGATACCCTTGGTCCCACCTCTGCAAAGCATGGGTGCAGGTTTGCCCCACGCCTGCCCATGCCTCTGTTTGCACTGGCTCCTCTGCAGCTCCCAGGGGAGCACAAAACACTGCTGATGGGACTAAAACCTTATTAGCATTCCAGACAAAAGACTTAAAAACAGACAAAACTCCCATCGCCTCCTGCATCCCCCCAAATAATTGCTGGCTGACAGTAGGCTCCAAAGCCAAAGTGTTAAATATACAACTGGGCTCTTCTGAGGAGCAAGACTAAGCCCAGCAGGACAAAGGTAGAAGAAGGACCAGAGTGGGCTGCAGTGGACTTTATTGGGTAAACGCCCAAGAGCCCTATGACAATGCATCATAGAAGGGACTTTGCATAAAGTATCATCCTCACCGACTCGGTACGCTCCAGGATCTCTCAGAAGCAGGGGTTGGGATTCTTAGGAAAAGGGGTTGTGAGAGGGGAAGTGAGTCTTCCTGGCGAACGTGTTTTCTTTCCACCAGCCAGGCCCCTAGGTCCCCTGCTGCCAGAGCGCGCAGAATAAAACATTAATTCAATACCACACATTTAATTACACATTATTTGAAAGTGAATTTATTTAACGGAGGAAAATAGTCTTCAGAGAGCATCTGCCTCCCTCAGACTCACGCGTCTGCTGGGAGGGGGGCTTGGAGAGGAGATAGGAGGAATAATGGTTTGTTTTACATCAGCAGCTATTGCTGTTCAGCTCAGCCCTTCAAAAAGGGAAGATTTTAAAGAGATAGAGTTGTGTTTTGCAGGAACTTACCGGCTGATTTGATTTTCCAGCTACTTTTCACTTGATTGGAAAGCGCTGCTGCAGACAGATACCACTTGTCTTTCTTTTTCATTATTTTCCCAGGGAAGGGAGGGATTACCGGTAGAGGGATGGAGGAGGATTGGCTGCCCCTCGAGGGACTACGCAGCAGTCAGATTTCAGGCTTAAGGCTTTAACAACACAGTAATCAGACACTTAGCAGCATCCTATTGCTGAGATGGATAATCACAATAAAGCTGGAAGCGACCAGGTCTCAGCAGCAGCCTCGCAGCTCTAAGAACGTCTCCCACCAGGAACACAGAGGCTTACCTTCTGTCCCCGAGGTGGCTTCCAAGGCCCTTGGCTATCGGCTTCCCCAGCCTGAGAAGTCACCACCACAGTTCTGCCTGTGCCCCTCAGCAGGGACCAGAAGCCTCCCAGCGCCTGCTTGCAGGCGATATCAAGGCTCACCTTTCCCCAGTCAAATCTCCAGTGCAGAGAAATGGGGACTGGCTCCGGTGCCTGGCACAGGCATCCCCTCCTCGACTGTGTATAAATCATGCTGAACTGCTGCAAAGCCAGAAAAGAGCTGTTGGGTCCACATGAACCTTTTTTCCAACCATTATGCCTGCATAGAGTCTTCCTCCCACTCCTTAATTTGGAATCATCATCAAAAAACTCTCTCCCCTCCTCGACAGCTTTGATTAGCCAGCAATCCCCACCTGGGGGGGGTGATGGAGGCAATGGGACCAGCTGGTACTTACCCCTGCAGAGGGCACATCTCTGAGGGCTGGATGTCCTAAGGTGAATTTATTGCTCTTTTCAGCTTCACCAGCCGAATCCTGCTGGTGCCGGCCTGGTCCCAGCAGCCGCTCTCAGCCATGCTGTCGTTTGCATGCAGACCCAGGTAGATATCGCAGCACTAGGTACAGGATTTTAGGTTAAGCTTATCCTTGCAATTCTGAGAATGTAAGTATTTGGGGTACTACTGTTTCAATATTGTCCAGTTTCCATGGATTTGGGGGTCTAGCCAAAAATATACACTGCTTCTGCTTAGTCTAGTTCTGCTGTCATCATCTTCCTAACAGCTTCTAGGCTTAACCTGCCCCACTATAAGTGCCAAAAATCCCTCATACAACAGTGTCAGACATAGTGAACACATTCTGTGGACCACGCAGCTATTAGAAAGGTGGCATTAAAGAAAGAGGCAGGGTTTGGAAGCCGTCCCAGGACTGATTCACGGCTGTGGTTCACGGCGCAGAACCCACTCTGAACAGAGTAAGAGCTGGCCCCAAACTTGGGTGCAAACCGGAGTGGTATATTTAGAAGAATCACAGTTCCCGCCAGATGTGAAAGTGAGAAAAGGTTTTCAGAAAAATCTGTTGTGACACAATTTCTGGACCAATTCAAAGCAGGTGATTTTGTGAGAGGGCCTGATCTTCTGAGCTTTCCAACTAGAGCTCCAGGCAGGTTGGAAATGCTTCTGATTGCTGTCAGCCTCACCATAATCACAAAGGAAAATGAAAATTTGGACAAAACATGGCATTTTCTGCTTTCTGTTGTTGTGGTGGTTGATGATGTTTTCTGTTTTCTATTTACTCCTGGTAACTCCATGTCCCTATGTCTTCTCTTGCCCCATGCCCAGTCATTCTTCCACCAGTGGTTTCTTTGCTGGTCATTAAACGGGAGGCTAATGCAGCCAAACTCATGGAACAAGAAAATTCCAGAAGTGAGGCCATATGGAGTGAAAACATGAGGTGCTGACAGACAGATCTCAGGCTAAAGTTATGATTTAATTAGAAAGCCTCTCTCCAATTTGCCCAATTTCCATTTCTCTCCTTCCTTTCCCTTCCTTCTCGCCTCCTCCGACTCCCTTTCTCCTCGGACTGACACAGGAGGTGCACGCACATCTATGGCTTGATGAGGTGTTCCCTCAGACTCATGTTTTCCTAACACCCCAAACGGACCTTGCTCTGTCTTTGTTTCTGCCTGAGGTTTCCTTGGTTTTCTCCCTACTTGTTCTGCGTGCATGACACTATCCCGTTCTGCATCTTGCCAACTCCTCCTGCAGAAGGAAACCCCTGAAGGAGGAGTAATGTGAGCCATTTCTGCCTGCTGGGCTCTAAAATTTCTGTGGTTTGGGCAATTTCGGCAATTGTTATGAAGCAGCAAATTATGCAGAGGAAAAAAAGAGAGGACGGATCATACAAAGGAATTAGCTAATCTGATGGGGAGAGCAGCTGGTCCTCATTCAGTCACACAGGTCTGTGAGGAGCTGGTGCTTCTTCTCCTCCT
This sequence comes from Cygnus atratus, assembly GCF_013377495.2. Classification (NCBI taxonomy): domain Eukaryota; kingdom Metazoa; phylum Chordata; class Aves; order Anseriformes; family Anatidae; genus Cygnus; species Cygnus atratus. The sequence goes on along the minus strand of NC_066372.1, from coordinate 14,184,153 downwards.
TTTGTCTGCGTCTGAGTCAGTCACAGGTAGAACTTGATGAATATTGGGCTGTTGCTTCTGCAATGCTTCACACAATGAGAAATCCCCCTGTCCTCCCATGTCCTTCTCGTTGCTGAAAAATGAGCAGGACCTCTGAAAGGCAGAGCCTTGCCTCTGTGTGGGCTCCAAAAGTGCTCCAGGGTGGGATCCAACTTGTTTCATGGACACTGGCTGAGCAAAGAGACCACCTTGCCAATGGCACCTTCCTCTCCTTGGCAGAAACAGAGCGCTCTGAAAAGCCAGGGGTGAGCCAGAACAAGTTGCCTTTGGACAAGGCTTTGCAAATCTCTCTGTCACCAGGAGTTCAGGACTACTTGAGGAACCACGTCTTGTTAGGACACCGCCGTTCCTTCCCTGATGCTATTGCTTTATTGTATTCCCCCCGTGCCCTGCTTTTATTATGATTACAAATGAAAATCTGTCTTGGCTTGTTGTCTCTGACACTCCCAACGCAGGGAGAAAACAGGGTAATAAAACACTGTAAATGTATCCATTTTCTGTCTGTCATCCTTCAGTGATGCCTCATGCCATTACGAGCCAGATGGGTTGGGGTAAATTTTCACAGAAAAACATTAAAAACTTCACTGTGTGAAAGAAGAAGAAAAAAAATCCTACAGTTTTCTCCTGTGCCAAAAAAATCAGCGTCTGCACCAGGGGAAAAATACCCAGTTGATTCTTCTTAAGGGCCCTGGTGAGACTCAAGAAAACATTCTGCAGTGCTGGTAGCCTCAGAAGACATGATTAATTGCAGATGGTGAAAAGGTGCATGTTCAGTTTTAACTGAACTATGCGTGAGGACTGGATGAATGCTAAGTTGGTATTCGAGACACATGGGGAAGGCAACCTACTAGGATCTTCAGCTACAAAAACAAGATTTTATATATATATATATATATATATAATATACGGCTTAACAGCTTAAATTTTAAACTTGTATGCTGAAGTTTTACAGCAAGACCATACTGCTAATGGAAAGGAGAAAAAATGAGCAAGATTACTGAAAAAAAAAGGAGGGAAAGGAAAATAATGTTTTGCAGTTAGCTGAGGAAACAAAGGCATGAAAGGGATCTTCACTGCACCCCCCAAAGCTAGCAATAGCAATCTGCAGATGAAAGTATGTGGGTGGTGCTGCAGAGCACAGAGCGGGGCATAATGGTGGAAAGATCTCTGAAATGCTATTAGTTTGTTCTCCTCACTAGCCTAGGACAGGTCTCATTTAATCGGAAAATGGCTTGAACAAGAGTATATACGTTGCTTTCCTGAAACGTCTGAATTGGAGGGCCAGCAGCAGATATTGGGATGGTAACATGGAAAAACCAGGGGCCAGTTCCCACTAATCTAATCCATCAGTCTGCCGGCAAATCCTGTTTTGTTATTGCAATCTGAGCTTGGACAGTGACCTCAAATTCAGTTTGTATTATAAAGGTCACCTTGATGTCTTTTCTTTATCAATCAGAGTTTAAATCGAGTCCCTTAACCTTTTCCCAGAGCAGAGATTTTTCAAGCTGGTAATGGGCAAACCTACACACATTGAGATCTGAGTGCAGATGAGTACCCGAGCTTCAAACCTTCGCTCCAACTCCTTGCATCTACGCTGCCAGGCTGCAGCTCTTCTGCAAAGAGAGCTCACGTCAAGTCTCAGTCACAAGGTCTCCAGACTAGAAATTGGAATTGCAGAGAAAGCAGACAAAATTAAAAAATAATGAAAGTAAAAATAATTACCGAGCTGTTCAAAATCATATCTTCATTTCTGGAGGGAGTTCAATGAAGGAAAAGATTCCTACGCTGTCCAGCTTGCTTCTTTTATCCTTTCCTCACATATAGCATGGCATCTCTGTTGTCTGAATTGCAGTGTCCCCAGATGTTGTCTTCTCTGGTGTGGGTACATGCCTTGTGCTGCTCGTGGTATCGCAGGAGGGTCGCAGAGCTCCTCTCTCTCCACTTCTTTTCTCTCGCTTGGCATTCCTCTCAAACACATCTCAAACAGCAGATTGCTGGGTGCTTTTGGGACCTTAGCAATAGTCAGAGCTGGTGAAAAATCATTCACGTCCGTGGTGTTGCAGCAGGGGTGTCTCTGGCTCTTGCTTTCGCTATTTTCTTGTAGGTCATTAGCAGCAGTTATGAAAAACACAGATGATTAAGGCTGACCTCCAGGACACATCACGTTCAGCCTCTTTCCAATTGGAAACGCTTCTAGCAATAACAGTATCTCCTTTCTGTCATTGCTCTCAGGGCAAGATTTCTTCACGGGCTCTTATTTTAAATCCTACACCAATGTTTCTGCCCACAGTCATTAATCTCTGATGCTGATCCTTGTCAAATACTTGCTGAAAATCTGTAGGATGTCTGCTGAATTTCCTATACATCCAGTGGCAGCTAGATCCACGGGGAATCCCAGCAGATCAGGTAAGTGAGATCTCCCAGTACTTCGAGCCTCATTTTTGACCTTTCCCAGAGTGCTGCTTTCCCAGGTGTTCTCCCACAGCATCCTTTAAGGTTTCAGATTCCCAGGAATTTCCCAGAGCAGGCATTAAACTCACCGGATTGCCTCTTTTCCCCATTATGCCCACCACCTTCCAACCTCATCAGTCTGCCCCACTTTAGACAGGCAAATTAAAATGTCAAAGAAGAGCTCAGTGAGTTGTGTGCGTGCCCACATGTGTGGATATTGTGGGATGTGCTCTCCATCTGTAGAGGATGCTCACCTTGTCCAGTACCCTTCACCAGCTGGCCACTGGCACGGGGAGATCTTTCTCTTCACCCTCTATAAAATCGGAAGCAATTTTGGCAGATGAAAAAATATGTAAATGTAATTACCTCTCTTTCCACTTATCACTGATATAACTGACTTTTGTTCTCTGTGGCCACTCTGAGTTCTTCATGTACCACTCCTGACATAAGCACTTGCTCCTCCATATTATCTGGCTCACTGTTCTCCTCGAACTGCAAGCCCATCCTTGCTGTGAGACCGGTTTTGTTGTCTCTCACAGATACTTGTGTGCAAAAAGACCTTGCTATCTGAAACACGCCCTCAGAATCCCATATGGCTCCCGCTTTCCATTGCTTTGCTTTCTCCCACTTTCTTCTTCCTCCCCTCTGCCGTCCCTGTGATATTTCAGCAGTGCCCCATCATGGTATCTCCATCTCTTCCATGCCAGTCCTTTCATCCCTTATTTCCTTTAGTTTTACTGGACTGAGTGTTTAGGGCAGCCTTCCCAACTGTATCTTGAAGGCCTGCGTTAAAGCCCCGCCGGCTTTCTTCGACTTATTTTGCATTCCCCGTACGGCGGCTCGCTGAAAGGTCAGTGGTTTCGTACGGCTGCCCTTTCCGCAGACCCTCCTCAGCACTTCAGCTCTGCGGGGAATAAAATCACTGCATCCTAGACGCTCTTCAATTTCAAGTGTATTTATTACGGCCTCTCAATTTCCTTTAATCCATCATTTCTTCTTCTCCTCCCCCCGTGATTGCCTTCCTTTCACTGAAGTACACGTGCACTGAAGGAGGCTTTTCCCTCTGACCCTCGCTGCCCTCTCCAGCCCCATCCCTGCATCGACTCGCTACCAGTGTTCTGTGCGCTGATTATCGCTCGTTACCCGTGCGGCTTAACGAACCTGCTGGGCCCTTTGCAAACAAGTGCAATTGCGGCAGAGAGCAAACTCCCATCGGTGACCCCTCGGGACGAACGGAGGGAGGGAAGAACCATTTTCAAGCACAAATTGCCTGTATCAGCAGCACCGAGATGACAATAGAGACTGAGAAACTCTCCTGGAACAGCCAACCTTAACGACAAAGTGCACCTGCATCTGCCAGAGTCTTGTAGAACAGCGAACTACTGGGGGCTCGAACTGTATTTTCATGATGCATGCCCCTTAGGAAACAAGGCTGAGCATAAAACCAGAAACAACCCTGCGGAGTCGGAGCTGAAGCAGCCCAAGAAGCCCCAGGTGATGTGAAAGACACCCACATGCCTTCCTCTGTGTTACACTGTGTGAGCACCCACGCACACGGGGGTTTAATCGGTGTATTAAAACACTGACACAAACAAACAGGGGCTGCCTTCATAAGCTAGAATATCCTTGAGTACTTTGTAATTAACCGGGCTTGTTAAACCACTTAATAAGCAGTAGATAGCATGTCTGATGCCCCTGTGCCTTGGCTCACTGGAAAAGCCAGGCAAGAAGTGCTTAAATAAGAAAGGAGTTCAGTTCTGAGATGAACCTGTAAGAAATATCATTTCGTTCCCTGTCAAAGAGCTTCTGCCCAGGGCAGACGCAGCTGAGACCAGTGCCTGGGTCACATCCTTCTCCGGTCACGGTCCCCATGCCTGCCCCGGGTGCTGTTCCCTGCCTGGCCATGTGCTCCTCCAGGAACTGCACCAGCCTGGAGACACACCGTGCCTCAGTTTCCCTTTCTGAAAAAGACCATCAAATTATAGCCTCAGCCAGAGCAAGTCTTCTTGATTTTTGATCACAGAAGTGCTCTAAAAACCTTCACTAGGACAGATACAGAGAAAGGGAACAACACAGCAGGATTGTTACACCACGCACACAACACTTCTCAGCAGCCACCAACACTTAACAGACTAACGGTAGTTTCAAAGGACCCTTCTCTCCTTTGCAAACTGTCTACTGAGAGCAGTCACCCTGCACATCACTGCACACCAATTTCACACGAGAAAAAGTATCTTAGCCCTCAGCATCAAGTAGAAGGAGCTGAGGGGAAATATATTTCCTTGTGCTTACCCAGGCCCTTTCCTTTCCAAACGTGGAAGCTGTTGGGCCATATCAAGCTCCCTGAAGACACGTCTGATCCGGTTAGGGAAGAGGAAGGACCTGCCACGTGCTTGCTCCATGATCAGGCTGCTCCCAGGCTGCATCGGTGGGTCGCAAGGGAAAGAGGAAAAGGCAGGATTGGGAACATGGGGCAGGAGGCACTGTGGGACACACAGGGGCTTTTACCTTGCCAAACCTTGGACCTTTTTCCTCATGGTGTCTGATCTTCTGAATATTCTGAGGAAGAAGTACCTCACAGCTGTTTCTCAACCCGGTGATTGAGGACTGTCACGTATTTAGCAGCACGTTAGCCTCCAGCATGTGGCTTTGGGTGGGATTTGGGGACTCCATACAACACAGTGGTGCTACCCCAACTGTCACCAGCTCACAAAGCGTCCCAAAGTAATGAGACACAAGAAATTATACAAACAGTTTTCTGTCCAGCCACCTTTACCAGGACCCACACTGTGAACACCCTTTCCTCACTCCCTCAGGGGTTCAAGGAAAAGGGAGAACTCAGAACGAATGCAAGCAGAGCGGATGAGACACCTCAGTGTTACTTAGCATCCCTGAATGCAGAATGGGCAGGCAATGCCTTTGTTTTATTCGAAATTCCAGAACATCCTGGCACACCACCACCCACCCATGCCCCCTGAAGCCCAGCTGGCTCTAGGGCAGCCCTGTCTCCATTCCCCCCCTGCTCCCCCCAAGCCCAGCAGCAGCTCTGAGAAGCAGGGCAGAGAAGTGCTCTTAAATACAGCTCCCTGCAAGTCCACCCCGGGCCCTCCCAGCTCTGCGGCTAGTCCTAGATCCCAACTGGATTCTTCTTTTCATTCTTCTTTGTTCTGCCTCTCATTCTAGTGCTGAACCCCAGGCCTGCTGCCTCCAAGCTCCCTCCAAATGCTGCATTCATCCATTTTTAAAGGTGACCTTCCAACTTTAAAGGAAGTTTGCAAGCCTCGCTGTCTTCATTTGCCCTCTCCTTCTTTTCAACCTGCTCTGTATTATGAATTGAAAAGCGCCCAAAAGGTTTCTCTATTAAAAAATAAAATCTTTAGAAAGAGCACAAGTTTCCAAATCATTTCTCTCCCAGTTTTTGCAGCAGCCTCCGTGGGTGTCACGGCACTTGCTGCAAGCTGCCAGCTCTGCTGGTGAAACTTTCTTGGGCTCCCGGTCTCCTCGCATCCCCACACATGCCCACATCTGCACCCCCCTGCCTCGTGCTGTCGCTGCTGTTTGGCAAAGCAGTGCTCTGAAATCTGGGTAAAAATGACCTTGGAAAGGGCAGGGATGGAAACGGGGTTATTTTTAACTTGGATCATGCTAGAGACCTGGGTTAGGCTGTGGCCTTATAAGCTCTTGTGCTGGCACAAATGAAGGGCAGCAAATAAATGAAGTTCTTTTTATCTCACCTTGTTGCCAAAGCTGTGTCTTCCAAGCCCTGGGGCCATATAATGATGGAAAGGGAAGATGTTTGCAGCCCTTAGCTATAACAGTATTATTCTTACCAATGAATTGGTCACAGTAATTAAATAGGCAGTAACAAAGCAATACAAGTGTTTCTTACTGTTGTGGTACATTTTGCTATTTAATCAGGAAAGACAGGACCTGAATTTTTACTGCAATAAAACTGAGATAAGGAAAAAAATGATTTTGTAAAATGAAGGCTCAACTTCCAGCCCTTTTCTTAGAGTACAGCTTCAAACAGAAAACAAGTAAACAAACCAACCAACCGGTCCCTCTTCCACCAGAGTTTTCACTTTTTTTACAAACCATTCAATTGCATTTTCCCCTGTGACTGTTTGCCAGCTTCAGCGCTAACCCTTCCACCTTGCCTGACCCCAAGGCACACCTGGGACTCTTCGTTCTCCATCAAACGCCATGTGTCCACGTTCCTCGCATCCCCACTGTGCTCTCACACGCTCACTAGGACACACTCTTTACTTCTTTAAAGAGCAACCATCAAGCAGCACAACAAGGGAAGTAGCTGACTAGTTTCTTGCTACAATTATCTACTGAAAGTAGAAAAGTATTTTGGATTACATTACCTTTAGAAGGAGGGAGGGTTTCCCAAAGCAAAAGCAGGATCATGAGGAGAAGGTGCTAGTGGGTCAAGATTTAATACAATAAATAATGGAAGGTTCCTTGCCTCACACCCTCAGCCTTTCCTCAGCTCTGATGCTGGGATTCATCTTTGGGATATGAATGATTCATGGAGCCTTAAAATATATATAATCCATACCTCCTAGAACAAAGAGTCCTTATTCAGAGAGTTGTGAGGGAGCAGAGAGCAGCGTGTGCGGTGCCAGCACCTGGGCTGGGATGTCCCTTGGGAGAGGACCCACACGGCTCCCCATTTCTTTCTGGACCCAGAAGCTGTCCTGAGCTTGACGCTGAACTCTGCAGGAGTCCCCAGCTCAGTCTCTATGGCACAGGGACATGCTTACTGCTGAGGGTTTCGAGAATTGCTTTCTTGAATCATACCCAGGACCAGCTCAGGGACAGAATCTCCTCATCCATCCCCAGCAGCCAGAGCATACAAATACCACCAGTGCACTGCAAGGGATTTAAATGATTTATGCAGGATTACAGACAGGGAAGCTCTAGTGAAAACTTACCTCCATGTCACAGGCTAATAGACTGAGGACTTCACCATCCTGACTTCCAGTTCTCTGATCAGATGACCACATTTACCGATGGTATCTCTTCTCTCGGAAACACACCACAATACTTCTGCCAACAATGTTTAATTCCTACTGCGCATATAAACACAGACATGCACACATCCTGCACCACGAGCAGTGAACATTGACTTAGTTCTCCAGACGTGAATGTTACCTCAAGAAACTCCACCGATGTCATGCCAAGGTGCCCTCCTTTCCCACCAAAGACATGGTCTTCCTCTGACTCCTTGTTGGGGAACCTAAGCATGGGTCTGGGTAAGATCTGGTGAAAGCCCCAAGCCCATGAGAGTCCGTCCTTACTCCACATCCATCATAAACACACAATGCCCACCCTGCTCTCCTGTGCTGCCTTTGGGGGGTCCCATGGCTTGTATCCAGTAAGCTATGGGATGCCTCCCTCCCTATGATAACAGCAGGCAAACCTGAGCTTCAAGGTACCAAAAGCTAATGGCACAGACATAAAATCATTACGATTGGGAAAGACCTCCAAGATCATCTGGTCCAACCATAAAAGCTTGAACCATCCCTTCAAGAGATCATCCATGTGGCCTGTTTTCAGTGGTTGTTTCAGGATCAAAGAGCCAGGTTGAATCTGTGCTGTATCTACAGCTCATCAGTACTACTTTTCCTTGCCTTCTGGAGTCTTAAATAATATACCTTAGAAGGGACATTGCCAGTCCTTACCCATTTGAGCACACCCAACAATATCTCAGTATCTTTAATGCCTGGGAGTCTTCTTTACTTCCTGGACCAACTCGCAGGAGTCCCCTCTGGTTAACAGGATTAAACTGAACTTTTCTTTCCTGGTTTCCAGCTCTCACCCAGTGCCAGATCTGTAGCGTTTCCAGCCAGAAGAACCCCAACTAGTCCCTGAGCAGGGACTGACACATTCTCAGGTATTGTCTCATGCAGTTATCCTTTATGCATTTAGACCAGTTCCATCAAAATAATTCCTTCTAGAGGGCTGAATTCAGTGTATTGCACACAATAGCTCCCTGGAAGGAGAAAAAAATGACACTTACCTGTCTTTAAGCGAGTCCTTTTTCATGCAACATCTGTGCACTGCGAGATGTGATGGCTCTGGGGACTGCGTATCTCGCATTGTTGTAGCAGTACCGAGCATATGACTTAAGCACTCCTAAATTTGTAACCCCCTCCGGCACCAGTCAACGAACAAATGTCTCTCAGGGAACACAAAGCAAACCCGCAGCCACATTCACCAGTCCATGGGGGACTGAACCAGGCACTACCATGCAAGCAGTGACTGTGCACAGCTGCTCCTATGGTCCCCACATATCACTGGGAACTGATGCAGCAAAACCAAAAATTGGTATTGATCCATAACCTCTCTAAATTACCAGGCACCAAGGCCTCTTGAGGAGATCAACTCTTTGGCCTGGCAAGATTAGCTCATGGTGGTGGCGTTTGAAATGTGCACACTGCATTATCAGGATGCCACTTTAAATCTCCATTATTGTCACCAGGGGCTGAATCCCTGTGGACCCAGATCCCTGGACACAAGCAGAGCTTGCAAGACCACGAGCTGCTTCTCTCTTGTATAAGATGTTGCAATACTCTCCCTTGCCTCCTCAGTCTGGTCCACAGACTGCGCTTATCCCTCCCTCCCCCTGACCCCAATTATCTTAATAAACAGCCTGGACACATCTCTGACTCACTTAAGATAATGATGACCTGGCCATGATTAGCTTATTCAGACTTCCTGGCAGTTTACTGAGCCTAATGTGACTCCAGTCTGGTTCTTTTGGATTTCTCATGAAAGAGGCTGACCTCTAGCAGCGGCTGCTCTGCCATTAGCGGGTGGAGACCTATACACAGATCAAAGTCAGGCTGCTCCCAAAAATCAGGCTGGAGCCATGAAGGCTACTTTTTCTGAAAACAGGCTCTTAACTACTCCGAATGGCATAGGTAGCATCGGTTTCTCTTGCCAGCAGACAGATCTGGTAGGGTGGTACCACTGCCAAGGTATGAAATGGAAATATGGGGGCAAGGACAACCCCAAATACCATAGTACTGAAGAGCATCTCTGCATGTTAACATCTCTGGCTGCCTGTCTGAAACATTCACCCACCCAACCTGAGAGCAAAAGCAGCACCATTCAGCCAGTCTCACAACATGAATATATGAAGCAAAGCAAAGTGGAGGAAAAAGGCTAAATAATCTGAAATCATAGGCAAATCCTTACAAGAAGTAAACTCATCTGCAGGATTCGGGCACAGGTCACAAATGACTCACTAAAAGCAGAGCAAATCATTTAACCAGTGCTTGGAACAAATCCTTCTGCTTTGTATAGAACAACCAGAACTTATTCCTGCTGATTAGTCAACAGTTACACTCACAAGTTCAAAATTATTATCAAAGTTCAAATATAATTGTCTTGTACTTGCACTTTGCTTCACTGCTGGAGAGACCATCATCTTTTCTTAGCTAAGGAATCATCTTGCACTTGTTTACCAAGGCTGGGAGTGCGGCTTAGGATTTTCTTAACTCTTAACTTGACAAACTCGAAGCCAGAACTCCAACTCAAAGCCCCAATCTGCAAAAACCCAGTTAACACCATTTTGAGTTTCTGTACAGATTTCAATAGGAGCAGGCACTTACCAATTCTCAGGAAGCCAGTTACCAAATCCCAACAAGGAAGATGGACAAACAACCCCCAAAACTGCTGTGACATATCCAAGGAGGTGAAATTCAGAACTGAAGAGTGACTTCAGGAGCCGAAGCAACCAAACTGAGTTTCCAGCAGAAGCAGAGGCATCGTATTTGCACCCCCCTGCCCAGCACGTGTCTTCCCCAAATGTCAGCTTACAAGGGCTTGGGTGTAAGAGAGCACCAAAGAGAGCAACACGCATTTCTCACCTGTTTGGTGCTGCTTTTCAGAAATTGCACCATTAGAAACACAACGGAAGCCACATTGGGCAAATGAGCTTATTTTTACAGTTGGGCTTCCTATGTTGTTCGTTGGTGGGTCAAGGCAAAGCTGGTCAGTAGGGCTAAATCTGTGTGATCCCCCACAGTGTGGACGTCGTGCAGCCTCCAGTGCATGCCTGCGGCACATCTCCAGGCCACTGAAGATGTTGGGACAGCAGCTGATGCTTTGATGCAGAGCCTGGCACACCAGGCCACATGTTGGCACCACTAAGGAGCCTGCCTGTCAGGAGGAGGCTGTGGGAAGACATCAGGGAAACCACAGAAAGTAAAGGCAAAGCAAAATGAACCGTAATAGCAGAGGGAGATACATCGCTTCGCCAGATAAAGCACGTTTTCCAGCTGTGTGCATGCTGGTCTCCCATCACAGTCTTTCCCATTCAAAGGGGATGTATGCATTTTCCCACAGCTTCTTAAACTTCTCTGCTAAATGATCCAGGCCTAGAGGCACTGGGAGATACACAGTTAATAAGGACTCTTCAGCTCGTTGCATAAATCCTACCAGAAGCACTGCAAAACGTTAAACAAAAATGAAGTCACCCAGCATTGATTTCTTGTGTGCTCTCTTCCCACCACGCACCCAAACCTGCGTTTTTAAGCTCTACTTCTGTGTCTAGGCCTCTTTATCCTCTGCTAATGCCCAGGCTTAACCCTGAGGATGTGTAGCTCGCTCTGGGTACAAATTGGAGCAGAGTGGTGATGCACTGCTGCAGGTTGCTGACACTGCAGAAGCACCTTCCTCCAACTGTCCACAGCTCCTGAGACATCTGCCCCGGTGTCCTCCCCTACCAGCAGGGCACAAACACATGCTGGGAAGGTCAAAGACCTGGTGGTAGGAAGACTACCACCTTCAAAAGAAGCTCCAGCCTTTTGGGAAAGAAGGGTTGACTTCTTAAAAGCACATCTAAATAAACAGAAGAGCGGTAAAGAACATCAAGACTCATCCTGTGCAACTTGGATAAGCAGCTATGGAGACTCACAGCACTCAGCAGGGCCATCGTACCCTGATCATGACCTTCAGCATCACAAGTATCAAACACTCGCCTGCAGCAAGTCCAAGCCCAAGGTCCTGCCAAGCCACACAGTGCTTCCTTTGCACAGAGAGGTATTGTGCCAGAATTGTACCATGCCCATCACACTCACTCCAGGCATGGAGCTAAAAATGACTCCATCTTTCTAGAGTCAAAACACAACGAAACAAAACATCACTTCTCTGCTCATCCCATGCAGGGGTCACGTTGTACAAGACCTGAGAAGGCAGGGCCATGACTTTCGGGAGGAGCTGATATGTACCACTGCCTGCGCCCTACCAAACCAGTACCCAAACTCCTTCAGTAATAAGCTCCGCAAATAACTCAGGAGCCATTTGAAGCCAGTGTGGGAAGGGAGAGCAGAACAGCAATATTAACTCATGGTCTGGCTCTCTTGAAGAGCATGGAGCCTTCGTACATCAGGCAACAGAGATGACCAAGAAGCAAGCGCAAGGTGAAACAAGTGCCCAACCCCTCCACAACACATACCACAGCCCTGGAGCATAGTCACGCTAGCTCCTTGGGAACTGAGCATCATAACCATCAGGGGAACTCATACCCAAGGAATCAGTTGTCCTGAAATACCAGCAGCCTAAGTAATTCGTTAATCAACCTTTGTTCGCAGTGTCGCTGGGCTGTGAGACCTGATAACAGACCCTGGTGTGGTGGGGAAGATAAGGCAGGGCTTCCAACACCCATGTTTGCTTCCCATAGCTGAAAAAGGAGAGGGAAACGAGGACAAAATCCAATGCATCTCAGCTGGCCAGCAGATGTATAAGGTTGTACATCAGGAGACAAACATTCATCCCAGGCATTGCAGAAATCCCTAAAAAAGTAAAGATCTCAGCCATCATCCGTCCTGTGAACAACGACACCCAATCACTTCTAGAGACATTCTTATCAGAAGGGAAAAACAAGCAGAAATGCACTCAGTGTCATTTTGAGATGTTTGCTTGAAATTCATGCCAGGAAGTTACAGCAACAGAAAGATGCTGGAACAAGTTTTTATCTTGCTCATCAAATTTCTCACCAACTTTCCATGATGGTTCCAGCACCATCCACCAACATCAACTCAAACAAGTCCCCAGCCTTATGCTCACCGTCACCTGCAGGTTGTCACAGAAGCTTTAAGTCACAGAAATGACTTCTCCCAGTGACAATACAGACACGAGACACAGCCTCTAAGACACATCCTCGAGCCAAGCCTTGCACATTGCAAAGCAGCTCCTCCCTACCCCTGGAGCACCCAACCATCCTTATGTGAACGCTCAAGGAGAAACCAAAGTCTGCCACTCACCTGGCACCCCACTGCCTCTACATCACACGCATCCTTGCTAGTTTAATAGGATAATTGTCCCTAATAAAGGGACAACAGTCCAACACGCAAACAAGAGGACAACTTGCATAGCCAAGCAGCAACAGCATGTTCTGAAATGAGCACTGCAGCCACATCAACCTTTTAGTTCCCTGAGAGATAAGGCTCCTAATAAAACTCCTTCCGCTGAGTGCCGAAGCTTGCCTTGACAAACCCTACCACCATCTCCCAGCAGTACCACCTTGACCATTTTGAGCTACAAAACCCAACAGGTTGTCAACTGAGGTCAGCAGCAGAGATACAGGAGCAAGAGCCACACCTGAGCAATGTTCACACCACAACCGTAAATCCCACCCTCTGCACCCTCCCGAAGATACAAACAAACCAGGCTCCCCACACGTGGAACATCTCGTGAAGAAGTGGACTATAGGACGTGTCATTGTGAATGTTTATTTATTACGTCTTCAAAGAAGAGACCTGATGCAGCTGTTTCGTTAGAAAATAAAGTGTTTATTAAGAAACTAGACATTGAACACCCCTATAGTCTCTGTGAAAAGGGACCGTCCCATTTCCCATTAGCACAGGATGATAGTTATGGCAAGATAAGAATGCTCAAAGATGGAGGAGTCTCATTGACAGAATATGAGGTAATGATTTACAATAATTAAAAATAAAATAAAATTAAAAAAAAAAAAGAAAAAAAAAGAAAAAAAAACATCCTTAGACTTGCTACTTAAAGCCACCAATCGGAAACGGCCATGACTGGCTTTCGTTTTCAGCAGTAAGGAACCAGAGACTGTAACTGGTGTTAAACAAATTGAGACATCGATCACAGTGGGGAGAACTGCTTTAAATTATGCTGTACGGTCTGGAGGATTTCTTCTAAGCAGAGATGGACCTGAGCTGCAAAATTCAACCCTTCCTCTGCTAGGGTGTTTGGATATAGGCTTCTGGTTCAGGCCCACGGATGTGTCTCTACGACTGATACACACAGTTGAGAGCAGAGTCCCCTGAACAGTGCTAGGGAGAGGAGACAGTTCAGACGGACGAGACATCCCCAGGTCGGGTGGGCGACTCCCAGGAGATGGAGAATTCAGTTCAGACAAGCACCCAGTGATTCGCACGCTTCGCGAAGCTCCTCCTCACTCCGTGAATCCGCAGAATTGAGGTGTGAGTAACGAATGGCCGCGGCTCCTCTCTCGCAGTGCACCTCTCGCATTTCCAGCTCCGATGCGGGCAGGAAACATTGCTGGAGTTTGGTCGTGGTTTCTGAAGTGATCCAACCCGAACCAGGCCTCCTCGTCCTAACGCAGGTGCCCCCCTACAGCACGTCCGTTAACTTAAAGCAATCTGCCACCATTTCTCCCGTACTCTTCTATTGCACTTTACCTTTCTGAGTGAGTGAACCAGGAAAAGAAGCAAGAGAATGGAACATTCCTGGGGAAATCCCTATGAGAAAGCTGATTAAAAAACCTCCTGGCCATCTCCAGGGCGGTTCACGTAGAGCACGTGTAAAGGCAGGGAGAAGCAGAACATCCCATTCTGAGGCTTCTGCCCAATTCTGGTGGACAGGGACCAGGACTCCTTCCAGTGGCAGCGACCCCTCAGGGCTGGTGATTTGCAGACATCCCTGGAGTGATAAGGTCATCTCGGGCCACTGAGAAGGCAAGAAAAGCTGAGTGGCTGGTGAGCAAGGTCCTGGTTCAATACTCCTCTCCGAAAAGGATCTGGCCAAACCTGAAGCTTTTGGGATTTTGTTTTTTCTCTAGAGAAAATCCTCTTTGTTTATAGGTTTTCACCGATATGCGTGAGCAAATCTGTATTTCCCCATACACGTGACATCCAGAGAGTCCAAGGAAAACCCTGCAAGTTGCCACGAGGGCAGCTGACTTCTCTTGAGGACAGGATCAAAGGGTTTATTTTTCCATCTGAGAGGCTTTGGATGAAGTAAGACAAAAGTGGGAAGGGAGAGGGGGAGAGAATACAAATACCGGCCAGAGAATAAGATCGATATTCCTGTTTATGCCACAGAAGAAGCAACAGAATACTTATTTTTCCTCCCCTTCAGTCGGTCTGCCTCGAGCTGATCGTTCTGGGAACGTGACTGGGTTACATTCAATCTCTACTCGAGTGGGAATACAGGGGAGAGCTAAATGGGGCTGGAAAAGGCCCAGCAACTGGGACCTGCGTGCGCCTGATACGGTTTTCCACTTTGCTTACTGCCCTAGTCCTGGCAAGGACACGGACCCTCCTGCGCTATGGATTCTCCATCCATGCGGGAAGTCCAGGCACCTCCTCAGATAAAGCTCATCATTCAAGCAGCAGGGAGAGACCAGAGCACGACAACGATATAGTCAGATCCAACGAGCTGCTCTAACACACAGACAGACAGACAGACAGACAAAAGCCTCCTAGAATATGTGCACTTCAAAGATAACCACATCCTCTTCCCATCAGAGAAGTAAGATTTTCTTTCCGTTATTATTCCTTCCAACATTATTTTCTGTGCAAGAACTGGGAGCGGGGCTGCCTTTGCTCTTACCAAAAGTCTTCGTTCTGCTTTAGTTTCTTCCAGGCTCCCGCCTCAGCTCGCTCTGGGAGACCTCCCATCGCGGTGCCACAGTAAGAGGTGATGGCGGCATTCACTGGGTGTTGCGAAGACACAAGCTTACAAGGAAAACTCCAAGCAGGGAGGAGGACATGACTAAAGATGTCAGCTTGGTTGGCTTGGTTGGTTTTGTTTTGTGTTTTATTTTAAAGCAAAAGTACAATTATTTACTGTGTTATTAGGATGACTCTTTTCAATTGAGTTTAATTTTCTTTATTTGCTCTCATTGCTGCTGTTGTGCCTTGCAGGAATATTTAACGAACACAGCGACCATTGGAGGAAAGAACAGCCCTGTTATCTGGTGACAGAAAACCACAGTTTCAGTTGGCTTTAACGTGTGTACAGGCAGGGCTGTAGAGTCCTATTAGGAGGAGACCTCAATCCATACAGACCACGCTTACTGCTTCCCACCATTTTGAGGGCACAGCCTATAAACTTGACATCAGAACAGGGACTTTTAAGGAGTTTTTAAAAGCCATGACGTCCTTTGCTGAAATAAACACTGACATCCTCAACATAAATGCCTTGGTTAAGAGGTTTGGAATGTCCAGGGAGGCTTATTGGATTCAACATAATTTCTCTGAAACCTAAAGGGGGAAAAAAAACAGAAAAAAGAAAAAAGCAAAATAAAGTAAACGAAAAAACAAAAAAGAGCAAAACTAGAAAAAAAGAGAGAGATATCGACACACATGTAATTATTAAAAAAGAACCAAATGAATAACCAGCAAACGGCTGCAGTTAAATTAAAGCCAAAATGCCCTCTCTGGGCAGGGCTATCTCGCTCTCTCTTTCCACCAGGACCAGGCAATCATTTCACCTGGTGCATGCAGGCACGACTGCTCTGAGGATAAGGGGCATGCAAGCAGTCTGGATGGAGAACTGGGAACAACTCTCTCGTAGAGGTTCCCACTAACCAAGGGTGGAAAAGTCCTAGTTCCTATCTAGTCTACCCTTCCTTCTAGACAGGGAGTGAGGAAAGTGGAGGATCCTTCTTATATCTTACTCTTCTCTAATAGTTTATTTAGTCTGGCTTAACATTTCTGAAGCATAAGAGTAACATTACAAGGCTGGGGAGACCTGACTCTCACAACCCCTGAGACTTCCTTAGCCTCAGCTGTCCCATGTACCCTGATACCTGGCATGCTAGAGGCAACTTCTTCTTGGACAACCCCACATCTTTAGAAGTAATTTGAAGGTTTAGGATTTTCCAGAAATATTGGACAGATGGAAAGGAAAAATAAGTGGAGCAGAGAACACATGCATCCACCTTCCTTCAGTCACAGCAAACTTAGTGAGCAAACATAATGTTTTCAAGGACAGTATTAACCATCTCTTCATAACGCCCCTGCATTGGGATGTTGTGGCCAGGGAAACCCACTACTGGGGGTTTCTAATGTTTCTGATATAGAAATTATTTGATGTTCTTTACTATTGAAGATGAACATTATTTCCTGAAGTTAGATGCAAACTTTCAGGACTTGTGAGAGAATAGTTCTCTGGGCTGGAGGGAGCAAACCTGCTGTGGAACACTGGATAGGACCCCAGGAGGGAATCCTTCATTGCTAAATACATCCTATTTTTGTGCTAAATCCTGCAAGTTTCTTGCAGAAAAGAGTCGTGGTTTTCTTCAGGTGTCAGCTCATCAGTTTTACATTACTTCCTCAGACACCCATTTGTAGTAGTATTTCTACAACTGAGTCCATCCCAGTGGAACAGGATGAGACACGGCAGGAACAGGCAGATGTCACTGAAGGCAGCTGCTAAAGCTGCAGTGAAGTTGCTCTTGGCTCAGAGCAGGTATGTATAACATAACAGGTTTTTACACCAGTTTTCAAAATCCTCAGTGCAAAGCCATTGAGATGCCAGGCCCAAGGCACACATGGCAGGAGCCATGGGATTGCTCTAATCTGTCCCAAATTCTTATGGACCCAAAGGGTTTTTCCAAGAAAATTAATGGGATTCCTTAGCTGTGTGACTGCTCTAAAAAACGGAAAAGTTCCTGTTCCTCATATGGTCTCAGGATCCTCGACACATCAGGTAAGTCAGCCCCAGTCTGGC
This sequence comes from Cygnus atratus, assembly GCF_013377495.2. Taxonomy (NCBI): domain Eukaryota; kingdom Metazoa; phylum Chordata; class Aves; order Anseriformes; family Anatidae; genus Cygnus; species Cygnus atratus. The sequence continues at coordinate 14,166,699 of NC_066372.1, read as the reverse complement.
ATCATTAGGGCAGCATGAAGCAGCCTGGAGGTCCTTGTGAATTGATCTCAATAGGAAAAGTGCCTTCCACTAGGCTAGGAATGGAAAATTAATCTGAACCAGACAGATTTTTTTTTCTTATTTCTTCTATTACCCTTCTATTTCTCTTTCTTTTCTGTACTATCTTGTTCCATCAGCTCATCAGACACATGCCTCTTTTGATGAACCTGAGGATGCAGACAAAAGCTGTTTGTTTGGTTTAGAACTGCTCAAACTTGTTTGGGGAAAACTATTTGTTATTCTCAGTGGCCCTGATGGACTAATCCACAGGGGAGAGTAAAACAGGCTCAGCTTCAGTTCGTGTGTCATGAACAAGATTCATAGGCAAATTCCAAGTACTGAAATATCACTAGAAGTGAGAAAGAGCCTAGCTCAACTCTCAGAGCCAAAGCAGAGTTTAAAGTGCTGATGCTTTGAAAAGTGTATGTAAACTAGTCCATTTCTTATCAGAGCCACTGGGAGACAAATAAACATGGCATCCCTGAACGTCACTATTTATCCTGTTTTGTTTTTCATAATATAAATATACTTTATGGTCACCAAAGGATAGCTGGGAAAGTCTATACTCAACAATATCAAGTATCTCAGAGGAGCACTCCCGTCTGCTTTATTTTCTTTGCATTTCTTAGCTCTGCTAAATTAAGGCAATTCCACTTCTGCTGTACCACGTGCAACAGACCTAAAAACCCACTGGGGACACACAGCCTCGGCAAAGGGACATGTGAAAGATCAGCAAGACTTAAGGCTGGGAATGCCAAGGGCTTTGCTCTTGGTTGTCAACACTAAGCTCGGAATCCCAGCTGCGGGGACCTCTGTTGACGGCAGGGGGTTTGTGGGGTGGGACTGGGGTAGGGGTTATCCCATAACCGACGTGCAGTCGCTAGCGAGGGACAATGAGGGACGTGGCAGGAGGATAGCCTCTATTTCTGAAGCTAGGGGGCTGAATGCACATACTGATGACTTGGGAAAACAATGAAGCATCATTCGCTTTGGCATTCTTTCCTGATTTATTAAAGTTCCCAAAGTATCTGAAAAAAAAACATGCTTCTTGGCTGACTGACCATTCCTCTTTCCTCACTGCTATCTCCCATACTGTACTGCTACCTTCACCCCCATTCTCTTGTATGGAGCAGAAACCAACAAGGCTCTTGCTACGTTTCACTATCAGATGTGAGATGGATGATGTTCGCTGAGATGTCCGGGGTTAGAATGGGTGAATCTCAACAGGTTCAGAGTTTGGATTCTGCAATGACAAATGCAATCTTTCCACTATCACAGTTTTTAGGTCATAAAAAAGTAGCTTGGAAATTTCTTAAAGAATGGGCTTGTTTGTTTGTTTGTTTTGCCCCTTTTCCCCCTCCCCCCAAAATAACAACAACAACAAAAAAAGCATTCACCTTTTTGGAAGGTTGGGGAAATCTTAAAAATAATTCTTTTTGTGAAGTTTCACATTTGTCAGTGCCAGTTGAAAACTGGGAGAAAAAAAAATACTGTCTTTGATATTGGTTGCAGATTTGGAGGGAAGCTCCCATATATAAGCCTGAAAATAGTGAGGAGGTTAAAAAAAATAAAAAATAATAAAAAAATCACCAAACAAAACAACCAAAGAAAAAAAAGAACTGACAAAAATAAAAAAATAGAAAACCACTGTAGATTCAAAGCAAAAGTACTCCAAACACCTACAAAATTGGGAAGGGTCTGACAGATTAAACTTTGTGCCTGTCCCTGTTCTAGGGAGACGACATTTTATATTAAAACTTAATGCTGTCTGTCTTTCCTAATAGTCATGGTATGGGAGTGGAATAAATGTATGGAGAGCGTTGGAGAACAGGGGAGGAGGAATGAGCTCAGATTTGCTGTGCAGCTCTAACAGCTTGAGATGGAAAGGGCACATGGGGCATTTCTCTAAGCAGGCTGGGGGATGTGGCAATGAAAGGACAAGAAGATTGAAGGCAACCAAACCATGCAATCAGTTTTTGTCTTCAACCCTGGCCATCCACTTAGTCCTCCAGAGCCGTCTTGAGTTTCCCAACACCCTGACTGGTGAGCCTCAGCCACTCCTCCCCATGCACATACCCAATCCAGCCTACGGACAGCACCTTGCAAGGAACGCCCTGCCTGCACTGACTTACAGCAAGACTAAGGAGACAAAAGAGAAAATTTCACCTCGCCATCACTGTTTGCTTTCCAGTAAAACTGCAACTGTTCAAACATTTGCCTGAGATTGCTCCAGGCCACGTGAGAAGAGCATCAGGGAATGGGGCGTGCAGAAGGCAAGCGAATGACGCAGAAACGATGCACAACTCACGGCAGCCCCATGCACCACGGCGGCAGGAGTGGGACAGCCCCGTTTTGAAACCCATGGGTGGAAACTGCTCTTAGAAGAAAAGCAGCATAAATTGCTGTGGGAATGGGTGAGAAAAGTAACGGGATGTCATACAATGCCTGGCAAGAATGGATTAATTAAAAATAGCAAATTAGGGGCAACAAGCTGGCCAAACACAACACTGCTATCCAGACAGAGTGACAGAGCTTTGATGTCTCTTCTATGTTACAGCAGAATTTGAGATATGAAGGAGATATCAAGGAAAAGCAATAGGAGACTCCAACACCAGTGTACATTATTTTTGTCTATGCACAGGTATGAAGTATGAATAGCATCAAAGGGGGCATGAAAACCATCAAGCCTGGACCTCATCCAGAGCGAATGAAACAACCATCCATCTAGTCAAAGCCAGGATCGATATATCTATACCTAAGAGGAACACAACACAGCAATCCAGGTTTCCTGCCACGGTTGGGTTCATCTGCAGGGCTCTGATACAAAATCCTCTTTCTTTCTCTCCCCCAGCACGTAACAGGGTGAGAAGTAGCCCAGCCTGAGGCTTCGCTTGCCACAACAAGGCAGGTCACAGCAGCCCAGCAGAGGCACACCACGAGGTTCTCCACAGTGCTCTCAGCTGCAGACAAGCACGTCATCTCAAATCAAACAGCCTGGCCCTCCTCTCACTTACACCAGCTCATCACTGTTGACCACAGTGGAGAACTGCAAGACATTTTAGCCCGCAGATGAATTTCACGCCAATACACAGACCTCAAGCAGATCTTCGAGTAGACAACAACACTTTTAAGGTTCACAGAGAGGTTCTCTGAGCTATAGATGTGCTTATGGCTGTTCATTTTCACAGAAACAGGGTCCTTATCCGCCTCCACACCAGCTCACCTTGCATTGTTGTTCGTTTTCCATGGCTTAACCTCACTCATTAGAGTCTCCCACTTTAGTCAGTGAGATCTCACACCACTGGAGACCTCTCGGGGATGTGCTAGGTGGAGCTCTAGCTATGGTTTGTGGCATCTTCATCTTCTCCACAACCCAAAATCATGAGCAGAGGATTGAGGCACCGTATATGTTTTTGAGAACAGGAAAGGGAAGAGATGGGCTAAGAGCAAGAGAAACAGCAGAAGCAACTGGATCCAGAAGATCCCATTTCCACACAAGTTTCTCTTATGCTTAACTAAAGCTAAGGAAGGGATAGGACAATACTGCAGACACCCAACAGCTGAACAACGTTCCTTGAGAAAAGGGCAGTGCTCATGGCTTTCCATGCAGTAAACTCTGTAAGACTGTGTAAGACTCATTAAACCCTTGGTCGGAGGAATTCCAGCATCCGTAGCATTTCTGCTGTTGCTGCCGTTAATGTGAGCCATTTCTATATTAGCTGGGATCACAAGTTTGTTTTCTCTGGAACTCCTTCATGGATGGAGGAGTTCCAAGATACTAAACGATGTAGCCTGATAGCTCGGGAGGCAGAGCTCCAAGATTCCCCCACAATTCCCCTTAGGAAAAGCCCCAAAGTGGGAAAGTGCTTACCAGGGTATAAAATTTAAAAATATAAAATAAGATAAAAAAGGAAGAAAAATACAAAAAAGTCTATTTAAGACCAAGGACAAAATAAAAAGGCTATTTTTAGGCCTGCTGCAGCATCTGAGATGCCCTGTGATTTGAGTTGAAGCTATCCTCCCTGTCCAGAGGCACAGCCAATGCTTTCCTCCAGACTGCACAGAGGTGCAGCTATTTAAAGCCACTCGGAGGCCCACTGCATGATGGAAAGCAGCCAGATCAGTCGGGCCTCCTCGGTTTTGTTTTCATTAGATTGAAGCCAGAGTATGTGGAATTATTTGTAGGAGGACCAGGGAAGGGGGACGGGCTGGGCACTCAGCAAGTTCCACCATAACATGCAGAGGTTAGCCTCACCTCAGTTAAATTGTACAGGGTCAGTGAAGGTATCCGAGCAGAGAGGATGCCTTATTCTGTCCCTCCTGACTCCCACAGCCGTGCAAAGGTGCATGGCAAAACTCTTGAGGTTTCCACGCCAGCCATGAGAACAAGCTGCAGGAAAGCTTCCAAATGCCTGAGAGCTTGGTGGTAGCTTATAAACTGGTGCTATCAGGCTATTCTGCCCCTGTCCCTCTGTGTGCCTGCACCAGGACGTCACAGAGCCTTCCCCTCTATAGCTCTCACCGACTCGAGCATCAACAGTGTCTCCCTGCCTCCGTAAATCCCCATTTCTCACAGTCATGCACTTCCTCCGCCTCTGAACTCCACAAAGCCCACAGGACTCAGCATCAAAGATCCCATCCCAACAAGTAATACCTTATTTTCATATCACTTTGGTTTTCAAATACTGTTTTTTTTTTTGGCCCTCGGAGTGCTGCCGATTTAAGAGCTGCGCGCCGTTTCGCAAGAGCTTCTCATTTCCACTTTGCCTGACAGGTATTCGCGTCCCTCTGTTCCCCAGCCGCTTTAGATAGCAGGAGTTACCCTGAGCGTTTTACACGGAGCTATTGAAACCACCGACTACTCTGCTCAGCAACGAACATCCGCCGAGAAAGAACCTGGTCGGGCTCGTGCTCCGTAATTGCTGATTAATTCCAATTACTGTACAGCCGATCCACCGGTACCGCAGATCGCCACATCAAAGAGCCAACCCGCAAAGGAAGCCCCTAAGTTAGAACAGCAACAGCCTCGTTACAAACTTCTTTTCAGCCGGGGAGCGCTTCATAAACATTAATTTGTTACGCCTCGCTCGTTCCCTTGGGAGACAGGAGCTGTTGTATTCATTACGCAGATGGCAAAACTGTGGCACGGGATGGGAACGGAGTTTGTCCGAGGTCCCCAGAGGAATCGATGCCAGGGCGCGAGCAATACACAGGGAAGAGCCCCAGCTCCCGGGTCCCATCCTGTCCTTGAGACCTGGTGCCTGGAAGGGGGCAGGAGAGCTCAGTAAAGCCAGATGGTCAGGACGTGAGCGCAGACACCAAAGGAGATGCATACGGTGGGTAGGAAAGCCCAGAGCTCTGCAGGCTGCAGCTGGGACCAGACGGCTCCGACGATGCTCTCCTGCTCCTCAGTGAAGATGAGGCTGGCAGAGGAGCTGATCAAGGGCCAGAATAAATTCTCGCTCGCTCAGGTCTCTTTAGTCTGCCATCTGTTCCAGCAATACCTGACTTCATCTGGAAAGGCCAGAGCTGCCTTCCAGGAAGCCCAGGAGCAGTACAAGCCCAAGAGCCTGACGTGTCAGGAGAAGCTTCCTTCGGGAAAGAAGATTTAATAGAGTTTGCAAATCGAGGCTGGAAACTGAGGAGCGCTAGAGATCTCAGCAGGCAAGGAGGCACAGAGCGCTACAGAGGAGTTGTAAATGGGAAGAGGATGAGCTGAGGGCAAAAAAGCACTGTGAGAGCAGCAGGGAGCCTCGAGGAATGAGGTTTTGTTGATTTTTTCAGCTGTTTGGATTCAGGGTTGTCTGGTATTGTTGTCCTTCGTCTGTGTTTCTCCAGCACTCCTACTCCACTGATTGTTTTGGAAATGAATGCTACCACCACAACTCTTCTTTCCTTCATAATCGCCCCACTAGATGGTTCTTAAAACAAGTTGCACCAAAATACCTTAGAAGGGTGTTATTAAGCTTTTAAGAGGGGAGATCCTCACTCCATAATTTCCTTCAAGACCAGGTTTTGGTACCTGCCAACACAATGGAAGCTCTCAAACATGCATCCCAGGGCACTCCTAGGACTGAGCTTTCACCAGATGAAGAGGACAGCAAGCAGAGGAACAAAGCTGGTGCTAGGATCATGCTGCTCCTAGGGAACAGTGTTGGTAGCACCAACTAGGCAAGTGGCTGATATCTGGTGGACTTCATTCTGCAGAAGGGGAGAAAAGGCACCGCTCCCACAAAACACGTGCAACTCAGCAAATATTTGCAAGAGAAGGTCTGAAAACCCAGAAAGACCCTTTTCACTGCTGCCAGCAATGAGAGATGAGGTGGGTGGGGAGCCCCCAAACTGCCGACCCAGGTTAACTTCTGGTGTCTGCCATGCCAGGAGACCCTCACTCCTCCCTGCAGCAGACAAGGAGCTGTGCAGAGCAGGAAGGTCCTGCACATCACTGCAGGGCAGCAAACGAAGGCCAAACCTCAAATACGCAGCGTCTGTAAATGAGGCGTTTCCATTCAGAGGGAGAAAGACCAGGCTTGCTTTCTTGTAAGATTTTTCCAGCAAGCAGCCTAGCAGTGAATTTTTTGCCCTGTCAGTCAGATCCAAGCTTAATAAACTACACGACCGCCAGACCAGTCTTTGACCCAGTTTCATTTTGGGTCTGAAACTAAGTCTCTCTCATCGAGTCACCTAAACGTACAAGGTATTTAGAGCACTGCAGCCCAATCTCATTTCACACCTTATAACTCCGTGTGAGCCTTTGTGTCTGTCCCACTTGTATCACGGCACGTGCTGATCACATCTCAGCACAGACAAGGGACGGAGAAGGGGCTGAGCTCTCAGACCTGCAGACAGGGAGGCACTGCAACACAGCAAACTCTGGGAATTTAACTGCCCAAACCTCATTTTCCTTCCACCAGAGGACTGCACGCTTGGGGAAAAGGGAAACAGCTCTACTTAAAAAAACACATTCTTTCTTCTTCTCCACCATCCGTCACGCAGCGGGCAGAAGTCCTGCCTATCACCCCAGCAGGGCACGTCCTCCTCGAAGCAAGAGCTGCCAGAAAGTGCCAGAAGGAAGTGGGAGCTGCTGTGTGCAGGACACGTGGGCTGGCCCGTGGGCAGCGCGTACGTGGAGCACGTGGCAGGGAGCAGGGGGACGCGGAGCGGTGCACAGGAGCCGTGAGCACGCACGTGTGGGGCTGAGAGCACAGCCCTGCCGAGCATTTACTCTCGCTTTACATTACGGGTTTAATGGCTTTTAACGGGAGACTTTGTAAGCGATCAGGAATCGGAACAAAAGGAGCTGGGGGAATAATTATTCTAACCAGGGGAGCTAAAGAACACGGCAAAATCGTGTGCTGAGCGATCATGCTAATTAAAGGCACCCAGAAGAATCGGGATAGAAACGCCAAATGGTTTTCACTCTGCTGCCCTAATCCACTGACTGCCTCCTCGCCTTGACTCCCACCAGCTGTGGGAAGGACGGCTCTGGGTGAGTTGGCTCGTAGCAATAAAGGGACCGAGCTAAACAAGCTCCACAGGGGACTGGTCCCCTCTGCACCGAAGGGCTGAAGCAACGCATGGCCTGCCAGGTTGAACAGCAGCATCTTCTCTGCACCACCGGGCTGGGGGAGCAGATGCCCCTGCAGTCCCTGGCTGAGCAGCGAGGTTTCAAACACACTTTGCAGAAGACGAGCAGCTGCTGGCAAATACCAGCACAAGGCTAAGCACAAGCCACGGTGACCACCCGTGTCCTTTTGTGCCGGTCAGCCCTGCAGCATGATCGCTTCTCTGCAACAGCCATGGCTTTCCAAGGGATAAAGGCATCTTCTAAGCAGTGGAGATCATCCTGATCTTCCAATACTTAAACTGACAGTCCTCATGCTGAGTTTTCATGGCACGCTAACACCCGAAAAGCAAGAACTAATGCTACAACATGGGAAATTTTTCACCCAGAGAAAGTGGAGACTCAGAAAATGTCCACATCATAAGGAAAAGAAACGAACGTACAATTGCTCCAACAGGCTGGAGGCTTTACAGAAACAAAATCTTTCATGGCCTCAGCCTGGTGAAAACCCAAGCCTGATCCCTCAGGATCTGCTGGGTGAGACCTTTTCGGGAGGTCAGGGTGAGACCTTCAGACTGTGTTGGAGCCCAATAGGTCAGCACACGCCAAGGCAGGTGTGTGCAGGGAACACGACACAGCGATGAATTCCCATGCTGAGTCCAAGGCAGGCCTCAGTCCTTTCCAACCCCCTGGGAAGGTCCACCTCTGATACCTGCTCCTGGGAGATATGAATACTTTTTTCCCTGGTTGTGCAGACCTGGGTTTTGTTGCAGCAGTTCCCGCTGTTGGCACAGAGTCTAAGTTATGTGTAGGAGAGGTGGGGCAGCAGAACACCCATGCTAACAATTGCCATCAGGTAACAGCTTACTATTTAAAAAGCAATGGTTTGTTTGTTAATCAACGGATCCATTAACACGGAGCAAATGCCTCTCTAATGGACACCCACAGAATCGCAGGCTGAACTATTTGTGTGCAGCATCTTTTGATTGATTCACCCTAAAGATCATCAAGTAAATGAGAGAGGATGTAATATTTCTCCAGGAAGCATTCCGCAGCAGATACATTGATTGCAACGCTCAGCCAGCTGCCGCGTGCCGGTCTCTTCTTAAAGAGACTTCGTGTTTGATTCGTTGATTAAATATTTCAGAACTGCAAACCAATCAGGGGCATTGATTCGCTTTTGCCAGATGCTTGGTCCATGGAAAGCTGGTATCCTGCCAAGGAGGAGGATGTGAGCGGCCAGTGCCCAGCCTGCTCCCATCTCCCTGCCCTCGAGCTCACGGTACAGGTCTCACGGTCCTTCCCCAGCCAAACAGGTCACTGCCATGCTTCTGCTTCTCTGCCTCCTCCCACCACCACTAAATCCTTGGCCCAAGCCAAGGGAGCCTGCTTGGTGGCACACCAGGAGCACAGAACTGTTGACTCAAGTATTCAACTCTACTTGTACCTGAAGCTGCAAAGTAACGGCCTGTTTTGCCAGCCAAAGCCTCTCTGACTCCTGCTCTGTCACCGCAACGAATCTATTTTTAATTGAAAGCCCGGTAATTGCCCAGCTGGACAGGAGGAGGTAGGGATGAGAATGAAGACTATCCCGAGAACTAAGGAAGAAAGTCCAGAACCCACGAAAAAAAGAGCAACGAAGTGACCAGTGAGAAATTTGCCACCCCAGCACTCCCAGCTGGCAGAGATGGTCCACGAGCCGAGAGCTAAGTACTTGCTGCAATTTTAATTTTGCAAAAGCAGGTGTGTTTTTGTTGTGTTTTTTTTTTTTTTTTCCCTACAGATCAAACACTGGACTGACACTTCCTTTATGAGCTGCTGCAAAACCACCTTCTTCTGAACGTGCCCTGCAAAAACGCCGCGACGCTGCCAGTTCCTGAGCAAGCCCTGCCACTGCTCGCCCAGCCGCAGCCCTGATGGAGCTGTCACAGCCGCCCTGGAGGAGCCCAGCAGGGCTGCTGCCACCTCCTCAGAAATGACACACTTCTTTCGCATGCAAATGAAGCACACAAACTGACAGCAGACCCTCCTTTTCCCCTCTGAGCTACGGGGGCGAAAGGTCTTGGAGGCAGGCGCGGCACGTGCAGGTGGAACACGGAGGTACAAAGGACCAAGCATCTAATTGGAGGCAAAATGAGAAAGCTAAACACTCACCCGGGTCCCACGGGGAGACACAGCTAACCCTCCCCTCCGGAGATAAGCTCCATCAAGAGAGAGTCCAGCCTGCTGGGATAATGACTCCTTGAGGCATATCAGAGGTGCCAGCATCTATAAATGGGGGCCTTTCTCTGCTGTAGCTTCCATCCTTTCTCCCCTTCAGTACTGGCAGGGAAAAAAAAAAAAAAAAAAAGCGCCTGCAGGTCCCATTCAGGCTGAACTACACGTGCTGTCACCGTCTCACAGCCAGGCAACAAGGGAAGGGCTGCAGGTATAGGCTTGGCCGGGGATGCTCAGCTCCTGCCCCCCATTTCCTTTCTTTTCAAAGGAAACAAGATTGAGTTTGTATTGACTACTGAGAAAACGAGACAACATTATACAGGACACGACCCTCCACAATCAAATTAGGTCACTGTAACACCATAACCAGCACAGAATACGTAGCTGTGATAGCGCACAGGATCAAGGAGAATGTTTTTATGCAGCAAATATTAAAAGACAAAAGGAAAATGAATCATATCAGGACATCAAGCGAAACCAGAACATAAGTTTGGAGGGGCAGGAACAAGCAGCACGCCTGTCTCAAGGCTTCCCTCACCGAACCTCCCTGCGCACCCTGCTCAGGCTGGGTTGCCACTTCTCAGAGCTTGCCATTAGAAGCACAGCAAGTGCTGGCAAAGAGTTTTGCCACCTCCTGCACAGCTCCCTTGCTTCCCCTCCCCGCAGAGCTGACTGTTTCCAAAAGAGCAAAGCCCCTATTCCCAGAGCAGCTTTCCAGCCACGGCCCCCACTCTGTCAGCAAAACAGCCGGCGGCAACATACCCAAGGTGCTGATTTCAGGAGTGCTGAGACCTGTTTCGATAGGGGATTTAGCGTCCTACATTTGCTTTAGGTCACCACTTCTGCATCTATATATAAATTGCACACAGATCATCAGAAAATAAAAACTGAAGGCATGGTCCAGCTACACAGACTTTGCCATCGTGGCTTGGCACCCAGCTCTCCTCCTGCCTCTCATGCCCAGCTCACGTCTCTCAAAATGTGCTGTCCTGAGCTCTCAGTCTCTCGTAGGTAAGCCCTTATTACCCAAACTATCACCAACAGAGGCCGATCCATAAAGCTGCTTCAACAGGGTGGGATAAGTGGGCGTGACAGCAGTGGCATTCACTGCTACTCTAGGACTGAGAAGATGTAGGTGTGGGGCCTGGGCTCCACACGAGCTGGGAGGTAAGCACTGCCATCCAGGCAGGTCCAAACCCAGCTCAGCACAACTCTCCCAGCGCCTGCTCCTCCCTGTCGAGTGGAGGAATACGCACTCATTACAGTCATCCTGCTAAGCACGGGAGGGAGGACACAAAGCTTCCTAAAACCCGAGATTTACATACCAGTTTGCGGCAGCGGTTTCCCCACCGCGTAAGGAGTACATTAACTTCAGCCAGCCTGATTCTCCAGAGATGACGAGATGGAAAAGAGTGATCGAAGTAAACTGTGATAGAGTTTTTGATTAAGAAGCTGTTGATCAATAAAAGTTACCTGCAGGGCACAGAGTGTTAATGAGCTACCATTCCTTCAGCAGAGCAACACCTGAGCCCGCACTACCTGCTCAACACAGCCCACAGAGGTCAGCAAGACTTCGCTACGCTTATTCCCCAGGACTGACCGTGTGAGAACATGGGCCACTGGGCAGGTAGAGAGACCTCAGGTCTCCCCTGCCCTCCTTGTTGTTAAAAGGGTGATGGTGTAAGAAGGAAACAATATGACTTTAGAGAGAAATTTGGCTCGAAAGAGAGGAACGAAAAAGCTTAACAACCTGATTCAAGGCTTGAAATGCTATGTTTGGGGGGTGGGCGAAAAGAAATTGAAAAGGCATCCATAACCTTCTCAGACAGCTCCATTAATTCAAAGAGGCCTTCCAGCTCTGCAGCCGTAGCACCAGCACCCAGCACATCCACAGGGAACAGCAGCTCAGGAGCAGGAGGGAGCAGCCAGCCAGGCTACTTGTCCCTGCAAACGGTGATGTGATGCTCAAAATGAGCCACAGCACAGCCCGCAACTGCTGTCATGCTATTGTGCCCCCAGCAGTGATGTAGCTGCTAAGAAGTATTAGGTGTTAATACTTATTAATGTCTTAAATTAATCCCAAAAGGTTCCACAGCATTAACGAGTGGACTTCAGAAAGGGTTTCTCGTAATAACGCAGCCACCTGTTTAATAGCACACAGCAGCAGGGCTGCACAAGGGTTTCAGAGAGCAGGTGGAAAGAAGAGCTTCGGATTAAAGCTACAGAAGAGAGACCAGGCTTTCATGGACAGAGACAGAGAATATCATTATGTCCACCCGAATTCGGCCATATCATTGTAACTAATCGTTTTACTCCTCCAGAAATATCCAGTGACCACAAGGAGCTGCTAGGATCCTTGTATTACATTTCTTCCCGAAGTTGTCTCCTCTGACAGCCCAACCCAGCCTGCCTACGAAAGGGATTTGTTTTCCCAGAACTCACTCAGCCTTCCCATCCTTGGAGGGTCTAGGGAGAGTTGGGAAAAAAACATAAACCGACAGACAGGATACTCTTTCCGGAGTGTCCCAAAGGAAACAGAGGGGATGAACACATTAGGATTTCTCCCCAAGTTTCTCAAATTCTCACGGAACTGGGGTTTGCAATTGTCCTCTGCAGAGACCATGTCAAGACAGATCATTAATACTACTTGATGCCGAGGATCTTTAGTATTAAAAAGCATAGCAATTACTTAGTCCAAATCTCCATATTATTCATAAGATCCATATCTCTCACAGATATAATATTTACACTACTATGGGGAAATGTAATAAATAAGCCAATAAGCACTTCCTTCCTCCAGGTCAAGATGAAAGTCTGTATGCTGGAGAGCGATGCTGTCCTCGGGCAGCAAGGCTTGTATCCCAGGCTCCCCGCTCAGCTTCATCAGCCAGAAACTAAAGCCAAGGCAAAAAATAACTGTTTTTCTTCCCAGCCCAGCAAAACTCTAACCAAGCAGGCCAGGAGGCAATGCCTAGGTGGAATGAGGTCAGCACAGCTCCTAGGAGGTCTCCAAGGGAAGATCTTTTCAGAATTAGTTGGCAGAGAAAGCAGAAACGTGTTAGGCTGTAGCGTGCCCCCCATGAAAGTGGAAAGAGATTATCTACCTGGAAAGGAGAAGGAAAAGTTCAGAATCCACGTTTTGTTGACTTGCTATGTACAGCCCCAAGAACTATTTCGTCCATCTAAACTCCTGCCTGCACTTGGCACCAGCCTGGCTGGGAAAGGACCTCGGGTGGCATCTCAAACACACGCCGTGGTCCAGCAGGCTGAACGTGGGCCTGGCTGCTGGCTGTCAGCAACCCAGCGTGACCTTGAGCAAATCAATGTCTTTCTAGCTGCCTTCCCTCATCCATAAAATGGAGATGAAGATTCTTGGCAGCCCCTTGTTGGGCTGGAAGGAGAAACGCGTCTTTTCAGGAAGCAGTATAAGTGCAGGATGCCAGGTCCCTTCTCTCCTTTAAGAATAGGGGAAAATACACCCCACCTCTCAAATACACCCCACCTCCCAAATGCTCAGCTCCCTGCTCTGCTCTCAGTGAGGTTCCCCTGACATCTGGGCTCTGCTGGGATCTGGCGCGAGAACAGGACGGTCCCATCCCACCTCTGGAATTTGCCCAGGATTTATTTTTAACACAGCCCCGACTGTGAATGTCTGTGGTGGGATTCGCATGGTCTCACGCTGATCTCTGCCTCTGAGCTAGTCCCACCCTGGCTGCGTGGATAGCTAGTAGCACCGAGAGAGCAGACGGTGCCATCGCCCTCATCCCGAACAAAGGGTTGAACACAGGGCACCGAGCATCCCATCTCCCTCCAACGTAGGAAGGGAGCCTCGGGGAGTCGCCTCAGATGGAGCATCTCATGCTGTCCGGGGGCAAATTTGTTCTAGAGAATGGCACACTAAACACAGCCCGGAATTAGGCTTAAAATGACAATTTCAAAATTGTGGAGCCCTCTGCCAAGCTCTTTATGTCTTTTTGGCTTTGGATTGCGAGCAATGGGGTGGAGCAGAAGCTGTGGCCGGTCCAAGGGAAGGCTCGGAGAGCGGGCTGCAGCCTTCTGCTGCATCGAGACCTCAGGTATGTTTTGAGGCACGAGGTCCTTTGCTTTGGCACCCACATGGTGGCCATCGTTTCCCCCCGCTCAGCGTTCCACATCAATTACAGTGCAGAGATGTAAAATGACTGATACTTTTAATACAAAGGCCCTGTCATTTATTTATTAGCTGGCGACAGGCCCCGCAGTCCAGGATGGATGCATTATAAATCAGCTGCATTTCTAACCATTAAAAATTCATCCAATTCATAATGTAGGACGCCGGTAATTTCCTTATTAGTGGTGAGTGTGAAGGATTTTTCTTTCTTCTCCCTTGGTTTTTCTTTGCTTCTTTGCGTTCCCAAAGATCTTGCTCATCTGAGGATTAGCTCAGCTTAATCCTACAAAAGGGAGGTGGAAGGCTGGGGGAAGGGAGACCAGGGCTGAAGTCATTTTGTTCCACTGTTTTCTTCTAATTGCAAATTTGCCATATAAACTTAGGAGACATAGCTGCCTTCTCTCCCAGCCACACTTACAAGAGTCAGAGAGACTGCTCATCCTGAATTTAAGAGATGCTTTTAGGGAAACGAGTAAAATAAATCCCTTTTCTTTGGCAAAGGGGGAAAAGGAGATATAGTGGCAGGACACGGAAGGTTAAAGTTTTTTAAATCTATTAGCGATATAAGAGCAGGTACCAAAATGCTACGAAGTGGTATATTTTTAGAAGATCAAGTGTATATATTATATAACATATATCATATAGAATATATATATAAATAGGTAGGCGTGTTAGCCGTTAGGCTCAGTGCTCCAAATCATTGAGAAAAATAGGTTAGTAGGGCTGAAAGGAAGGTGTGACATTTCTGCAGACGCATGACTGCTCTGGAGAACTGCTGCACCTTCAGCACAAACCCAGACTTGGAGCTAACACCAGGAAAAGCCTACGCCCAGCTGCAGAGCATCGCTGGCTGGGGTACTGCACCCAGTACGGACTATGCTTAGCTGCGGACAGCAGGACAGTCCGAGCGGTGATGTGGTACATACAGGCATTTTCATGCTCTCATTGAGTCTCTATTTCTGTCTCTTAAACAGATCTGTTCAGGTAGGGGCAGGGAGAGAGGGCGTGAAGAGCAGTTTCGAACAGGGTTCAGCATTAGGTAACTCGCAGCCTGGTTAGGAACAAGCGTGCAGGAATGTGAAAATGGATTATGCAATAAACCCTGCCTTAATGGGAGACAAGCCAGGGCATCGGGAGCAATCCTTACACGCTGTGAATTCAATGTACTTTCCACCTCAAGACACTCGCACACAAATCTTGCGTCAGCTCCACGTGGCAATGGGTTTGCTGAGTTCTCAGCGTGGTCGGCTCGCATCGGTAAACCATGCCGAGTTCAACAAGGCTAGTGCTTTATGCTAAACCACGGCGCACCATGGATGCTCCAGGTCAGGCCTTCAGGAGCACAGCAGCAGAAGTGCCCAGGTGCAAGTGAGAAGAGCGCCCAGTCGTGCCACCGCTACCTCGATGCAGCATCAGCATCCCCCATGCCACCGGCCCCGCTGGCAGCCATCCCACTCCCCCTGAAACACTCTGCAACCAAGAATGACTATTTCTACATTTTTCTTAAATGGAGAAGATCTTATTTTGCGGGTCTTCCGGCGGTTTTCAGAATTGAACAAAGTATTTTGATCTGTTTAGCCCAAAATCAGCACTCAAGTTTGTTATTTTTCAACCCCTCCCGATGATTACACAACTCCCCTGTTGGATCCTGGGCTGTACTTCTTGTCTAGTAACTTCAGTGCTGTGTGTGCTGTTGTGCAAGCCTCCGCCTCCCCCAATTCCTAAACATTAGCAGCTATCTTTAATCAGGACTTGTAATTTAACTGGACAATGAACAGAGAATGAGAGCTTTCAATCTTCTAACCAGAAGACATCTCCTGTCTGACCACGATGATTTCCCCATGCACCTCTGAGCTAGATTATAAACCTGAAAACCACTCTGGTTAGATTAACAAGTCACAACGAGATCCTGCAAATTCTGGGAGCTTCCAGTGCCCTTAGGAGTACCCCATTGCCAGGACCACAGCAAACCACAGACCCTTCCCTCTGGCCCCACGAGCACAGAGGTGCCCCAGCCTCCAGATAACTTTCCCAGCAGCCAAGCATTAGAAGCCACAATAAACCCATTAAAAGCGAGATAAACATTTAACTGATGGCCAAAAGAAATCAGTACCACAAACGTACCGACATGCACATACGAACACGAGCTATTTTAAAGCAACCCACACCATAATTCACACCATCAACGAGCCATTAGGAGAATACTCTTGAAACCTCCTTCGTTACCACTGGCACCAGCACTGCCTGAGATTGCAGTATCTCAGGTCACGTACCGTGCTTCTCCCTCTCGCCTTTCTGGGACGCAGTCCCAGGCACGAGGAGCGGTGGCTGATGAACAGAGCTCTCCTTCCTCTGACAAGGACACCTCTATCAGGTTTAAGAGCACTGCGGGGTCAATGAGAGCACCTGGACATGGAGAAGCATTGATGTCCGAGGACACAGCCGTCACGTAGGGAATGAAACCCTCCTTTATCCCCCATCCGCCTGAGTGCTTTTCTCTCGCCCTGCTGCAACACATCTTGATTCATTCCATGGCACGGGTGAAAATCATGCCTGTGCTGTCAGAGCCTGAACACCCTCTAGAAACTAGAGATGCAACCATTTTTGATGGCTTTGGGCCCAGCAGGGGAACAGGCTGGGCATTCAGCAAAACCCACACCTGCCCATGCGTGCAGGGAGGCTGACGTGTGCGTGGGAGCTGAGGGATGCCCCAAAAATAGTAGGAGGGTGCAGGTAGTAACGAGTGCTTGAACAAGGGACAGAGGCGATACAGACCATCAGGAGAACGTTTGTACATCCTCCCCGAGGTGATGCACACCTTGGGCAGTTGTGGTCCAGGCTGAGGGACTTCGAGCCTCGTTACTTTGGCTGTACAGGAACAGACGACCCATCTGATGTTGGGACAAGGCTGCCAGGCAGCGAGGGCTGTGCTAGAGCTGCTCCAAACCCAGGAGGAGTCAGCTCAGAGCCTCTCCTCACCTCGATTGTTCACTGCTTGACAGCTGATGCATCACAGGCTCCCTTCCAAAACCCACCCCAGGTGGGCTAACCCTGTTTGCTGCCCCTACAGACATTGGGATTAAAGTGTCCAGAGGAGAAGCCTTCAGGTCAGAGGAGCAAGCAGATGGTTCTGTATCAGAAAACGCTGCCCCTGTCCTGCATCACCGCTTGATGTCTGTATCTGGCAGTATTTCCTCCACCGGAACAGCCTCTCTGGCGGCTGGTCAACATCAGCAGCACAAAGCCATGCTCTGCTTGATTTAAGGACTTCTCTTCCTAATGAATCCCCATCACCAGGAAAGTCCCTGCCTGATGTGCCATCACCACCACATCTTTGCTGCCAGCACCACCTCCCTGCACAGGGCTGGAGCCTGTGCAGCCACACTGATTGCGGGTGTTGCTACAAACATTTCTGGTAAGCACATTAAAGATATACAAAATGGATATTGCCAGACTTTCCAAGACAGCAGGAAAAACTCATCTCTGTGGCATCTTCATGGCAGGAAGGTTTGAAGATTGACTCCTTGAGCATAAGGTTGAAATTCAAAGTGTAAGTGCAATAGGTGGGGTCATCTCTCCACTTCTGCTAAAGCAGACTGGGCTTCCAAATTCTGGAAAAAGGGGATATTTCTTCCACTTGCTCTTTCAGAGTTGGATGAAGTGATGCAGAACATAAAATAGCTCCAGGTAAGTAGAAGGAAAAGCAGCTGAGCAGGCTGAAGAGAGTTCAGCAGGCTGGATCGAGTCCCAGTGGTCACACGAACGCCTCTGGTAGGTGTTGCAGCCCGGTGAAGGGGACAAGACGGCAACGCTGGGTGCAGGGCAAGGCCAGTTCTGCTCCCAGGGGCGACAGGAACAGTTGGGTTTTGTTGCTCGTGCTTTTCTTGAGAAGCCTGCAACATCTGCACTGGAAGCAGCCAGCCAGAGCGTGGAGGGGTTCTTCAGCATCCAAATCTTTTGCAGGATGTTCACGTCAGCACCTGGGGCTCAGAGCAGTTTCTATCAGGAGCAAACGTAAAACAGGAGCAAGGGAAACTTGGAGGCAGAAGGTCTTTGCGTGGACCTCTAACGCATCCACCTGCCAGTAGCTGAACACTGAAATCAGGGCTTTTCCTCAGACCCGAGCCAGAAAGCTAGGCTTTGTCAGTCCAAATGAGGAGACACAGAGCCGAGTAGCAGAACACACACAAATGAGTTTAAAACTGCTCAGATTAAATTCCCCAGAAGTATCTCAGGCAGTTGGATGACGAAGGACAAGGCCATAAGGCAGCAAGGAACCCCAGTGCAGAAGAGTCTTAGACTGCGTTGGGTCCTGCTGGAGAAGAGCCTGGGGCTTCTGAGTTAGAGGACAGAAAAGGAAAAGAGAAGTTTGGAGAAAGAGCAGAGGCGTGTAAGGAGGCACCGAGGCCTGTACTTAGGCCCCAGGCTGGGCACGGGGCAGCAGAGCGCTGCTGTCACCTCACACTCGGCTCCACATTTATATTTCATGAGAATAATATTTGACAAATCCCCTTATTCCTAGGGGCAGAAAAAAATCCACTTTCCACTACCAGTAGTTTAGGTTTTCTTTTTTAGAGAAAAGAAACAGAATATGGCTTAATTTTGTTGTTTTTGATGAAAATGGGAACATGAACTGACCAAAAATAGAAATGCTGCAGACTTTCCAGCTTCTCATGCCCAGGATGAATAAAACACACTAGGCGAACAAAAAGAATTAACCGTGGCAAGATAAATGCCACGGTTGTAAATGTCCTTCCCATTTTGTTTCCAAGTCCTATTAGAAGCAGAGGTAAGGAAATCCATTTGTTTAAAAAATATGATTTTTGAAATGACCACAATGTTCCTTTTAAACTGCATTGAAAATACAAGATGAAGACAGGGTACTGAGTGAAAGAGTGCTGATGGCTCTTTTATTGTGTGATTTGCCTTGTTTTTTTCTGAAGTACTTCTTTTTAGCCGATTACCATGTATGTACAGTTGGTGTAATTATATCTAATTACTTAATTAGCGTGAATACATGTAATTACTAACTTCAAATATGTAATTATGTCAGGGCAGCCTGTAATAAATGAGGTTGAAAAAAACCCTCATTAGGACGCTACAGAAGGACGGCTGCTCCACCCGCGTGGAGGATGCATCGCAGTCCCGAGACCACGCCAGGAGGAAACTCAGCCCTGCAGGAGGAGAGCACAGGCAGCATCTGCCAACGACCCCTACCCAAAACCAAGCCCCTTGCCCCAGGAGCAGAGCTTCTCAGCACCGGTGGGAGCTGAGCATCACCCCTGGGAGGTAGGAAGGGATCTGGAAAGGATCTGCCACCCAGATTTGTTTCCTCCACTGAGCTTTGGATTTTTTTTTCACTGCTGCGTGACGTTCTCGAGGAGACCTGGTTTGTCTGGTGAGAAATACCAGGGAGCAGAACAGCTCAACTGTGCCATGGCATTCGGGTACAGCTTCAGAGAGCAGATCCAGGAACAAATCTGCATCAAATGATGCACTGTGCTGGTAAATAATTACTACTGTTAAAGTAAAACAAGCCTCCCAAATGTTTCTTCAGAAACATTACCAGTCTTTCACCACAAAGATCTCCAGCTACTCATAATTACCCATTTTGTGAATTCAAATCCTGAACATCAGGAGACGGAGCTAAGCTAAACAGCCCCTGCTTACTGCCAAGAAGCACATGGGATGACGACGGTGTCCTACCTACAGCTTGAAGGCCACCGATGAACTTATTTCAGGCTGATGCTCCCTTCATTTTTTCTACTGACCAGGAGTTATTTGTTGTACTGAGCTGACATTTCCTGCCCACGAGGACCGATAGACATTTTCTGGACACAAACGTGGGTAGACTGGATCTTATTTGGTGTTACCCAAACCCCCAGCCTCGGAATAGTGTAGAACCACATGGCTCCATCCCCACATCAGATGTTGTGTCCACAGTGCTTGCTCTACAACAAGCCCTGTTCTTCTCCTCTCATCTGTTTATTTCCAAATGTAAAGAGGTGCAAACTCATCACAACCTGTCGCTTCTCCTGCTGGCATCTGCCAAGCAGACATGCCACTTGGTTGTTCTTCCACGTGCCAAAGAACAGGAGGAAAAGTCTATTTTAGGTTGTTCTTCTGCAATTGCTTTGCGGTTGTTCTGTCCTCGTTGTCACTCCTTGTTGCCCGACTTTCCAGGTGGCACTGAGGATGGCTGAAATGAGGACTGGCTGCAAACCCTAGTGCTGCCCAGAATGCCTTGGAGTTAATGTGTAAAGATAGGGGAGCATCTTCTCAAAGAGTTGATGTTTTGTCATGAGAAAATGGGGTGGTGCAGCTTCTTCCATGGCTCAGCCTGAAAGGGAGGAGGATGCTGAGCTCAGCTCATCCCTCCTGCTCCTCTAAATTAGAGAGACACAAATTTGTGCAGGTCCCAGGAAGTGAGAGGTGGCTCCTGCACCCTTCATCCCATTGATGGGAGGACAGCACCTCCTTCTCTCCTGGAGGACACGTTAGCTGGAGGAGAGCCCACAGGACAGCCTCGCGCAGCGGGAGCAAGAGGGGCTGCAGCTCCGCGGGCAGGGAGCTGCTCGCCATATTTCAGCTGCAATTCCATTATGCAGAGCTAAGTGGCTGGGAATAAACATCCGTCATCCCTGCGTGATAAGCGATGTTTGCTAGTATAGAGGGTGACAGAAATCTATATCACATCAATGTACTATTAATACTGCATTAAGCACATAGAGTTCGCTCTCTTCATTGCAGTGCGGTAATGGGTATCGGCATGTCCTCCACCCAGACAACATCCAAGAGCACAGGGACACTTGCAGGAGGAACGAAGGAGAAAAGCTGAGCGATGGAAGGAGAAATCGCTTGCTGAGGATGTTTTTCTCTATTATCGCTTTTGCACAAAGTGGAGGCTGGGTGCCACGGAGCTCCTTCGCTTGAGGATGCTGCGGCCTTGCAGATGCGCTGAGGCTCGGCAGGTGACAGGAGGGAGGTGACTCCTTGCATCAGTTTGGGCTCAGCTGGGCATCGAGGCCCTCCCTGGGCCAGAGGAGCTCTCCTCTCTCCAAGTGGTAGCAGAAATGAAGAAATGTTTGTGTCCAAGTTCTGCACAGGGGGGAAGAAAAACCCTCCAGCGAGAAAACCATGGGGAGAATGGGAGCAACAAATACTCTCCAGCTCAGGTTTAAGTTGAGCAGAATACATCAGATCAAACAAAACCCTTACAGCTAAAGCTCCCCAAAGCACGCTTAATTTAAAAGGTGAATTATGAAACTTTCCAGCCTCAAGCAAAGCCACCAGTGAAGTCAGAAGTTTTGTCCAAGTGAAGTCTTGGGGACTAAAACACAACACACACCAAATTCAACTCTGCCTGAGGTCTCCAAGCCTGTTTTTTTGCCTTGTGAATGGCAAGAAATTCCAAAAAACACAAGAGTTTCCAGCCTGCCAGCATCCAGCTGTGATCTGCCTCTTGTTAGCACCCAAATGTAGCACCTGGGAGGGGAATTTGGCTCCATCAGTGCTGCCTCACAGCCCCAGGAAAGCTGGAATACAGAAGCGAGCTATTTGTCGTGGATTTCCAGGGTGTGCACAGTTATTGTTATCACTGCCATTTTTCCCGTGGCACCTTCCACAGGAGAAAAGGCTCCAGGTGCCCCTCAAGGCACACTTTGAGATCTACAGATCCTAATCAAACAGCCCTGTAAAACTCCAAGGCCAAATCCTGCTGCAAGCAGCTTCCCTTGCAATCCATCCCAATCTGACAAGCCCCACAGGGCAAATGCTCAGGACAAAACTCAGTCCTCTGGGTTTTAAGCATGGCTGCTGCACCCTTGTAACAGCGCCCACATACTGAAATGGTTGCACAGAAAGAGATCTGAGAGAGAGCACAGAAAGAGAAGAAAAAAACATGGGGGGAACCCCTCCCCTCCCCCCAAGCAATCAGGGTTTGTAAATCATTTTGAGATGAGGTGCTATAAGCAATATATAATATATAATTAACGGCACAGCAAAACCGCGCTACCTTCAGCTTCTCCGCTCCTGCCTAATCAGCGCCCTCCTCCCCCTTCTCTGCAAACAGACCAAATTTAGTGCATTAACATGAAAATCAGAGGGAAAGCCAGGCGCGTTAACTGAATACACCCCTTCACTCTGGTGACGGTAGAGCTGTGATAACGGCTCGGGAGCAGCTCACGGCGCCCAAGGGGTCTGCCCCAGGGGCCCCCTAACGGAGCAGAAAGCTGCGGGTCTCTCTCCTCCAGCAGGAGGAGCGATGCCAGCAGAGGGCTTTATGCTGGCTGAGTTCCTGCAGGTTGGGAGTTTGGCCTCCTCCCAGCGCTCCAGCTTCCAGAGGCTGAGTTATGCTTCCTGCGCTCGTGAGTCAGCAAAGGGAAGAGAGCAGGAGGCGACTTCAGTGTGGCACTCCTTGCTGCTGGGCTGGGCCACAGGAGATGGGACAAGTTTGGTTTTTCCTTCCTTTTTTTTTTTTTTTTTTTTTGCAAGCTTTTATTTATTTGTTATTAGATCCGGTTCTGCCTGGAACCAAGAAACGCCAAAGGGATGAGCAATAACAGGAGAGGAACATCGTCTGGACCTCCTGCATTGCTCAGCTTGCATCTCAGAGCTGGTAAAGAGCAGAGGAAAACTGAGCTGCCAGCTGTGAGCTGCGCGTCGGGGGGGCAGGGGGGCTGCACCTCCCAGCCCACACGAGAACCAGTGGGGAACTCCCAGAAAAACATCCTTTTACCCATTGCTTTTCTTTCACGCTCAGAATTTAGGAGCACAAAACGGAGGACCACTTTACCACCACCTGCTATCCTAATGAGCCGAGCTCACAACCCAGATTTATACCGAGAAGCTGCGAAAGCTTTAGAGAAGCCCATGAAAACAAGACAGCCAGCATCTGAGCCTACTGTTCTCCACGCATCTGCCCCATCTACGGCCACGTGTCCTGAGCTCGTCCTCGGCCCAGCGGGGAGCCAAGGAGGCAGCCCCATGGCTGGGAAGCTGCTGGAGGAGGAAGGGGAGGCAGGTCCTTTTCCCCAGCCAGGCAGCGGGTCACCTCCGTCCCCGCAGCTCCTGCTCATGCCTCGGACCCAACAAGGCAGAGCCCGGCTTCAAATGGCGTTTTTCAGGCAAAGGGGGGAAGGTGACTGGTGGGTGGCGGAGGGAGGGTGAAGGGAGGTGAAGGTGAGGGTGGAAAGTCTCCTTGGGAAGAACCTACATGTATGTTGTGATTTCTGAGACCTGAGATTCGCTTTGGTTTCTGGACCATACCAAGACCCATTCTCCTCAAAAAAAATATCCTTCTCTCCTTCCTCATCCTCTTAGCCTCTTCCTCCTCGCCCTTCTTCCCCCATCCCCCCACCCTTCCCCTGGTCTTTGCGTGGGCTCCAGCCGGTTCGGGCACTCACACGTGTCTGGCTTGTGGCAGTTGTGACCTTGTCGGAAGTACTGGGGGTTCTCGATGACAGGAATGCGGGTCATGCCGATCACCACCGTGTCCGGGCCAGCATCCAGGGACGAGGGCGTTGTGATGCCGTGGTTGATGTGGTGGAGGGGACTGGCCGAATCCTCCTCGCCGCTGATCACTGCCACGGGACCTGCGAACACCAGACATATCCATCAGGCACGGCAGGGGAAAGGAGACCTAAAAGCCAGATTGTCACCAGCCTGCCCTACCATCCCTGGCCCCATCTCCAGGGCCAGTTTCTCCGGGCATCTCACAGGGAAGACACCTCAAGTTTTCCCTGATGATTGCAGGGTACCAGATTGAGCAGACCCTGCTCAGCTCACACTGTGTTCACGTCCCTCCTGCCACAAAAGGCAACATCTCCCCTCTCCCTTCCCAGCCCTGAAAGGCTGAGCACCAACAGACAGGCTAGGAAACAGTGAGCCAAAATACTCAGACCCCTGAGATGGGATTAGCAGGAGTCTCCCAAGCCTCCCCAGCCTCTGCCACCCATTCATAGCTCTCACCAGCACAAGAGAACAGAGGAAGGTTCCCATCCGAGGAGCCCTGTGCTGTGCTGGACCCCATCTTGAGGGCCACAGGCTCCAAGACTAGCAGAGAGGAGATTCGCCAGCACGATATGGAGAAAGCAGAGCCAGAGCTGCACCCCAGCTCCCAGCACCCCAGCCAAATGCTGCCCTCCCAGGCTGGTCTGCATGCCTCCCCCAAGCCACATAGCACCCAATTCCACATCCTCGTCTCCCTCTTCATAGCAGGTCCTAAAACAGCAGTAGGCCCAAATACACCCAGAACAACCTCCCTCCCAAGATGGCCGAACCAGAGACTGCTCCAGCCCCGCCAGCCTTCCAACCCAGCCATGGCTCCTCACACCTAAGTGCCTGCACCCAAGAGCATCACTGCTCTAGCCAAGGGCAGGCTTGTTCCCAAAGGTAAAATCCAGTCATGAAGGAAAGAACTTCCATAACTGAGAGCCAGTGCCTGCCTCCCAGACAGACCTATTTCATGATATTCATCTATTCCTGAATTTTAGGTATAAGCTTTGTTTTATTTTTAGGCCTTCTAATTTTGCTATCAGCTGCCAAGGCTGGAAACCTCAGGGGAAAACAGCCCTTAATATATTATTCCCAAATTCCATCTATTCTCACACATCCCAGGGGCCTGACCTGCCAGCCCACAGCAGCTCCACACAAACACCTCCATCACAAGTTGAAACCCTTTAATTCCCGCTGCATCTATTGGTGCTACATAAACATGGGATCCCAAGGAGGGGGCACTAAAGAGACCACCCTGCAACCTGACATATATTCACAGGGGGTTAAAAACACTCAGCTAGAGATGTTCCTTTTCTCTTGCCTGGAAGCTGCCGGGGACTACCAGCAGGTCAAGCAAAGGTGCTGCATTGAGGCTTCAGGCCTATTCAGGCCTTTTACCTAAGTTCCATAGAAAACGTCTCTCTCCCATCAGCAATCTATTTCTAATTACACAATTACTTTATTATGCACCACTAGCAACAAAGAGGGGAGTCTTCAAGCCATTTTCCTCTCCGGAGTCTCTGGGAGGACAGGGTGAATACTGGCTCCGCGCAATCATTCTGCCTGCATTAATCTAGTCTAAAGGCTGCTCGTTTTTGAGGCATCAAGTATTATTTGGTCTTCCAAGTGGGATATAATAAAGTTATTGTGTAATTAGCAGAGTCCTGGCAGCTGTGACAGGTGTTTTAGTCGCAAGGAGAAAAAGTCTCTCCCTTTATTGTGAATTCCTGCTGGCAGGTTCTTGATTTTTTTTAGGTTAGGCCCTGGGCCAACGTGACTTCCAGCTTGTGAGACGCAAAGACAAAACTCGGCTCTTGCCATGAGATGCCTCTGGTGGGACTACATACACTGTATTTCTCCAAGCACACAAAGCAAACAGGCAACAACTGCGGTTTGGAGGAGTTCTGTTCTCAATGTTGTCAATTCTTTGCGTGCAGACCCGAAGGACTGGTTCTGCACGGTGCATGAGTCTCCTCGGTCCTGTTCTGTGCCACCGGCTGGGCTGTGCTGGGAAGGGGCCACCTCTGCTTTTTGAGGTGCACTTCCCAAAAACAATTCATAAAAATATCAGCTGGGTATAGACTGGTATCACTGACCTGAGAAGAGACCATAAAGACCACTAAAAAACACAGATGACGGAAGCATCCCCCTGGTACGTGCGGGTTAGAAGGACATGGCTATGTCCAAAGGAGTAGGGCACAATGACCAAGGTACTTGTTAAATTAAGCATCGCCAGCAGCTACTATTACCTAATGTTCATATGGCAACTTTCATGCCAATAAACAGATCCAGTCTGATCCTCTTTACACTCTGCAGGTGTTTTTGTTTGGTTTGGTTTTTTTCTCCCAGCAGCTCAGTTCTTCAGAGAAGGCTTTCTACGTGTTTTATCCCTAGTTTCACACCCCATATTTGCATTCCCAGTCCCTAGCAAATACCAGGTACTCTGAAGTAACTCAGCCAAAATCAGTGCTGCACAGCTTGGACATCTACAAGACCTGTCAAACCTCAAAAGCCTCAGAGACAAGCTCTAATGCTCCACGACCCTCTCAGCCTGCAGAAGGGGAAAAACAAGCAGTTGCAGTCAGGACACCACAGGGCTATTACACCACACATATTATGCCCTTGCAATAATCTATGGAGGTCTTGGAAGAAAAAATCCTGAGAGTCCTAAGGATCATACCATGATGGATGCAATGCACCAGATTTCAAGATTTCAGAAACACTTCTGATCACAGTAGACATGGAGCTGGCACAAACCATTTGGGCAATTCCTCCCCAGTATCCCCAGGATGTAACTAGGTTAAAGGCACAACTTAGAGCTGAGGACTTCTCCAGGTTTCCCCTATTTTTAACAGGGGTGGTGGTGGGAAGGGCATGGGGCAGAAATCAGTGCAACATTAACTCCTGCAACACACTCATGGTTTCTCATCACGTTCAGTCTTTCATTCCCACCTCTCCTGGGTGGTTGCAGCTGAGATCCAGCTCCCTCTAAGCACAGAGCCACTTTCTTGCCCCTCTGAGACTCAGAGGAGCACCAGGTTTGCTGCACTAGCCTGAGACAGACTTTAAAAACATCACTGATATCAAGCAGTCACTGATCACTTTTATAGGTCTGACTACTGCTCTGGCACTCAAATATATATACTGTTATCTGTAACTCCTGGAAATAAAGCAGCTACCTGCACTTCAATTTTTTTAATCTGTCTTGGCAATATCATATATTTTTTGCTGCTAAGTAGGTAAAGAGGTTTTGTTTCTGATGTATAATGCTGATGAATGGCTTTATTTGGAAGAATTCTCACTGGCTTCAGAAGTGGATTTTCCAGGTAAGGTTAAAGAAAAAAAAATGGAGTAAGAAAAGAGTACAGTTTTTAAGATTTAGGTTTATCTTCCACTTGACAGAGGAATGGGCAGAGGATGTAAGAATGAAGCCAGTTTTGTACAGTAAAAAATGCAGAATAGTCAAGGGTTGTCTGGAGGCAAGTCCTTGTATATAGTCCTACGATCTAAAAACACCATGAAATATTTTTGGAGTGCCTCTGAAATTTAAAATCTAAAGAGTGATGCAATAGATTTTGTGGTGGATAAATCAGTCTGTGCTCCAGACAAACATATTGTGGATAGTGACTACAAAAAGTGTCTATTTGTTAGTATTTTAAGAAGCTTTTGTATGTTCTGAGCATCAAACGTGGCATAGCTATATTCTGAAAGGCTTTTGATGCCTCCCCTTCCATCCAGGCAGAGATCTTGCCAGCCAGGAGCATCTCCACGGCCTTTAAGGACAGGGTTTAGCTGCGCTCCATGTTAACAACATACAGTTCTCCTGACAGAGAAGCAGTATCAGCAGCAGTGATGGAGCCACAGAGCTGCAGGGAAAGGCTGGGGAGACCTGAAGGAAAATTCAGGTCCGAATTAATTTCGTGTTACCCAAAGAGGAGTGAGGCTGCTTGAAAATGCTGTTCCTGGAAACATCATGAAAAATGTCACTGTTCTCCCTTCCCTTCCACAGTCTCTACAGTCAATTCCTCTTCCCAAGAACACACCTTCCTTGGACAACACCGATCCCAGCCTCTCCTCCACCCTTTCTTCTCCCCCAGCCTTCTCAGCAATGCCCCAGTTCTTCTCCTTACTCCATCTCCCCACCTTGGTATCATCATCTCTGCAAATACTGAGCAAATACTCTTCCAGATTGTCCTGAAAGCTCTGCTTTTCAGAAAATCTCTTATTCCCTACTCATCACTCTTCCTTGTGACTAAACTGGAGTTTGGCATGGTGGCTTTGTTCCTATCTGTCTGAAAGCTCTGTGAAATAGGTTATATGTTTTAGTCCATGCCTGTGAATTTCCTGGCTCATTCACAGTGTTATATGGACAACTAGTTATTTAAGAAAAATAAAGCAAATAATAACAAATAGCTTAAGGACCCCCCTGTTTGCATGATCACATCATAACGGTAAATTATTTATCAAGACTAAGAGCTATACTTTCTGATAAAGCACAGGCTCAGGATTATAGCATGTTTTATAAATAACCACAGATTAGAGAAGATAAGATAATGGTCACATCACACACATCCATAACATAATGAATGCTGCAAGGCAGACGGGTGAAGAACAACAAAAACTCCAGCTTGCTATCACAGTGACCTCTCCAAAGCAGCAAAAATGATGGAAGGTGTAGAAAACATGACCTCCAAGGGAAAACTGAAAGAATTATGCTTTGTGTTGAGAGAAGAAGACTAGAGGAACACGTGATAACAGCCTTCAAATATGTAAAAGGTTGCAGCAAAGAGAAATATAATAGCTGTTCTCCATGTCCACTGGGGATAAAACAAGAAATAATAGGTTTAAATTGCACTGAGGGAGATTAGGGTTTGAATGTTTTCTCTAAT
The DNA here is from genome assembly GCF_013377495.2 of Cygnus atratus. NCBI lineage: Eukaryota > Metazoa > Chordata > Aves > Anseriformes > Anatidae > Cygnus > Cygnus atratus. The sequence goes on along the minus strand of NC_066372.1, from coordinate 14,138,345 downwards.
GCCTAGCAGCACGGATGGCTGAGCACAGGAATAGATAACCCAGGGATGTTCTGGGGGGCTCTGCTGGCCGGTAAGGGAAAGGTTAAAGAAACTTCTTTCAAGGACAGTTTAGCTCTTGGGCCTGATGCTGCTCGGAGCTCTCCCCGACTGCAGCACTTTCCATCTGCAGTCAACCTCAGCAAGGAGAGCTTCTCCCTTTTGGATGCTTCCAAAGCAGCTCCAGGCAGGGACTTCAGCTCCCTTCTCTGTGGCAGCTGGAGATCAAGAATGTCTCCATGTTGTTTCACAAAGGACAACTCCATCCTACACCTGGCCATGTGCTCAGCACAGGAATGAAGTTTGCTTAAGCAGAAATGCGAAGGCAAGAGCTCAGGGCTGCAGGGCATCCCTCTCTCTCCACCCATGCTTCTGGGAGCTGTCACTCATAACATAGTTTCTGATCAAAAATGATCACTGCAAGAGCTAATTGTGTCATCCGCGTTTGCCTGTGTAATATAAAGGAGCCATATAATTAACCTACTTAATTAGGAACTGTATATGACCCATAACTAGAAGAAAAAAACTCCTGTAAAGTGGGTCACCATGCATTGTATAGCAGCACTGAAGCAGGACTCATTAAACCCCAATGTATATTACATATAAAATCCCCTCCTCCTCTGACTTCAAACCTCTGTTGGCACTTGCACATTTCCCTGATCTTAATCTTAAATGTTATTCTTCAAAGGGACTGTATCACCGTTGAGCAAGCAGATAATCCCAAAACAGGATCTCTGCCGAGCTTTGCAATTCGGAGCTATACATCCACGTATACACGTTTATTTATAACGCAGACAGAAAACTAACCCCAAACTTCAGCTTCTCAGAAAACAAACAAACAAACAAAAATGTTTAAGAAATCCCAACCTTTTGCAGGAGCTGAAATCAAACAATCCCCCAGGGCTGCTCTCTGAGCCAGCAAGGGAGAGAACTGAAACTCATAAAACAATAAGTGAAAGCACAACAAATACAATTAAAACTCTAGCCATGCTCAGAGTGAGATCACATTTACTGTCTCATAAAAAGAGCCTTGTCCTGTCAGGCAAACAAAAGGAAATCAATTTCTTAATTTTTATTGGCAGATGCGGGCACAGGGCCAAGTCAGTGCTTGGTGCCTGTGCGGGACCCGCTTGGAGCCAGGCTGCCGTGGGCTCCAGCCGTCCCCTGCCCTCCTGCCAGGGGAAGCAGTCACTTCTCTGTGTCCCCTGGGATGTCCGTCCCAACCGCTGGCTTGTCCTTCGTGAGATGCCTCTTCCCTGAACCCTAGCTTGTACAAAATGCTGTGGTTTAACTTGAAAGCCTTGTAAGCTCTCCCTGTCCTTGCTTTGTCACCTTCAATTCAACCACATCCAGTTTTCCGGATTCTTTCCTGATCAAACAGTGCCACCAAAACGCTGCCATTTGCCAAAGACCATTTCCCTCTTCAGAGACTGATGTTTCCTCCTCTCTCTGAGTTTTCCAGGTGTTTGCAGGGGGACAGGAAGGTGCATCTTTCCTCTTCCACACCAGCATGGAGCATCGCTCCAGCCCAACTTTGGTGGAGAATCCTCAGATCTCTCCCAATCCCCCCATGTCTTTTTTTCTTTTTTTTTTTTAACCCACCTTTCCCAGGTTATTTATGGAGCTTAGATATGAATCCTCTAAGCCTTCACACTCAGGAACAAAAACATTAAGATCATATCATATAAAATGTAAAGTCAACACATATGATGGCACAAATACATAAATCCAGAAGAAGAAGCAACAGAAAATGCTGAGATGATCTGATCATTAAAAAGAGAGGTATTTAACAAGTCATGGCCATGTGTGACAGCAAGGCCCACCAACAGGAAGGCAAAGCAGGAGTTTTTGCATCTGTGCGTAAAGCTCCCAGCCCAGCTGTACCAAGGTGCTTCAACTCAGAGCTCACATAACCAGGCAGGAACTGCAAACAGGCTGTGGGAGAACCACAGGAGTGTTTTGGATCTTACAGCACAAAGACCTGCTGGCTCTCCAGCTATTGACTAGGCCAACACATTCCCACGTAACAGGGGAAGGATGCCGGATAGTTGCTTTGTTGGCCAACAAGCAAACTATTTCACCCCAGCGGCAGCAGCTCCCAGAGCAGCGAAGAGAAAGACAAACACGTGTTGGCCAGTGAAGGGGCCTGCCCTGCCCAAAAGGTGTCGGGAGAGAGGAACAAGCAGCAGAGCCACAGCTAGGAGCTTACACCGACATCCCCAGAGCTGGTGGGGAGGGATGGGGTGGCTGTTGTGCACCGCACCTGCAGTGAGACATCAAAATGAGGTCCCCAGTGCCTCGCCTCCCACGTACAAAGCCATCATTTCCACCCCAACAGGCTGCATCCTGAAGCCAAAACCTCACCTTCTTCCCCCAGCTCTCCGGCTTCACCCAACCAGAGCTGGGCGCCATGCTGTCTGCCCCAAATTCTCAGCTTATTGCCACTTACATTTCCCCTTCACCCTTTCCTTCCAACTGGAGCTTCACCTTTGTTTTTTCCAGCCACGTCTCCAAGCTGTCACCTCGGGGGCACCTTGAGCTCCAGTGCAGGGCTTTACGAGGCGCGAGCTGGGCAGCTGCTGGGTGAAGGCCGCAGCAGCGCCCATTAATCTCCTGGCTCACTCATCCCTATCACAGACACGCCGTAAAAATGATATAAGCATTTCATTCAAACGGCACTGCAGAGGGAGTGGGGAAAAGCACAGGGCCGATTGATTTCCAGTATGTCTGCTCTTTACCTCCAGGTATAAATACAACAGCAAAATCAATCGGAATAACATCATATCAGCTCTCTAATCTCTTCTGTTTGCAAGATGCGCTTTATATACTGCAGCGGTTCCTACAGCCGGCACACTTGTCTACAGGAGGCACCGTCCCACCCCAAATCCACCCACCCGGCTCCCAGCCCCTGCGGTGCAAGGCTCCGAGATCTGCGGGTCCAAGCCACGGCATGGAGAGGTCTCTCAGCTCGATGAGCCTCGTCCCCACGAGACCAGCACCGCCGAGCCCTCGCCGAGAGCTTGGGTCACGTTAGAGCTCGTTAGAAGGGAGATGCTCCCTCCCTGGCATCCCGCGCTAAGTGGCTGGCTGCTCGCTCGGGGTCGACGGGCACCCAGGCGTGCTCGGATGCGCTGCCAGACACGGGGACACCGAGGCTGAGGAAGCAGCATATGCTTCCCCCGTGCCCTCAGGACCCCATAGCTGTACTCATCCGAGAGCTCGCACGCGGCCCCATAACATTTCTCCTCCTCACGGGCACCCAGCAGCCGAATGACCTCGTGCCAACACCCAGGGCTGCCTGCTCAGCGCTGAGCACACGCATTTCCTTTCTGCATTTCCAATTTATCATCAGCCCAAGGCTTTTATCCTTTCTCCTGGCCCCCAGCCACTGCAGAGGGAGACTGTGACAAACTGATAGGCATTTTCCCCGAGCCCTTGCTTGGGTGAACGCGCAAATGCAGCGTGAGGCTGGAGAAAAAAGGTTGCCTGGGGCGGCATCAGGGGCTGTCCTCCGCAAACTTCAGCTCAGCCGAGCTTGGGGTGATGCTCCCTCTCCCACCTCAAGCCAGATCCTGGCTGAAAAGCTGCAAGAGGGAGCAAAACCAGAGGTGGTTTAAGCTGCTCCTCAGCCTCACACTGCAATTGAGCCAGGAGATGGACTCCATCACACCTCTGGGGCACTGACCTGAGCCAAGAGCCTGATGTTGCAGGAACCTGTATATCTGTGCCAGGAAATACGTAAAATGCTGAGAACCATGGACGGTCCGGTCCCAGAGGCAGCAGCTGGGACCACTCCTACCCAAGGGTTTCCCTGACCTTTGCCAAGACCCATGCCCAGCTCTAATTAAAAACCACCACGCAAGGAGAGAAGGTGCTGTCGGAAGCAACTCCACAGCACAAGCCGGGGCAGCAGCACGTGCTCCCCACCAGCCAGGACCACTGCACACAAAAGAAAAACACCATCTGTGGGCACGTTCCTCCTCAGCCTCCTCGATGGGCCCACAGCTGCCTCCGTCCCCCTCCCACCGCTCCCTTTCCGGCTGCCAGATCAGTCCTGGGCCGTCTCGATCTACTTGGAAAGCTTACCCGCCATGAAAGCAAACCGCTTGTCCTCTGGCTCCAATCTCTTACCGAGATTAGTGCCAATGGAAGTGTCACCACCAATTTCATAATGTTATTGGATGGACGCAGAGCCGGGCCAAGTCCCGTACTCCTGACGGGCCATCAAAGCGGCGGGGGTGATGGGTAAGGAGCCAGGCGGCCCTGACAGGAAAGGCAAAAGCTCAGGATCAATTACCCTGACGAGGCTATCTCGGAGCCACATCGCTTTGTGCTGACACCAGCCCCTTCTCCCCGGAGCCCCGCAGCCCCCACGCCACGGAGGCTGATTTTCTCCAGCAGTAACCAGAGCCCCTGCGAGCCCAGAAAGCTGCGCGTCCCCTCTCCAGATATCCAATTTATGAGACTCCCGAGACACCGAGGGATTGCGCTGTCATTACAGGACATTAATTTTCAGGCCTCCCTTATTTTGGTTTAATATTCTGTCAAGATAAAAAATCACACATTAAAAAATAAATAAACGCCCCGCTCTGCATCGCTCGGAGGTTTCAAATGGAAAGGAGTGCTCAAAATGTAAAGTACCTGGCACAACACATGCTTTGTCTTCGTTTCGTGTTTTTCTTTCCTTTTTTTTTTTTTTTTTCTTTTTTTCCCTCTCCAAGATACTGCTTGCTTGGACTGTGAAACTGGTCAGTACTGCCATCTGGTTCTCATGCAGCAATTAGTAGTACTCTTAATTTTTCAAACAAAAATAGGCTTTGGTTATTGGTTTTTGGTCTATTTTTGACCTATTTAAAGAGGACTTTTTATGAAAACGGCAAGCAGTCAGGACTGCTCATGGCAATGGGGTGGGTTCCCTTCCCACGGACACGCCGCATGCCTACTCCCTGCCAGCAAGCAGCGACTGCTTCTGCTCAGGGTGCAAATCTATAGACTGAAACCGAAAGTCAGGCCCATGCTTACCTTTAGACAACAAGTAAATCCTTATATGGTCAAAAAATAATAAAAGGCAACCTTTGCAACCACACTTTGGTTTAGCTCATGCATGGGAGTGATGACAATTTAAAACTTCTCCCTTGAAAAAGCCCATCAATAGTTTTCCTTTTTTTTTTTTTTTAATTCCTCCACAGCCCTCCTTGAGATGATCTCCAGCAGTGATACCAGTCTCTCAGATTTATTCTATCCCAAGATAAATAGCGCGTTTCTTACAGAAACAAAACGTATTTAATGTGTATAGCAGTTTATATCCTGAATCTGCTCCTGTAATATTATGAGACTCTGATGGAATATAAAGTCTATGTCAGAAATATCCACAAACAAACCAAGAAATCCTTTTTCCTCCCACCGAGTGATGGAGAGGGGACGCAGGGCTGGGGTTTGGGCAGCCCAGGTGCTCCCCAGGCAGCACTGGGAGCACTGAGTTTTACTGCAAGCCCAGGGAGCAACAATTGCTAAAGGGAAAAATTTGCTTTAAAAAAAAAAAAAAAAAAAAAACGAAAGGGGGAGAAAAAAAAAAAAGAAAAGGAGAGGTCAGAGGCCTTGTAGGTTTTCCAGAACCTGCTGTAAATTTGTGGGGTGGAGGAAAGCCCTCAACACTTCCCAGGCAGAACTGATTGGCAAAGGACCGACGCATTTTGGCTTGACTAAAACCCACCACAGCATCCACACACTGGCGTTTTCCTGCCACGTCCTACTTCAAAATTTATATTCATTGGTTGTAAAGGTGGTGGCTTTGCTTAAAAGTCACAGAAGTGGCCTCTAGGGAAAAGCTCTGAAATTACAGCTTTCTGGGAGCTGCTGGCTCATTTGCAAAGAGTATCACCAGCTCGGGGCCTCCTCTGCCTTGCTGGGACCCTCATCAGGTATGAGAGAGGTCCCACAAAGGAGAGGAAAGTGGAGGGGATGAAAAGCCGGGAGACAGGGAGGGGGACACAAGACAGCTCCCCACTCTGAGAACTTGCTGCGTTGTCTATCCACCAGCCCAAACAACCCCTTTAATAAATTAGAGAGCTATTCATTGAAATGGCTTCCTCTGTCCCCACGCTGCCAGTTAATCTGTAATTCAGATAGATCAGTCAGAAGGCAAGAGTCCAGCATATAAAATGATTAATTCCTCCAAGGCCTGGGCAAATTTCCCTTTATAAACAGCACAGCACTCTCCCCTCCTCAAGGCTGAGCTACAACAGGCGTGTACGCGGCTCCCATCAGAGGTCAGCCAGGAACATCGCTCGCATTCAAACACCACCGCTAGCAGACGCAGCGCCACATCCCTGCGCTTGTGGTGCCAGGGCAGGGGCTCTGCCATAGCCCTCGCAGGGAGCTTGCCTTCTCACCTCCACACCCACGTAGGAACACCCTGCCTCTTGCCACCCTGCCAGCCCGAGACCAAAGCCTTTCAAAGCAATGTGTTTTTTTAATGCAGTGAGTGTAAATCATCCTCCCGAGCAAGCAGCCTGAGTTGCAGAAATGCAGCATGCACTGATCCCAGTAGAAAAAAAAGCTGCTGGTGCCCAAGGAGCTTGGGGCAGGGCACGTCTCCCAGCCCCCACATCCACATCGCCCCCAGTTCCACCTCTGTCCTTTCCAACGTCGGCAGCTAACCATGGCACTGACGTGAGCAGATGCCACTGCACAAGCCTGGATGATTTGCAGGTACCAGCAGCACCCACCAGAGAAGGGGAGGGCTGAGCTTTAAGGGCAGAAGAGATCTCAAGTTGTCACCAGAAAATAGCTTCCCATGCCAGCAGGGGGTCACGGCCTGGGACCCAGCAAGGGAAAGACTCAGAGGAGGCCTCTGGCTCAAAGACAGGAGTGAAGAAGCTGTGCAGATGGAGCAGCTTCAGAAAAGGAATGAAGGTGGGAGTTAACCAGATGGACACGCTGCCGCGGGCAGCAAGAAAATGGGGACAAGTCATATGAAACTCCACGTGAGACCAGGGACACCTGAACACGATGCCAGCCCCAGAGGCTGCAGAACATAAACAAGCAGCTTCCTATAGCCAGGAGAGAGGCAAGAAGAAGAGGAAAGCCCTACTGAAAAGGGCTCACAAAAGGAGGCAAGAGACTGGGCATCAAAACAGCCACCCAGCATGTGGCTGGCGCAAGCAAGAGCGTGACGATGTGAAGGGACATTAAGGCAGGCTCTTCGGAGCCGTGCTTTTGACTCTGCTGATTTTTTCAACCTCGCTTGCCAGCGTTTAAAGTGTAAGAGGAGAAGAGCCTTTGCCAGCCAAATCCCTGTCTCCCTGCGCATATTTCACATCCTACCCCCAGCTCCTTCAGCAGCACCCTGCAGGCAAGTGGGAGGGAAGCTGCCTCGCGTTAGCCCGCGAGCCACGAGGGCAGAGAAAGACGGGCTGTTTGGCATTTACCTCCGTGACGAAGTGCTGCCTCCCTGCCCCGCACCCTGTGCCCCCAGCACACATCTCTAGCTTGGCGGGTTTGTAGCTCTCGACAGGAGACACGACAACACATCCAGGCTGGGAAACCAGACCCGAAGACGCACAGAGGTCGTGCGGCTCCTCCATCTGCACCACCGAGGGAGCCGCAAGGAGCAAGTTGGGGAAGCAGCATCCTCACCCACAGCATGGCGAAGGGGGGGGGGGAAATAGTAAAAGGGAGCTTGCACGAGGCTGGCAGCTTTCTAGCAAGGGGCAGCCCATATCTACTGAGCTCCAGGCCAGGCATCGCTAGCACAAATCCCACCTCGGGCTGCCAGAGCATCCCGCAGCAGACCCTGCCAACCCCACTCCTACCTTCACCCACCAGGCCGGTAGCACCCTACAGAGCATGGTTTGAGCATGCAGGCAGTGCAAACGTGTGCCTGGAGGGCAGTACGAGGTGAGGACAGGCAGGGAAGGGAGAGCTGTGGTGGCAGAGGCACCTGGACCACAACCAAGCAGCTTTCTAGAAGCAGCTATCGCGTCTCCGCAGAAGTAGTGGAACGGAGCCACTTTTCATCCTACCTCTCAAGGAAATCATCGCTGCTGCTACGCAGACACAATCACGTCTCCAGAGCCTTTTAACGACAGCTCTTTAGGGCTGAGTGGGTTGATGGAAATCTATTCGTGGGGCTGGCAGTGCACGGCTGGGTAGCGACACTGCCACTGACTCCGTGCCTGGGGAGGGGTCACAAAATAAGAGAGGTGTTGGGGGGGAGCTCCAGACAATGCCCAAGCAACATCTCCTGGGAGAGCCATACCTGTTCCCTTGACAGCAAGCCATCGACGCTAATTCCTTATCTTATCTTTCTAGACCTTCTGTTTAAAGTAAAACAAAACCATTAGAAATGGGGGCGCTCTCTTTTCTGTTTTCCTTTAATTTTGTGCTCCCCTTCTAGAGGCAACCACCTCTCGGAGACGGATGGCTGCACATGCATGTAAGCCACATCAGGACAGTGCAGAGCAGCATAAGGCTGTCTCGTCCCCAACACTCACACCCTCCAGGTAGCCCTAAGCAATGCCAGGATCTGTGCACTGGGTAAATGAGAGCACAGGAGCACGGGTTGGCCATCGCTCTCTGCTTATTTTGCCAAGCCCATGACTAGAGCAGAGGGATGCAGGAAGCTCTTACTGTGGGACCCTTGGACCTCATCACAAAGCCCTCTCTGAGCTTGGCGGTGGTGGCCGGGGGCTGCTTTATCATATCTGCCATCTGTTTGCTTGCTTTGCCATCCTCTGCTCTTCCTGGCTACGCTCAGACACTCCTACCTGTTCTCCGAAAGCTTTCCTGGGTGTCGGTAAACAAACCGCAGGCAGGGACGGGAGCAGGGAGGGCGAAGGCAGAGGAGGGAGAAAGAGGGGAGAGAATCAAAATTTAATTAAAGATACTTTTGCTCCAGGGCCTCTGAAAATTACAAACTCATAAATCTCTTCGTAAATGCCCTGAGCGGTTGCTATGCCAGGCCGCCTACCAGTCCCACCAGGAGGGCCATAAAGTGCGAGCATGCGGCTCGCCGGCTCCCTCCCTCCACCTCCACCCTGCAACATCAGGCAACCTTGAGCAGCCTGTCAAGCCCGTGACAAGTGCTTTTGCAACCAGGAGCTATCAATCTGCAGCCCTGTTAGTGGCACGGAGCAGAGAGCGGCTCCTTCCATCTGCAGATGTGGTGCAACAAGAGGTGGGAGAAGGGAGGGATGGGGGGCAAGAGGAGTCCCGGCAAGATGGACCAGCAGAGTCCCAGAAAGCACCAAGTTCTTCCAAAGCATGCTTTCTAAAGAGTATGGCCAACAAACAAGCGTAAATCAAGACCTGGATCCATAGGGATTTCTGCTAGGCAGTGCCAATCTGAGATACTGCAGGCAAAACCCCATCCTGTGATAATTCCCTAATTAATCAGCCCACTCTTTTCTTCCATGGCTGCGACAGAACCTCACCAGAGGACACGTGCTTGCTGTCCAGCCCGATGTACTCCTCACCGGGGCGAAGCATATAGATAGCGAGCATCTGCCACCCAACAGCAGCAGGAACAAGCTGTTTCAACACGTCCCTGGTCGGGCACGCAGCGAGGAACAGACTGAGCGTCCGGCACGTGGGGGTGTCGCACGGCTCCGCTATATTTAAACGGAGCTCTCGGTACCGCCTCTGGTTGTGCTACACAGCAACACACGTTTGCCAGTAGTCTGCCATAGGAATCACAGAATCATAGAATATCCCGAGTTGGAAGGGACCCAATAAAGATCATCGTATCCAACTCCAAGGAAGGCTTGGAAAGGGGATTCTGGGGTCTTTTTCACCCTTTATTCACAACTTTGAAAGTAAGAGTGGTCACTTTGTAACGTGGTCTGGTCTCAGCCCTCGTCTGCTAAGTAGCTGGGTAGTGAAGTGGTAATACATTTTTGCTTGCTTTCCTTTCAAGTGGGCATCAGTGGGTGAAAACTGAAGGTTTTCCGCAGAAGGAGAGACTGGTATATAATAAAATTGTTTGCTAAGCTATATCATTGGTTAAACTGCAACCAGAAAAACAATAAAGAGGTTCACATAAACTTTCAGGATTGCTGAACCCACCGTAGGCTACACTTTGAATCATATCAGCTGCTCACTCATCCAGTAACACCTATTTTCCATGACATTGAGTCCAGTGGGATAGACCAGCGCTGGTTATATCAGGAAGCCGAGGCAGATAAAGTAGAAGTCCTCTGCCAGAAAGGAGAAGACAGAACTGCTCTGAAGAAGCATCGCCCACACCAGCTTTGGCTGTTTCTAGAACCAAGCTGAACGCCCAAGTCTTTCTAGGAATTGACAAAAATCCCACATCCCTCGTCCTCTCGATAGTTTAGGTAACTAATGCGATTCTGTTTCAGGTCATGAGTGGAAGCAGAAGAGCCGAAAACTCAGGCAGGAGTATCTGTAACAGGAAAGCTTTGGGAGCCAGCCAGTTTTCCAGACCATCCCTGCCAAATCCTCCAAAGCATGCTTTGAAACACCCAGGACGAATATAGACTATTTGACTCAAATTCTGAACAAGCTAAAGGGAGGATATCAACAGTCCACTCCGAGACTTTGTTTTGCGTTTCTACACCATCTGCTAAAGCACGAAACCCCGCCAGGCAGAGGCGGCAGCACAGAAGACACCACGTTTTCCAATGGGTACATGAGGGGTGCAGGCAGACGCCCAGGCTGGTGTCCCCCAGCTCAGTACCCCTCGTCCCGCTGGGCCGGGAATGCACGGGGGCAGATCTGGAGGCAGCTCTGAGGTCGGGTGTTTTCATAAATGGGTCTGCACGGCTTCATTGAGGTCTCTCTTCCAAGGCTGCTCTCCAAATTGGCAATGTAATGCTTGGAAAGCTACGGAGTACAAAGACTGGAAATCAACCCGAGAAAAAAGCAGCAACTCGCCATGCAAATGAGTGCTCTGGCAGGAGCATCAGCAAAGGGGACAAAGAGTTCAGGGCAGGAACAGGGCGATATAATGAACATGTGTCTCTCCTGTTCTACAAGAGCATCCTGCTATCACCCGCGTCTGTACCAGTTCAGACCCATCAATCTACATAATTATCTACAGTATCTAAGCATTTATCTACAGTGCTTATTTACCTAGGCAGCCTGTCTCCTTATTCCATTTATCTTTTTATAAATCGGTAACTTTTGCCTCTATTTTAAGACAATGGTGGCGGTTTTTTTTCCCAAAAAAATTCTCAAAGCAGCCCAGTCCCCAACGGAGATGGGTCCCTCCTACTGCTTCCTCGCTGCAATTCAGGAAGAATCCTGGGGAGGTGGTGGGGTGGGACGGAGATGGGATGTGTGCCCGTGGGGCAGCAGTGCCTGGGGAGGAGAACGTGTCGTATGACAATGGGCTTACACGCAGGGTTCAGGCTTGGAAGTGTGGAATATGCTGCCACGGGGTATTTCTTTTTTCGGTGTAAGCCAGGATGGCAGCTGACCCAGCTTTCTCCTTCTACCTGCCTAGTTGGATCTTTCTCTTTCCCCGTCTCTCCGTACATGCAGAAACGCACGACCCTGGCAGTGCTCTGCTCTCTCCCCCACACAGATGACTTTGCTGGGGATGACGTGCCCAGCACCTCCGGCTTGAACCCCTGATTTTTCCAGCAGGCTTACAGCTCTTACCCTCAACTCACCATCAGAGAATCGTGGCACAGAGACCAGCCCCTACCAGCATGGGTGCAGAGCACCCTCAGACCCCACAGACAAGAGAGGTGGTGCTCAGCTCCACGTCCCCCATGCTCCTTCACTCGTGGCATTTGTCTCCTGTTTTATCCTTGTTTTTTCTCCTTGAAGAGCGAAAAAGGCAAACAAGAGCTTATAAATTATCAATCCTTCCTGATTGATTTTGCTGAGAAAAGCACATAAAACAATCACACAACAGAGGAGAAGAATTTAGCATTTCAAGCAGGGAATGGTGATGCTGCTGAGACAGCTCTTTGTAGGCAGAGTGCTCCTGAGCTGCCCAGCAGGATCTCATGGCTCCAGCCTCATCCTCCTGCCCTTCAGAAACACACGGAGTGATAGTCCAGGGCTGACCCACAGCCTGGGAGCTTACACTGCAGTAGAGCAAAACTTCTGCTCCCTTTGCCATGCCTGCAAGACTCCAATTTCCACCCGAGGAGTTGCATCACAAGCTAAGCGAGGCTGTTAGGAGCAGGTATGTGAATATCAGCCTGCAACAAGTCGCTGCTGTGAATGGTTCATACAACTGCAGCCCTCCCATTCACGCCTAGCTGCCTACTAGCTGATAGTTTTGAGCTATTTTCCATCTGTGAACCCCTAGGAAAAAAAAAAGGCAAGAAAAGAAAAAGAATTCTGTCAAGTGTTAGCAGCTCTAGAGTTTCTCCAACACCACATGCAAACTTTCTGAGTTTGAGTCTACATTGAAATGGTAATCTTTCTCCAAAAATTAGCAGTAACATCACCCCACTATCAGCTACCAGGCTGCGTGTTTCGTGTCTCGACAGTTTCATCAAGACCACAAATGCCTCCATACTAAGCTGCTTGCCACACATACAGCTTATAGTTTCTGTTAGGGAATCAGCACAATATTGGAGCTACAATGTTTTCCAAGGCAGCTGATGAAATCACCCAGTGATTACTTGCAAGATCAGAGACAGGAGAGAGCAAAACAAACCTCCCACGTCCCTCTAGGAACTGATATCTGGGGACTGGGTCTCTCCAGCACCAGCATGTCTGTCAGGACAGATATGAGCTTGGCTGAGAGCAATAATTTAAAGGAGATGAAGAATAAGGGACCCTAACACAACTACCAAAAGCTTTACTTACACATTCTCCCTAGCATAAATAAAGGAGCTTGAGGTCCCTGTTGTACCTTCTGCTCATAAGCTGCCACCTCTCACAAGTCCCTCTCAAGTGGCTCACCAACATCTTGAGTTTTGCAGACCACCAGCTGAAAACCAGCACTAGACCTGATGCTAAACGTGCCACACAGAAAGAAAAGTTATTACCTGTGCTTTAAGACAGCCAACAGCCACACAGTGTTACAGCAGCGAGGGAGTCCTGTGTTTTGATATGTTCCTTTTTTAAAAAAAAAAAAAAAAGATACTTGCACTCCTTCCCATCTTTTCTGTTCTGTCGTCTTTGGCAACAAGAGCCCACTGTGCTAAGCAGACATACAAGCCCAGTAGCTGGATTTTGGATGAAGGAAAGTATTATTCACTTTGCAGCAAAGACGCTCGTGCATGTGCCCGTCTCAGCATTGGATTTCAAGTCGTCTGAGGTCTTTGTTTGCTTGGGTTTAATTCTGAAGAAAAGAACATTTTCCACACTGTCTAAACCTGGCTTACTTCAAACTCCACTGTAAAAGGCAGGAGGAAGTTTTTGACCACACAGCAAAATATATTTATATATAATATTTAGAAATAAATAAAGATGCTGAAAGAGGTTGGGGCTCATAGATTAGAAATTATATTCCTTCTCTGCTGCAGTAATGATCTGATTGGGATCCAGTCCTACCACTTCCTTCGTGCACTAAGTCATCTTTACAGAGCTGAAGTTGTCCAAGGGAGAGGGATGACGGGAGGGGTGCGGGCGGCTCCGATGCGATGCGGTACCAAAAGGATTGTGTGTTCACCCTCTGGTCACCCTACAAAATGAGAAACTGCCTTGGGTGCTAAAGCACCCTTTCCAGGGGGTTGGCAACAACGTCTCTTTAAAACCACAGTTTCATCCCTACAAAACAAATTGTGTGTGTATTTGGATCTTGTGCAGGAGCTGGAAATCTATCCATCCCTTTCAGTCTGTTATTTCCCCTCTCCCCCAGACTTACCACCTTCCTTGCAAATCTGGCTTTCATCTCTCTCTTGCTCCTATTTCCAAGCTGCGTAGGAAACCAAAAAAGCATGCCAGCGCTGCTCCACCAAGTCGTATTCCGGCTGCTTCTGGCTAGATTTTCAGGATATAGTCAGAATATCCAAGTTATTCCTTTTTCCTGTCCTTAGAAGTTAATTATCTGATCCAGACGATGCTCACAGCCCAGACGAGCAGCTGGAGAACTTTCTCCCCGATTTGCTGCCCTCCTCCACGCTTCCAACTTGCAGCAATTAAGGACAGGCTCCCTCAAAAGTGGCCCGAAGCCTAGCTAAGCTCCTAGGGCAGTAACATCCAAACACATGTGCCAAGACCAGGGTGAACAACGGGACAAGATGCAGAGATGTGACCACCTCAGGGCTACTCGGTCACCCTACAGGAGTGACAGGAGAACAGGGCATCAATCCCCTGTCCTAGGAGGCTGAGCAAAGGAGATCACGGATCCCAACATGCTCTCCCCATCCTTGTAGGGATTGGAGGTTGCTTGGCAATAAAACACCCGTAGTAGAGATTAAAAGGCAAATAAAGAGCATTTGCTGTCTAATGAAAGATGTGATTAACCTACAAAAGTCACGCATACAGGACCACTGGCACCCAAGAGGCAGTTTCTGCAGGACTCCAGCGTAAGAACAAATCAGCTCAGGTCCCCTAAACCCCCCCAAGCTGCATCTGCTGGGGTGTGGGACTTCCCTACCAGAAACCTGCCCCACAGCCCTGGCGCTGCAGGCTCCTATGGGGAAGGGCTGCAGCTGGTCCCGGTGTGCTACCAGCAGGGCTTCATCCCTCCCTCACCCCACCCTGAAATCATCACACGATTACAGAAACAGCCAAAAGAGATCGTTAATCCATTCCCGTAACTCAGGAGCTGGGCTACTGGACCACAAGAAACTCCAGACTATTTTGCAGACTCGCGCATGTCCGTGCCAAAGCAGCAGAGCACAGCCCTGATTTGTCACACGCCCTCTAGAAGGCAGCCCACGGGGCCAGAAGGGAATATTTTCTTAGAGGTGGTGACATCAGAGAAAAACAAGCCCTGGCCCAAGCGGCTTCACGGCCAGAGATCACCGGCTGCAGCCTGCCAACGCCAGCGTGCCCTGGTAATCTGTCGGGGCTGCGCTTAGTGCCACGTATATGGGAACAGCATATCCTCTGTGTGCAGTTCAGCCTCCTTTATCAGCCAAAGCAACGCGTTTCCAGCAGGGACAACGCAAAACGGCAGATCTAAAGCTGATTTGAGCATTGTGACCGTAGCATTGCACACGGGGAGTGCGGCAGGGCTCGGGGCAGGGCTGCACAAGGCTACCACAGCCAAGCCTGCAGGCTGGGAATGGCACTCGGGGCAAAACCTCCACGAGCTGCTCGTGCTGTCAGTCAGCATGGAAATAAATCAGTGCCCCTGCCTCTATCCACACACCTTCTTTCTTCTTTTCTGCCACTTGGCACTTCAAACTCAGCCAAATTCATTAGCTTCAGTCATGTTTATGTATAAAGCACACTAAATAGCCACAAAACAAAAGGAAAATTTTGGTCTTGGGCATAAAATACACTCTAACCACGGCAGCTGAGTTCACAAGGACAATAAATTCAGTAGGTCTGAGCTGGTGTATACTACAGCCTCACACCCAGCCACAAAACGCTCCTCTAGAACAACGGCCAAGACTTGCTGTTGCTCTTTAAATGTTGTTTCCCAGGGGTGAGCATCAGTTTACTGCGTGTAGGGAAGATAGGGAAAGCTTTCATTCTTGCCCGGGGATTCATTTGGCTGCATTTCTTGTCTCATCATAAGTTATGTTTTTACTTACACTTTATTAAAGCATCCAAAGGCCTTTGGGAATGGATGCCCAGGAATAAAAGGGGGAAAAAAAAATGAAAATCCCCACCAGGATCAGGATTGCTGCCTTCTTCATGGAGACTTTGTACAGACTCAAGCCAAGGCTCAGCCTGATGGCACCGTTTACTCCGAGCCCATGACCTGCACCGATTGCCATCCCCGCGGCTCTCCCAGTCCCCCTACTCCTGGCCGGTGGCTCCGTGCTGTCCCCACGCCTCTGGGACCTGCCTATGGCACTGGGCAGCACACGTCCTCACGTCTGGCTCATCCTGCCACACCACCAGCATATCTTGGTTCCTTGCATACACCAAAAGCTGTTTTATGAGCTTAGATGGTTGCTTTAATGACGCTGTGAAATAAAATAATAAAATAATCTAATGCTGCTGAACGCCGCTCCCTCCTCCTGCCTCCTTTGCAAATTACCGGGATATTGTCGCTAATTATCAGGCTCAACAAGTGAAATCATGCCATTTGCTACAGACACGTCGGAGAGGTGGCAGGGGAAGGAGGTCTGGGGGCAAGGAGAAGAGGGGAGCAGGACAGCCCCGCAGGCGGGGAGCTGTGGCACAGCCCCTGGGTGCTGGTCCCGGCGTGTTTGTGTTTCGCCGTGTTTGCTTCTTTTTTTTCCCCTGATGTTTACTTCAAGCATCACACTCTGAGGGCTTATAAAGAGGATTAAGTGGTGAGGAGGTCTCACAGAGTTAGGAGGAATTAATCAAGCGGTAATCAGAAAGGAAATTAATCTGAAGAGTTAATTAATCAGCTGAAGCAGGGAGACTGCAGCCACTCGTCCCTATCATGCCTTACAGGTTGCTACTGCATGCACCGGCACAACAGCAGGGAAGGGAGAACACAGCCAGGCATGGGGGTAACGCAGAGAGCCCCTTACCAAGGAGAAAGCAGCAGCACAGTGAGGCTGTGAGTTTCCAGCCTCTTTTTTCAGCCTCCCACCAGGCAGGGACCTCAAGGAGGACATCTCCGTGCAGGCACTGTGGGGAGAGCACTGGTCACCTGCCTGCCACAGCACAGCTCAAAGGTCTCCAAGTTCCCAGGTGTCCATTACAGGGGCTCCTCAGTGCTCCTCTTACCTCTTGCCTTTAAAAGGGGATCTAGATACGCAGCTTTTCGACTGTTTAATTGATTCTCTGCACCCCAAATTCGCCTTTCCTGCATCCTTAATATTCTTTTTTGCTTCTCCGTTGTTCAACTCCTAAATATGCACCGCTGGGAATCAACTCCCGTTCACTCTTGTCCATCTGGATTTTCTACATTTAGCTTTTCTTTTTCTTAATCTCTTCCTAAAATACAGTCCCCGTAGAACCTTAATCATTCCAGTTGCTCTTCTCCGAATTCTTCCAACAAGGCAGCAGGCAGAATGTTTTGCAAATTTGCTCTTGCCCCTTCTGGACTTCATTTTGACTAATGCATATTTCCCTTGGGATGAGACATGCCCCACACAGGCTGCTCGATCAGGGATGCTCAGAGCTCATTACAGCCTGAAGCACTTGGGGGAAAACCACTCTGCAGCTCACGGGGGCTGAAACTTCATTCAACACAACACATCTTTGAACTTAGGGAACCTAGGCCAGTTAGCGAAGACATCTGAAATCTCATTAACTTCACCATTATTATTATTAGACTCTTTTTATACTCCGAGCAGGCATTTTAATTGCCTGGATTGTCGAGAGCAGCTTCTATTGTGTGTCCTTCAGACCGCGAGCAGAGCTTTGTGTCTCCCGCCTGCCTACGACCTGCCTGCAGGGAGGTGCAGTGAGCCTGGAGCTGAGCCCAGGGGCTGGGGTCATCCAGTGGCCCCACAGCAGCTCCTTCCAAGCCCTTCCTTCAGAGGCCAGCAGGAGACATCTCTCCAGACAGCCACCTTGTGATGACTGGGAGGTCCTTATGGTGGCTGCTGCCTTCTCTGAGATGAGTGCCCCAACCCCAGCTCAGGTGGGCTGCGTTATCCTGCAGAACAGATGTCCTCCCTCCACGTCAGCAGCCCAGAGTGATGAGGAAAAAGGTAGGCAGACCAAGGCTTGTCCTGCAGAGCCAGAGCTCTCTCTTTAAGCAAAGGGACATCTCCTTCTGCCACAGTGGGGTATCAGAGGCGAAGTGACCTGCCTGCTGCAGCTGGTACCACTGCCAGAGAACTGGGACACAATTAGGATGCGTTGCAACAGAGCAGCAGCATTAAACTTCTCAGTAGATATACATCCTTCTCCCATCCAAACTATTCCAAAACATTAGGAAAATTACATTTCACGGGAAAGGATCTGCGGAGCTAAAGGAATAGCTGAGAGATGTGGTGACATTATGGAACAAGAGGTGACAAATGACTACAGAGAAACCACTTGGAGCTTCAGCATGGCCAGAGCTCACCTGCAGTGAGGAAGCTGGGTGGGGACCAGCCGACACTCATAAGCAACGTCCTCCATCAGCTGAAGGCCCCATAATACACCTCAAGCAGCCTCAAAGGTAAACATATCCACTCCACAACTTACTTTGACTCCCCAGTTGCAACAGCCATGCAAGCTGCTGCATTCATTCCTGTCATTCCCTTCCCTTTCACACCGGTATTACTCCCAAGGAAGGCAGGGAAGAGTGCCCTTCTCTCCTTAAGCACACATCATGCTCACATAGAAAGCTCCCACACCACCCAAGGCTGTCCCTCTCCTACTTACAAGCTCATCTCTTTTTCCTTTTGGTATAAAAAGGCTGTTTTCACGCATACTCTAGAAGCAACAGTGACCTTAAAACAAAACAAAACCAACCAAACAAAAGCAAATCAGAAAAAAAAATACTGCTGTTGCATAAAGAAAAAGCTAAACTCTGCAGAGCCCAGAGGCAACAGCAACCTCCCCCATTCTTCTGGATATTCTGACCCAGCTTCCCCTGCTCTCTTCCCACCAACCATGCCCTGCTTGACTGTAAACTGCTGGATCCGTTCATTGTAACTCACTTCTGTAACTGTCTGTTATAAAAAAATGGATGTGAATAATTAATAGCCTGCCCAGCACTGCTGCACACACACCAACAGGTATCCAAAATGCTGGTTCTGATCTGGAAAGCTCTCAATTCAGGGCCTCAGACACCTCGGCAATCGATGCACCTTGGCATGGCGCCCCGAGAGCTGAGATAAAAGGGACGCCGCTGCTCCTCTCCACACTAATAAGGCCACAAAGCGGGCACATTAGCAGGCAGCAGCTCCCTGCTTTGAAATCTGCCTCCCCTCCGGTCTCCAACAGAGACTAAGGAGCAAAGATGTAGTCCCTGGGAGGCTTGCCACTGCGTTCTGACTTTTCAGGGTGCAACGCTTTTTATTTAGGCTTTTCAGGTGGAAGTTCAAAGGAGAAGACGTTAACCCCTTGTACTGCACCCCAGCCTGCTGCAGGAGGATCCCATGGCATCACCTGCCTGGCTGCCACACGGGGCTGGAGATGGATTGACAAAACACCGGGATAAAGAAATTTAAATTGGAAGAATAAACACCGTGCACATAGGCAGGGATATGAGGGCTTGAATATACATACCCACAGATAAATGCACACCTCTCAGATGATGCTATCAAATGCATTACTCCCCAAATCCCTGCAGAGCAGCAGACCATCTCCAAAGTCGTATTAGTGCAGAGATAATGCAACCCCATTACCGAGGCTCCCTCTCCCTCTCTCAGTTTCTATGTTGATGTTTGCTCTCTTAATTTTAAACACCAGCCATGTATCTTGTGGCCCAGCCTGGGACCGCTTTGCTCAAGTGGCAGTAAACACATAGCTTAATTCACTCGTTCTCCAGGAGAGAAAAAAAAAAAAAAAAAAAAAAAGCTTTTCCTGCATGAAATATGCCCGCCTGCCAGCACGATGATCGAGGCAGGGCGCCGAAAGCTGCTGGAACTAACTCAGGCTCGGGGAGCAAGCAGACCACGCAGGGCTGTAAGCAGAAAATCTGTACACGGTGCTCTTGTCAGGGCTAAAATATGCAGGTGGCCCGTAGCGGGGAGAGGTGCGAACAGCGCACCTTGCAGTGCCAGGGGGCGTTCACTAATTCCCCAGGAGAGCAACAGGGTCACGGAGAGGAAAGCCGGCAGAAAAGTCTTTAGGGAGCCGGCCCCTGGGGTCACAGCACGCAAATCTCTTGGAAACCTGGCTCTGCTGCTCTGAGCTCTGAATCACTGCCGTGCTGGACACCTTCCTCCTCCGCCCTCCCCAAACTTTTCCAACCGCTCTAAATCCACCTGAAGTTCAGGCCATTACTCTCTGTCTATTCACCTTCTGAAAACATCTCTAATCTCCCTTTTGCTGCCTGCGGAAGGCTGTGATAATGTATCCTCCTTCGCAGCTCATCTTTTCCAGCTGACACGATAATAAAAAGTTTAATAATAACAAGCTCCAACAAAGAGCACAGTGAAAGAGTGCAGGAAGCACTTCTCACCGGCAGATGCTGGAGAGATCTGCCAGAAACGTATACCTCTGAAGACGCTTAGCATACACTTAGACTTCTCCCAAAATCTGCATTTGCCCCTTCTGAGAGCTGAACAAATGGCATGAGGATGGTCAACACTTTCTCCCTAGGTCTGAGGAGGGCATTTCAGGATGCTTTCACACTTAGCTTCTGCATTTGCCTAATGAGAAACCCACCGTTCCTGGATGGCTGAGGAGGGAGCCTGCACTGAACAGTATCATTAAGCCTCTGCAAAAGCTACTTCAGCATCAAACCGCTGTGTGCGAATTAAGCAAGACAGACTTGTTAGCAAAGGGTAAATGAAAACCCAGCCCCGCAACGTTAACAGCCTGCGAGGCGGCGTTTCTGTTTGCATGGCCCCTGACCCTAACATGCTCCGGATGGCTCGCTTGCTTGTGGTCACAGCAGGGAGCCTGTCTGTCCCCAAGCTTGTCTCTGTCCTGGTCTTCACACTTAGACCATACAAAGTTGCTCACTTTGAGTTACTGTGAGCAAACCCTTTTTCTCTCATTAATAAACCATTTTAAGTCCCCTCCCCTACTCCCATCATGTATACCTCAACACTTGTTAGACATTAAACCCAGGATCATCAAAGGATGTTGCAGGAATTACAGTAGGATTTGTCCATTAATTCCCTTCAATACTTTCTAAACTCCCACACTTAGAGAAACGCTGGCACGCGTGTCCTTCTCAACAGGTAACCGCTAATGAAATTATCCAGCAGCAGAGCTCAGCCCGTCGGGTAGGAGGACCCCCAGGATGCTCTGCCAAGCTGGTGGGGCTTGAGGCTGCGAGCATGCTGACGAAAGCTGGAGTAGAGGCACGTCAGCGGGTCCTCACGCCTCCAGCAGCTCTCATACAGCATCCACCCACCCCACAGCCTGCGTTTCCTGCATCCACAGCACGAGAAATGGCACAACTGCAGCGTAATCTGTGTGCGCGGCATGCCCCAGAAATGGGGATAAGCTACCTCGAGCAGACGAGGAATGCTCGTTTTGTTATCCTCTAGGAGCCAATATTTACTAGCAACACTTCCCCCAGCCCACACCCTCCAGGAGATTATGTCTTAATATCCTGAGGACTTTCTTTGGTACCGCGATGTGTCTGACCCCCCTTGTGCCTCAACACCTGCAGCACAAGGCAAAAACAGAGGCAACAGCCTGCAGCGCTGCTGCTCGCTCAAAACATGCTGAACAGCAGAGAACAATACACATTACGTTACCATATCCAAAACTTCACTCCATCCGTACTGCAGGAAGGTGCTTGGATGCCTCTGTTGAGCCTGCCCTAAGCAGGACAAAGACAGGAGGTTAACAACCAAGGGCTGCCACCCGGGTCCCCCTGAGAGCAGCACGAGCGCTAGGATGGCCTCTGACTGGCGAGGAGATGGGTGTGTGTGTTCTGCTTTGGTTTTGCTGTTACTTGATTGAGACAGTTGGATGTACCTCCTCAATAATTTAAGCTGACAGAGCTGTGCTTGACTCTATGTTAACTAAACCTCTTTGTCTAGGCAGCATCCTAGAAGCATCCATCAGAAGCAAGCATCCAGACCTGCTACTTGAGGACAAACAAATGAAACTAAAATTCAACTGCCGCCTCTCCATCTCCCACACCACTAACCAAAATGGGAAACCATTGCTACTCCTCTTCTCTCTGATCTTCCCCATCCACACACCCAAACAGACCCAAACACTGGCCGCGCTCCCTTCTCTACCACCCAGGACACCTCAGCCCACTTAGGGAATCATTAGCATGAATCCCAGCCAAGATTATTTATCCTTAAAGAACCTTCCCGACAGCAAATCTCACTCCAACCTGGCTCTGCAGCTCGGCGCAGACAAATAGGCACTTAGTGCCAGCTGCTCACAGCCCCATAAACCCTCTCCCTACCTTTATTCCCCTGGGATGCCTGCACAAACTCGCACGTAACACACACGCGCTCCCCACGCACAAGGCACTCAGAGCTGGGTTTCTTCTTTCCCTACCTGATTTGTTCAGGATGACACGAAGCCTCAAAACGCATGCATTAGTCTGACAAGAAAGCGCCTGGGCTGCTGCATCGCCTCTCCCCTTGTTCTTCCACGTCCTCATTTGTTCTCATTTTCGACCACGGGCTTCACGAGGAGATGCCTTTGTGTCTTCGCACACATTATAAAGTGTAGTGGTGTCTAAAATGCTCTGTAGATAGTGCTGGTGGTGCAGGGGACCGTAAAGTTTTCAGAAGACAGGCGTATTGTGGGAGAGATCTCTAATGGTAAAGCCTGACGCAGTGAAAATACATGGTTTTATGATTGGTTGAAAACCAGGATTTGTCCTCAAAACACAGTGTCAGGCAGCTTGCAACCTCCCTGCCTGCCTCCAGAGCGGGGTCTGAAGTCTGGTATCAAAGAAGGCTGCAGCACCGCTGGTCAGCGTAGACAACAGGAGTTTGAACTGAGGAATCCTCTGCAAAAAGAGAGCTTGCACAGCCTTCTGCAGACTGCAGGCTAGCTGCTAAATAAATGCTTGTTCTGGTCTTATCCAAATACTAAAGGAAAAAATAAAAAAAAAAGAAACAATGCCTGGCATGCGTTCAAAGGCCCAGTAGCACATCAGTAAAAGACTCAATTGACTAAAATGTAATAGCACCTTTCCTCTTTTAACAAAAGTAAAGCAGAAACTCATTGCTTTTTTGGCAGGCGAACAAAAAGCCTGCCCATACAACCGGTCCCAAAACCGCAGGCTGAAACCCTGACAAAGCTTTGGCAGAAGTGCACCCGAATGAGACTTCCTTTTCTGAAGCGTCCCTCCACCAAACGCAGGCTTCAGCCTCTCTTTTGGGATGCATTGAAGAGGAAAAGACTTTTTTTTGGTGTGACGTTATCACACAGCGACTTCAGCAGAAGTTAAATCGATGCCTTTACCTACACACCTCAAAAGGTAGGAAGGTGCTCTCCTTTGCCCTTCTGACATCAGTTTTAATATGCCAGGGTGGAATACACGTGCTCTGCTGATGAGGGGTTTTGGCACATGCTGACATCCCATTAACTCCAATATCACGCTAATAGACAGTAGCAGCCAAGGAGCGTTACTTGAAATCTTTAAGCAGACAGAATAAGCCCAAATCACTCCTAAATACACCAGCAGCATAATAAACTTGGTTAGGGAAAAAAAAAAAGGCAAGAAACAACCAACACATAGTGAGGACCATACGCTTTCCTCTTTAGAATTAAATGACAATACATAAAAGGGGGGGAAAAATCTAAAATCCAGCTGTCCTGAAGCAGCAGATTAGAAGGGGAATTCTGCAGACAGCCACATATAATTTCAATTTCTATCATGACACTTCAGATGAAGAGAGACTGAGAGCAAATAGGAGACAGATGAATTAATACTCTTTAAAAAAAAATAGAGAGAAAATGAAATAATGGTCAAAGTAGCCAAGCAAAGTCCTAGTGCAAAAATCAACAGTATTTCCTCTCCTGGTTCCACACCATGGGGACAAACCTGCAGCAGTCTATAGCAGGATACTCAGCAAAAGCACTCAGCAGCCCAAAAGGCATAAAGCGTTATTACCAGATGTTGCTAC
This sequence comes from Cygnus atratus, assembly GCF_013377495.2. Classification (NCBI taxonomy): domain Eukaryota; kingdom Metazoa; phylum Chordata; class Aves; order Anseriformes; family Anatidae; genus Cygnus; species Cygnus atratus. The sequence continues at coordinate 14,114,616 of NC_066372.1, read as the reverse complement.
CAATTTAATTCCGAGCAGAGAAACTCGTTGACAAGGCAGCCGTACAGTAAATCAGTAAAGAAGTTTCCCGGTTTATACGTGTATGTGTGCGCATATGCACACAACTTGCATTTGTTCTCATGGCTGCCGTGCAGAAGAAATTAAGAAGTCTAACTTTGAAATTTATAGTAAAACATCAAAGGAAATATTAAGAAAAAAAATTATTTAAGAGCCTAAATGATAGCAGGATTGAGAGGATGAAGCAGTTGGTCTATAAAAACAAATCACGCTGAACTACCTCCACAGCCTTATTTTCTCCTGATTGAATTACAAAATTAGTCAATGAAGGCTGCAATATATTTGGGCTTAGTAAAATATTTGATAGCATCTCAGGAAAAAAAAAAACCTTACTTGAAAAATTAATTTAAATTGGCTTGGATATGAGCTCTGCCGTACACCAGTGTTAATATTAACAGTAAATTTTACTCGTGTAGCTTTCCCGGCTAGCGGCAGTCTGGGTGCCCACAAAACCTCCCCAATGCACAGGGTGAAGGGCAGAGGGTGGGGGTGAATACGGAGTGAGGGGCTGCAAAAACGGGGCATGGGTACGGCAAGGGTTCTGCTCAGGAGCCTCGCCACCAGGGTTGGTGGCGCGTCTGGTTTTGTCCAATATCTTCGGTAATTCTTTGGAAATGAAACATATCCTGCAAACTAGCTAAGCGGTGTATACGTATCATTTGCAGGGTGGGGGTGGGAGCTGTATAATTCCTGAAAGCACCCACTGATGGAGGCAGCAAACTGCAGAGCAAGGAGGATTCCTCCTCACCTGCTCTGCTGCTTGCCCACCAGCCAAGCGGCACTGCAGGTACAGAAGTGACACGGGCAGCACATCCCTGAGCCAGTGCACACAGCCACAAGTAAGAAAACAAAGACCCAAACTTCAAAAACATTAAAGAAAACCAAATTTTTGTGCTGGAGACCCCAGCCTGAGGGCTCCTGTGTGCATCAGCACCGTACCCACGAGCTTCACCCGCGCAACAAGTGATGCTCACACTGAGCCACCTCTCCTGGGTCCGGCCCCAGAGCATCCTCGGTGACCAGCACAGAGCAGCCCGAGCCCACGCACAGCGGGATGCTGCGTGCCACATGGCTGCCGCACGGCTCCCAGCAGCCAGACAGCCAGACACACAGCAGCACCACCATGCCCAGGCATCCCCAAGCCACTGCAGCCTCCCCACGCAGGGAGAAGCACGAGAATCTACTGAAAATCCAAATGGAAAAAAAAAAGCCAGAAAAAAAAAATTGATTAAGGAGACTGAATATTGATGCTAGGCTATTGTTGCCTAAAAATCATGGGGTTTTTCTTTCCTTTTTGCACTATCAGACATTTCTCCTTCATGAAAAAATCATAGCTTCATAGGTCAGACCACGCTGATTATCACACCCCGCATCAATCAGTAAAAGACCGTGTTGTTGTTAGGAGCACTTTGAAGGAAAAAATTCTCTGCTTATTGGCTCAGATCTGGTAATTGTGGGAAATTCCTGCTCTGTTTTCCTTTCCCCAAATCGGGACTGGGGCCCCGTGGGAGCATGGCAGCCCCTGGGCCAGATCAGGAACATCCCCGCTGGCTCCCTCCCTTTAAATAAAAGCCACCGGCAGGTGCAGAGGTGCCAAGGGGCTCCCAAGCAGAAGCACGGTTGCAAGGAGAAGGGGTAGAAATCAGCCCAGAGGGACGGATCTCCGCAGCACATCTCAGCCCAAGGACAGCAGCAGCTTCACCTGCCTCCCAAGCGCTGGCTCCACTTAGCGTAATGATTATTAAGCCCTGTCAGCAGATATGAAACCAATGGATGCCGCTCCACAGGCAGGCGCTTAGAAAGCCGCCGAGACGCCCCTGCTTACAGGTTTTCGTTATCCATCTGGAAAATTGCAGATGTCACAAGAGCTTTTAAAGCATCAAGATGAAATCGTCTTGTCAGCAGCAAAAAGGGGCCGGTTCCCTCGCGCCGATCCCAGCAGCTGCCTCGGCGCCGCAGGCTTTCGCTGGTGCTGCAGCAGGACACCGATCCTGCTGGTGCCACCGAGCTGCCACCCCCCAAAATCTCAGATTATGGGAGACCAGGGTGAAGGAAAACAGTATTTTTCCCCTCGTGCTTATTCAAAGCCTCTTTTCTGCTGATTGCATGAGGCTGGGAGAAACTTGCAGCTTGCTGGGGACGAAGCATGCAGAGATGGTGATGCAGGGGCCTGGCACCAGCTCCTGTTTTAGGTGGTTCAGGTCAAACGAGAAGCAAGGCAAAGAGCTTTTAATCCAAAATCCATGTAGATCCATCAGTTCTCTCTGCCACGACTGTATGGTTTTGTCAACTTCTGTGGGTTTGGAAGCCGCTGCACTGCTTTGGCTCAGGTGGCTTCGAACGCAGGTGTTGCAAACCCACCTTGCCAAAATCTGCTCCTCTGAACGGGACTCTGGTCAAAAGTGGCTTTTTTCCTTTTCCACAGGAAAACCTCTCGCTGGTCACAAGGTGAGGTCTTTCGGCAGGATCAGGAGACACCCAGCAAAGCCACAAATCCACCCCAGCGCCAGCACGTGTAGGGTGCTGGGTTGCAGAGTAACAGGCCAGATGAACCAGGGCCTTCAAGCACGGCTGGTGACTCCTGCACGCGCTGGACAAAGCAAATAATATGAAGAAAAACTTTTCTGTAGCTAGTGGGAGCCAACAGATAGGGGCAGCAATGGAGCCATGAGACACAGATGACGACCACGATGAACACCAGATGACCACCACGATGAACACCAGCTCCAGGCTCTTCTCACGCCTCAGGTCTGGGATCAGAGGGGAAATCCTGCAACTGCTGCCCTCCTGAGCACGGAGCAGAGCACTCTGAAGGCTGATGATCCACCACGGGGCTCCAGGGCCAGCAGCATCTGGGCACGGAGCAAGCAAAGGTGCCCACGAAAGGTCAGGGAAAAGAGCTTGTGGGAACTTAAGAAGGAGGCTCAGGGCTTCCTGGGTCACAGAAAACTGCTGAGCTGATTTTTTTTTTTTAACTGCTTTTAGTAGCTGCCTGAAATAGGTATTTTGGTTTTGTAAAAGTAACTCAAATAGATGCTTGCTGATGGCTGGTCAGCACACTTTACAATTCCTTTATAAATAGGCTATTAATGCTCCTGGGAGTGGGAATAAGTCTTACTTCTAGATCTAAATAATTGCTGACCTTCTAATTTCTGCTGCAGGTTTTTTGGTGCACCTCCCCAGCCTCCAACAAGGGTGGTTCCCTGCTCCTGCAGGCAGCACCAGCCCATCTTCCAAAGCCTCCACCAGAATAACAAAACCTGGGAAACGGGCTGTGAGCACTGACTACGGGCAGGAGAGCCTTGGTAGAGATGAGACGCAGGAGCAGGAGCCTTGCCACAGCCCCCTGGGGAGGTGGCATCTCTCCAAGGTTTGTCGAGGAGCCTGGGGCCACGATGCCACAGCCTCACTGGTTATGGGCAGCAAGCTGAGCAGAGACCAAGGCACCCACCAGCTGGGAGAGCTTCATGCTTTATCACCTTGAAGCCACCAAATAAATAAATAAATAGCACGGCTTGCACTTCAGCAGAGAATAAACAGGCATTTATAGAAAGGAGCCCCAGTGAAACCACATGCCCTTTCAATCCACTTCCCAGGCAAATAAAACCAAGCAATATTGAGTGCAAGAAGTACATCAAGGGGCTTTTAAAACAAATAGGAGAGATACCAACAAGGAAAGGCCCCGACCTCAGACAAGACCATGCGGTTGCTCTGCTTGCACACTTCAGGGGGGTGGCGAGGAGCTCTGGTTGCACAACCAGGGTCACAGAAAGCAACAGCAATTGGTTCCAATTTCCAGTTCGTCTGCACAGCTCACCATGGATCCTTGAGCTACCATGGTTAGACATGACTTTTAATGTATGGCTGCTTCTCTCCCAGTTCTGTGCTGGCACTACTTTGTTCTTCCTTCCTCCTCCTGCTACACGACAGGAGGGTGCTCTCCCAAGAGGCTGAAACAAAAGGGCCCCGATCACAGACTTCCAAGCACCTAACCCTTAAAGTTGAGGCTCTTTGAGCTGCACAGCATTTTTTTCATTCCTATACACCTGCAAACCAATAATCAGGGAAAAACAACTAGTGCATGATTATCGCCGGACTCAGCCAAGGCAATGCAGGTCAGCATTAAGCCTCATCTGAAAGGTAGGTCATGTCTCTTGTACGTATTTTTTCCTCCCTCTTCAAAGCTGCAGCGATAATTGCATGCCGAAGGAGGAAAGCAAAAAAATAGAAACAAAAAAACAAATCAACAAAAGCAAAAAGCCAAGCATCCGATATATCTTTGCAGGAGCAGGTCCTCTTGAATCAGAACCCTGGAATTGTTCTGCAATCGACTCAGCGGACAGTTACCATCTGTTTATGGAAAAAAATGTTAATAACCCCCAATCATAATCAAATAGGCAACCACTTTACTTTAAGTACCTATTAACTAATGCTAAATTACAATGGAACAGCTCTGCAAGTACTTCTGACATCCACATGCATATCAGCAGTGCCAGCACTTTGATCAGGGCTATTAGAACAGATACCGAGTGAACTGATAGCGATGCGATTCCTGAAACATCACACAAAATGTGGGCAGTGTTTATTTACTGGTCTTTCTTTTCTCCCCCTACCTCCTTGGTTTTTTTAGAAAGAAAATACATATTTGCTTTTGCACAGATGTACACACCGCCAACCACATCAGACCCCACGAAAGCCCCTTCCCATGGGATTTGTTTTTCTGTCCCAGGATATGTATCTATATGGATTCTCTGGTGCCCGGGAAGGCTCGAGGTATTTCCATCAGTGGGGCATCACCCAAGTGGTCATTCTTTATTCAGCTCCCTATTTCCACTGTGTCTGTAAAAATTAGATCTCTAAGTCCTTCCCCCCTCTTCTCTGGGTGGAAGGGGCCAGCAGATCCAAAAACTGCTGCAGACAGAGAGGAAAAAGCAGAAGAGCTGCACGCACACTTGCACGCGCAGACACAGTGTGAACACACCTTATTTCTTCAGGAAATCAGATTAAAAAGCTATAGGTTCTTTGCTAGCTGTAACAACTCTGAGCCATTAGCTAGCACCGCCTCCACCAAGGAGGAAACCTCATTTAGGAAATATAAGTAGTTTTTAATCACAGAGCCTGGAAAACAGTTCGTCTCAGCAAAACAAGTACTCTTGTCTCTGGATTTTTTTCTAGCTTCTCTCTCTCCATCTCTCTGCAAACACTTTTTTTTAAAAGAAAAAAAAAAAAAAAAAAAGGTTTTGCAGCACCAGGAATACATCACACAAATATGCATGAGCACTCTCTCTTTATCCCTAGATACTTGCAAATGTAACAGGAAATAGGCAAAAGCAGCGTATATTTTAGTCCATCAACCTAAGCATTTATATGGCCTCCATCACTGTGCCATCCGAACATTTTGTTAGTCCCAGGACTTCTCTGTGCTGTTGTTATTGTTTTATGAAATTTCATTTTTGTTAGTCCCAGGACTTGTGTGTGGCTTTTTTTATTGTATTATGAAATTTCATTTCCTGTCATCTGCTGGGATTCTATTTCAATGGGAAGACTTGGGTTTATGAGGCTCCTGCTTACAAGGCTGACCCCAAAAGGTGAGGCGTAAAACCTTCCAGTGGGAGCTCCGGACACGGAGATGGAGAAACAATGAGCGAGTGCAGGATGCTGCTGGGCTCCTTCCTCCCAACTCTTTCACAAGAGGAGCTCTGTGTGCCCCTCTCCTGCCACCTCCACCACCCCACCTCCGGTGGTCCCACAGCCCCCTTGCCTACAGGAGCCGCTTCACCCATCCCTACCCCTGGGATGTAGGTAGGGGGCTCCAAGGATGTGCTACCCACCAGAAGGGGATGAGCATGGGCACACCATCCTCTCCCTGTCCTCCTCCAGCACACGTGCCCTGGAATGGTGATCTCCTTTTTCCACCTAGCAGACCAGCCCAAGGATGCTCGCCAACCCAATGGGGTCTCCAGCCCCATCAGCCCAAGCACACCTCTCTCACCAGGCAATAAACCATCTGCTGAACATTCGGCGATGCAGAAGGAAAAAGATGTGCTCAGAGAGGCTCATGAGGTACTTTGGGTAACGTGTCCAACACGAGCACATGATGTTCTGCGTCCCTGACAAAAACAACAGGGAAAAACCTGCTCCTGCAGGCCTGCCAAGCTGGGATTTCAACAACAAGTGGCAACGTATCAGCTGGCTGGGAACAGCTCCTGATTCAGGGAGTGATGCACTTTCCCACAGAGACTCGGGGTTTGGTGTTTTCTGGTTTTTTTTTCTCTTAATCAACGATAGCATGTTGGATGCCACACATGATGGCTCCTGCCCAGAAATTAATGGGTAATGAGTGACCCAGAGGAAAATGCCAACTAAGAGAGATTTAGAGGCGTTTGCTGACTGCAATGTGTCCAGTACGAGGTGTCACAATAAGGTAGAACCTGTACACAAGACCACGGGACGAGAGCTCAGGACCACTCAGTAAAGTCATCTGATGGTTTGATAGGATCGCAGAAAGGTCTGGGTGGGAAGGGACCTTAAAGACCATCCAGTTCCAAACCCCTGCCATGGAAAGGAAAAATCAAGGTTCTGGGCTCATAGACCGGTTGATCAGCGAGGAAAGAAAGTTTAAAAATTACATTTTTTAGAAATTACATTTAGGAAAAAGCAGAGGTGACCGTGACATTTGTTGAGGGGGCGAGAACTCAATCAGCTGCCAGGGCAGGCCACAGCCAGGGTACTGCCAAGCATCTCAGCCACCACAAGGCCATGGAAGAGTGGCATACATGTTGCGGATGAAATGCTGAGGTTTACTAGCAAGTTTGTTGCAAGGGAGGAAGATGCAGGCTAGAGATGTAAAGCCTTGTTGCATAGCAGTTGACACTGGCCCCACAGCAAAAGAAAAAGGCAGAAACGACACTAGAAAAAAAGCAGGAGGATCAGAGGAGGTAAAGCCATCTGTGAGGAAGACTGCTCACAGGCCAGGAGGATCTGCAGCCTCCAACAGGGAGCAGAGCTTAGGTGGTATGATTAGGCTGCCTTTGCTTAGAGAGACAGAGATAACAAATTAATCTTATCTTTAAAACCACAGAGATATCTCTGTAATGAGTCGCAGGTGCCATAGGCACTGGCAACGTCATCAACAAAACTTTTAGGAACTCTGCAGAGCTGTGGTTTCATATCAGAGATGAGGAAATGCAGCATAATGAAGACGAAAAGAGGCTTTTCTGGTTACATGTGGGTTTTTTTCCTCACAAGGACTGCAACACATGGGTCCATCACAGCACACCTCTGGTTTCTGGGAATGCAGAATACCCACTAACACGCATAGCCAAGCGCCTCTGAACAAGTACCACATCTGTTCACCGAGACCGGTTATTCGCATCGTGTTCACTCCTCTCTGATTCTTCCATTCGGGTCAGAAGTTACTTTTCCTTTTTATATTTGTATCTCTAAGCCCCATCAGTGGCAAATGCCCAAACGCTTTAGAAGCGTTCTGACGAATCCCACCAGAAGGCACATAACATCATCTCAGTTCTACAGATGGGGAATTAGAGCAGAGGCAGAGGTTAAGACAGCTAATTGACTACGGACACTGAGTCAGTCAGCAGAAGAGCTGGGAATTGATCCCAGGAACCATGTCTTCCATTCCTTTACTCCACCCACCAGTCAGTACACCCTACCAGATGGTTCCTATCATTGGACATATGGACTAAATATTGCTAAGTTGGTGTAGAAGATTTGCTATTTAATTAAAGTCCTGTCTTCCATCTCCATAGGATGCATAGGGGAAACTCCAGCCAGAATCCCATCTGGACCCACTCAGGATACGTCTCCTTAAAGCAAACAAAGCTCTAGGCAGGCACAAGAAACATTTCCAAACCTGTCAACCTGCCCTACAACGCAGACACCAGCAAGGCCAGGCAGCAGGCTGCGACTCGGGAGCCTTGGCAGCAGCTCGTGTTTGCCAGAGCCTGGCTTCAAAATAGCCCCTGCGTGAGCCACTGGCTGGGCTGGGAGGGCTCTGTCATGTGAAGGCTCATCCTCCTGCCTCCAGCGGGCACCACCAACGCTCCCACCTGGAGGCAGCGGGACAGTCACAGAAATCAGATGGTAGCCAGTCATCGGCTTCCTTCTGCCACTAGCTCCAGCACAGCACAGCAAAACGACATGGATGCTGGAGGAGCGAGAGGCCAGCTCTGCACAGCAAGCAGCAGAGGCCAAAGTCACTTGAAAAAACTCCTAAGCGGTTATTTTTAAGCAGAGAAGGAAAGTTTCCAACAGAGAGACAACAGAAAGACCTTCTACATCACTGAAAGGCAGGCCAGCGTTTGCTTTCCTGACACGGACCTTACAAATTTATAGCAGCACCTTGGTCCCCACTCACAATCAGGCAGAGAATTGATGCACCTGTTTTTTCCAGAAGAAACAGGAATAATTTCACATCCTTCTGTTCCCCCTCCACACCCTGCCCTCTGCGCCCAGTGCAACCGGAGGGAAAACCCTTACATCAGGGCCACAGAAAGAGATTTCACCCAAGCACATCCTCCTGTGAGAGCAACTCCATTAGCAAGTGGCTGCAGGGAGCAGCCAACGTTCTTCTGGACAGCCCATGGGTTCTTTTACAAAGAAAACATGCTGCCCAACATTAATACACGTGCATACAGGTGAGAACCACCAGCCCACACATCTCCACCGCTCTCTTCACAACAGAAGAAGAGGGCTGGACAACATCCTCTGGGCAATATCCTCTTCCGAAGGCTTTGCACCAATATCGACAACATAGGAATAAAGCCACAACACCTTTCCATGGGCGCTATAAGGACCTGGCAATCCTGGAAGGTGCCTCCTGCTAGAGGAAAGAGACTGCACGTACCTTTCATCCCGAACTTGGACCGCCGGCCATACTTGTTGATCATAATAAAGAGGACCACCAAGAGGACACAAGCAAAAGCTGCCAGCCCAACCGCTATGGAAACCTGGAAGGAAAAACTTGGAGTCAAGGCAGTGGAACTGGGGAGAGTAGACTGGAAATAGAGGCACCTCCCTGCCTTTCTGTAGGCTCATACCACCTGCTGCAGCCCCATGGGCATCAGCTGTGGAGGAAAATACAGCAAAAACAGAGCCCTGATACAGACTGGAAGCGTCAAGGGCTGCTTGGGATCCCTTTGTCAGCAGTGCTGGTCTGGCACCAGTTCTCCCAAGCCTCTCACCCCATGTACCTGCAGGAAGGAGGACCTCTACTCCAATGCCTGGCCTCTCCCCTCACCACACATCATGAGCTGTCATTTGCAGTGTCACTATTGTGCCCTGATGTCACAGGGCTAAAGCTATACTAACCTCAGCTTGGAATATGCAGGAGCAGAATATGCTTTAGAAAGGGCAATTCTCCCCATCCAACCATCCCTCAGGTCAAAAAACGGGGACGGGGGGGGGGGAACATAACCACAAAACAGAAGTAAACAAGTAGAACCTTCCCCCCCCCCCCCCCCCCCCCCAAAAAAAACCACATTTTTTTTCCCTAAAGCCTCCAATGGTTCCCTATTTATTCTAATTTTTAGTGGTAAATATTTATGCTATAGCAGTGTCCAAAGTCCTTCACTGGAACTGTGGTTCCAGTGTGTCAGTGAACAAGCAGAGAAAAGAAAACCTCCCTGCCCTACAGGGTTTACCAACTCAGGCTTATTTTAATATTTATGAATATTTATTGCTTCAAGTCTTTGCTCAAGATGCTTTCATTACATTGATGTAAACAACAATTTCTTTGGCATTTGTCCAATTGTTCTCCTGTACTGCGTCTTGTGTTGCATTTAAACTTCACTTCATTTTACAAAACTGTCTACTCTAATAGAAAAGATATCATTTAACCAAAAAAGTTATTTTATTGTGCAACATTCTTCCCTGCCCTTGATACATCAGCTATGATATTTTTAAATTTTTCATTTTACCACACATTATTTTCATCCCCCAGATTGTTTTCTCTGCTTTATATTTAATAATCAGCGCACATTATTACCCTGATCCCACTGTTCAAAGCTTCCACTTCAGCTATAGGAGAGTTTCAGTTGGATGAGGACTGAAACCAAGGGGAATTTTGTTTTGCTCATTCTGTTAACACTTGGTGGATTTCAATATCTTAAAACTTTCATATAGCTAGAGCAATTATATAATGTGTTATTTTTTTTTCCAAAACTTGTACACTTCTTTTTTCTCTACCTGGATTCTGTAAAAGAAAGACAATGGTGAGATCTGATAAGCCAAGGGTTTTCTTTCCTTTTTATTTTTGGCATGCCCTACAGAGCAGGAGAGAGGGCAAACTGGCATTGACAAATTTAAACCCAGCTAAATCTGAGTCCCTCACAGGGCTAGACTTAACTGTTTGATAATAGTATGAAACGCACGGCCGGCTGTTTGTTTGTTCTCTGGGTGCTACTTTCCCAGAGCAAGAATTTCTGACCTGCCAGCAGCAGCTTCACAGGATGCCTGATTTTCAAAGAGCTGCCTGGTTCCATACTGCAGACCCAAGAGGCTCACATGGTTCACATCAGAACTTTGCTTGCCCGACACAAGCCATAAAATCCTTCTGATTGTTGGCTGTCTTGAATCACAAAGGAAGAGATTTTGCCTTGCAAACATCTCAGAACAGCAGAGGTCTGTAAATACTGAGCCGTCATTAACGAGAAATACGTGCAGAACAGTTCTGGTGAGAAGAGGACAGGACTCACCCCAAAAGTGTCCTCCTCTGGTTTGTGGGTCACAGTGATGGGTGGGGTGGGACTCACTTCGTAATCACCAACTGAAACCAAAACACCAAAGAGAGGATTCAGTGCGACTCCCACAGACCTCCCAAGGCACCTGCACGCCCCCAAAGGTGGTGCCTGACCTACAGAGGGCCGGTTCGCTCCGACTGAGGCTGTGACATTTTATTTTACCAAGATCTACCATCAGAGTGACCTCCCTGTGCAATTTGGTAGAGAAAACCAGGACAATGCTGATGACACTCCAACCTTACAACCTACAACCAAGAAACATTTGGGTTCCTGGTCTGCTAAGGTGGGTGGCCTCCCACTGAGCTATCTCCTAGAAATGTACTGGGTTAAGTAGGGCTAAAATATATCAACTCCAGCATAATTTGGTCCAAAGAAACAGTTACTTGGATGGGTTTGGGAGAGGGAGAAAAAAAGGAAAAAATCTGTGGAGAAAACACTATGAAAATTCAGTCCCCCTTCTCATCTCTCTCCATATTACAGAGCATGCTGTACATGGGCTATGGTACACAAGGTCCTTCTACAGGACCTCACTCGAGGGATTTGAGCATCTCCAGGGCTTTAGAGACACCCCAAATGATCAAAACCTCCCCAGTAATCTTGCTCATGTGTGGGGAAGCCAGGGCTTTGTGACCTCAGCCTCAGCTTGCTTTTGACTCACTGATTTTTCACAGAACAAGGGGAAAGAAAATCAAAAACTCCCACAATATTCAAAGTGCAGGGAGACACTTACTTGAGACAAAGTTGTCCGTGCTCTCTGTGGAAAGGACAAAGAGAGAAGCAACACAATTAGCAGCACAGCAAAGGGAGAGCAGCCTCATTCCCAGCCCCCTCAGACACACTCTACCCCCAAGAGCCCAGGGGGTACATTTCATTTTTTGTCCTCTTGGGCAACTGTAACTGGAAATTGCAGCAGACATGTCAGCAGGACATGCCAGGGGTCAGGACTGAGTACACAGGGGCCTTGGTCTGAGATGGGAGCAGAAGGACGCTACAGCAATGCCAAAACAGAGAACGATCAGCAGCACATTGCATGGGACTTCTGCTAAATGGCTCAGCTTCCAGCAAGCGAGCAAAGCTCAGCAGACACCCGTGCTCAGCTGGATGGAGGTGAGGTAGAGGCAGATTTTGTCAGTCTTCACCCAGGGACGAAGTCCTACAGGGACAAGGACCAGCTCCCAGGGAGAACAGCCCAGCTCAGGGCAGGGGTTTACAGGAGACCTTTTCTGGGCTCCCTCAAAAGCCTACTGAATCACTGGTGGAAGCTAATAATGCCTGTACTGGATATGTATGGAGGCAGTGTCTGTCCTAGAGCTGCCTATTCCCCAAGACAGACACGCCAGCCCCTTGTGTCAGCCACTTGACTGCTCCAGACTATTCAGTAAAGCCCCTTCAGCTCCGAAGACGGCCAAGGGCTCTGACGATGAGGTCTAAAGCTCTCAGTGACACTCAGTTTACATAGCATGAGAACAACGTCAGCTCTCAATTCACTTGCCCATGTAAGAAATTGAGCCTGATATTAACTGGAGTTTACACAGCTTTGCTGGCAGAGGGCTCCTGGAAGGATGAGAAAATGCTCAGGCTGAAACACGGGTGAGGTTTGGAAGGGAAGCAGAAAGCAATCCCTAGGTGACAGACACGGCTTTCCAAAATAGGGGGAAAAGAACTGAAAAAAAAATATTTTTGCGTCAAGTCAAGCAGAAACAACTTGTCTTGGCTTTTCCTAGCAAGAGAAATAATTAATTAGGAAGAAATACTTTATTTGGAGAATTTTTATTTTTTTTAATCTAACACAGACAGTCTAATCATAAAACATTCGCTGACTCTACATTTTCTTCTTTCCATTTTTCTTTGCTGGACTAAAACTCAGCAGAAACCCACAATAATTTTTTTCCCACTCAAACCTCCCTATTTTTTGAAGCATAAAACATAACCAAGAAATTTCAGTCAACTTGACTTCTGTGAAAAGTTCCCAAAGAACTGAACAGTCATCAAGGGGGAGGTAGGCAGACCAACCTCTGTGGATTAAATAGGGAGATGGCAGCCTGTGGTAGAGATGCCAGTGACAACATGCAATGAGATTTTTACTGGAAATGGCACCAGTTTGCCCTGGGAGCTACTGTCCTTGCTCCAAGAGCCACAACATGGCAGAGAGACAGGTTATGGAATAACAGACATCTCCAATCCAGCTTGTAATAGCACATTTCTCTCCCAGCCCAGGCAGCACAATCTGGCTTTGTACCAACTAGAGGTCGCACACCAGGGGGTTCTAAAAAACACTGTCACGGGTTCTTTCCCCACGCTGATAAGCCTTCCAGATCCTGCTTTCATTAAGACTAATAATCCCATCCTGGATAGTTTTAGCAAAACTTTTGCATGTGTGAATAGCTATAGGCAATAAGCTTCCCGAATGAATCACAATAGGGAACCTTCAATTTGAGGCATTTTCTGGAGGAATCTACCTTCAAACGGGGAAATAAGCGTCAGCTGCATTGAGTGTTAATGTCAGCTTTGGCAGCGGATGGAGCAGCGAACTTCAAGCAAAGTAAATTACAGCCTGGATTGTGCTGACAGGGTCTACCAGGGCGAGGAACAGGCTGGGACTTTGGATCAAAAGAGATAAGAGAAATGGGTCATTTCTTGCTGGAAGAAGGTTCAGAGTCTGAAAGCACTCCACACCAACAACACATACAAGGTGTGGGTGAAGATGCGCCAAGGGCAATGTTTTGCTTATATTTCACAAAAAACAGATTCTCCCGGAGCCTCTGACACAAGAGGTGCTTCAAACATTAGTATGCCCTCCACATCACAGCACGGCTCAGATCCGTTTCCAAAATCAGCTCTCCAGAACAGCAGATCTGTACCCTTTTCTGGAGGTCCAGCACCTACTTAGAGCTGTCCCCATTTCACAGACGGGGAAATGGAGTCACAAAGGTGGGACCTGGCAGAGCTGACACTGCAAACCTGTGCCTCACCTCACCCACCTACAGTTCATAAGCTGCTCTTCCTTCCCGACAGCAGGAAACATAAATAGGTTGGATAGCCATACAGGGCATCATCCTTGAGGCCTGAATATAAATTTTCCACTCCCATTCATATCAGCTCATTTGTTCAATTGTCAGATCTTCAAGGCAGAGATTTGGGTTTGCATTTATGATATTTGACCTGCGGGAAAATTCTGTGTACATATATGGTGTGATATAAATAATAAATGAGACTACCATTGGTATTTTTCTATATTTAGCAAACGTCCTATTTTGTTGGATTTTCTTGGGCTGCAGGGGCCAATTTAGAGCTGCCACTTTCTCATGGCATCATTCCTGAAGGCAGCAGCACGCAGCGATCTTAACCCCATGATGGCCAGCGTGATGCTGCAAAGCCAGAGAGCAGACAAAAACCTTCCACGTTCCTACAGAGCAGACAAGTCACCACAAGGTCTCTGCTGCACCCCCAGAGCTGGATCTTCATGTCCTCAAATGCTTTTTTGCCGTTAAACTGTAAGTCACTCGGGAGCGCGCTGGGGCATTCCGAACAACTGGTTGAGAAATCCTAGCAAACTGATGCAAAGCAACTAATTGAGCTGTCGCCTTTTTTGTAGGCCTGTCAGCCTAGAATTGCTCATGTCACATTTAGAAAGAAAACAATCCCGACACTGCTGCATCCAGCTACAATCATTTCTCAAATGCAAGCTAGAAGAAAAAAAAAAAAAGATCTGCATCACTTTAGAGGGGTTTCCTTTCTTTAGCTTATAACAACAACCACATAGAAGAATACTCTCTCTCCAAACATTATCTTCTTAGGGGTCCCCAGAGCTGATCCAAAATCCAAAATAATTAACCAATCCTACACCCTTCTCCCACTGAAATCCCTAAAGATCTTAAATATATATATTGCAGAATATGTTACAAAACACAAGCATCTAAACAAGTTAATCTCTCCCCTCTCAGTGCAATTTGGACTGACTTCCACCAAAGCTCCAGATCAAATTCTTCTTCTTGATACAAGAAAAAAAAAAAAGTGGGATTTCCTGCTATTAAACTGCATTGCGAACTCAATTCCTACACTGATCCACATCAGGCCTCATTGACACGTGGCTGATGAGAACCAGGACTCCCAACATAACACCAGCTGGCAGGTTTCAGGTGAACCACGTACTCAGGGTCAAAATCTTGCAGAGCTGCTGAAAACTTGACAAAGGTAAATTTACCCGGTGCTTCTCCTGTTATACATGTCAGTTCTCATACTCCCAGCCATATACCGGATTAGATACCTGCACCTCTGAGCTTTCAATGGAGCCTGATTCTTCGCCAACTCTCTTAATTTTTGTATTGATCGCTACATTAAAAAGAGTCACGACACCAAAGCACACTTGAGTAAGAAAACAGTACTGGTCAGAAGAGCTCTCCACAGGTGACCTCTTCCAGAGAAAGGCCTCCTTGGGTTGGATTGCCTAGGCCTTCTCTAGGTGCCAGGATTACTATTCAGATTGAAAAAAAAAATGTAAAGAGAAAAACTGAATATCCTACCTGGAAAAGGCTTTTCAAGGAAATGTCCCTTGATGGTTTGGTTGGCTGAACCCAGCTGGTTGGTGGCCACTATGGTGTAGTTGCCATTGTTGTAGTGAGTGGGCTTGTTGAAGAGCAGGCAACCCTCAGAGACTTCCCCTTGCTGGTAGAACTCCATGTGGATGATCTCCGTCTCCCGGAGGACCTGGCCGTTGTGCAGCCAGTGGAGGGTGGGAGCTGGATTCCCATGCACTGCGAACGCAATGCAGTGCTCCAGGTGCAGCACCGGCTCCTCCAGGGTTAGGATGCGAGGGGGATCTAGCAGAGAGAAACATGGCAGGCTCACAGCAACCCAATACCCACGTCAAGCCTCGTGCACTGGGGAAATTAAGATTATTGAATGTGAAGCCTCCAAAATCCCTTGTTCCTTTTATTGCTCCCATGGATGTCTGCAAAGAAGGAAGACTAAGTCATGAGAACCACTCAACGCTCCTCAGCAGGAGGATCTGAACCATAACCTTGGGCTTGCAAACGGGGTTACAAATTAAACACAGGGCTGGTCCCTTCACCAGCCAAGAAATAATGAAGCTTGGAGCTGCCTGGTCCACACGCTTATGGCTGCACTCCTTCCCCCTGGGGATCACAGGGAGGCAGCCTGTTCCCATGGAGGACACCACCACATAGTGCCATCATGGTACATGTGTGTGAGGTGCCAATGGGGGATCTTCGGTCGCAATGAGCACTTTTGGATTTCATAAGCTGTAGAAGCAAGTATCCCCCAGTGGCTGCCGGCCCTTGAGGGTTTCAACTGCCTGAATATCCCAAAGGAGTTCCCACCCGTCGAGCACCCTCCAGGGGTGTTTTAATGAAAGCGAGGAGAGTAGGAGAGAGAGAGAAAAGTAGAGACACCACTTGCAATTTATTGCATATGCATCGTCTCCCCCCACACCGGGCACCCCAACAGTTCAACTGCTGCTCTGCCACTGCTTCTGAAACCCCAGTTATGACATCTAAAAACTAGGTCCCAAACCCCAAGACCAGCAAGGTATGGACCAGAAGAACAGAGTTTAGTGCAAAGAAAAAGGACACAGAGATGTAGGTCTTCCCTAAAACTCTCATTTTCCTGAGAGCATCCAGCTGCAAAGACAACCCATAAGGAAAAGCAGAAATCCACCAACTTTGACCCCATTTTTTGGAAAAAGGCCATGCATTTTTCAAACACTGAAGGTGGTAGAAGAGAACAAGGTGCAGACCTGGTGGGAGCACAGCAAAATTCTGCCCCCAGCCACCCTGAACCACATAGCCATGTCCCAGCCACCTCATTCCATTTGCAAGCCTAGATCTGCATGTGGCTTATTCACATCTTCCTGGCAAGGATGATTCAAAACAGGCATCCACCTACACACAGAAACCCAGATCTTTTTTGGCGTGAAATTGCAGCCTGAGTGATGGGTCTGGGCAACGAGAGCAGGGGTAGCAGAAACTGTCAGCAGCTTAGAGGATTACACGGGTGAAAATAGGCACTGGCATCATGCTGTTTAAGATGGGGAGGAAAAGCAGCTAAAACGCACTGCAAAAAACACCCGCCTGCTGACCTCTGAGCTGATGTCAACTTTAAATACCTCCATTCTTCAGTCCATCAATACTTACTGGGAGGAAGATGAAAGAAGAAAAGCATCTGCTCTCCTCTTTCCAATCCCCTCTGACTGCCCTGTCTTTCCAGGACCCCGTGGCTGCTGCACTGAACATGGACCACATGGGTTCACCGAGACCTGCCAGAAGCACACATGGTCTCCACTGCCTAGCAGGGTTGGGGGATTGTTGGGGCAGATTTCCAAACTACAGATTAAGGGCAAATGTTACAGACACAGCAACGTATAGTAAATCTCAGCTGCTCGAGAGCGCAAAGCTGTGTAAACTTCCTCTTAAGGTCAGGTTTGTGTTAAGTTATATTAGAAAGCACACAGAAGTTTCGCTACTTGCAGCTGAGAGTGAACGGTGGAAATCTGACACGTGTGTGTTTACACGGCGCGTGCTGTTTAACTTTGTAGGAGCAGATCTAGAAAGAAGCAATAGCATCCCTGAAATTAGAGGCAAAATTTACACTGGCTCTAGCAAGGGTGACATTTAACCTCTCACATAGCATCAGGGTGAGCAATCCCGTGTTTGTAAAGAGAGTTTTAGCCCCTCTATATCTTTTCCTCAATCTGCTAGATCTGCCAAGAGACGAATGGTGAGACAACCACCACCAGCATGGCCCTGTGGATCCTGCCTGCATAGTGCCCATTTCTGCAAGAAATTTTGCAGAGTACTGACCTTAAAAGAAATGTACAAGGACCCATCTCTGTGCTCTGCTCCTAGTTCCCATCCAAAAAAAGTGTATCACAAGTAAAAATTGGCCATGCATTCACATAGTTCCCCGGGCAGCCCTCACTCTGGCCTCTGTGTCATCAAAGCCTCGCCACAGCTACTTACAGTAGACGGTGAGTAGCACGCTGGCATTGCTCATCCCCACCACGTTCTCAGCAATGCAGGTAAGCAGGAATCCGTTGTCCTCACTGGTGACATTCACCAAGGTCAGATTGATGGCGTGAACGTTGGTCCAGTTGAGGTTGGTCTATGCATCACAGAGAATCATAGGCAGAAATCAGCATCTGGTGGCTTCCCTCCTCCCTGCTCCTGCTCCCAGGAGGTGAGGGTTCCAGTCTCCACATAAAATGCAAGAAGGGCTTGAAAATTCAAGGACAAGTAGGACCTGGGGGAGGTGAGGCATTTCCTCACCCAATTAAGTTCACCGTTACGTATGAGAAGAACTACTGGGAGGTGGAGAGCCACAGTGCTGTAGCATTGATAAACACAGCTTGTCTCTAGAACAGCTTGCTTAGCTGCCTGCTTCAGCTACAGCTATTGCAGACACCTCTGTAAACAGGTAGTTTCATTAGAGGAGACATGAGTAAAGATTCAATTAGGGAGCACTGAGATATGAAGCTATCTCATCTTCACTTTCCTGTCACATGGAGGGAAGGTTTTGCAATGCCCTTCAGATGCTTCCTAGGTTCTCATCTGGATAAGGTACAGCCCCATTTTCCTTTGGATGGGGCCATTCCACATTTCCCATTGCACTCTCCGACATCTACCTGAGCCCTGCCCTGCACGCATGGACGTGGGGATCCCACACCTGCAGCCGTGCCTCTGCCCAGCAGCAGGGCCCCTACCTGGTGCGTGTTTATGGAGTGCAGATCCGCCACCGTCCAGTCGACGTCGGGCAGCGGCGAGCCCGAGCCGTTGCAGGTTATGACAGCGTTCTCCCCTTCCCGCACCGTCAGGTTCACGTGGCTCACGCTGATCTCCGGGAGGTCTAGGAGGGCAGACACCGAGGTGCTTAGGTGCAGAGCAGCATTTGCTGCAGCCAGCCGCAGGATGTGTACACATGGACCCAAATCCTGCCAGGCTGTTTGCCAAATCAGCCCCATCACCTTGCAATAAGCAGCAAGAGGCAATAGCACAGCATTCTCCTACCAAGGGAAGGAGGGAGCATGGAGACAGGAAATAGTGGGGACTCTGGAGAAATGCCAGCTGAGCAGACCCTCCCATCAGACACTAATCCAAATGTTGTGCCCAGTTCTCATTGCCCTTCCCCTCACACAACCACGCTCCCTACCTCTTTTAGCTCCACCAAAGCTGATTTCAAGGGCAATCACCTGTGATGGCAAAGCTGCACACACTGGGAGAGGATCCAAAGTGTCCCCACCTCTAGGGACATAGCACAGAGCACCTAACACTTCAGGCAAGGACAGTGTTCCTCTGATTTGTAATAATCAAGAGATGACGACCAAGGATGCATCTTCATAAAAACCACAGCTCTCCTAATAAAAGGTGCCCTTGTTCTTCCTTGGTGGTGTCAGAGAGATTCACTGATCTATGGGGGTTCTGATTTACACACTTTCTTTACTTGCTGCCCCAACAACCAAATATCCCTGCAACATGAAATAAGACAGAGCTGGCTGCAAGAAGGGCAAACAGCCTTCTTGCGGGGATCAGTCTTTCTGGCTTCACTGAAAAGCCAAGCAAGTCAGAGAGTGTGGGAGAACAGTGGTCCCCTTCCATTGTAGGACGGCAACATCCAACATGCTGACCCAAAGACAGGACCCTCTGTGTTCCTCTGTGTCCCCTCAAGTCTAATACCACTACTGCTGGAATCACCTCTCCTCCCATCCCTGATCCCTACGTTGTTTTTTCCCCTCCTCTCTAATCCTTACAGATTATTCTTCCCATTTGTGGAGGAAATTACAGTGCTTTCTCAAATCTTTTTAGTTCATCCCCATGCAGGCACACTTTGGCCAGTTTCCAGAGCTTAGTAAAGGGACATCGTGAACTTGGGGAAAAAATCAAAAATAAAAAGTCACGCAAATCCAAACACATGCTGTTTGCCTACTACTGCTGCAAGAAACCAACCCAAATTCCTAGAACAGAGATCGATAATCGAAGAAAGAAAACCTCTGGTTGTCCTCCTTTTTTTAATCCTCTGAGTTTGACAGCTGCTAGTGTATAGACAGTTTAATTGTTCTGTTGAAGGTACACATCCTTCCCCTTACACTACAAGGAATGCTTTCCAGTAATAGCAACAGCAGAGCAAAAACTGATACCAGACAGGCAGCTGACGCATGAACAAGGTGAGGGATAACTATCGAACACACCTCATGTTGCTCCTGGGGCCACTGGACTCTGTTAATCAGCAAGAAGCAGAAAGAGACACATGGTCACTCCTGCCTCATCCCTACAGACACAGGCTTGCAATTGAAAAAGCAAGGAAAATGGATAAAGACATGTATTTCCTAGGAGAATTTTCACTTATCAATATGCCATTTCTAGGATTTGTTAGACAGAGGAAGAGCAACAAGAAACATATAACTTCTCACAACCACAGCATCGCACATTGTCAAGCAATAGCATTATAGTGAAGGAAATCCCCCAAATCCCCTGATACCTTCAGGCATTCAAACAGCAGCCCCGCGTTTACCCTGATACTCTATTTTTAATCCACAAACCACAGTGATCAGCTTCAATCATCTTGTTCTTGACCACGTGGCAAGATATTATGGCATCAGCTTCCCTAAGTAAAGGGGTCAACTGGACAGGACAGAACAGGACAGGGCTCCCTCCCGGCACGGGCTGCCCCTTACCGCACTGGGTGATGTTCATCTCCTGCAAAGGGATGACGGCTGTGTCCATGTTCATGCAGTAGAGCTCCTGGGACTGCAGGTTGGCCTCGCCCTTCTCCTGCCAGAGCTGGATCCAGCGGATGTCGCAGCTGCAGTTAAAGAGGTTCCTCTCTAGTCTCCTACAGGCAGAGAGAGAGAAACGACAGTGGGGTGGGGAAGGAGGACCAGGGAGATCTCCTGGCTCTGTGCTCCCCGGGGACAAAGGGCACCAGGGAGATGCAAAGGGCTCTTTTGAGCTGATGGAGAAACTCCTCCATGGGGTATTCTGGAGCACATGGTTCCCATCTCCTCCTGTTCCGGAGAGGATGGAGGTTGTGCATCCATGTGCTCACACACACTCCTCCCTGAACAAGGTTTTACATCTTCCAGGTCAACACACATGCACTCAACATATTTCACTGCAAGGACTGCACAGCCACGGCTCAGTCCCACAGTAACGCCACCCCGACACCCCAGGCATTCATCTCTCAGCGAAGAAGCAGCTTCACACTGCCCTAAAATACTGATTCACATCCTAAAATCCTAAATTGGTGGGGGTCCAAGACCCTGCTGGAGAAAGCACACCTCCGGCTCCACCAGCACTCAGCAAAGCTGGCAGTTCTTCTCCTGAGTACTGTGTACAAACAGAGCCTCCCAGGGCTCCAAGACATGAGCTAATGTGCAGGATATCATGCATTTTAATCAAATCAAACAGCACTGCGCTGAGACCCTGCTGACCCGGCCGGGAGAAAAGGAAAAAAGCACTGCCTTTAATGTACTTCATTTAAAACACACTTATACGTTTTATATACAATGAATGTTTATTATTATCGATTTTCCAACCTATTAACCATTTCATTTACATTTTAAAGCCCTACAGCTCCTTGTGTAGATGCAAGAAGGATGGGTCCCAATATGGGGGAGAGCCTAGTGCTCAGCCAGGACAGAGCTGCCAACCCAGGGGGCTGTCTCAGGAGAAAACCTGGACAAACAGAACTGCCCCTCACATAACTGTGAAGCAGAAGAAAGCAGGGAGCAGAGAATTCAGCACTGAAAAGGTAAGCTCGGTCACCCCAGAAAAGAAGGGCTCCTCCAAGGGTCAATCCGTTGCTCCACGTAGCATTTGGATCCCCCCATCAGACGAGGGGAAGCTGCTTTTGTGGTCTGTTCCACATGTTACTGCAAAATTCATGCTTCCTTTTACAAAATTAATTCCACTGACTAACAGGATTTGTAAACAGCCTTCCAAACACGTGCAGCTGCTGTCTGGTCTGTAACGGTACTGCAAAAGCAGGAGGAGAAGGGAGCTCCTGTCAGCACCCAGGGCTGTTGAACTTGAGGCCTAATGGTGTCAGGTTGATCCTCCTCATAAAACAAGATGTCATCTGGTTTTTATTTTTATTTTTTAGAACAAACAGAGTCAAACTTCACTTCATGCCTTTTTATTTTTGCATTCCTTCCCAAAAACAAGCACCTAAGCCTTCACAATACAGGTACAAGGCCTAGACAAGAGACTTGAAGGCCAAAGCACTACGTTTAACGGGCCAGAGCAGACTGGCACAGCAATTTGGTGGGATCCAGATGACGAGGCACTCTCTCCACACTACCATAGGTACAGTCAGTGCCTTGCACAGGCTTCAAAGCTTCATTACAGCCCCAAATCCAGAGCCCACAGACCCGATGTCAGCACTGCCAGCAGGGCAGGAGCAGGGGACGTGGTCAACATTACAGGACAGCACATAAACAAGCAGGAGCTCAGCTGATGTTAGATCAGGTGGCTGGAGACCTACCCAGGACCAGGCAGGGAACAGTGGGAGCTTAAAGGCACTGGGGGAGAGATTCTGCTCTGCTACAAATATCCTCACAAAACGAGGCTGCCGGGAGAGCCGCTGTCACAGCACTGTAAGTAAGAGGAGGCAGCCTTCCCAGCCCATTGCTAATTCATGAAGGGCCATGAATAATACAGGAGGAGCGTGCTTCAGGGCAGAATTTACCCACAACCTGCCCCAGCACCAGTGATGTAACTCACTCTAATCGAGGCCCCCACAGGGGCTTTTGCACAAATTAACTCCCATCACTGGCTGGACATGCCAAGTGCCACCGGCTGCTGGCATGGCACCTCGGTGTGAGTGCACTGTGGGTGTCTAGATGTGCATACAGATGCGTGCACCAATTTTCTCTCACATGCTTGCAAAAGCACACTTGACACATGGAAGATGCCTTTCCTCCTTGCTTGGAGCCTTCCCTACCATGATGGCTGGCTCTCTAGAGAGGTCTACAGGGATTTCAGTGCTCAGTCTGCCCTGGACCTGCCCCCAGAAATGAACCCCCACCTTTCTTCTTGGACCTCATCAGTGTCCCAGCCTTGTGGCATGCATGGCTCATTAGGAGCTGCAGCCCCTTCCAACCCTTTCTCCTGCAATTGCTGTAACATATTTGCTCTTTCCTGCTGCAGATTTAACGAAAGCTAAAAGCAAAGGCTGGTCAGAGGCTGGGCTAATGAGCACACGACAGAAGCGAATGAGGATATAGCTCTCCTCAAAGACCACGTTGGCAGGCCTTGAACCATTCAGTCACCCCCAGCCAGCTTGGTCACCTCCGTTCCAGCATACGACAGAAATGAGTAAAAGCCTCCCCACTGCCTGTGACCCTCTGCTTGCAGAGATAAGCACACCTCCCCTTCCCTGCAAAGAGGAGAAGCACCTCAAGGAGCTTCCACCACGTGCTGTAAGGCACCACCACCACCCAAAGCTGAGGGACTTCGCACATGAAGCAGGTTTTTTTTAGCTCGGCAGCTAACAAAGACACACGCCCTGTCCCCTGTCTCATCAGCTAAAACAAAGCTGTCTGCAGCTAGAGCCTCTCGGAGGGCAGCTGAGATCGCTGCCACACTTGTGCTGTCTGTTTTGATTCACATAAAGCTGCTGCCGAGGTTTCGCACGCTCGCAATTAAAACGCTCTCCTACCTCGGGACTCAGCCTGCTTCCCCGAGCTGGAGAACCAAAGAGCGCCCAGCGGGGAGAAAGCAAAATCTATTTTCATTTTCCATTTCTATTTATTTCCCAGAGCCAGTGCTTCTCGTGGGGGTGCAGCCAGACTTGTTGTTTCCAAAGCTCTTCCAGAAAGGGAAGGGCTTAGATAGGGAATGATGCGCGGTGTCCGACAGCTGAATTAGCTAAGGCTCATAGCGTGTGAGTACTAACCGACCAGCTCCAGCTCTATTAGTGTGACTGTTGGTGGCAATAAGTTTTTAAGCTAGAGGCACATTAAATGTTAAGTCAGGCTCGTAACAGAGATGCTGCTGTACCCCATCCCTACCAAAGCCTCTTGCTGTAGTGTTGCAAAAACCTTCTGCAGGGCTTGCCGGCGGGGACTGCTCGTGATAGAAATGGTCCGGGCAGAGCAGCGAGGTGTTCAGGACTACGGGGTTTTAGACAACCAAGGAGGTAATTGGATCCAGAGTCTTAGGTCTTTCCGGGAAGGAATTTCTTGAAATATCAGCCTTAAGCTCTCAGAGGAGATGACAAAGGAAGCCAAGGACATGACAGAGGAAGCCAGCTGTGACTTGTGGATAAGAAAGGCTCTAAGCCCAATGTTTATGAGCTGTTGCAAGTGTCAGATGCTTCCCTGCGCACACAGAGCTTCAGGCTTTGCAGAGCTGTGTACACACTGGCTTCAGCCCTGCCGGTCAAGGTCAGCCCGTGCCGTGGGAATTGGGGCTGGAAACCATTCCAAGCCCCGCTTCTGGCCAGGAGGAGGAAGAGATAATATCCTTTGGAAGTGTGCCTCATTTTTGCCATCCCTTCTTCAGTGAGTCAGCAGGGGACAAGCTCAGCTCTGTTCAACAAGAAAAACTCTGCTTTAAAGTGTTATTTTTCCTAGCTCGAGATGCCTCGAAGGCAGCCTGGAGGCTGTTTTGAGCCCCAGATTCACAGCCACCTGCCCCTCTCATGGCGTGGCACAATCTTCACATGGCATGAACTTCATGTTAGCCTTCTACTCTCGCCTCCATGAGGGGCTTTGTCCAGCTGCACGTTCCCTGGCACACTCCATGTCATACTGCTGAGGCTCTTCTCCCAGCACCCTGCTGGAGACAATCCTCCCATCACTTCCCTTCCCACCCGCTCCGAGCTGCACATTGAGGTTTGGCCTCTGCTGAAGTCCTGGGCCACATGTTCCACCTCCCTCCCAAATTCTGGAAGCCTCCTTGGAGCTCAGCATGCCAAAAAGCTGTCTTCTACTCATCCATCCTCTGCACTTCTAAAAAACTAGAATACAATAAAATATGATATTTCTACTTTTGCACATCCTTTACCAATTTCTCTCCAGCTTGGGGATCCATTTATCCTCATTAGCAGCTGTAGCGCTCAGGACCACGTCCAATCAATGAGAGAAAACAATTCTTTACCTTAATTCCCAGCATCTTTACGTGAATGATTATTCAGAGCACATAGCTCAAGCTACACCTCCATGAGGTCTTCTCTGCAAAGCTCAGCAGTTTCCTGGCCCTGGGAAGGATGCTGCAAGCACATCTCCATGCCACATTAACACCAGCTGAAACCTTCCTCTTCTTTCCTGCTCTAGGAACCAGCATCACCTCGTTATCCTGGTTGTGCCCACACCACCTGTGCTCATGTGGAAGAAGGGCCCCTGGCGACACGGAGCCCAGAAGGAAGACGTGACGGGAACTAGCAGTGACAAAGCATTTCTTCAGAACACCACCGACCCGACCAGGCTGTGGCTCCCGCTCAGCAGCGGCAGGCTCTAAGCCTGTACCTCTAAGCTGATCACTTGAGCCCGTGCCAGGGGGTGGCGTGCCAAGAAGCCTGTCAGAGCACGATGGCAGGAGACGTCCAGACGAGTTGGGCGCTGCCAAGCCTCTTCAAAGGAAATGCTGACACCACGCTTCGTGACAGAGCTGCTGTCCCACTCCTCTCCTCTTCCTATCAGCCGGTCCCATGACCTCCCAGGTTCCTACCCACGTTACTCCTTTCATTAATCAGGGCTCGTTATCGCTGAGAAAACTGCTCCGAGCACAGCTCCGATGGGAGCCAAATCGTTCGCTTCGTTTCCGTTTGCCAGGCTGCAGATTCCTGGCCCCAAGTGACTCTGCTGACACACAGTGAAGCCACCAAATTCCTTGCCAGCATCAATGGCGTGGCTCAACGTGGAGGCATCCTTCATCTGGTGGGGACAAGTACACTTTGCTGCCCAAACAGCACCATCTCAATTCCCCTTGGGCTGGTATTGGTCTTTTGAGCCTGACTTGGAAGACCTGGGGCGTGCCCAAAGAAACAAGATCGATCCAAGTGAAACAAAACCACAAAAACAAGCTATGTTGGAAGCATCCCCATCAATTTGCAGGATCACCGCTACCCCAAGCCCTGCCGGTGCCTCTCGCCCAGGACCACAGCCCCATTTGCTCCTCCACAGTTCCTGGGTAGGAACCATCAATCTGAGTTTTGCCAGACAGAGCAATGACAAGAAGTAAAGGTCTAAGCATACAAATGACTCATGCTATTACACTTGAAACCCGAGCCAGGCTTTAAAGAAATATTTGGGGTTGTAATCAGCGAGAGGACAAATCCCAGATTCAGCATTTTAAGTTTGCAAGCCAGACTCCCCAATAGAAGGGCGTTTCTCTATTTCTAATATCACTATTAGTATTTTTCATTTAACAATTTGACAGAAATAAAATACACTGCAGTAACACCGGTGATAACACACTTACTCCCACTTGAAAGACTGTCTTTATTCCTTCATAAGTCACTTCTGGCTTACAGCTCTATTGATCATCAGCGAGGATGAATGGAGCTTCCCAGGATCCTCTGGGAGAAATCCTACATATATATATATATATATATATATATATTTAGTCCCACCAAACAACTATTTCTAAAATTCAACAAAACAGGTCATCAGGGCAACGCTCCATTGATTTCACGTCCACTTTTTCCTCGAGCACAGCACTGAACGCTCCATCAATAATTCAGCAGGCTGAAGGGCTCTGCTGCCCCAGGGGAGACCCCATCTCATCACCCACACGGGAGCGGGGAGGCACCTCGACTGCTAGAGACCGAGGGAGTCATCCACCTAAAAAGCAGGGTTGTCTTCTAAAGAACGGCCGGCAGCTAAAGAAATACAGCTGCTGTTACCCTCCAATAGACAAGGACCAAGTCTTTGGGAAGATCCACTCAAAATCTGGCCCAGTGAGTATTTCTAGAGTATTTCTAACCTTTTCCCAGGGTCAGCCAGCCATTTACTACCCCCGGAATGACTTGTTCATCATCCTGACGTTAATTAGCCAGCCCCTACGAAGTTAAAAGAGAAGCAGTTCTGCTCCGGTGCTCGCGTAGCCAGGGAATCCTCCCAGGGAAGGTGCTGCCCACTGGACTTTTAGGTAATTATTCACGGGCTTCAAAACAGCTCTATATAAAGATCCTTTCTCCTCTCAGCCTCCCTCTTCTCCCAGGGGGTACCTCTGGGATGGGACTTACAGTTCGAAGAGCCGCAGCGTCTGGAAGAGTTGCCATGACAGGGTGGTGAGCCGGTTACCAGAGAGGTCTCTGAAAATTAACGGGAAAAAAGAAGTCACCGTAAATAATTCCCCCTGCACATAACCCTACTGCCACTACAGAGCCTGTCATCCTCTGCAGGGCTGTCAAACAGTTTAGGACCTAACTCTAGGTTTCCTAATGAGAGATTTTAATGAGGATGAACCTGAATGGAAGTTCTCTTTTTATTATTTTTTTTACACCCAAAGGGAAAAATGGTTTGTATCCTGCTGGAGTGTTAAAATAATAATGAAAACAAAAAGATTTGTCTGATTCTTGCCCACAAATCTGAAGCTCAACCAACCGTATGCGGAAAGAACAAGCCTAATTTTGTAAGTCGAACAAAAAGTTAAGTACAAACACCGTGTTAAAAATATTAACGACCGGGTTGAAGTGACAGAACTACGATTACCCAAGGCATCATCACACAATACTTAGTGGCTGTGCATTAGAAGCATCCCGTTCTGGCTGTTTGCACCCAGGGGCGTCACCGCCACAGCAGCTGACAGCTCCCTGTCCCTTCCTCCATCTGCCCAAACTTGCCAAAACATAAATCTCATCAAAATCTTAAAAACATAAACCTCATCTACCCGGGAGAGCTTCGTGACCTGGTGGATATCGCCTCTTCGGCTGGAAGCCAGAGAGGATAAAAGAGTGCAAAAGGAACCTGAGAAGTACTAAAAGCAAAAGAGAAGAGGTGTTTTTTGGGGCAGGCTAAGCAGGGAGGAGGCAGCCACATGAAGAGAGAAGCCTCAGGTTGCCAGCAGGGTGAGAAGGAGTAATGAAATCAGGCAGCCTTTGGGGGAGCAGGGGGGAGGGTGGCCACATGTGCTGGCAAAAACCCAAATCCTCCCATGTCTGTGTGAGCATCCAGAGCTCCAGGAAACACAGGAGGGGGCACCTTGCATCCTCCTTCACCAATCGCAATCCCATCCCCATCAGCTCCCTTCCCATCACGCCCCATCCACCACCACGTGCCCCTGCAAAACCCAGCTCCCAAATTCTGAATTTAGGAACTGCTGCAGCTCTCACACCAAAGGCTCTTCCTGAGCCTGGCAGACACCAGCCCAAGCACCCCGATGGCACGGTGCTGCATCATTAAATCCTGGCTCTGCCTCGCATCAGACTACCCTGCTGTGTAAAGCCCCGCAAACCACAGGTTCCTTACTTCACACGACCGAGATCCCACCATTCCTAAGGCTTTAGACAAATTGCTTCCAGCCACCAACAAAGTTTAGGAAGGCAGCAAAAAATAGCAAGTGATGTTAAGCAGAAGAAAAATTAAAAAAAAAAAAAAATCACAGAACTCCTTCCTTTATCCACCCCGGAGCACTCGGCACCTGGGAAGTTTGCAAAGACAGATGAAAAGTAGGAGGGGAAGGAGCAGCTCGCTTCTAGAGAAAAGTGAGACAGTAAACTCCCTCCCCCTACACAGGGAGAAGAAAGAAGCGTAAAGGGGATGCAGGAGAGACAGCAAGATGTGGGAGAGAGGCAGAGATGCAGAGGAGGGAGTGAGTCTTGCTAGAATGTCCTTTCTCAAAGGTCATGTTTTGCTACATTAGGCAGAAATGTCAAGAGAAAATTGGATTCTGAAAGAGAAGAGAAAAAACAACAGGCTTTCCACGCAAATAAGGGAATCAAAAATAGCATGATCATGTTATTACAATTTAGGGCACAGAGAGATGGAGAAAGGAAGCGCCCTCACTAATGCAGGCAGCTTTGCCAGGCAGATGCGCTCCGCTTTTCTCCTCCGCTCTCTGCAAACCCGTTCCTAGCACCCACCTGCCCCAAAAAGCCACGACCCGCAGCGAGGGTTAGGGGCAGCGGAGGAGCATCTTCATGCAGACGTCTGCCCCTGCCCTAGCAGGGTTGGCACAGCTTGATCTGACCATGGGACAGGTCAGGAACGATGCACCAGCAGCTCTGTGTCAGGGCAGGCAGGACACGGGCAGGGAGGAGCGCGTTTGTCACCCAGACACGCCAGACACCTTAAAATGTCAACAAGGCCCTCGTAAAACGGCCCCTGGTATTAGCGTGGAGAGAGAAACACATCGTTTAGGTTGCAAAGGCAAACACTGGAAAGGTCAGGAATGCCAGGACCGGGTGTGCAAAGGGTCCGTCCACTGGCTGCACGGACATGGAGCTGCTGCAGAAAAACCTCCCCGCCCAGCCCCGATCTCTCCCCAGAATAGATCCATCCCCTGTGCCGGATGGGGCAGGTTTCCTGGGGAAAATAGCGTGTGATTATGTAATTAGAGACGGTATCACAGTACATGCAGACGAGGAGATTAAATTACGGCTCCACGGGTGAACGAAGCTCTGGCATTTTGTAACTCCTCTTCGGCGCTCGCAAGGTTCCCACCGCGCTCTAACCTCAGCCGTGCGCACCGAGCTTCCCAACATTTGTAGGACGTAGGAGAGGAGGATTAGGGGAAGAGCAAGACCTTCCCCAGCTGGGACTAGCCCTCTCCCACCTCCAGTTGCTCACTCTGCTTGGAAGGCCAAAAGTCCATTATCGCTTTCATGTCCCCAACATTTCCAGTGACCTGAGACCGCCTTCCACTCATCACTCTCCAGCCACCCCCAAACACTCCTCAGCCCCAAACTCCTCACCCATGCCCAAATTTCTTACAGTCTTCCCAGCCTCTGCATCCTCCCATCCCAGTGTCCCAATAAGAGCTGATGCCCATATCTCCCCCAGCTGCTCCCAAAAATCCTTTGCCAAACTTCTCCCTCCAAGTGGATCAAAATCTGTTCTGCCTATGTGAGACCCTGGAGAAATAAAGCTGGGTGCCACAAGGCTGGGAAGTGTGGGTGTCACACGAAACTCAGGCAACTTACCTGGGAACACTACAGGAGTCTCCAAGCAATACCAGAGGGATTTTTTTTTCTCGCTTTTTAATTCGATTGAATTTTGGCACACACATATGGGGAGAGCAAAATTAAGTCTTTCCTGCAAAGCCTGCTCCTTAACGAGCAGTATTCCCCCCTCCACAGGAGGGTGCAGGTGCTGGGACAGAAGCATCACCAGTGTTTTCTGGCTTGAGCCAAACAGCCCATTTCCCCCATTTACCACCTGAACAGCTTTTATTTGAAACTAGAAAGAAACCATTAAAAAAAAAAAAAAGCCTTCAGCCAGGAGCAGACACCCAACACAGAAAACTTCAGCCTGAGCAATTAAAATTTGGCAGTTGCAGGGAAGTGGAAGCAGTCGTGGAGCAGAGAGTGCCAGACAACCTTTCTAACAGGCTGTGCATCAGCTCCACCTGTAATAAAATCTGGCACGTCACGAGCCGAGGAGACACAGGGGGAGAGGAGCAAAACGCCTTCCCCGCGTATTTCACGGCGGCAAGCACGAGCGTGCCTCGGGACGGAGCTGCCATCAGCACTCCCATAACGCTGTCAAGCTGCTGCTTTGCCATGGGACGTGTTCTCCATCACTCACAAGACACCATTTCCCCCAGGGCAGCCTGTAGAAAGAGCTGCCAGGGGGCTTTTTGCCTCCCGAGGAGGTCTCGAAGCTGCAGGGAGGGACACGAAAGAGGGACCTAGACCCATGTAGCCCTGGAGCAAGGGGACTCGCCTGAATGAGGAAGCAGCGTGTTCTTCTTTTCCCTCAATTACCCAGCTGCCAAAAGAGTTCCCACTATTAAAGCCATTTTTATTCAGCTAAATTAAGCCGGATGCCTCATTAATGACACCAACAAGCAAGAGCCCCTGTAATTAAACTGTAAGCTATATTATATGGTTCAGCCCGACACGGTGGCAGAAACGCTGCTGGGGAGGGACTCTCCTCGCCTGTCCCTCCTCCACTCGCCCTTATTTCCAACCTGACACATTTTCTCCTGCATGGGACAAGTCTTCCACGTATTTTAATAACACGGTGCTGCTCTGGAAGTCCTGATTGTGGGATTCACTGTGCGGAGCAGCTGGGGTTGGAGGAACTCAAGCAACAGCCTGGCACAAATTTGAGGTGAAAAGTACCCCCCTCAGCTGCCCTCCCCAGCACGGGACATGCCAGTGGCACCACGCCGACTCCTTTGGTCCCTCCAGTGCCCTGGGCACCCCGTCCGACACAGGGGGGGCTTCCCATCATCTCACAGCTCGCTGGGGATTTGGCTCAGTACAGGTGGTTGCAGGAGAGGACAAGGATGGCAGCTGGAGGTATAGGGGTAGCTACATCCAGGCTTCATCTCTGCAGCAAGCAAGGCACTGAAATTTTGGGTTTGAAACAGCAAAATGCTGGAGAGTCACTCTGGGGCTTACCCGTCTCTGGCAGATGACTCCAGTGACCTCTAAAAGCAGCACCACATGCCCCAGCTCCTGCCTTCCCTGTCACCCTCCCTCCCTTCCCTGTGTAGTAAGCAGCTTTATTCGTTAAGGGAAAAAACAAACTGTCTTTTTTTTAATGAATGTGCTAAAATTACCCCAGCAAGTCCCAGAAGCTGTGGAAGTAGGGGCCTCACCACAAGCCAGGCTCTGCAGACATTGGGCTCAACTGAGATCTCTGACGGCTCAGCACCAAGCCCCAGCAGGACACACCTGAGGCAGAGCCCACAAAAGTACCAGGCAATGCCAAGCACACCCAGAAAGCAGGGTTAGGCAGGGCAGGAGCTGCCCAGGCTCCAGACAGAGTAAAAAAGCTTCCAAGCTTCAATCTTCCCTTGGGAGCTCAGACACCGCAACTCCCTCCTTGCTCACGTCCACGGCACTGTGCCACGCTCCGTGAGGCACCTGACCTCGCACGGTGCATCCCATCACATTATCTCATTCACCCCAAATTACTTCTTGTTCTAAGGCTAGAGACAGAATTTGCAACAGTCTCCCAAACTCAAAGCCTCCTCCATCAGAGGAGAGCAGAAGACCCTCATCGGGGAGGCAAGGAGAAACCCTGCCACCCCGAGCGCGCGTCCCTCCCCACCTCCTGCTTACAAGATCATGATTTGCAAATCCCGAACATCACTGAAACAGGATCGAAGGAGGTGGAGAGAGGCCGCTCCTCCACATTGTTCTTTAAACAATAGCATTAAAAAGCAGAAGTAGCAGAGCAGGGCGAGGGCGTGCGGCACCACGCCTCTGCCCCAGCTCCGCGGCACATCTGCCTCGCCTCCCACCGCCCCTGCCAGCGCGGCCAGCCCTCTCCTGCTGCTGCCTCCAGCCCGGCCCAAGCACTTTCAAGGCCATCCCCGACCCTGTGATATCTCCACACCCTCCAAGTCATCTCGTCAGAGGCATGTCCCAGCTGCACTAGGCTTTGTTTGGAGGCACCGTCCCTCAGAGCTCGTTGTTGTGCACGGTTTTGGTTCAGCACACGGTGCAGATGGGAGCAGCCACCAGATGTGGGTAATAACATCCCCCGTGCTCCGAGGCGGATCAGATGCAGGGATCCGGCCCTCCCGACTACATTTGTTGTGTGCTGTTTACACTTGCTCTTCTCTGCAGACATCTGGGCTCTCCCAGGACTCGAGGAAAGGTTAAAAGCTAGGTCAGCCCTGCAGTCGCTTTCCCTCTGCCTGCCAGCTTCCCCGCAGGGCAGAGTCCAGCAGCATCCACAAAATCCACAAAACATGCGAGGCTCCCGCTCAAGGAAAAGAAAATTAACATGCAACAGGCAACAACCCTTCCCCCTGGCTGTCCTCCTGCCACCGAGGTATCCTCAGGGATGTTTTGACCCCACCCTGCTTCTTTTCTCCCAACCTGTAGTCCTCCTAGGCCTGGAATATAACTCTACAATGGGTTTTTCTCCTGCTTTGACACACAGAAACGATATTGGAGATTTGTACTGATTGAGAAAAAAAAGGGTTGCCAGCCGACAGCTCCAGCAAGGGGCTGGGTTTATCCTGCCTGCTTGCTTCACGTTGCGTGTTTCTTCAAGACAGAAACAGCAAGCGACGGGGGAATGCCTCCTACTCACAGGTTTCCAGCAGGCCCAGAGGAAACCAGACGGCTGCAGGAGAGAAAAACCACCCCGCTGCGCGGAGACACGGCACAAGGAGACAGCACGGGACTGAGAACCCTTAACGGGCATTTCCCAGAGAGGGGCTGGGACAGCAACGAGGGCCCTTCAGGTCCTCTGAAGAAAGCAAGGGGTACAAAAATGAATATACACACATACACACACCTATATCTCCCAGCAACAGCAAAACAACAGGGCATAAGGCGGGCTAAGCTCTCGGCAGACACTGCTAAATGGTTTCCAATTAATTAACTGATTACATGATAGAACAGAAGGGGATTCAAGTGAGAGCTGTTGACCTTTAAGAATAATTAATATCATCAGGATCGCAAAACTTGTCCAAGAAAAATAATTAGGAAGATTCTAATATTGCCTCCAAAGCCAGGCTGAAGGGGGAGAGGAAGGTTCTGGTTAATTTGCAAGCACATTTCTCAAGTATTTCCTAGCAAACCCATTTCTTCTTTATATTTACTTCCTGTAGAACCAATGCAGGCATATTTCCCTACCCCATTAAACCCCGCCCTTCTCTCCAGACCCCTTTTTCCATCATTTTTCCATACCTCACCCCTTGGCCACATGGATCCAGCATGGGAAAAGGGCTGGAGAGGCCCAAAGCCAAGCGGGAGCCACAGCAGTGAGCTGCCTGGGGAAGGCCTCACAAACACCCTGCAAGGATTTTGCAGGAGCAGCCAACGTTTCTTGTGAGGGAAGCATCAAAAAAAAGCCACAGCCTTGGAACGAAACCCACCTTTGTAGCAAATAAATAAGTTTCCTTTGCTGCTTATTACCGTTCCAACTTCTGCGGCTTGACACTTCACTAAATTATAGATAAAAGGAAAAATGGTCTTCCTGGGCTCAGGAAAGGCGGCGGCTGCCAAAGAGCCATGTTTACAGCAGCTAATGAAAAGAGAGCTGCCATTAGCCCCCAGCACTCACCCACCTCCCTGCTGGGGGCGGCGAGGTGCCCGCGTCCTCCTGTCTGCGGGGAGCAGAGGCTGGACTCTGCGAGGGCGCAGAGCTGGGGGCACGGGGCTGCGCTCATGGGGGGAGGACAGGCTGCAGGGCTGGGGACCGCGCTTCTCCACAGGGACCACGCTGTCTGCCAGCAGAGCCGGCAGCTGCCTCCCCTGTGCCGTGTGGAGGCTCCTGGCCGCAGCGGGAGGCGAGGCCGACACGCTCTCGCTGCGCCCCGTCAGCCAAACCCTCAGCCTAGCAGACAGACAGCGCCGAGCAGGGAGCTGCCTCGCGCCAGGCTGCTGCTTCCCCCCGGGGATCCGTGGGGAGCAGGGAGGCAGCAGGTGCCTGAGAGCACACCTGAGCGCGGGCGTAGCCTTTTGGAGTGGAAATGCTCTTTTTTGCAGCTGCTGAGCGCACACACACAGGGGAGAAATGGGCTGAGCGGAGACTTGCCTACACCTACACCCGAGCCTTGGCGTGATGCACCTCGTCGTGGCTCTAGGCACACCTGGCTCAGGGCAGCAGGGGGCTGTTGGTGGCTAAAGGCAGCCAGATCCTGCTTATTACAGCGCTCAGTTATAGCCATGCCAAAAGCAGGAACATGTTTTGTCCTTGGCAATTAACTCTGTCAAAAAAAAAAAAAAAAAAACTCACAAGAATATTTTTCATGTTCTCAATACATCTCGTACTTAAAGAGGAGAAGTATCTTTCCTCCACCCTTTATCTACAAATATTGGTCACCGTGAGGAGTATTTTTAAATGAAAAACATAATCACCACGAAGCACAGAGTGCTTCAGACTGCAGCAGGCATTCCTTCATTATTCTGAGACAGCAAATTGCCCACAATTATCAACAGGCACAACTGGATAAAACAAACATTTAACCAAGCCCCACGAGCTGCGGTTGCAGCGAGGCTGGATGGCAGCTCTCTAGTAAACTCAGCCCCAGCCAGCTGCCGGGTAGCAGTGCTGCAGGATGATTCCACTCCTGCTGCAGAACAAAGCCGGTGCCAGGAGCCACTGCAGTTCAGAAAGTTTATATTGCATCTGTCAAACAGACATCTCGGCAGCCTCGCTTCGTACGGAGGGAGGGACAGAAGGATAAAGGTGTCGCTGGCGAAGGAACCAGGCTGGGCTCTCCTCGGTGGACTCACACTGGATTGTTTTGCACAGCTTGCACACAGCCAGGCGTGCACTGCCACTGCTCCCCTCGCTGCCCTGGGGCTGGAAAAGGAGGGAGGGGATGCAAGAGAAAGGAAGAGGAGGCAGGGAGGCCATGCTCCAGGTTGGAGCTGAGAGAGCGGCAGGGAAGCCAGGAGGCTTCAGGGCAGGCAGGGAGGCCGGGTGAGAGGCAGAGAGGCCTGGGTGCAAGCAGAGAAGCAGGGAGGGCCAGGAGGCTGCACTCAGTGCGCCTGGGGCTGGTTGGAGGCAGAAGACAGGGTTGGAGGCAGGGAGGCCTGAAAACCTGGAGGCTGAAAGGCCCGGTTAGAGGCAGAAAGGCCAGACATGGGCTGGAGGCTTGAAGCAGCAAGGCTTGGCCACAGGCAGGAGGATCTGGGTAGGAAGGCAGGAGGCCAGGGATGGAGGCCGGAGGAGCGGAGGGCGGTGAGGTCGGCCCTGTCCGTGGTGCTGAAGCACGGCCGCACAGAACACGCCGCCCGGGGAGGCCGTGCAGACACATGGCCTCGTGGCTCCCCGCACAACAGAGGACATCCAACACACTCCCTGTTCAACCCGAGGGTCAGATCTGCCCCTCAGCTTCCATCCTCTGGTCACCCCCAGCTCCTGGCAAAGACAGACTTCACGCTCCTACGTCAACATCCCAGCCTCATCAACATCCCAGCCCCTCGCACCCAGTAATTCACAGCTCGTCCCTTCACCAATACAAGGAGAGTTGGGGCTGGTGGGAAACTTCCCCCCTCCCTACGTTTTTCTAATAAAGTTTTATAATTCCAATAAAACACACGACTGCCTAACTTATGACATTTGAATTCTTGCCTAGTCACACACCATCATGAATTAATGTCCCATCATTCATGCCCTGTCGTGTCTTATTGCTCAAATAACATATGATTTGAATGTTTCTATTTTTCTGCCCTGGTGCTTATTGCCTGTACATCAAAAACGGAAAGTCATCCCTGCAATCAGCCTGTTAGAAAACCAGTGTCATGGAAAGAGAAATCCCAGGTGAGATCATTTGTATGGTCACACAGCTTTCACTCATCCTGCCATGACTGTTCTCTCCTCCTCCCAGCAGCTTTCCATGCCCTCGGGTCCTTTCTGGAGAAGTTCCTCCTCCCTGCGTAGTAACTCTTACATTGGCCCAGGAAAATAAGATATATCTTATACCACATCTAATCAGCTGAGCCCCAGCATTTGGGGAGAAAGCAAAAGGAACAGCCAGAGGAGGTTTCTGGAGTGCCTTCATTCTCCAGTGACCCCAGGAGCCTAGGAACAAAACCTGGTCATTGTCACCCCCAAGTTACCTGGAATCAGCTCATTGTGTGCGGCTGGTTTTCTCTTCTGAAAGATCAAAAGAGATGGGGTGAGGCTTAACTACGAAACAACTACACCTCTGCCTCAGGACTGCATCCAAGAGGAATTTTTGGCGTCTCTTTGAAGGGAAGCTCACAACAAGACGTGTCAGGCTGTTGTTGCACAACGAGGACTATGTCACAGAGAATGAGCACCTCCCCAAAAAAAACTGTACATTTAGAGTTCACTTCTTACCCCATCCTGAAATACTTTGCCCCAAACCTGAAATAAGGCTTGTAAAGAGACCAGAGAAATCCCCCATAACAAGAAACAGCTGGGCAACATCTTTCAAAACATCCCCAACATCATCTGCAGCCTTTTTAAAGGAAAGAAAGGTAAAACAGACACATTCCAGAACTGCAGTCTCCCCTTTCACACATCTGCCAGAAGACAACTGGTCAATCTTCAGAAAGGGAAATAAATCCCACAGCCACACAACACAGCTAGAAACAACATTTCAATATCTCAAAGGAAGGAAGAAGGGCCAAAGCCAGAGCAAAATCCTGAGAGTCCAGGTACTAGAGTGATAGGCACAACATAAGAACCTGAGTAAGCAACAAATATTTGTGATAGCGTTACTATAACTCATCTTACATTGCAACCACATCCCACAATTCAAGGCTGGATATCACTAGAAAGCATACCAGGTGTTATGCTGCAAACAGATCAAATAAAAGTAGAGAAAGCAAATGTTGTTATTCCAGGTGGAGAATTAAGGCAGGATAAATCCTACCCAAGGATGCGCAGTACTTGAGTTAGAAAGTTTCTTTCTCAGGTCCCATTAGTGTATAATACACAAACTCACTGTTCCACCTCCTATTTTAATGCAATAAACCTTGTCCACAGCTCATTGAAGCAGCCTGCAGTCAGAAATCCTATACCCAGCCCTCCGAACGCAGGTCAAATGATTTCAACCCAGCCTGAAGGAAAGCCACAGTCCTGCAGGGACCTGGGCTCTCCTCTGGCCTTGCACAGAATGACTGATATAACCCAGAACCTGCCTCTGCTGCTGCAGGAAAATGAGTAGCTGCTGTTAACTGCCTATCAGTCACCTGCGGTAACAGCTGGGAATAAACACGCCATCAAACCCACCGCTGGTGATTAGCATAGCACTGCGCTCATCCAGGGTACAGAGCAGGCGGGGATTCAGACAGGAAAGTTTATGGAAGCAGAGGAGACGCTGCTGTTTATTTTAGTGACTGCACTATAAGTGAGCCCATCACTTTATAGAAGAACTAGAGAGACATGAGGGAAAACGCCTCCAAGTAAATCACAGCACGGAGGCTTGCTCCAGGAAGGCATTCGGGCAGTAACATCTTTAGAGTGCAAGCTGGAATCAAATGGTAACCAGACTGTCTGCTTGGAGTAAGGAAGGAACATTCAGCTAACAGAAATGAAAGGCCATTTAATTTTTTCTCATATTACTTTTTTTTTGCCTAGAGTCATGGGAAAAAAAAAAGTTCCTATTCAGTCCTCTGCAAACGCAAAATAAAACACAATAAATTATCAAGGAGCTGGTTTAGTTAAACACATTTTACTTCATACTCCCAGCGAGCTAAGAGCTCACATATAGTCATTTACTGTGCCCCAGCTGATACACAGGCCTTGTTAGACTGCAGTAGCTTGAGAGTACAGAAAGGAAATCATAAACAATTAACACATGACAGTTTGGATTAGGAGGAGACTGCCAAGATGAATACGAGCGCAGCGTAGTGATGAAAGGACAGAACATGGAGAAGTCATCAGGAAGACAGAGAAAGGGTAATCGTACATCCAGAACCAAGCGATGGATTGCAAGCAGTCAAGGGTGTGGAGTTGTTTACAGGAAGAGAGTAAAAGGAGAGAATTTAACTCTGCCTCCTATCCACGAGTGGCTCTTTTAGAGCCAGGCAATAGATCATTAAACACAAAGCACAGGAAAACGACCCTCAAGCCATGACTGAGAGGGAACGGTGCTATACTTGCAATGATTCAAAGTCTGATATTTTGTTTATTTCTTTATTTAGTGTAAGATCTCGATCGAGCTCCCAGACGCACAGAGCAAGGAAGGTGAACCTTGCCAGCCTTGCAAATCTGTTGCCTGCAGCATGCGGGCCTCAGCTGCTGGAAGGCTTCACGTGCTGTCCCAAAACAGCACTGAAGAACATACAGAGAAACCTGCCAACCCTGAGCTGCCTCGGCCACCTCAGTTTTCAGGGGACACGGCCCAGTTTCTTTCCCATCGAAGCCTAGAACCATAAACGCCTCTGGGAAGTCTTGTGTCAAAGCCCCAGACTACTTCCACTAGCAGGGCACCAGTTCGTGTGACGCTGCACAGCTGCAGGAGCCCAGCCACGACACCAAGGTCAACTCCACCCTCAAAGCAACACAACCAGAGGGCTGTCAAGGGGGAAAAAAAAATATATGTACACACACACCACTAACAGGATGACACAGATGAAAACTTCTGGAGAACAGAGGACCATCTAATCACATGATACTCCAAAACAAGTGCAGCCTGCACAAAATACTCCCGAAGCCCACTCTGGCTGTACTCGAGGACTCCATCTTTAAGATGCTTTGGTGAAGACCAAAGGAGAAAGCTCTGTCCTCAGTGCCATCATGCTCTGGAAGGCAGCACCGA
This sequence comes from Cygnus atratus, assembly GCF_013377495.2. Lineage (NCBI taxonomy): Eukaryota > Metazoa > Chordata > Aves > Anseriformes > Anatidae > Cygnus > Cygnus atratus. Next base: position 14,075,471 of record NC_066372.1, on the reverse strand, counting down.
GAGCTCTTTGACAGGAGCTGTGCCTCAGCCAGCCCACAAAACAATTTCGAGCATGTATAAACCTCCAAAGATAGCTTAAGAAGGGCTTCTAAATGCAAGCAGAAATGGCAATTATTAATTTCCTAAATAGAAATCTGACTACTTAAGCTTTATTTAAAAGTGTGCCTGTCTCTATAATTACACAGCCTTAATTTGTTTTCTTTACTCCACAATAAATAAATAAGGTGCACGCAATTACCCTCTGCAAACACAAGCCCGTGCCTCCTGGCTGGCTGGCCCCGCATGCAGCTGCCCAGGAAAGCATTCAGAGGGGATGAGCCTCTTAAGAACCTGTTTCCCACCACAGGGACACTCAGACACTGCAAACAAGTCGAATTAAATTGGCCAAACTGTTCCAATGTTACTTACTAGGAGGACGGGCAGAGTAAGACTATGTAGGACTTTTTCCTTAATGAGCTGTGCTGCATACAGTGACATAGTAAGTATGCATTTAGATTGTTTATGTCTCAAATTTAGGAACTATATCATCCTAAAGCCTCCCTGTACATCTCAAGCCAAAGACTGAGGTTTTCTGTCATCACTAAATACTTCCTACGCTCTTCTGCACAGCCTACTAACACTAATTTACACAGATCTGGGCTACGAGGACTTGGTTTTCCTCAACCTAGACCTGCATGTCCTCACATCCAGTGCATGGTGTTCCCCAGGACCCTTCTCCCACATTAGCTAAAGCTGCATAGAAATGGGACCAGGAACCTGTCAACACAACTTTGCCCAGCAAAAAAAAATAAATAAACTTTCAGAGAGAGGGCACAGAAAGGCACTGGATGACATTCAGTTTACATCAGATCTGCATCCATCCTGTTCAACATCCAGCCAGTGCTTGTTCTAGAAGAAATCAATGGCCTCAGCCCAAGTGCCAGCAGAAGAGGTAAATCCACACTAAAACCCAGCTATATTTTGGATTAGTTGTGTCTAACAGTGATCGGTTTCACAGCACTACTGTTTGGACAAGCCATGGAGCCTTAGCTCTGCTCATTCAAGGAGAGGGATCCAAAGCTATTTCTAGGTCTACACCTCTGGCTCCTTGTCATCCACTGCTCCTCCACCAATTCGATTTGTACAGCTTACATCTTACATCTGTACAGCTGATTTCAAACCTTAAAGGTCAGGAACAACCCTACCAGCCTGCACTCAGGAGCACGTGGATATCTACCACCTGGCAGATGAATGCTGAAAACCCCTTGGTGGTTTTTTCACTGGTGCTCCCTGACTTTGCAATGGGGAAGGGGAAACAAACAAACAAACACACCGAACCTCATCCGGAACCATTATTTTAAACCCCCACAAACCTGAGCTCCTGCAATTACAGCAAGAATAAGTGATCTGCTTGTGATTGCACAGCTGGGGTCTGAAGATGAGTGCGTGCACTGAGGAAGGACCAGAAATAGAAGCTGCTGGGAGAAGGCAGAGCTATCTGACCCATCTGAGAGGAGGAAACCTTGATGAGAGGCACTGGGAAAAAAGTCACTTCAGCAGGAGGCTGGGATTCAACCCAGGATGGGGAAGGATGCGGGGAAACAGCTACTGAGCCCTTGTAATTTGTACAAAAGCTTCGTGTGGAAAAATGCCTGCTGCTGTTCAGACCCAGCTTGCAGCACCCCACAAGGTCCAGCCCAATGCCGGTCCACTTTGACAGTAAAGCCTCTGTGTTGTTTGTTAGACACATTTGGAGTCTATAGGCTCAACTCTGCCTGCACCCATCCAAACACTCACAGCAGTAACCCCATGAGCCTCAAGCCCAGCATCCCACAACCCATCCAGCACCGCCACCAGCAACCACCCCACAAGGGGATTGGGACAGCATCCCTCGATCCTCTCAGCTACTGTACCAGTTAAAGCAGCCCGAGACGTACAGCAGAGTGACACTTCCATTAATCCTTTTATCCCTGGCACCTGTGTGCAATGGCTGCCGAAAACACCAGGCCCTCAGCGAGCTGACACCAAGCTGAGAAGCGGCTGGAGAGCAGCTGAGGAGATGCCCCAGTGCGCTTGCATGGTCCCATGGGCACGTAGGACTGTGACACCACACTCTCCCCTATCAGGGTCAGAGAGCCCCAGGAAAAGGAAGCCAGCACCATGACCCAAAGGGCTCGAGGGAACCAAAATCCCCGCAAGACCCAGGTCTCCACCCCCAGAGACCGAGCACCCGCCACCAGGAGCAGCCACTTTGCAAGCACTCACACGCCAGGACCATGCAGTCGAGTGCCAGCACCAGCATCAAAACCCACTGGCGAGCACCAACCCAATAATGCACTTACTTGCCTCGAGCTTCAAAAGGCAAGGAAAGAAAGATGTTAAGAACATGATCAATCTTACGCAGCCTGAGCAGTAAACAAACACATATTTCATCACAACATACCAACCTCAGCTCCTGACACAAGATGGATATGTTTCTTTTTTTTTTTTTCCCCATCTCAAAAGTAATATCAAAAGACAAAAACAAACGCTTGCTGAAAAAACAGCAACAATTGCATGTGCACACATTAACGACACGTTCAGACTCAAAACGAGCGTACGTCCTCCTAATTTCCTACGATAACCAAACTAATTTAATCAGGAATCAAATGTTATTCATCTTTATCTGTTATATGCATAAACAGCAACAGCACAATTGACAAACTACCCCCCAAAAATCAATTGCGAGATATATTTTAGAGAGAATGTTTCCCAGTAACAAACATCTACAGAAAATACAAAACAAATGCCACAATCAAAATAATAAAGCACGGAAATGGGGAAAATCCCAGCGTTCAGTGTTAAGGAGGTTTTATTATCGCAAAATATGCACTTTTTAAACTCAAAATGGCCCCATGTTTGTTTGCAATGCCCTTAACTATTCATGCCCTTTGGTACTGCAGATCTCCTATTTAGCAAGTACTTTACCGTCACTTAGCAACTGTAACCGCTTTTCCAAAAAAAAAAAAAAAAAAAAAAAGCTTTGGGTGTTTTCAGTTTACTTCATCTCCGAGCAGACATTAAAAGACAAACATACCCGGCCCTGCAGGCCGTGTCCACCTCCCTCCCCATCCTGATGACCCCATGCAGCCACACACTGCCATTTTCCCCCACTGGTATCAGTTTCCAAAGAGCAGGGAGATGCTTTTTAGATGCTCTTCATCCAGCCCATCAGCTCACACCCAAGGTTGTGGGCTTCTCACCAAGCCTTTTTCACCCCACTTTTTCCTTTCCTTTTCTTTTTTAAAATCTTTATCAAAGCCAAGAAGCGTTTGATCTCGGACAGGGTTGCTTTGACAAGGTATTTTAAGCCCATGAAGCACCATCCATGCTCGCCCAAAATTCAGGGTCTGTTTATCACCTTAGGAAAAGCAAGTATACAACCAAAAGAAATCAGTGCCTTTGGGCTTCAAACTTGTGGAAATTCTCTGGGACACCGTACCTAATGGCTAACGATACCCCAGGAGCTGGACACTTGTGCAATATCCCACAAAACCACTACTCCTGCCCTTTGGCACAAAACTTCCCCATCCCATGCTCATGGCAGATGCCAGCTTACAAATCCAATAATTAGGGGCAGAGCTGGGAACGTAAAGGCCACCTCCCGGCCCTGTCCCCTTCAGCATCCTCCCTCCCTCCTGCTGCTTTGGGGTGTTTTGGCCACAGCCTCGCTGCAGGAGCAGAGGGGACGGGGACAGGAGCAGAGCACACTCACATGTAGCGCAGGTGAGGGTTCTTCGCAAAGGCCCGGGGCTGGATATTTCGTAGTCCTGAGTTCCTGATTGTCCTGGGAAGAGATTAGAAAGAGCAGCAATGGAATCGAGGCTGAAGACTACTCTAAAGCCCCACGCTGAGTGCCAGAGGCGGTGCCCCAGTGCTGGAAGTGGCAGTGCTGGGAGCCCTCCGGGGAGGCACATCTCACCCCAGACAAGTGCAGAGGAAATTGGGCTTTGCACTTCCCTCTGGTACGGTGGCCACACGGGCTCTGCACGGAGCAGCCGCTGGGCAACTCCCTTCCCCCTGCTCCACCAGTACAAGCTGGGGTGGCCCCAGTCTCCACAAGCAGCACTGCCTGCTCCCCCAGCACCATCTCCCCTCCCACCAGCCTCAGGGAAAACCCCTCTGCATGGAACTCTGGCAGGAAGAGGTGAGCATTGTGCTCAGGAGTTATGGATGTTGGAGGGGGATCCTCTTCCCATCCTGTTTCGAGGAACCAGGATTTATCAATACCTGCTGCAGACAAAAATATTGTCGCTGGTTTCTTAGGTGAGACGAGAACAGCAGTCAGCCTGCTTTCAAGGTGTGTATTAAGTGTACAGCTTAATGGGGTTCAGTTACTGAGTGCTGACAAATATACACCTTTCCTCCTGCATGTGGGCACCCTGGGCCTAACATAAGCTCCCAGCAAAACCCGTTAGCACCCCCTGATGAACCCTGAGCAGCACTGTTCATCCCAAGGGAGCAGCACCCAGTGGAGCCCATGGTGCTCCCAGCTCCAGGTGGGTGCAGGAGGGGGAGTTAGGAGACAGGGGTGTACCCAGGCTTCCCAAGCACCTAGCAAAGCACTGCAGTCTCACAGACCTCAGTTTCCCCACCTGTGATGGGCAAGATGAAGCTCTCCTGACACCGGGGGGCTGCACAGGGAGATGCCATTCCCTTATTGTGCAGCACCACCGTGACCGCAGCTGTACGAAATGAGAACCAACAGCCCAGCATTGAAGGATCGCTGGAGACAGCTGGAAATTCACATTGTGGGACTGAAATGACTCAGAACAATGCACAAGCCCAGCACCAGAACAGCGGGGGAGAAGAGAGGTCAGGGCTGATGTGTGTTGACAGAGCTGTCAGGAGCTAGCAATCTTCCTTCTCACAGATCCAGCAAGGACCAAAAAAATCACTTCATCTCCATTTTGTGAAGTCTCACAGCAAAAACACCGCAGAGCCAGCAGCTTAAGCAGGCTCCGAACACCACGGTGCAGAGATGGAGGGAAGCTGCAGCTCCTTGCTGGAGCTGTTTGCCTAGGAAATGAGGGGCTGTGCAGCGCAGCTCTCCTCCCCAACATGCAAGCCATACTCACAGCCTCTGGAGTCCCGTGTACAGCTCCATGTCTACGGCGTTCAGCGTCTGCAAGTTCTTCCAGTTCTCTATGTGTCTGTGAAAAAGGAGGAAAAGCTCAGCCAAGGCGTATCAGAGCATCTCTCTGCCCAGGCAGGGCAGCACAGCATTGTGCCCCACACCTCTTCCCACCTTGCTTCAGCCAAAACCTTTAACTTACAGAAGGTCTGGGGCTCGGACATACTCTGGCTTCAGCATCCATATCCCCAGACATATGTGGTATGCATCATGCTGCCAAAATTAGCAGTTTTCTCATGCTGCTTTTATTCTGTTTTCCCAGCACTTTGGGTGAAAAAAAAAAAATAACATGGTTTTACCCAGAATTTCGAGCAGAGGAGGTGCAAACAATCCATTGCACATCCTTGGCGAAGTCATCGCCCCTCTCTGTGCACATCAGTGAAATAACGCCACAGCCAAGCAGCTCATGCAACACTAGTCAAAGTAAACAAAAACCTCTCAAAAAATGGGGAAAAAAGGGGAAAAAAAAAAAGTCCTATTTATCCATTATCTCACTGGGGTGGACAAAGAGGGCCCTGGTCTTTGCTGGCTGGAAGTGCTGCTGGCAGGAGAGCACCAAAGTTAGTTTGGAAACCATGCCTTTATTATAAATTCCTCCATCGCCCAGGGTGCTCTGGCAGGTATGTTATGGAGAATGAAAACAGAAATAGATCTGTCACCGCAGGATCGTTACTCAGTAAGTATTAGAGCTGGCGGAAAGGTGACAGATCAGCAGCCCCAGAGAATGGGGTCCCCTGTTATCAGGGGAACAGGAACACAGCTACAGCATGGCCATGGGCCCTGCTAATAAGCCACAATGCTGCAGGGTGGAGAAGTTTGATTTTCATCAGCCAGGCAGTCCTTGGCCAGCTGAGGCTTTCTCCCAGACTGAACTCGGAAACCCTCCCACCAGAGAGAACATTTTCAAGAGGGTCTTTCCGGGGAGCATGTGGAGGTGGTGGTGGAGAGGAGAAACATTTCCAAGTGATGTAGCGTTGGGATGATGCACTGAGAGCCATAGCTTCTGGTTGCAGGACCACATGCAGTGGTCCAGAGGATGAAGAAATGGAACAGGAACTCTCAACCACTTCTGGAGCAGTCACAGAGGCTGTACATTCCTCCTCCAGCACTCGTTATGTCTTGAAAAACGTGTTTGTACAAGAACAAACAGCAGTACATAGACCGATTTGAGCCATATTCCAAATACTACCCAGGTAAAGAAAAATAAAGAAATAGATAACCGAAGTCTGGACTAAACCTAAATTCTGAGCATATTCCTGCTCTGCTCTCACCATCCAAGGAAAGGAGAGACCCACAAGAGTCACCTCTGCTTTCCACATGCTCCATGACTGTCTGCATCTCCAGAACGATTAGCATAAGGACACAGCACAAACTCCCAGCTGGGTGCTGCGTGACAGCATAAGTTACGGTTCATCCTCAGTGACCTGTGCACCAGCTTGGATCGCCTGTGTCCCAGACAGAATGAGAAACAGGACATTATCACAGCCGTTTCGTGTTCCCTGCCAAAGGCCCTTGCAAGCTCTTGCAGAACAAAGCACAGACTGGGAGGCATCACTCAAGTCACTCGACAGCTCGCTGAAACCCTCCAGAGAAAGGGCAGCTCTGCAATTTCAGGTCCTGGGGCACGAGGCTGCAGGTCTGGGTTACTGGGGACTTGCCACAAAATATCCTGGCCACACTGGGCAAGGCTACACACACACGTTGAAGGCATTTCCCACCTGCAATCTCTCCAACCCAAATGAGAGTGTCCTCCAAGGAAAAAGAAGAGTGGCAGGAAGGGGATGGCATGGATTTACCACTGGGGCACGCTGGAGCCACAGCATCCAAGCACTGACCTATGGGCAGGGATGGAGCAGTCCTGAGCTGGGGAGGAGGCAGCGGCCAGCTTGGCTCTTGTTTTATTGATTGCGTTTGCTAAAAAAAAAGTCAGGGTTATTTTTGAGCTGACACTCAAAGCCAGATACACAATTTTAGAAGAGGTAGGATGAGACCTGAGCCTGTGCCCAGTGACGTGCACAGGCAGAACTTTCTGGGGACTCAACATTTGGGTTGTGGGGATATTGACAAAGCTGTAAATCTGACAGAAGCACCAACTTCTTGGCCCACTCCAGGCTCAAAATTAAGTCTCTTTCTGTCCACAAAATGGTACACAATAATTACAGAGTGGGAGAAGAGAGCCATAAACTGGTGTTGTCCCCCATGGGGCAGAATGGCCACTGCTCCACAAGCAGTTGACGCCCCCAGAAATGACATTACACCAGCCTGTAAAAACACCTCCACAACCTGTGCTCCAGCCTCCCAAAGTCAGCCTGTGAGCTTTGTGAGCCAGATACACCTTGCTGTGTTATTTAACATACACGCAACACCCATGAAGGGAGAGACGAGAGAAGCAACCATGGAAATAAATGCGCACACACTTACGTACAGGATAATCCCACAACACAGCAGCTGCTTTACATACAGCACAATAAAGGCAACAGCATCATCTTGAATTAGGTGTGCAGGTCAGCAAGGGACTGCGAGTCCTTTTAGCTACACAGACACTTCCCTTCATAAGGGCCCCCAGAAACAGCTCTTCTCCTTTATCTGTTTTTTGAACTTAGCAGGGGTCACTTCCTAGCTCCTAGAAGTGACAAACCAGTTTTGGTTCTCAGGCACCCTGAAGACGCACCTGGAAAAACATTTTCTTTGGTTCCTTTTTGTTTCTGAACGAGTAGCGTAACTTTGTCCTGGTTGGATTTGCCTGAATCCACTTTAAAAGCTAAACAAAAATGCATCTTATTATGAAAGTTCAAGGAGTCAAGCTGTGATTGCAAAATTGGCAGCTGTTGCACAGAGAAGCAAAACAACCAAAGAAACTCCGCTTCTAAAACTTAAGTCCCCCTTCACGTCCTTCAGCCTCTCAACAAGTTCCTCCTCTTTTACTTCCAGGGTTTTTGCTTGCCCTAGAAAGATCACGTCCTCCCAATTGCCGGCCAAAACAGAGACCTTCCCTTCTCCTCTGCCTCAGTTCATTAACCTGGCAGGAACACGTGTGCAAGGTTCAGGCCAAAAAAACAGATGTATCGACTCCCAGCCCTGCCCTGTTCTACGCAGTCAGGCTTGGAGGTATGAATTACAGGCAGAGGGTTACTCCCTTCTCCCTGCAGACTCCTCTAAACACACATCCCCGTGACATTCCCCGGTTATTACTAAGGTAAGCTGCTCTTCTGCGAGATGCAATAGCTTCAAGAACAACACCCTGCTTCCCAAATCCTGAACTGATCTCCATATACACATCCACCTAGACTAACTTCCAGTGTTAATATCGAGACCATGTGAAATGCATCACTAACGAAGATGACAGTGCTCGTTTTCTTGAGGGGGGAGTGAAAGGGGGACGGGCTGCTCGTTTTAAATACTCGCTTCCTTCTCATTCATCGTGTCTGTTTGGTGGGTCCTGGCCAAGCCCAGGTCTCCCTGCACTGCTGAGCTGCCTTTCACAGACTGAACAAAGTCCTGTTCAGTAGTAGCTGGGGTTTTGTCTTCCCAACTCGTACTGAAATGCTGCACCACAACTTCCCTTGCTTGCTCTGCTTATTTCTTACCAAAATAGGCTCGCAAACATCTTATATCCATTTTGTCTTGTGTCAAAATAGTCCTTGCTTAAGCAGCTTTTTTTCCTTTCCTGGCATTTACTCCTCCTTCCTTTACAAGCAAAAGCCAGACCCACCCAGCTATCACTTATAAATTACACAAGGTCAGCTCTCCTAAGGCAGCACGTCTGTACCGAGCAGTGAAGTGCAAGGCAAATTGTCTCAAGTGCCTTGAAGAGATACTGACTCAAGTCCCAGAAGTGATGCAGATATATTGCTCAGACAGTCCTGGTAGCAAGGGTGTTTTGCTTTTGGTTTCAGACCCAGCACACGATGGGCACTTACGCCTGGCGACCTCTGCAATAAGCACCACGCTGTAAGGGAAAACAGCACTCCATTTTCTTCACCAGGCTGTTTAAGTCCCTGTTTCTTGAATAAGAATGACCAGAAACGCAGAGCAGTCTGCAGGAGGGCTCTTAAAAGAGCAGGAGCAGTTCTCCACTTGCACTGGGAACGCTTTGACTCGCAGCCTGAGGTCACACCGACCTTCTCACAGACTGGTGGCCTGTTTTCACCACAACCCAGCACCACTCCAAGCACTTCTGTCCATCGGGTCATTCCCAACTGACACGGCTTCCTAGCCGACAGCAAAAGCCCCTGTAACCTACATGCACCTTCATCCCACTTGGCATTACAGGCACTTGGTTTTGCAGCTCTTCCCCTTGGCCATCCTCACCCGCTTTGTGCTCCCACAGCCCCAGCTCTAAGCCAGCAGCGAAGCCCATGAGCTGCTCTTGCCCTTTGTGCTGGTGTCCTCACGAAAGCAGAAGCTAACATCATCCCCAAGGAATTTCAGCGGTTATCTCCACTTGCAATGGCTCTTCACCTACACCAGGTGGGCTACACCATGCCTTCTCCCCAAAAAAAACTTAATGACAACCCATTCCTGACCTAACACAGCATCACATTAACCTCTCATCACGAAGTCATCTCTGCCTAGGAAATCAGTCACCAGATACAGAGTTAGCCTGACACAAGCTGGCTTTAGGAGGCCTACCCTGTCTTGTATCTCAGCCTTCATTTATGAACAGCCTTTAAAGCCCATTGAAAGCCTTGTAGAGCACCGATGTCAGACTAATGCTGAAGGCACAGCTTGCACACCATCCCCATGGGAACAGCAGTTCCCACCATTCCCCCAGAGGTGTTTGACAGCAGGGGCTGGTGTCACCTTCTGGAGACCACGCAGCAAGCCTGCACGGTGCCACGTGCTCCTCTTCCAGCTCAGGGCCAACGCAACGAGGGAAGTGGAAACATCCACGGGGATTTAAATGCAACCAGGCTCATTTTGTCCCACGTGCATGAGGCGGCAGAGGTAAAAAGGAGCAGCTTTTGCCAATTTACCAAGTGATTAGCTCAAGGCTACTTAATGTCACTGGCCTCCCTTCACTCTCCTCATACGACAAGGATAATATTTATCTAATCTCTCTCAGCTTTTCAAGCGCTGCGGTCAATAGCTAAAAAAGGCACTCGATAAGCACCGAGTATTATATAGCATGCGTACACATGTGCTGCCCAAATCTATATCAAGCCCAGATTGAAGAACGATGACTTTTCGTCGGGATGCCATCAGATCCACTCACAGCCAGAGCAGATGAGGGGTTTGAGCCACGCTACACAAATGCCACATCTCGCGTTGGGATGCTGGGCAGCAAACACAGGATCACAGTCCAGCAAGCAAGCAGACTCTGAGACACACACGCACTGCTTTTGGAAAGGCAAGCAGAGTGTTTGACTCCTCTCTGGTAGGGCCACAGGAAAATTGGTTTGTCATCCAGGCACATTATACCTCGTGATGCAGACAGAAGAATTAATGTTCAATTACCTTATATGCGTAGCATTATAAACAAGCCACATGGCACGCCAGTGCCAGACTGTGCAAATATTCTCCCCCTGCCATCAAATTCATAAAGAGAATTCCTCTGTTAACACTCTTGACCACTAAGCCCTGCCTGCTCCAGGCAGAGCTGCTGCAGAAGTCGATGGGAGGCCCTGGAGGCTGGGAAACCGCTGCTACCCGTGCCACCACCCTGGCACAGGTCCCATGCCCCGTGGCAGGGCACACCACGGCAGGAGTCGCTGGCCCCTTTTATCCACGGGGCTGAGGAAGCCGTAAAGAAATCAGCCATCTTTCACAGCATCGTAAGGCGCTTATCGCATGCATTTAATAACCAGAGGCATGAAGGACTTGATTCTCTCAATATGGAAGTTATAAAATTGAATTGGTAACTGAGTATTAGAGGCAAGCGCAGCTGAATAAAGACTTATGAGGGCAATATTTTCCCCATTTAAAGCGTGGGCTTCCCCTTCCCAAAAGCGCACAGAAAAGTCACACAGCAGCAGACAACTTGGCATCATTAAGGATAATTTGAGGTCAGCGAGAGAAGGGGGGGAAGGAGGGAAACGCAAGCAAATCCAGCTTTGTGGAAATAATTATTAGCGTAACCCCACAGTGTAATTATGATTCGTCAAGGTAACAATCATAAAACACAACACTGTGACACAGCTCCCTCTGCACCAGATCTGCTCCTCTTTCCAGGGCCACTTAGAGGTACATGGGTGCTGTGGAGGATGCTCCCGGTTACCCTCCTGTAGGTCCAACCATCATCAGGTTGGGCATCCAACCCAATAATCCAGCCTGGGCTCTTCTGGAAAGGCTGGGCAAAAGGAAAAGCCCTGAGTTCCCACTCCCAAGCCCCGTGTTTGTGTGTTCAGCAACTTTCCTATGATCTCCACAAGCCTCCAACTCATCCCCGGCCAGCCTCTACATCCCACACCAGCTCTGGCTGGTGACTTATGGAGCAGACAGGACCCCTTCCAGGGACAATGTTTCAGCGTTACCGGAGGACAGCAGGCTGCCCAGACCCAGCATGGACAGATTGCTGCAGCACACGGGAAGCAGTACTTTCCCATTATCACATGCTAAACCCAAGGTTTTTCAGCACAGGTAGAGTTATGCCCAGCCACTTGCTTTCAGGAAGGAAGAAATAGGTGCAAGGGGGCCAGTAGAGCTGAAGAAGTACCGCGGGCAGCAGGGCAATGGCCACCAACAAATATCCTCCTTAATTTCCCAACATCATTACATCCCAGCTAGTGCTCAGACAAGATCTGAGGTGTCCCAAACCCCCACAGAGTTTAAGAAACCTCATTTATCAGGGATGACCAACAGTGGAAAGGCTTCAGGAACCTGTCCAGGGCTGCAGCATCACCTGCACGGGGAGCAGGGAGGGGACGGTGCCCAGACCCCCTGTGTACAGGGTGGGCTCATGGCTCAGCACCTCCTGCAGGCTCTCTCCCTACCTCATTTTTATTTATTGCCTATCCCTATCCGACCCTTGCACGGCCTTGGACACCACCAGAAGACAGAGAGCACAAGATGGCTTTGTTCCCACAGACATGAACGTAAATACAGGAACACAACCACCTCAGGATGAAGCATCTGCCCAGTGCAAACGAGAGCTCACCCCATGCCTGCAGCATCAGCTGTAGCTGTCTCTCCTTCTCTGAGTGACAGATTCAAAAATGACGATTTTCCCCCAAAAAACACATTTCTTTTATTATTATTCTTGGGCAGGACAGTGCACAAGGGCAGCCCTCTGCACCAGGAGAGATGTGGGGCTGCAGCAGACAGAGCAGAGGCTCCTGCTAAGGACCGCTGCCTTAAACCTGTGCGTGTCCGATTTCACTGCATCTTCGAAGCAGCCGTGCAACTGCCTGGGAGGAGAGGGCAACCCAAGGGGAAAAAGACAATTCCCCCGGGAGTTTTGCACTGAGCACCAGCCCCAAGACAAGAAAGCAGCCTTTGCTTTATGGGGTGCAGAAAACCGAAAAAACTCCCCTTTTAGGCAGCAGCCAGCTCCTCGCATGCCTGCCAGGTCAAAGGAAGGGATGCTTTTATCCATAGGATTTCATAGACAGTGATACCTAGCAGCGTGCAGCATTCTGTGGTCTTTAAAGATCAAACAGCATTTTATAGAGGAAGCAACACCCTGGTCAAAATCAGCTGCAGTAATCATAGTCAGCCTTATTAAACCCTCTCTGTAACTTCAAACAGGGTCAGACTCCCTCACTCTCCCACCTCCGAACAGGTCCGTGGCTGTTCAGAAATTAAAGTATATAATATATACATACAGATGCGTGTACACAAAAACTCATGCAGTGAGACAGAGCTGCCAAACTCCAGAGGCAGCTGCACGCCTCCCCTGCGGAGCACAGAGCCTATACACATTAGCAAAGTGAGGGGATGGACCATGGGTATGGCATAGCTGCGTTCAGCTTGGCAGGAGGAACCCTAGGTACAAGTAGTGCTACCGAGCATCTTTCTTTTTTGTTGTTTTTTGTTTGATTGGTTTTTGTTTGTTTGGTTGGTTGGTTTTTTCCCCAGCTCTTTGGGACTACACCTCCATTAGACCTCATTAGCTCAGCCCTGACCCAAAGGGGAGTGCTGCCAGACACATGCCCAGGTTACACTTCATGCTGTGCCTGAAGACAGGAAAAAAAAAAGATGGAGAAAAAGGAGAAAATAAAATCTCCCATGGACTGGGTAAAGAACAAGGATGTAGGAGCAAGAGCCCAGCGAGAGCAGACACGAGAGCCGGGGACAGGGCTGCAATCCTCCGGCCAGACCTGTTGCCGCTCCCAGATCTGCCCTCGGCCATGCATCCACACAGACCTGCAAGCACGTTTTCTGAAACCACAAAGTCCCTGGGAGTCTAAATCTGGGAACTTTTACAGCCACATCAGCTCCATCCCGAGCCCTGGGTAAATTTAGCTGCAAACCTTTGGGCTGCGCAGCAGACGCTTCCCCCCAGCTCCTCTGCCCGCATCCTGGTGCGGGAAGCAAAGCTTGGAGATGCAAACTGTGGGCACTGAAAGCTCCGTGTGCTTCTGATGGCTGCTCAGGGGCCAAATCCAGCATCCTCCCTCCCCTCTCAGCACCCCCATCCCACCGCATCCTCCTCCGCTCCCCTGCAGCCTGGCTCCCAAGGCTTTCCCACAGCCCCGGCACCAGGCAAGCTGCCGGCCCCGCGCGGCGGGGGCACGGCCAATCTGTCCTGGGCTGGCGTCCTGCTCCCACGAAGCGTTTGTTTTCCCAAGGAGCCTGAACTTTGATCCTCCAGCAGTTTGGCTGCCCCGATGTTTACGAAGCTCGAGCGAGCGGGCAGCAATGCCCAGCTGGGCTGGCCGGGGGCCAGGCTCCCAGCCGCTCTGCTCGGGATGAGCACAGCAGCTCGGGGCTGCGAGGGACCCGCCGGGGTCCTTTCCTGGACGCTGAGCCTCCAAACCCACGGGCTGGCAGCAGCCTTTCATCAGGAGAACGCTCAGATTCCCGTGGCTTGCAATCAGCCCTAGCAGGGAAAATAAAATCTCCCTTTTTTTCCTGCATACATTTCCTATGAGGGACACACCTGGCGGCTTGCTTATTGCAGAGGCGGAAGAGCAGGAGCATTACTCAGGAGCAGGGGATGCACGCTTTGCAATAGGGTGGCAGGGCTGGAGGGGGTAGCAGGTGTTTAGTGGGAACACGACTGGCTCTTAAAAGGGGAAGCGAGCCAGAACCTATAAACATGACACAGGCAGGAGGAGGCAGGGTGGGGAAGAAAGGAGAGCAGGGAGGGAACAGGCACTTTAAAAGTTCCTCTCCCAGTGCTCCGCTTTGTTCATGTAAACGTGAAAGAAGGGCTTTGGGAACACGTTACACGAGAAGACGCTGACAGCCAGAGGTGCTAACTGGGCTGTTGTGTCTGAGCAGACCCAGCAAGGCTTGGGACGGTTCCATCCCGTACGTCAGCTCAGGCTGCGGTTCCTCCAGATAAAGGCACAACTGAATTACAAAAAGCCTGCTCGCTCGGCACCTCGGGGGAAACCAGCACGCACGCAGCCAGGGCTCTCCAGTGGCCAGGGATCACTCTAACCGGCCACTGGGGCCGAGCTCCTGCCACATCCCCTGCCATGAGACACAAGTACACGATAGTTTGGTGCTCTTCGGTGAGGTTCCTACTCCTGGAGTATTCCTAGAGGCTGGCATTACATGGGCAGGCACAAGAACCTGCAGGAGCACTGAGGAACCCAGAGGTCGCACCCAGCTGTAATTGCGGAGGCAGCGACTCCAGACCACGCTGATCTTACTCCACTGGCATTGGTGATGTACTCAGTTGGATACGTTTCTTTTTGGCACTGTTTAGGGTCGTGGAGCAATTTCTAAGTAGATCATCAGACATCCTTGCAAGGATTCTTTTTTTCTTTTTTCCCCCCCTCCAGATTCACTCCGCCTTTGCTTCCACCCCTCTGCAGGACCTGGAGGTCCCAGCACCAGCCCAACCTTGGAGCAAATCCCACAAGCCTGTAGGGTCAGCAGCAAAGAGAATTTCTCTCTGCACGAAGAATAGGGACGCTGTGTGCCGCCGGCCCCAGGGGCGAGCTGGCTCGCTCGCAGCCTGCAGCAGCTGGGGCCCAGAGCCTGCGCCGTGTGCCAGGCTGGGGCTCACTGGGGACAGCAGCTGGCGGGGGCAGCCCTCCTGCACGCCAGCTCCTTTTCCCTCTGTGGGTACTGCAGTGGGGTGGAGAAGGGCCGCTGTCGTGCTCCCCCTGCTGCAGAACAAGGCTGGGTCTCATGGTACCCGATGACGTTGAGGCCACCCGCCATTGTGCCCTCCCCTATTGCCCCCAGGCCACCTTCAGACTTGCCCGGTGACCAGCAAACTGCCCCAAACCCCACCGCTGGTCCCCAAGCCCAAGGCACCAGCTAACCACAGATACCCCAACGAGCCGCTCTCCCATCTCCCCCGCTGCTATGCCAGCACAGCCACCACACCAGCCCACCAGGGCATCACAGCCTGCCCTGCCCTGCCCAGCGGCCCGATGCAAACATCAAATCCAGCTTCCACATTCGGGGCTGCGAGGGCATCGGGGCTGTGTGGCCACAAGGACTGAAGCAAACACCAAGCCAGAGAACTCATCCCAGGTGAGGGACACCCCACATCACACCCTCTGACCAACTGCTTCTGCCCAGGGCAGTTTGCAGCTGGGTTGTTTTTATGCATTTTTTTTTTTTAAATAAACAAACCAAAACACATCTTTTCCCTATCTCCCCTTTGAAAAATCCTGTAGTTGCTATGGAAATGGTCTCATCAGTATGGGAGGAGCACCACAGTGCCAGCCAAAACTCCCCGTGGCTCCCAGTTGACACCACTGCCTAGGAAGCGGTCATGCTGGAGGTTATCCTGGGGCATACCCGGAGCTGAAAGCAGCCATGGGCACCAACTGGAGAGTGATACCTATCCAGGAATCAGGGCAGGGATCTGCAGTTCTCCCAGGAATAAGTAAATAAATCAAGACATGCTCACGCTGGCTGAGGGATGAGATGGGTACAGCTGTAACAAGACGCAGACCCCGTGGCAGTGCCCCTGCTGTGAGCAGGGAGGTGGGCACGGACGGGGCAAAGCTGAGCTTGGCCACTGGTCCTGTGCACCTCCCCAGGGAGATTTCTGCCCTTTCCTCTGTACTCCAGCATCCCTACCTCGGCTACTAAGCAAGCAGGGTACAAACAGCAGCTGTCACAAGCTGCAAAGAGGGTCGGAGATCAGAGCACCAACCCCAGCACGTTGCACAGTTGTGTGCCCCAACACATCCACTGCACGCACCAGGCCAGCCCCTTCTCCCACTCTACAGCAGGGCCCGGGCACCTTTCAGATCCTATACCATGAGCAGATCCCTTCACTGAAAACCCTGGTGTGGAACCACCCTGCAGCACCAGAGCTCGGGCCAGGTCCCCGTGCACCCAAGACCTCTTGGCACAGGGATGAGCGCTCATCCCCACGGCATCCCTATGGCCCTGAGCCTCTGCAGGGTGCAGGGTGAGTTTGTTCACCTGCTGCATGCATGGAGAGCATGACCTCCAGTCTGAGTGTGCTGCAGAAGCTCAGAGCGTCTGCTTTTCTAAACACCAGTGGGAAATGCATCTTCCCCAAAGGATCCCACAGCACAGCCAGCAGTGCTCTGGTGCTGGGGGCGCCATGGCTGTGTGGACACATCTGTCACCAAGCCTGGATTTAGGGAGCAAGCTGGGACCCCCATCTCCATCACCCCACCCAGCTGGGAGATGGGAGGGACGTGACCCCCTGCCCCAGCCCAGGGTGCGTGCTGCCTCCAGCCACACCAAGGAGCTGTGCTCAAGGTGTGTCTGTCACCTTGTCACCAGCTGCAGCCCGTGACAAACAGCAGCTCCCCCAGCGATGACAGCAGGGCAGGCTCTCCCCGCTGTGGGATGCTGAGGCATGTCTCAGCCACCTGCCCGCAGCCAGCCTCAGGGCTTTCCCCAGCCAACCCCACTGCAACATCACTCCACGCCCGGTATTTTAATCCCGATGCATCCTGGTGATGAGCTACCGAGCTGCCTGGTGGAGGGACACACGACCAAAACTTGTCAGCACTCACCGCAGACCACCACGTGTGAAACTCATTTCACGGCATCACTGCACGCTTGGCAGTGAGCAGGCTACAGATGCCGAGCTGGTGTTCCCCAGTTGTGTCTCCCAGAGCAGGGTTTTTCCTACATCCATGCTGATGCCACCATGCTGGTCTCACCAAGCTTCTCCATTCTCCCCCAGCAGCCCTACACGAAGCCTCGGGGTGTGTCACACAGCACATCCCACCTTTTGCTCTTGGTCCTGCGTGCAAAGGGCACGCACACGGGCAGTGCCACCAGGCACCGTGATGCTCTCTGGCATCCATCGTGTGATGGGTGCAGGGTGGGTCTGAGCTCAGCACAAAGCACTGCCAGACCCTGCTGCTCATTTGGGCACAAAAGCCTAATTCAAGTTCTAAATAACCACTTGCATCACCAAACTGCAAGGGGCACATCCAACTCAGGAGCCACGTACATCCTCAGTCTTGCCAGATCCTGAGTGCCCTCCCAGAAGAGCACACCCAAGGGAGAAGGAAGGGCTCAGCTGTTATTGAGCCGCTCATCTTGGTCAGAGATGCTGCAAAAGGAGCCTGCGCTCTGTGACACACGCCATCCTTTCTGGTCCAGATTTAACAGGTTCAGGACCTAAAGTACAAAGCAGCAGCCTAAACGCTTCCCACCCCGATCATTTTGGGCAAAGCAGGCAACACCCCGCCTCTCTTGCTCCCTGCTGGCAGAAGTTTCGTCGCTCCAGCCCAGAACATTTTGCTCCGCAGCTCTGGGAGCGGCTTCTGCAAGAAGTTCCTGCAAACCTGCCTTGCAAAGCAAGGGAACCATCTGCAAACGCAATGAAGAGCCCTGACCCAGCCACGCTCACACCAGGGACAGCAAGCAGGCTGGCGCTGGGGGAGCAGCAAGCCACGCGTGGCCCTCCTAGGGCACCCAAGTGACACCAGGGTCCCCCGCGTGCCATCCCGGCTGCGCCCCGGGGCTCCCAGGTGGGAGCTGCCGGCAGCACGCCGCCTCCCCTACCGGCTCCCCGCAGCCGATACGGCGAATAAGATTACAACAAATATAAACTAATGATACAGCTGTCAAGGCAGATTAGACTGCACAGTGTAAAAAATTGCAGGGCTGTTTAGTCACAACAATATAAGATTAATTTATCAATACAGCTTATGTGGCACTGGAGAGATAACAAATTGAGTAAGTGAATCTTTTCTACACCTTGCACGGGGAGGGAGGCTCGGACCCGATGGGTGCACGGGGCTGGGCGCCGCGAGGTTTTGTGGGCTGGGGACAGCCTGGGGGGGGCGTGCACCCCCGTTACAGGTGCTGGGCTGGGATGTGCATGGGTACCACGCACACACAGTTATTTACTTGCACATTTTCAACCCACGGAGTTAACACATAGCAAAAATATGCGCAGCCACCTCCACCCTTTGGGGGCTACAGCCCTGCAGGCACAGGCAAGCTTTTGGGTACCTCTCAAGGGTGCCCAACGCTGACAACATCCCCGGCAGGCCCGTATCCTTTCAGATCTCCCCTACGTTGCCATCTGCGGGTTAAAAATGTGCAAATAAATAAATAGCTGCGGCGGTAATGAGCCCGGGCTTCGATCTGTGAAGGTGAGAGCGCAGCGGCAGCCGCCGCTCCGAAGGAAGCGCCCGTTTCTATAAATATTGAAATCCGGTAATTATCATCATTAGGACTAGTTGTGATTTATCCGTAGCTCAATCCCCACAAGTAAGAATGGCATTTATTTGCCACGTTTAGAACAGCTAAAAATACCTCCCCGAACCTCGCCTGGCCCAGAACCATCCCCGTGCCACCGCCCTCACGAGGGGCTCGGCCTTGGGGAGCAATGCAAAGAGGGGGGGTCCCCGTGGTGAGGGGGCCTGTGCTCCCCCCAAGGGCGGTGGGACCTCAAGCTGGTGCTCCTCCACCTTCCAGGAGCCATTCCCAGCTGTGCCCCACATCTCCCCACACAGTGCAACGTCCCCTCTAGGAGGCTGCCTCCTCTTGCATGGAAGATTTCTTTGCATTCGTAGCAAAAAGCGCAGATTTTCTTGAAGCATCCCCGCCAGACACATCTATGGATGAGTGTGCTGGAAGCCCTTGTCCTTCCTGACATCTAAGGGCAGGGATCGATCCATAAAACCCTGCAAGGAGCACTCAGCTCCCCAGCCCCTGCCATCCCCCCCCTTGGGGGCACATCCACCCATATCCAGCTGCCACCAGAGGTTTCCCAGCCTTGTCCTCAGCACTGCCGTGCTGTAAGTGAGGACCTGGGGTGCAGGCAGCTATCGCAGGAGGCAGAACCGTGATGGTTTTCAGCCCAGAACACGACCCCAGACAAGAGAATCCCCCATCAGATGGCCTAAATCACCCCGGGTCACCTCCGGCTGCTCCAGCCGGGCTCGCTCCGAGGGCGAAGATTTCCCCAAGGAAACATACCCGGCTCCCTCGGTCAGGGATGTTCTTTCTGACAGTCACGCCGAATATTTCGCCCGCTTCTTCGCTAATAGCTGGAAAAACAGCCATGAAATGGGCAGCCTGGCGAGCCCGCGCTGTGAGGGGGCGGCGGGGATGAGGTGCAGGGCCCCAGCAGCGGCGGGTTCCAGGTCCGTGCCCTGGCCCCAAACCCACCCAGCCCCGCAACCACCACCTGCTGGTCCCCAACCCCAACACATCTTCACCCCCAGCCTCCTCCCAGGGCAACAGGAGCCCTCCGAGGGCTTTTTCCCTTTCATTTAGCTCTCACTAGTTCGTCAATACTCTAACAGGATGCCGCCAACTCACGCCACGTTCCTGTTTTTTCAATTTAATTTCATTTTTTAAGCCCGTCGGTAGCTCTGCTCCCCCAGCACCCGCTCCCCCAGCCCAGCCCGCTGCTATTTGCTTAGGGCCCTAAAGCCACTTTTCAGTCCATTTGGCAGCGTCATATCCAAGGCAAACTGAACTAATTTTAAGAGTAAGATTTGGTGAGACACTATATCAAATGCTTTGCTAAATCCAAATATATTAGGATTTCCACATTCTGCTCAGCCACTAATTTTGAGATTCCATCAAAAAGAAAAAGCAATCAGGTTTGTCTGGCAAGATTTATTCTTCCTAAATCCCTGCTGTTATTGCTCATGCTTTCCTTATCCTCTAGTGCTTCACTTTCTTAATACTGCAGGGCTGGAAGTGTTTGCTAGAAATTTATTTTTGCTATTTATATGGATTTTTAAAAATCTGCCTCTGCTCTCCTCCGCTGCCCCCTGCCTTCTCCACTGCTACCAGCATCCCCGTGCCGCCACCACGCATCTCCTCCTCCATCCTCCTCACAAGCCAGCGCAGGGTGGTACGGTGAGCCGGCGTTAACACACGGCTGGCCTCACTCACAGGATGCTGGAGAAGAAGAATAATACGAAAGGACGACGTGTTTCTGGCAGCAGGAGAGAGGTCTAAAGGAAACACCGAGCTCGGTCAAGCCCACAGCATCACCTCACTTCTATCGAGGACTGGGCAGAATTAAGCCACAGCTAGCACTGGTGGGTACATCTCCAGCAGGAAAAACAAAACGTATAAGGGGCTGAGATCTCCTGCACCGCTTTGCTCTGCCAGGAGCCAGGCAGATGTCTGAACTCCAACAGTGCACGGCAGCCCTGCCAGGAGCTCCGTCCCCAAACGCCCCAGCGGCCCCCTCCTGCTGCGAGAGCGGGGCAGAAGAGCTCACACATCCCAGGTGAAGCTAACGAGCTCCTGCTCGTTAGGAGAAGAAAGGCAGCTCTGCTCAAGTGTAACCAGCTTCTGCTCCCCACGTCCCTGCATGCAGCAGGGTTTGGTGTTTCGCAAACCAAACAGCAGCCAGCAGGCAGGTCTCACAGCTCAGTGCGCCCACCTACCAGGGCTCCTGTCCGGGCAGCATCCAAAGACCCCGTGTGGCCGCAGCAGAACAGCGGGGCTACCAGCCGGGATCGAGGCTGAGCCACCAGCTCCAGCACAGCCTGCTGCAAAAATGGGAACCACCCGGCTCGTGGTGCTGAGCCGGTGCCCCCACGCCGGCCTTCCTTCCCTTCCCTGGGGTCAGGACCCAGCCACAGGCACGGCAAAGCTGGGCCACGAGATGAACCTGAGCTCTTGAGGGATAAATGGAGATTGTCTTTTCGCTCTGGCTATTTTTACCTCCCCAAAAATAAAGCGGTCCTGGAGGGGCAGCCCTCCCGAGGGCCGGGGTGCCTGCAGTCAGGGGCTGGCAGCACCCAGCTGGCCGCAGCCCCCAGGCTGAGGATGACAGCCCCGTGCTGCCCCCCTTTTAGGAGGGATTAACCCCCAGGGCAGCTGCCCTCCATCACCCCATCCCCGCATCCCCCCCCCCCCCCAGCATCACCGGGGTCAGGGGGCTGCACGGGGGCTTGGGATTTACGGCCGATGCATGCAGAGGATTTACAGGGAAGGGGCAGTTTCAGGGGACCTGGAGCAAAGCACCGGTGATTTATGGGGTCGGCAGCAATTTACACAGCAGGTAGCAGCACCGAGGAGGCAAGGATTTACAGGGGCAGGAGAGAAGTCCTTTTTTATTGGTGTTTATTGGGAAACAAGGACCTCCTTCCCCTAATTACTGTGACCCAGGGAGGGGCGCAGAAGCAGCTGGATTTACAACGAGCCTCCCCCTTGCTCTGGAGGTCACGAGCAGGCCAGCAGCGGGGACCCTCCCATCCCAGTGTGACCACAGATGGTTTCTGCTCAGCCACAGCACCATCAGGGGCAGCTCAGCACCTCCCTGGGCTGCCACCGCCCCACGGCAGCGCTCCAAGGCTGGGCTCAGAGCTCAGCCTCTCCAGGGAGGCTGCAAAGAGCAAGGCCTCTGACATCTCAGCAAATCTCCCCTCCGGGGTCTGATCAAGCCCATGTGCTCACGGGGAGGCAGGCTTCCTCCTGCAGGGCTGCCCAGGCTCCTCGCGGGTGCTAACATAATGCTGCTGCTGCTCAGCCCCCAGGCCGGAGGCAGGATGGGCACGGAGACACACAGATTGTGTCTGAGCAGCTGCCAGGGGGTTAGCTTCAAGGGCTGCATGTAATGTCAAAAAAAAAAAAAAAAAGTAAAGAAACTTATGGGGAAAGTCATCTCTGGTTGCTGCTTCACCATGTTTCAGCATCCTCCCATCAGCGTGGGACACCTGGGGAGGTGAGACAGGCACAACGCTGCCCTCTGCCACCCCATGAGGCTACACGACCAGATTCCCAGCACAGGCTTGACTTAAAATGCAGAAGCAAATCCAGGAAAACCTCAGACTCCCAGCCCTCCCCTACCTCTGCTCCCAGTACAAGCTGAGGGCAGCCTCTGCAAAAGGAGCGTTGGCAGCTCATCAGGGCACCGGGAGCAAAAATTCAGCCCTGCTAGCAGGAGGACACCCCTAGATGACGTGAAACCCCACATCCTTTGTGCTGCCCCCATACAACTTGGGAACAGCCCGGAGATGCCAGCACAGCCAGCCACCACCTGGTTTAGGACAGACACAGGTACAAGAGTACAACATTGCACCCAGGCAGCTCCCTCCCAGCAGGGAAAGCACCTTCCAGCAAATCCACTCAGGCATTTCATCCCGTGTTTTTTCTAGCCGCCCTCCAGATTCCCTGTTTCATCCCAGGTATGCGCACACAGCCAGCAGACCACATACAAAACTCGTGCAATATTTGCACGGCACACCCGAGGTTTCGCAGCACTGACTTGCTCAGCATTGAGGTGCAATAGGACCGGGTTCCTCTGGCAGAGGGGAATAAAAGGTGCCAGCCATCGACCCCAAACACAAGCTAACATCGAGCCCTGCCCAGCTGGCGCTGCAGCTCCCACACCCAGCAGGCACACGGCGTCCCACGTCCCCGCCAGCCCGTGCCCCCACCCCCCTGCCCCAAAGTTTGACTAAAGCTCAGGAGTATCTTTGCTTTTATAAATCTCTGCCTTTTAATGATGGCTTCAAGGCTCAGAGAAAAAAAGGCCCATTAAACTCACTGAATAAGTTAATGGGGCAGAGAGAATCCATTTCAAAGCCACCCCAGGCTATTTTCCTCTGGAGCTAAAGCCTGAATAAGCAAAAAGGAAAAATTAAAACTGTACAGTGCTTTGCCAATAAATAACCCCCAGTGTAATCTGCTACAGGCAGGCCTCCATTTGCAGAGATAATAGGATGCAGATCAGCTGTAAAACACCTCCCCTTGCAGGGACCACCACCTCCTGATTGCAACTCGCTGTGCACGAGGAGCCCCCACCTCCTGCCTGTCCCCTTCAACCTGCTGGGGCAGGGGAGGCACCGAATATCTTGCAAAGAAGCACCAAAATCCGGCACTTCAATCCCTAATATTTGTGCTCCAAGCACTCGCCCCTGCTTGTCTGCATCTCCGCCTCATTTTTCCCATCCCTCACGGCTGCTCATGTCCTTTCTCCCCCCCTTTCACCGAGGGTGCTCTGGGCTCAGCCCTCCCCGACCAGATCCCACACGCAGCTGCTCCTCCTCGAACACTTAAAACACAAGTGCGTGTCCCAGAGAGGGATTAAAGAAAAAATAAAATAAAAAATCCCTGTTTGTAAATGTTGATCCCACTAGACGCAGTTTGTTTACTGTTTAATATTTAAAGATGCTAATTAAGTCTCTGAATAAATAAATCTATGCTACCCGCGCCTTTTGGAGCCAGGGAGCCCTCCCATGGGGCCAGGGCAGCCCAAAGCACAGCAGGGCCGGGGCAGCCAGCCCAGGGCGTGCCTGAGCATCCCACCCCATGAAAGGAGGCTCATCTGCAGCACAGAGCAGCAGCGCCAGGCCCAGCTCAGGCTGGGGACATCAGGGGACCCAAGTCATTTGGAGCCAGAGGGAGCACAGGCAGAGCAAGAGGCAGGAATGGGGGTCTGCGAGCAGTAACAGAGCTGCCCAGAGAGCAGAGCCCAGCTGCACCACAGGAGCCAAGGGTTGGAGCACCAAGGGGCCAGAGCCACAAAGCCCAGGTGCTGGGGGTCATAAAGAGGGGTAAAAACTCGTGGCACCGCAGCGCAGAGCAGGCAGCCAGGGCTGCTCCTGGCAC
Source organism: Cygnus atratus (assembly GCF_013377495.2). Taxonomy (NCBI): domain Eukaryota; kingdom Metazoa; phylum Chordata; class Aves; order Anseriformes; family Anatidae; genus Cygnus; species Cygnus atratus. Next base: position 14,051,218 of record NC_066372.1, on the reverse strand, counting down.
AACCGCTGCCCTGCCCAGGGGACCGCACAGCTTCGTACCTGAGAGCTCAGCTCAGCTCCTCTCCCCAAGCCATCCCACAGCCTCACCAGAAGCACAACAACCTCTGTCTCCCACCAGCAGAGCAACCCTTCCCCAACCTCCCACCCGGTACCTCTTTAGCCTCATTGGGCTCTGCCTCCCCCAGACCAGCTCCACCTGCGCCATGCTCATTGCCATTAACCCCACGGGCTCCCTCTTGTACAGGCTCCCTCCCTGCAGCCCTTGGGTGCCTTGCACACACTTCTTGAGCTCAGGTTTTGTTCCTGAGGACACCCTCCATCTCCTGTCCCAACCCAAAGCAAGGTGGCAGGGTGCTTCCCAAAAGAGCACCACATCCACCTGGCTCCATGCACCCCACAGAGCCCGTCTTGAGACAGCGGCAGAGGTGTCAGAGACCCCATGAAGCTCAAGCTGGGAAATTGTCCCCAGCACCACTCCATTTCCCTGCACTGGCACAGCACACAGCATCCTTGACCCCATGTCCTGCTGAACTCTGCTCCCCAGGCTGCCCAGCAGCAGCCACCGAGCAACCCGAGGGCTTTCTGCTCGCTTTTTGGGGAGTGTATTTTGGCTGCGAGAGCACACGGAGGTGGAGACAGCCAGAACTGGGACCAGTGCCTGCCCCAGCAGTGCTCAGCTACATCCTGGAGGCAGGAGGTTTGGGGAACATGAGGAATATTTGCTGGTGATGCAGCTCTGGAGGTCAGCAGCACCCTTGGCACAGCGCTGTCCCCCAGACAGCCTCAGTCCTGCATCGTTGTGGCTCAGCTGAGCGCCCACGTCCCTCATTTGTGCACGGTGTCCCCAGCAGCACCTGCATCTGCTTGAACATTTCCACATTAACTTTTTTCCTTGCAGGATCCACCTGGGCAGAGCTCCGGGTTCGCTATGTAAGTGACAGCCTCGCGCAGCCCAGGGGCAGGGACCCCACCACGCTCTCATCCCATTACCCATTTCTCAGCCCCCCAGGGACAGCACGAACAGCTGGCAAAGACATCAGCGCCCCACGGCCCTCACCAGGGTCAAGGATGAGGTTGCTGGGAACATATTTCCATGCAGGAATGAAATATGATGGGCTGGGGGTATGTCAGCTTGGGGAGGATGGGAGGCTGTGGGGTGAAAAAGGATCACAAGGGGATGGGACAGAGGGGACAAGGGGGCTGGGGAAGACTTGGAGTGGCTGTGCCAAGTCCATTGCCAGGATATTTTTGATCAGATAAGCTGTTTTCCTTCCCACGTAGGCAGGCTGAAGCTGGGAGAAGGGGAAGGTGGGGGTGATGGTGTGTGCTGGAGCAGGGACAGTCCCCAGCATTCCTGCGTCTGCTACAGCAGAGCCCTTGGTGGCAGCTGGAGAGAAGCCTGCTGCGCTCACAGAGCTGCCTTCTCCTTCGGCTTCCCGACTGCTACGTCACATGAAAACAAGCTAAAAACGCCGCACATTTTCCTGGTGCTGCTCTTCCAGGCAAGCAAGGGCCAGAGCCGCAGGCGGGCATCACACAGAGGAGACAGGGCAGGGTCCCCGTGGGGCTGCGGCAGGGAACGGGGTGGCACATTGGGGATGGAGATGTGCAAGCACAGAAATAAATCTGCATTATCCTAAAACCTGCATCATCCCCAGCCTCCTTTTCCCCCGGACCCCATAGTGACACAAGTTGGCTGCTCAATAGTTTTACATAAGCGGGGCGATGACTGCTGAGCAGCCTTCCAAGGGGCGCCCAGTGGAGGAGAAGATTTTAATCTCTCTTCCTTGAAGTGAAGCCGGGCCCTGAGCCACGGAGCAAAAGCACAGCTCTGACCAGCGCCCGCCACCCACCTCCCGGCTCAGCACCCCTCCAGACCCAGACCTCACCCCGAGGTGGTGCTGGGGACCCATTTGCTGTTGCGTTGCGGGACCACTGGGTGTCACAGCCCTTCCACCACGCTGGCGGCACGTGCCCGCTGCCAGCGGGGAAACAACCGGCTCGTCCTTGGCCCCGCTGCCAGGGAGGAGGAGACTTCTTTTGGAAGCCCCACGTTGAGGATGCTGCAGGGTCAAGACCAGTTTCCTACCACTTTTTCCTTTCTCCATCCCACAGCGGGCTCTTCTCAGCCCCTCTCTCTAGGGAAGGAGACGTGGCCTCTTTAATCCTCCAGCCTCCATCCAGCCCCTGCAGCAAAGAGTTAATTGGAGGAGCTGAGAGCACCGCACTCACCCCGGGGGCATCCAGAGACAGCTCTCAGCCTGTGCCCTCTTGCCTCTGCATCCAGGATTTCCCTGGGGACGCCTCTCATGGCTGTTTGACACCACAGGACTGGCAGCCTCTTTTTTATCCCCCCTTGTGCTGGGCATTCTCCTAAGCCAGGGATGAGCAGAAGGATCTCCGTCCCTTGGTATCGCTTGCAGGCTTGTACTGCTGCTCCGTGCCTCAGTTTCCCCATCAGCGAAATGGGCAGAGGTTTTAAGGGCTTCTCAACCAGCAGCTGTGACAACTGGCAGCGCACCGTCCCTATCAGGCCCATCCCACCCAGCATTTCAAACAGACCACCCGCCTGTGGATCAGCATCCTCCAAAAAGCTGCAAACCGCCCCAAATCCCAGCTCGGCTCTGGCCAGGTCTCCTGCGGCACCGGTGCGACAGCTCCCTCTGCGTGGGGCTGCTCTGACCGCGTCCTCTGGCAGCTCCGTGGGACGGGTCCCGGGGGACGGCGACACCTCGGGGTGCTGAGCAGGGGGGGACCTGCCCGCAGGGATGCGAGGCTGCGGAGGCACCGGCAGCAGCCTCGCCCGAGCCGTCTCCCGCAGCCGCTTGCCCTCTAGCGGCTCAGCCGCCTTCCGAAAGCAGGAGGGAAGAGGCTGCGAGAGCGGAGGAGAGGCTGGGGAGGGAGCGTGGGGCAGAAACTCGAGTGGGCTGGGGGCTGCAGCGCATCCAGTGAGATGTTCGTGCACAACACGCGACCCTCGTGTGCGTCCCGCAGCAAGGAGCTGCCCCTCTGTGTCCCCCCCCCCGCCCCCGGCCACGCAAGGGGGGTTGTTGTGTGCCCCTAAATGCAGGAGGTGGGAGGGAGAGAGGGAAACTGGGGCAGACCGGAGCCCGCAGGCTGCTGCCAAACACACCTGCTTAAAAAGCATCCACGCAACCTGCCCAAACCCCCGCTGCAGGGAGCCCAAAGCTCAAAATTACTGCTATTTGCCCGTGCCCCATAAATAACGCCGAGCAGGTGAGCTGCGAGCATTACTAGCACTCAGGTTTGAGTTCTGCATCACTGAGAGCGAGCTGTGGGATCCCCGGGGACATCCAAGGGGTCTGTCTGGGGGTTCACAGAGAAAGCTGGGGTTGCAAATGCCCCAGGCCAGATGTAACACATCTCCAAGCCCCAAAGAACAGCAAGGTAAAGGTTTCCTCAGTTTCTTCCCCCTAATCCTTGTTTCCCTCGGTGGAACACCTGCCTTAGGCCTGGAGCATCCTTCCCAGAGCATCCTCCCGGCCCAGGGAGAGGAGCCAGCAGGCAGAGCTGACCCGGAGCTCCCCAAATCCCACAGGAGACAAGGAGATGCCACATGCACCCCGAAACCCAGCTCCTACAGCCCAAGCCCTGGGTTCGGCACAGCCAGAAAACCCCTGGGAGTCCTGGCAGGCACCAAAGTTGTCTCCTTCTGGACAAATACCTGGCACGGGCCCTCGGCAGAGGCTGGGGCTGGGCATGTAGACATGGACAGGCTGGGATGAAGCACACAGGGGCACAGACAGACACTGACAGGCCAAAGCAGGTGACCCAGCCCAGCAGCAATCCCACAGGCAGCTGAGGCAGGGCTGTAACTCTCCGGTGCCTGATGCCCTCTGCTCCCAGCTTGGCCCTGGCTGGGAAAGCCAAGCTGAGACCTGAGCAGCTCCTCCAAAACCCATCTTTTATAGCACATCTGTCCCAGATCCTTCTGCTCTGCCCCTGCACAGAGCCTGGCAGGCTGCAAAAGCACAGCAGGCCGCAGACATTGCCTGTGCCAGGAAAGTGCCTCCCTCCAGGACTGTTCAGCAGAAAGGCCACCAGGGCAGGGCACGGACCCAGCAAGCTTAAATGTTCCAAAAAATAAGGCAGCACCCACTTCAGACCTGATCCCCTGCTGCAAGGAGCAACACCATGGCAGCCAGGACAGGTACTCCCAGCTTAAGCTGCCTCCAGGACACCAAAACCATCGTCCCGAGCATCCCGAGCACCTCCTTCCACCCACACAGCCTTGTGCAGTGCCCGCCTCCCCCTTGGTGCCTTGCTCTGGGACAGCTGCTCTGCGCAGACAAGAGCTGCCCAAAACGAAGCTGGATTGAATTAGGGACCTTTCAGATGGTCTCTGCAGCAGCCAAAACCTCAGGGACCAGGCAGAACAGCGGGACGGGGCGGCTTTGGGGAGGCAGAGCCCTTGGTCCCCAGGGAGCATCAGCACACGAGGCACAGCAGGCGAGCTGCGGCTGGTTCAGAGGGGGAGAAGCCTGGGCCCTGTTGCACAAAGCGGAGCCATCCCAGCACCACCAGTGCCTGTCTGCCCACCGTGCCAGCAGCGAAGGGGTGCTGCAGCCCTGTACCCCCTCCTCCGGAGCCCCCAGCTCTCCCCCCGCCATCCTGTGCACAAGTGGGGGCTGGCACCGCTGCCCACCCCCGTGCACCCCGCTCTTATGCCTTTCTCCCACCCTCAGCCATGCCCATGGGATGGAGCTGATGCTGCCATGGGACAGCCCAGAAGGAAAGGATGGGGCTGCTCCTCCTGCCCCCAGGGGGAAACCCCAAGGGAGATGCTTCCCCTTGGGCTTGCGAGCAGGTGAAGCCCCAAATTCCTCCATCCCTCGGTGCTCCATGATGATCCATCTCCTCTTGGACTGTTCTGAACTTGTCCTGTCTGCCTGAAGGCACCTACGAGCTGCACAGATACACCCTACAACTCTACCCGCTGGGGGCATTTTACCCTAAATAAACCATTCTCCCCACCGATGTCAGATAACAGAGCGAGGCAGCCAGGCTTTCCACACAGGGGACATCTCCCCACCTGGAGGGAGCCCAGGGGTGACAAACACAGGCCACCGCCACCGCCGCCACCTACCTGGCAGCATCTCGGCAGTGCCATGGCAACAGCTGAGGAGTAGGGAGGCCCAGATGGCAAACTCCTCCGTCCGTCCTTCCCCACGCGCCGTGCCGGAGCACGCACGCCCTGCCCACGCCGCCAGGAGGGTGGCTCCCCGGGCACGCGGCACCACAGGCGAGCCCGGCCTCCCCCAGGCCCCTACGGGGAAATATGGCCTGGCTAGGTGGCACCAGCCTTGCCCAGCCCCGTGGGGCACGGCTGGGAGAAGAGAAGCAGCAGGAATCAGAGCAAAGGCCTCTGGCACCCAGAGGTGGGGCACCACACCGAGGGCACCCATGGGCCTTGGCCTCCCTGCCAGCCTCTGTGGGCAGTGCCATGGGCCAGGTGCCTCCCGTCCTCCTTGCTGTGGTGGCACCTGGGTTTTGTCTGTCACAGAGATGGCAAAAATAATCCACAGCTCCTGGTGGGGACATATCGGGGTGGGGGGGTCATGCCCTGCACTGGGTGTGAGGTGGGTGCACCCCCCAGAGGTGGACCCTTGACGAGCTGAGCCCGTATTTTGGACACGAATAAGGCCCTGCTTGCCCCCCCCCATGTCCCATCTTTCTGTTCACCAGCAGGAGAGGGTGGAGCAGAGCCCACCACCCCTCCCAGGCCCTCCCAGGCCCTGAGCATCACCTCCCCCAGCTGGGGGGACGGGGCTTAGCCCCCTGCTCGCCCCCGAGCCCCACGGACAAAGGCACCTCTGCCCACTTGCTGCCCACAAACGAGGCAAGCCGCCTAACGAAGCCGAGCCCCCGGCGAGCATGGCAAGCAGGGGAAGCACCACGCAGCGCCGATCTGAATCAGACCCATCTGCTGGAGTGATTCAGCGGCGGCCAGGCTGGGTTCGAGGCGCCCTCGCCCCAGCACCCGCTGATGGCCAGCAAGGAGAGGCCAAATATCGAGCATGGAGGGTGCTGGACCCAATGCCAGCCATGCAAGAGCATGAACCTGGGTTCCGCCTGGCTCTGAGGGACTCCTCCTTCGCTAGGAAGCAGCCTCACCACCCAAAACATCCCCCTGCTCCATCAGCATCCCACACAAACCACCACCACCTCCCCAGGAAACACAGACCTCCTGGGGAAAGTTGGCACTCATGTTCGGTCTGGGCCCCTCGTGGCATTTTGGGGCTCAGCCCGGTCCTGCACCCTCCTGGTCCCGGGCCCAGACCTAGGGAGGAAGGTGTGGGGCTGGCAGCAGCGCAGGTGGGAGCTGGAGGGGGAGCAGAGATGCAGCCAGCAGAAACCAGCACCCTGTCCTCACCCCCGGCTAAGAGCAGCTCCTCTCCAAAAAACAAAAACAAAAACAAAACAAACAAAAAAAAAAAACAGCATCTGCGGTTCTGGAGTTGGGTCTTTTTCTTCTTTTCTCCTTCTCCTTTATACAGGCTGCTTATCAGCATTTTCCAGTTTCAAAGCAGTAAAGGCATTTTCTGGGCACAAAGGACTCGCGCAATAACACCTCTCGCAGCAGTTCAGACCCATGTGTGCACCTGACAACACGCACTCGCTGCCGAGCCTTCCCGGTGCTGGCCATCCCACAACGGGTTAAAACCAAACCACAACAAACAGCGAGCACAGGGAAAAAAAAAATAAAAAAACATGAGTTTCTCTGACTTCCCTGAGCATCACCCACGTCCCTCTGGCAGCGCAGAGGAAACGCTCCGGCCCCGCGGCGCAGGATAAATGTGGGGTGTTTGGAGGGTGGTGGTAGCTCCACGTTCACTTTCCCCACTCCTGTGGGGTGGGCAGAGAGGGTTTGCTGGCCGGGGGACAGAGTGAGTGTGTGTGCTGCAAATCTGCCTGGGCACTGCATGGACCCGTGAGCCAGCGGGGAAAGCGGCTCCAGTCATCTTTCCCCAGCAAAGGTGACGAGCAGAGCTGCGAAAGAAGCACTGCAATTACTCCATGGCTCTGCTGCAATTGCTCTGTGACCAAATAAAACAGCCTCAGGACCCGGCAGAGCACCCTGCCTCCATGCAGCCATGCGATTGGGGTGAAAAATAAATAAATAGCCCTCCATTAGTCATTTCAAACCTTGCTGCATTTAACTGCCAGAATAAAGGATTCCACCTCTTCGCTGCTCAACTCCCACTGGCAACTTGCTCTGGGGGCTACATTTCCCTAAATGCTCACATTTCAATTAGCATTAGAATAATGAAATGGCTCAGAGTTCATCTCACCCAAAAATGTACTGGAAAATAAAGAGCCGAGATTGGAAGCGATGAGGGTTTTTCACGCAGACACACACGCACACACACAGCAGGATGGATTCAGGAGGAGGAAATCTATTCCTTTCTCGACTCCACGCTGATGAGATTAACATGGGCTTTGCTAACTGCCTCTCCAAACAAGGATAATGCAACTTCAAGTTGATTTTCCAGATAAACAAGCATGCAAACAAACGCAAAGTGCTCAACTAAAAATATCTCCCGGCTCCGACGCTTCTCCCCACCACCACCCCGAGACGAAAACACACAAACCCTGCCACAGCTCCACGGCGAGCTGCAAAATTATGACAATGCGAGTTAAATTAGTTACTTAAGGGATGTCGTGCTCTGCCCTATTTCCCCCCCACATACCCCTCACGGAGGCGAAACCGCAGATTCCCCACATACACCCACCCAGGGCAGAGAAGAGAACATTTTCTGTTGTGGGATGAAAAAATGACACTCTAATCAGCTCCAAAGTCTGGAAAAAAAGAGCGAGCAGCTCGGAACTTGCTTTTCTTGCCCGATTTGGGTATGTGTGGCTGTGTGTGGCTCTGGCCGGGGTGTTCTCCCCCCTCCCTTGGCAGAAGCAAACAGTTAAAGGCGGCAGCAGCTTCAGCATCCTCGCCCGCTGCTCTCTCCTGCTAAGGAACCAAACCTCATTGACTTTATTCCTTTTAAGCTTCGGCCAAACTGTTGCTGGGCTTTTTTTTCTTTCAGATGAAGGAAGGGAAAAGCCCGATCCTTGTCCTCCGCAGGCTGAGATGGGGCGAGCGGAGCCAGGCAGCGCAGCAGCACCCAGGGCACCTGAGCCCAGCACCCGCAGCCCAGCCCCGCGCCCTGCCGCCGGGGAGCCCACTTACATCGAAGTGATGTTCCTTGAGATGTCCGTGATGTTGATGCTCGTGTTGCCATTGCTGCTGCCTGAATCCTGCCCTTCCAAGAGAGGGAAGAGGTTCCCATCATCCAGCTTCTTGCAATTGATGTCTGTCTTGCTGCAAAGACAATTAGCAGGGCAAGCCAGCACCGAAAGCAGATAGTCTCCCCAAATGCTCCAGAGCAAAAATACCCTCCAGAAAGTGCACTTGGTAGGGCAAAGAGAGACATCCATCTCCGATTGCTGCTTCTAAAAAAGAGGAGGAGGAGGAAAGGGGGGATGGAGGGAGGGGAAGGGGGGGAAAGGGGGGAAGGAAACAAAGACGGAGGGAGGCAAAAAAAAAAAAAAAAAAAAAAAGACACACAACGAAAAACCTCAAGCGATCAGATGCAAAAATCCTCCAGCAGATGAAATCATGCTGGCAGCTGGCTCGGAGAGGCTGTAATTCCCGCTAGGGCAGCGGCAGCGGGCGGGGATGCATGCTGGCCCGGCCACCCGCCCGCCGCTCCGGAGGATCGCAACGGAGGCTGGGGAGGCAGCCGGGGGAAATAAATAAATAAGGCAAACGGTGCGAAAGTCACCAAGTCCCACCTACTGGGCAGAATTAAAATTGACACACCTGCAAAAAAAAAAAAAAAAAGGGGGGGGGGGGGGAAACACAACACAGCCCCCCCCTCGCACACACACACAAGGAGGGAGAGGAGGCTGGGGAGAGGAGGGGGAGACCCCCCCTTCCCATCGCTTCCCTCCCCCGGCCTGGGCAGCCCTGCTGCAGCGGGCACCAAAAAAAAAAAAAAAAAAAAATAGCAGGGGGAGGAGGAGGAGGAGGAGGAAGAGGAGGAGGAAGGCTTGCAAAGCGAGCCGGGCTCTGCGCGCTTCCCTCTCCGCAATAAAAAGGATTCCCCACCCCCCCTCCCTCTCCGCCAAAATCAAGGCAGGGGAAGGGGGGGAGAAAGGGGAAAATCCCACCCCAGCAGGGCCGGAGCCCCAGCCAGCGGAGGAAAAGTTGCAGCTGGGGTTGAATTTGTGCTGGGGGGGGGAGCTGAGGGGCTCTGGCTCGGCTCCTGCTTTCTCAGGCTCTTTGGGAGGAGGACGATGCTGCCTTTCGCTTGGTCGTTGGGTGTTTTTGGCCCCCCCAATCCGGACAGATGGGTGGAGGGGAAAGGAAGGCTGGACTGAACTGGAAGAGAATAAAAGCCAGTGTGGATTACAGCAATTTAAAATATATATATTTATTTATTTATTTTCTTTAGAGGATCCTAGCAAGGGGCTGATCAGACGGCTGGGTGGGGGGAAAAAAAAAAAAAAGAAAGGCGGCTGGAGAGCACCCAGGAAGGACTTTCTAGAAAAGACACACACACACACACACACCCCTCCGAAAGGCAGCAGGGGCTCAGTCGGGTGCCGGAGGTGCAGGCACAGCACCCAGGGCCGGGGGCTCCCATCCTCCCTCCCCTGCTTCCCTCCTGCAGCAGATTCTGCAATCAGACATGCAAAAAAAAAAAATCCTGAAAGAGGAAGACTGAAGTGTTGAAAAGGCTGAGCTCAGAGTGCCGAAATGGCATCAGGAGAGCAGTGAGTGCGAGCTGAACAGCAGAGCAAATTAAGATGCATGGTGCATTTTTGGCAAGCACAAACCCAAGCAGATCAGAGCGCTGCTTAATTTGCTCGGCTTTTCTACAGCGCTTTTCTGCATGCCTTTTTTTTTTTTTTTTTCCCCCAATAGTTTCATGTCTCTGCTCCTCTGCACAGAGGCACGGCGCTAAGGGGACAGGAGAAGGGAGGAATTACAGGTGGAGGGCTCCAAATATTTCCAGGGTCTGCCTCTGCCAGGCTGCATGCCGGGAGGGGAGGCAGGCAAATCTCCGTGGGGGGCTCAGCCATCACCTCCGGGCTCTGCTGTGCACCCCGAGCCATCCTAGTCTGGCTGAAGAAGCAATAGGATTTGGAAGAAAAAATTAAAATAAATAAGAAAATAAAAGAGAAAAAACAATAAGGAAATGCAGGGGGGATTTGTCCACCCCCAGCCATGCCCACGGGAGCTGGTCCCAGCAGGGCTCGCGTGCTCCCCGATTGCACGCCCCCATGTCACAGGCCTGGAAATGCCCCTGTGGGGCACCAAGGATCAGTCCTGCTCCTGGGGGGGAAAGGCAGTTTATGGGGTGCCCCTTGGGGAGCAGGGCTCCCGTCCAGTGAATAAATGGCGAGGTCGGAGGGCTGGTTTCTCCCCTAGCCCCACCTGCTTGGAAATTACTGAAGCGAAACACCCGGGTCCCCATGGAGGAGCCTTTGGGGACCCCCCGCAGCCAGCCCCGTGCAGGCTTCTCCCCCTTCTGCAGGACGTGAGGAGATGGGGATGAGGATGAGGAGGGACTGGAGGAAATGTTCCTCCTGCTCCTGGACTGACCTGGGTGGGAACAGGAGGGAAGCAGCTGTGTGTGCTGCCAAGACCCCCCAGCAAAGTCCCGTCCCCCCCTAGTCCTGTGCTACCCCTGGAGCTCGTTCTGTGCTTCCCACCTCCCTCGCATGAGCAAGGCTGAACTTGGTTGAAGCAGGAGAGGTCTCTGGTTGTGTGCTGGGGGCTGTGCTGTCCTGGGAGAGATGCTGGAGCCCACCCGTGCCCTGATCCACTGCCCCGTGCCAGGCTGACGGGCAGGATTTGTGCCAAGGCACAGCTTCCTCTGCAGCGAACAGATAAAGCCGCCGCTCGTGGATGAAATGTGGCTGGGCAAAGTGGGGGAATGGAGCAGACGCTCAGAGGAGGTACTGAAGAGGAGCTCTTGGGGGTTCACAGCTCGTGTTTGCCAAGCAAAACATCCTCATCTTCCCCCAGATGGAAGGGGATGCTCGGCGAGGCCACCCCTTGCACACCTGTGCCCAAAAGGGGCCGGGAGCAGCGGGGAGGTGCCGGCGGTGGGACCGTGCCACCCCTGCCTCCATCCCTCGCTCCTGCTCCGCTTGGAAGAGGGAGGCTGGAGCGGGGCGTGAGTGATGGGGCTGTCAGAGCACAGAGATGGTATCTCGAGCAGAGGCCTTGCCGTTATTGCTCTGAGGGATGCTGGCAAATTGCTCTTTCAAGAAGCATCCCCATGAAGGATGAAATCGACGCCTCCTGCAAGAGCTCTCCCCCACAGGGATTGGGGGGGCCGCGCTGCAGCTCCTTCCCCCTGGGCTTGGGGGGCCCCCAGAAGCTCACTCCAGTCCAAACGGGCTGTTTTATTTGCATTTCTGCACTTCCCACCTCCAAAGCTGCCTGTAGCATCGCTCTCCAGGCTGGCTTTCCCTTTGGGATGAGCTTTCCTCCTGCCACCGCCGTCCCCAGGTAAATGCCACCGTGCGGTGCCACGGCCACAAGGCGCAGCTCTGCTCCAGGCAGCAGGCAGATGAAAGCCACGGTGCTGGGGGGCAAGCCCACAATGAGCCCCGTGGTCCTGTATGTGCTCAGTCATCACCACTCCACCGAAGCCTCCTGCCTCTGATCTCCATCCATATTGATCCGGCAGGTCCACGCCGAGGCGCACGCCGCCCCGCTGCCTCTTACCAGAACAGCGCTCGCTGGAAATGATGAGCTGACATTTTTCTGGCCCCCTCTCATCCAGAAGGACGTGCCCCTTTGCAGAGATTTTGGACGTGCCATCGGTGCCGGGTTGGTGTTGAGAGGAGAGCCCCCAGCTCGCTAAGTAAATGCTGGGGGTGCTGCCAGCACTTCAGGGCTGGTTTGTGGGTACGACATCCCCCCAACACCACTGGCATGGGGCTGCAGGAGGGAGACATCACCCTGTGGGGCCAAGAGGACTTTTGCCCGAGCCTCAAAAGTCATGGGAGCATCAAAAGGCGCACTCCTAAAGCAAAGCCCCTTGCTCCCACCACCCCGGGAGCAGCTCGGGGGCAGCTCTCATCCTGCACAGCGCTCAGCCTGGGAACACACAGGGGGATGCTCACGCCTGCGGGCACCGAGAGCAGTGTGACGAAGGGTTCAGTCTCCGTGGGGACCTGTCCCCAGCAGGGTGGCAGCAGATTTAGGGGCCCCAGGAGCCGATGGAGCCATCGCAGCAGATGAACTCTCAGGGACTGCAAAGAAAGTATAGGGGAAAGTACCTAACCAAGGACTGTGTGCCCATATAAACAGGAATAAGCATTTCTGGAGAAAACATATTCAAGGGAGGACGAAAGGAATAGCCCTGTCACAAAGATAACAAATATTGCTGTGCTTGTATTCATGGCTCCAACCTGAACCAGATTCCCACCTAGGAAGCTCCCGAATTAATGTGTCTGGAGAGGGGGAAGGTCTGGTCATGGCAGTGATGTCTGGGGAGGACAACAGCAATGATCAAAGAGAAAAAAAAGACGGAAACAAAGGTCTTAGAAAGTGCAAGGGAAACACAGGAGCTTAATGCAGAGCAGATGATAGCTGCAGTCGGGACACCAAGGCAACACGGCTGCCTGCGATGCCCTGGGTGGACCTGGCTGGTCTCTCGCCAGGAAGAAATCGGAGCAAATCCCAGGCAATGGGAAGGAATTGCAGACAGCAAAGCTCCAGCGTGGGGGTAGACTGAAAATCCTGGGGGTCTGCCTGGGAGAGGGGTGCTGGGGACACGGGGGTAGGGCTGAGCACAGCTGAGTGCGCACTTCTGCTCCCCCTGCTTCCTAATGTAAGAAAGGGCCAGCAAAATTAAAGCTGTTAAAAGGATAAAGAAGGCCTGGGAAACTCACTGACATGTGATATCGCCTCAGCAAGGAGCTGAGCAAGGCTCGGAAGAAGATCAAGGAGATCAGCATCGGAAAGCACGGAGGACAAGCCACCATCGCAGCTCCGCCGAGCTCTGGGCACACATCAGCCCTCTGATTTCCCTCCCCTACCTCCAAACCTCCCCATCACAGCTCCTGCCCACCACGGAAGTCCCAGGATAGAGGCTGCGGGTGTGCTGGAAGCAGATAAGGAGAATTAAGGTGCGGGCATTGTTCCGCTAATGGCCTGCCATCTGCGTGTCTCATGGGTGCCCTGCATCCTCCAGCATCCAGGAGGGGCAGAGCTGGGATAACCCCGGAGCAGGACGCGGCACCTCGCCGCCGTGGTGCTGAGCACCCAGGTGAAGCAGCACCTGGATGGTGCTCGGAGCTGGCTCCAAGCGCCCGGGTTAAGTCACTGCTCACCGGAGAATCGATTCCCCCTCACCCCCAGCTCTTCCCTGCACACGCACACAAACGTGCTCCCAACCCCTGCTTTGTGAATAAATCGGATCGCTTTACAAAAAGCTCCCCAGCCTGTTTGTGACTTCAGCTCCAACCAATTTTCCTTCAAAGGTGACTCCCTTGACTCCGGGAAGAGGTGCCAGAGTGGGCTGAAGCAGGGAAGAAACTAAAATAACCAGCTCTTCATAAAACAATTTACCAAAACATTTTCTGAGGGTGCTCGGCCAGAGAGATCTGGTGAAGATGCTATTATCTGAGGCAGGGTAGGGAAGGCAGCCTCTGCACTCTGTCCAAGCCCTGATGGGGGAAGAAGACCCAGCCCCATCTCAGCATCCCATGCCTCGATGTGCTTCCCAGGGCCGGGGAGAGGAGAGGTACTTGCAGACCTGTTGGGGAGATGGCTGTGGCCCCAAAAGGGCGTCAAAAATCCCTGCTACCTCTCTCATCTCGAGCATGAACTGAGTCATTAGCTGCTTGAAATGGTTTCCTGGCTCACCAGGGCAACTGCGAAAGCCTGAATTTAAGACATCTCCCTACGCCATGAAATAAGACTCTCAACCCACCACAGCCTCATGGAGGAAGAACTGACCATGTCAAACCCAAAGGGACCATGACCCACACAGCCTGGATTAGCCAAAATACCCGAGTCGAGCAAGCAGCACCCCAAAACACCCCAAATCCCATGTGGGGATGACAGCAGCTGGGGCTCAGTGGCATAACTGTGTTTTGATCCCTTGTGCCAGACTTCCTCGGCACACGCTGGGAGGTGATGCCATCTCGCAGGAGCGGCCTAGCTGCTGGAAATATCTCCCGCAGGTTCTGCTCACCTGAGGGGCCAGGGGGGCCCAGGGCTGGGGTTTGGGGCAGGTTTGGGCTCTGCAACAAAGCCCTTTGCCATCCCCACGGTGCTGGGATTAACCTGTGAGCCCCCGGGAGGCAAGGATGCGCTGGTGGGGATGGAGAGGTGGCTGTCCCCAAGCTGGGACAGATGGTGCCCAGGTCAGCCTCGGATGCTGCCCCCAGCCCCCGTGAGCTGCAGGGGGGGTGGAAGGCAGGAGCCTGGCTTGTGAGCTGTGGCAAATGTCCTGCCAAAGCATCTGCAATAAACAAATGAATAATTAAGGGAGGATATACATTAGCCCTTGAACATGCTCCAGGTAGAGCTTATTTTAGACCTTTAGGAAAACGTGTGAGGGGAGGAGAGGTGGGGGGGCTGTAAGGGGCCATGGTCTGCAGGAGGACGGGGTGGGCTTGGGGCTGGAGGTGGAGGGTCAGCAGGATGGGGCTGAGATGCAGGATGAGGGATGGGTGGGAGAGGCAGATGGTTGGGGAATCCATGTGGGCCATGGAGAAGAGAGATGAAGGTAGTTGTGTAGGCAAAATGTCCCCCATCCCACGTTTTCTGGGTGAATCCCACCACCAACACTTCTGCTCCTCCAACAACGGAGGTGCCCAGGGCCTGCCCCAGCTCCTGGGGGCTGGCCACTGGCTTGGGGTGGACGCTGGATGGAAGAAGTGCTCATCACCACCAACACAGAATCACCACAGCAAGATGGTACATCACGACTCCATCCTGTTGTGGCCGTTGATGACCACAGATCTGCCACTTGAGGTGAATGAAGTTGCCTGCACAGAAAACACTTGGGAGATTTTCTTTTCCTCGGCCATAAGGCAATCCTGCTCACTCCTGCCTGCCTCCTTCTCCAGATGTGTGCCTTGCTAAAGATCCCTGTGTTCCTACAGGCAGCCTACCAACGTCACACCCACCTGACTGAAGCTCAAGGTGCCAAAAAAACTCTCCAACCTCCTGCCCAACTCCATCCCTACAGTCTAAGAGAGCATCCTACAGCAGGAAATGATCTCTTGGGTCATTTTGGCCATGGTGACGGACACCAGAGCTCCCAGCTCCCCATGTTCACCTGGGGCACGGCTCTGTAGGGCTGTGGGACACACCGCCAGGGCTGGGAGGCAGAAGACTCCAGCAAGCCCTGAAGATGTAATGTCGCTTTGTTCTCCACGTTGGTGCCTGTATCATCCCTGCCCTGCCACTTCTAACACCAATGGGGAAAAGACAAAGCCCAAGATCTCACAAATAAATCTTTGTGCTACTGAAAGGGATAAATCCCCCCAACTTTTAGTCTGTTGCTGAGCACTTCCCAGCACTGAGCAGTTCCCACTACCAGGGCGCTCCCCCTGCCCTTACCGAGAAAGATCTGGCTACCGTGATTTATGCCTGCCGCATATCCGAGCTGGCTTGCCCCACACCTCTGCATTCAGGCTGGAGCTGGAAGCCACACAGGAGCATCAGCTAATGTGAAACACAACCCACCTTCTCTGCCGGGGGGGTCCCAAGAGCCCATCTTTCCATCCTCCCCTCCCCTGGCTCAGCACCCGCTGCCAGGCGAGGCTGCGGGCTGCCATAGCCAAGCCCATCAGCAGCATCGACCAGCATGCTGCCAGCCCTGCTCTTTCCCCCAAGCTGAGGAGGCTCAGGAAGAGCCGTGGGGAGGGATGGATGCAGAGCTCTGCCAGCCGTGGTGCTCAGCCACCCGTTGCACCACGTCCCGGGAGCCCGAGTCGGTCTGAAATCTCAGACACCGGCGAGTTTTTCCTCCAGCAAAGAGCTTCTGCTACCAGGAGGTATCAGTGAAACACTTGTGATGCAGTTCAGCTGAGTAAAATAAATAAAAGTGACTAATGACTGATTAAATATTAAAGGATCGCTTTATTTTTGCAAATACACAGATGACTGCACACAGCTGAAATCTGGAGGTGGCCCCTACAGCTGAGGCGGCCAGGGATGGGCCATGAAATGGCACCGGGCTTTTCCTTACCCTGTGATGAGGAGCATCTGGATTGAGACTTCTGCTTCCCACCAGGACGGAGCTACCCATGTGCAGATTGTCCAGGCAGAGCTTCTGCAACCAGGACAGAGAAGCTGAGCCTCCAGGCCATGCCGTGCCAACCAGAGCCAGTAGGATTTGCCTCGTCGTGCTGCAGGGCTCCTCTGGCTCCCCAGCCTGCCTCAGTGACATGCCAGAGCTACCTAATGAGGTTAACATTAATATTTCCTCCCTCTGACCATTAAAGCTGCCTGGTGGGGAGCTCCTTCTCCACCAGTCCCACCATTCTGCTGGCTCCAGCAGCTGCTGTGTCCCTCCCTTCCCCTGCCACAGGGTGGAGGAACATCTCCTTCCCCCGGGGCACCATCGCCGCGTCCCCCTGGGCACCCTGCAGGCACGCGGGCTGAGCAGCCAGCACATCTCCAGACGGCTGGGACACGTGAAAAGCACGTGCTCGCTTCCCAGGCAGTTTGTATGGGGAAGAAGAGGCACAGTTTGTTATGAAATAATTCTCTCAGCACCATCTGGTTGCTTGATCCATCCCCAAAAGCCTGCTGGAGAGGACCGCGCTGACCCTAAATGCAGCTTCCTTCCAGAGAGATTGCAACTGAGTGAAAATATTTTTTCTTGCTGCGAGTTTTACTTTTTTTTTTTCAGTAAGAAGGAGTCAAAGAGACACTGCAGCAATACATGTACACCAGCCCCAGCCTCTGGAGGAAGCAGAAAAAGTTGTTGTCCTGGGTTTTTCCCTTCCCCTGCCATCTGCAGCTGGCCACAGCCACTGCCCAGGCGCAGAGAGGGACGGCGCTCGGTGCAAATCCTGGTTATCAGGAACTCCAAGGGAAAGGAATGAACCAGTGCCAAATGGCGAAGGATAAAATCAATATGGGGAGAGCTGTTATTTAAGCTTCTGAGCTCCGGGGTATTACAAACGTTGGAGAGCAATGAAATAAAAATGATACATAAAGTGACAACATCATCATGTCTGTATAACTGACGCCCTTAGCAGCTGTTTGGTCGGAACAACAGAAGTAAATCCAAATCTGTGCCTGCTGCCTAGGGCTGTCTGGCACTCCTAAGGGGGCACTTTGTGATCAGAGAGAAAGGAAATTACAGGGTCTTTTTGCCAACTGGATTGTTTTTAACCTCCTTTGGTCACCGTGCCCTGGAAGCCCGGAGGACCACGCCATGAGATCCTCACCCCACAGAGCAGCCCACAGGCTCTTCTGGAAGAGGCTGGGTCTCTGTGGAGGTGGTGGAGACCACACGGGGAGCCCAGGAACCTCAGGTGGCAGCGGGGATCCCTGGGCACAGGAGAGCTGCCGTGGCCAGGAGCTGCCCCTTGCAGGACGCTGGTCCCTGGGCTGTGAGCTGTGCTGTGCTGCACAGGTGGTGCTGGGGACAGATCCAGCAAACATGAAACCAGGAGGGAAAACACTAGGCTGGCTTGTGAGGTGTCCTCTTGCTGCCTTCAAGGCTTTCTGGCACCTTCTTATCACCCTTTAAAGCTTCCCACACCAGTACAAAGCAATAACATTTTCATTTCTCTCTTCATTGGTAGAAAAGCAAGGTTTTTTACAGCTTTCTCTGCCTCTCGATCGTCTCCCTTCCTATCGACAAGATCCCCAGCTCTCAGCACCAGCTGCCATTCCCCAAGAATTTCCTTCTGCCCGGGCCCGTGTGGCACCTTCGCATCCCGTGGTGCATCCCATCGGGGCATCCCGGGTCCCCCAGGGAGCCAAGGGGGTGAGGTTGGGCTGCAGGATGGTGCGGATGGGGAGCGAGCCCCAAAACTAGCTCTGGGCTCTTTAGGAGGCAGAGGGACACCGCAGAGCATCCAGACCTTCTACTGACTGCGAGAGGATGCTGCTGCTGCGCGGCGATTCCTGCTGCCACCTTAGGGAGAGCAAAAGAAATGCCAAACCCGGCTGCTCTCGCAGAGCATTCGGCGTTAAAACCCAGCTCCTGCAAGGCCGAGGCAGGAGTTTAACCTCCGTGCAGCGAGGGGTGCCGAGGGATGGCGAGCACGTTAACCCCGCTCCGGGCTGCGCCCCGCAGCTGCCGCTGCATTAACCCGGCTCCAGGAAGGCTCCAGCACAGAAGCTTTTAGCGCAGCCCGCGCCGCACGCTATGGGTTTGCTGGAGCAGAGCAGCAGCTTCCCGCTGCCCCAGCACCACTTAACCTCCCGGAGATGCTCTGGGATGCGCTGGCAGGCTCGGCGGGACATGCGGGCAACCAGAGAAGCGGTGCCAGGTCCAAATCGATGGCACGGCCAGGGGCAGCAGGGACAAGCCAGGGCTGGCCAAGGTGCATGGGCACAGGATTCTCTTTTCTCCTTTCTTGCCCGTGTTCGTCACCTTGGCACGCTGCCTTGGGGACACCTGGCATGGCCTGCAGCCCTTCTCTGCCCAAAGTGCCTTCCCCAGACTTGTGCTTCCTCCAGCCTCTCCCACCACAGTCCCTGCAGCCCTGACAAAAGCTCATGGCTGCTCGGATCCACCCCAGGGTCTGTGGTTTTCTGCCACCCTCCTGCCTGCTCCCAGTTCCTAACAGCGGTGGAAATGGGGGAGGAAAAGGGGGTGTTTTGGACCATGAGCTTTCTGGAAGGAGAAATGAGAAGGTTGGGATGGGATGGGATGGGATGGGATGGGATGGATGGGATGGGGAGCTGAGGTGTAAAACAGGGAGTATTTCCTACTCTCTGCTCTCCCTGATGCTTCCCTGCATTTGGGGAGAAGTAGAATGGCCCTGCTGCAGCCACAGTCACTGCCTAACCCACAGGTACCTCCCAGCCCATCCAGCATTCCTGGATTTGAATCCTTCCCACCTCCCCTGCCGCCCCCCTGCTGGTGCACAGCTCCCACCCAGGACCCCCGTCAGACGCAGCGCGGAGGTGGGCGGTTACACCACGCCTCACCCACCGGAGGTGTCAGGAGTCGGGGAAAAGAAGAAGAAAGGGGGGAAAAAATAGAAGCAGAAAAACAGCCTCTGGGTTTCTCTTCTGTGGAGCAGCACGGGAGAAGGGAAGGGCTGGGGGGTTGGCAGCAGAGCTTGGTGGGTCCCGGGGGGGCTGCAGAGTCCAGCAGAGCTGCAGCAGCTGGAGCGTGGAGGAGCAGAGCTGGAGCATCCAGAGCAGGTGGAGCAGGAGAGGCTGGGAGGGCAAAACCGAGGCAGGAGCATCTCTGCTCACAGACCTCCCGAAACCTTTACCCAGCAGCGTGGGCTTGGCAAGGCGTCGGCACCGGAGGGTGCCCACCTGTTGGGAGCTCGGGGAACAGCCGAGGAACTTGCCAAATTGCAGGCTCCCCATGAGCAGCAGGTTAAGGCAGGTTTCCTTGGATACAGGGAGCTTTCCAGCTGTTCTGCAAATGGCCAGGAGGAAACCCCAGCCCTGCTTTGCAGAACAGGCAGGGATTTCTGCCCCGCTCCTTTGGCTGCAGGGCAGCAGGGAGGGGATGCTCGGGGCCGGGTGCTGATCGCTGGCCGAGGGGCACCCACACTCGTGCCTAAAAGAAGGGAGCACGCTTCTTCTCATGGTCTTCTATCCTTCAGACTCATCCTGCTAGCCTGGCTTCAACACTCTGCAAGATGTCAAGAGACATAAAGCCCTGTGGGAAGGTGCGGAGCCAGCGACAGGGTCCCCAGGTGCCCTGGCAGCACCGCCTACCAAAGAGAGGGTGGCTGGAGAGAGGAAGATGAAATGCAAGGAGTGACTTGTTTATCTGGTACAGCATTTTCTTCTGTTTTATGCTGCTGGTTTTCTGGAGGGGGTTAAGCTGCAGCAATGACAATCTGCATGGGAGAGGAGTATGCCACTCCAAGCACAGCTGTCCTGGGAATCAGATCCCAGCTGGAATGAGATTTAGCTGGCCTTCAAAACAAAGCCAGTGTTGCTGATTTAAATGAGGATGCTTCTCTCTAGTTGGAGGGGGAAGGTCCCTGTCAGATGCTCGGTGCACGTCCCAGGACAGTGACAGAGATCCCTGCTCCTGCTCCCCCAGCCCTTTCTCATTTCTGCTGCATCTTCCCCTTCACTTCCTCGGGTCACCATTAGGAAGGTGCTCAGAGACGACACCAGCAGCAACACGAGGGAAAGCAAAGCTTCCACGTCAGTGCACATGACTTGGCAGTGCAAATAGCTTGGGATGCACAGTGCAGAAGTATATATTATTAAGCAGCGATAAATGAATGAGTTTCCCGTACTCGCCTGGTGGGTGGGGGCAGGAGGACTCAGGAAAGACCCAGGGACCCAGCAGCCTGGACTGCTCCCTCTCAGCCTCTATCGAGTGGCTTGTTTTCCCTGGCCATTTGAAATTGATTCAATTAAGATTCCTTGTGCATTCAGGTATAATAAAACAGGGACAATTAGACCTAATAAAACTCAGATAGTTGTGTTCAACCCTCCTCGTGCCCTCTTGTTCCTTACACAACCTCATACGAGAGGCCGGGGCGTGCCTGAAGGATTCAGCGTGAGAGATCGTTCAATATATCCTGCTCTGGATAGCCCCAAAACCCTACAGAGGAGAAGAAATAGACAACATGCTCCCATCCAATGACCCAGAGACCAGCCCAGGTGCAGACCCTTGGATGATCTCCTCATAAGGACCATCCACCACCTTGGACCATCTCTTATAAACGAGGTCTCCTGTGCACACAGTGAAGGGAAAAAGGCTACACATCATGCTTAAGGCAGGGCTTAGGACCAGAGAAGTTAGAGGGAAGGCACTGCATTTCTTCCCCAGCACTGGATGAAGAGTGTGTGGTTATGAGCATGGCTATCAATGAACCACAAAGCCTTTTAGCATCCATTATTTGCAACTGCTGCTGAGCAAACAAATGCGACCACATCAGTCACTGGGCCCATCCCCTGCTGAGAGCAGTTCACATCAGCCATGCCTCCCCCCAAAGAGAGAAGAATAGTTGACCCTGCGGGAGCACGGTGTGCACCCATCCCCCTTTCCTTCTGTAGCTTTGTCAAGAAGGGACAAAACGGGTTATCTCACCTTGCCCCCTTCAAGGGGTCTCCTTGGGCCACATCTTCCTCCCCGTGTCAGCAGAGTGACCCCCACTCACGAGGTGGGTTTGGGAAATGTGCACAACCCCACTGTGCTCCTGTCCGAAGGCAGCACATGGAGCCCCCAGCATGGGCACCAGTGCTTTGGGACCAGATCCATGTGAAGATGTTGGAAAGCTGTTAGGAGGAATGAGAAGATGAAGACAGACCACCCCCTTCCCCCAAACTGCAAAGGGAACTGCTATAGCATGCCAAAAAACGGGCTGTTCCCATCGCGCTCTGCTCCCTCTGGATGTTCTGACTGAGCACAACCTTGTTTGTACCCCAGAGCCCCATAAAAGGTGACGGAAGCCCCTGCCTCCTGGAACAAGGAGTCAGAAACCAGTGCCTGCTGCTCCGTGCCTGGCTGGAGTCCCTTCCCCATCCCCGTGCACACCTCAGGAGCAATTTGCCACCCGCAGCCCCGTGCTCTGCCCTGACACTGCCCTCTGCAAACCTCCTCCAGCCCCAGTGCTCCTGCCTCGGTGGGGAGCAGGGACGAGGCTGGGGGTCAGCCCCTTGGGGTCACAAAGGGAAGCCACTCCCAGGGACATGAGGGATTTGGCTGGGATCCCAAGGGCTGGCCACACCGAGCAGACATTGCTCTCCCTTGGCAGAACAGACAGCACAAAGCCCTACAAATTCCTCTTCCCAGCCACAGACCTGCCCTGGCCTCAGAGCCAAGGCTGATGCTTTGCCAGCACGTCAGGACCCCGCACCCCTCCGCCTGCTTGCCTGTTTAACAGGTCTCCTTATTTATTTATTTTATTGCTCTGCCTTTCTTTTCTTCCCCTCCTATTGCTATCTCTTTTCCCTTTTGTCTTTTTGGTCTTTTTTTTTTTTATTATTATTATGAGTTGTGCTGCACTTCTTGGTAAAGCACTTTAATCCATTTTAATGCCCCAGTTCTGCTCCTCAGTGACAGCCTGGTGGTTAGTCTAATGCGTCCCGCTCACCTCGGGGTTACTAATGAGGTCACAGCGAAGGCAATCTCCAAACTGAATAATTCACTAATCAGATGCTGCAGACTCCAGTGGTAAAATTTATTTCTGACACCTAAACAGCAAATGGCTTTGTGGACACGCACGCACGCACGCATGCCTGCACACGCGCCTCTTTTCTTTGCCATTCTTCGGGGATATTTTTGGTAAATTGGTGCTGTGCCATACGTTTAACGACGGGTCTCCCCACAAAGGAGCCTGGCTCACCCCGAGCCCAGGGCAAGAAAGAACTGCTGTGATGGGCAGCTTCGTTATCTGCTCCGTGATTGAGTGCGATGAGACCAGGATCTGGGGATAAAGGCGCACGCGTGCCGTGATGGAGGTTGCTGTCTGTCTTCTCCTGGCCTTTGCCTTTGGGGACCTTCCTGGATGACTGCTTGGAGAGGCTCGCTGCTCATCCAGACACAGAGAGAACAAGTTAAAGAGAACCAGCTAAGGAGTGTCAGGGCGAAGGGCTGCTCACCTCTGCTGCTTTGTGTTACCCAAAGAGCATGGAGTGAGTTCCCTCTTGTCCTTTTTTCATACCGAAAGCAAAGTCTGGTTTTCATACGTGCCACCCCCAAACATCTCCGAGAGAAATAGTAGTAATAACCCAATTAATTAGTATTGGTAATAGTAAAAGTCACAGGGAGTCATTAATAATAATTAACATGCAGCATTCCTAGAGGAGGCAGCAGTCTGGGAAATTTTGCTTGTCTCCTGCAAAGCCTGAAAACAGGTGGCTGCTGTTGTGTGCCTGGTGGGTCCTCAGCATGGGGTGCGTGCTGGCAAAACCTCCCCATGCCTTGGACCTGAACCAACACTGCCTCAGCAGCCAGGCGGAGCTGGGAAGCCCTGGGAGACTCCACGCTGGATTCCTCAGCCCGGAGAGGTGAGGACACAGGGGGAGAGGCCCTGCAGGTGCATTAGGGGCATGGGACACTGTCGTGTTCAAGGTGGGAAATAATTCAAGCAGAGAGCATTTGAATTTGCCCTGCACACCCACATGCCTTCAGGACAGCACCCGAAGGTTTGGTTTTGCTCAGAAAGGAGACGAACAGCGAAGTCTGAGAGCGGCGGAGTCAGCACTCGCATCCTGCGGCCGGCTGTGGCAATTACAGAGCTAAGTGCTCGCTTGTGACAGGACCTGTACAAATTAGCCGTATGGCTTGGCACTTCCCTGCTCTCCTGGAGATCCAGAAGATGAGTTTATCCACAGAGCCCGTTCACGTCTGCTGGAGCAAGGGGCACCAAAGCTCCATGCGGGGACGTCCAGCAGATCTGATGGCCCCATCCCTGACATGAGCTGCTGCCGTGCAGGACCAAGTGGTGCTGCTGAGAGCAAGCCACAGGCTCAAAGGAAGGCAGATCAGGTTCTCACGAAGCCCAGGCAGCTGCAGGCAGGGGGTTCCCTGCCCCAGACCCCCCAGCCATGGCAGGGATGGGTGGACACGGAGCTGCCACCTCCTGCCTTGCAGCAGGGGTTGAGCGGGGGTGAGTGAGCTCATCCTCGCCTGAAGCCGCCCTTTGATGTCCCCCAGTCCCCCTGGGGCACGGGTCACATATGGCCCAAGCACGGAGCAAACCCTAAGATGCAACATGAGCAGGGGGAGAAATTCCCTCGCTGCTTCCTTTTGGTAGCACTCTGACGCTGACCCCTTTTTGCAGCGGCGTTTCAGCAGCGCTTCTGTTTGTGGCCGGGTGTGAGGAAGCAGTAAATCCCAGTTCCAGGCCAGCACTAACACAGCGTGGAGCCAAAATGGCCTGGTGATGAAATGTCTCAGCGCAAGCAATGACCTGACAAGATGCCATCTTTTCTGGAAAAAAATGAAAATAAAAAAAGGTCCACCATGAGACAGCACGAGCCCCACAGCAAGGACAGGCTGTCTGGCTCTGGGGAGAAGGGAAGCATGGAAAGGACAACAGGGAGCAAAATAAGGCGGGTCCAACAAGCACAACAAGGCAGCAAAAGGGAACCCTCAGGTCCTGGAGGATCCAGGAGGAGCATCCCTCACCAACTGGAGCAGGGTACCCGGGGCCAAGAGAGCCTCCTCCAAGTGCCAGGCACTGCCAGGCTCCCCGCCCCACTGCTGAGCGAGATTATGTGATAAATGATTGCATTAGTCCGGACAGCTTCTCATTTTCCTCCAATCTGGCCTGTCTGCCCTCTTAGCACGGGGCTCCTGATAGCATTTCTCCCTTCACTGACTTCATTTTTCCTGTTAGGTTGTCAAGCTGTCAGCGGGGAGAAAGACGAAGCACGGACGAGACTGTTACTGCCAGTGCGCCCGGTGCGTCCTGTGCATCCCCGGTCCCTGCCCCAGCCAGCTGTGAAGAGGGCTTCTGGCTTGACAAGGGCTGGTTTCTCCAGGACCAGGGACGTTCCCACCCTCTGCTCATCTTCAGAGGCTTCCCTGGGCATCATACACATCTCCAGCTCCAGCCTGTTCCTGCCTCTGCCTCTGAGAACACCAAGGATGTGGTGAGGTTTTGGAGAAAGTAAGGGTAGAAAGGTTTTGAAGACACCATCTAGCTGAAGAATTGTGCATTAATAACAGTTTGGGAGGCAAAGTCTGCAAAAATATAGTGGTTTCTGTGTTGGGTTATGCAGATTATGCTTGTGAGTCCTTCTGAGATGTGCGGACACCCCTGTCCTGGTTAATTGCTGATGGAGAGAAGCAAACTGCTGGTGGGAACCATGCCAAGTTTGTTCTGGTGCGGCTTCCTTCCCTGCACTGTCCGCCTGATGTTTCTGCTGCGAAGACAAAATGGGGAGGTTTGGGGAAAATTAGTTTTCGTTCGAGTCTGCTGGGTAATGTGCAGCTTGGCTTCCAAGCAGGCGTCCCTCCTGGCACCACAGCACTGTCGAGCTGGGCTGGAGGCTCCAGCAGGGCTGTAGCTGCCCAAGCCTGCCCTGGGGTCCCCTGCTCCAGGGCAGGCTCACGGTCAGGGTGCCACAGCTCCATCACTCATCTTCAGTCCCACATAAATCTTAGGGGGATGCTGGGGCAGGCTGGTGAGCTGGAGGCTTGGTCTGATTTGGGGGCAAGACACACACCCAGAGGTGAGCTCTTGGATCTCTCCTGGGTCCCTTAAGCTATAAAGGCAATGGTCCAGACAATGCTTTCGGTACCTTGTTCACACACATGGAGGTTTTTGATAAACCCCAATCTTTAACTTGACTTCCAGAGAGAACATTATCCCATTATGGCAGCATTTTAAGTCAACACATGCTTCCTAAAAACAAATGTCTTCAAATCCAACGGCCCCTGGGCAGAGGAGTACCACAACATGCAGAACAGGACTCGTTCCTCCGAGTGTCAGCTCTGTAAGGGATGTTCACCAACAGCTCCCCTGAGCTGCTCGATATTCCTCCATTTGCTGATAACGTTGGCACCTTCTGCACATGTTCAACACTGGTGATGTGCCGTGAAATCCTAGGGTGGAACATCCCATAGCTGGAATCCTCCCACCTGGGTGAGAGCAGGACTGGGAGCAATGGTCCAGGTACCTGCAGCATCCCTGGGATGCTTCCCTTCCTCAGAACACTTTGCAAACATTAACTCCCCCTGCAAGAGAGCTGGGAAAGCCCAATTATTGCTGGTTACAGAGCACCCCTTGTTTTCTGTTGGCACAAAGAGAGGAGGGACTCTCATGTCTCATTTGCCCTATGGAAAGCATTGAAATCAGTCAATGAACGGGATCTTGTGTCCTTTCGAGGCAGAGGACAAAGTCACCTTCCCTGCATGGGGTGGGAGCAGCTGCTGGGGACAGGCTGAGGCAGGGCAACTGCTCTGCATGCCCATATTTTAGGATTATATAGGGTCTAGGCAAGAGGCCAGCATGTGGAAACTGGCAAAAAGTGCCAATTTTCTCTTCAGCTACCTTCACATCCCTCACTGCGCCCCCTCATTAGATAGCCTGTTTAGCTATTTACTGCTAGATGGGCTTTTTTATTGAACTTGTCAATATTTGCATTTGCTCCCTTTGAAGCAGGTGAAGCTTGGATAAAGAGGCAGAAATCAGGTGGATCTGCACAATTTCCACACACCTCATCTCTCCGGGTTTGACAGATGAAATATAATTCAGGAGCAGAAAACCTTCAGCTGGGGCAAGGGTTCAGCTCAGGAGGAAGGTGCAGAGCTGTTGGAAGATGTCTCGGAGATTAATTACCAGGTGTGGGCTTTCTGAGGAGCCTGGAATTTGGGGAGACTCTGGCAGGAGATGCAGAGGGTCTTGTGGGGTCCCCTCTCCTGCCACAAAGGTGTTGGACCCATAGCATTGAGCTTATAAACCCTGACACCACCACGAGTAGATGCAGCTCTCCGAGAGGCTGCAAATCCTCCCAGCTTCCCTAAACTGCATTTCTCCCCCTTGGCTCTCCGACCCATCCCCACCTCTTTGCCCCAGACAGGCTTTCCCTTTGGAGATGCCCTCTGTGTCCTCAGACAGCCTACCAAGACGTGCCTGCTGCTGGGAGGGAGAGGGCTTCTCCGCAGGGAGCAGATCCCGTAGCTCCTGGTGCACGGCTATTTTCAGCTAATTAATCTCAGAACAAAGAGACATCAGTCACTGCGGGCGCTGACGAGGTGTCAGCCTGCTGTTGGCTGACAAGGGTTGCTTTTTCTCTCCCACTCCATGGAAAATGAGGCTCCCTCACTGCCACCAGCCCCTACCCCAAAAAATTTCTTCTTCAGCCTTCTCTCTCAATGGTTTTAGGCCCAAAAGTTCCAATGATTTCCCCATTTTTTTCTCCTCCACTGGTTCAGAGCTAGGTTGGAGGGTCCAGCAGGTTAAGTAAGGTGGCAACTAGTTCTCTGCAGTAATAACTTCTGCTCCTGAGCCTGCCAGCACAGGAGGACAATTCTCCCCAGAGATGCTAGCTATGGGACCTGCCACATGCTGGCGGCTCAGACCACAAGCCCACCTCCCTCCCTCTACTTCTTCCCCAGCCCTGGAGACCCACAGGGTTTGCACCAGCAAGACTTGCAGCCACCTGGGTACATCTGAGCAACTTGGTGGCTTCTCATTCCATCCCAAAATCTTCCTAACAGGCAGGAAAAAAAATTTCTCCCAGCCAGGTTCCTGCAGAACCCACTTTATTTCCCATCACAGAGTGTCTCTTGGACCTCGTGGAGTCTGAGCTTAAGGAGATGCTATCATAAAAGGGAGGAGAAAATAAATAAATAAATAAATAAAAAGTTCTCAGCCATTTTCTTTTAGTACTTCTCTGGAAGGAGGGTTCAGCTCCCCTGGGAAAGGCTGATCTGCATTTTGACAGTGACTCAGGGACACAGGGCCCAGCGGACCATGTAAGTATCAATTTTCCAGAGTGGGCAGACCATGTGTAATTATGGACCGTGCCAGGGTTTATGGCTGGAGAGAATCTCTCCAACTGACACTAAAATGTTTATGAAGTTGTTTTGATTTTTTTCCAGGAGGAAGGGATCCAACGTGGACCATCCAGGCCCCTCTTTCTGCCCTTTCCATACATCAGACCACCACATGTATGGGCTGAGCCCTGGGGGAAGGATAACCAAGCGGTGAAGGGCTATAAGCTCCAGAAAAGCAGAGTAGGACCTCTGTCTCCCTTCTTTGAAACAATGTGAGAAGAACAAGAGATTGAGCTGAGACTCTCAGCAGCTCTGAATAAGAGAGGAGCACAACTCAGGGTTTGCTTTGGGCCATAGGTATCAGGTGCTGAATGTAGGCAGGGTGCTGGAGGGGCTGGAGATGGACCCTAGAACCTCACATTATTTCTCCTGTCTCTTTAGTATCAACGTTTTGTCAGGACCAACCCAAAAACCAACGAGGCAAGTGCAAATACACATCTGCTCCATGAGAAATGGTGTAGAAGAGGCCCTCACACAGATCCTCACAAGAAGACTTGATTTGGGTCCCCTGGCATAGGCTGAGTCAGCTTCCACCAAATCTGGTGAAAGCAGCATGGAGAAGGTCGGTAGCCACCTTCAGGAAAGCCAGACCGTGGCTTCGGCACCAAACCTGGCTAAACGGCCCCGTCTTCCTCCTCGCAGAAGCCCTCGTCTTTTATAAAAAGAACTTAGCGATGAATTACAGGGAACGAGCCATGTGAGACACCAGGCAGTCTCCTGAGAAACGTTTAGACTAAATCTAGGCTCTCCAGTGAGTCAGTAGCAAAGTAGGTGAGAAATAAAATGCTTTTAGGAAAAAAAAAAAAAAAGAGAGACATTCTGAGAAAAAAAAAAAAAAAAGCCCTTAGAGCAGACTTTTAATAACATGGCCATAAAACAGTGGAATGAAAAAAGGACATGAAATAACAGGATTGCCGCTATATTTTTTCTAATTTCTGAATCATCTCCTCTTCTGGGATGGATAAGTGAGCATCATGGGGCTCCACCTGCGCCCACCTCACTTAGATAGCCAGCGAGATTCTCCCTCCCTGCCACCTCCTGCCCCCAGCCCTCTTCCAAACACCCCCGAGCGTCCCTCCCACTGGTGGTACCTCCCCGAGCCCAGGAGGTGTCAACAAGGCGATGCTGGCTCGTGGAACAGCCACAGCCCATTCGTGCCATTCCCAGATAGCTACCTCCAAGTAGACACCCTTTGTGGGAGAAGAGACATTTCCCTTCCAAAGTAATTACTCCGCTTGGAAGCACACTAATTAGCCTGGAACAAAGTGGCTCGAGTGTCCGCATGGGGAGCTATTGTGGAATAGCTTATTCTGTCAGAGCTATTCTGGGCAATTTCCTCTCACAAACAGGCCATGAGATTTAATTTTCCTTCTCTCTGCAAACAGATGAAAGGTCTCTGCTAACCAACCCCAAATCATCCCAGCCTTCCCTGCCAGGAGCGAGCGATGGGTGCAAACTGTCCTGAATTCTCCATTCTCCTCTCCTTGGAACTCCTAAATTCCTCCTTATTTATTTCTTTCTTTATTTATTTTTAAGGGAGGGGAAGACATAAATCAAGAAGATTTGCCTCACCACAACACTGGACCTGTTCCAAAGGGTGATGCCTAACCCGGCATAAATTAACCCAAACAATGGCCCTTGAGGACAATGCTGTGAGCACCCAGTGAATGCACAGAGGACTTACGCAATGCGTGTTTACAAGACAAAGGAAAATGCAGAGAGAGAGGGGAAAAAAAGGAAAAAAAAAAAAAGCAAATAAAAAGAAAAAATAAGTGGTTTAGCAAAAAAAGAAAACACAGTACTCCCTCTTAACTGAGGTTACATTATTTTTCAAGAAATGCGTTATACTTTTCATTAGCCTAGAATTAAATTCACCTTTCCCTGGAATATGAGATGGGAATGAGGAAGATACTGGGGCAGGAGAGAAGAAAAACCCTGGGCAAAGTGGTGGAAATCAAGCTAGACCCATGTCTGGCTGTATCCCTGGCTCAAACATGACCTTCTTATCCAGATTTCTGGACATCTTCTTGGCACAACGTGTCTTCTTCATCTCCTTCTGCACACAGAGGTCTTGTGGATACGGAGAGGAAGAGCAGACTGGAGGGGATGGTTTTGCTTGCACCTGATCTTCTCAACATCTGTCCCACTTTATGACAGCTCTCTTATTTAAAAATAAATCTTTGCCAAAAAAAAAAAAAAAAGAAAAGAAAAGAAAAAAAAACCAATACCACTCTGCAATTTGTTCCTCCAAGCCGGGCTGTTTTTCTGGCCCTGATTTTATCAGAGTGGAGACAGGCTGTCCTTGCAGAATGATTTTACCATCTTGAAAATGATTACAGAGCTGCACAATGCCTTCAGCTCCCCGTGTAACGATATTTTTATACGCTGCCTCGTTAGATCGCCGCCCGGGTTGAGGATGTTTTCAAACATCGTCTCTCCACGGCCGGCACACCGCAGCACCAGGAACAGAGTGACGAATCGGAGGGAGTTCAGAGGGCAGCGGCAATAATCGGAAACCTGATTTACAAGGAAACGTTGAGAAAGCCGAACCCGTTTTGTCTGGCTGGAGCGGGGGACTGAGCATCCACCCACAAGGATCCGGGAGGGCAAGAGGCAGGTGCTGGGGAAGGTGGCACTGAGTGTACCAGCAGGGGAAAAAAAAATAAAAATAAAAAATGAAAAGCCATAGGTGTTTTATACATTTTGTTTTCTGCAGATCTGGTGTGTATTCGTGGAAGGATCACTGCTGGAGAGGCAGGGAAAGGAGAGACCCTAGGGAACAGTCCTGCTGAGGTGGCAATGGAGGGCTCGTGGGCTCTGCTCCATCCCAAACCACGCAGCATCCCAAACCAGCCGAGGACATCCAGCCACCAGCACCCCGACTGCAGGGCTCACCGTCACCCCTCAGAGCCACCCCGGCCCCATCGTGTGTCTGGAGGCACTGACGATATCCCTGTAAATAGAGGACATGGCGTGTCGCACGCTTTTTTCCTTTTTTTTCCCCCTTTATAAATACATGTGCTGTAGCATGGCTGCACTCCGTGATCCGAGGGTGTGAGCAGCCTGTGATTAGAGGAGAGCGAAACGCTGATTGTGGGTTAATTAGCTAGGCTAATAAACTGCCTGTAGCTTCATTTAGGAGAGGAACTGTATTTCATCACATAGAAAACAGTGCAGAACATGGAGAAGAAGCGTGTTTTTTCTTAGAAAGATCAAAATTCAGCTTCTGATGAGGTTTTTCTAAAGGAGCTTTGCTTTCTTCACGTCCTTCTTTTTTTTTGGTGGAGGAGAGCTGGGAAATCCCAGTGCCTTCCCAGCAGCATTCCTGCTCTCAGGCCTCACCACAACCACCAAGCACCCTATAAAAAGCCGAGGTGGCTTTGTTTGGCTCTTCCTGATGCCATAGGTGGCACCCAAGCATCCTGACACCACTCATCCCACTGGAACTGACTGCCACCAGCCCAAAAATACAGCAGGCAGGGACCAAAGGTGGGGCAGAGGGTAACAAAACCTTCCCCACATGCCCATGTCCACGAGCGGAGAACAACCTTACGCCCACCTCTGTTCTGGCTGCCAAGGCGCCAGCATAAAAATAAATCCTCTCCTGTCACATTCCAACATATTAATAATGACACTTAATAACTTCTGCCTAATAGCCTCCACGTTTGTGGGGGAATCTGTGACACACCGAGGACTGGACACGCTGCCTAAGCACACGCAGCGTGGTTGCCCCATATGTCGTACAGCTTGCATTAAAAAGAAAAAATGGAGAGGGACACGCAAACAGGGAAAAATGTAATGTAACTTTTAATTGAACTTCATGTTGCTGGTAAAATCAGGGCTGACAGCTTTGAAGATCAAGGGTCTTCTCTTTATACGGAAGATATAAGCACTAAATGCTCATGAGTATGGCCAGATCCTCAATCTGGAGGATTTGGTGAGGGTTTGAGAAGACTTTTCTCGGTGTGCATAGCATCCCCATCCCACAGCCATGGGTGCTGCAGGTACCACGAGTGGGCCAAGCTGAGGATGCTCAGCTCTCAAGGGCTGAGCCTCGACCATGCCCAAGCCATGCCTGTGCCTTGCTCCACATACAGACAACAGATCTAGCCCTGAGGGCAGCTAAATAGTACCACGTATTTAGGACATGGCACAGGAGGGGAGTCAGGCTGCTCAGGCATCCCAAGGGGAGTGCTTGAGGCCAAGGTGCCCAAGGCAGGCGAGAAGGGGTCTCCTGGGGGGGGCTCAGGTGGAGGCGGTGGCAGGGGAAGCGCCTGGGGAGGTCCCCCCGGGCCTCAGGCTTCGCCTCCCCCATTTGCAGCCCTGCTCCTCTTGGCTGAATTTCCATCACGGGTTGTGTTTCTGACTCTGCTCACCGGGTAATTAGAAACACTCATTTGAAAAATAACAAAAACAAACAAACTAGGAGTCAGTCAGACCTCATCGGTCAGGACTGCTCTGAAGCAACCAGCAGCTACAAGCATGTACAGACTCTGATTCCCAGCCTGGTTTGGGGTGAAGGAGAATCACCTTCTCCATGGAGAAGAGGTTGCTACTTCCATTTTTGGGGGGAGTCAGAAACCCCTTCTGCATAAATCCCTGTGCTTGTTACAAAGAAGAACCAACCCAAACTGACTCACGGGTGTCCATGTCCCAGAGGAAGGCCACCCTGTGAAACCACACTGCCATTTTCTGCCCTGCTCTGATTGCCCGGGAGGGAATTTTGCCGCCTAAACCCTACACGTGGGGCTTCAACCACCTAAATCTCCTGCCTGGGTAACAAATGGATGAGGCTAGAAACAGTGGCGATGGAAACAGAGGGGGGGGGGACAGGATGGGACGTGTTCAGACATGGTGATTCAAGATTCTTCCATCAAAATCCTTCTAATTGGGCATTTACCTAAGCTGCATTCTCTGCCGCACAAAACCATTGCTTAACGCAGTGCATACAGTGAGGCAATTGCCTTTTTATTTTGCTGGTTATTATTCCTCACTGGAAACAGAAAGAAAAAGCTATCACTCTGTATTTTTTATCAGGTTTCAGCCACTCTGGCTGATGTTCAATAAAAGAAAAGCTATCTCTGTTAGAGATGAGTAGCCCTTTACAGAGCAGTCATTGCCTACAAAGTAACCTTTAAGCACCTGGCTGTCTCTTAAGTTAATGCAGGTAGAGGATGGAGAGGAAGTCACAGTCACTTCTCTCTGTTTGAAAAATGCAGCTATTTCTCCTAAAATTCAGCAGCCAGCCGCACGCGTTGATTGGTTTCGTTGATGTTGTCGTTCCCAGTTTTCATGAAATCACGGCACAAAGTGGCGTGGCAAAGCCCACACATCCCATGCAGTGTCCCTGCAGCACCTGCTGCCCTCAGGGACCAGCACCAGGATCAGGCAGGGCAGAGCACAGGATGCAAGGCTCCATGATGGCCAAGAAAAAAGGGAAATCCATGTGTCACCCACTGCCCCTCTCCATGCACCTCCATCCCCATAGGCACTGAGCCACGTCAGCAGGGACAAAACCCCCATGGCTTTGCTGGCCCGGCTCTGTGGAGAATGGGGAGCACTGGAAAAAACCTCAGCCCTCCCCACGCGACCCGATCCACGGCTGCATCCTGCCTTAAGAGGTTCAGGATTTAAGGTCCCCCCGGCACCTACCCCATAAGTGACAAGCAGCTGTCAGCAGCTCACGGGGGGCTCCGGCTGCCTGCAAATTTCCGCATTAAAGCTGTAAGCTCTCATGCCTCACTTGGGACCAATAAAACAGGATAGGGTAGAGGCTGTCGTGATAAATGGGGCATAAATCACACCTCCCCCTGCCCCCTCCCATTCCAAGGGGGGGGTGGTACTGCCAGAGCCCCCCCGGGCCCCGCTTCAATATGCCCCGACAGGTCCTCTCCTGCCTGCGCAGTCAATTAGGACTTCATCAGAAATCAATTTGCGAGGCCCAGCTGAGATGTACCTATAGATCAGGCGATGCCAAGTGATTATTACACTAATGGAATATTCCATTGATTAATTGAATATTTAAGTCCTGAAATGTTAGCCCTGCTGTCTTATCTGCGCCCTGTTCCCGAGCCGAACAGCAGAGACACCGCACCGGTGCGAGGAGCCAACCTCCAGCCTTGGGCTTTTTGGGGTGAAAGACAGAGGGTTTGGTGCTGATCACACAGGGGGCATTTTTCCCTCTGTGACAGAGTGCCCTGAGCTGTTCCTCAGCTGGGGCAGCAAGCACCCTGTACTTTCTGGCATGGGGGGCTTGGGCGCTTCTCCTGACTTCTCCACGAAAGCCCCGGGGGTGCAGAGGGCAGAGGTGGCCAGGTGCCTCCTGCGGGGGGCTCCCAGGTTAGCGGCTGGGTGAAACACCTGTGTAAGTGCTTTGCTGGACTAGGGCCATAATGACCAAGAGAGAGAAATGAGACGGAGACATGGAAGGAGGGAGGGATGGGATCAGGAAGAGGAGGAGAGGTGTGCTGCAGCTGGAGTAATCATCACGGAAGGGCCCGGCGGTGGGTTAAGGGATATTCCCCCCGACTTGTATTACACGGGAACTCAGCGGAGAGCCATTAACATCATGAGCAAGAGAGAGGGCTCCTGATCTCTCCACAGAGCTCCCACGCCAGGCAGAAGGGCTCCTTCCCCAGCTTGAAGTGTGCCCATGCCCAAACCCTAGGGTTGGCTGCTGGAAGAAGCAGCCATCCGACCCAGAAAGGTGCCCAAACAACTGGAAGGGAGCATGTGGAAGACAAACCCCATGCCTTGCTTCTGGCTGGAGAAGATCAGGTGTCCCCTCGGTACCCCAACCTCACGGCTGCATCACCTTCATCATCACTGGGGTCTCCCGGTCTCCCCTATTGCCCCCAAAGCGTTTTGGGGTCTTTGGCCTGAGCAGTAGAACATGTCATAGGCAGCAGCATTTCCCCCCCCTCCCCCCCCCCCCTATTTTTATGTTGTTGTTGTTGTTTTTTTTTTTTTTTTCTGAGCAGGAAGGTAAAAATAAATGGAGAGGAAAAACAAGTATTGATGAAACAGCTAGAAGGGAGAAGAGAGCTTTTCTTCTCGCTGAGAGATCTGACCTTTCAGCAGGAGCTCCAAGAAACCTCCAGGAAATGTGCCTTGCTGGCATTTGCCGTGGGTGAAGCGCTGGGAGCTGTCAGCCCCTCGCCCAGGAGATAACGCTGAGACGTTCATTAACCTGCCGGCTCTGGGTGCTTTGGAGACCCCAGGAGCCTGGAAACTCCCTGTCGGTGAGATCAGGTTCTGAGAAGGTGCCTGAAATCCTGGTCCTCCCAACTCATCCTTGCCAGGTCCCTGTCCTGCTGACACAGGAACTGGAGGGGAGGCAGAGAACGGGCTCATGCTGTCAATAAGGGAAGGACGAGATGCAGAACGATGGGCAACCCATCTCATCTGTGCGGCCTGGAGCTCCTTTGACCTCCCCTTAAGCAGAGGGACACAGGAGTCCCACAGCAAAGGTGTTAGAGCAGCAGACAGACACGCTGGGGGAGGCACACCACCTCCATCTCCCGCTGTGCAGGAAGCAGAAATCTCTTTGGTGAGCCCCAAAACACAGCCCCTGGGGCAGGAGGCAAGGCAGGACCAGCAGGAGGGTCAGTGCCAAATACCACAGCTAGGTAAAGCAGTGGACAATGCCCACGTGCTTGCGGGGAGAAGAGAGAAAATCGCCAGGACTGGACTTGCCTCCTCCAACAAGAGGTTGTCCTGCCCAGCAGAGAGCTTCCCTGCTGCCCCACGTCCTCCTGCCCAGGGAACCTCAGCTTCAAAGCCAGAAGACGGGGAGAAAAGTGGAGGTAGCGAAACCATGGCGTGAAACACCAGGAGAGTTCAGGCTAATAAATATTTCAGGCTGACAACTATTCCTGTCCTTGGGAGTTCATTCATCAGACTCTCAGCAAGGCCTCCACGTCCCAGGACCATAAATACTCAGGCCTATTTTAACGACGCCTTTTGGTGTGGCTAATACCAAAATCACAGGAAACTTTTACAGCCCAACCTATATCCTTGGTTATTTCAGTGTAAATTATTGCACCTATAAAGGCTATATTCAAATATACATCTGTTGTAATTACAGCCCCTGGCTGTGCGGGATCCTTCTGTAAGCTGATTGCACCTTGTTTTGATATGATTCCAGACAATGACAACAATTTGGAAACAATGGCAGGCATTAGTACCTCAGAGATACACACAGTCCCAAATCCACACACAGGGAGAGCGTCTGCTGGTGGAGGGAAAGTCTGATCCCGAATCAGAAAGAACTGTTTGTCAGGAGTAGGACTCACAGGATTAGCTTTTGGGCAGTATTTTGTAGTTTTTCCTTAAACTAGCTCCAAACAGCTGGGTTGCCCCGATGCTACCACAGGCAGATGAGAAACCCCAGTCAGGCACCAGGAGCTTCATGCTGAACGCCTCAGCAGGAGGGAACCACAGCCCTTCACTGAAACACATCCCTCCCTGCCACTGATGGCATGGAACGACAAAGGGGAAATGTGCTCTGCTCCTCTCTGTCCCATGAACAAATTCACCCCCTTACACCAGCCCCAGACTGTGACATCCCCACACTAACCAGGCTCCTCTTCTCCTACCTCCGAGCACCATCTTGGTCTCAAGCTCTCCAGGCAGAGCCCTTGCCTACCGGGCACTCTTAAGCACATTTCATTCATGAATTAAGTCCCTGACAGCCCATATCTCCATGATCAATATGTTTGTTTATTAGCAGCAGCTGCTGTGTTTTAGCAAAACGGGAGGGCTCCAGCAGGAGCAGTGCGCTCTAACCACAGCACGGGGCTTGGGACGGGGAGGAGAAGGACCTCCTGATGGCAAATGGGAGCCGGGCTGGATAAGATTTCACGCTAATGACCCTTTAATTGAAATCACTGCTCGGGACAGATTGCTCATCTCGGGGAGAGCTGCGCTGATGGCTCCCGCTTTGGCCACTCCTGAGACGAAGCCATTAACTCAGGAGCAGTGAACAAAAGCAAGTGAGGGGGATATGGGGAGGCCATCCATCGTCAGCACAGCTGATCTGCATGCCCAAGAAGCCCAGGCCAGCAGCTGGTATAAATGGAGACCTACACAAAGGGAGGAGAGGGTGTGTGGCTTGCTGGGTCTTCTGCTTTTTCTGCAGATCCAGGCTGGATGCAGCTCATCCTCAGAGCAGGGCTGGCCCCATGTGCTGGTCTTTTGTGCTTAGGAAAGGGAAGGAGGACACCTCCCCACCTCTCAGTGTGGCTGTAGCCTTTGCTACGTGTTTGTTCCATCTTCCTCTCTCTCAGTCTCACTGCATGGATATTGCAAGGCAGCAATGCCTGTCCGCCCTATTGCATCCCAGGTGGTGAGATGGACACAGAAAAGGAGGAGCTGGGGAGAAAGGAAAATCTTGGTCTCCTTTCTTCTTGTGCAAGTGAAAAAGCAAATTCTC
Source organism: Cygnus atratus (assembly GCF_013377495.2). Taxonomy (NCBI): domain Eukaryota; kingdom Metazoa; phylum Chordata; class Aves; order Anseriformes; family Anatidae; genus Cygnus; species Cygnus atratus. The sequence continues at coordinate 14,014,106 of NC_066372.1, read as the reverse complement.
TCCCTGAGGTTCCTTTTCAGTTTACGTCCCCTGCCATGGTAGCAGGGCAGCATCATGCAGGAACACAGGCAGGGCTGGCCTTGTCCAGACTGGAAGGGTTGGCACATGAGGGCTCTGCCCTTGGTTCTTGCAAAGCCTCTTTGGGCATCCCCACTGAGGTGCTGTGGTGAAAAAGCCAGTGATTAGGAGAACTGGGCAGGTGTAAAAGCATGCAAACACCCGAAAATATCCACATGAGCTTTGAGAGGCAAGGGTTTGCACCATGCCAGCCGTGCACCTGAGCGAGAGCATGCTGCTGCTGGGTGGCAGAGAGCTGCAGGAGATGCTGCAAGGAGCTGCCCACCACCCTGGGGGCCACGTCCCCCCCCCTCCAGGAGGAAACCTCCCCGTCCCCTGCACCCTTCATGCCCCAAGGTGCTAATGAAACCAGGTTTGTCAGAATCAGGCAGCTCTTCTGGGCCTGTTTGTTAAGTGGAAATGTTGATGTGCGTCTCTTGCAATGCGAAGAGAAGTCCGAGTGCACAGAAAGGAGGGTTACGGACCTGCTTTGAATGCATTTATTATTCCCATTAATTACTATGCCTGCTAAAGAGGACCAGCTGTTCTAGGAGGCTGTGGTACCAATTTATCAGGAGAAGATTCCAACAGAAGTCACAGAGTTTTCCTCTGAACTTGGGAGGATGGAAGATGGAGGTTTTTTAATTAGAACTTGTTATTAATGGGAACGTAGCAAATTAAAAATAGTCTCCCTCCCCCCCTCCCTATTATACGAAGCTCTGATCTCAATTAGAAAGATCAGGGACTAACCATTGAATGGGAATTACTGAGATGAAAACTGATTGAAAGACAAAAAGCAAAGACGGAGGCATCGCGGGGAGAGAACGGGGATGGGGAACAATGAGCGGAGGCTGGCGGAGGCTGCGTGCAGCTGACGGGGGCAGAGGCTCAGCCAAGAGCTGTGGCTTTCTGCCTCCCCCTGTGGCGAGGACAGCCTCCGGGGATGGCTGTGAGCAAGTGTCCTTTGTAGCATCCCATCCCTCCTCCTCCCATATCCTCCTCCCATCGCTGTAGGACCCCTTGCTCAGTTTGGGGGCTCCATGCCCCCAGCTCCGCCCTCCTGCAAGAGTCCATCCTGCACCACCTCCCTGAGCTCATCTTGCTCTTTCCCAAACCCAGGAGCCCCAGGGATGCCCTGGAGCTCAGCAGGAGACCATCCCGTTGGTCCTCAGCCCCGTCCACCGCATGTATCCCCACGGTCCCAGCTTGGAGCAGAGGCTGGTGGCAGGATCAGGCCCTGCAGGTGCACAGCATTGGTTTGGGTGAGGCTTTGAGATCTGTTTGCTTTTATCAACCCAAGCCGTGCCGCGCTGACCAGACCCATCTCCCACATGAAAAACTCAATTAATGACTTATTAGCGAGAACCTCTGCTGCTACCTTCTCCGGGCACCTGAGGACCAGGGCCCCTGTCTTCCTTCCATCAGATAATCCACACCATATTCCAGGGCAGGCAGGGACCTTAGGCTGAAATTACAGCCTTGCTTACTAATTGCTGCATGTTCTATCTCTGTAGGTATATCATTGCCAGCAATTAGTGCAAAATCCTTTCCCACTCTTGTTAAGTTCCTGTGCTGCAGTTAAATACTCCCAGATCCCATTTAAATGATTTCAAATGCAATTCATTCTGGCTCGTTAAATAATTCCACAGCAGTGTTTGTCGTCTTCTCTCTCTGTTTTCCAACAGCCACTTTCTCCCAGAAAGAGTGCGACAACTGAAGAACAGAGAGGAAAGGGAAAGAGAAAGAGATAGGAAAACTGAGAAATTTGGGGTCCATCCTCTGCACATATATTTTCTCTTATGTCTTCCCCCTCTTCTCCAGCTGTGACTTTGCTGGCAGCTGGATTTTGTGGGGGTCCACATGCTGGTAAAGGGCTGCTCAGGTCCAGCTGGGCTTGCCTGGAGGGAGCCTTGCAGGTGGCTCTGTGGACATCTCACTGTCTGTTCCATGTGAGTTTCTCCCTCTTTGGAGCCTTATCCCTTCTGTCCCTCCCCTTTCCCAGCTTCCATCCCCACACCCCCTGCTGCTGGTCCAGCATCCCAGGGCACTGCCCACCTCACCCAGAAGAGACCACCCTTTACCTCTGATCCCCCATTAGGTGCAGGTGCAGTGGAGGGGAGCAGGCAGGCTGGACTGAGCTCGCTGCCTGCCATCTCCACCTGATGTGGCACCCCACAGCATTCATCTGCCACAAAACACAGCTTTCAGTCAGAGCCATGGGGTCCTGCCCTCGGACCAGGGCTGTCTCTGCCCCTTGAACACATCCCTCGTGCTGTCCTCCACAGCACAGCTGTGCTTCATCACCTTTTGATTTCATTTCCTGGCGGTGCTGCCAAGTCTCACATGTCCGCTGCAAGTTCCCAATACTCGGTATTTTCCTTAAATCTGCAGTTCCCCGAGACAGGTGATTCAGCAAGACTCAGCTTCCAGTTTACACCGAGAAAGAAAAAAATAAAAATAAAAATAAAAAAATGAAAAGTTCTAGTTCTTGTGGCCTGGGGGGGAAATAAATAAAAGCTGTGAGTGGTATTTGAGCACAACCTACTAATTCCAGAGCCAGAAGGCAAGGCAAAAGAAAACAGGATTTAATGTCGTTGTTTGAATTTGGAGACAAGGCTCCTGAGCTCCGAGCATCGGGGTCAGCGCCATGGCATCGCTGTGCCCCCGTGCTCAAAGGGAGGTGAAGGAGGCGGGCTGGCATCCTCAGGCTCACCAGGAGGGAACAGCACCCCGTCCATCAAGAATATCCAAACACCCGCTGCAATTCCAGCAGCGTCTTGTTCCCTCCCATATCCGCATGAAATGCTGCTGCCTGAAAATGCTGACCTGCTCCCACCAGGGCTGTTAGGGGAAGCCAGCTCCGTGCGCAGCTCTCCGCAGTCCTCGAGTCCTGGGGGTCCCAGCCTGCTCGCACGGAGCTGTGAAAAGGTTGCAAGCAAAGCAATTTCCTTCCTGCCATTCAGCAGTCCGCGGCTGTGTTTCTGTTTGGAAGTTTGTAGTGGCCCTTGGGTTGGTGAAGCTGAACGGCGCTGTATGAAAGGTGCTGGATCGTCGGCGATGAAAGGTGCAAGAAGAGAGCGCTGGCACCAGGAGGGCAGCTCCCGGGCTGCCTGCCGAGGGAGGGAGAGAAGTTCACGTGGGCAGAGGCATTCAGAGGGCGCAAAACTTGGCTTTGTATTGAATTGTGTTCGTTTGAGGGTTTCAGAATGAGTTTCAAGAGAGGGGCACGGATGAGCTCCTCAAGCCGCTTTGTTCCCAGGGTGGAGCGTGGCTTTGCTCCCAGCCAACGATCCTCCAGAAACGCTTTGATGAGAAATGTGAATTTAGCTGGAAGGGAAGGAGGCACCCAAAGAGATGAAAGCGGGTTTCAGAAATGTCACGAGAGTGTTCACACAGCAAAGTTTGCTGCTGAAAATTAACTCGAGTGGCCGCAGACCGGAGGCTGGGATGCCAGCTCATTGCCAGGCAGTCACGGGATGGTCCTGAAAAACACCTCTAAAATAAGTGGGGCAATGGAAGGGAAATCTCCGCCTGAAAAATGTGTGTCCCCATCTGTTAAACAATATTCAGGTGCTCCTGCATTTACACTTTCTCCAGATTTATGCGGCGATGTCTTTCGAAGGCAGATTGTCTATGAGAAGAACAGATGGAGGGAGCAATCCTCCCATCCGAGCTCTGCACCAGGACTGAAGAAGTTTGTAATCTGCTTCTTGTCTGCAGAGCCAAGGCTCCAAATGAAGCCCCCTCTGCTCGAACACGCTGGGTAGCTCAAGAACTTGTGGCAGAGCCCAGAAAACCCTGGTTTTCCTCGTCCTTTTTCTGCAGGTTTTTCCATCAGGTCCTGTTCTGTGAACGCAACAACGGTGCCAGGAATTTTTTCTGTGTGAGCACCGAGAACATGGGGCGAAGAGAGCGGGGCAGCCGAGACCAAATTTCCTGCTTCCCCACAGGTACGGGAGAGCACTTTTCCAGATGTCTGCCTGCTCCCCAGGCTTCGTGCCACACGGGTGAGCGAAGCCTCCTGGGCTGCCAGCCCGCTATCCCCAGCCTTTCATCAGCACCGAATTTGCTGCGAAATGGGAAAAATCATTTCGCGAAAGCAAAATAATCCCCAGTCGTATCGGCATCCCGGTTCTCCATCTCTCTGTTTCCTCTCTCTCTGTTGACATTCAAAGGAAAACAATGTGATTGTTAATTACAAACTGTTTTGAATGCATGCAGGAGACTGTTTCAGAGCCAGAGCCAGCCCAAGGCAGGAAGGCTGAGGACACGATGTGTGCCGAGCTGCTTTAAAGGGCAGCAGGTTCCGCTGTAATTAATGCTGATGCAATCACCGTGCCAGACACGGGGTGGAAACCTTACCTTGTGCAGCTTCCCACCCGTCTCTTCTCTACCTATCTGGCTTCACTTTGGGCCGGGTGGAAAACGCCGAAATACCAAGGGAGTGCTTTGCATTTCAAAGAAGTTGGTGCATAAGGGATGTTGTGATTCATTAGCTGTCCCTCAGCGCATCGGTGTGCCGGTGCCCACAGATAAATTGGCAGCCCCTACTGGAATTCTTAGGCTTGTTTTCTGCTGGCAAGTCCAAGGAGCAGGGAGCACGGATGGGATTGAGGACACCAGCCCAAGGCTGGCAACTCAGCCCCCGTCAGGAGAAGGGCAGAGCTGGAGCTGGGTGCCCCAGTTAATGCTCCAAAGTGTCGTTTTCCCCCAGTCTGGATGATCTTTTTAATCCCTTCGTGGTCCGTGGGGAAAGCACTGTCACAGCAGCCTGACGATGTATGGGATGAAAGAGAGCTGTAAACACAGGAGAGGGTTGGGATACAGTAAAAAGGTAAAATATACAGGTATGGAGTGGTGTGCACAGTGCCTTGTGCGTACTGGGCAAGGCTGAAACAGGCTCAGGTGCAGCCACGGGGATGTGTGTGACACACGGATGGGGACACATGGATGGGGACACACGGGGCAGACCCAGGTGTGTGGCACGAGGGCAGCTGAGAAGCAGCAGCTCGGGGCGGAGGGATGCTCACAGGGTCCGGCACTGGCCCTGTGCACGGCGTGCTCCTGCCTTGCATGCTCCTGGCTCCAGGTAAACCTGGGGGCTCTTGGTGCACAGCAAAACCCGTGGGTCAGGAGAGGGGTGGCAGGGACAAGTACGGGTGGCAGAGAGGGGAGGAGAGGCAGAGAGGTTTGTGCTTCCACCTGCTCCCTGCTCTGCCGTTCAGAGGCAGCCGGGCTGGGCCGGCTGTAAGGAAGGAGAGAGCGCAAGCAGGCTCCTGTGGTGCTCTCTCCTCTCTCTGCTGCCCACACACTCCGCGGGACTGGGAGCTGCAGATTGGAAGGTGGCTGGTGAGCAGAGCTCGTCTCAGAGCTGAGCCCCGCGCCTCCCGGCCAAGGAACGCACAGCAGCCCCGGGCTGGGCAGGGAGAGGCTTTGAGGGGGGATTTCCCCAGGGGACAGCTCCGGGGAGACCTTTCCTCAGCCCCCAGAAGAGCGTGGAGCAGGCAAGGGGGTGTGAGCCCACGAACGGGCTGCAGGGTGCCAGGACAGCGAGGAAAAGCAGAAATGTCCCGCGGGGCTCCGCAGGGTGCAGGGTGGCTGGCCAGGCTGTCTTCTCCTTGCCATCTCTTGGAAACTGCTGGGAAGGGGGCGTCCCTTTGCTCTGAGCCCCCCGAGCAGCTCTCACCCACCCTGTGACCGCCTTTTTCCCCTCCTGTCCTGCTTCCTCGCCCACAACCCTGCTACTGTTCAGCCAAAGCACCCGGGGTGCTTTGCTGTCCCCTGCCCAGCTCGCCTCCAGCTTTATCCCCCTGCACCTGGCTCCTCCTCCCCAAAAAGGCTGCCCAGGAGCACCGCAGCTCCATGGCAGACCACATCCTCCGGCACCTCAGCTTCTCTCCCCACCCAACCCCATCCACGTGCCCCCACATCAGCACCTTCCCTCCCCGCAGCCCCCCAGCGTGGCATCGTGCCAGCGGTGCCCCCGCCTCCGCAGCCCCAGCAGCCTCCCTGAGCCCACTGCCATCATTTCAGACCCCCACCCCGGGCCCCGACCGCCAGGAGAAGGGACCACCGGTGGCCGTGGCCTCGCTCCGCGTTGTGGCTGCGCTCCTCCTCCTCCTCCTCTGCTCGCAGCCTTCCTCCCACGGGAGCGGTGACTAATGCCGCTCGCGCACGCTCCTCCGCGGCGTGTGTGCATCATCCCGCGGGGGTGTGCGAGGGTGAGGAGCGGGCGCAGGCGGAGGAAGGGGGGAGAGCTGGTGCCAGAGCGTGAGACGGGCTGGGGAACCTGCGTGGGGGCTCGGGGGGGGGACAGCCCGGGGGCTGCGGGCCAGCAGCAGGGCGCAGCCGGGGCTGGGGACATCCAGGTGGCACTTGGAAGGGGGATGTGGTTCACGGGGTGTTCATCGTGAGTGGGGTGAACCTGGAGGAGCTGGGAGCATTGGGAACACTGGGAAGAGCACTCTGCTGGGTGGTTTTATTGGAATCAGGTGAGAAAGGGGGAGTGGGGGGTCAGGGAGAATGGCTGAGGGTGAGGAGGAGACAGTGGGGTGGCCCAGCTCTGCACAGTGTCCCTTTTGTGGGCTGCTCCATCACCTGGGGGTGTCAGACCCTCAAGAAAAGGAACTGTCCTGGGACAGGCACCTTAGGGAGCTTTCTCTGCCCCAGCTGTCCCACCAGCCTCCCTCCAGTCCCTGCACAGGGCAGTGCCTTGGGGACCTGGGGGACACAGGGTGCCGAGGGATGCGGGATGCTGAGGGGTGCAGGAGGCAGCCCCAGAAATCCAAATCCACACAAATTCTTAACCCAGCCAAGGAAAACCACGTCGCACTGAGGTTTTCTCTCACCTGCAGTGGCCCATCCAGCCTCGGGTGCCTGTGTGCCATTTATCTGTGCACGGGCGCTCTCGTGGAGACCTTGGAAGTGGCTCCCAGGGGCTGCAGGCCTGCAGCCAGGGCCGCCCTTGCTCCCTGGGGTGACCACAGCCAAGAAGATCTCAGGTTTTGGCTGCAGGACGGGTACCAGCATGCAGGCTACCAGGTACAGCAACGCCCCAGGTACAGCAACCCCCCCCTGCTCCCGGGACATCCAGGAGCGAGACCCTCGGCCCTCGTCCTTGTCACCCTGCCGAGGGGAGGCCGGGAGGCTGCAGAAGGGAGGCCCGGGCGGTGCGTTTAAACAAGACGGGTTTAACGCGGCTCTGTTTTCCAGGCACAGGGGGGTGGTTTTCTTTACAAGCCCACTTAAGAGCGGAGGAGGGCTGCAGGGCCGGCGTCCCAGCGGGCTCCGGCGCCCCGCGCTGCCAACCGCAGCCCCGCGAGCCCGCGGTAATGGCCTAGAGAGAGGGGGAGAAAGCCAGAGCCGTCTGCTAATGCGAGCAGAGCAGACAGAGCTGCCCGCCGCTCCTCACCCCCTCCTCCTCCTCCTCCTCCTCCTGCCTTCGCCTGAGCCCTGCCCAGATGGTCATCCTGGATTTTGGGGCCCTGGGGGGGCTGGAAGGGGATGGGGTGGGGACGGGGATGGGGTTAGGGATGGGATGGCAATGGGGTAGGGATGGGGTTAGGGATGGGGATGAGGTTATGGAAGGGGATGGACAGGCAACTGGGGCGGTGGGTACGATAGGAAAGGCTGTCACTGAGAGTCTGGGTGGCAATGTTAGGGAGCAAGGGACCACGAGACCCTCCTGCACCTTTCCTTCTGCAAAGCTGGTGTGCTAGCAGCCACACAGTGTCTGCACAGACCCTACGCAGGGTCAGAGATGTCCCATCTGCCCAGCATGTCCTCGGGGTTGAAGGTGGGAAGGTCACTGGCAGGTGAGCCTGGCTGCAGAGGACAAGCCTTTAGCAGGTCTGCTCGTTTGGAAGGAAGCGGGGTGCTGCCTGGTGCAACCTCACAGCGGGATGGACCAAGTCCACGTCGCTGGCAGGAGGCAGGTTCAGTGCTCACAGCCTTGGTGCTCCTTTTTATCGGCAGTGTCACCGTCAGATGGGACAGGGATGGATGCAGAGCACAGAGCCCAGACTCTGCCCAGCTCTCACCAGAAGCACGCCCTGGGACAGTTTAGGTATGCTGAAAGTGTCCAAGCCTCTGTTTGCAAAGTTCCCAGGTGCAGCAGTCGGCAAATATTGAAGCAGCAGGTCAGCATCTGCGCTGACTTAGAGAATTTCTCGAGACCTAAGGAATCCCCTGAAAAGCCCCCAAACCTCACACCCCATCACCGGCCCAGTGACCACAGGAGGCGTGAGCCAGCAGCGGTGGGGATTGGTGTCATAAACCATCAGCAGCTGCTGGAGCCCCAGGCAGGAGGTTTCTTAGAGGGGCCTGCGTATTTTTTGGCACCTCCAGACACAAAAATTGGACCCCCAGGAACGCCCCATCCTGGGCTGCCTCCATCCATCACATCAGGGCAGGCTCTTCGGCCACCCCTCACCCAGAAGGGTCTCAGGGCTCCTGGCAGCCACGAAGCACTTTGTCAGCTCCTACAGGCAGGTCTCTGCTCCAGGCTGAGCCCCTCAGCACCAGGCGGTGGTTTTGGCACCGAAGATGGAGCAGACACTGCCTGCAGCTCAGCGGTGCTGTGCAGGGACTGCTCGCAGGGGTCTGCTGCAAGCAGGTACCTGGCCAGGTCCCCTGCTCGGGCACCATCTACCAACACCCTGCTCCCGGCAGTGTGACCACAGGTTTGTGTCAGCTGGAGATACGAGGCTGAAATGAAGACAAATGAGAGCAGAAGGTATGAAGAAAAAAAAAATAAAACGAAAGAAATCCCTCTTCAAAACACATTTGAACTCAGGATGAAAAAACAACTCGGCAGTGAGGGTTTCTTTTCTTCTTCTCCCCAAACTTCAAGAACTCAAATGTGGGTGTGAATATCACTTTAAGGATTTATAAAATGACACATGGCCTCACCTGTCAGCATGCCAAAATCTGAATGTCGGTTTTAATTACACCGAATATTTTACTTTCTTATGCAGAGGCATAATCAATTATCTTATTTAAAGGCATTACGATAATGTGTGTGTAAAATGGAGCCATTCCCTGTATTGCATTAGATTCTCTAATTATAGGAGAATGTTTGGAGCTAAAATGTCAGCCTGTCATCTGGCGGGTGTGTAATTCATGATCTGCATTCGCCGGCGCGGATGGAACTGACAAAAATTGCATCCATTCCCTTCCACAGCTTTGGCCTCAAATTTGCCGGTCTGGAAGTGACAAATCCCCCCCACCCATCAGCACTGAATACAGAAAGTCCTGTCCCATCTGATCCCATCTCATCCCATCTCATCCCATCCCATCACATCCATCCCATCACATCCACCCCACCCCACCCCACGCTATCCCATCCCATCCCATCCCAACCTAACCCATCCCGTCCCATCCCGTCCCATCCCATCCCATCCCATCCCATCCCATCCCATCCCATCCCCAACACTGTAGGGACCTGACTTCAAACAAGTGCTTCCTGCTTGTGGGTATTTGTAGCTAAACCTCGGTGTGCCCAGAGGGCACCTGTGAAGCAAATCCCATGCTCTGGCTGAGCACAGCACCGTCAGGATGTGTCCAGCACCATCCTCCCACCCCTCCTGGTGGGAGAAGCCAAGGCAGGAGCGGCAGCGGGGCAGCACGTGACTGCAGAAATCATCGGGGACTCTTATCCGCCCTCCTCTGAATTACTAATAACGAGCCCCCTCCAACTCCCTGTTATTAAAGCAGAGGGATTAGATAAAAATAGTGCCTGTTTCTTGGGAGCCCAGCCCTTCCTGTAAGCATTACCCACGTGGAAGCAGCCCGGAGGCTTCCCTCCTGGTTCCAGTTAGCTGGTTTCTGCAGGGCGGCTCGTGGTCCCGTCCGTGCTGTCCCCTCGGGGTCAGCAGCCACGCGGGGCAGCAGGGGGAGAGGAGCCCCTTTAGAATCAGGGGAAGGACAGGCTTGGATTTTTTTGGATTATTAGCCATTAATTATGCAGCTTTCGCAGTGAAGGAGGAATACGGCACTGGATGCTGTCAGACAGCACTTTTAGAGGGCACCCCAGGGGGTGATGAAGATGCCCCCCTCGGCTGGGCACCATTTCAAGTCACAGCAGGAGCGGGGTGAAATCTGGAATTGCTCTGACAGCACCAAACTGGTGATGCACACAGGACGAGGGGCAGCGAGGACCTTCACCCTAGGCGTGACACCTCAGCAGCACCATGACGAAGAGGATGGTCCTGACGATGAAGAGGATGGTCCCAAAGAAGAAAACGGAGGAGCCGGGTGTGCTCCTGGGCTCTGCTCATCGCCCCTGCACCTCCAACCCATGGAGATGGCAGCCCTGGCACCGCTTCCACCTTCCCTCTCTCCCCCTGGCACACGGGTTTCATAATGGAGGCATCCCAAAGCTGCCAAGGAGCCGCGTCATGCCATTAAGAGGCTTATTAAAAAGTGATGCTCCGATTTAACACCTATTAGCCAGCACAGCGCCCTTCCTCTGCGCGGGGGAGCCTGCAAATGGAAGCCCCGGCTCCCAGCAGAACCCTAAGTGGCCGAGTTTAACTTTATGGCTCCAATTAGAGGCAGTGCTAAGGCAGCCCTGGCGCTGTGGGTTTATTAACACTCGTCCAGGAGCAGGCTTGGGCAGGGCTGTGCCAGCCCTGTGCCCTGTGCCACCGCGGTGCCACATCCCCGCCGGGGCACAGCGCAGGAGCAGGAGGAGAGCAGCCACCTTCCAATCTGGAGCAGTTTAAACAGCCTTGCATGTTCAGGGATGTTTACAGGCCACTTTTGCCTAATAAAGTCATTTTTTTTAGCAGCTCACATCACCCTAATTACTTGTCACCATAATGCAAGACAGCTCTCGTGCGCTGCGCTCGCAGGGCCAGCAGGAGAGGCATGGAGACATCCCGCAGCTCCTTGGGCACGGCCCCGCAGCCACCTCCATCCCCAGCAGTGGGACTGGGGACATGCAGCCCCTGCACCCTGCAGCTCCAGCACACCTCGGCAGGGCCCAACGGGGTGCGGGGGCAGGAAGGAGGGCAATGGAGGGTCACAAATGGGCTCAGAGGATGGAGATTTGGTGTCGCGCGTTCCCAGCCCCAGCGCTCGAGGGGATTTCCCTGTGCACCTGCGCTTTCCCGTTTCCCCATCGCGGCCCCATAAATCAGCAGCCCCAGCCCCTGCGTCCTGGTGATGGGATGGGAGCAGCGTTTCGGCATCTTGCTGCTGCCCCGGGACTGCGAACCTCACACTCAGGTATCTGTCCTGCAGCCCTTGGCCAGACAGACACCCCAGCCCTGAGCCACCAGGCAGGGCCAGCCCAGGAACTGGTTTCAGAGCTCACCTCCAGCACAAATCCAGAGGCACTGGGGACACCCACTGCCCCATTGGACCCCCATAGCCCACCCCCTCCCTTGCTCTCCCTCCAGCCCCCGCGGGCAGCAATAAAACCCCGGGCAGGGTCTCCTTGCTGCAGCTCCCTCCCCATCCCCACCAGCACCCGTCACCCGGCGTGCCCCCACCAGCACTCCGTCATTTCCCCGCACCGAGTGACATCCAGCAGCTCTTCTTCCCTCTCTGCTCAGCCAAACAAACAAACAAACAGTCCCGGGCCCTCGCAACCAGAGGAAAATTAGTAGCAGGTGAAAGCAGGCTTTAATGAGACCAAACTGTTCCTAACGCAGCCGGGGAACAATGTTTCTTTCCCCTCCCTTTTGCTGTTCTGGGGTTTGTATGGCAAAAAAAAAGAGCACGGGGAATGCTTTTTGGCTTTTCCTGAGCAAAGCACACATCTAAAGGAGAGGGACCTGTGTCCCCCCTGCTCCCGGCACGGCTGCCATCAGCCACCTTGGTGGGATCCAACCCTCAGCCCCGTGCGAAGCTCTGCGGAGTGGAAACTAATGGAAACAAATAAAAACTTCATTCCAGCTTAACTTGAACTATTTTGTTTCATTCTCAGGTTGCTTAACTTGCTTTGTTAAGCCTTTAAAAAACAAGGAGGATCAACTGCAAAGCCTCAGCCCCCAGCATCTGGGAACAAAATGTCCGAAGCCTGGGTTCCAGACAGGCTCCCGAAGCATCTGGCTGCGGTCACAGGCTGCCCGAGAAACGCTGCAATGTCTTGGAGCCGAAGCGAGCTGCGGTGCTCGCCTCCAGTCCTTGGGTAGCTTTTGTTCTCCCCGGCACTATTTGCTCCACGTTTGTTTACACGGAGAAAAGCCCCCCCGCCCCGCTCCCCAGCACGTATTGGAGGTTACGGGGTATTTATAGCTCAGCTGAGCTTGCTAAATGCCTTCTTCTAGGAAAACAGTTACACACGCTGCCTGTCCCGACTCCGTTTAATCCCTCTCGCCCGGCTGCTGCCACCGGGAACCCAGCAGGGGCTCAGCACCACCCGGGTCCAGATGGGCACCGGGTTCAGTTTGGGGACACCACCGGCTAGGTGGGAGCAGCCAGGGAACCCCAGCTGGAGTGGGACAGCTCCGGGAATCACACGGATGCACAGGAGGAGCATCCCGATGCTGGAGGACCCCACGTTTTTCCTCCAGGTACTGCCTGGACGATATCAGAACGGAGCCAGGAGTGCCACCCCCTGCCTGCCCCCTGGCTGTCCCCAGGGCAGCTCCGAAGCCACCTCCATGCCCCCGTCTGGCGGTGCCCATCACAGCTGGCACGATTTACTCACCAGGCTTTGCTCACTGCACGTGGGCACAGCTCGGGGCTGTCCCTGGGATGCTCAGATCCCCCCACACCAGTGCCTTGGCTGAACGCTGCTCTGCTCCCTTTTAATGCATAGGAGGGAGACGGCTGAGATCACCGTGGGGTTTTATTGTCAGATTTGGCAGCCTTTTCCTATTTGCTTGGATTGAGATATAAATTGAATTCGGTTTTCTCCTGCTGACTCAGTTAGCTGTTATAGGATAGCGCGTGGTAATGTATCAGAGGGGAAAGATTTCTTTTTCAGGTGCGTGCGAGGTGGGGTTCGCCGCGCCCTGCCCCGCGTGTTCCCGGTGGGGCTTTGCATGGCCAAAGACTTCTCCAGCTCCTTCCCGTCACCAGCCAGCCGCAGCCACAGCCGGCTGGGGGATTTTTTGGTGGCACCCTGGCTCCTCTTTCCCCGAGCCCTGCAATGTCTCGGCGCAGAGGAAATCGAACCTACAATGAAATCATTTCCTAAACCCGCTCCCCACCCGTATCCACCCCCTCCCTCGGTCCCTATCGGTCGCCTCCCTGCGAAGAGCACAGCAAAGCAGTTCTGGGGCTCTTTGGCTGCTCCTGCAGCCACCCCCCTGCCGAGGAGCCTTCAAGCCCCCTCCACCCTCGTGTCCTCCACCCGTGCAGACCAGCACCAGCTCCGGCTCCCCAGCACCCCTCAGCCGTGCCACCAGCGGGGACTTTTCATGGCAAACCCATAAAACCCTCCCATGCCCGGCTCTCGGCGGGGGCTGCAGGTCCTCGCAGCATCCCTGAAGCCACAGCACACTCTGCAGGCGCTCCCACCGCAGTGCTCACCCCAAACCTTCCCGGGGTCCGACCCTGCATCACCGCTTCCTTGATCTCCATCCACCCCTTACACCCTGGGGACGGTGACACCGGGCTGTGGAGGGGCCCCTGCATGGGACAGACGACACTTTTAGGGACACGGTGGCTGCAAGGATGCCAGAGCCACCAGGGATGCTCCTCAAGAGCATCCCACAAACTTCAACGCAGCAAACCCACTGCTGGAGCCCCGAAAGGCAACAATGCCCTTCAAGACACTAAAATAGCTCCCAGGTGTGACAACTAAGCAGAAAAACCAGCACGTTTTCTCTCCAAAGGGTTTTGTTGGTAAAGGCACTGGGCAGCAGCGGGGGTCTCTCAGCTGGACCCGTCTGCCACGCGTGTCTCAGGCACGTGCACCTCCGGCAGGTATGTAAAAATAGAAATAATAACAACCTCTTCTCTCTTTCCTGCCTGGTTGGATAAATAGCTTAATTAGTTAATAAGGGGTTTAATTTGTTGTGTAGCTGCGTGAAGAATTCGCAGAGGGCGAGGTAAGTCGATAAGTCAAAGAAATGAGCCTTAGTGGGAGCCTGGGGAGGGGAGGGCTGGCTGTGCCGTGGTGCTGTGTGCCCACCACGACCAGCTGCTGATGCCAGCTCTGGAACGGGGATTTCTTCAGCCTGGTGTGGCTGCCCCTACGTGCTCTTCCCTTACCCTGGTGTAATGGCAGGAGCTGCCCCCATCACCCAGTCCCCTTGGCTGGGCTGGCCAGGGCACTGTGTCTCTGCCCCATCCAAAACTCCCTGCCCGCTAGCACCCATCCACAGCAACGCCTAAAATTACATAAAATGTGTCTTTACTCGGTGTCTGGGGCGAGCGCTGTTAGATGGAGAGGAGCAGGATGGAGGAGATGGGCTCCAGCACTGCCCTGGGGTGGCTGCTAGCTCCCAGCCCCAGGGGAAGCCCCAAGGCTTCTCCCCAGCCTGCTGCAAGCCAAGGAAAAGCCACAGCGAAACTCTTGTCCCGCACCATGTCCCCTTTGGGTGCCACTGGAGGTAATTCCCAGCTCGACGCCTCGCCAGAGGCAGGAGGGAGGCCCCAGCTCCAGGAAAGACAAAAGGGCTCTTTCTTCATCAGCGTTAACCTCAGGCAGCTCTCGAGAAAAATCCCGGGCAATTAGCGGAGCATAAGAAGATTTATAATTGAAATGGAGTTTGTAGCACTACAGGCGGCTCCCTCGAAAGACATCTCTCATCGCAAAGAAAAAATAAAGGGGAGAGAAGAATAGAGAGAGGCAGAGGGGGAGAGAGAACTAGTTAAAGAGTTTAAAAACCCCGACCAAAACTCCATTTAGTTTTAACATTGCATGATAGCTTTCATAATTCAGAACAAAGTGCAAAGCTCTTTAATGAGGCCATTAATGACCCTTTAATTTACTCCACCAGGGCTGAATTCATAAAACATTTATGTTCCATTTACACAGGATTTTCCTGAGACTCTCCGGGGCAAGTCCCCATCACAGAGCAGGTGGGATGAAACAGAATGCTCTTCTCTTCTCCTCCTCCCCTCTCCTCCCTTCTTCACCCTTTGCTGAAGCCCTGCGTGTGTCTTTTAATTCTGCTAGAGAGGCTGCGGGGACCCTGGAGGGAGAAGAGCCATTTCTGACCCTTCTGCATAGTAAACAGATGCTGAGCACTCTCTTGTATTTCTGCTCTAGGAAACATGAAACCCTTTTAAGATCTAGCTGGAGCATCAAAAGCCGGCCTTAATATTTTTATTTAATTTTTTTTTTTTACATCATTACAGCCCAGCTCCGGTTCAACACTCGCCTGCCTGCCGGGAGAGCTCTCTGTTGCGATACCAGGTTTGCTTTTGGGTCATCTCAAAGCACCCAGGGACGCGTGTCCTGCCTGATTTCCAGGCTGCTCCCCTCCGGTCAGGGCGGTGATGGAGGAGGCTGGAAGGATGCAGGTAGGTACCTCGGCTGCTGCTGGCTCCTGTGCCTGCTGGATGGATGGATGGATGGCAGCCCGGCCAGGCTCAGCAGAGGTCCCTCAGCACGATGCTGGTAGAGGTGGGCTCAATATATTAACATTTCTCATCCCAGCAGATGTGGGAAGCTCGGAGGGCACACAGGGAACAGGGGTGGTCATGCCCCACTTGCAGGTGATGCTCCAGTCTGGCTGTCTCTTGATCCAAACAGCTATTTTTCTCACCGGTTTTTCTTCTTTTAAAGGTTTCGAGCAGGGAGAGACACCCAGGAAGGTGTAACTGCTTGCATCGGCTGAAACACCCTTAAAAAAATAAAAAATAAAATGTCTTCCTAGTTTATTGCAAAGATCTCACTCTCTTTTCCCCAGACAACATCAGTTTCGAGCACCTTCTGATAAGAAGTGCCATTAATCCTTGCAGCTGGGCTCTCAGCACCTGAAGCTTGCTCTCACCAGCCTCAGGACCGTTAAGCACTCTGCTCTGCTTCTGCCTTTGACCTAAGGAGGGTTTCTCACAACAGCAGGCCAACACCCAAGGCAAACTGGACTTCTCCAGGTACCCGTACTGTTCCCAGGGGGAATCCTGCCCACGAGCCGGGGCAGGGCCTTTTTTCCCACAGCACTTGCCCTCTTCCCCTCAGATCCAGGTTGTTTTCCCTCTCATTTCCTCACCTCTGGTTTTGCTGACGCAGGTTAGAAACCCGACAGACCGTAGCGGTACTGACACCGCTGGCGTCGGCGCGCTCCGTGGGCCATCCTCCTGCTTCACAGCTCACAGCAGCGCTGACGCTGATGCCCTCGGAAAGGACACATCAGCGGGGACATGCACGTGAGCCACGTCGGTGCTCATCAGCACTGGGCTGTGCTCGTGGGGTTGTTTTTGTAGGGTCTCCAGCACGCGCTGGGATCCGAGCACCAGGTTGGTTGTCGCGGGGTCGTTTCTGACTTTGGGGGAAGGAAGAAGAGAGGAAGATTGCTTGACCTACCTGGCTCATTCATGCAGAACTGCTTGGCAGCGTAGGGTCAGGTTTGTCAGAACACTTACATCACAGAAGGAATTACGGCCAAAAGAAATTTAAAGCACGGATAAAAACAAACAAACAACAACAACAAAACCTAACCAGAGCTATAAGCGCCAAGGGGAAAAAGTAGGACAACATTTTCCAAGTGCTCTAAGTGATGTTGGAAACTTGCACTCAGAACTGATCTAAGCACTAGAAGTGCCGGGAGCCTGACACGATAAAGGGGTAAAAATGGTCCCAAAGCATTCAGGGCTGGTTCGCCCGGTGGAGCCATGGTGGTGCTGGGGCACGAGGCCGGTGAAGGGGAGGGAGCAAGGGGGGGGAGATGGGGCAAAATGGGGGTGGTGCAGCCGGCAGCAGGAAGGGATGCTCTGCAGCCAGGTGCGGAGGTAGTTTGCACCTGGTCCTTAGAAAAGGTTGTGGAGCACAGGGGTGAGAGAAGCTAGATTTCCTGGCCGAAATCAGCCCCCAGTAGAAACGAAGAGGCGCAGAAGGGCACTAAGGGGACCCCTTGGATGGAGCTGGCTGTGCACAAGGCTGGGAGCGTGTCTTGTACATTTGTACAGTGACAGCTGACTGACAGCAGGGAAAGGAGCCAGGTCAGGGACCACAGAGACCTGCTGTCACAGGGGGGGAAATGGTTTAAATATATTTAGTGAAAACAAAAACTTTCCCTTGCACACAGAGCCCCTGACATCACGTAAACGCGCAGCTCCCTGCTCCTCCTTCCCAGTTACCCGCTCAGCACCCCCCTGCTTACAAAACCCATCTCTAGGGGAACCCGCTGCTGAAGGCTTCATTTTGCCTGGGTTACCCACGCCGAGCATGCAGCCGGCCACACGGGGTCAGGAACTGCAGGCCCCTGGAGCTGCCAAGCCTGCGCTAATTTCTTAATCACTTCCAGGCGGCTCGCGTACCTCCAGGGCTCCGAGGGCTGGAACACCCGTGAGGGCACGCGGTGCTCGAAGCCAACAGACACCACCTTCACCAGGATCTTTTCATGCTTTAGCTGGGACCAGAAGCACACGGTTTCAGGCACAGCTGAAGGACGCCTGCAGATACATCCAGGAGCGACCCGAGCTCCTCCGAGCAGCCCCAGCTCTCTCTCCAGCACTACAGCCCACTGCACGGCCACCTGAGGATCCTCAAGCATCCGTTTCCCTCCTGCTGCTTTAAACTCCCCAGGAGAGGGCAGCCGGACTGCTTCAAGCCTCAACTTGATCACTTCAGGAGGTGTTCGAAACCCTCCAGGAGGTGGGCAGGGCTCCCAGGGTGTCTGTCCCACTGGGGGGTCGGTGCTGCCTGAAAATCAGGGTGGTTTCACAGCTGAACCCCGAGCTGCAAACAGGGCAGGAGGCCACAGGGAGAGCCCCGCAGGACCGCTCTCCTTGGCACAACTGCTGGGTCTCCTCATCAGGAGCGATACGCTGATATCACTGATATAACGGCGTAACTCTCCATCGGGGCAGTGGCATAATGGATTTACAAGGGAGCCGTACACGCAGAAACGGGCACTCATGCTTGCTAATCCCTCATAAGCCTATAATTCAGATTCTTTTTTCCCCCAAATAATAAGTGCAGATCTGTTAAGGCCCCATCGCTCGCTGCATGCTAAATTCCTTTTCTTCCTGTCTGGAACCTGCTGCATGCCCTACAGGTGGGGGGGGGACAGGGGAAACGTGCCAACTCCTGGCCCATACAGTGACAAATGTAATGGTGCGGGCTGGACATCCCACCCCGTGGCTTCTCCATCACCTGCACCAGCAGGGATACGTGGAACAAGCCAGTGCCTCCTCTCTGGAGAGCCCAAGGATGCCTTCTGGAGGGCATTTCTGCATTAAAACTAATCACAATTACTCACAGGAGTGCAAATAAGCAAGGGAACACCATGAGGGCTTGGTGGCCTCCCCCAGCCTTCCAGGGAGTCTTGGTGCCAGACAACTTCTCATCACCGTTCCCCAGCCACTACACACACACACAACCTGGAAATAATCCTCCCAGGAATGACAAAGTAATAGTTGCTAATTACAGAATTAATTTATTCTTTGGCACTAATAAAAAAAAAAAAAAAGAATTTGTTACAAAGGAGGGTAAAAAAAAAAAAAACAATCTAGGGCTTTGTTTAATTAAAACCACAATATACCGAAAAAACAAGGAATCCTAATGATACAGACAACGCTTGTTGTGATTGTTTTTGATTGTGTAATTAGTCAACTACAGAAAAGATGCTTTCTTTTCTTTAAAACTGTGGGGTTTTTTATTATTATTGTTTGCTTTCCCCTTTTTATTGAATGCCACCATCCTCAGGGCGCACAAATCGCAGCAGCAAACCGCTGCTGCCAGCCCTTACCTGCGGGCAGAGGGGTCACACCCTCGCCTCTCGCACCCCATGCCCACCGAGGGGCAGCTGCAGCACGCTCCCCGTGCCCACCATGGCTGCTATCTGGGGCCGACAGTGCCGTGGAATCGCGACCCCAGCCCCGAGGAGCTGGAGCTGGGATGGAGCTGGCAGGCAGAGCAGCCACAGCCTGCTGAGGAGGGAGCCAAGGAACAAGCCGTTAGCCCGGCGCTATATATATGTTATGCTTCCGTGTCCTGATGTTAACCAACGTTATATATATATATATATATATATATGTTTTAAGTATTCATATATTCATAGCTATAAAGGCCTTTTCTCTACTCAAGCTAAATTGTGTAACCGTGACCTATTGTCCCAGAAGGCTTTTTATTCATGTTAAATGGGTACTGAGATTATAAAGCTCCTTGGTAGTAGGTGCACAAGTGTTCTGGAGGAGACAGGAGAAGATGGATGGTCCTGTGGAGGCTCAGCAAAGAGGGCAAAGCAACTCACGACAAAAACACGAGAGCTGAGCCACGCTGCAGCCTGGCTGCCTTCGCGTCTGAGAAACAGCAGCAGGGGCTGGCTGTCCCCTGGGTGAAACCAGGGGTGTCACCGACCTCATCCCCTCTCCCCAGGGAGCTGGTAGCCATACCCACGGCACGCAGGAACACCAGCATTCAGCACATATCCCTTGCACACTCACACATCCCCTGTGCACCCCCGGAGAGCCCACAGTTCCTCAGAGGTGGCTCCTGGGATTTGTCACCTCCACGCCATCAGAAAGGGATCAGGACAAGGGCTGGCCCCGGTGCCAGGCTGCTCAGCGGTGACCAGGGACGCTGGTGTCCCCTTGCTCCGACACAGCCAGGGTGGAAGCGGCAGCGAGCTGGCTGCCATGCCGCTGCCAGATGGTGGATGAGATTAAAAGAATTTGATTTTCAAATAATCCATAAACCTGGCTGAGCTAATGTCGTTTCATATGCATTATCTTGTAATCCCAGGGAAGAGAACATTTCAGAGCAAAGAGCCTTATTCTCCCTCCCTGCAAGGCCTCTAACAAGCTATAGATAATCCCCTTTTTGTTGGAAGGTACTTACAGGGGACCTCCAACACCCAGCACGCAGCACGGGGGCTGCGGCACTGTGCCTGGAGGGGACACGCAGGTGCCCAGCACCACGGGGGCTTTGTAGGGGTGAGGGCAGCACTCAGCAGGGCACAGGGACACCTCCAGCTCAGACCCACAGGAGATGAGGGAGGATGGAGGAGGGAATTTGCCAGTCCTGCTCCCTCGTATTACACAGGAGCACGTGCTGCAGCACTTTGGGTAGGGGCACAGCTGCACCCTCTCTTCTAGACAACTCCACTTCTATCCCCACCCTTGGGGATAAAGCCCCAAAAGCTCAGCTAGGTGAAGCCGTGTCCAACGCCCTCTCTAAAGCAACCCCTGCACAACCGAGCCGTGGGAAATGGCCAGAGGAGCTGCTGACTTCTACCTGCCTGCATCAAACACCCACCACCACTTTTTGCCCCTCTCTCTACCCCATACAGGTCCGTCCATCCCCCCCCATGCCCCCAACCCTCCCACACCCCCACAGCCCTAAGCATCCTCCATCACCAAACCCAGCCTGCCTGCTCCCTGCCTCTTTTCCCTGCTCTCGGGACTCCTTTGAGCCTCCGGTTACTTGTCAAGGCTCCGTGGAACAAACACGACCCCCTGCTTGTGCCCGGGACCCTCCGAGGCACAAGCCACCAAACCTGGGCACAGTGGTTAGGAACTGGCGGTCCCTACGCCAGTCTTCAGGCTCCCACTCTGGAGAACAGGAGGTGGTTTTAAGAGGGAAGGGAAGCTCCATGGACGGGATTTCCCAGTCGCTGCCTGCCATCTAGTGCCCAGCACCGAGCCATTTCACAGGCAGCAACACCCGACTCCATCCTCGGTGGAATTTAGATCTTAAATTGGAGGCAGAGACATCTGGGCATCGGGCCCCGCACAGGGAGTCCCCACCGTGCTCCTCACTCCGCAACAGGGTGAGGGCTTGGGAACCAACCCAGGTGGGCTGATTTGTCAGGAAAAAGAGGGCAAACAGCCCAGAGCACGGGGAGGTGACACCACGTAGCTGCCCGAGGACACACGGCGCTGAGCGCAAACCACAGCTCGGGAGGCAATTGCTGCTTTGCAGGGGCACACGGCGGTGTCTGACACAAACGGGCCGCACCGGTCACTTGGAAGAGCCAGGCAGGGCAGGGGCTCACGAGCACACAGAAGCAGATTTACTGGTGAGCACGGGGCTCCAATTGCCTCCAATGCTTCCCAAAAAGCACTAGGCGACATTAGCAAGAGGATTACTCAGAATTCAAAAGCAAATGGGATTTGTGACCTGTTACATTAACCAGGGACTGGGGAAAGCTCTACAGAGAGAGCACGCTGCTGGCAGGTCACCAAACCAATTATTAAGAGCTCACAGATCATGAAGCCAGATACATACACACATCGAGATAAATTTCTGTTTGCCTGCAGAGCAGGACGCTGGCTGAGCCTCCCTCCCAGCCCGGCGTGCTTTTTCTGTGCGCCCATTAAACCTGGATTATACCTGGTTCCTTTCCCCAGTAATTCACTTTCCCCCACAGGTTTAATGCGGAGGAATAACATTTGGGAGGGGAAAACCTGCAAGGAGAAACATAACGTGCATAATTGCTGTGATAGATGAGAGCGAGCAGGAAGCGTGGAGGCAGCAGCCCAGCCAGCAGGAATCAGCCTTAAGTTGCAAACTGTTACCTGGAAAATTTTTTCCTCAATTTTTGCCTCAGTTAATTATGAGATGGGGTGTAATTACGAGATGGGGCATTTGCTGTAGCTATATAAGTGGCCAGCTCCTGCTAGCACCCTTCTTGCTTCTGGAGTAGGCTTTGCGGAGCCCAAAAGCCTCACACACCCTGTATAAAGGCTTTATTGCCTCGCCTGGGTTTTGAAGAAGCTTCGTTCTAATGTTGCTGAACATCCCGTCATATTTCAACTGAGAAACGCCCTTGGGTCTCCAAGCCCTGCCTATGAAGTCCTGCCAAAGGATTTTATAACCCCCACGATCTGTTAGGGAAAAGTAGCCTTGACAGCAAAGCTGTACCTAGAACAACCTGAAGGAGCTTCCTGCTGTCAGCATTTTGTGCTTACCTCACAAATTCCTGGCTTTGCTTTTGGAGGGCTTGGTGTTGAGGACTGGGTATTCACAGCAAAGCTTCTGGAGCTGTTTTCCCCGAGTCCCAGCTTCCCAGCAGCTCTCCTTCTTTTACGCCAGTCCTTACCTTTGCAGAGATTCGCCCAAGCGCAGCACCCTGCCTGCCCCTGCTCGGCGTCCTTGCAGATACGGGAGGGAAAAGGTGTCCTCGAAACAGAAGGATGAGACCTGATCCACTCCTACCGCTGGTGACCTGCCCCGACCTGATTCCCCACAGCGTTTTCTGCAGGGCGTCCTGGCTGCCCCGAGCAGAATGCTCCGTGCTGCCTCCCCTGCAGTAACACACCACAAAAATCCTCCCCCCGTAGAGACAGATCCCTTTCAACTCAAAAATGGGAGCTTGGACAGAAGAAAAGCAGGTGACCGATGCTGCTGGGGAGCCAGCCACAAGACCCCTCATCCTCTGGGACAGGACAGGGATAAGCCCACGGGTACGGCCCAACTCCTACCCACCCACCCTCACCCCAGCCGGAAGGGGCACTGCACCGGGACAGCTTCCCTGAAGCAGCGTAGACCATGGCTGTCAGCCTCTCCTGGTTCTACATGCGTTAATCTTCCAAATATTGAAGCTTTTCATCGCTTGGAGCCAGCCAGAAGGAGCAACAAATACTAACAGCTGCCTGTTACATGGGGAAGTGTGGGGTTGTGAACAGTTCGGTGTTACCACATCACAAAACATGCACGCGGGGCTCTGCTTAGAGACCACCACACCCCAGACAGGGCAGGATATCAGCTAAGGAAGGCATTTTGTAGGGGAAACAGCGGAAGCCTGTACCTGCGAAGCTGAGAAGTGGTTTTATTAGGACTTGCTATCTCTCCGTTGCTGGAGGGGAGTGCTAGCATCCAATTTGTCACACGGAAAACTTTAATCTCTCTCTTCTAACATGGTGGCTGAAGCAATAACTTAGATGCAGTTTTAGGCTGCAATTGATCCTTACATTTGTTTCTGCTTCAGGAGGCTTTTAGCAATGGCTGCGGGGCGGCACTGCATCAGGGAAAAGTTATCTAAATGGTATGCATCCTTGCTCGTTGAAGGGGGGAACGATCTGGCTTTCGTGCACCGCCTTCACGAACGAAAGTGTTCTGTGCCGAGCACGGCTTCGAGCAGCAGAAAGTCTGCAGGCTGACTGTTGGCACCCTCCAGCTCCCTCCCCAGGCGGTGCAGCCTGCAGAAGACACGGCTGCGTGATGCTCCGCTCACAGAGGCCGTGGGGAAGGGGAGCAGGTCACACCGAACAAGGAGTGAGCAAAAGCACCCATGTGAGAGGATCTGGAATTGTTCACAGCAACTGGCTGTGGGTCCTTAAATAGAACAAACAGTAGAAGGAAGGAAAAAAAAGGCGTTGTTCCTATGCAGGTTGGGAGCAGAAATTCCTGTTTTAGGTGCTGAGAAAGCAATAATTTCAGCTTCCAGAGAAGACCCAGTTTCTTATGCACCTGAAGCCTGTAAGAACAAAGGCCTGAGCCTGAGGAAAAAGATAAAAAATAAAAGAGGCTGAAGATTCTGGCCTCTCCGTTGCTGGAGGGTGCTACACCTCTCAGCAGTGCCCAAAGACTTGTTGCTTGAGCAAGCTGGAGAAGAATTGTCTGAGTTTCAAGATCACCAAGCTTTCCGTACAGCTTTTTCTCTCTTTTGTGCTCCTTGTTTTGAGAGCAAAAAAGCAGTGCTTAAACACCATCTATATGCTTTGAAAGCCTCACTCCAGCAGCACAAAACCTGCCTCTAGCATGGGAAATGGCGCAGAGACCTCGGCAAGACCACAAAGCTCTGCCCAGAAGCTGTGTGCTACTGCGCCAGCAACAGCCTGAAACCAGGGGGCAGAGAAAAGCCCAGTCCTTGGCCATCTGCACCCATGGCCTCAGGCTGCTGGGGGCACGAGGGGCACAGCCTGACTCACCTTTCTCCTCTGCAAGCGCTTTCAGTCTCGAAGAAGAGGAGTCTCCCCTTCCACAGGGCTGAGCACAGACAGCAGCCAACAAACCTGCAGCTTACAGGCACACACTCTGCTCCATAATTCCTCTTTGCAAACGCTCTCTGCTGCGGACAGCCTCGTTTGCCAGGCCTGCAAGGGTGCTTCAAGAAACCAAGTTTTGTTTTGTTTATAGTTTATGGCAAGCCTGCAGCTTCCATCTGCCCAGCATTAGAAAATGGAAGGCTGCTGTGCTAACCCCCACTCCAATGGCCTGTGGAGTGATTAAGGATAGCTTTAATTTGAGGCCTGCAGCTCCCAAAGGACTGATATAATATATATAGCAATCTCAGTTCCACCTCTGGAGGCCGAACCCTCTCCAGATGATTAACGACACCTATTTCCTCCTTCTCTCTCTCCCTGCCACTGAAGGCTGATTCCGTGCAAAGTCCAGCCAGCGCCAGGCCCACGGTCTGACTACCAGACAGCAAATTTACAACCAGAAAAAGCACCCCAGGAAATAAAAACAGACCCAGAGAGACAAGCCAGCACCCTATAAGCACAGGATAGCTCTTCTAATAAGGAAATTGCAGCAAGAGCCACGCTACCTGAGGTAGACCTGGCTGGGCTAGCAGCAGGGCTGGCCTCGCACGTTGGGACAGGAGAACTCAAAGCCACCTTACCTTTAAGGCTGCTCTCAGGAAGAAGGAACACTAGAGCAGCCTTCCCCTCGCAAGCAAAAATTAGCATTTCAGCCCCAAAGAGCTGCTGCTCAAGTGTTACGCTCCTTCGCTATTACTACAGCTTCAGGCCCAAAAGGACTGATTCAGCACATGTGGGAAAGCAGCAGTCATCTGAGGAGCTACTGATAGTTCCCACCACATCTGTCCCCTCCAGGGCCACTGTGTATTGTGGACTGTTAGGCCAGAGGCAGCTTCAACGCTAATTAAACATGACTAAGATGTGAACAACCCAGCTTCCAGCTCCCCAGAAATTGCCCAGCCTTGTGAGCCCGCATCTGCTGCCCATGGTCCATGATGAGTTCCCCTCTCTGCAGTACCAGGCTTCCTGTTTCTGGCTGGAGGAACTTTCACCCATGGGGGACAGGTTAAGGACAGCCGACCTCCTGCCCAGCTGGGCCAATGAGCTGATTACCTCTGGAGAAGCTAAAGGGTTCCAGGGGATCACAGAACGAGCTTGGCCACCACGTCCAGACAGATGAAGACATTGCTGGAAATGCTGGTGGAGCTGCTCCAGGCCTGCAAAAGCTAATCCTTGGATAAGCAACTGATCGCTGCTCTGCTGCACGCTGCAATGTGCATATCTTCCCCTGGGCATCGTAACAATCCACCAAAAAACTACAGCCTTAGGGGGCTGGGATGGTGCCAAAGAAAATCACTCCCTTGCCAGGTCTTCCATTATATCTAGCTGGCTACTCACCCCCTTACACTTAAGGGCAGCTATTCCCACCTGGACACAAAGATCACTCTCCAGAGCTGCTCTTACTAAAGAGCAGGTGTCAGAGACAAGCATTAGCCATTATTTAGAAGAAACCATTTCAGCTCTAGACTATGACAGGGGTCTGGTGAGGAGAGCAAGCCTCCTGGGTACCAAAGCCTCAGGGAGTTGCACACTTGGGAGAGGAACAGATCACAACATGCACTTCTAGAAGAACTCCCTGAGGAGAGCTTCACTTCAGAGTATAAGTTTTAATATTTATTTAGAACAGGCCTGGTGAAGAGAAGTGGGAAGTAAGGCAAAGGCAATTTATCCTCCAGAGCCCTACTTAACATCCTATATACACAGGCCGTGCAAAGCAGCAGCTCTTCTACTCCTCAGAGTCACATCCCACATCTTCCCCACCTGCTGGAGCACAGCTTATCACTTATAAGTCCAGAAGGAATCGATTGACTTTTTTCAGGTATTCCGGCTTCAAGTAAGCTCCCAGCTCATCCTTTGTGACCCACAGATAATCTTTCTTCAGCTCTGCCTGCGACAAATCACTGCTCTGGAGGAAGGCTTTGTAGAAGAATACTTTGGCTCCCACGTTATCTTCAGTCCTGATGGCCCTGGGAAACTTATACTTGTAAATCCCATATGGTGCATTCCCCAGGATTTTGGCTTGAATGTGATCTCCTGGAAGGCCCCAGCAGTGCAAGAGAAAGAAAACAAGATGTAAGAACACAGAGCAATGGTAACTGTTCTCCCGTAATAACAAACAGACAGCATAGGATGCTCCTTCTATCTGGTTCAGACTGATTGTTCCCTCTTCTGGGCAGAAATATTGCCACTTTAAAGTCTTTTCTCATGAAAAAGTAACTTGTCCCAAGTTCATCAAGTCCTCTCAGAGGCAGCAAGAATATCAAGCTCTGCCAACTCACGCAGCAAAGCAAGGACACACGTGTTTGCTATCATCCATCTGCCACAAAAGCTGCTACAGGGTGACAAAAGGGAAGGGGAAGCTGTACACCTGGAGACAGCCTAGACCATCCAGGTGGCATCTGGTACTGCTCAAACATCAGACTGCAAGGGCCAGACCTGGCACTGCAGCTGCTGGCAGCCAGAGAGCCCAGCTCCCAGCCTGCTGGCTCTCAGCCCCTCACACTGCAGCACAGCTGAGCACAGTTAAGGAGCAGATCACCCAGGATCTTGCCAGAAACCCCATTACTCGAGCACAGTCCCACTGCTGTGAAATACCTCTTCCCAGCAGATGGGAGGTGATTTCAGTAGAGATGGCAAATATCCCTCAGGTAGAGCAAGGGAAAAGAAAAAAAAAAAAAGACTAGGACAAAGAGGAGCAAGAGGCAGGCACACAGCAAGCTACATACCCAAAAACGTAGCCATGGCTCGCTCAGCTGTGTTTCGCATAGTCTCTCCAGGCTGCCATTCCACTTGAGGCAGGAGCCACAGCTCCTGGTTACCAATCTTCTGCTTCACCAGCAGCATCAGGTTACTGTCCAGCTTCCTGTTCAGAGACGTTCGATCATCTTTTTTATCAGCATCTGCCACAAAAACAACACATGTTGGAAACAAAGTCTCCCAGCTGCACTGGTCTGATCAGCATGATTCACTGTCTCTCTGCATCTCATTCCCTTCCAGCAACAACACAGAGAGAACACAGATATGTGGAACAAGACAAAAATCTAGACAGAAATATTCTCAGTCACTCTGGGAGTGAATGCAGGGTTCAGAAATGCTAAAACGTACTCTACCTGAGTACAGGTACTCTAATGCCACTGCTAAAATGTACTCTTACCTGTTCTGTTTTCAAAGGGAATTTGTAGTGAGCAGTTTAATTTCTGTCAAGCTGTAGACCCAGTAAGAATAACAGGCAAGCATAGGAACCAAACTTTCCAAGGTTTTTCTTGGAAGTTTCCTGGGAACAACACAAGTTTTTCCCAGTCTGCTCTGTTAAGGTTGTGTGAACGTGCCTATCTTCACAGCACTGCAGCCCCCATTCCTTTATAATCCAGTTAATTCCTCACGTGCTAGCCACACTGCCAAAGTATCAAGTTTTTAGAGAAATAAATAACTTGGCAAATGCCTTCCCTACACAAAACCGCACCCAGGTGTGTTTAACAGAGGACCAGCCAAGACACTGCACCTGCCAAGACACTGCACTTTAGCTAGTACCTGTCACCCACGGGGCCGGGCTGAACTGCAGTAATTTCTGTTCCCACTTGTCCTCCAGGTCCTGGGCCATGATGACCGTTTTACCAGGCGCCTCATCCTCGTCGTACGAGCTCTCCTTCCTCCTCCTGAGCTGCTCCTCCTCCTCCAGCTTGCGGACCTCGTGGTCGGAGTAGCGGCTCTTCTCCAGCTCTATCTAGAGGGGCAACAGAAGATTTGATCGCTCAGGTCACCCACCAGCACCAGGGGCCGGGTTTCGGGACAAAACGCCTCACACGCAGCCCCGAGCGGTACCGGAGGGCTCCCTCTCCCTCACCCCTCCGTTCCCCTAGCCCTACCTGCCCCATGAGCGCCGCCATCTCCTCCTCCT
This sequence comes from Cygnus atratus, assembly GCF_013377495.2. Taxonomy (NCBI): domain Eukaryota; kingdom Metazoa; phylum Chordata; class Aves; order Anseriformes; family Anatidae; genus Cygnus; species Cygnus atratus. Next base: position 13,986,094 of record NC_066372.1, on the reverse strand, counting down.
CCCTGCGGAGGGGCTGCGTGATGCGGGGCAGCCTCAGCAGGCACAGCGCCCCGAACAGCCGCCACGGCCGGGGCGTTACAGCGGCAGAGGAGGACGAACTCACCCACCGCCCCCAGCCCGCTAAGGACCCGACGGGCGCCGCCATGATGCTCGGAGCGCAGCCCACAGTGCCCCGCGGCTGCCCGCCGCCACCTTTCCTCCCGGCGTGCCTCGCGGCGAGGCGGCGGCCGCCATCTTAGGGGAGCCGCGCGGGCCGCCATGAGCGCGGCGCTCGCCGTCGCCTGGCAACGGCTGCTCGGGGCGGCCTGCGGGTGAGGGGCGGCGGGGCCGGGCCGGGCCGGGCCGGGCCGGGCCGTGGCCCCCGGGGTTTTCTCGTCCCGTCACGGGTTTCATCGCCCCCCGTTTCCCTTTTTTCTCTCCCGCAGTGGCCGCTGCCTGCATGCCGGCGTGCGGAGCCTGCGGGAGCTGGCCGCGAAGGAGGCCGCGCAGGAGGCGGAGGGGCAGAGCGTCACCGACCTGAGGTGAGCCGAGTCGGTGCTCCGGGCATCGCCCCGTCCCGTCTTCCTTTCCAAATTGCCGGAGGATACAGCGTAAAACTTCGCTGGATGCAAAGAGCGAGCGTCTGACAATGTTATTTTGCTCCCCAGCCCTTTAATCCTGCAGAGGAGCTCCATGAGGTGGGATGGAAAGACCTACGAGGAGATCCCGATAGCCCACATCAAGGCGACGTACAACAAGTGAGCAAAGGAGCTTCCCATGCCTGTAAAATGAAAGCTTAATGTGCCTAGGCCGGCCATTTTAAATGAAAAATGTCAGGGCAGTTCATGGCTGGGGGGATAATACTACTGACTGCAAACCTCAGTGCTGTTCAGGAAGTATAACTGTCCTCCTAGTGTCTTTAACAGTAATAAGGTTATTATTATTACTTCTTGGCTGCGTTCTGATATGAATAATTAGATGCTGATGGCTCTAATGGCAGGGTACTTCCTGCCCTCAGTTCTAGCACTGTGCAGCTGTTGAAAAAGTCACTGTATTATCCATGAGAGATTATTGTGTTTCATTAGTGAACCCTAGTGTGATATTGTGCTGCCTCTTAAACGTCTTTTGAGTTTGAGAAGTGTTTTGTGCTTTTCTTAATACATGGAAAAGGTAAAATGCTCACAGTAAGAGGTGGGTCTGAAAGGGTTAGCTGTACCTGAGGGATAACTAGCGGAGCAGGTCATCCAGAAAGGTTTTACCATCTCCAGTTCTCCAGGCATGACCTTGAAGTTCACTGCTGGCAGGTCTCTGCAGCTGGTGAGCATAACTGAGATACTTTGAAAGAGAGGATTGAGTTCAGATGGCTTTGAGAAGGGAGATGAGCTCTGTGGTGAGCTATGTGTTTTGAGAAGCTTTGCAGAACGAGGAGGAACTGGAGAGTAAAATCATCTGCTAGCTTATTCCTTTCTTTTGCCTCTCTCTTTCCATAGCACCCACATCCAAGTGGTCGGCTTTGACAACAGGCCGTTTGCCCGTACGTCCTGCGGCACTGAAGGCTTCCAGAATGCCAAGAAGGGAACTGCCATCGCGGCACAGACAGCCGGCATAGCGGCAGCAATGGTGAGTCTGCACTGAATATTCTCACCCTCGCAGAGGGGGTCCCTGACTGCATCCCCTGCTACCTGGGTACAGGGGAATGGAGGACAAGTGCAGTAACTTCAGTTATTTTGGGGGGAAAGCGGGGCTTCTTGTTCATACCGCTTATCCCTTGCTCATGAGCAGCACTCCAGACCTCTGCTCCTTAGCACTCGAGCAGCACACTGTTTGCTGACAGTTTCCCTAGCTTCATTTGACACAGTGAGCATCTTCACACTGACAAAATGTGTTTGAAACAGCAGTGAGAAATGCCCAGAGGGTGATCTTAGCTGCACACGCTGTGACTGGGAAATGTAGCTTGTAGCCTATCCTTTCCTAGCTCCAGTTTCATAGCTCTTTTATTCAAAGTGAACATACCTCAGCCGTTTTGGAAATAAAAGCCCCTGAAACAGCAGCAGTTTAATTTTGCACTGTAGGGGATTGAGAAGTGGCTGTAATTACTGGCTGAATGTTTTATATTTGCTCTCTGCCACAGGAGAACTGAGCTGCTACCAGCAGTTCTAGTCAGAAAAAGCAATGTCCCTGGGCACGTAGTTTCCAGATGCATATGGTTTACTGTAGTAATGCCTAAAAAAAACCATGTGGGCGTCCAGTTAGCAGGAAAAGATGAAGCTGGCTATGTTATGGCCCTCGTTACAGCAACACGAGGCAAGGTTAAACTGAAAATCCTCATCCTCAATTAGATGGAACCTTTCATGTCAGAGGTGTTCTGTGCTGCTGCTGGCCAACAGCTTATTATGATTGATTCAGAGGAATATAAGAACACTTTCACTATTAATCTTTGTTCACCAGAGCCTCGTAATAGCCGAATAGCTGTGGCTGGCCAGATGTATTCCTATCCCTGTTAAAGTTTGTAGTAGATTAACTGCACTTGAATGTGGAAACCGAGAGACTCAGAAGAGCTCCACTTGGTGGCAGCACTGCTCTGCTTTACAGCAGGTGTTTTTCATTTTCAATTTGCAAGTCCCTAAAATTTTTGCACTCAAAGTGTGGACTCCTGCACAGCAAATATAAAGCTTGCCTGCTTTTCTCATTTACCCTCTAGAAGGAATCCACTGATCACAGGATAGAAGTCACTGCATTAGAGAAGGGAAAACAGCTTTGCGTTACTCTTTGTTAGCCAGGTATCCATGGATATGTCATTTTCTGTCCTGACTTTAGGTCACAGATCGTTTGATCTTAACACTTCCTCTGTATATGGAGTTGACAGCTTAACACAAGTTTTCTTGAAACTGCCACAGTTGTATCCAGGCTTCCTTTTCTTCTACTGTCTGGCTTTGTGCAATAATCACTATCATTCTCTTCTGTATCCATTACTATCTACTTTTTATTTTTAGTTAGAGAATACGATGATAGTGGGTCAAAAGCAAATGAAAGACTCCAGGGGAGCCAGAGCAGCAGTAGATACATCAAAGAGAATACTAACCAATTCTTCTTTCAGAAAGCACGTGGGAAGGGTGTATTGCACGTACGAGTCATGGTGAAAGGACTGGGACCAGGACGCAAAGTAGGTGTCAATTTCTTTTCATATATTTTTCTTTCTCAGACATCATCCTTTTTAATAAAAAAAAAAAATCAGTCTAGTCTTATGACAGTACCTATTAATTCGTGGGATTTTTTTTCAGAAGGTAATATAAAGGATTCATTGCTCAAATGCCAGTAAAGAAAACTGAGAATAATAAGAATTTTAGAATAATTTCTTCTGGAGACAGAATAAAAGCTGTATTGGGACCTTCTTCCACGTAAAGTTAGCAAAACTGATGGAAAATCTGATGAAAGAACTGAAGCAGATAGTTTTAACCTGGACATTCCGATACTAATTACTTATCTACAGGATAATTACAAAGTAGAACCATTGGAACAAGTTGACTTTTTGGACAGGGGACCAAGCTATTATTCCTTCAGCTTTTTCCCTTTTCTGCTCTGCAGCGTGTTGCTAACAGCGTATCATCTGCTGTCTCACTCTTCCAGGCTGCCATCAAGGGTTTGACTATGGGAGGGTTGGAGGTCATCTCCATCACCGACAACACCCCGGTTCCACACAACGGCTGCCGCCCACGGAAAGCCAGGCGAATGTGAGAGGGGAGCGGAAGAGACACGCTGCATTCAATATTAGCTCATACAACAGGGACTGGGTTGAGTGTTGCTCGTGTCAGATTCCGGAAAGCCCCCCTCATGGAATTGTTTGCTGAGGGAAGCTCGGAGAAGACAGGCCTGGGCCGTGGAAGGTCAGGCGATAGAAGCTGGTGGTAAAAGCAGGAGTACATGTACCCCTTAGTGGGAAGCCTCTCATGTACAAAGTTTGCTGATTAAAATGTTGGTCTTCTGACAGTCGTTCCTGCTGTGTTCCCAGAAGTATTTTGGATTATTATTGCCTCTCAACTGCTCTCTTCCTCTCTCCACAGTATGTGGCTCTTGTCTAGCCCTCAGTGCTACTGCTGCTCTGGTTAGGTGGAAGGGGAGCATGAGATACGTACAGAATCAGATCTCCTCGCAGTCATCTGTAGTAAACAACTGCATGGGGTCACTTCATCTTCCTTCCGTCTTTCTCTCACCGCACACACTTGGAATCTAGACACAGTAACTCTTTCCTTTCCGCCTGGCTTGCAGAGCTCCCTGTGCCATGCAAGAGGCGCCGCTCCCCGTTCACACGGCGTGGAGCACCGTAGTCTGAATCCCTTATTGGCAAAGATCTGCTGCGGTGCTTTGTTTCACCTAAGCTGTAGCTGGCCTGTCAGTGCTACTGGCAAATGGAAGATGCCAGCCCTTCCGAGGGGCTGGGATCGTGCCAGTTGTGCTGCTTGCAGTCCCTTTGGTTCTGCCTCATGCACCACAAACTGGATTTGCTGGAGCTCCTGGGGAAGGCAAGCAGGGGGTTAGCAGGCCTGAGAAACAATGAAATGCTGCCAAGGAGATTTAAAACACTTATGTCTTGAACCGTGCCTCTGTATATCCACAGGCAGCATGGGCTTGTCACCGGGCTGCGATGCATTATTGCCGTCCCAGCTCCATCCAGAGAGAATTTCTGCCAAGCAAATATGTCTGAGGCTCTCCGGAGCATTAACCAGGGAAAGCAGCAGCGGTAACTGACAGCAGGTTTGATTTCCTGGATGGCAGAAACCCACTGCCTAGCACAGGGCAGCGACTTGGAATCCACACTGCCAGAGAATCCTTGGCTACATACAGCATACACTGGGCAAACGTTTCACTTGTAAACACGGTGTGTTTTGGTGCAGCCAGCGGTTTTATCACAAACCCAGAATCTTCCTTTCTATTTTTCTTTCTGTCGCTCCTCCTTAGTTTCTTAAATTGCATAATTAACTATTCTCTTCCTCTTTAGAGAAAGGGTACCATGGCAACAAGGCAGTGAACCTCCTTCATGGGGCTGAATGACACGCTGCAGGTTTTGAAAGAAATCAGTCTGCTTAGAAGAGCCTGTTGAGTTGCATTTGACAGAAGAGAATAAAACAAGACTCAGATGAATCCCCTACCTTACTCCAACTGCCTGAATTTGAACAGAGGAGAGGTTGTGTGAAAGGGAAGATCCCTGAGCTGTCACAGGTTTGACGGCAAGGGGAGAGGTTCTTCCATACTTGTGTGACAGACTAGAAGAGCCTCCCCCTTGCTCCAGAAACATGGCCGAGCTTCTGGTGACTTCATATTACTCTTTTTTAAGGAGAATATGCCAAGTCTGCGACAAACCACATTTAATCATTTAATCTCTGAGTATTTTGGGCAGCTAGGGGGAAAAGGCAGCCACGAACACGGATGTGCCTTACAGCAAGGCCGTCCTGCTTCCTGCTGAGCGCCGTGACCAGCCCTGACAAAGGAGAAGCACCAGCTGCAGGCTCGGCAGCGCTGCGTGGCACGGTGCACGTGCAGAAATACAAACACTAACGTGCTCTGCCACAAGCTGCTTGTTGCAGCGACGCAGCAGAAGCGCCCATGTTAGATAAATACGATGGAATGGATTGAAAAAACAAGATTGGGAAGAGATCCGTGGTCCTTTTGAAATTCAGGGAAGAGTAGGTGGATGACTCAAGAGTCAAATAGCAACTACAATAAATCTTTGTCTCATCCAGACTTAGAATCAAGGTTGTGCCCTTTATAAAGGCTGCTCCTTAACACCCCTGGCTTCTGAGAAGTCGTGACCATTTGATGAACTCCACCAATACACCACCACTGCTTACACAGTGGGACATTTTAGCTCCCTGTCCGCTCTGCCTGCTTCTGGTACCTATCCCTATTTTCTTCCTCCAAGTGAGATCTATTTTGCACTTTCCAGAGGAGTTGACACTCTTCACTCTTTTCAGTGGCCAGATCTGTACAATATCGAGCAATATTTGCCTTCCAAACCCCCCGTTTGCCTTCCAAACCCCCAGTGCTTCATTTGCACAGCTTTTCACTGGTTTGATTTTCTACCCACTTTCTCTCCTGCCCTGGTGGAGCAGCCCAAAGCCACGTCCCAGCTAAAGGCTCACTCTGAGCTGTTAATTCGGCAGCAAACCCTGGGTTTCTGGGGCAGTTGTCAGTGCTGGGGCAGAGCACAGCTACACAAAGCGAGCTTTCCTTCCTTGTGCAAGGGCTCGGTTGCTCCTCCCTGCACACACTGTACGGTGAAAGAAGTCTTTAAACCCTCTATTGTTGTTCCTCTAGCAGGGAATTAATAGACACCAATAGCACTTAATGATTTCCTTACTCTTCAGATAAAACTATTAATTAAAGGCCTGGTTTTAGTCAGCCACTGGCATTTACCAGTTTTAATTGCTTTTCTTGGCGCCCTGGTGGAACACCGTTTTCTACTGGCTCACATTCCTCCTGAGCAGCAATTACGTGAGTAGCATGGCCACAGCATTAGCACCCTCATTAGGGTCACAGCCTCTCCCTTTGGGCTTCCCCATTGCTTCGGGACATTTTTCTCTCCATTCCTTCCTCTTCCCTCCTAACCTTTGAGTCCTTAACTCTCAGAAAAGTTTGTAGTTGCTGTTGTTTCGGTTTGTTTGGGTTTTTTTAACCCCTTCCTGAAAACCAGCTCAGGAGCTGCTACTGACTGCCAAGCTCCATCCTGGTTTAACCGTGGCCTTTCTGGGTTTTTGCCCTCCACTACATGGACCTTTCTCCGTCACATGGGATGAAACCAAACAGTATTCTGGCCAACAGATAAGATGCTACCTCTGGTCTGTCTATCCTTGAATGAGTGCCTTGGAGATTGAGTCTAACTCAGTTACCTGTCCCGTGGACACAGATGACACCTGGTGGCTTGGAAAAAACAGCCCCCAGACTAATCCCTAACAGCATATTATTTGGGAAAGAGGAACTCTTTCCCTAACCCCCACGACAAGGGCTTTCTAGCTAGAGCGCAGCTTTATCTGCTGAATTGGTGATTTACTATTTCCTCCGTGAGCCTCAGTGGCAAAGAGTCAGGCAGCCAATTCCAATCCCTTTGTGCGATTCAATTAACCCATTAATTAAGTGATGTCAGTGTCCTTTAATAGCTGACTATACACAAGCAAGCAAGGAGAAGGGGACAGACCCCGCGGCGCTAATAACCTGTAGCAGCAGGGGTGGTTTGCCGCAGCCCAGCTGCAGCTGCCAGGGACATCTGCGCGGGTTTTGACGGCTTTCCCTCCGGTGCACGAATACCTGGCTGCAGATGCACACGAGGCAGGTCTCTGGCTAGGTGTTTATAACCCCAAAGCGCCCCTCGGGAGCCTCTGAGAAATTAGGGTTCAAGCCAGGTTATGTTTTGCACTCAGACTTCCGCAGATAATCATGGTACTGCGGGGCTGCTGCTTTCACACCCCGCGTCCCTGCGCAGCCTCCCCTCCCCGCAGCGGCCCCTCCAGCCTCAGCCCCTGACCTCTCAGACCAAGGAGAGATCAAGGACCCTCAGGTTGTTTTTGTGCTTTTCCACCGTCCTCCTTTCCCCTCGAGAGGCATTAACGGATACTCAGCAGCAGTGGGAACTGCTCGGAGGTTTTATTAATGAACTGCCTAATAGCATCCAAGTCCCTGGGCTGACGGTGAAGTGGGGCTGCAGGGTCCTCTCGGGGAGCTAAGCCTTGCTACTATTTCCTTTTTTTTTTTTTTCCTGAAACCACTCACACCTCCTCCGCCGTGCTCTCCCGGCTCCCCTTCTGCTACTGCCACTTTGCGGGGTCTTTTTGTTCCTTTGGAGTTCACAGCTCACCTCCTACACCCCGCATCTGAGAGCCCGAGGCTGTGCACAGCGCCGGGACCTGGACCGAAACCTCTCCGCAGCCGGGGAGCCCAAGCAGCCATCGCCTGGGAGCAGCCTCACAGCTCGTTTGCTAGAGAAAGGAGGCGGAAGGGAAAAAGCTCTGGGTGCGAGGGGCTGAATGCTAAGCAAGGATGTGGGCAAGGGAAAGTTGGGTCAGGAAAGAGACAAAAGTGGAGGCAAAAATGCAGGAAGAGAAAATACAACGTGAAAAACTCCTAAGGGTAAGGTCTCCCAGCTGGCTGCCCAGGAGACAGTACAGACCAGGAGGAAGGTGCGATGAAAGGCTCTCCTGCAGTCGGAGCACCTGGGGACTGGGCTGGATCCACTGCCACGTGCTCCCAGACCTCCCCAGCAGACCACCCCCAGAACCCTCCTAGCAGCATGATGCGCTCCTCAGGGCTTGTGCCTAATCACATTAAAGACGGCACAAAGATCGTCCCAGCACCATATTTATAGACTGCTCCCAAGCCTCCCCAAGCAGCAACAACAGTCCTCAAAACCTTCCTTTCCCTTCTGAGCTGGCTCTGAAATCCATCCTCGGTGCTTTGCCACTTCACGGTTCATTTTGCAAAGCCAAACTCTACATCGGAGCACCTCACACCGACATCCATCACGCCTCCCAGCCACACCACCAAAGACTCCAGCTTTCGGCCCCTTTTCCTCTGCTTGCTCCTCCGTGCAGGAGCAGACCGGGTTTACCCACTGCACGCAGGGCTTTGGCTAACAAATAAAACACAGCCAGGCAGGAGAAAGACGCGCATTCCCCCCCAGCCTCTCATCAGCAGCCTTTTCAGCAGGTCCCAAGCTGAGGTGGTAAAATACGGCTCTAATCTCTTCGTGCAGCAGCCCGCGGGCAAACACCTTGCTCTCCTAATTGCCAGGAATGGTCCCCACGCCACCCCTCGCGAGGAGCTGGACGCTGCCTTTCATTTTGCTCCTGCTGCATCCACGGCAGAGGTAAATTTTCAATTTCCTGAGCTGCCAGGGCCAAGCACTCCCTAACGGCACCAGCACAGGGACAGAGACGGAGGCAGCCCCCTGGGCTCCTCCGCACAGCGGGCGGCAGGGAAGCAGCCGGCCTCAGCGCCGGGGGATGCTCCAAAACCAGCTCCTTGCGCAGAAATCCCTGCGAGAGGGCGAGCTATCGCCGTGACGTGCGTTTGCCCCGTGTTACAGGAGACCTTGTCTGGCCGCCAGCTGCCCCTTCTCCCTTCCAAGGGGGGGGTGGATTTTGCCAGCGCTGAAGGCAGGGCTGAAACGGTGACCTAGCTGTGTGCTGCTGTGGCTACCAGCGCAGCGGATCTGGGCCTTACCCTGACCTCGGGACTGGCTGAAAATAATAGGGCGGCAGTAATGAAAGCCATCCTTCAAGGCTGGAGAGATGGGAACGTGTGCTGGGGCTGCTCGGGGGCGATGCCGGTGTTTCAGGAGGGGTCCCCAACGCCACTGCGGCTCGCTCCGGGAATCAACCCAGCCGCAGCAGGGCCAGGGCTGCTCGCCGGCGCCCCTCGCCCCTCCGAACTCACCTCTTGACCCGTTCTCCCCTCGATTCTGGGCGCAGCGAGGCCGTTTCCATGCGGATGGCTGTTTCTCCCCGTTGCCGTAGCGACGCTGGGCCGGAGGCGGGAGGGCGAGCGCCGAAATCTCCCGGCGCTGGCCAAGGGCAGCGGGAACACCTAATCCAGCACCGCACCACGCTGCGCCTCTGAGCAGCACCGAGCAGCTATCAAACGGCCAGCCGGGCAGCGAGCAGGCGCTCGGAGGGGTACGGCCCGGCCCGCTGCTCTTACTGCGCCCTAAATCACATCAGGGCGGCGCTGGTGGGGCCTCCCTGCCTCTCCCGCTGAGCTCCCTGCCCCAGTACCCCAGGGCTGCTTCGGTCCATGCCTGGCATGTCCCGAAGCTGTTTGGGAGAACGAAAGGGCAGGAGGACAGCCCCACGTAACAGCAACACGCTCCTGGCTTTAAAGGGGCTGAATTCAGTCTAACTATCGCTTGCAGAATGCAGAAACTACCGGAGGCTTCGCAGCGTTATCCCCACGTTTCCATCGCCTTGTTGCAGGTCCCGTATGATTTTTTCCCTCGGTGGCCAAAGGCCGAGCTGCTGCTCCTCCGGGAAAGCTGCCCTGGCAGGCTGCTCTCCCTGCAGCCCTCCTCCCAGCCTGGAACGGTCCCACCTCCTCTAAACTGCCCTCAGATAGCCAGGTGCATGTGGCACCTTTGCAAAACCGCCGACAGACAGCAAGAAGGTGCCCGAGGAAAGGATTTGACTTACGGGAGGGGGGAAACAAAGAGACAAGGTAAAAAATTCCCCCTGCACAAATTCCATAAAGCCGATGGGCCCACTTGATGCCCTCTACCCCCTGCCCACCAGGCGAGGGCCAGCACATCCCTCGGCTCCCAAGTGGCTGAGATTCGGGACACCGTGCCCCTGCCCAAACCACGCCTGTTCAGTTCTCCCCTCCTGCAGGACCTCAGCAGCCCCCCAGAAATTACTCATTTCCACACCGCTGGTCTAAAGCCGGTGCGGTGTTTTCACGTCGTAACAGCAGGAAAAGCACGTGCAATTCAGGGTTTTTCCACGTCGGTGTTTTGCTAAGATCTCCCTTCCTTACACGCTAAGTACAGCCCTCCCCGGGTCGCTGCCCCGAGGGAAACAAAGGGGGATCAGCCCTCGGGCAGAAAGCAGCTCTAGCAGGGGACGCCGCTGCCTGCCGAGCAGCCAGCCCAGTTGGCAGGGAGCGCCAGGCTGCTACTGCTACGATGACCGGCTGCACAGCTCAGCCCCCACAGCCCAGGAGCAAGGGAAAAAATAATAATAAAAGCCTCTTCGCCATTCCCTTCTCATGAGGAGTGTTTGGCCAGAAGAGCTTTTACAACCACGCTGACCAGGCCGGAAGGTACAGGTGTGCAGGCACACCAACAGCTATGAGAGCAGTGCCAACAAAATCCTGTCCCACTGCCTGCCCACGGGGCCCAGCTTTCTGATAAAGGTTCAGAGACAGAGGAAAGCTGTTGGGCCACCTGTCCCACCGCCTCCCAGCCATCGTCATCTCTTTTCTCAAAGTCCTGAGAGATCCTGCAGGAAGAAATGGCAGAAGAGGAACAGAGGACAGAAACAAGACAGACAAATTAAGAAAATACATGAAATAAAGCATCAGAAGTCTGATTCTTCCAGCTGGGTCAGAAGAGACTAAGGGAAGGAAGCATAACAGGCAGACCAGCACCTGAGCAAAAGGAGGGGTCGGAAAATAAATAGAGAACATCAGGGAGCTAAATCAGGGGGCAGCCGCTCGGGGCTGGAAGGTGAAACGAAAGGAGTCTTGAGCAGAGACATGCCGCTAATGGACACATCGGTTTGATTCTGTCGGGATTTCTGCAGCTCGCTGCCTAATGCAGTTTATATAACAAATATCACAAGTGTCCTGCTTTTATATTGTTTTTTTAGAAGCAGGCAGCACAAGAAGTAACAAAAGATGGGATTCCAATGCCTGCCAAACATGGTTTCCAAGCAAAGCATCTCCTCGTCACTTAGTGCCGCTCTGAAAAGGCACGGGCTCAAGAGCTTTCTGACATGCTCAAGGTCTCCAAAGGAAAGCATCGGAGGAGTGCAGACACGAAATGGAGGAAGGGTTCAAAGGAAAGCAGCTCTCAGGACCACGATGTGGATGCATACAGGAACCAACAGGCACGACGCTGGGTCATTACAGAGCAGCAGCAGATTGCAGGGGGCTCCCAGACTTTGGGGAGAACCGTCCGGACGCTTCCAGCCCCGATGTTGTGCAAAGATGCCTCGTGGCTGGGAGCAACACGCAGCTGGAAAATGCGAGTGCCTTACCCAATCGAAAAGCAATGGGCAGGCGATGCCTTCTGCCAAGCGAGCTGTGTTGATCCGCTTTCGTCTCTTGATTGTGGAGCATCAGCAGCAAACGGCCACAAGGCTACGCAAATGGACTAAAGGAAGAGTCTGAGTACAACTTGGGCTGGTAATACAATAAAAAAAGGGGAAAACATACCTGAAGGCCAAGTATTCCTCCCCCAGCATTAGCTCGCGTAGAGAAGAATTTGAGAAATCTACAGTAGCTACAGAAATACCTACGGCAGCACATCCTTGAGCACGCCGGTACTCCAGATGCCAAGAAGAGGCAGCAAACTAGCATTCGGTATATGCCTGCACAGTCCAAGGCACGGCCCTACCAGCTCTTCTCAGCACTGGAATCCTTGGCTACACCACTAAGATTTTAGGAAAACAATACCAGTAAGTCAGGCTCTTAAAGCAAATTCTGTTTATTCCATTTTTGTCTTGTGTTGCTAACAAATCTTCATCCTAGACTAGGAAAAATATCAGGTAGAAAATATCTCCCCTTTCCTCCCACCCTCCCCACCACACGCTTTTTTTTTTTTTTTTAATAAAGAATCAAAATTTCAAGCATGAGAGACTTTTCTTCCAACACATTTCTGTAATAAAATTAACTTTGTTGTAGATATAAAACGCAGCAGCAGCAGCCACAACCAGAGGATCTGCAATGCTACTCCAAGACAATTAGTACCCAGAATGAATCAATCGGTTTGTCTGCAACCATAATAAGAAAATACTTAGCACTTACCCAGCACTTTTTATCCATGAATCTCAAAGTGTTTTTTACAAAAGCTTAAAATATGGTTTTGGCCTCATTTACAGAGAAGAAAACACCAGCTGGAACAGGAATAGATTTGCCCCCAGTGACAAAACAATTTAATAGCAGAGCTAAGAACAGACCTCTGGTCTCTCAGCCCCAAGTCCAATAATCCATCGTCTGCTGTGCCACGCTCTCTGCTTCACACGGGATAGCCTGACTCTGGCAAAAGCCCCTACTGTAGAAGCGCTGAAGTGGTTTATATTTTTGCCACCTAAAAAAAATAATATCTAAATGGAGATCCGACAACCATTTTAATAAGCACTGACGTCCCAGGCTGTGACACCAAGGAGTAAACCCAGTCTTGGACAGAGCTGCTGAAAGCTTTGGAAAAGAATAGCCTCATACTGAAAGTGTGAACAAACGTGAAAGTGGTGCAGGAAGGAGGTAATTCCATGGTCTACAGTGTGCAAATGATTCTCCATGTGGAGCTTTAATTGAATGTTTGAGGAACAGATCACAGGATAAAAACCTAAGACCTTGACAAATAGTGTTATCAGGTGGAGAGGAGCCCAGACCCAAAGCACGCGTGGCCTGGCGCCTCCTCTATTAGCCGTCTTCCGACCTGAAGTCGCTCCCGACAGACCTGAGAAACCAACAGTGCAAACGCCAGGAAAAGAGCAGTGAAATACAGTGTCTTGCCCTAGAATTACGTTTAGGGAGGCCAGGAGAGGAGAGAAACACCACGAGACCGAGAGTGACGGCTGATTTCAAGGACCCTGGGGCACCTTCCCTTACAAGGCCTGATAGCCACGCTGTACGCAGGCACCACCACCACCACACACGGTTGTTTTCCTACGCATCACTACGCAGAATGAACGCGTGGCTTTAATACTGTTCCTTCACAGGCATGTGGCCACATCACCCACAGCCCTTTCTGGTCCGAAGATGACACCAACAGGGCCCTTCAAAGCAGGGGTCTCCCACGTACAAGCACCAAATTTCTAAAGCCCCCTCTGCACCTCACATGGGATGGCTGCAACTGCCTTACGGCACAGTCATAAACCCAGATGTTCATCTACAACCAAAAACTCCATTTTTAACAGAGGAGGGCAGCCCAGCACCCCCTCCAGCTCACGGGACAGGTAATACTACACCCAGGAGCTTATTCTAGAGGCAGCACAGACACTGCAGTGGTCCGGTCAGCAGCACGCTGAACATAATGCACCAGCCGGTTGTGCTTCGAAGCCTGCGAATGTCCAAAGGGGTTCTCACAGAGAACAACGTATCAAACGGGGTAGGTAAGCAACCTAAGTCAACAAACTCAGCTCTCAACTGCAAACCTGCAGCAACGCACAGTAATTCAGGTCTCCTCCTTCCTTTCCGGGGAGACCCAAATGCTACTAATCCTCCACGTCCGTACTCCAGTGCGCAGGAGGGTGCCAGCAGCTGGGTCTCTTTTCTCCTCAGCAGCAGAACCTGCAGATGCCCACGGGGATTTGTCCACGCTCTGCAGAAAGAAGTCCTCTGACGTGAGCAAGGAGCCGTTGTTGCTCCCCACGCCTCTCCCAGCCACCCGCCTTCCTCCTGTGCCCACCTTTTCATACGCTGGAGACACAGTCAGCTGCACTGGCCTTCTGGTGTTACCACACCAGCTCGCACTTAGGGGCTTTACGGATACTAAGGCACAAAAATTAAGTGACTTGCATAAGAGTCAGGAATACACCTCATCTCTCTCAATTCCAGTGATTTCTCACACTTTTTTTTTCCCTAACCTCTTGCATATTAAACTCACGTGAGCAGATTGTGTGGATGGGAACAGGGTTTCGTTTCCCTATTAATACTGAAGATGCAAACACAGGTAGCTGTATTTTTAAGCCCTCCCCATGGCTTCCATCCATTCCCTCTAGGACAGGCTGTTTGTCTTGACAAGGTAGGAAAGCATCAGTGCAGAAGGGAGCGCTCCACAAACACGTTGCAAAGCTCCGTACTCGCCATCCTAAGACAGACAACGGGGGAGAAAACAGACATGCCTCTGGGAAATCACGAAAGGAATCCCAGCTACGCTTTGTTCATCAATAGGAGTAGGGAACAGCAGCAGCGCTCAGCGCAGTGGGGACGCTGCAGTGCGAACAGAGTCAGAAGAAACACTCCCAGGCCTCAGGCTGCTCAGCTTTCCCCAGCTGAGGCTGCGGGATGCAGGCTGGTAGGAGCTCCCAGGTCAGATTTCTTGACACGAGCGATGGTTTGGTTTCCTAGAAGGCGTGAGAGCCCGGCTTTGGTGTGTCTGTGGCAGAGGCCCAGACCCGAGGAGAACACCGCCCTGGCCACGTGTTCCCCTACGTGCAGCTGTGCCTCATGTGGAAGTTCACCACGTACTCCGCGTTCGTGCGCTGCACCGAGATGGCAAAGGGCTCGAAGGGGTGGAAGGTGAACGCAACCAGGCGCCGCACCGTGTGATTGATGGGTCGCCCCAGGAGTCCCGCCTGGATTTCAAACTTCAGGAGGCCAGAATCCCGAGCGTAAAATCTGAAAGGAAGAAAAAATCAATTATGGCTGTTCCCGGCTATTGACTTTGCCATCTGGACTCTTCACAAACAGAGACGAGCGCCTCGTTCAATCGCTGGTAATCCCTCAGAGGCAGAGGTCCTCAGCTGGGGCCTGGCTCTTGGCTACAGAGGAAAGCCCCCCCGGGGCAGCTAGCCTCCCGCTGCCTACAAAGACTTCTTTTAGTGCTACCAGTGAGAGAACTCTGCCCTCATTTTGGTGGAGTTAGCTGACCAACTAGCTGGAGTTAGCTGGATCCAATTCTGCTCAAGGGTGAGAGTTTCCATCTTACACCTCAAACAACTTTACAGAGCCTTTTAGATTTCCAACAACAACTAAAAATCATTAACAGGACAGCTTGGGCAGGAAGTGTCTGCTGGACAGCATCCAAGAGGCATCGCAGTAAGGGCAGGGGTAAAGGCAAACAGAAGATGTGTCCTTCTGCTGTCACCAGAAACCTGCCTGTGGGTCCGAGGAAGCTCTTTTGTGTCTCCAAAGGGGTGAGCTCTGGAACACTGCTTCGGCACCAAGTGAGCAGTGCCAAGGGGATGAGGCAAAGCACTGACGAGACAGACACGTCTAAAAAGCTCTTCCTTTCTTGAACCTTCTCTGCATACTAGAGGACAGGCTCGCTCTGTGTAGCAGACATAACACCATCATTCTGCATTGCTGTGGGATCGGGGACTCTGTGCTGACCCCACTCCCCCCAAGACTCTGGTGGAGGTTTCAGGGATTTGGTACCTTCACAAGGCAGCTGAGCTCCAACTGACAGGACTCAAATCCTCCCTGAAGCTGGCTCAGTTCTTTAGACCATTCCTCTGCTCTTTCAGTTACGGGAACAGAATTGCCATTTTGCCTCCCAGCCATTTCCTTTTCCACCACCACTTTGTGGATGTGGGTATTTTGCATTTTTCCTCTGGTTTCAACTCGGAGAATGCTTTTAATATTAGAGCACATTTCTCTCCCCCCCCCCTCCTCCCCATGCCAGCAAGCAATACGAAGCACTCTGCTTTCAGCCTGGAAAGAACGGGTGATGACAGATAGAGGCGATGCTGTTTCAGGAGCAGACATACTCCACATTTTAACAGCACAGCCTATTGAGATCCTCATGTTCTTCCTGGAGGGCCACTCTCCTCTGCCTTCCTCTGAATCGAAGTGCTAGCCAGCCCTGCCTGAAAATTGCACACAAGAACCCAGCAAGAGAGTCACAATCTTGGTATTTGGCTTTTCAAAAAGCCCTTTCCCTCCTACACGAGGCTGGCTATGTGGAGGGTCATTCTTTAAATAAAGCACAGTCCCTGGTCTGCTCCTCTCTCTCCCCAATTCACAATAATTTACTACTCAAGATGAAGCTCCCTGTAATCTCAAAGATGTGTTCGGTTTGGTATTTTTAAATCTATTTTTAAAAGTGCTCTGCAATCAGAGGCCATTTCCATGGGCTCTCACTCTGGGGATAAATTAGGCACTGCAATATAAAATTGTATGTCAACAGAAACAGCAAGACCAGCCTTTTCAAACCGTATGAAAATGGAAGATTTATCTGCAGACCAATTTTTTGGTTAAATGGCTCCTTCTTAGCCATCTAGATGGATTTTAGAGACCCCCTGCCATAGGTAAAGCTGTATTAGAGCCTCTTCCTCCCGTGTCCCACCATTTCACCCACTGAATGTCTCTTCGAGCCTCCTGAAAAGACGCTGGAAGATGGCAGAGGTGGGGAACCTAAAGCTCTTCCCTCCCGAGAGCAAACCACCACTGGTCTCTCAAGCAGCCGGAGACGAGGGTTGAACCTACCAGGACACGGAGAGGCAGTAAGGATTAAAGGGACAGCATGCACGGAGGTGCTGAAACTGGTGTGTAAAACGGGTGGAGGCTTTCACGTCACGCTAGGAACCTACGTACCGATCACAACTGATCATAACACCCTCGGCGGCTGAAGGGTTTTGCACTCCAGCCAGTTATAGGGCTTAGATTACAAATCCTGCCGCCCCTCATTTCCGAGCTCTCCAACCTCAACGGGGCGGCTGCATGACTTTATTAATCCCTTTGTTTTGCAGGTGAGAAACACAGCGGCCGCGATTTCAGCTGCTGAATGGTTAAGGTTAGCGCCTCAGTCTTCTACTTACTTTCCGAAAACCAGGAGCCCCACCGCTTTCAGACCCTATTCAGGTCCTAATTGACTCTGCACAGCTTCGAGCTTTGAAAGGGCTGGCGCTGAAACGCCGCTTTGCTCAGGGGAGGGAGGAAAGGTGGCACTTGGCTTTGTTTACTACAAAGCCGGTAACTGCAGCAAACGACTGCGGTTCCGCTCCCTTTTGTCTGCGGGAGACGTAAGCAGGTTGGCGCTGCCAGACAACCACTGCCCTGCAAGTTTTCCCCACGTCGGGCACGACAAGGGGGAAAGGGCAGGCTCTCTGCAGATAGCAGGGGAGCCGGAGATTAAACCAAATCATACAGGCAGGGGAAAAAAAAAATATATTAATTAAATATACATAATTTGGGAATTGAGAGCGCAGGAATAATCAGAGGTTCCCTGCCACCTGAGTCAGGGCCAGGGAGACATGAAAACCGGTTTTGAGAATGCATTGATGAAAATAAAGTTGGGAAAGCGGCCAGGACGGTCTCCCTAGGCTGCCGGAGCCCCCAACGTGTGGGCAATCACCAAACAAAGCACTTGGAGATTGAAGGCTCTCTTTGTTTTTTAGAGCACAGGTTCATTTCCCTTTTGTGGGACTCTGAGCGGAAGGACTACTCTGCCTGGAGAACTCAGTCCCTTTGATTTGAGCCTTTCAGGCTGGAGAGATGCTGGATTTTTAAACACTGCTACTTGCGGCCATGGCTGCAGCCAACAAAAAGAAAACAGCCGTGGTGTTTCTGCAAGAAGCACTGCGAACCTCCTCATTCTCCAGCTTGGAGCTATTCCTGCTGCCAGCATCGAAGGCTCAGACGTAAGAGGCACAGAACAGCTCTTACACCTGGCTAAACTCCTACCACAGAAACAAATTTCCTATAGATCACGGAAAGAAGGGGAGCACGAAGAGGAGTACAGCTTTCAGGGTGAGAAACGTAAACAAGGGAAGTCTGAAAATAGCAAAATCAATACCAGAAGCATTATGAATAACACCTAACCCGGCTGATATTTTATTCATAGGACAAACCAGATGATCCTCACCAGCTAACCCTACGTGCTCAGAAGGAATCCTTCCAGCACAGGAAAGCAGGCATCCAGAACCACGCTGCAGCCCAAGCAGGAAGGCTGGGCTGCAATAAAAGGAGGAACAAGAGCATTCCTATGGAAAAGGCTCAGGCTTCACGACCCAAATCTTCCCCAGGGCAGCTCAGTGACAAAACCTGAAGAGCTCTCCCACACATACACGGTAAGACATCACAAGGAGAGATGCCAAGCGCTGCGGGACTAATGAAATAAACGCTCTGCTCAAGGGATGCCAAAAGAGAAAAGCACGGAACTATTCGGTCTTCCTGCAAATTTGTCCCCACATGGCAGAGGTGATTTAGAGTTACTCCCGCACTGCTCTCCTCGCATACATCTTCCCTGGCCCGTTTCATACCTTATCGGGTGATCGCCGCAGGTCTTGGGACGCTCCATGACTGACACCCACTTGTCATCATAGCTGAAAAGGGAGAGGTCGAGGTACGGGCTGCCGCTGTAGGACTGGGCGCTGATGGGGAGCTGGCCCAGCAGCCTCCGCACAGCCTCCGTGTGCCCTCCGTACTTGGCGTTCACAATAGTGTCTTTGAACCTGCAGCACAACAAGAAGGGCTTATTCACAAAGGCCCCAGGTGAGCGGCACAGCTTAAATAAACTAAGGAGGAAAACCGAGAGGGAGGGAGGAACAGCAGCAGTGTAAGAACCACAACAGTTCATTTCCAAAGGTGCCTCACGGTGATTCAACCACCAACCAGTTCTGGTGACCTTTTTATCCTCCCTCATCATTGCCGTTTCTGCTCTGAAAGTCCAAACTGCAAGAAGGCCAAGACTGTGCCTATCCACAAGGCCCGGCCCCAGCTGCTCCACAGCACAGGAAATGAACGGGATCAGAACCAGGGAGAGGTGGATTAGCAGCTTATCAGTCAATCCAAGTTTTACCGCGCAGCCTGCAAACAGCATAAGCAAAAGCCGGAGGGTTGCACAGTAACAGTTGAGCCCTTAAGGTTGACTTGAGAATCCCCCTCCCTCCAGCCACAGTGCTTTAAACACGTAAAGGGAGAAACCTGAGATGAGGAAGAACCTTGGAGAGAAGCATAAAGCTCTTCACAAACTACAGTGTGCTGCACGTTCTTCCTGGTGAAGAGACTAGCGCAGGTTGGATTTCTCTTTCCAAATATAATTTGAACTTTCCACAAGCGAAGAAGAGGCAGATCAGCTGCACGAGTGTCAGGCACCAGGGACAGTAAAAACCTTCCCCTTAGGCCAGAAACACAGCCAAAAGCCAGCTTGCTGTGCACACAGCACTGCTACACTTTGCTGCTTAAGCTAAACACTCCTGTTACAGGCCCTTACAGCCACGTGGATGAGCAGATTCTCCTCTTTATTTTAACACAAGGCAGGAATTGTTCTGTAGGTACCTGCAGTCAGCTCTCTCATTCTCTCTTCCCCCCAGGCAATATGGAATTCACGACAGGGAGCTCTAAGAAGTTACAGCCAGTCAACTTCCTTTCACTTATGGGACACGAACCTAAAATCAGCCGAAGCTTCATTCCCCTCAGTGACTGCCAAGTGCTTTGGATGATGTCAAACAAGTCACTAGAACAACAAAACACCCTGAGTCACGTAAAAACGTATTCCAAGAGAACTAACACACTCCGCCTCATTAAAACCACATCAAGACTGTTAAAGCACATTCTAGAAACCCTGGTTATTTTGGTATCTTGCTCACTTTTCACTACAGGCCTAGGCAGATCGGCTTCCTTCCTCCGAGCAGAGTCTGATGAGAACCACAAGCTGTTTACTGATGTTACAGAACACAGTTTGCTGCACACTAAATTTAGAGAAGGGCACTTGGCAAAATACACCCAAATAGATGATGTAGCATCTTGATAAAACCTTATCTGCAGGGCCCTAAACTACTGCTTCGATAACCTCCAGAGGAGTTACTGCTCGAGGAGCGCCAGCAACATCTTGCCCTTAAAATTCCTTTCCCTTCTAAGCACTGAATTGCCACTGCCTTTTCCTTCCTGCTAAAAAACAGATATTGCAAAATGCAAGAGCAGATGCACGAGGCTGCAGGATGAACCACGTCCCAGCCAGCCTCTTGCACCCCTCAGGGCATGAAGGAGCTGGTTTTCTCAGGGTTGCTGTTGTTATTTGATACTAGCCTTCAGCTGGCGGGGGTGAGCGCGTGCCTACACGGTATAAAGCATGCTCCCAATGGCTCACCGGCGCTGGATCTGCCTGGCAAAGTTGTTGCTGGACGCTGAGCAGGGGAACTGGACCGCCTCGCTGTGCAAGGTGGCGTTCCTGAAGAGGTCGCAGAAGTTCTCAAACAGCTCCAGCAGCTCGTCGGACGTGTTCTCAAACACGGCGATAACCTCTGTGGTCACCATGTTGTACACGACGAAGAACGAGGGCTGGGGAGAGAGGCAGAGGCGGTGGTTACCCAGGGGAGAGCTGTCCCTTCCTCCTCCCCATGGGAAATCCCAGACCCTACCCAAACTTCTCTGCAGTGCAGGAGAATCCCACATCCCCACGTTACTCCCTTCTGTTACTCAAATGCCTCAGCAGCTACCAAATTACCCACCTGTTAACTGTGATGCGATTACATATGGAAAAAAACCTGAACGGACTTCCAGTTTCTCCATCTCGAACTGGATGCCAGTATTTCTCTTTCTCTCTGCCTTCCACCAACTCCAAAATGCTTTCTGAAGTGCCAAATTTAATTTCCATTCCTGCTGACAAAATGATCTCAAACCCATGCTAGCCGGCAACAAATTATTTTTTTCCTTTATGCAGAGAAATGATTTGCTTCTCCCTTCTTAACACTGCCGCCACACAGAGATGAGCCTTTTCAGCGCGCCGCGCGCTACAGCGCTGCCGACAAAAAGTTGTGCCCTCCAGGTACCCTGCTGGCACAGAAATGAAAATCCGAGAGACATTAATGACTTCTTTTTAATACCAACGTTCCCGTGCAAGAAGCCCCGGGCACTGTGCTGCAGCCTGGCAGCGTTCCGCAGGAGGAACGAGACAGAGGCGGGGGAAAAACGTGACATTTGTACCAGCACGGCTGCACCGAGGGGAGAGGACATCCCCATCCCCCTGGCAAGGGGAATATTTGATCCTTGGGCATCAACGGTGTTAATTTCTTGGATAGAAGAGGGCTAAGATCCCGGCACCCCAAAGTCAGAGCCTGTCCCTGCTTCGCAGGTGGCTGATTCCCCTGGTACACGCACGTATCTGGGTAAGCCTCCCGCTAACAAAGGCGATTTCTGAAGGCTTCACCTCCCGCTCCCGAGCAACGCTCAGCGATGACGGCAGGCAGCTCTGCCCACCTCACCCGTCCGTAAATATCCCAAGGTTTGTTTGTTTTACGGGCCCAAAACAAGCTGTGATCATACAAGCCAGCCCCCTCACGTTACAACGAGGCGCGCTGGAGGAGGTTACTCACTGCACTACTGCCTGAGGAGAGGGAAGCCCTCCTGAAATACGCGGCTGGAGCAGAGAGACAGCGCAGGGAGACAGCAGGAGGCGAAACTAGTTACATCTTTGAAAATTGCAAGGAATATTCTTAAGTAAAAAGGTTCTTTTGCCAGTTCAACACACAGACATCGACAGGCTGCCCTTAACGTGCGAAATCACTCTCACCGCACCTCAGCAGCGCCTGCGACAGGCAGGGCACCGTCACGGTACGGAGGGCAGGAGCTGAGTGTCACAAAAAGCTCGCAGCAAAGCTGGCAAGGCTAAAACACGAGCCTAGAGCAACAAGCCCCGGGCTCCGTGTCCGCAGCACGTGATTAAAGATCTGGGGAGACTCGGTGCAGACCTTGGCAACACGAACAAGCACGACCAGCGACTTCCTCAACCTCCCTGGCGGAGAAGCCTTAAACAAGAGCAGCCCGAAATCAGATTAAACTTGTGTTCTTGTCTGACAGCAGAAAGAAAAACGGGAACTTTAGGCATTCCGTGACTAAAGCTTCCTTCAGGAAGCCCTAATAAAAAGCCTCAACGCAGGCAGGCCTGCCGAGGTGGCCTGAGGCCTCGGTCAGGAGCACCGCTCCGGAAAGGAGCCGAACGCTGCGAGCCTCTTCCACAAGGCTTCAACATTCCTGAGGCGGCCGCTCCGTCTCACACCGATGGGTAAAACCGATCAGGTTTAGCCTCGCCTATTCCCTCCCAGAATAACTCCCCCCAAACAAATACACAATTTAAGAGGAAAAAAAGAAGCCATTCTCCGGGGTGAATGAGGCGAAGGCACCTCACAGAGAGCGTTTCCTCCGTTCTTCTGTTTCTTCTGGCGTCTCGCTACTGGAACTGGCAAAGAAGGGGAGGAAGGGAAGGGTGTGGAAGTAAAAACAAGCACCTAGGGAACAGATCAGCACGAGAGATTTAAGATCTCTCGCTAAACACCTTCAAACATTAAAAAAAAAAAAAAAAAAAGCACAAATTAAAGGAGCAGACCAGGTGAAGATGTAAAAGGCCCCGCTCAGTTTCACGGTGTTATTCGGTTTTTGAGCTAACAGTGGGGAGGAGACGATCAGCCCCCAGCACTGCGAAACGTCTGGAGGGACTCGGCACTGCCGGAGCTGCATTTGCTCTATTTTGACTTCTTGAGAACTAAGCGGAAAGGAGAAGCAATTGGGACATCAGCTAGATTTAAGAGCTGCTACTGCAATTTGGAGAGATCATAAATACTATCCCTGATAGAAGCTTGAAAGAGTAAGGACGTAGGCAGAGCAGAAAAGGTAATTCTACCGGGGAAAAATGAAGACTATTATATTTGAAAAGCACGCTGGCAAATACAGGAGAAAAGGGAGAGACTCTACAGTGTAAGCGCATTACATGAAATAACAGCTAAAAAAATCAGCTGGGGATTCGGGAGGGGAAGAGCACTGTAAAGCACCCACGAGCACGGGGAACAATCCCTGGAGAAAGGGGACTCAGTAACCACCCAAGATCTTTTCTCTCTCACTTTGCGTCGAGGAGGATGTAGTGGAATCGTGAGAGTGAAAGATAACGAGGCTATTTGACACCAGAGGCGCCAAGCGTTCGCAAAAGAGCGAGGTAACGGGGCTCCTGAACAACTCCTCCACCGAACGCTCAGAGGCTCAGCTAAGAAACGCAGCTCACAGCACCCAACCTGCTCAGAGCACTTGCCCCGAAGCAGCGAGCGGCCGCAGGGGGCAGGCAGTACCTGAGACGGATCCGTCACCCGCAGCGTGACCACGTCTTCGCTGGTGTACTTGATGAAGAGGTGGTTCTCATCCAGGAGCTGCATCTTCCACATGCGGAGCTGCCTCAGCTGGTCGAAGTACTGGAAGAACCTCCTCTTGGCTATGGCGCTCCCGTCCTGCTCCGCCCTCCGCCACAGGTACACCAGCAGCCTGTGCTTCAGGGAGTTGATGAAGGGCTCCTTGTAGGGGTTCGCCATCCCCGTCTGCGTGTCCCGCTGCACCTCGGGGTACACGGCGGACAGGGTCAGCAGATCGTCCTCGTAGCAGAAGCGCCCGATGGTCCGCACGTCGATGAAGGTCCCCTCGGGGGTCACCTGAAAGACGTGGATAGTCTGCTGCTGCACGGAGAGGATGGCCAGGATGTTCTTGTAGAGGTACAGCCCCTGGTTGTGCGACAGGATGACCTTGTCGCACTTGAAAGTCCGCGTGTCGCAGAGCCTGCCCGTGTGGAGGTCGATGATGTGCAGGGAGTAGTCCTCCAGCGGGGAGCGGGGGTTGGGGGTCACCGACTCGCTGTTGCGATAAACCTCGAAGAAGGGCGGGTGCGGCTCCTCGGGCAGGTAGGCGGCGGAGCCGACGATCACGTAGCGGCAGTCGTCGGTGAACAAGCTGCACTCGCGGTTCAGGTGCTCCCCGTTGGAGGCCACGTTGGTGATGTGCAGCAGGACGAAGAAGCGCTCAAAGAGCCGCCCGCGGATGTTGACGGATCTCTGGTCGTTGCCGTTGGCCAGGATCTCCCCCTCGTAGCCTTGCAGGAGGTCTTCTGCCGCCTGGCAGCCCTGGTACTCGTAGATCTCCAGGGAGGTCTGGTCGGAGGAGAAGGCGATGAAGTAGCGCCCGTCGGGGGAGAACTTGCGCAGGAAGCAGGGCGGCTTCTCCACGTTGACCACGGTGAAGTTGGGGAAGACGTTCTGGTGGAAGACGCGCACCTGGTGCCAGTGGGTGCCGGCTTTGCCCGAGCTGATGCGGCGGCGCTCCAGGCGGTGGATGACGTTCTGGTTCTGGATGCGGCGGGGCCTGATGGTGGGGGCGTCATGGTCCATGGTCAGCGCCCTACTGCATCCTCGCCCTGCCGGGAACCGGGCACGCGCTTACGGCGGGGCCCCACCGAGCCCGGGGCACCGAGGGGCTCCACAGCAGGGCGGGCAGCACCCCGAGGGGGGGGGGGGGGGGGGGCCTGGGCAACAGAGCTGGGGGGGGGGAGCCCCACAGCACCCCGAGGTGGGGCCTGCTGGGAGACCTGGGCTGAGAGGGGGGAGGCGGGGAGCCGGGCAGGGAGCCCCCGGTGGGGCGAGGGACACCGGGAGCAGCCCGCGGGGAGCGGCGGGGTGCGGGGGCGGCCTGCTGAGGGGGAGGCGGGCACGGGGGGGGGCGCAGGGGGCAGCAACCGGTGCCGCGAGGGGCCGAGGGGCACCGGGGGGGGGGGTGGCGGAGCGGGGCCCGGCCGCGGTTCTGACGGGGAACCGGAGGGGTCCCGGGAGAGTCCCGGGGGGGGGGGGTTGTCCCGGGGGTCTCCGGGCCCGCCGCAGGCCGCGCTCACCGCCGGGGCCGCCGCCGGGCCCGCCGCCGCCGCCGCTCACTCGATGGCCGCCGCCATCTTTCCGCCACCGCGCCACGGCGGCGGCCGGAGGGCGCCAGCCCCGCTGCCCGCTTCCGCTTCCGGCCGGCGGAGCGGCGAGAACGGCCCGGGCGGGGCAGAGCGGCCGCGGGGGGGGGGGGGGGGGAAAGCGCGGCGCCCCCTGGCGGCGGGAGGGAGCGCCCCCGTAACCGGGCACCCCCATAACCCCGCACCCCCATAACCCCGCACCCCCATAACCCCGCACCCCCATAACCCCGCACCCCAATAGCCCTGAGCCCCTGTAGCCCTGCAGCCCTATAACCACGTACCCCTCTAGCCCCGCACCCATCCTGCACCCCCAAACCCTGCACCCCTTTAACCCGCACCCATCACGCACCCCACAAAACCTGCCCGCGTCCTGCACCCCCTGAAACCCCACAACCGTCCCTGCACCCCTATAAACCCTGCCTCTACCCCGCACCCATCCTGCACCCCCGGACAGCTGCAGCCCCCTGTCCCCACCCCAGACACACCCCCCCCCCCCCAAATACCCCCCGAGCCCCCTACATCCTGCAGCCCCCATCCCTTCCTCCCCGGACACCCGGCCCTCTCCCCTTCCTCAGGACCCCCCCCACACCCTGGGTGCCCCCCCCAGGCACCCACCCACCCGCTGGGGGCTCCCCTCCACCCAGCCCAGCTCCTGGGGGACCCCTCAGCCCTCAGCTCCTGCCCCTCGCCCCCTGCTTTAGGGGGGGTCTCATCCTTCACCAGACAGACATGGGGGGCTCAGGGGACCCCGAGATCCACTTGGTGTCCCCTCGCCGTGAGCTTCACCGGGAGCAGGGTGCTCCAGGGGGGTGCCGGGGCCGTGTCCCCACCCTGCGACGTGGCACCGACGCGTCGCACCGCGTGCCAACGCAACTCCCCGCTTCTCCTCGGTGTTTTTTGGGGTGTGCCCCCCAATCCCATAATCTGTGCTTGTCCCCAAGCAAATGGGGTCCCTCCAGAAGCCCGGGGACGGGGACAGCAGCGGCCAGGCGGTGGCATTAGTGCCACAGAGCTGGGGACACTCAGCCTCACCTGGCACCGGAGTGCAGCCAGCCCTGGGGGGGGGGGTCTCAGCCCCCAAAAAGCACTGAGTGACATCCCCGCAAAACCCTGGGGACGTCACCCCAAGCAGGGCAGCGGCGGGGTGTGGGCGATTTGTAACCCCTGCACCCACCCTGCACCCCATAACCAGCTCGGGAAAAAGGGCCGGGGGCGCATGGGGTGCCCGTGCCCATTCCCCAGCCCTTTCTGGCTGAGCAGCAGCACCCCGGGCGCCGAAGGCAGGATGGAAAGCCCGAAGCGAACGGCCTCGGTGCCTCTCTTTGTCTCCCTCCCTCCCACGTAATTAATTGGGATCCACCTTAATAGGATAAAACTAAATACCGAAGAGCATCCAACCACACGGCAGCTGGCAGGAAAACAACCCGGGCGCGCACACACACAGCTCGACGGACAAAAGGGCCATTAATACGGCAGCAATTAGCGCTTCCCAAGCTAATAACTTCATCACCGCAACCTCCCCACGGCCAGCCCGCTCCCCTCGTGGGGACGGTCCCGTTAATTAGCGGGGATGGGTTTTATGAAGGCTCACCTGGCCGAGGCTGGGGGCAAACCCCATCCCTGGGGCTGTAGGACGGACCCCTGCAGGCTCCCCGAGCTGGGAGAAGGGCTCGGGCACGGGTAGGGTTGGGACGAGGTGGAAATTGGGGTGGTTGCTCTGCTTTTTTGGGGGGGTTTTACCCAGCCTCCAGCTGCAGGTGGCTCCCAGGTGGGTTTTGGCGGGGGGGGGATTTAGTGGAAAGTGCCCAGAGGAGAGGGCTGGTGGTGCAGAGAGAAGGGGCGAGCTGGGGTTTGGGGGCTGTGCTGAGGCTGCTCTCCTCCCTGACGCCTTTTCATGGCGTGTTTTTTCCCCAAAACGTGCTGCTGGGGGAGGTGACGGTGCCCGCTCCCAGCTTGGCACAGCACCTGGGCTCCTGCCCTGCTGGGGACGGGGACACGTGGCCGTCACCGTCCTCACCTCGGGGAGACCTGGGGGCAGCAACCGCAGAGCCCCCCGTTTGGCTGGTTGGGGTGGCGCTTAGGGGAAGAGCCCTGGTGCATCGGGGTGGCTGGGAAAACCAAAAAAGTTTGTGCAAATGGCCCTGCTCGAGCCCAACGTTCCCCAACGGGCACGGCTGCGGGCTAGCACCCGGGTGCGGCAGGCAGGGTGCTCGGGTGCTTGGTGTTAATCCCGGGGAAACCTCTCCCGGAGGTGGTTTGTCTGTGGGAGGGAGCTGGGGGGGCTCTTCCAGGAGAAATCCCCGGTGGCGTTTGCTTTTCCTTCAGAAACAAGACGCCTCTGTGGCTTTTTGTTTTTGTTTTTTTGTTTTTTTTTTTTTTTCTCCTGGGGCGAAGCACCCTGCCTGCTCCAGCGATGGGCAGCAGCACGCTTCGCTCGGGCACCCCGGTTTGGGTGGGCGCTGCGGGGGTACGGGGGGAGCCCAGGGGACAGCCCCGGGCTGGGAGGCAGCAGAGGTCTCCGATTTTTCTTTTTTACAAGCTAAGGGGGGGAAAAAAAAAAGAAAAAAAAAAAAAAAGAGGGATTTAATTTGATATTTGGTTCTGTCCCAGGCCTGAGAGGAGATTTCATTCACGGTTGCAGACCCTTGGAGCCCCTTCCAGGGGCATCCCAGCACACAGCTGATGGGACACGGGGCCCGCCTGGTGCCAGGGGTTCTTTCTGGGGTCAGGTGAGGACCCCCGTGGGGTGACAGCGCCCCATTCCCCCCGGTGCCACCCGTGGGGTGCCAGCCCCGTCCCCCCGCGCGGCGCAGTGCCATTTGCAGGCAGTTGCCATGGGTGCCCGGGGACTTTTGCTGTGGAGGGGGATCTCGCCTCTTCCCCCCCCCCCCCCCCATCTCCTCCTCCTCCTCCTCCTCCTCCTCTTCATCCCTCCCTCCCGATGACGTCATGGATGACCACGGTGGTGACAGGGCCACCTGTGGGCTGGTGAGGGGTTTAAAGAGACAGTCTGCAGCTGCAACGGGAGCCCTGGCTATTGTCTCCGCACCTGGGAGTGGGGGGACACGCAGCCCCCAGACCACCCATCCCATCCATCCCATCCCATCCATCCCATCCCATCCATCCCATCCCACCCCATCCCATCCATCCCATCCCATCCCATCCATCCCACCCCATCCCACCCCATCCCATCCATCCCATCCCATCCCACCCGTCCCCACACCGCCGCCGCCGCCGCAGCTCCCCCGGTGCCGTCACTCTCCCAGCCGGGTCCTGCTCGGTTTGGGGCCGCCGAGGCCGGGCTGCTGCCCCTGCAGAGGTTCCTCCAAGGTAAGGCTGCGCTCCGTGGCCCCGGCAGCACCCCCCCGGAGCCGGTACATCCCCCCCAGACCCAGTGCATCCCCCCTCCTGCCGGGCCCAGCCCTGACAAAGGGGACGCTCCGTGCCACCGAGGGGAGGTGGCAGGGCGCTGGGCAGGGACCCCCAGCCCGCAGCCCCCCGGGATCCCGCTGGGATCCAGCCCCGAGCATGCTCCCGCCGCCCCCCTGCCCTCCCCTCGCCTCCAGGCAGGGCACGGGGATTATTCCAGAAGACAGGGCGACCCCTGGGACAACGGTCACCCCCGGGGTGACAGAGCCCCGCTGCCCCCGAGGGCTGGGATGCCGTGCTTTGGGCAGCACCACGCTCCCTCCGCCTCCACGCTGGCTTTCCCCGAGCACCCCTGCAGGCACCCACCTCTCTCACCCCCTCGTCCAGGCACCCCCCCCTTCCTCGAGTGGCACCCCCAGGGGGCATCTCCTTGTCCCCCGTGCTGTGCCACGCACCTGGGGCTCAGCACGGCCGAGCCCCGAAGGCTTTGCCAGGTGCTGGTGGGTGCTGCAGGAGCCACGGGCATGGTGAAGGAGCGGGGGGAGAGGGGCTGCCTCCTCACCTGGGGGGCAAGGACTGGCTCTGCCCGGTCCCCAGGGCGGTGGCGTTGTGTCCCGCTGTCCTTCCAGCCCCGCTGGCGCGAGCAGCAGGTAAGTGCCCTCGTTCCGGCTGCGGACGTCGGCGTCACTTGGATGTGCGGGGTGGAAAAAGGGTCCGGGAGCGGCTGAGAGCAGAGCAGGGTGGGGATGTGCATGTGGGGACGGGTACGTTCCTTCCTGGTGAGAGGCAGGGCACATCCCACCCCATGGGACGCACCCCAGCAGGGACCGTGCAAGTCGGCAAACTCCTCACCTGGGCACCTTGCGGGTCCCCGCGCCCCCAGCCCGCCTCTCCCGTGGGTGCCGGTGGATGCAGCTCCACGGGGGCTGCGTTGGACCCCACCAGCAGAGAGCTGGTGGCCTCGGAGGGGTGGCAAGAGGGCAAACCCTACGGTTAGTCCTACCGTGGGCTGCCTCTGCAGCCTTCAGGGGGCAGATACCGAGGCAGAAGGGGATGGGGACCATACTCTGGCGGTTCTGCTGTCCATCCTTGAGAAATGGGGTAAAAACCACTGCCCGGCCAAGGATGAGGCTGCCCCGGTGCTGCGCAGAGAGGAGCCGGCTGCAGGGCTCTCCGCGTGCTGCTTCTGCGGCGCTGGGGTGCGAAGGAAGAAGCCATGGCGCGTTTCTGCCCTGAACCTGGCAGAAGATGCAGAAGGCTTGGGCTGGGCCTGGGTTTGGAGTGGAAGAGGCAAAAAATTGTCGGACAGGTGGGAATCTCTGAGTGGCGACCATGGGGCATCGCACCTGGGAGTCCGCCTGTCTGTCTGTCCTGCAGCAGCCGAGCAGTCGTGGGCAAACGTACCCAGGGTGCAGCCACCAGGCACCCTCTCCTTGCCCCACTGTGTGTGGGCAGGGGGTAATTTTAGGGGTTAATAAGGACATATCACGTGTGCGAGGGGCTGGAGTCGAGCCGAAAAGACCCGTGGTCTGTCTGGACGGGCACGGAGCAGGCAGGGAAATACCATGGGCAGGAGAAGTTGTGGGGTGGTGGCTGGCCACGACGGCTGCTCCAGGGATGCCGACGCCTAGCTGAGCTTTCGCTGCTCCAAAATCCTGCGAGAGTCGAGCCCATTCCCAGTGCAACCAGGGGAGTGTGCGTGAGTGCACCCAAACACGCATCCATGCACACGTGCCGTACCCAAATACGTGGCAGCGCTCGGCAGCACCGGCGCGTAAGCTGGGTACGCTCCCCGCCATCCCCCAGCGATGCAAGCACAGCCTGCAAACGCCGCTCTCCGCTCCCACGGGGAACCTCTCGGTGCTGGTGGCAGACAGCGACGCTGTGGCACGGGCTCTTCTCTTGCCCCCTGTTTTTGCAACATCCTCTGCCTGCTCCGTAGGCTTTAGCCCAAGATGGTTCCTCCGTATGGGGCCAAGTGCGTGCTCGCTGCTGCACGGGGCAGGGGTGCGACCTCTGCTCGGGGCCTTTTGCAGTGAACGAGGCGGGGACCTTGCTGCCTCTCGGTTGGGCACGAGAGAGGCAGAGCTGAGGCTTGATGTGTTTCCTCTCTGGGCTCTGCTCGCCTTCCCAGGGGCTCAGCATACCCGAGCCACGTGCCAGCAGGTCCACAAGCCCCAGGTGGGGATAAAGATCCCGCTCTCATCGGGTGGCTTGTGCCAAACCCACGAGAGGAGGCGATGGCAGCCGGCAGTGCCGAGCATCCCTCGTGCCCTAGCCCCAATGTGTGAGGGCTGCGCAGCGGCAGCACGCAGGCTCATCCAACACAGCCTGCTAACCCCACTAATTCTGCTGGCGTCTCTGGTCAGCCCCCCTGCCCCTGCCAGGGGGTGGCACGGAGCCTGCTGACTGCAGGAGCGAGCTGCTGGGTGGCTCTCCTTTGCCGGGGCTGTTGCGGTGTGCCTGTGGCAGGGTGCGGGGCTGCGCTCCCTTGTCCAGAAGTGTGGGATGTGGAGAGCAACATCTATGGCACGGCCTTGGGGGTCTCCAGCCAAAGGGTCTCTTTTTGGGAGCGACTCCCTCAGTGTCCCGCTGTCTCACCAGGGATCGGGCTGATCCCCAACATGCCGCGGCGCTGCCCCGCTCCGTCAGTTTGCAGCCTTAAAACAGCTCCCCGGTGGCAAGCCCCAAAGGTAGGGCACAAAGCAGGGCAGCCTGAGCACACCCGGCTCCCTCCCGGCCCCAACATCCATGTCACCAGCAGCGAGGCTGATGTGGATGTGCCACGGCTTGTCCCCGCACAGGTCCCCTGCTCTCCTCCCCAGGGGAGCACCGGGATCAGCACAGGGGACGGGGCCAAACCTGACTGCTCTGGGGACACGACTGAGCCCCGAGCATCCCTCTCCTCCTCCCCGTCCCCACCTCGCCATCCCCGGGCCATCTGGCCACACTCATCCCTGTTAAACAAACGCTGGAGCCTATTATCGAGCCCTGCCTCCCCCTTCCCCCCCAGACAGATGGAGGCTGAGCGCGCCCAGAGCCCCGGCCCGCAGCATTCATGTGCGTGAATGAGAAAATTGAATTATTTATGGCCACGCGAATAAGGCTGGCAGAAAGGACTCCATTACGCGGCAAGTACCTGTTGCTATGGAGCCGGGGCTTCTCCCCCTCGCCCGCCCGGCCCCGAGCACCCGTTGCATCCCCGCCTGTCCCCAGCCCTGCCCTTGTCCCCACGGGATGCTGGCTGGAGCACCGGGATGCCCAGCTCTGCGAGGAAAGCAGCTTCGTGAGGCCGCCGACCCCTCCGAAATCCTCCTGCATTGCAGCCGCTCCCCGGGGAGGCCAAATCCTGCAGCGATGCTGAGAGCGGTGCCGGGGCATCCCCGCTCCTGCTCCTTTCCCAAACCCTCCTCGGCCAGCAGCGAGGACCCCGCCAGCCCCGGTGGCACCCTCGGGATGGGACCGGCTCCAGGGGCGGGTGGGAGCGGGACCCGGCGGCCCCCGCTCGTTTCAGGGACTCCCGCTCCCCCCCCAGCACCGGGAGGCTCTGCAGGGCTAAGAATAGACTCCAGCTCCGCTCCTGGAGCTGAGTGGGCTCTGCCGGGCTCGGAGGAATAAAAAGCAGGCAAACGCTTATTTTAGGCGCTGCAGTCGGCAGCTGTGACTCTGATACACCCAGGGAGCAGCCTCGCGGCGTGTTTACCCCGCAGCGTGCATCCTGGGCTAAACATAGATGGCCAAAATCCCACCCAGATCCCAACCAGTGTCCCAAGCTCCCCGTGAGCCCCTTTCCATCCTCCTCCCTCCTTCCTCCTCCCTGCTGGGTGGGCTCCCACCCCTCCTGGTCTCAGGGGGTGCCTTTCCCTAGCTCCCTGCCTTCACCTCCTGCTCTGGCTGGCAGAACCCCACCGAGATATTTAGGGTTTGCTTGGTGTCCTGGGACGTGCCCCAGCCAAACAAGACAAACAGACCCCGCAGACATCCCTGTGTCCGAGCGAGGCATCTATATGGGATGCTTGGGCATGGGGCAGGCGTGTGCCACGCACGAGGCCGGGGGCAGCCCCCACACCGGGAGGGCAGCCGCAGGTCTGCCTGGCTCCCATCGCCCCCCCACCCAAAAAAAAAAAAAAAAAAACAAAAAGAAAAAAAAAAAAAAAACAAGAAAAAGCTAATTGTTACCATGGCTACGCCGAGTGGCCTTTCTCCGCGTCATCCTCGTCGCTGCTGTCACAAGGTTAAGGCGGTGGGGAGCGGTGGCGGCGGTGGGGAGCGCGGGGGGGGGGGCCGTGTTTTCTTTGGGAAAACCATGGCAACAGCCATTTCTAAGGGAGCAGCTGCGCGCCGCCAGGCCGTGGGGAAGGGGCCGGGGCGCCGTGGTGCCAGCCGAGCTCGGCAGGCAGCGGAGATGGGGCCGGCGGCTCTGCGGGCTGTGGGGCAGGAAGGGGAAGGGGTTTTTGGGGCTGCTGGCCATGGGGAGCGGGGAAATCGCTGCTTATCCCGTAAAAAATGCACCGGGGAAAAGCCCCGATGGCACGAAGCTTGTATAACCACAACGGTGGTGGAGGTCGGAGGCATGGAGTCAGCACCGGGGCCGTGCGGCCCCAAAAGGGCCTCCTGCAAGTGGTGCAGCCTCTCCTGCTGCTGGGGCTGGCTGTGAGGGAGAACAAGTGGTGTTTTGGGGCTGAGGGACCCTAAAAGAGCCATCAGGGCCATGGGGGTGTCCTGAGGGGGTGCTGGGCATGGAGGGGCCCAGGGCTGGCCAGGCTTCGCCCCAGCCCGCAGGCCCGCCGAGGTGCTGGTCTCAGCTGCAGGCTCCATGCTGGCTCCCATTTCAACACGTAGCTGGGAATTATCTCTCTTTGCAAGACAGACTCTTAATTAAGACCGTTTCCCTGAAGGAAGCCAAGATGGAGAGCTTCAATTCTCGGTATTCCAGTGCTTTCTGGCATTCGTTTCCACACCAATTAGGGCACAAATTAGTCATCCGGAGTGCAATTCAGTTCCTGTGCTCAGGGGAGGCTCCTCAGCACGCATGCCGTCCTCTTCCAGGGATGCTGGTCGCAGGTGCGGGCACGGTGGCCTCGTTGGGGACAGGGTAGGGACAAGCTGGGAGCCCAGGAACAGACATCTGCATGAGCTGGGGTCTCTGCAGGGTCTCGGTGAGCTGCGGGCACCTCTCCTTGCCTGTGCACGACCCTACAGACTGCGGGGCCACGACGCTGAGACTGGGACCAAAGGAGCACCTGGAGAATCAGCACCGGGCAGCACGATGGGAAGAGAAAGAGCAGGAGGAAGAGCAAGGACCAGGCTGCTCCCCAGCCCCTTCTGCGGAGCCCATGATCCCCGGCGGTGCTGGCAGGGAAGGATGGGTGTCTCCAGTTCCCCTGCCACGTGGTGAGCACACCCTACCATGGTGCTGGAGGAGCAGCAGGGCTCTCGGTACAGCCACAGCTGCCTGCACCCCGTGCTCTGCACCGCAGCCCTGCCCCAGCAATCATTTTTTGGGCTGGTTCATGAGCGTTCAGCACTGTCCCTCCAAAGGCTACACCACCGCCCTGGCCACAAGACGAAGCTCTTTGTGCAGAGGGAATCGAGGATGAGACTTGTTGCTCTGCATCCCGGTGGAACAGCATCCCACCTGTGCAAGGGCTGGCAGAGAAGTGTGTTTTGATGGCAGTTGAGCTCTCGATCTTGATGTTTCTGGGTTGTGATGGCCTCTCTGCACCACCAGAGCACAGCGAGCTCCCTCGTGCCCCGTGAGCATGGCCACCACGCAGCTCACGGCACACGGAGCATCCCTCGCCCCGTGTCAGCCTGCCCCGTGCTCGCTCCAGCTCCTTCCAAACGGCACACGAAACCCCGCCAGGAGCCGCCTGCTCCTGGAGCATGCCCTCCTACCCCCATTAGTTAGTGGTTGTCTTAAGCACTGAAGCATTTGTAGCCTTATTCCTCCTAATCCTGTCTAATGTAGCTGTGGCTGTCCTCATTAGCCACATAATTGTCGAGCAAACACAAAACAGGCCCTGACACAGTCGAAGGAAATTGGTTTAAAAATACAAACCAGCATTCTCAGATGTTTTCAAAGGGGGCCCTTTTATTTATTTGCATTCACACAGCACCGTGTGGAATGACAAAAAAGTGACTCTTCCCCCAAATATGTATTTGTTAAAGGACGTCTTATGACAGAGCGGGCTTGAAATGCCAGCAGGGGAAATCCCCCAGCCCCTGTGCTGAGGACAAGCACATCTCCTGTCGTTTTCCTCTGCCACACGAAGGGGTTTCCAAGCAGAGAAGGTGGCATCACCCACCCATCCACGTGCAAGCACACACTCATGCACACGCACACACGCACTCACCCACCCACCACCGTGATTGCCCCAAGGCGAGGTTTACCCATCCCCATCCCCAAGCGATAAACCCTACAAATTTCAAAGGGGTTCCATCCCCTTCTGACAGCAGCTGACAGGGCTAAGTTAATTGAGGCAGCAGCGAGAAATCTAATTAACCTGCAGCATGTCGTTTAATCTGCGCGAAGCCGTTGTGGTTACTCGGCTATAAACGCCACCCCGGCTCTAATGACAGGGACTCGCCTGGCGGTGGCACCGAGCAGCCCGGCGGTGGGCAGCCACCTCCAGCTCACCCTCGAAGGTGCCCTCAATTACGCATGGAGCGTTCCGGTGGTTGCCTCCATCTGCTTCTTCATGGCATTTGAGACGCTCTTCCAGCTCCAACCTTTGGAGCAAGCACCTGCGCTGCTGCTCCTCCTGCTCCGGCGTTCAGTCCCGGCGCACGGCTCCCCAAAACCAGCCGTCAGGACCCAGCAGCGTCAATCTGTTGATTGCGCCAAAGTCCGGGAGATGGGCTCAGGTCGCTGAGCTCCCACCGTAGCTCTTAGGCTGTAATTACATCCAAGGCTCTTTGCTTCAGTTATTTCTCCTTGCTAATGCTTGGAGCTGCTGCACCGAGCTTTTCTTCAAGGCTGACCTCCATGCGGCTTCCCAGGAGAGAGCCAGGCCTGTTATTTAAACCAATTCACAGACCGTCTCCCGAAGGCCAGTTGCCCATTATAGGATTTTTTTGAACAGCAGGAATCCGCAGGGCTGATGGCGGCTGAGCTCTTTGTGCCGGCTGGGGAAGAAGCAGAAGAAAAAGGATGGATGTCGTGCGCTAGCATCGCTTCCCAGGCTAACCTTCCCCCAAGATCCTGGAGGAGCCACGGGGCTCTGGTGGGCTCTGGGTGCTGGCAGGAGGGCGATGCTGAGCCTCAGCACCTCCTTTATCCCACACCAAGCTTCAGGACCTCCCCACAGCCCCTCGGAGCATGCAAACATGTTCACACCCCCCAGCACACCCTGCTGAAGGATGGTCGAAGGATGGAAAAGCTTTTAGCCAGGTCTCCTCTTCTGGGAGGCTAGAAGATGATCCTCCGAGTGTGCTGAGGTCCTGCTCAAGATGCTCCAAGCGTGCTGGGGCTACGAAGCACAAGGCAGGAGAAGCTTCCCAGCAAACAGCGTTCCCAGCAAGCACACGGGGCTGCACCAGATGCCTGGGGACGCAGCAACACCCCGAGCAGCAGCCTCAGGTTGGTGCCTGCCCAGACAGAGGGGATGCATTTTTTTGTTTTTTTTTTGAGGAATCCCATTGCCCGAATCCTTCCAAATTTTGGCACGGAAAATAATGTTGGTTGGAGACCTCTGGCCCACCCATGGCCAGCCCCTCATGGGGAAGCTCAGACACCATCGCTTTGGAGGACGGAGCAAAAGCAGGTTGGCGTGCTCCAAGGGGAGAGGAAGGGGAGCTCAATTTGGGGAGTTTTATTTATTTATTTATTTATTTAAGTCTTAAAAAGTGGCAGTGCTAGAGAAGGGTAATTATCCCTCTGTTCCAGCTGAAATACAATTAAGGCAGCTCTCAACGAGCCCCCGGGATATTGTGGTTTACTAATTAACAAGCGGATATGCTGTGGCCCCTGTCACGGCAATTACAGCATGAGACAGGCTTCAGGAGCTCTAATTACACGTCAGCCCACGACACACGCTGCAGGACAAATTAACGAGGGCCCGGGCTGGCGACGGAGGGAGCTCACCCAGCGAGAGGCTGAGCCGGGCGGCGGGGAAGGGGCTGGGGACAGGGACGGGGACAGGGGACCCGGGGGGGTCTCCCCGGCTGGCGACGGCGGTGCGGGGAGCAAATTGGGGTGAAACGTCCCCAAACCCATAGCGGTGGCACCCGGGGATGGGGGAGCCTCGAGTGCACTTTGCTTCCGCGGCCTGATGAGCTGAGTGGCATTTTGGAGGAGCGCGGTGAACAGCGAGCGGCACGTCTTCTGCCGTTAATTCCCAGAGCAATAAAGCCGCCGTTAAGAAAAGAAGTCAGATGGGAAATACCCAACAGGGCTTCGGCTGCTGACAAATAGCTAACAGGGCTCCCCGAGCCAGGAGGAATTTTTGTGACAAATTGTTTATTGGAAAAAGTTAGGCGGACCCAGGTCGAATTCAATGAATAACTTTGGCCAGGTGATAAAAAAAAAAATAAAATAAAAGTCAGGATTTTTGTAAATCCAGTTTGACGTGCTCCATTGTAAAGAGAAGTTGCCGTCCAGAACATATTAAAAAGATGTAATTAAAGCAAAATGCACACCTAGAGAGGACATTTTGTTTCTGGCAGGGGGAGATGATGTTTGTCAGGTGTTTTTTAGGGAGGGCAGCCCGCAGGGAGAGGGGCTGGGGGGGACGCAGCAGGGATGCTAGGGCTGTGACACAGGGTGATTTTTGGCGTTGAGTCCCTTGTGTCCCCTCCAGGAGGACCTCCTTGAGCAAAGCAAGAGGAAAATGGGAGGTTTCACGGCAGATGGGTACTTTTCCAGCCGAGAGCAGAGCCAGCTGGGTGGGACTCGGTGTTTTGGGGAAGAAGGAGAAGGAGGAAGAGCTGGGAGGGTGGGAAAGGGGGGACCCGACCCCGTCCCCGCTGCTGGCACCGGGAGCACGAAGCCACCGGAGGCCCCCCCAGGAGCGGAGCGGCGGCAGGGGAGGGCAGGCACCGCCTCGCACCGAGTCCCCAAATAGATCTCATTAACCATCGCAATTAACACGAGCTGGGCCCTCTCTCCTCCTCGCCGCCCCAGCCGGGGACGTGCATCAACACAGCCGTTTATTGCACAGTGGGCACAGCCCGGCTTATCGCCGCAGACAGGAAATTGCTGCGCAGAAACCGCACGTTTCACTTTTAATAAGTTTGGCAATAAAACGTCTCGTCAAACGAGGCCACGACAGAGCGATAATGAAGCCTCGGCGTGGCCCGTAATTGCTCGCTGCTCTCCTGGGGGCGAGCCAGAAACCCAGGAGCGGGCTGGGGGGGCCGCATCCCTCTGCCTCCTGCCCTGGGATGAGGTGGGCCTGCCTCACGTCCCCATCCCGGGCAGCCCGTCCCCGTGCGCGGCCAGCCAGGCTCCTTGTCCCCAGAGGTGTCCCCAGAGCAGCGGCACCCATTGGGATGTGGCCGAGGAGGAGGTCAGCACGGGATGGAGGGGTTGGGGTCCGGGCACGGGGGACAGGAGGTGCCCGAGGAGTGGTGGAGGAGGAGAAGGGCAATGGGTTTGTGCCTTCTGAGCGGGACTTCTCAGCACTGAGGGGTCTAAAAGGCTGGGTGGGAGAGCACCCACCCTCTCCGTGTCCTCCTGGGGCCCTAGGAGGGACGTGGTCTCTCTGCACAAGCCAGCATGGGAAATGCAAAGCACTGGGGGCGTAAAGCAGGGATGAGGAGAGCACTCCCGGGGACCCAGCTGCCCAAAAACCTCCGGAGACTCCCCACCGGCGTCCTCCCTGGTACCAGCTCAGCCCTTTTTCCATCCCCGATCACCCCATCCTCCCCCAGGATACCTGACCCCGAGCTCCTCTTCCCCACCCGCTGTCCCCACGGCCAGGGGGTGATGTGTGTCCCCGGGCGCAGGGACGGGTACGCCCAGCGCTGCGCAGGTGGTTAATGGGGACCGAGCGGCTGGCGGCAGGAAATGAGGCGTTTCGGAGTCACAGCAGGGACCGGCTGGTGCTGGCGGGGGTCCTGGCCGGCCGGGCGGCTTTGTTTGCCTCGGCGAGGGGCTCGGGGACCTTACCTGGAATTACTGATCCACATTCATAAACATGATCGCGCTAATTGGCCACCGCCGCCTCCCGGCGCGGGGACTTGGCGCGGGCTCCTCAGGCTCCTCGCCCTTCCCGAACGTCCCTCGTCTGAGCTCCTCCAGCCTGCGGCACCACGGGAGGGCAGGGGAAGGGCTGGGGACGGGCACGGGGCAGAGGGTGGACACGTCCGTGAGCCTGCAGCCACCGACGGATAGCCTCTGCAGAGCCACACGTTGAAAATAAATCGTAGAGGATCTCTTGGGGGGACGGAGAGCTTTGCATGAAGCGGGCACGGGCAGCAGTGAGCGAGGGGCTGGCTTGGAGCGGGGCCAGTCGCTGCTCCTAAATTATCCACCCGGCAACTTCAGCCCCTCGTTCCCTCCGCGGTCTGCCCGGAGCTGTACAGATTTTGCTGTTATTTCGAACGGCACAAACACCGCGGGAACCTCTCCGGGGCCCTGGCGTTCCTTGAAACCCTCGGCTGTGACCCCAAAGCACGGCTCCCACCGGCCGGGGCTCAGCACCTTCTCCAGCACCTCGCGGGGACAAGCGACACCTCGCTCTGCTCCAGTCTTCTCCCAGGGAGCTCCCACCCGACACTTCCCTCGCACCCGCGCGCAGTTTGCAGGCTCCAACCCTGGTTCCCGCAGTGCCCCGTGTTTGCCCCCATATTTCCCGGTCTTTTCTGCACCTTTTTTCCAGTGCAACCCCCTCGGTGCCGTTTGTTTCTCCCCCCCCCCCCCCCCGCAGAAGCAGCCCCGTTCTGTGCCGTGAGATGTGCCGAGTGCCTGCCGGTGACCCCGAGCTCGGAGCTTAGCGGGACCGGAGGAGCTCGCAGCCCTCACGTGGACCCGTTTAAAGCAATTTCGGCTCCTTTCAAATTCCATCCTCGCACCTGGGATAGAGGAGAAGTGTGGGGTCTGGGAATGAAGCTGCCTGAGCAGAGGTAGGGGCCAGGGGTGGCTTGGCTGGGGACAAGGAGAGGCCGAGCGGACCCCCAGGGGCTGCAGCCGTGTCCCAGGGGAGGTGCCCCCAGCCACCTCCACCGCCCAGCCCCAAGGGTCCGGGTGCTGGAATCCCAGCCGGGAAAACAGCCGGGTCCAGCCGCTGCATTCCCGCTGCTCTGGCACCGGGGAAGGAT
Source organism: Cygnus atratus (assembly GCF_013377495.2). Classification (NCBI taxonomy): domain Eukaryota; kingdom Metazoa; phylum Chordata; class Aves; order Anseriformes; family Anatidae; genus Cygnus; species Cygnus atratus. The sequence continues at coordinate 13,946,415 of NC_066372.1, read as the reverse complement.
TTTGTTCCCAGTCATGCAGGCAACAACGCGGTGGCCAGCTCACACCCATGGGGGAAAAACAGGGTGAAGAGACCCCAAAAACCCCAAAGAACCAGCCTGAAAAGTTGCATCGGTTTCACCAAAAACAGCAAAATTCGAGCAGGAATCTCATTAGGGGGAATTAATTAGCTGAGCAGCCCGGGCGGCAGCAAGAGATGCAGAACGCGGGACAACAGATTGAAGGAAGAGGTTCGCTAGCCAGAAGGAAAACCGTAAAAGAATAAGGAAAAATCGGTTGTAGGGTGACTTAAATCTCCTCCTGACCAGGCAGAGCAAGCTCCTGGGGCACAGCGGTGGAAGGACAGAGGGGGGGACGCGCGTCCTGCGTCCCTGTGTCACGGAGAAGCCAGCGCGGGCCCCACGGGCCGAGGACGGGCGCGGTGCCTGGCCCCCTGTGGAAGACTAGTGATTTTGTTGTTGTTGTATGGCTCATCCCACAACAAGTCACAGTCTGCCCTAGGGCGCACGGCCGCTGCGGCGAGGCGCGAGGGGACACGGCCGGGGCCGTGCCCGACGCTTCTCACTTCTGATCACCTCGGACGTTGCTTCCGTGAGCCTCCGGAGCGAAGCGACGAGGGGACGGTCTGAAACCCCGCGTGTCACTGCCGTGCCCCGGCCGGAGATGGACATCCTATAGCCGGGACATCCTACAGCCGGGACATCCTACAGCCAGGACATCCTACAGCTGGAGCACCTTATATATGGGACGCCCAGTAGCCGAGATGCCCCACACCTGGAGCACCCCATAGCTGGGGTATCCTATAGCTGGGACACCCTGTGGCCAGGAGCACCTCATCCCCAGGCCACCCTATAGCTGGATCACCCTATAGCTGGATCACCCTATAGCTGGATCACCCTATAGCTGGATCACCCTATACCTGGGGCACCCTATACTTGGGGCACCCTATAGCTGGGGCATTCTGTAGCCAGGATGCCTGATAGCCAGGGTGCCCTATAGACAGGGCACCCTATAGCTGGTGTGCCCTATAGCTGGGGCACCCTATACCTGAGGCATCTTATACCTGAGGTGCTCTATAGCCAGGATGCCTGATAGCCGGGGCACCCTATAGCCAGGGTGCCCTATAGCTGGGGCACCCTATAGCCAGGGTGCCCTATAGCCGGGGTGCCCTATAGCCGGGGTGCCCTATACCTGAGGCGCTCTATAGCCAGGATGCCTGATAGCCAGGGTGCCCTATAGCCAGGGTGCCCTGTAGCTGGGGTGCCCTGTAGCCAGGGTGCCCTATAGCCGGGGTGCCCTATAGCCGGGGTGCCCTATACCTGAGGCACCTTATACCTGAGGCACTCTATAGCCAGGATGCCTGATAGCCAGGGTGCCCTATAGCCGGGGTGCCCTATAGCTGGAACGCCCTATAGCTGGAACACCCTATACCTGGCTCACCCTATAGCCAGGAAACCTTATACCTGGGTCACCCTATCACTGGGGTGCCCTTACACCCACGTCCCCCTATATCTGGGCCATCCTATATCTGGGTCGCCCCATACCTGGGGTGCCCTATAGCCGGGCCACCCCACCCCCAGCTCACCCTACACCCAGACCGCTCGCAGCCCCGCCCCGCCGCGCCGGACGTCACCGGCCCCGCCCCGTATGCAAATCACCTCTCACTCTCAGCCAATGGGAGGGCAGCGGGGCGTGGCCAGGCCAGGACTTGCCCGGGCATGTGAGCGAGGCGGCTTCCGGGCCGGACACGTGGGGCGGCGGTGGGTGCGGGGGGGGGGCTGGGATATTTGGGGGGGGGGGGGGTCGGGGGTTTGGGGGGGGAGGGGGCGATGGGGTCGGGGTTTGGGGCCGGGTATCGGGGGGGGGGGGGGGGCAGGGGCATGGGGAGCGAGGCCGGGGGGGGGCCGGGCAATGGGCAGGCAGGGTCCTGGGGGTGGGGGGCACAGTGGGGTCGGCAGTGGGGCGGGGGGCTTCGGGCGGTGATACGGTGACCGCCGCCCCCTGCCCGCACAGCCTGTATGGGACTGGGGGGGGGATATGGGGGGGGGGGGGGGGCTGGGCGCTCACTGACCCCCCTTGTTTCCTCCCCCCCCCCCCCAGGCATGCCTCCGGGTAAGGGGCAGATGACACCGCTGCCGCCCCCCAGAGCCCCCCCACCCGCACCCAAGGGTGCCCAGGGCCCCCCCGGCCCCAGGCCGGCCCCGCAGGGCCCTGTCCCCCCGCAGCCCCGCGGCAAGAAGCGGAGCCGCAGGCACCAGCGCTTCCTGGAGCGCCGGGCGCTGCTGGAGCAGAGGGGGGTGCTGAGACCCCCCCGCCACCAGCCGGGAGGCCAGGACCCCCCGGAGGTGCTCCCCGAGGTGGCCCCCAGGTGCGGGAAGGTGCCCGGGTCCCCGATCCCAAATGGCACCGCCGCGGGGGTGCCCCCGCTGCGGCCCGCCAAGTACGTGGCCATCGACTGCGAGATGGTGGGCACCGGCCCGCGGGGGCGGCAGAGCGAGCTGGCGCGGTGCAGCGTGGTGGGCTACCACGGGGACGTCATCTACGACAAGTACGTGCGGCCGCGGCTGCCCGTCGTCGACTACCGCACGCGCTGGAGCGGCGTCACCAAGGGGCACCTGAGGAACGCCATTCCCTTCAGGGCCGCCCAGGCCGAGGTGAGGGGGTCCCGGGGCTGCCAAAAAGCAGCTGGGGAAGCGCGCCTTGTCGTGGTGTGCTCGCTGAAAGGAGAGAGGGAAGGGGCTGTGCGTTCCCCGCCGGCTGCGGGCTGCTGCGAGGTAGAGCTGCGAGCGTAGGAGCAGGAGCCCCCAGGCTGGTTTGCTGAAGCTTTAAGTAGCGCGCGATATTCCTGCCTTGTGCTGCTGTGGACTTGCACAGCAGAACCAGTCCGTAATTTATGGAGCAGATTCACCACTCCCATTACTGCTCAGTTCTGGGAACCCAAAACACCGGAAGAGAAGGAACCGAATTTAATGCCGAATGGTTTATTTTATGCCTGACCGCTGTTTCTTTTGCTGCTCTGCCTGTTTAACCCCCTCTGACACCTCCAGATCCTGAAGATCTTGAAAGACAAGATCGTGGTAGGACACGCCATCCACAATGACTTCCAGGCCCTGAAGTACTTCCACCCCAAAGACAGGACCCGAGACACCAGCCGGATCCCGCTGCTGAACCAGAAGGCAGGGCTGCCCGTCAGGGCCAGCGCCTCGCTCAAGAGCCTGGCCAAGCACCTGCTCCACAAGAAGATCCAGGTGAGCTCTGGACACCTCGCTGTGGCGTGGGGCTCCCATTTGGGCTCCCGAGTTTGTGCGCTGAGCCTTTTCCCACGTCTGTGTGGGGTCTGGGAGATGGAGATCCCATGTGTCCTCCAGAAAGATGACAGATACATACATCTCCTCGTCCTGCCTGGCGTTGCATCGAGCCTTTTCCATCTCCAAAACCCCAAGACCTGTCCTTAAGAGCAAGCAAACTGGGGGATTTCTGCCCTCCCTTTCTTCTAACCACCTTTTCCCCTTCTCTCAGGTGGGCTGCAGAGGGCACTCGTCGGTGGAGGACGCCCAGACGGCCATGGAGCTCTACAGGCTGGTGGAGGTGCAGTGGGAGACGGAGCTGGCCCGCAGCCAGCCCCCCTGCCCCCCCAGCCCCCCCGCGGACCCCAGTACAGACAGTGACCAGTACCTGGACGACCAGTACTGGCCCACGGACCTGACAGCGGGCAGCTCGTGACAGGGCTGGCATCCCGTCCATGCATTTCGGGACCTGGTGCCTTCGGCTCGTAGGCGTGGAGGCAGCCGCCCACCTCCTTCCCCAGGGGAGATCTTCCCAAAAACGAGATCGGTGGCGCTTGGTGCCTGGGGACCAGCGGGGTCCCGGTGCCAGCCGGGAGGAGCACCCGTGGGTGCGTGGCTGTGGAATGGGGCTCTGGGGGCACCTCTGATGCTCTTTGAGGGGACGCCCTGCGTGGCGGGTGGTGGCACGTCCTGCTGCTGATCGGGGAGGATGGAGGTTAGTGGGTTCTCCAGAGGTTGTCCAGACAGGGGTGTGGGTCACGGCCCTGGGACAGCAGCTGGAAGCTGCTCTGCTGGCACCTGACCATCCAGGGCCGGTGACGGGACCAATTTCGTCCCCGTTTTCTTTGCACAGCAAATCCTGGAAAGAGAGTCCGGGTCTAATCGGTGTCTAAACCCTGTTGGAAACAGCTTAGGATGCACTTTGTCTTATTTGTCATTTGTCTTATTTGTCAAATTCCGAATTAAAAATCATTATTGCAAAAACCTTCTGTGTGTGCTGGCGTGATGAAGTGCTGTGCTCTGTGCTTAGAACCCACCTGCAACCAGAAGAGGCATCTTGGGCGGCCTGCTTGGGGCTGGAATAAGTAATTCTTGGGGCAAGGTGGTTTTGGGGAGCTACGGGATGCTCCCCTCTGCCCCAAGCCCCCTGCAGGAGGGGCAGGAGGAGCAGCGGATGGGCTCAGCCGGGCGTGAGTCCAGGACCAATCCTGTCCTGGGGCACCAGGATGCCTTGCTCGTGCTTTTTTCATGTTTCTTTCGAGTCCCTTGTCATGGAAAGGGTGTGGGTGTCCTGGAGCAGCGGTGCTGGCAGCAGGGAAGCTGCACCCCTTGGGGCAGGATGGGCGCTGCTGGGGGCAAGGAGGCGGCTGAGGGAAAGCCCAGGGCAAGGGAAGGCGTCCCGGCCGTCACCCTCTGCGTAGGGACGTCCCTGTGCTAGGAAGGAAGCTGCTGATGAGGGGCTGCCTGCTTTAGAGGCGAGGGCCTGATCCCAGGCAGCGTTTTTCAGAATGAAACGTGGCCGTGCTGGGGGGGGGGGAGCTGGCTCAGCCCCACTTCCCTGCGGCTCCGTGCGTGAGTCACCTGCGGTCGGGGCGCTTTTAAGAACGATTCAGAGGAAAATGGGAAAAAAACCAAAACTATTCCTATTGTGGCTCTGAAGGCTCATCCCGGCCTGGGGAAGTGCTGTGCCTACAGGAAAAGCTGTGTGCGGCTGGGGGCTGTGCTATTTGAGCGCAAAAAGATGAATTTTGTAGGAAGGGTGCAGGGTTCCCATGGGCACCCCAGCCCTCGGTGTGAGAAGGGAGGCTGCGGGATGGCACCGCGGGGTTTCCAGGAGCCTTGCCATGCAAAAAGCAGGAGCGGGGGCCAGCGTTAAAGCAAAGCCCATGGAGCACAGCATGGAAGCAGGCAAGGAGCCGGTGACGGTGATGCAGCGCACCTGACGCACGCATCGCTGCAATAACACCAGGCGTCCTGCGCTCCCCTTAACTCCTCCCTGCCTGGCGGAGGAAGCCTGGGGATGGCTCAGAAATGCTCCGGCATAGCCAACAGGTCAAAAATCTGCCGTCCCGGCGGCACTGCTTCAACAGCTGTGCTGCTCCAGCCAAAGAAATAAGCGTGCAGCACCCAAGTGCGTGCAGGGGGACAGCTGGCGCAGGTCTTCGTCCCTCCTCGCTGCCATTCCCACCTCTTCCAGGCTGACAGGAGGGAAGCTCGGGAGCCCGGCCGGCTCCAGGCTCGTTTCTCAGCTTGTTTTCCTCTCGCTGCCCCAGGCTGGTGACCCAGGCACCGACTTCCCCCGAAGTGCTGGCCGTTACACGGTGCGGGTGCGTGGGGATGGGGACAGAGAGCTGCGACAAGAGGTGGAGGGCCGGGAGGTTTATCAGCCTGTGACTCATCCTGCGAGGCAGCCAGGCACAGGCGAGAGGAAGGAGTAATTAAGGAGAAAAAAAAAAACTCACAATCAGAAGAACATCTCTAAAGTCTCGACCATCAAAACGCCGTAGTGAGGACGGCTTTTGGAAGCGTGCCTGGGCTGGGCTGTGGTGCGCGGGGTCGGCTCTGCAGAGAGGGACAGAAAGCTGTAAGCTCTCACCCCTGCGATCCAGAGACGCTGCTTCCCATTGCCGAGCTCTCCCAGCCCAGCTCCCTGCCTGTCCCCGTCACCACCACGCTGATTTAATGCCCTGCTGAGCCACCGTCCTGGTTCCAGGGCACACCTGAGGGCGGCAATGCAGCCAGAGTGATGCTGCCCACGCACGAGCTTTGCTTCTGGCCCATAATCTCTGGCTTTTGGAGAAGGGGAGGAACAAACTGGGGGGGCAGCACGGATTTACATCGGCTTTGCAGGGCTGAAAAACCCCACGCTGTGCTGTGAAGCCCACGAGCCCCCCGGGGAACGGCTGAGAGAGCCACAGAGGAGCATCCCTCCAAGTCCAGCACGGGCATCCCTCTAGGAACACAAACCGGGGGTGGATGATGGGGAGGTGGCAGCACCCCCAGCCTCCTGGTGTCGGGGAGTGCCAGCCAGCTTGGCCGGGAATCACACAAACAGCAATTTTCACCCCTTTTTCCACCCAGTGAACCGATCAAGACCTAATCAGGATTTTCACAGATGTTTGTGAATATTCACCTAAATGTCAGGGAGCTGCTGCTGCGAAGAGCCCGTGTCTGCCCCGCTTTGTCCCCGGAGCTGCCCAGTGGTGCTGAGCATCTTCGGGCGGGCAGAGGAGGGCAGGAGCAAAGCCTGGGCCAGCTCGTCATCCACGCTAAATTTCGTGACAATTCGAGAACCTGCAGAAAACTCGCCAGCTGTCTCGACGACCCTGAATAATGATTAACACGAGCCCACGGATCCGGCAATGGGAACTCGGGGCTTTTTTATCAGAGGAAAAACATTGTCAAATGAGTTGTGTTTTTTTTTTTTTTTTTCCCAGGCAGCTGCAGGAGCAGGTAACTGATAAGCTCGTCATTGGAGTGGGGCTGAGCCAATGGGAGCTGATGGCGACAGCTTTTACTTCTGTCTAGCAACAGCTTCTCCTCCAGCAGCAGAGACAATTCGAACCGCGACCCGCTCGCCTCGCTGCTATCGAGCCCCCCCCCTCCTGCCACCCTACAAAACGGACCTACTAAGCGGAGCTCGGTGTGGGGGACCCTCAGAAATCGAGTCCTGGATTGTCCTGTTCCCTGCACAATTTGGTGCTCCTATCCTGCAGGGTGAGGGCTTTGCAGCCGTGGAGACGTGCACGTCCCCACCGCGGTTTGCATGGGCTCTGCACCACGTTGGCTGCACGGCCAGAGGTGATGGGGGCTTATTCGGGGTGGGTGTGGGATGCCCATAGGATGCTTGCCGTATTTAGGACCCCAACAGCAGCTTTGGCCAGGAGACCTGGCTCCAGGGTTGTGTCTCCCACCCCGTGCAGCGAGCATTTGGTCCAAATGTGGCCCCATCCCCTGTGTCTGTGCACGGAGCGATGCTGGGACCAACAGCCCAGGGCATGTCCCTGCCCAGGAACAGCCCGTGGTGGTGCTGCTTCACCGTGGGGACACAGAGGGACACAGATTTCCCCCGTTTACAGCCACTTGTTGAAAACCAAGCCAGTCCACAGCAAACATGGGAAATCAGCTCCGTTACACCCCTACCCCCAGCATCGCCCCTCTCCTATCCACCCGCAGTGGGAATTAGAGGGCAGAAACCTCTCCGCCCGCTCCAAATTAAAATCTGTCGCCCTAATAACCTGCCCGGGCGGAAGAAGCAACGAGGTGCGACCTGGAGATGAACAGGCACATCTGCCAGCTCGAGCTGCAGGAGGGGTGTGCGTGCGGGCGTGCGGGCGTGCGAGCTGCCGGCGCAGCCCCGCGGATTGGCTGCGAAACCCCTTGCAGCAGATGCGAGGGACCGGGGTGGCCTAGCAACAGCCGTTCCCCGATGGAAAACAAGCCACTTCAGCACGGCGGCTGGCTGCCGAGGAAAGGAGATGGCACATCTCCCCCTGCCCCATTGCTCGGGGGCTCCGGTGCCCGCCACCGGAATGCTGCGCCCGGAGGCTGCTCGCCCCGTTCCCGTGCACCAGGGGTGTGGGGTGCGTGGGGTGGGCTCGCTGTGGGTGCTAAGGGTGTGCCCGGGGGAGAAACCTTCCTTGCACAGCCACAGCTCCACCTGCCAGGTGCGGGGTCACCCCAGCTCTGCGACGGGGACCCCAGTAAGGTGTGGGATGGCAAAATGTGCAATTCCCAGTAAGCAACAGGGGTCAGAGTGATTCCTCCGTCCCCAGGAGCTGCGTCATCTTGGGGAGCCTTAAGCTCCGCGCCAAACTTTTGGGGTTCCAGCCTGCTTTTCCCCATCCCGGCTCACCCCTGGTGTGCAGATGGGCAGGTGTTAGAGCACCTGTGGGTTTTTTTTGTTTGTTTGTTTAATTCGCTAAGCCAAAAGGGAGGTTTCAGAGCCGCCCAGAGGCCAGGAGCATCCTTGGGAGAAGCACGGAGAGCACTGGGACCACCGCTCCTGCACGCCTGGGACCCCCTCACAAAGCAAGCCTTGAGTTAGCCACCATATTTTTGGATTTATTTTTTTTTCCCCAAACTGGGAAACAGCAAAATACCGACATCTTTCCAGTGCCACCTGGCACAGGGCAGAGCAGCGAGCGTTGGTGTCGGGAGGGCAGCGTGACCCCGCTTCCGAACGGAGCAGCCCCAGCTCCCCGCAGCGATGGTGAAGGCGCCTCTCGGGCATCGCCACACAGAAACCTGGAAAACAGCAAAACCGTGACCCTGTGCTCCCCCGGGCTGACCCCCAGGGACCCCCCCGGTTCCCCCTCCGCCCCTGCCCGCGGCGGTGCCTGCAGGCCGGGCCGTTCGCTAGATGGTGCCCTCGGGCTGCCGATCTCCCATTTGGTCCCTCGCAGGTCCGGGGATGGGGCAGCCTCTCCTTGCTTAACCCCTCACCTCAGCCCCCAGACTTCTGTCAAAACCCCAAGCGATGCACGGCCCTTCCCTTGACCCACAGCTGCGGCCATTAATTTGGTGGGAGAGCCCAGAAGGGGAGTGTGAATGCCCTGAGCTTTGCCCCCATTAAATTTTAGGGACCATTGCGTTGAAACGGTGGCACTAAAAGCCAAGCCAGCGTTGCATTGACCATTCAGCCCCCATGGCAGCACAACAAGGGACCGCTGTCACGGGGAGCAGCACTGAAACCTCAGCACAAACACCCTGATTAATAAAATAGCGATAATGTACAGCCAGCACCAAACCCCCTGTACAGCCATGGTTCCGCAGGACCAGGGCAGGAGGAGGATGAGCTAAGGCACATTAGCCCTAATAGGATGTTTATTCACTTTTACACGTAAAACAGCTGGCATAAAGCAGGGTTGTGCACCCCTGTTAGGGAGTAGCAGGAGGAGGCAAGGGGACAGCGTGGCAGGGCATGGGCAGGGGACCCAGGACAGGAATAGCAGGGGCTGCAGGTCAGCGCTGGGCTCTGTTTGCAGTGCTGGGAGGTCACTGTTTGCTTTTGGCCTTCACCTGGCCCGGCCAAGACTCCTTCCCTTTTACTAGAAACCGCTCCCGCCTTCATAAAATGGGAATCCCAGCTGTGAGTGGCATCTGCTGGGGCCAAGTCACACACAGGCACCCTGCGGTGGCACCGTGGGACATGCCCACATCACCCCTAACCCTCTGGTCTCATAAAATAGCAGAAGGATGGAAAAGATCAAAGCCAGAGCTGCACAGAGCAGTGCTTGTTGTCATTTTAAGATGGCATTAATACGCAGCTCTGGTCAAAAAAAAAGTTGCTCCAAAAATGGTTTCTTGTTGCCCTTTCAGCAGCAATTTTGTCCCAAACATCCTGGGGGATGAGACTTGAGGAGCTATGGCAGCTGAGGGAGGTGCATGCCTTTTGGCCTCTGGCATGGCTGGCTAAAAAGTGTAAGAAGGTGTGAAATGGGTCGAAATGGCACTCACAGGCCTCCAGAATAAAAGCAGAGTCTGTGCTCTTGCACTGGAAAAAAACACTAGCAAGGCTCACTGGTCAGTTTGGGGGGAGTTGGGGAGGAAGGGTCTGGGGGGACCTGTAATCTCTGTAATCCACCTTCGTGGATTACACAATCACACTCAGCACACACAATTACACTCAGCACATCCCCTTACAGCGCTTTACAATCATTTGTGTTTGTAGCACATGCTACGTTTGACATATGTGTATTCCACATCTAATTGTAGCTCAAGAGTAAACTCAGAGCAGCAACACCAACCTCTACCCATCTGCTCAAACAGGTGAATTTTTACTAATGGGCTACGAAACATTCAAACGCCTGGTTTTGATGCATTTCAACAGATTTCCCAAGCGCACGAGGTATTTAACAAAGCATGATTCGGGAATGCATAAACTGGTGGAGGAACACGGACACAAGGGTCAGTGGGGATTAATGAAGCCTCCAGAGAGCGGTCCTCTCCTCTGACCCCGAGCTCCCCTGGAGCCTGCTCCCTTCCTCCCAAGGTGACAGTGCTGAGCTGGGGGGCACAGCCTGGCCCGGTGGAGGCCGAGCAGCTGGAGGGGACGGGACAGCAGCATGGAGAGATGGAGAAGCTGATGGGAGAGAGGAGGGAGATTTTTTTCCTTGGACTTGCCTCCAAACGCATCCCCCATCTCAGGCCATCACCCCATAGAAGGGACCTTCAAGGAAACAATCAGGGACCAGACCCACCCCCTGGACTGCCCATACCCCAAGACAGAGACCCCATGGGCACACACACTGGGATTCCCACCCGGGCCCCATGTTTGAGCTGTGCCCCATCCCGGGCCATTTCAGCAAGCACCAGATGAAAACCCCTTTCGGGGAAGCACACGGGGCGCTTGTTCCCAGGGCCAAACCCCTCGCCCCAAGCTCCTGCGTGGGACACCGGGCAGCCTGCTGGGGACAGATGGACAGACGGGCTGAGCCTGAGTCCAGCCATGGGAGGAGCAGGAGGGGGGCAAGCACAGCCCCGCCGCCACCAGCCCCACTCTGTGGAAGACTCCCCTCTCTCATGCTGCCTTTTTAGCTCCAGTTTTTTTTTTTTTTTTTAAATATAATCATATATATAAAGTTTGGAAGAGAGCGTCCTGCTTTTCTTCATCTCCTGCCAACTCCCCCAGCATTTTGATGCCTCCCTCTGCACCTCACCCCACTCCAGACCCCAACGCGGGGGCTGACACTGCCAGGCTCTGGTGTAAAGTAACCGCAGCCTGTCCTGCGCTGCACGTGCTGGTTAGGGAAGCAAACCAGTCCTGCTCCAGCTCTGCCAGGCATTTGATGCTCACACGGCCCTGTTGCTGCTCCCCGACTCAGTTTTCCCACCGGCAGCGTCGCAGTGGGTAGAAGGGAGGTTTGCAAACCAATGTGAGATCCTCAGTGATGGGAGCCATACCTCCCTCCTTCCGATGGGGGAAGCAACCCAGTAGAGAGAAGTGAGACACGCACAGGGATGTTAGGTTGGCTCTCAGATACTGCTTTGAAAAAGCAAGCTGAGAACACAGCTAGAAAGTGCTGAAACGGGCAGGGGGAGGATCGGCCTCTTGGAGGGAGCAGGATTTAGGCCAGAAAACAGAACCACGAGGCAGAAAGTCTCCCAACCAGGAGGAAACGTTTATCTGTGCTCTCAGGGAAAGCTTCTCATGCTGTTGCTCTGGTATGATAAACACAAAATCAAGGAAAGAGCTCTTCAGGTGTGCCCCAGGCTCTGAAGCAGCTGGGCTGTGCCTACAGAGCTCATCCCATTGCTCTGGGTGGGATGTTATGGCCCTACAAAAAGGCCCTAATTTCCCTGGGGAGAGTGGTGAGAAAGGCAAAGCTTGGGTCTCCTGACCCCAGGCTAGGAAGAAGCCACCAGGCAGGACTGACACAGTCAAGAAGGCCCAGCACCCCCATCGGGCTGTGCCTCGAGCTCCACCGCTGGGCTGCTTTCTGACATGCTTGGTCCCCACAAGGAGAGCAAGGACAAGTCTTGGGCTGAGCCCCAGGCAAAAGCTGAGCAGATGAAGGCCTGTTTGGGGACTGGCCCTGCCCATTTAGGAATCATTTTGGCCAAGTCGCAGAGCACTGCTGCTTCCCCCGGACTAGGTTCCCAATTAACCTCTCTGCTCAAACACCGTTGGAGGGCAGAAGATGCCCTGCACCGCTCAGATCCTCACCTTGGCCTGAGTTATCCCTAGAGTATGGTGTAGTTAAGGTTAGCAGTAGATCCAGGCTTAACCTGGTTTAAAACCATGGCTTATTACAGGGGAAATTAACCCATTTCTACTGGCCACATGGTGGTTTGCAGAGAAGAGATCAATAAATGAGAATCAGCCTCAAGAGAAACAGAAGAGCAGCGCTGATTATAGCCAGAAATCAACTGAAAGGGCAGACTTGTAACAGGAAACATGCTCACAGCTGACTAGCAGCAAGAAAAGCCTTGGCTTTTAAAGGGAATGGGAACAGCAGGCATCTTTCTTTCATAATTAGAGCTATTGGAATTAGGTGACCCTTAAGGTCCCTTCCAACCCAACGTGACCCACACCACCACAAAGGCAGACTGCAAAGCACACAGCTCTCAGGCATTAAGGAAAAAGAAGCCCCTTCAGATCATACCAGGACATCCCAAAAAGAAACATGGGATGGAATGCCCAAGGGGCAGGAGACTACCCAGTGAACAGGAGCAATAAGGGCCCCCAGGACCATTTTTTTTTTCCTCAGCAGGGGAGCAGAGAGCATCCCACCACCATGCTGTGCCCTCCGGTCTGGAACAGCTCCTGCACACCATGTCAGCACAGCTGTGGGTCTCTGCTCTGCTGCTGGCAGTATTACATGCTCTTGCGCAGCCTCTGGGCTGCACTGAAAGCATTGCATTACCTCCACTTTGCCACAGCCACCTTTGAGGTCTCTGCACCCACCAGGAGCTGAGACCCATCCACCTTCCCCTTCTGATGTGCACCTCCAGCGAGCAAGGCACCAAGGAAAGGGGATTCAAAGGCTGCCTCGCTAAATAGGGAGTCACTTAAGCAAGAAAGGAAGGCAGGGAGAGCCCCGCTCGACAGCTTTGAGATGTCAGATCTGAGGGACTGAGCCACACCTGTAGGAGCTCAGCAGCAGCTCTGAGAGCACCCTTAGCCCTGAGAGGATGAATAGGAGCTGCCCCCCTTCCTCTGACACCTACACCCCTTTTGAAGTCTGAGCTCATATCCTAAAAAGCTAACTGTTTTAAAGAGAAGCAGAGAGAGAAGGAAGCATCTTATAGCAAAGAGTAGGTGAGCATGCACATCCTATTGCTGTTCATTAAAAATAGCTTGTAATCTCATTTTTTTCCAGCTCAGAGAAAGTGCTGTGTATAAGTAGATAAGAGGCTTACATACCCAGGAGGCTCAATTAATGTTCTTAGTTCACATGGCCCCAGGTAGAAGGCATTGCTGGCCCTGAGCTGCTGCTACCAACTGTTTCAGGAATAGCTTTCTTTTAAGTCCTTATAATCAGAGGCTTTTTAAAAAAATGTATTTCTAGTACTCCTCACCTCTGTAACGCTTCAGTATGATCTTCCCTGGCTTTACAGGTACTACCAGCTGCATGCCAGCAGCATGGCGAATACTATTTCTCTTCCCTTCCCCCTCTACCCAAACTCCAAACAAAAAGGAGAAATGCTTCTGAGCCCAACCCTATATAGGGGAGCTGGATGGGCTCAGCTGTGCTGCGTGAGTGGCTGCTCTGCCCACCTGCACCCTGTCCTGCATACAGCAGGGGCTGCTGAAAACGGATTTGTTGTAGGGGCTTTGGTCCCTCTTGGCATCACTGGTGATGATATATGAAGGTGATTTTCTCATACAAATGATTTTTCTTTTCTTCTTTCTGCCCCCTTTCAACGCTCCACACCTTGTAGCTGATCTCACTCGCAGGTGGGGAGGATCTGGCCCAGGAGTGTGCAGGTGCTGGGATAGACAAAGCATTTCACCTTGGGTGTGATGTGTGCTGTCCCTGTGTGCCTGGGCACGTCATGCTCCTGGATCCCTCCTGTGTGCCTGAACAAGCTAATCTCATTTCTCAATCCAGCGCCCATCCCTTCCCCTCCTGCCCTGCTCCTCTGCCTTCCTCGAGGACCACACGGTGTCTACAAAGATGATGTGGGCCCAGCTCTGCTGGCTATCATGGTGGGGAGACTTCAACAGCAACTGCACTACACAGGCTAGGGAAGCTGAAGTGCTCCCTGCTCCTGAAAGGGCCATTTAATTCACTTTCAGCCTCTACCCCTCCCCTGGACCTCCCTGGCATGCAGGACACAGGGACTTTTATTACACCGCTGCAAGCCTTGAGGGGGACTGATCATTTTTGTGCCTGTTCCACCCCTCACAGAGAGCTGTCTGCTCTGCTGGGCCACCAAGCTTACGTGCCTCTGGCCACGCACACGCTGCCGTGGCACCAGGACAGCCAGCGGCCTGCTTTGGCCCCAAAAAGCCAGGCGTAAAGCCCTGCAGTGGGGAGGGCTCTGAGAAAGGCTGTGTTATCGAGGGAAGGGCTGGATTTTGGTTTCTTGTTCCTTTTGGTGGTTTTAGAGGGACTTTGCAAAGGCCCTGAGGTGCTGGCAGGGTGACAGGACAGTGTGCAGGAGGCTGTAGACAGGACGGGGGCGGCCTGGCCTTGGCCTTCCCTCCACGCCTGGCTCCCGGCCTGCTTCTCGCCAGCCCTCTGCGCTGAGTGCCGCTTGCAGGGCACAGCTGCTCGATGAAATAGCTGAAATTCCAGAGATGTCTGAAATTCATCCGACCTCCTCGTGCTGGGGATGCTGAAATCCACTTCGCTGTGGGTTCACCCTGCTCCCTACTAGCCGTGAGCTTTCCCCTGCATCACGGGGCCAGCGATGCAGCCTGGCTGGGCTGTTTTTGTTCCTAGAGGGAGAACAGAGTGGTGGGAACGTGAGGCTTGGGAGAGCAGTGGTGGGAGCCAGTTTGCTGTCTCTGCTGAGTTATGTGGGGTTCTCCCCAGGGCAGCACCCCAGAGGCAGCAGAAGCACAAGTGGCCCAGCTTTGGCCCCCAAAACAAGGCAGCAGAAGCACAAGTGGCCCAGTTTGGCCCTCAAAACAAGGCAGCAGAAGAACAAGTGGCCTAGTTTGGCCCTCAAAGCAAAGCAGAGGTCACAGCTCAGCACTGGGTGCTTTGCCAGCTGCAGATGCCTGAACTTGGAGGGGCTGGATACCCTCTGGGGCAGACAGCTGCGAAACTTGCTAGCTGTTGGATGCTTCATTGAAACTTCCCTGGGTGGGAAAACATGACCCAGAAAAGCAAAAGCCTTCTCACAAGGGAAAGGTGCATTCACCTGCCTGTGGCCCAGCAAGGCTTCCCTCTATTTGCTACCCTTTATGGGGGGGGGTTGGATTAATCCTGTGCCCAAGGAGAGTTTCCCTGTGCCTGACTTCTAGATATTGCTTTGTGTCCAGTGCCCCTGCAGCTCTCTCACAGGGATAGAAGCAGACAAGTGGGACAGCAACTCTGCACTGCTGTAATCCCAGCTTCTGCCATGTAGGAGGGCATCTGTGGATATTTGCTGCTGTCACCATCTTCCAGACCTTTGCCACGAGCCAAGATTGTGTCCCTGCAGAAGCCATGGCAAAACCCCAGCTGAGCTAACAAGCCTCCATTTCTTATTATGAAATCTTGCTGAAGGTACAGTAATAAAAACAGTATTTCTGAAAGAATCAGAAGCCAAACAAGGATACTATTTTCTCCTAAAGATGTGCCAATAATGAGAAAATCCTCAGTCAATAAACAGCGAAGAGAAATGCTAAGCTGCTAGAAATCAGGTGGGGCTGTCTACAATTAGCCAGACCGTTACCACGCAAACGCAACATCTGGATTTTCTTTTGTTGCTCTGATGCTGCTTTTCCAACAGACAAATGCCCAGCATTTCGCCTTTCTCCAAGGCAGCCCCACCTTTGTCAGCACCAATTCCCTACTGTAAGCGGTGAGGTGCCAGCCTGCACTGCCCAGCTCTGGAGATGTACTTTTTTACCCCGAGGAAGGTGAATTTGAGCAATAGGCTTTTAAATTAACAAGCAATCTCTGAACCTGAATGGGATGTATGCGTGTGCTGCTGCAAACCACCGCCTTGCCAAAATATTGCAGCTGGCAAGAGAGGGGCTGGCTGTGTGCTGCTTTAGGTCAAGCAGCAAAACCCACCTTTCTCTGTGCCATGGGCTTACACAAAGGGTTTGCAATGGGGGATACAAAAGGGATGGTTTCTATCCACTGCTCAACAAGCTCCTGGGGGAAGATTCAGTCGATAAATAAGGGCAGAACTTTAGAGCTGAGCCTGGATCATTGGGTGAGGTGAGTTGGTGGATATCTTCTCTTCCTTCAGTAGGAATAGGGAGAAACCTGTCAGCCAAGAGGTTACCAAAGGCTTCTGCCTTTTTTCCCTTGTCCACCGCTTGAAAAGAAAACAGAGCCTTCTGCAGAGAGTGTGTTTGTTTAGAGTTGCCTGAACTTCTTCTCTCCCTAGGCGTCGGACTGTAGGACGTCTGTGGAGTCAGAGCTGCACTGCTTGCTCTAATGGGACACGGGTCAGGTTTCTCTCTGAATCTCTCACTCCAAACACCCTCTCCAATATTTGCTTAAAAATCACTCTTTCCATGTCCATTCTGCCAGTAATTTCTCTTACTGGAATCTCTTCTAGTTCAAGTGCTGTCAAAAGAAGAAAAATTGCCCAAATAATCCTATTCCCTGGTGCTATCACACGCTGGCTGCTCCGTCCAGGCTGTGCCCGCGCAGGGCTGAGGCAGAGCTGCCAATAATAATCACCACGATGGTGCTGCGAGAAGCCCTAAAAGGCACGGTGGTTATGGGCAGGAAAACCTGCCACTAGCAACCGGGTCCAGTTTATGCAAACACGACCTGACTCACAAAAGCCGTAGTCAGATGAGGAGAGAGAGCTCCTTCTCTCATCCCCGGGCTCTTTCCGCTCTCGCTGGGCAGGCTGAGGCCCGGGATGAGCCGTAGCCCATACCAAAACCTGCACCATGAGCCCCTCTTTCCTTCCCTGAGGCCGACCCAAGCTTGGGCAAGGGATAGCACATGGGGCTGAAACCCAAGTGATGCCGACTGCTGCTAGAAGCATGGGAGGAGAGCCCCGAAGAATTGCCCTTATGGTAGCGTGCTTGTTTTCCAAGCCTCAGTACGAACGGAGAGGCTACTTCTGTCCCCAAATCTAGGTCACTGTGTTGGGGCTGGGGAAAGCAGCAGGGTCTGTGGCTGTCCCTTGGCACAGTCCCTCAAGCCCACACCTCCTGCTGCCTGTAGCAGCTCTCCAGGCACTTGGTGCCTTCAGAAACCAGCTCTGTCTTGCCATGCTTATATAGACAGAAAACCCAGACATTGCTGGAGAGCAGGAACCCGAGCTTCCTTTAACTCCACAGTACAAGCCGATGTTCTCCTGAGCAGCACCCCTGTCTGGAGACAGTGAAGTGTCTTGGGACAACCGTGGCTGACCAAAGGCTGCCACAGGGCTGTGCCGATGAAGAGCAGAGGCAGGGAAAGCTCAACACCTCGAGGAGAGGAATAGTTTGGGGCACTGGTTAGCACATCAGCTGAAGTCCACCTGGTTGGAAGCACCCTGAGCTACAGATTGCCACGTTCACAGAGCTAGCAATTGGTGAGGGCATAGCCTCATGCACCAGGTCACAAGCTTGTCCATCCCTTGGCCAATTTCAATGAGCTGGAAGGTTTCTCAGCAATTACACAAGACGCATATGAAACCTTCATAAATCCTTACGGGGGTGGGATATCTAGACCAGTGTTTGGAAGACAAACATTTCAGAGCCAGTAACTGAGCAGGAGAGGAGCTGAGGTTTGATATCCTAAAGCAGGAATCTCTGCTTTATGTCCTGCTGCATCGCTGCCCATCTTCAATGCAACCAGAAGGGGAGGCGAGGTGCCGACCTCCGTGTGCGTGCTGCCGTCAGCAGCTGGCTGCTGATGGTTCATTGAAATGAATCTCCTCATTTCAGTGCCCATGCTCTGCGCTGTGTCTGCCCCTGCCGTTCATTAGAGCCACTGACAGCAACCCCAGCCTGCTTTGCCTTCTGGATCAGCTCCTCAGAAACTCTGAAAAAGAGACCCTGGAATTCCCCGATGCATATCCAGCAATAAAGCATTTCACGAGGGCTACAAAGCCCTGGCCCTGCCTGAGAGGTGCAGTAGTGCCCACAGGAGGATTTGACTCGATCTTCCCCCTGCTCCTCCTTAGCTTTCCATGGCCCTGGAGGCGCAGAGCAGTGACTTTCCTGAAGCCGACATCACATCCTCCGAGCTGTGGGTACAGAGACCTCACAGCTACTTATCTCCAGCCCAGGCCCTCCACCGCTTGTTGGCTGGCCTAATTTAGGGACTGTGCCTGTGGCCTAGGACACCCCCATGCCCCCTCCCTCCTGCCCCTGCCGTGCCCTGGAGTGAAGGCACCTCCAGCCACCTCCCAGGCTGGTGCTGCTGGCATTATGCTAATGGAAAGTTTTCCTCCACGAGGCTATTTATTTATTTATTTATTTATTTATTTATTTTCCTCTGGCCGGTCACGACTAAAATCCAGTCCTCAACTTAGCAAGGACAGAGCAAAGGTCTCTCTATATGGGTTGTGGGTTCTGGCTGGCAAATCCTAACAACATATATGGTTGTTGACTTTTCAGGTTTACAAATGTACAAGTCACACATTTTGTAGACCAGCTGGTGGGAGGTATTTTCTTTAAGCTCTTTGAAAGCCCCAGTGAAGAACAGTGAACATTTCTTATCCCCAGGCTACGTACTTATTTTATCCTTAAATGTTCTTGGTAACTATTCACAGATTAAGTCTCTAATTTTCTTTTGGAGTAAAGGCCAAGATAGATTGTAGATAGCAAGGGCTATCAGCAGAGGGGAGAGCACAGCTGAGATCCTTTTTGATCACTACAGGGTGATGCAGAGAATTTAACCAGCCACGTGTCGCAAGGCCAAAATCACACTTTGATGAATTATGTGAAGATTTATATATAAATATTCTACGTGTATAAAAATAAGTGTACAAACAGACAGAGAAAACGAATTTAGCTAATGGCTGTGCCTGGCACTTGCACTGCCTCCATCACGCAGGGAGCCCAGCGTGGTTTATCAGGCCGTGTGACAGCGCTTGCCTCTCGCCGTTGAAAAATAGGGGGGTTGTTTTAATGTCTCATAGCAACGCCTTGAAGGAGAAAGTGCAGTGTCCGAGTGGAGCTGCTGGCTAATTCGGGGAGGCAGGTTTGTTGGAGGCTAGCTGGCGCAGCCTGGTTGATGTGCTCCTTGCATTAGGTGCCGGGGGATGCCTTGGGGACCACAGACTGCCAGTTTCTGTCTCCCCTGTCAGCCCAAAGGCAGCCTTTCAGGTGAGGCTGGCCTCTCCAGAAGAGCTGCCTCGTGCTGACAGCTTCTTACTGGACTTGCAGGGATATCTGCAGCTTCTGCACCACCATGCCGGTGGGTGCTTCTGGGGCCAGCCTGCATGCTGGCGCGGTGAGCAGCCCCGTGCCCAGACAGGCAGGAAGCAGCACGGCTTCCAGCAAGTACAGGTGACCTCTACACTCTGTAGGAGATCAGGACACTTCTTGCCTTCGGGACAAACCTCCCACAAATCAGCTTCATCCAAGTCCTAACAGCTTGAAGGAATTCATCCCAATTATCTACGGTGCGGTGGCACCCAGGGAACCCAGTCCTGCCCAGTACCCCGTCATGCTAGGTTCTTAAACAACCACCACAGGCAGATTTTGTTCCAAATCGTGCCATTCCTGACAAAGCGTGTTGCTTTACGGAGTCTTGGTGCCTGGAGGTCCAGTCTAAGCCTGGATCCAGTGCTGGATCTCCCATGGCCCAGCAGCAGGTCTTCTAGCAAACGAGTTGATGAGAGGCAGCATCCAGCAGAGCTGTACCAGCCGGTGCAGGAGGGAAGCAGGGGATGGAGCAAGCACCACCAAGGTTTCTCTACCCTCAGGGGATACTGCTGCATCCTGCGAGCACCCTTTCAGCAGCTGGTGAACCGCATGGTGCTAACAGAACGAGAAGATGGCACTGCTTCTGGCTTTATCCTCCTTCGTTGCCCTCTTCTCTGTTCTAACAGTTGTTCTTTTTTTCTTGGTTCCCCTTTTCCCCCCCTCCCTGTCTCTTCTCCCTGTGCCTGCTCCAAGCCATCTCTTCTTAATTGCCTGCATGTATTTTTTTTTAAATGAAAGGGCTATACAAACAGAACCCTGCGAGTGCCAGGCTAAATTCCTAAAACAAGCTTTCTCTTCCGGGAGGAGACCCGAACACATTCACTCATTGATTGGGCCGCTAGCTGATACTCAGCTCACCCCCCTCCTCCTGTATTCCAGATAGGTTTTATTTTTTATTAAACGTCTCTAAAAAGACCAACAGATTGCCTGTGAATGACCACACAGTAGAATCCTACAAAGCTCCCATTCATGGCCAAAAAACTTGTACAATCCCAGTGGTGCAACAGAAAGACAGCTCTTTATAAACCAACCTGAGTTAAAAGGTCAATGGCCATAAACTCCCCCTCCCTGCTTTCCTGCAGGGTTTGGGTTTTTAATAGTAATCAGTACTCTTTACTATCATAAGGAATAGGTCTTTTTAGGTGGGGGGAAGGGTTATTTTTTTTTGCTTGAGGACTGCAGGGAAAAGGCTGTATTATGCTGGGAGATGTGCTGCAGGACCTTCTGAAGGGTGCACTGCAATTCCCTATATATATTCCCTATACATATTCCCAGGCTCTTGGCTGGATGGATTAATCCTGGTTTGCTTTGGTTTATGCTGCTGGCCTTGGAAAGCAGGAGGGTGCTTGGCTTGAGCATGGTCTGAAGCTCAAAGAACCTCCAAGCAAAGATGACCAAGGACGTGGTCTCTGAGAGAAGGCAGGCAATGGAGTTGGTCTCCTCAAGGATCTTTCATTTGTGATAACAAGAGGCCATAGAAGAACATCTGGAAATGGAGAAACAAGAAGGAATCAGGTCATCATGGACAAAACAGCCAAGTGCTCTGCGCCCGTGTGGCCAGCTAATGTCTGTCCTTGCTGATAGAGAAAACGAGGTGTGTTGTAGAGATGCAGGTGGACAGAACACCAGCACTGCCTCCTCCGAGCAGGTTCCTCTGCCAGAAGGCTCTGAAGAAGAGCCTACAGACTTTGTCAGCCGTGTGGTGGGTTCCCAGTGAGGAAGGCATACGAGCAGGCTGTGCTTTACTAAGTAAGGACCAATGAGCCCTGTTAGCTGACATCCCCCAGCCATCTGTCTGAATAGGAACAGCTTTTGCACCATTTTTGACTTTTAGGAATGGACCTGGATACCTTCATATCTGTGAGTGGTAGCTGTTAGATGTAGAGTAACTGATTCTGAAATCGTTAAGTAATGTTTATAGGAGAAGACAAATTATCTTTCGTAAAAAGCCCCCATAACCAAAGGAAACAAAGTCCTCCATCACAATAAATGACTCATGGGACAGTAAATAGAAGGACTTGAAGTATTTATGAGTTGAGCACATAACTACTGTTTCAGAGATCTCATTATTCAGGAATTAGCGGGGAAGGATAATGGTTCCTGATGGCAGTAGGGATGGATGAATGGGAGGGTCTGGATGGAGGCAGGTGTGTGCCCATCCAGGTGTATGTTCAAGTGGACTTCAAAGGCATAAGCACACAAACATACATGCTCAGCGTGATGGGAATAAAAGGCTATTTAAGTTCTTCCATTAAAAATATCATTCAATTATTTTAGCATATTTAAGCCCTCATTAACATCCTTTAAATCTCCCTTTCACACACGCTGCAAAGCCTTTCAATGGAGGACTCATTTTAATGGACTTAGAGGTAATCTTGTTTTTTAGCAAATAAAATGAAGGTTTCACTAATTAAAAATGTTACAACATTTAGACTGGTCTTTTCTTTCCACTGCTTTAATTAAATGGCATCTTGGGGGAAGGTTTCAAGAGCTGGATACAAGTTTTATTTAATAATACTAATACCGAGGCCAAAAAGGAACAAGCTGTTCTTGAAAGAACTTCATCTGGGAGATGCAGAGATTGGAAAAGGCTCAACTTAGCCACAAGCCACTAGTTCAGGTGGTCGGCTCTGAGAAACCCTTCAACGGAACAGCCAGGGGTCCGTGAAGTAGAGACAGCATCGCTCTGCCTCAATTCCACAGAGAGCAGGGACAAAATATTCATGTTTTTGAGTTCAAGAGGTAGTAAGAGGTCCCTCGAGAGCAACTCCAGAGGTCCCTCGAGAGCAACCACGCGATGGCCTCTCCAGCCCCGTTTGGATGGATGGATGGACACCCCGTTACCACCAGGCACCGGTGCAGACCATTGCCAGCTGGCCCCGTGGTGCACCAATGGAGGGATGCGCCTGCATGCTCCATGTGCTCTTCTGGCCATCCCCACCATGCCTTGTAGGAGGCTGAGGTGCAAGGTAGAGGAGCCTCTGCTCCTGTAAGGTCTGGTGCTGTGTATTTGCTGACGACAAGCAGGTACCCGCTCGGCTTTGCTGTCTGCAGGGCTCGGACTGCCATGTGCTCTGGGCAGCAGCTATCTGCCTGGCTGGAATAAATGGCTCAGTGAAAAACAGGTATGGTTTCTTTGGTGGTAAAACAGATATGGGAAGTTGTTTCCTCTTCTTTACCTCTCCCTCCCTCAAACTGCTGTTGATGAGCACCTTTTTTGTGCTTAAAAACAATGAAGTGGTCAAAGTTCGTAAGAAAGCTGGTGTTTATTCTTGAGGTTTTTTTTTTTAAAAACTCAGATCCCTGACCCAGTTAGACCGAGTTTGGCACAACGGAGCGGGGTGGCCAGCTGCCTCACGGCAGAGAGGAGCTGGAGGCTGGCAAGCTGTGGACTCCAACTGCCTTTGCCACGTGGAAAACTGCGGTGTGGCACCACACCCCACACCTCCTCTCCCGTCTCCTTCCCCTCCAAATGGCGCTGGAGAAAAGGACTGAGTCCCAGCCTGCACTGCAGTGGACACCCCGTTGCACAGTGCTGCTGTTTGCCCCCAGATCCCGCTCCCTCGACCCTGAGCTGCTGGAAGACGTTGGGTTGGTGCTCAGCAGTGGGGAGGCAGAGAGTGCCTGGTGTTAACGTAGGGCATGAGGTGCCAAGGAACATTGCCCTAAGGGGCTTTGCTGATGTCCCTTTCTGGGAATGGGATAGAGGAAGAGGCTTGTTTTCCCTTGTGAAGGAAGGACATCATCCAAACCAGCCTCCTTTGCCTTGTGCAGGGATACCTGGAGCTCTGGCTCCCACCTTGCTCCAATGACCAGTCATGGGGGAAACCAGGAGGTGAAGATGAAGCTGGCACTGCCCTACAAAGATACCCATAGCTCTGACTATGGGAGAGGGGCTGCTCTTTCACTGCTCGGTTCTGCATGCTCCATCCACCCCTGGCTGGAGGAGCTCAGAAGGGATATTCCCATGTTGGGAGCATTTTACAGCCTTCACCTTGCTTGGCACCTGAGCCCTGAAAACACAAGGGATAAAATGGTGGGAGCTTAAACCTGACTTCCAGCACTAACTAGCACAGAGGGTCTCTTGGTTCATTCATAAGTCCTTCCTAGACTATAAAAGCTCTTTCCAAAGTTCTGCTTCATGTGTCTTTATTGGTGTTGAGCAATGACACCACTTCCCTGCTCGCAGTCACTCACATCCCTCCCACGCATCTGTTAAAGAACCAGCAGCAACTGTTAAAGGGTGCATGAGACATCAGCCACTTCTTGGAAAATGTTAATGTTTTCCTGCCTGATATGCTCAGCTAGCCTGGAATTATTTAAATAAAAAAGAAAGGACTTTTCCACAAGATTTCTGGGAGGGGTCTCCAAAGAGGAACTTGTTGTCAGCCACAGCTCATGACTAATGTAATATAAAAAGCGTCTGTTTGGCAGGGCTTTAGGCAAGTGACTGTTTCAGGAATGAGGCTATTATTTTATGTGCAACGTTATATTTAGCATTTGTAGACTGCAGAGTCGCAAGAAAATAATTGCATCAAGGAAATCTGGTGGAATCATAAACCATGAGAATGCAAAGCCTGAATCATCAGAGCCCGCAGGAGCCTGGGATTTATTCCACCAGCACTCACTGCAGCTCATCCATTTGTTGGTGTTTGGGGTATTTCCTTAGCATTAAAGGAGTTTATACTTCAGTGTTTATGTATTTAGTGAGGCAATAGCTGCAGCATGTGAGAATGACTGAAGCTGTGAAATGGTTACTAGACCCCTAGAAAACAGACTTTGAACTGCCTCATTTTGTACTGTACTTCCTACTTCTGGTGCAGATACATCTGAAAGCTCCAAAGATATGAATGCTGAGGAATTTGACTATTGTTCAGATGTGGTTTTCCACATGATGATTCACACCATCCTCATTTTGTGCATCCTGGCATTCAAGAGATGATGTGTCCCTTGCTCCTAACAAACACTCTAGAATACAAAGTGCCCCAAAATGAGATGGCAAAGCATCGGGCTGTGACACCCCCAGCTCCCAACCCCAGAAAATTCCTCCTGTGTCAGCTGAAAGCCTCCCAAAGGGTTACTGAGGTTTTTATGGCTTTGAGATACGATGTTGCTTATATCCATAAGACCAGGTATTACTGTCTCTGGCTGCGTTGTGTGAGGGAGTGAGGATGAATCTGGCAGTCACTGATCTTGCCTTTTCTAACAATACAGTCATGTGTTTGTACCCACGACGAGTAGGACGTGTGAACAGTGCCAAAGGTTGGCTCAGGTAAATTTGCCTTCCAATAAAACCAGAACACCTCATCTTCACTTTTGCATCTGAGCTGGAGAGCATAATGGGGTTTCAGTTACTTTTACGTGGGCAGTGAAGACAAGACCCTTGTCATGGCATCTCAAGGGACAGTGGAGCACACGTCGTCCGCAGCTCCCAGACTCCCTCCAACAGAAGGGCACGTGTGATTCCCAAAAAGAGCCACTTTCTTCACCAGTCAATACAGTGCCATAGTGTCCTCAGTGAGCAGGAAGGAGGGATGGGGCAAAAGAGGGATTCAGAGAAAGAGATGAGAGCAGTGGTGACATTTATTTCAAGACCTTCATGATGAAAGGTTCCCCGCACTCTGAGGACTCATTCATGCCATTTCAGAGCTGGCATCCAACCAGGGCTTAATCCGGTGCAGAATGAAATCGGGCATTATGAAGAGATGGATGGTTGTAATTGAAATAATAACATAAATATAATTGAAATATAAATATATGTATGCACACACACACGCACACTGTATGAAACCTCCGTGGAAGCAACAATAACCTTTTAGCTCTGCGAGCCAAGCAGCCTATTCCTGTAACTGCCTCTAATCTGTATGTTTGCACCTGGGGTTCTTTAAGGAAACGCAGAGTTGTAATTAACTGGGGGTGTGGAGAAGTCAGATGAGTGGGATATTCACGCTGCAAGACCAGAGCGTGAATTTGCACCGGGTCATGAGCATAAAGAGAGCAGGCGTGCCAGCTTCGTCCCGAGAGATCGATTTACGTGCTCTCCGTCATCAAATAGCCACACATCGCAACTCACAAATTTCCTCCAGTGACCATAAAGTTTCTCAAAAACCTTTCCTCCTGAGTTAGCCATTCAAGAAGTTACTTTGTGACATTAAAAAAGATCCTTGGATTTCGTTAGGCTTCTGCACAGATTTAGCAGCCGTGGAGCTGGTACCAAAGGGCCATGAGATGTTACAGTGCCCACATTGTTGGTGGGAACCTTAGGGAAAGAGGTTTCTGGACATGCCCTGGCGTCCACTTTCAGGTGATAACTTCTTGGCTAATAAACACATTTAAAACACAAAATATGAATTTCCCTTATTGCTCATGACGGAGTGGCTGCCAAGCATTGGCAATTAGGGTTCTGTCTGGAGAAGGAAGGGGCTTAGCCAGTGCCTTGGGATGCAGTGTGAGTTCAGACCAGGAGCCTCTGCTCGCTGCTGGGACACTTAGGAGAAGATTCCTGTTATGCCCACCTTCATCAAGGTGTGTTTTTGACTGTAGCTGCTGTTACAGCAGCCCCTGAGACACAGGTAAATGGTAGTTTTGACACAACTGCCTTCTTGGCTGTTGTGTGATCTACTGGGGAGTAGTTTGTGTGAGTCTGCTTAACTTGGGCAGTTTTATTTGCTGACCCAAGAAGTCCATAGCCCATTTCAAGCAATCTCTTCTCCAGCGCAGTTGGATTCAGTGCAGCTGGGCCCATGAAAAGTCTTGGTCAGACGGAAAATGGGCATTAGCAGCCCATGCAATGAGTGCTCTGAGAATGGCGAATCTGGAATGAAAATGTTGTGTGTGGTTCACAGCACCAGTCCCCCGTTTGCACAACTCACCCCGAGTTCCCATTCCCTTGGCAAATGGTTCTTTCTTTCTCCCAGATGACAATGCTGGTTCTTGCCTGCTTTTTCCTTGAGGCTGAAATTTGTCTGCAGAATATCCACATCTAAACCATCAGTGTCAACAGTATTTGGGAGGCTCCTCAGACAAAATCAAGTTTATAAATCTGTCTCTAATCAGCCTAACACAGCCCACAGGTGGGTTTTCACCTGGTCCTCCTGTCGACACTGTAGACCACCAAGTTCCTTTTGGAAGGAAAACATGTTTGTATTGTTTGTTAAAACGGGGTCTCTAAACAACTGGGAAACATCCATGGCTACCTTAAACTGACATCGTGGTGTGGCTAACAGGGTAACAGTAGAAGAGAATGTGACAGAATGAGCGATGGCACTGAAAGTAACATGGAGACTTCATCTTGTCGAGGCGGATATTGCTGTTGGGTGGAGGTGTCTGGTATGTGTTCTTGTCAGTGACAACCCCGAATATGCCAAAAAGTTGTCATCAGTGATTAAGTTCCCTCACACAGGGAGGCTCTGGGAATAGAAGTCAATGGCTTCATAATTAGCAAAAATTACTGAGAAAAGAGTCATTTGGATGGGTTTCCCCCCTTTCTCCCCCTCCCTTTTCTTTCCTTTTTTTTTTTTTTTTTTTCTCATCAAAGCCTTTCTGTCTCTAAGTCCCCTTCTGAGCTGCTGTCTCCAGGCCCAGCCTTCTTGCGATGGCAGGGGGTAACGGGCCACCCCAGAGCCCACTTGGCAGGATGGATTCACACTGGCCAAAGTGTGAATCACACAGCGACTGAAGAAACTCCGTGGCTGTCTGCTCCTTCGAACACCATTCAGCATTTCACCGCACCTGATGCTAGCTGGGCGGTGAGGCCCCAACACACCGTGCCCTGCTGGGGCTCACCCGAGCCACCTAAATTTCCTCCTCAACAGGCCTGGAGATGGCTAACAGCCCCCTAGGGCCATGCTCTAGAAACTCTCTTTATCCTGCTGTCCTTCAGCCCAAAGATCTAAATGTGACAATGAGGGCTGCCTCAGGCCCATAGCTCTGAGCCCGTCCTGCTGGACTGAGCACAGTTTCTGTGCCTGTTACCACTAAATTCTCTTTCCTAACTGCGTCACTCACATGCGGTCAAAGGACCAGGATCCTGACAAGGTTTAGAAGCAGAGTTGCTGGCACAAATGGTACTAAGGGGTGATAGCTGGCTTGGCGTGGACACAGAGCTCCCTGCCGTACATATAGGAAGGCCTGCCTGGCCCTTTCCTCCTGGGGCTGGAGCCTGAGCCACAGGGAGGGTGGCAGAGCCCCAGCCCTGCTGGATGAGGCCCTGCAGGGGTGTGAAAAGCCCTTTCCACAGCCACATTGCACACATTAATGTAGGAATTTCCCAGGAAAACCGATTCTTAGCAAGAGCTGGCTTCACTTTAGCAAACTCCACACAAAAGAGCTGCTATGAGAGTGCTGTATCTCTTACAAGTAGAAGAAGGCCTGTTCTTCCTGGAGGAATCTCCTGGGACATACAGATTTTCTCTGCTCCCCCCCCCCCCCCCCAAAAAAAAAAAGAAAAATCACCACCAAGCTGACTGCTTCTTACAAATGACACTGGGGACAAGTGGTCCCAGAGGCATTGGGTGGCCTGGGGCTGCCACCCCAGCTCTGCGTCCCCAGACCCCGCAGCCTCCAGCAAGCCCCGAGCAGTGTCCGGCAGGCCAGGCTGGGGACAGACAGGAGCTTCTCAAGGCTGGAAGACTGGCAGTGTTGTTCCAGGCATAAGGGAGCAGTGTTTTAAGCAGCTGGTCTCCGGGGGTTTCTCTCACAGGCCCGGTAATTGCGTCATGTCTCCAGTGAGGTCAGCACGCAGTTATCAAGATGGAGCCTAAGTCGCTCCCCGGCTCTGCGGGCACTCGTGGGGGACATTGCACCAGGAGGGCACAATGCGATGTCTCTCATCAGCCCTCCCGTCTTTCCACCACGTCTGTCAGAGTGCTGGAAAGAAAGGGCCGCTTGTTCCCTGCCTGTCGTTAGTAGAAAGCGCTGGAAGTGTAACCAGAAATGACAACTTGACTGAAATGCGATGCCTCTGGAGGGGCCCAGAAGGCAGCAACACGGTGCCTTCCAGCCAGGCAGAGACCCCTTTCCCTCCCTCCCTGAAGCAGCAGTCAGCTTGGGAAATGCTGTTTTCACAAAGGTACATTTTTCCCTCTAAAAACAATAAATGGTGTTATTGATGGGCAGAGCTGAGGTCCGATGTGGCCACACACTGTGAGGTTTGGCTGGTTTCCTCCGCTGTCTCTACACTCTTCGTTTCCCAAGGAGATTTTGGATACTTCCTTCTGCTGCTAGGGCCATGCATACAGGCAGAACAACCACAGGAAAACTTTCTATACCCCAGCCAGCCCCAGCCAGGACCCAGAAGGGTGAGACACTTGCTCCTGACCCTAATTCAGGCTTCCTCTTCCCTCCGTCACTGCTGACCTGCAGAAACAGAGCCTGAAGCCTCAAGGTCTAGCCTGTACTCACCAACCCATATTCCAATGCCATCAGGCTGGAGATTCATGTGCAGACAGAAACGGCCATCCTCATCTGGAGAAACCACCCCAAGCAATGTCTGCTCTTTCAGCCCCGTATACTCTGTGATCTGGGCTGATTTAGGGCTGTCCTTATCTCTGAGGTACAAGTGATTTGGGAGCTTTGTTGATCACAGATGCTCAGGCATGGGTCCAATCTCATCTGGACAGAATTTAAGCAAGGAAAGAAACATTGCTTTGTGTCTGGCTTGGACAATGCATAATTCTCAAGAGCTGTCCTATCAATTTTCCCCTAACACTGTCTCTAGCCAGTAGTTGGAAAGAAAAAAAGGTCAGACCCTAGACAGATGTTAGGAAAGAAAAATTAGAGCAAATAAATAGTATCTGGCTTCGTATCAGGAATCCAAACTATGAACAAAAACCCAACGGCTGGTCACCATTAAAGCAAACACGGGAGAAGAAAGCAGAAACTGGCCAAGCCCTTGATCTCTCCCACACATCTGCAACCCCGAGCCGATTTCCATCCCCTCGTGTCTCCTCCAGCTCCTGTGCACATCCTCCTCCATGTGCCAACCTCCCTGCGTGCACAGAGACACCTGCACCTTCTTGCACGTGGCCCCGGCTCCCGCTTGCCCCGGCCGTGCCCGTGCTGTGGATGATGCTGATTCACATGTCGTCACCGGTGGCTGCTCTCCCGCAGCTCCCCGGCCCTTGGATCTGCTGCTCTGCACGTCGCTGGCACGCAGCGGGGCCAAGAGCCTTCACTGGCGTGAAGTAGGGTACTGGGGCAAATGCCCACTGAATGCCGATGAGCACCCATGAGCGAGGTTCCCTATTCTCTTCTCTTGGCTGCCGGTGCCTGTGGGGCAGGGGGATGTGGGAGAGGAGTGGCACGGGCCAGAGACAGCAGCAGGAGCTCGGTTGCACTTGGGGATGAATGCTAAACAGACCCCACCGGGCGGGAGTGCCCAGATGAATGGGATCCTTTCACTTCAGCCTGACAGAGGAGGGATTTCATAGTTCTCCAAGCAGCACAGAGCTGCCTTAATCCAGCAGATACAATGCCCTGCTCATACGGCTCAGGAAACAAAATAAATATGTTCTTGCAAAAGCATCACAATGAAGCTTTTAAGGACTCGACACGAGAAGGCTCTACCTGGTTCTCGGGTCCTCTTGCATGTGTGGGAGCTAAGAGCCAAGCTTTTTATTTTCTCTCTCTTCTTTTTTCTCAGTGCTCTCCTCCACTGCTGAACTTGGCCCTGAAGTGGAGGGGAAGAACATTTCCATACAGGCTCTCATCTAAAAATAAGCCGAAACAGTCACCCCCAGGTTTGTCCTAGAGAAAGGTATCACAGATACACCTGACAAAAAAGTTGAAATTGACTTGAATTGACAAGTATAGCATCCAGCAAGCTCTGAACAGCCTTGAGATGCTTTCTCCACTTGCACCCATCTGTGGCTGGAGAGCAGTGTTTAGCATTAGCAGCTAATCCAGCTGCTTGCTCTGGCCACACACCTGGCTTTTGATATTCTACCCTGGTTTGTGATGCCACTGCAGCTCCATTGCCAAAAATAAAATAAAAAATCTACTGTACAGGCATGATTGATAATACAGGGGATCTATGGCACACGTGCTGTGTTGCATGGGGTGGTTATGGTACCAAAATCAGTGCTGCGTGCATCCATCCCTCCCTCCCAAGACCTCTTCCCCAGGTGGCATGCAGCCTGGAGAACAGGCTGGGTAATGCCAACCTGTTTATAGGGCCTTTCTTATTTCTGAGATCATTTCAGCTCCCAGCTGAAGGTCACCCTTGTTCTGCAGGGACAGGATATGTTAATATCACTGCTAAAAGGTAATGACAGCTCTTTCAGGTGTTGCAGCTGACATCTCCCCTAGGAACCGCTCCCAGGAGATGGGCTCATAATATCCAGAGGTTATGACAGAATTATACCATGGATATGGGACGCGGTTTTGGCCATCTGCGCTGTCCCTGTTGTGAAAGACCAGGTACATGGTGTTACTTTGGCAGCTTTGGTGTCTGTCTGGAGCAAATCTCCAAGTGCAGGACTCTGTGCTGTCCCTCTTTGGCTTGGGGAACTGCCTGTCTTCCTGTTCTGCACGCTGCAGGTACCAAACAGCAACACAAGCCTGCCAAATCCCCTCCTAAGATAAACAGCTTGTGTCAAGCTGATGAGAACATTCAGACATGAGAAATGCACAGGGGAAAAGATTTTAAGACCAGAACCGGTGGCTTTTCCAGCCCGACCTCCCTGCGTGCACCCAGGCCATAAAACATCACCTGGCAAATCCTGCAGTGGCACAAATCGTTCTTCCCATCAATGCAGGGGCTGGGGAGAGGTGGACCTTTTGGGGACAAAGTTCTGCCTTCCAAAAGCATCCAACTGTCCCGCTACAAGACTTCTGGCCACATTTTGGTTTGTCCAAGTGTTAAGCTCTGTTGAAAACCCGGTGCCTGTGCTCACTGCTCAGACAGAAACACGCGCCTCCAAAAATTAGCCTAGCTGCGACCCGAGCCGTTAGACGTATGTGAGGTCCCATGCTCTGGAGCCTGTCTGGATCCGGAGGAAAATGCCCATTATCTGCCAGCTTCCCCTGCTTCCACGCCAGCCCTGCCGAGATGCGGCTGGGTTTGGCTGGGATAACGGGAGCTCTGAGATCCCCGGGCCGACGAGCTACCAAAGTGCCAGACTGTGTCAAGCGAAGTGTGAGTCACCACTCACAGCTTCTGCTCGGCGGCGGAGCAGAAATCCACAATTCTGGCAAAATTGAGGCCTTTTTATTATTCTCTCTAGCAGTCTTGCCAAGCTGGTATTTTTAGCGTCCCAGCCCCAAGTTGAATAGAGCTGCCAAGGGCTGTCATCCCAACTTTCTGCTTCTAATTTCCTTGCAGTGGAGATGCTGAGACTGCTGAGAATATTTCATTTTACCACCTGGCCGCCAAAAAGCTGGGTCTGCATTTTGGGTGATGTCACATTTCCTGAGCTTTGGAGAATGGTTGTCTCTCCTTTCTCCTTTGGCACAAAACAAGCTCGATCATTCAAAAAAAGAAATCCCTCATGAGCTGCCAAGGAAATACCAACGAGAGAGACTAGAACAAAAGCCCAACTGTAAACTCAGAGGAGACAAAAGGACTCAATAAATCTGATTATTTCTTTTCCCACCCCAACCGTAGCATCCGTGTGGACCGATGACAAGAATAATTTGGTGACGTTGGAAGAAATCAGAACAAATCTGCTCTTCCTTCAGAGGCCTGTGCCTACGCCATCAGTCTCAGGGGGCTGTGGTCAGTCTGGCTGAGGTCTGTGCCCCCTCTGACACAAGCTGCAGCTCCTTAGCAGGTTTCATCACAGAGATGTTGAGGAACCAACTGCTAACAGAATGTGCTATTCTGTTATTAGGCTATATGTGACTGTGTTCATTTGTGTGGCCAAAGACCCCATTAATAGCCCGCACACATAGCATATATCGCTACTTTTTAAATATAGAGCCATTATCCAGAGTTATTTCTATCAGCCCTGTATACACCCAAAGCACATGGGCTCAGATGTCTCAACAGCCTGAACCTGAATGTGGGTAAAGCATAAGGCAATGCTCCAGAGGGTGAGACAGAAGGGAAGCCACAGTGCCAAGCAGCTTTAATGGAAAATACATTCGGATTTGCCACAGTTCAATATTCTTTTTTAAATCCAAGTAATCCAAAAAGTCCAGTGACTAGGTTATACCAGAGATGGGGTGCTTGTGGAGGAGCAGAAGAAGTCAGTCATGATGAAAATATGAGATTTGCTTACTGGAGCACCTCACTACTGGAAAAGATTGGAGGCTGATATGCTGGGAATTTGCATAGGAGCAGCTGTCTGCTCTTTGAGCAGTTATTTGTAAGGGCACAGACTTTTCAGCTTGCTGGTGGAGTGACCCCAACTTCGAGACTGCTGCTCCAGAGCACCTACCAATGAACCTCTCTCTGATGATTTTTGGGATAAGGACTATTTGATTGTTATTTCCAGTTTGTTCTCTACACTGTGATATTTAGAGGCTGAAATGGACAGAGTTTTGATTTTGGTTTGGGTTTAATTTTGTTTGTGAGTTGTTTGGTTTTTTGTTGTTGTTGTTGTTTTGTTTTTTCCTTTCTGAACAGAGAACAGAAAATCAGTCTAAAAGACAACAACAAAAAATAGCACCTGTATGGCAAGGACATGTGAACAGATGATCACTAAGGCTTAAATAACATGGGGGTTTGCAAATATTTTCACCCAGAAGACAAGGTTCCACCACCCATAAATAGCAGCAATTCAAACAGAGGGCTCAAGCTCACAAACACACGTGTGAATCACTGTTTTTATTCCTTAGTCACATTTGCTACCAAGTACTCAGGAACTCCAGTTCTTCCACTTTCCTAGCTGGGCTGGGAAAAGCAAAAGTGTAAGGCCAAATGCTGACTCAGAGCAGCAGAGAAAAGCGTATATCAGACAGAAGAGCTTTTGAGAGCAGCTCTCCTTTCAGTCTGCCTGTTCCTGCTCGTCTTTGGTCTGAGAGCCTCGGCCAAAGGCTGAGATGATGGCTGGTTCACAGCCCCGCACCAAGCAGGATCTGTGGGGCTGCTGGACCTTCTCTCCACATGCCAAGGATGGTGGCCACCACACAAGCTTTTCTTCCCACATTTAGCCCTGTAGAGAAACACCGTTGGTGGTTTTGGCATCAGTGAAAGCACATCAAAAAAGAAAAGAGTTCTGGGGAGAGGAAATGGGGAGAAATGAAAGGGAAGAGGCTTGAGACTTTGTCTCTGTCACCAAAGGGACAAAGAGAAATAGCCACTGCTAATTAAAGGGCATTTTCAACATTATGTAAAATGATTTGAGCAGGCCCATTAGCAGAAGAGCTGCCTGGTGCGCTGGGGATCTTTGAACCTTTTCAGGTCCCAGCTGGCCCCACGCCGCTGCCTGGCTGCCCCCACAGAAGTGGGGCATTCATCCCCCAGCCCGTCAATGAGCTCACCCGCCATAAACCAGGCACCCCACGGCACACACACCGAGATGAAATGCTCTCTTTGATGGCCAGGAAGAGTTTCTCCTCCATCCCAAGGGAGTTCCCCACGGGAAGGGTCTTCCAATGCTTGCTGCCCATGGAGGCACCTCATCCTTTGAGCCTTGCCAGCGTTGATATATTGATATATTTTTCCACAGCCATCCTGGGACTCATGGAGGCTGTGAATGCCTGGCCTAGCACATTTCTCAGAGCCAGTCTTCCTCCTGGCTCTTGCCGTATGAAGGGGCAGAGGGACCCCTTACATCCTGCAGCTCTGCTG
The DNA here is from genome assembly GCF_013377495.2 of Cygnus atratus. Classification (NCBI taxonomy): domain Eukaryota; kingdom Metazoa; phylum Chordata; class Aves; order Anseriformes; family Anatidae; genus Cygnus; species Cygnus atratus. The sequence goes on along the minus strand of NC_066372.1, from coordinate 13,912,405 downwards.
GCGGCGAGGTCCAGCAGTCCTCTCGTCGCAGAGCTCTCCCGGCCAGGCGCACAGGGTTAATTTGTTCCCCAAGCACTCCGTCGACAAATTTTACAGGAGGCTGGGAAAGTAATGAAAATAGTCTGCCTTGCATGTTTATTTGAAAAATGCTATAAAACCCCCTGAATAATTTTCACACCGAGGTGATCTGACCTGCCCTACGAGGAGTAACTAAGTGGATAACAGCCCCGGATGCCCCTCGCTGCTCCAGCCATGCCTCGGGGGGGTTAGCAGCAGCCTGCTGCTGTCCCACGGCTGCTCCCACCCCCATCTGTCTACGGGACCCCCGTGGCACTGCGGGGAGCATGGGGCACATGGAAGGACCCTGAGCTGGGAGATTCCCAGGGGGTGACTTAGGGTAGCACTGCAGCATCCCGGGGTGAGGACAAGGAGAAGATAAGGCAAGGGAAGACCAGGACTTTTTTTTCCTTTCATGGAAAAAAAATTGTGCAAGCATTCAGATGCAGTGAATTAAGTGTAATCCTATCTCCTAGCTGAAGCATTGTGGGGAGCTGGCTCTTCAGATGAAATTCCCCAGGTTCTCCACCCTGCAGCTTGGACGTTCGCAGCTCCAAGGAATCACAGATCCCAATATGCAAAGGGCCATCTCCTGCTGAAAGGCCAGAGGGACATGTGGGTACTACTGAATTAAAGCATTTTTCCCCATAAGGCTCCACACCAGTACAGAAGTTCCTATAGCTGTTATCCTCCCTCCATCCGCATGGCTCTGAGGGTCAGTATTTCCCCCGTGACACTCCGATGCTTTTCCATAGGCGTTAATGGCAGAAGCATCCAAGCCCGCCAGCTCGGCTGGGCGAAGCAGCTTTACGTGGGCTCACACCACGGTGACATACACCGAGAGAAGCCCAAGGAAAGCGGACTGGTCTCCCACTGGCTGCTGGCCCTTCCCCTGGGGCTGGGAGCGGGCGGCAGTTCTCTCAAGGTAGGGCACGGGGAGGCACAGCAAGCCTTCGTCTTGTAGGGGATCCACACACTGCAGCAGACGGAAAAGCAAGAGAACTGGTGTCAAGGCCCCGACACCGCCCCACTGCAGACACCCTCCTGCCACACACCGTGACAAAACCCTTCTTCTAAATGAGAAAAATCCAAAACAAACACAACCTGTCACTTGCCTTCACCTCCTTCGGACATTTGTCCCAGGAAAACAAGCTCAAAATATTGACTTTATGTAAAAAAGGTTCCTCTATTCATGGCCTTTCGGGGCTATTTTTTTTTTCTTTTTTAATTATTCCTGTCATCCTCAATGAATTAAGAATGGACCTTTCCACAGAGAAAATAAGAATAATTTTTAAAAGCCTAATCCTTGTAAATATGCCAGCTCTGTTGGCTTTCCCCATTCCCTATGTGCTGTTCCTGCACACTTCCATGTAACTTTCTGCAGAGCACTTAGCCTGAGAACAAAAATCCTATGCAAATATATAAACCAGAATCTTCTCTAATTAAGCACTCTGGTCTTAATTGTTCCGGGAAGAAATGGCTAGGGAACAGCTGGAGACGCAGCGGAGGTTGGAGGTCCATCCTCTTCTCCTTCTGTCTCTCCGAGTCACGTTCTGTGCAGGTGACACCAGATTAAACTCCTGAGGGGGTCCCCCAGGGGCAGGCAGCACAGCCGCTGTCCCCAGGACAGCACGGCCACCCCGGTGCCAGCTCTGGATGCTCCCCGTGTGTCCTGCCTGGGGCAAACAACCAAAACCTCCCCAAACTGGCTTTGGGGTGGGGATGGGAGGATCCGTCCCACCCCGCGGCGAGTTATCCAAGGTGAGTCTCAAACACACGGGGCTGACTCCACAAAAACGGGATTACACATGGGATTTATACATCTCTCTGCCCTGCTTCGGGCTCCCTTGTACTTTTTTCAGGAGGCAGAGGGAAAGAAAGGGGCATTCAGCCGCTCACCCAGCGGCGTGGCTCCAGCCCGCCAGCCCTCTGCCAGCTCAAGAGCAAGCACGACAGATTTTCGGCTGGAGAAAATCTCTTTTGGCCCGCACTGGCATTTTCGCTCCTTCAGATATGTTCCCCCAGGCTTTTCTTTCTCTCCTTTCCCCTTTTCATGCTAATTGTTGCGACGGAGCCCGCAGCACGCAGGCGGCAGCGGGTGCACAGCCACAGCAGCGCGGGGAAGTGGCACTCGCTTCCCACGGCCCCGCTCCTGGAAAAACACTGCACAGACAGGGGCAGTGCTCAGCCTCTGTCCTGAAACGCATTCTGCACCTCGTTCACTATCAGCAGGCGCAAATTGGAAAATAAACGCCAACGTGGCTTTCCCCATGGTGGAAACCACACCATGTGGCAGACCAGACGTGAGGACAAGTGGGGGGAGCGTGCCAGCAGTATAATTTTCTTCTCTTTTTCTCTTTTTCCTGCACTGTGGAACTGCAACGTGACCAGCTGTTCGCCACGGTGTGGATTTCCAAAGCTGCAGTCTGCTCTGGGCACCGTGATGCATCGAGCCCCCGGCAGCCACCCCTGGGCGTGCAGGCAGCTCGGTGGCAGTTGCTGCTGCAGCCATCCTGGGGCCTGTCGCTGTTATACCTGTCAAATCTTAACCAAAACCAGCAACCTTTCTGTGCGATCTCATTACCCTCTTCTTGTGATTAGATATATTCCCTCTGCCTATGTAGGTAACAGGACAAACAGCCCCAGGGCTACTGTAAAAGAGAGGAAGGGAGCCACATGTAAAGGAATATTGCCTTCATGTTTTACAAAGAGTAGCATGTTTGAAAGCTAACAGAAAATATTAATAATAATAATAAAGATTTTACCCTCTTTTGGAGACACGATCTTTATCTTTAAGCTTAAGGATTTCCATCTGCTAAATAAATTCCCCAGGAAAGCCAATGTGCTTACTTGCACAGAGGGGCTTGAATCCCATGCTGATCTTTTATTCTAACAATTTCATTTCCTCCCAAGTGATCTGGAGCTCACGTTATTTTACCTGATGGATATTGACACAGGAGATGCATGGTTCTCATTAGATCATGATGGAGAAATCACCTTCCTCAGTGGTTTCCTAAAACCCAAGCCAGCACCAGCTCCATTTTCCTCAACTCGTTGATACAGGTGGAGGCATACGATCTCCCTGTTTAGTTTTTTGTTTGTTTGTTGTGTTTTGTTTTTTTTTTTTTTTTATCTTGTTGTTTTGTCTTACTGGAAGCTGAAATTCTTATTTTCTTAATACATTAGCTGTGTCCTAGTGATCAGACCTGCAGCTGGGAGAAACTAGGGTGCCCCACTTACCCACCAGTTTGTGTCCGGTTGCATTACACAAATGTTTTGCACTTCAGGTTACCTACAGCCAAGGACAAACACACTTCCAGCGTCTCTAGAGTTGTATTTGAAGTCTCTGAAGACACTTTTAGGTCCAGTGGAAGAGCTGGATAGATAAAGGTGGATTGGATAGCCTCTGCTCAGTAATGCAGACACAGTCTGGGCAGACACTTCTCATTCATCATATGCTGATGCTGCGCCTGCTGGGGATGTGCAGGAAGAACTTGGAGCGTGCAGGGTGACCTTGATCCATCCCTTTGCCGAATCTCTGCCAAAGCAGCCACACAACACCAAATCCGGCATTCCCCAGCTCACCTGACCAAACATATGACCAGACCTTGATGGCTTTTGGACAAGGCCAATGTGAAAGCAGGGAAGGATTGACACTCCAGAGGAAAGCTGCTTCCCTGCCTCGCTACTTGTGCTGGTAGGTAGACAACTATTCTCCCAGAAAGGCACCAAGTCCTATTTGCTGTAATTCAGGGTCATACTTGTTGAACGCAAACACTCCTCCAGCCACTGGGAGCTTGCAAAAATATTTGCAAGCCTGATGACGGTCTACACGGTAGCCCAAAGACCTGCCTGTGAAGGAAATGTGTAAGCAGAAACCCTTTCTTATTGCCCTGTTTTTTGAAAACACACGTTGTACAATCAGGGGCTGGGCACTGGCGGCCAATCACTGAATGTGGAGGCCCAGTAAAGAAAGGACATGGCACACAAATAACCCCTGGGCTGGCTGGGATGATGCAGAAACTCCTCAAAAATGTGCAGGACAGTTCCTGAAGGAGAAGCTCAGTTCAGCGTGGCTGGAAGGGCTGCTCACCCAGGATGGCCAGGCTGCTCCCCCCATGCACACAGCCATGTTTCCACCAGTGTAGGGATCTTACAAGCCTTTCTTCTCCCCCTGCATTTGCTACGTGCGTTTGCTTTGGCCGCCTGGCCCTGACCTCCTTTTCGTCTCTCGTTTTTGCATTCAATCACTTTACAGAGAGCAATTGGCTCTCACACAGCTCCTCCCTTGTTTCCCAGCAGGAGCCGTACAGCATGCAGCGTTCAGGGCAGCAAAGAGGGGAAGAAATGCAAAGAAAGGAGAAGACCCAGGAGAGGCAGGACAGAGCAGAGGGGACTGATCCACGGGAACGCTGGCCCCAGGAGCTCCTCGGCTGCTTGTCTCCAGCAGCTTTCTGTTGTCCACTCCAGAGAACATCGTGTTTTTCTGGCCTCACAACTGCCAGCCGGAATACAAAACGCCATGTTGTTCACGGTGGGGTTTTTCATCCAGGGCTGGTTTTGATTATTTTTCTCCTGTGAGAAAACAAACCTCGCTGCTGTTTCTTTCCACTTGCAGCGCGTGCGTAAGCCGGTGTTGGCATGCCTTGGTGAAACGAGACAGCGGTGGTTTGGTTTGTTTGCTCCTCTCCAGAAAATGCAGCTCACTTGGGGCAGCCTGGCCCTGGCTCTCTCCCTGCCTCATCGTGTAAATGCAGAGGCTGTGATGCATCCAGACTGAAATCTGTTACAGAGCTGGGCATGAGGGATTTGCCCAAGGAGAAGAAAAATCTCACTGCCGTGCAAGGCAGCAAGGAAACCTCGACAGGGTTAAGCCTTGTAGTGGTGGACATTTGTACACCATGCTAGGCTGGGCTAAGTCACAGCTCAGTCCAGCCCTTTGCCTTTAACAGGTGCATTAAATTTAGCAAAAGAGCAGGATAATACCCCTCTCTTCCCTCCTCCAAGTGCCTATTGCCTTGTAAGATGCCTGCTATGTAATGCTGCCAGCTTTGTCCTGCAGGATTTTACACCAAACTCAGGTACTTCCACTTACAGTGTACCAATTGTCTCTGGGGATGGGCCAAAATTCATCAGGCCTCATGGCTAAAGTAATTCCTCCGGATATCTTTTCTGTTCTGTTTTAACAAGTAATTCATAATTTATCTCAATTATTTTTACAGCTTTGAAGTGTCACATTATGAAATAAAGCACTGCCAGCTGAAGGCACCCATTGCTTATGGGTGCTGTACAGAGACCAAAAACCACCCAAATCACTACAGGCTCAGAAATAAGGCACAGAGCTTGTCCCTGCTCTTGGGGAACTTTCATACCCACTTCTCCTTTGCTCACTGTCTTTCTAAATCTCGTGTCAGGAAAACTGACAAGGCAGATGTCTCTGGAAAGTGAGAAGAAGGCCGCGGGTACCTGCAGCTGTGGCAGCCTGGCACTGGAGGAGTTAAGCTGTGGCAGCAGGTCTGGAATCCACAAAGGTGTGCAAATGGCAGCCAGCCCTTCAGATGTGCTGGCTTTGCCCAGGGGCTGCTAAATTCCTGTCTCACCCCTTGCAGTTGACATCTCCATCTCCACCGGCCTGCTGGCTGCCTGCCCTGCCCTGCCTAGCTGGGAGAGAAAAATGAAACTAAAGATGACTGTGGGAGTGGGGAAAACGCTGCTGCTGCAAAGGTGGTTTCTGGCAAAGGAGGGCTGGCCACGTCATGGGACACTTCTTGGCCTCAGCCCTACAAACAGCTCCCACCCCGGCAGGCAGCAGCCTCGGGGAGGATGGAAAAGTACCGGTGAGTGCAGGCAGCCCTCCTCCTGCAGGCACCGTGCACACACACACCATGCACATGCTCACACAGTGCTCACACACGCATGCACCATGCTATGGCTTTTGGCACCAGGCTGCCTTGGGCTGGACACCCGTCCCTGCACCTTCTGGAGGTGTCGTGGGACATCAGGCAGGAGCTGCTGCTTGTGGCACGGCATTGTCACCAGGCCTGGGGTACCCTGCTGGCACACAGCGTTATAAAGCTATAAAGTCCAAGTGGCCTCATCCTTTCAAAGATATGACAAATGGACCTTGGGCTGGCCCTGTTCCCATCCAACACCCCAATACCCACAGAGGATGAAGGAGGGGTTGCTTGGACAGCCCCAAGGTTTCCGAGCCTGTGCAGGAAAAAAAATCAAAGCTATCAGCAACCCTTACAAACCTGCAAGCCCCAGCACCAACAGATGGCCCAGAGGTGCAGACCTTTGCGAGCTGTCTCTGCCTTTTGCAGTCGTGCCTTGAAAACAGGAGGGGAGCAATTTATAATGGAGCAGTGTCACCAGCTGGCATGTGAAAAGCATTTCCTCCCTGTCAACAGGCGGGAGAGAAACTGGAGGGAACTGTGTAAAACCAGATTTAGTTTGCCTTGATTCATAAAACGCTTCCCCAGACCAGCAGCCCAGCAGCTCCAGGACAGCTTTTGGGGTCAGGGACTCAGAGTGTCTCCCCTGAGCCAGCAGCTACTGTATCCTGAAGCAGCAACCAGAGCCTTAAGCCCTGTTTGCAGCGTGGCATGGACCGGTCCCTGCGTTAATACTCATCCCAGTGTCAAAGCATGCCAAGCAGCACCTGGGAATGAATACCAGCATCGGAGGCAAGCCCATATTTTCTTAAGCTGATGCAGTGTAAGAAATCAGAGAATTCAGATCCCGTGTCGGTGGGCTTCGTGCAGCAATGCAGAGGGAGAAGAAAGGCTCTCCTCTGCCTCTGATGTGATTTGCACATTAGCTCCCAGCTCCTGCCCGCCGGCCGGGGAGTCATTGAGAATACAGCTCTCTTTGTAATTCCCCTCCACGAGCACATGAGTCAGAGCGGCCGCCTTCATTTGCAGGTAATCACAAGAGTGAATGCATCCACACTGGCTCCTTGCCTTCTAACACCCTTAGAGCAGGTCTCAGGACTTTTAATGCTCCAGACCTAGATCAGCTCTCCCAGCTCATAATTTACGGCCATTACCCCAACCTGCAGCGGGGCCCACAAGCTCTTTGCTAAGCAGGACGGGGGAATCATCTAATCCCAAAGAAGTAGGGAAATGCCACCACCCCCTACCCAAAACAGCGGTGTCTGGCACATCCACCTTGGTGGTTTTCCTGTGAAGCTGCCACCATTGGATTATCTGAGTGCTCCAGTCTTAGAGGGCACTGCCATCACATACCTGTGGTACTGCAGCCCTGCCACTTCTCTTTTATGCTAGAAAAGCCAGTGACTGAGAGGACACGACTTGCCAAAGGTCACAACGTAACCTCAGCAGCAAGGCAGGGAACTGAGGAAAACTATCGTGGGACAACATAGAATTAAACAGAGCATCCTTCCTCCTGCCAGGGTGTAGGTACCCCACGGAGAGACAGCACCACAGCCTCCATCTCCCCCGACGTACCAACTTGCAATCACACTAATCCTTAGCATCATTTATGGATGATTTTCCATTTGGTGTCGGTCAAATTCCCAGTACTATTCTGCTTCTCCAGCATGAAAACTCCTGGTCAGAGGGTACGGTCACAGCTGGGGAGGGCAGTGGGAATGGCCAGGAGTCACAGCACCCCCTGGCCCATCAGCAAGTCTGCCCCTGCCTGTGAAGAACCTCTCCTGAAGCCTTCAGCTACGTCAGCAGGACCCTCTGAGGTCCCTTTGAGGGCGGCTGTAGCTGAGTCTCTGCTCCAGCCAAGTGCAATGATGCTGTGCTCAGGCCACACAGATAACAGTTTAACTCCCATTTAATTCTCTTAAATGATTCAACAACAGATATCTGCTGAATTTTACTGGGAAAAAAAAAAAAAAGAAACACAAAAGCAGCTGGCACAGGAGCCTGTTGACGTAGGGAGGGATGCAGGGAGAGAGCAGCTGGCCGACCAAGCTGGGGAGCATGCAGCGAGGTGCAGGGCCGTACCTGAGCGCTGCCGAACAAGGGCAGTCTGTGTGCGGCGAGCAGCAGGACTTCCAGTCCTCCCGCACAGCCCAGCTCCCTGCCAGATGCCTGCAGTCACCAGCTCCAGGGCACCGGCAGCCAGGACGAGGTGACCAGAGCTGCGATGCGATCCGTGATGCCACCGAGACTGGAGCTTATGTGAAATTCCTGCCCTCTTTATTCATGGCCTGAAGGAAATCACAGGCACAAGGGGAAATGTGTCTGTAATCAAATCTTAACATCTGTATTTTTCTCTATTGCTCTCCCTCCGCTGGCACTTGTGGCCCCAGCGGGTGCTGTCGCTTCTGCAGAGGTAGGAAACAAAGCAGGAGGCAGCCACGGGCCCCGCAGCCAGGATCCGTGAGCCTCCTCCTGCAGCATGTTGGCAGCCTCTTGGAAGGCAGCAGCAGCTCTCCCCTGGCACCGTGGGCTTTCAGGAGGGCTCGTCAGAGTGTGTTGGAGGTCGGCCTGCCCTGAGCTCTGTCTTGAACATCCTGTTGAGGTCTCGGCTCTAATGAACCTGTTCCTTGGTTTCTCCGCAGCCCCTGATCGTGCCTAAAAGGAAACCTCTTTCTCCGTCTTTAGCATCCTGGAGGGCCCTCAGCAGGTGCTTGCTGCAGTGCAGACCCCAGGCTCAGCAGGCAATTGGGGTCCAATTTGGGGAGAAAAATGTATTGCTGTTGGGAAGCTAGAAACTGCCCTACCAGACCAGCCCCTCCTTCATCTAGCTCCCCAAATCTCCCATCCCATCTCTCATGTCATCTCACCAGTGCCGTGTCGAAAAATGGCCAATTACTCTCAATCCCCCCGATCTCCCTCAGACTTTCTATTCCTGGCTCCCCGGTGGAACATGCTTTGGGCCAATTTACTTCTAAACCCCCCTTTCCCACTGCCTGTGTCTCCGTGTTTCACTCCGGTTCCGTTCCCTTTGCCTGTGGGCTGCCACAGGCTGGGGCAGAAGCGCTGCACCGTTGGCTTTCTTCAACCAGACCCACACCAGCAGCTTGTTCGCCCACCTCGGCACAGCAAGAACTAATGTCACGAACCAACCTCAGCACTAAGGGACGCGGAAAATTGGCTGGGAAAACCGGTGTAATTCCAGTGGCCGAGGGAGCGCGGGTCGGAGCTGCACACATCAAAAGAAAGATCCCCACTTAGCTGCCCGGCTGTGTTCAGCCCCGCTTCCCTGCTCCATCTCTTGTGTCCTGCCCTCAGGATGCTGCAGGGCTGCCAGCCCTCTGCCTGGGCACCCAGACCTGAAGGCAAACAGTGTGGCTTTCAGGGAGGGAAGAGCGGTGAGGAAGGGACTGCTGCCCCGAAGTATCCGGGGGTGCGCGCAGTCCTTCCTCCACCTCGGCCTCCTCCCCGCAAGCTGAGCTGGGGTGAATAGAGGAGCCTGTCTGGGCTGGCGTGAGTCAGGGGACAAGGATGAGAGCCACACACAGGACAAATGGAAAAATCCAACTTGCTCACCCCACTAACAGTGCTGGTGGAGGTTATTCTTGGCCACCCTCGCCCTATTCCAAAGGGGAGGGCTGTAAACACTGTCCCAGAGCCTTCCTTGCCTCCTGGTACTGCTTTCCAATTAATCTGCATCCTCTGTTTCAGGCCATAGCTCCGTACCAGGCAGAAATACCCACCTATATAACCCCCAGAGCCTAGGTGCTCCTGGGCCAGCTCCTCAGCTGTGTTTCAGACCCAGCACCATTACTGCGTCCTCTCTCACCAGATGGAACCTGCCTAAGCCCAAACACCCTTCCACTCACTTTCCTCCTCGCCTTGATTTTATTTAGGTTTGCTCCTCTGCCTTCTTTCCTTCCCGTTCCCATCCTTGTTGCAGACACAGCCTTCAGCCAGCCTCCAGGGAGCTGCTCCACGGCCAGTGAAGAGGGAGGACACCCAGGGACACGGAGGGGACACGGAGGGGACATGGGCTGCGAGTCGGGGGTGAGCACGGAGAAATGGAGCCAGGACTGAAACCAGGAGGGATGTTCCAGCAGGGAATATCTGCTGGGAAAAGGTGCAAAGTCCAAGAGGAGAAGTAGAAAGGAGAACAGCCCCTGAGTAAAAGGGATGGACGCAACTCGAACATAGTGCTGAGGGACTTGTGTGCTTTGCTTCCCCTCCATGGTCCCTCACGAGTGCTCAGCGCCCCTAACTCTGCACGTCCTCCAGCCAGCCAGCCCCACATAGCCAGAGCAGCACGGCAGCTGAGCCAGGAAGGCACGGCACAAAGAAATGAGCAGATGCTGAATTACTGACCTATCTGGGCCATTTGCGGAGCAGTTAAATATACTGATGCCCCTGTTTCGCATGAGGAGACGAGGTCATGTCATTTTGCCTTCAAAGTCAGTGTCACGGCTGTGAATACATCCCCGGACTCCTGCCTGTCGGTCCCTACACTAACCACCAGGCAATGCTCCTCCCTGATGTCTAATAGCAGCCACCACAAGTATGCCTCGCTCGCCTCCTGCACATGGGAGGAAATAAACGGGCACAGTGTGCTCGCTGCCTCTGTAGGGCTGCTGTTCAGCCCTGCCTTGCCCTCAGGTAACCTGGGAAGAGTGGCTCCTGTAAGACACACGGGACGTTGCTGCCCACAGGATGATGTAAGCTCGGAAAATGAAGCAAGCAGCAACAATGAGGAGGACGAGCCAGCAGGCAGTGAGCGCTTTGTATCGCAGGGGAGAGCAGGGTCTGAGAGCAGGTGAGTCCAGGTGCTGCCTCCCCTTCTGAAAATCAAAGATTTTTTTTCCCCCTTCTAAAAATCAAAGATTTTTAGCATGGCCCTGGGCAAGACAGTGCGCTTCACTTGTCTACTTTTAAAGCAGGAATAATGGTACTTCTGCATGTCACAGGTGACAGCTCAGCTTATGTGGAGAGCTCAGACGGTGCCATGCACTAAAGCAGCAGAGTGGGTCTTGTGGACACATCAGCCCTTTACTCCCTCCATCAGTTTCCTTGAAACTAGGGTAAAAACGAAACCCAAGATCTTCATTTTGAAGGTTCTCATTGAGGCTAAGGGACCCAAAAATCCCAACAACAGTGAAAACCCCACCTAGATAAGGTTACAGCCCACCCACGCAGCTCTCTCTTTGGAGAAAGTGTGAAAGAATGGGAAATTGGGAGAGACATACAGCAAGGTCCACAAGGGAACTCCAGACTAGGGGATGCAGAGCCCACGGTGATGGGGTTTAGAGAGAGAGAGGCCTGTGGTGGGCTTGTCGCTGAGTCTTGGGTCTGTCCTGGGGGTCCTTGTCTTAAAAGACCTGCTCTGGAACAGCAGCATCAGACAGAAGCAGCAGGCAAGAGCTCCTTTACCATGTTGGAGAGGTTTTCCGGACAGAAGGACCTCCTGGCTTTACCCACTGCCACAAAGGGGGAAATTGGGTGGGTTTTGCTGAAGAAAACACCGAATTTCTTGACACTGGAGGCTCCCTCCCTCTGACGCGGTGCCGTGCCCGTGCCCCCCACCCCTGACCACCCAGGCCGGCAACCGGCAGCGCTCCAGGGCCCAGGGGAGGCAAGCTGGGAGCATCGTGGCCTGCAGCAGCTTAGTTTAATCCCAGGCCCTGATGCACATGCTGCCCTCCTGAAAAGTTTCTTTCTTGCTGCTTGAACACCCCACATTGTCCTTCCCCACCGTTTCGCAGGCAAGGTCCTTCTCCTGGCTGCTAGTGTTAACACAGCTTTCCCTTGTTCTGTCCCTTGAAATTTCCAGTAAAGCGCCTTTAATACAATCTCTCTGTGGCTGCTCTAATTATGTGTGAAATATTTTTTCCCCCATAAACCAAAGAAAACAAATCAACACAGTAAGATCCTTTCTCTTGGGCTGTTTGGCAGGTCTCACGGTCTTCAGAAAAGTTACCCGAGGTCCACACAGTCCCTGCTGTCTTTTCACAACAGCACTTTGGGGCTTCTGTAAAAGGACCCAACAAAGGTAAGGGTAAAACAAATGACAAAGCCCTGACAGGCCATTTTCCCACCTGAATGCTCACAAGTCAAAGGACGGCTGTGTGCTGCGTGACAGGACATGGGTGCTGTGTTGGAAGGAAGATATTTGGGGTACGGTGGCAAGAGGAGGGGATGCTCTGAAGTCTATACCTTACCCCCACAAAGGCCAAGACACATTGAGTGCGCTCAGCAAGAGAAAAATAATTTATTTTGTTTTCAGAGCACATGGGACTTTTTCACGTCCTGCCTACATCAACACTCCTCAGCACCTCCAGCACCCCACAGCCCTGTCCCCGGGGAGACCTTGGGTGCACCCGCAGTGTGCATCTGGCACCCGTCCCTGCCGCAGCGCTGTCCTAGTGCCGGTGAATCCTGCTCTGCTTGAGCCCTTGCCCTCATTGCAGCCCTCAGACGCTGCTCAGGCCTTTTCCTTCCTTGCCATCAGGGTCATGTTCCCTGACTTTTCTTGTAGTGTTTGGGAAATGTGGGTCCAGAACATGAATATCTTCCAAATAAGTCATGGCTTCATTCACAACTCCATGGCCGTCACTTCTTCCATACAGGAAAATATCCTTACAATTTTAGTTTTTTTTCCAAAACCAAACACCACTAAAGAACACACTATCTGCATATTTAGGACCTTCTTGAAATACTGCAAAGTAGAAAGAAAACGGGGAGGGGCTCAGGCTCAGGCCCTGTAAGAAGAGCGTGTCACTTCTTGTCACTGTGCCAGGACTGCCACTCGCTGCCTGCAGGGTCCTGGCGCTCTGTCAGGCACCGGCCCCGAGCACACCGAGGGGAATTATTCCCACTTCTTGCTTCTTGCCTGCTCTTGTCCCTCCAGGTCTGGGTGACTGGTGTCACCGTCACCTCGTCCCAGCGAGGACGTGGCACTGTGACACCACATCAGTGTGGCGTTACCCCTTTCACAAGCATCCCTCGTGCAGCCGCGCTCTCCTCTCACAGCTCGCCCGCGTTTCGCTGGAGCAGCAACACCGCAACGCCGACGCTTACTGCAGGCTCTGAAGTACAGCACAGAGCCCCCCCACGTCCTCCTGCAGCCCCCGGGGTGGGTCAGGTCAGGGGGTGCTGGGGCAGCCCCGCGTGCCCTGGGCTGCCCCCCGGCCCTGCACACACAGCCTGGTTTCTGGAAATGCTGCGGCTGGCAGGGCTCTTCCTGCTTCACAAATATTGACACAGAGAGCTCCGCATCCCGGCCTAGAAGTAACGTTTTCAGGGCTGCATTTAACTGGGGGGATTTGGATTTTGGTCCTTCGCTTTCCTCTCTCCCATAGAAGAGCCTTGTGGGGACCTGGCTGGCCTGACCCTGCTTCAGGCACCAGGAACCCATGGGAATACCTCCAAGTCCAACCATATGCCTCAACTCAGCCTAAAACACCCATTGTTCATCTTAGCAGCCCAGAAACTCAAGCTCTGAGCTCAGCAGAGGACACAAATGGGGCGAAGGACGTTCGGGGGAAACGGATCAGAAGCAGAGACTGGAGATCCTTCTTCTAAAGCAGCCATACACAGAGAAACAGGGACACTCAGCCAAGAGCTCAGCCGTGAGGAGCTAAGGAGAAGGTTGTCCAGAGGTGTGTTTGGTGATGCGGAATCATTGGAGTATCTCTGTAACCCTGGATGCCCCTCAGAGCCACTCGTGCTGGGGGAAGGACGGGACAGTCCCAACCTGCTCTCCATAGGTTTTAAATGGGAGGTTAGATCTTGCTCTCTGAAAGCTGAGAGCTAAAAGCCAAGGCAGGCTATGTCTTCCACGGACAGAAAAAGGTGAGGTGTGCTATTAGTAGCAACCCTGAGGCTATTTCTGGGCCTCCTGAATTAAAACTCCAGCTCCAGCCACCCATCCTGCAGCCCAGACAGAGGAATGATCTCTCTTCTGCAGCAAACAAAAAGATGCATTTGCTGAGGACTGAAAAACAAGGAGGGAAATGTTGGCACTGGAGGATGAGGTTTCACAGGTAAATAGGCCAAGAAAGAGAAAGGAGGTTTCACAGGTAAATAGGCCAAGAAAGAGAAAGCCTAAGAATAAACCTACGAGGAGCAAAAAGAACAAGCTGCCAACTCACTGCCGAGCCGGGGGGGGGGGGACACAATTCATCAGTGTCTGCATGTGTCGGTGCTCAGGGACAGGGCTGGGAGGGTTAAAAGGCTCAAGGGGACTCTGTTGTTAACGGGATGACAAAAAATTGACCTCCAAAAACGGGCACCCACCTCTGTCGCTGAAGGACCTAAGCTGCATTTACCTACAGTAAGGAAAGCTCGCTGCCTGCCCTGCCTGTCCTCGGGTTTTGTACCTCACAAATGACCTCTGGGCTGCTGCGTGCCAGCCAAGCCGAGTCTGCCCCGTCTCCTGGCTTATCAGCTGAAACTGCTCTGCCTGGGGGGATCTGGGAAATAGGAAAGCTCTTTGCGACTCGGTGCTTGGGCCTCGTCCTCAGCGGGGGGCTGGAAGTAGGAAACCCTGCCTGAAGACAGCCTTGGTGCTTGCATCTTCCTGAGTTTCTCCCCTTTGTGCTTGTCCTTATTTCTTATTTCTTATTTCTTTTTCTTATTTCCTATTTCTTATTTCTTATTTCTTATTTCTTATTTCTTATTTCTTATTTCCTATTTCCTATTTCCTATTTCCTATTTCCTATTTCTAATTCTTATTTCTTATTTCATTTCTTATTTTCCAACGTGGTCACCAGAGGCTTCTCCAGAGATGCTACGTGGCACCTGCCCATCCCTGGCTTATGGGGATAGGGAAGAAAACACCACCCCATGTCCCCCAGTTTCCCCGCAGCTCCTGGTACCCCACGTGTACCTGACTGTGCTCCTCGCTGGGATGCTGACTAGCCCTCAAGAAAAGCAGAAACCTCCTCTTGCTTCCCTTTCCCTGGGTTCACCCAGGACTGGCAACTCTATGGCAGAGGAGCCTTGGGTCTGCCAGTGAATCTTCTACGACAAGACACTGGTTATGGGAACGTGCAGCACAACCCTGGCGAGCGATTCACAACATCCCAGAGCCAGGTGTAAACGCTGGCAGCAGGATCACCATGGTTCATCGCCCTGACAAGGCTGCACGAGGCTTCCTAGGGCCATCACTCAAGGCCGCGATGCATGACATGTCCAACAGCTCTAAAGGCGCCAGCCTAACAGCTGTGACTGCAGGGCAGGAGGTAAATAAGAAGTTGTGGGAGGTAAATAAGAAGCACATCCAGGCAAGAGCACCTCATCCACGTACCAGAGATGCACAGACCAGCTCCTGCTTCTCCTCAAGCCTTGCCACGGGAGAAGCCGTGCCCAGAGCTGCCCGGCAGCCCCTTCCGAGGCTCTGGCTGCTCTGCTTCCATTTCACCACCAACAAATCGGGTAAAACATTTCTGTGCGGAGGGGCTTTGGCGTGTTCCTGTCAAAAGCCTTTCCACTGACCTCTCCCACCTCCAAAGAGCCTGGTCATGGAGGTGCAAGAAATTGGTGCTGTTTGCAGAAAAAGGTCAGAGCTACACCTACTGTCATCCCCCATTTACACCCCCTCCCTGCCTCCTCCCCACCTGATGAGCAAACACCTTTCATCGGGGGGGGCGGGGGAATAAACAACAAATGATGCAAAATTTCCACTAAGAAAATAAAAACTAAACAAAGCTAAGGGAGAAGCTCTCTGCACAAGGTCCCTGGAGGTCAGGGAGCCCTCAGCCTCCCCCTTGCCTGCCACTGATCCCATGGGCATGGAGAACATATCCTCCAAAGCAAAGGGGGACCGGGAGCAGAAGCGCCCAGCCCAGGCAGCCTGCCTTGCTTGACGTAATCTCCCCACCAGCTTCCAAGGTCAACAGCGAGCTGTTTGTACGGCCCTGGGTGAGAGGAGGCCTTCTGGGAGGAAAGCAAACAGAGGAGATGTCCTCTGCCCGCACAAAAGGTGCTGTATTCCCGTGTTGCTCTGTCCCCGGCTAGGAGGGACATAAAATTAGCGCTGTTTTCATTCATTCATTGTATAAATATCGTGCGTGGTGCCCACCCCCCTGTTTCCTCCCGGAGCTTGCAGGTCTGCGATGGGGAGGGGGGGAGGTTAGGCTCAGCAGCTGGTCAGCAGGGTGAGGTGAGGGCACGCACATGTGCAAGAGGGGGGAAAATAAAAGAGGAGTGCATTCAGTAGAGGAGCATCATGGAGAGGAGCTGCACACAGCATCATGCCAGCCAAGGGAATGATCCTCTGGAACAAAAGCAATTTCCCCATCACCTGGGGATCGCTGGGAGGGGATGGACACAAACAGAGCACAGAGGGATGGATAACAGATCCCTTGTGCAATGGCGATGCTGAGCACGAAGTTGGACCCCACAAAACCCCAGTGAACAGCCCCAAACAGCCCTGCCACGTCAGGCTGTGGCCCTGAGGTGCTGCCCCTGCCGCTTGCAGAGGAGAAGACCAGCATCCTGCACCCCAAAAACCCTGCCTGGGTGCAGGAGGGGGGTCCCAGGGCCACCTCTCTAGGTCATCCCCACATTTCGCAAAGCCCCAGCCCTCTGGAAGTGTAAACCCTAAAACCATAAGTATTTGGGGCCCATTCTCCCTGTATCCTCCATTGCATCCAAACTCCATCTATCCAAGCACAGAGATGAGGATTTGGGACAAGGCCAAGATGTCCCATCCAGCACCCAAATATGTGACCAGAGTTGTCCATCCCTGCTCCCTCCACGCAGCCCTGTTGAGCAATCGGAAAGACACCGAGAGGACAGGAGAAGTGAGAAAGAAAAAAATACTTAAAAAAAAAAAAAAAAAAGGCAAACAGAAGCCGCTCTGTGTGCCCCATCCCACCCGCAGGCTGCTATTTTTACCGGGTGATGAACAAGCCACAATATCGGGGTGGGGGCGCGGGGCGAGCCGGGCTGTTTACGTCTGCCGGCGCGGGGCGAGCAGAACGCAGCTCATTGAGCACAGCACGGCCGCTGCGGGCTCAATGGGTGCCTTGTGCCGTGCGGGAGGCTCAGGGAGGGCAGCCATCCCGAGCCGGGATGCAAACGGGGCCGGGAGAAGCTGCCTGTGAGCACGGGGGTTGGTTTTTAAAGATGGGTGAGTTTTCCGCCCACGCCGACAAGGGTTGAGAGTCACCTCGGAGTAAAGGGGCACAGGTGCTGGGGTTTGGGAGAGGTCCCTCCAGGTTTCTTTTCAGCCTCTGTCCCTTGCTCTCAGCAAGTCTCAGTGGGCAAAACCTCCTCCGGGAGCTCTCGTGCCCCTCCTAATTTTTACCCACAGGGCTGTCAGCACTGCTTCTTCCCATCCCTCTGGTTGCCCATCCTGGCATGGGACCCCAGGTAGGACCATACGTTCCCCCCCAGCACCCAGTGACACGGGCTGTGCCAACACATGTACATCACACCCTGCTTTCCCCAGCCCAGGACCTTGGCATGGAGCAGTGCTGGACCCAAACGTGACAGTCAGAGCTGATGTCGAGGCACCCTGGCAGCAGCACTCGGATGAGAGATGGTCAGCCTTCACCAAATATATGTTACAGACGAGGAACCTGCGATGGCTGATCAAGAAACCCCTCAGATGCTGGCTGTAAAAGCATGGACGATACCCTTTAGGCAAAAGCTTAAAGCTCCCAGATTGCCCCTAAATCTCCAGTGCCTTTTTCTGAAGCACAGTTTTAAGTTGTGCACAGCCCCATTCAGTGGCCTTCACATGAAGCAGCCAGGATCCTGCACCCCCTTCTCATGTCCCTGCTGGTTTCTTAAGAGCCTAGTTAACATTAAATAGGGTTAAATAATACTAGAAATAAGTGTTCTAGGATGCCAAGCCCTCCTTTTCACCCTGAGAGGAAGACAAGGGTTTGAGCTGCAGGCTGTGAGATGGTTTGAACTGGTGGTTGAGGAGAAGGAACAACTTCATGATAGTGAGTGGGTAGGTCTGCACAATTTTTTAAAGCAGTTTGAAGATTTTATTATTTATTCCTGCTTGTTCTATTCCTGATTTTTTTTTATTTTTTATTTTTTGGCTGGAAATCCACCCAAGCCTGCCTTTCATTGCTTTTGGAAACCCACAAATAACTATCAGCCTAACTGATTCAATCTTTTTCTGTCTGGTGTTGTTTCCTTTTCTGCCTGTTTGCAGTCATTGACTGTTTCCACCATACAAATTCTGGATATTCAATAGGCAAAGCTATTATTCACCCTTCCTTGAGTTTGTTCTCTGATCAAATATTTGCACTCCCCAAAGGCTGAACCTCACTGGGAATAGCCACAGGTCTCCTTTGAACGTTATAATGACATGTAAAATCTTTACCTAACTGTAAGCACTCCTCCAGCTTGTTACCTGTACTCCAGAGACCTCTGAATTGTCACATCCCTGCTTTAAACAAAAAACAAAAGCCACTTACATGGCTTTTTTGACCCAGCCTCTCCTCAGCTTCAAAACAAACAAACACAACCAGCTCCAGCAGCGGTTTATGAATCACAATTTCTCTGCACGTATTTAGCTGTTTTTCCAATCGCTCCCGATGCAGACACAAAACTGGGACGGCCAGCAGGTACTGAGCAGTTTCTATCCCTTCCCAAAAGTTGCTAAGGAACTGCTTTGTGTGGAGCATCACATTTTCCTAGCTGGTCAGCTCCAAAGTGGAATTTTCTCTGTTCCCTGGCTGCAGCTCACGAAAGGTTCAGATGGGGTTTTCTTCGCCAAACCACAGTGGCAGCAGAGGGTACACAGGCCTCCCAGTCCCTCCCCAGCAAAACAACCGAACGTATACATTGCCCAGGAGGACTTTCTGTTACGGTGAGAAAGGGCTGTGGCCAGGCGTGATGTGTCGCAGAGCCCCTCGCACACATGAGTCAGAACAGAATCACTCCAGGCGCATTTTATAGCTCCTGTCTACGTGCTTTTCTTTCTGCCCAGCTGGAAATACCGAGCCCTGCCTCAAGCACAGGCTGTCGTGCCCTGTCTGAAGTGCGCCTTGCCTGTCATCTTGCTGCTACAGCCATGCCATGCTGCCCGGCACAGCACGGTGGGCAGGCAGGCGATGCTCCGGCACAGCCACCGCAGCACCGCTGGAGATGGCAGCAGCCCCTGGGGCCGAGCCCGTGCCCTTTAAGTCTGTGGGACGCCCCCGCTTGACCTTAAAGGATGGAAGATTAAATATGACTTTGACAGGCAGCGTTCTTATACACCAAAATGCATGCAAGGCAGGTGGAAATAAAGTATGAGTCTTGGACAGGGCTGTAAATGTCCTGTCTAGTGGTCCTGAAGAGTTTTCCCTCCCCGCCCTTTTGACCTTAAGAATAAAGGTACCAAGAAATCTATAGCATTAAGTTTTCACTGCTAAAAAAAAAAAAAAAGAAAAAAAAAAAAAAAAAGAGGGTGATCTCCAAGGGGGAGATTCATGGCCAAATTCCCTCTTGGGAAGAAGCGCATCTCCACGTGCTGTGGTCTGGCTCTGGCTGTCGGGATGATGGATGCCTGGCTCTCACGAGAGGGCACAAACGCAGCGAAGGGGTTACGAGCCTCAGGTCTAGCAGTGGGACAGCCGAGGAAACAAGCTTTGAAATGAGGCATGGCATCAAGGCAATTCATGGAGGGAGGGCAAACCATCATGTTGTAAAACAGAAAGCAAAGGAGGGTGTTGGGAAAAGAGAGGGAAATGCAGACATTGAAATTGCAGGTACTGCTGTCCTTGGGGCCTCCCCACCTTGACCTCTTGGAGCTGTCTGAGCAGGCACAGGGGGATGAACAGGCAGGTGAAGGGACCAAGGCACGGCCTGAGCCAGGGGACTCCTCGCAAGGCTGAGGAGGTTCAGTCCCCAGACCTGCACCCACCCTCCTGTGTCGCTGGGGAGGCACGCGGAGTTTCTCAGCCAGAAGAGGTTTTCTCAACTGGGAAAGCCTCAGCTGCTTCCCACCCCTCCCAGCTGTCATCCAGCCCCTTCCCAAGCCGAGGTGCAGGCCTGCAGGAGCAGACCCACTGCATTTTCCTCAGGCACAGCTTCTCCCACTCAAAGTCACGAGCATCCACCACTGAAAAATAAATAAATAAAAGTCAAAACTCATTACAGCCTCTTCAGCACCTTCCCACAGCATCTGAACTGCCAAGGATTCCATTACGGGATCCTCCTTGAGGTTTTGGGATGGTTGCTTCAGCCTTCATCATTCCTCAGTGCTCCCTAGCTCTGCATTTCTTCCCCAGTTATTCCACACGCACCGCTTTTGGACAACTCCACCCCACCCATCAGCCTCATTCCTCTGCCTCGATACCACTTATCAGTTACCGCTGCTCCAGGTGTTTTCCATGTCCTAACAGCGAGCATCCCCTCCCTCTTCCCACACCAACACCACCTCCACCACCTGCCTCCCCCTCTGCCCCGCAGAGCCCCCCAGAGAGGTCCCCGAACTTTCTTCTCTGCTGCTCTCTTTGGGCTCCCTGGTAAACGTGCCCATTGCTGGTCGGACTGCAGCGATATTGACTGCATTGCAGACACGCGTGCTTTGCTCAGGTTCCTTAATTAGCTTCATGTTATTTTAGTTTACATAAACCACGTTCTCTTTTTATTACATAAACTATTTCTTCTCTCTCAACCACTTGTGGTGCTCCATGTAGTTTGCTTCCAAACCAGAGGGCTAAATTTAATCCCCCACTCCCCATTCAGCTTTCTCCATTTACAGTATTTTTTTTTTGCCAATGCTTTTTTTTTTTGCCAATGCTCTTTTTTTTCTTTTTCCCCTTTCTTTTCTTTTCTATTTTTTTCCCCTCTTTCCAAGAGGCTGGGCTTCCTTTTCTGTCCTTAAGCCCTCCTATTTCCCCCTGCCCCCTGGATGCCTGCCTACCTTTACTCTAAAATCCAGAGGAGGATCCAATACACTTAGTTTGCCAGCTCTTCAAGAGGTATCTAAGGAGGCTGACAGGAGTTTGATGGTCTCTCTTGCAGCCAGTGGCAGCTAATGTGGTCTGAACCCTCTCTCTCTTTTTTTGCCATTCACACACAGCACTTACTCTTCAAGCCTGCTGCTGCTGCCACTGCCTGAAAGGACCTGAAATACCACACAGGGAATTTTGATTTCTTCT
Source organism: Cygnus atratus (assembly GCF_013377495.2). Lineage (NCBI taxonomy): Eukaryota > Metazoa > Chordata > Aves > Anseriformes > Anatidae > Cygnus > Cygnus atratus. The sequence continues at coordinate 13,891,344 of NC_066372.1, read as the reverse complement.
GGGGAACCGGGAAAAAAAAAAAAAAAAAGGCAGGAAAACTCATCTGGAGATTGCAAAGAAGACATACAGCAACAGCAAGAAGTGGCAAGCTCTTTCCATCCTGAACACCAAAAAACACCTAATTTCTCTGCCAGGTGTATGGGACTTAGATTCTCCAAGCACTGCACTGAACTGTTAAAGGTAAGGGGTTGCGCTTTACCTCCCTCTTCTCTCTTTGGGATTTTTTCCTTAACTTCCCCACTTCTTTCCTCGGTGTTCTATAGACGCGGGCTCTAAAAAAGTGGATTGTCTCTTTCCCTGGTGAGCAGAGATGCGAGGGAAGTTGCACACTGACTGCTCCCAGGGTTTTCCACGGAGCTGCCCTCATGCCAGCAGCGCCGCTGTGAGAGGAGCCTGCCGGGATCCTATGGGGCTGGGCTGCCAGCAGCACTGCTGTGCCGGCCCCACACCAACCCCTGCAGATATGGGGTTGTGGGGGCATGGCCCCATAGCCTGAGACTGGGGCTATGTGCTGAGTTTGTTAGTCCTCTTGGGCGAGGGAGGGAAAGCAAGGCACGTGGCTTGGGACACCGGGCATCCAATGCCACCAGGCGGGAGCGCAGAGAAGGGGGCTACCCCTCTTCCTGCTCCCCAAGCAACCCCACAAGCTGTCGGTGTTCCTGCGCGATGGATTTTGGCTGCTGTCAGTGGCATTTCTCATCCTGCTGCTGAGCGCGGGGCAAGGAGGCTGCGGCTGAGCTCATTTGTCACTGACGTCCCAAACCATCACGGGCTGTCTGCCGGTGACTGCTCCGCTCGCTGCCACCGCATCGCTATCGAGAGCGCAAAGGGTGCTCTGCGGGCTCGAAGGACGTGAAGCCACAGGTCAGGGGGACAAGCCCAGCAGGAGGATGAGAGGAGACGGGATCGGGGAGGTCGGACGGTGTGCAGCCCGCTTGCCACGGCTGCGAGTGAGCCCCTGGCACGGGTGGCAGCTCCTGGATGGTTTCCAGAGCATGGTGCTGGGCACTGCTCAGTGGCTGCCCCTCTCCAAGCTGATTCCTGGCTGAAACCCGTTTTTAGCAGTAGCTCAGTAGTAGCTGAGCTCTTCTCTAAGAGCAGGCAGAGCAAAAAGTTTTTGTTCTTCGGAGCCTCTGTCGGAAATTTCTCCTTTTGGGTCACTCCCTGCTTTTTAAGACTTTTCGCTTAAACTTTGTGCTCAGCAGCAGCCTACCCTCTGCACGTAGCGGAAAGCATGCATTTTAACTCTGCCCTTTTGAGATGTTTAGCCAAAAAAATGCAGTTTGAAAAGTTCTCCCAGTTTTCTAAAATAGCTTTGCCAGATGTGGGAAGGGGGAAATATCCCATGATGAAATAGTTGGGTGAGAGGAATTTTTTAGCATTCCCCGCTATTTTGTTTTTTGCCTACGAGCTTCAGATAAAGGATGCTGACTGGGCAGAGGGGCCAGGGGTTTGGGGACTGATTTGGTGGGTTTTCAGACCCTGTGGAGGAGAGCTGTTTCTCTGCTTTGGTTACTTGGTGCTATATGTTCCTGTAAAACCTCTGAGACCGTACCCACCCGGTAGGGCAGACAGGAGGTGTTTTCCCTCCCCAAGACGTTTGGAGGTGCTGTCAGAGCACAGAAGAGGGAGGCATCCCCGTCTGCCCTCGCTGGGCCAGGGATGTTCCCGTGCTGCCTGAGGGCTATGAGCAGCCCCAGCAGCCTTCAGGGAAAAACTCATCTCCTCTGCTTGAGCTCCTGCTTGATGTTTCCTACAACCATGTCTACGGACAGAAGCAGGGTTTGACAGCAGCGAGAGGGCTGGAGGACAGGTGGGCAAAGAGAGCCCGGGGTCAGGAAGCTGAGGACATTAACTAAAATGCTGCAGACTTAGCACAGTAAACGGCAGCTCCTCACTGTAAAATACGACCTAATTGGAGAGAAATGTAAGGGGGTTTGGAGGAGGAGAGGATGGATGGTATCATTTAAAAGACAGAAGTGAATGAATGAGTGTGTAAACTGCTGTTCCATGCTCTGGTATCAACCAGAGATGTGTATAGTGGCCAGAAAACCTGGGGACTCCAAAATCCCCTCCGTTACTGGTCTCTTCTCTCCTCCTCTCCCTGGGGCAGCTTCTCCTCAGCCATAAATTGCCCAGGCCCGGTGACTTCCCTGCCTCCCCACGCTGCCCTACACCCAGCAGGGACGCAGGCTGGTGGAGGGCCAGCTGCTGCCCATTCCACACTCAACGGGACCTTTCTTAGCTGCCTGAGACATCTTTTCCACCGCCACCCGCCGCCGTCTCCCTGCTTCCCCCTTTTCCCCGCCGGCAGTGGGACGGCTGCTCCACCACAAGCCCAGCCTTCCGCAGCCTGCCTCCCTCTCCTCCTCCTCCTCCTCCTCCTCCTGCTCCCCCCGGCAGCCTCCACGTGTGAACAAGCCGGGCTGTGTGTGCTGCTCGCAGGCAGCTTCCCAGCAGCAGCAACAAAAGCCGTCTTCATCCCGGGTCTGGACCACATACGGAGCCAGCGCAGGACGGCTGCGGAGCAGCCCGGTGCATTCAGGGCTGTTTAAAGAGGGAAAGAGAGAGAGAGAGAGACGGCAAAGAGAGGGAGCTGTTATAGATATATATTTAAAAAAAAAAAATACTTGAGCCCAGTGCAACAACGGAAACCTTACAGTTTACTTTTAAAAACTCAGTGCTTCCTTGTGCACGGGCAGAACAGCCCAGCCTGTGTGCGCGGCGGGGCTGCGGGCACTGCCTGTGTGCACAAGGCAGGGTGTGTGCGCCGCTGCCCCGCTCCGTGCTCAATGGGCTCACAGTGCAGAGCTCAAGAAGCTTTTTGTTGGCCTCATGAATAGGCGGGGGGATTTGTAGTGTTCGCCGGGCAGCCTTTTTTTTTTTTTTTTTTTTTTTTTATTCTTCGCACTGAGATTTTTCCCTCCATGTGTTTTACGACGGACTTTCCCTTTTTAATAAAAATTTCCATTTCTCCCTTGCGTGATGTTCTTCCTTCCCAGTGATTCCTCAGCACAGACTAGAGAGCCGAAGGCTGGGGGAAATGATGAGGAAGACCAGAATCCTTTGACTTGGGTACCCCAACAGCTTCCACACGTGTTAGCTGCTGAAATGCCTTGAGGTGCCAAGCAGCAGCCAAGTGGACAGCCTTGCTCAGCTATCCTTCCCCTGCTTTACAAGCCCCCGTGCAGTCACCGTGGTGAGCTAACACCCCAGATGGCTTCACCTGGAGCCACGTTACAGCCCCACAAGCGAGCAGAGGAGATGGTGGCACCTGGGTGACCGGGTGTCCCAGTGGCTCTGCACTTCCCCGGGGAGGAAGGCCTGCTGTGCTGGGAAAGCAGGGCACTAGGAGGCCTCTGACAAGCACCACCATCTGTGTTTTCACCCTTGTAGTCACTGTTTGTGCCAACCAAAGCATGGCAATTCGTGGCTTTTCTCCAGACACTGTCTCAAGCCGGAGCACAGCTGGCTCATGTGGAGTAGGGGAAGTTTGTGAGAGGCCCAGAACTCAGATGAGGGCCGTACCTCGCTGCTCAGCTCCCCCCGGGGAATCGGAGGTGTCCTCGGGGTGCGGAGGCTTGTGCCGGCCAGGAGCGGAGGTTGCTGAGAGGAATTTGGCCAATGGGCTGTCCTGGGGAAGGCAGGTCAGCTCCATTTGTCCTGCACTTGCTGTTACAGTTGATGAAGGTTGACCACGCAGATGGCCCTGGTTGCCACCATCTTACCTGGGCATCTACATGGGAGCTAGGAATCTTCTGAAGTACCTGGGTCTCACGCAGGGGGTGTAAGGAGCTGAACCCAGCGATGGAAGGTGCAACAGGGGCCACATCAGGCAACACGAGACAAAAGGGCATCTGCAAGGCAGAAGTGAGGTGACCAGGACAGGAAAGTGTTTCCGGCCGGGTAGGGAAAGGACTGCTCACGAGTTAGGCCTGAGAGTAAATCTGTCTATCCAGCCATGCCCAATAAACCTCGCTTACATTAGCGGGAAGATATGGAATGTAAATACTCATGCTTCAAGGCATAAGGCAACCACTAAATGCCTAGTGTTAAAAAGAAACTTCCTCCTCAGCAATTTCTCCCGTTTTTCAATGATGAGAACTTTGCTCTGAAGCTGGTGATACAGATCTTGTCCAAGACAGGATGCTGGCCTGGACACACCATTGGTTTCATTTGGGCTGGCAATTTCCAAGTGCTTTTGCTTCCACAATGCCCTTGGTTCACACTAGGCAGAGGACTTGGACAGGTAATTAACAGTCATGACAACCACTGAAGGACAGAAGGAATTGTCTGTGAAGGCCACAGGAGGGATAGATGTGACTTAATAGTGAGAAAATTAAATAGGAATAATCTGAAAGGAAAATATATATATACTCTTTAGGGGAAACTAACAAGAAATAACCAAGGAACTGAGTCTTAGATCATGGACTGAAGGGAAAAAGGTGTGCAAAGGAAACACGGAGGCCAGCAGCAGATAAACAGGTGAAAATGATGGCGCTGATCCCTTCCAGCTGGAGCTCCACTCCCTCATTCACACCTCCTCCAGGAGAGCCGTGCCCAGGACTGAACAACCCGTAATGCACAGCAAAACCTGCTGCTCCTGCTGGGATCCTGCATGGGCCAGAGATAAATCCCTGCCACAGCCCTGGAAATCCCCAGTCAGAGCAGGCTTTACACAGGGCAGATTCAGCCCGGCTGGCATAACTCTTCTGGCTTCAGAGGATTACTCGGGATTAGCAGTGCTGTGGCACAGCAGCTAAGTGTAATTAACATTACATCATCTGTACCACGGTTTCAAGGTTGAAATCATCACGTAGTTCACATATTGGAAATTACAGGATGGCTTTTGTATGAATGGTTAACTGTCACTGTTACTTACCCCAGAAAAATAGTTTCTGTGGGGTTCGGAGTATAAATAATACCCTGTGTCTTTATGGTGCTCGGCTTCAAAGCAATGCTTCAGTGCTGTACTCTAACGAATACCCTCCCGTTCTGTAATGATTGGTCTGCAAATGATGTCTTTTCCTCTGCTGTAAATTATACCATGCAGTTACTGCTGCTATTGCATTCCGTCTGGTTAGTAAATAATACTCTTTACCTACTCTTGTATCTGGGGTTTAAATAATACCCTGTCCTCCCACAGTACTTGGCATCTAAGTGTCACCCTGATCCTGCATGGTGCTTTGGAGAGTAGAGAACATCCTGCTGCTGCCGAACAAATTGCAGCCTTCCTCTCCATTGTATTTGCCCTCTAAATATTACCCTGCTGTTTTATATAGCACTTATTGTATAAATAATACCCTGCTGCCTTGTAGCAATTGATACGTAAGTGATACCCTCATGCGGCAGGGCACTTGGTCTGCTAATGCTGCCGAGCGCGCCAGCAGGAGGGTGCAGTGCCTGAGACTACAGCTGTGTGCTTCGTGTGCCCATTTCTGCTCCAAAATTATTCTCATATCGAGCACTGATAGGCTGGCACACATTTCTTTACACCTTTCTGAAATATGTTTGGCATTGTTTGGGGCCATTCTCTCATTGTAGCCATGTAGGACATGCATCATAGGCATGAAGATCTCAGAGGCAGGGAAGCAAAGGAGATCTTCATTTCAATTCATCTCCAGTACCCTGCTTCCAGCTCTCACTGGCATTCCCAAAGTGACTTCACATTACCATTACCACTCCAACCTAGACAGCATTGAGTTCAGTGTGGGCTTCAAAACCTTCCTGATGAGATAAATTCATGGGTGAGTTGGCATCTGCCAGACACCCCACTGCCACGGCAAGGTGCTTAGCCAGGGGGCAACCAGCTCAGCCTTCTCTACAGCACCTTTTGAAGAAGACAGGGCTCATAGCCCTCAGCCTTCACCTACATCCTCCATTAGAGAAACTATGTTTTCCCACAGAGACCCCATTTCAAAGAGTTAACAATCTTTAGTCCTTCTTTCTGCTAGCCCCACCACAAGTTCTCCTTTAGTCAAGGTAAGGTTTGTGACTGAGGTGGTATCTCCAAGAGCAGCTGAGAATGCTGGAAAGCAAAGATGCTTTGACTAACACAAGCCTTTCTTCCAGCTTTTCAATCCACCTCACTTCTGCTACTTCTGCTCTTGTTTTGGCAATAATTTGCCAAAAGTTTCATTCAATTGCCACCACCAGCTGACTTAAAACTGCATTCCTCCCGACTTCGAATAAGCACATCCAACCGGTGTAAAAAATAACTAAATAAAAGTACTTTATGTATATTATGCTCAGCCCTTTCTTTTTTAGGTTCTCAGGCCCCCGCTCACCTGTCCACATGTTGTTGCACAGAGAGTTTTGGCAGCTGCAGAGTCACGGTCTAACATCAAAGACAAAAGGCTGGGTTTGCTCGTGCTTAAAATGCAGACAGCTTTCTCATGCTGCACTCTGAGTAACGCTGAAGCTTTTCTCATGCCTCCATTATGTATACTGGGGAAACTGACGACACTGGAATACAGTGGTTGGCACCTTCTCTTCAATTCTGGCGTGGTTTATTACCAATTTCTTCTAATCTCCAAGTTGGTTGCTCTCTGTTCCTCAACTGCAAATGCAGCTGACTTTTTGTATAGAACTGTGGTGCCTCATCCTTCAGAGATGTCTCTCTTATCTGTGCTGTTAGTGTAATTAAACAATAATATTTTGAAACTGATTGGGAATGAGAGTCATTAGACACTCAGATATCTGACTGGATTTATTTCCCTTATAAAATTACGTCCTTTTCCAGAAGTTGCTTTAGGGACTCAAGGACACATCTTGTGAAGCAGCAAAGTGCCCCAAGACACAGAAAAGCACTTCTGCAAATTCCATTGAGTGCCTCAGACATCCTTTTGCATCTTTAAATTCTGAGATACCGCGGACAATTGGGCAGGTTATCAGACTTTTACAAAGCAATTTTGACATTCCCATAACTCTCGCGGTAACCATTGGAGAGTACACTGTAAGAATTTAATCTATTGCTGCTGTATCAAAACTTGTAATCAAAATCTTTTAAAGCTCAGCTCAGAAGCCATTTGCTAATTTTCTTAATGACCAGCAGTGCATGCTTTTCTTGCTTTCCAAAATACTCGCTTATACTTTTAATTCTCTTTTGTGACATCCTTGCAGTAGGAAGGACATCGCATTGAGTCTTTCAGGGAGCAAGCACCCAGCCCAAGGGGAGACAAGGTCCAACAGACTTTTGAACATCCTCAATGCTGCAGCAGCACAGGGAGCTCTGGAGGCCCCAGACATAGGCTGGACAAGCCTGGGGTCTGCAGGGACTGACCTTTGAGGGCCAGAACCGATACCAGCATTTGCCCCTCACCTTCCCAGTATACTTCCATTAGAAGTCATTAACTTGAAGCAGGACTCATTCAACCACATTTGCCAGAATGCTCATCCTAAAAGCTAGAGAACATTTTCATTTTGAACATTTAACTGTCAGCTAGTCTTACTGAGCAGCACTCCCATTGCGTGGCTTATTTAAGCAGCGTGGATTGGTGAGTATGAATGTCATGATGGCTTTTTGGTCACAGCTATGGAATTGCCACAGTCTGCAGACTGCTCCGTGACAGTGCCCAAATGTTATGTGTGATTAGATCCAGTTCTTCTACTCTGTGAGAGCCAAACAGGATTTTCCTTGCTATGTTGTCTTATGGAATTAATTCTTCTGCTGTCTGAAAGCAGAGTGCTCTGTGCAAACTTGTGGGGATTGGGAATTCCTTTTGAGTGCTCTCCCTGCTGCCTGTTTGGGGCTTTCAGAGAGTTACGTGTCTAGACTAGGTTTTAAAACCATAGCTTGGGCTTAATGTCATGAACCTTGGAGTTATAGGGCCTCATTTCTACTGATTCCAATGGAAAAACTGGATCTGGCCGCCAGATAATTTACCTACCCATCTTACCAGGAGAATTACAAGATAGCGTGTTTAAAACAGATCATTATTATTTGTCTTTGAATTGGTCTTTTACGACAATAGTATAAAACAAATTTTATTTGTTTACAGTTTCTCTGGCTAGTGCTGTGTGTCTGAGTCAAAACACCGGTATAGCATGCTCCAGGGTCTGTGTTAGAGCCCGCATCTCTTCCATCACTGCCTGAGTGTATTTGCTGGTTTGAAGCACTTCACTAGGCAGTTATTTTGCCTACAAGGGGATCTGTGTTGGTGCCTTTCTGTTTCCCCAAAATGTGGGCACTGTTGGTTTCAAACTGTTCCACATACCTCTGGAAAAACAACATTTTCTGTTGCCTTTACAGAATGCTTCACCAAACACTGGGCAGCGTTTTGGCTCTCTCTCCCGACCACATCTCATGCATAGGAATTTATTTGCCTCTCAGAAAACTTTGTATTCCCATTTAATTGCGTTTCTGGTTTCCTCCATACCTCGCTTTCTCTTTTTGAAGGTATGACATATGGACTTTTCTTAGCAAACTGTAGATTTGGGCTTAACAGCATTGGCTCTCCAAATGTCTGTGGCTTGTGTTTAGGTTAAATTTCTCTCCCTTTGCAGTCTGCACCTCACTGTATGATTTTATATTTCATGTAAGAGCCTTGCTTTGTTTCAGTATTTCCATGGTCTCCCCAAATTCACGTTTGCTAGGTTTGGTCAGCTGCATACTTTGTAGATTGTGAGATCTTTGAGGCAGGGCCTGTTGTCTGTCTGGGCTGGGGTAATTCAGTGGAGATCTGAGATCTGAGCTGTAAGGCAATGACTACTGATGTGCATTCAGTGACCCTCATCTGAAACTAATTTTGGGGAGGTTAATTGTCTCTGCCTTGCTCTCTCTTTCAACATCATGTCATCACAGTTGCTTCCTCAGTAACACCAAACCAATGCCTGATTATAGATTCAGATGTATGTAGAGAGAGCTCTCCGTATACATAACATACATTCAGGTCAAAGAGTTAGGCTGTTATTAAAGTGCAATGTTTCTATTCTTTCTTCAGGCTAATTTCATCATGTGTTTGAAGGGAACAGACCATTCAGAGTGGGCATTTTTTTGGAAGATACTGAAATCTCCCTTGGAAACAAAGCAGAAACCTGTGATTTGTTTCCGGATTAAACGATAGGCCTCACATGATTAAAAATTAATCCTTTTATATTTGCTGCTAATTTCAGAAAGTGGTTGGGGTTTTTGTTTCTTTGTTTGTTTTCTTTTGGTTTTTTGAGGAGCTTTCTAGGGGAAGTTTTGGACTGACTGAAAATGGAAATCTCAGCCAGGGAACTGAAACCCTTCTGCCAGTTGTTGCCTCCTCCATGCTGAGGGGTCTCCTTATTGTTCCTGCTGGCTGGATGAATACATCACCCAGACACTCACGTGCACTTCCACAGAGGGCCAGGACAATTTTTTAGGCATCTTTTCCATCACCTTTCTCCTTCCCTTCCAACTCCTTACCAGTCTCATAAAGTAGAACCCAAAACTTTTGTGGTCTCTGATGGATGGTCTTCTCTGTAGCAAACCCCAGGCAAGCCCATTTGGCTGTGAACTATTTTGCTGTTATCTTCTTTCTTCTTTTGTTTCCTGCTTTACAATTTGGCTTGGTTCAAAAACATCACTGTTGTAGAAAGAAAAAAAAAAAAAAAAAGAGGAAGATTTATTTTCTGCCTGGAGCTCCAGTTGATTTCTGCCTGAAAAGAATAGAGCAGGCTGAACCAAAGGCAGAAGTTATTGTTCGGATAAAATGACTTGACAAGTGAATAGGGGCAGTGGAGCAGTGTCCATGCCCAACACGGCTGCTCCCAGCAAGGGGAGCTGAGCATCCCTCAGTGTTCCCAACGCAGCGAAATCCCCTTGGAACGATGGGGCAGGGCAGATAACTCCATCCCCCCAGAGGAACAGAGCAATAAACAGGGACCTTATTGACTGAGCCAGGCAAATTGAGTTAAACACGCGCTGTGTGTCTTGGCTGCGAGGGAAGAGGGCACCGCATGCCAGAACAGCCTCCTGGTATGTGAGAGGTGCGAGCACACAGAGAAGGAAGGGATTGTACAGGGATGGTGGAGGGCAACCATGTGCCATGAGATGCAGTCAACAGAATATTGGGTGAATAAAGGGAAAAGGAAAAAAAAAAAAAAAGAAAAAAGAAAAAAAGAAGCGACAGGCCAGGGAGATTTTAACAGATTTTCAACATACTTACAGGAAAACCAGTACACTGCTTGGGAGGGGTGGTCTGTACAACTTTGCAGGTATTTTGGTTTGGTGATGCGGCTCTTGTATGAATGGTCTCTTAGATGGCTGCTGTGCTACAGGAAGAGCCCTGACATAAAAGCTGACACGTCCAGCACAGAGAGAAGTGCGGGTTAGGAGCCAAGGGTTACCAGAAGCGCCAAATTCTTCTTGACCTCAGCCCATCTTTACAGTCTGAATGTAAAGTCTGTGGTCTCAGTTGGTATGACGTGTAAACTGGAAGGCAAGCCTAGCCCAGTGCCTCCAGAACCAAGGCTCATCATATCAGCCTTAGAGGCAAACAACTTCGAGGAAAACCTGCTCTGAAATTTTGGTAAAGCGCTTCTCCAGACAAAGAGGTGTGAGAGATCCTTCGGCAGCAGTAGTAAAACCCATGCTTGCATTGCAGTTGGGGGTTCACGTTGCTGTTGGAAGAAGTACCTGAAGTCTTCGGTGTAAGCTGGTGACTAGAGGCTTGTGAATAAAGGCAAAAAGGCTCCTCCACTCCTGTGCAAGGAATACATGTGAACAGTTTGTATGCATGTGGCTCTCTGAGGAGTTGCAAAGAGTTGAAGCATCTGGAAACAGAAGAAAATAATAATCTTTTGCTTCTCCGCTGGAAATGTCACTGATCTGCTCAGTAGAAAGAGATTGTCCTGTGTTGAAAAATGAGTTACGGAGAAAAAAAAATGTCAAGAGATCATTAGATTGCAAATCTTGCAGATTATTTATGGCAAGTAGTAATGCTTGGACTGAAGGCTCTGCCTCCTGAGCAGCACATGGCAGGATATCTCTGCCCTTCCCAGCCAGTAACCAGAAAGGCCCTGGCCCTCTCCCATGCCATTTGCCCTTTTGTCTTCTAGGTCACCCCAAAGGGAGGATCGAGTCGAGATTCCACCTTTCCAGCAAAACTAAACTGTGCATGTCTTGAATTTATGAGACAGGAAATCTATTTGGGAGGAAAGCTGTAGCTGAAACAGCCTCATATAAGTAAATCTAAGCACAGTGTTTACACAATGTCTGGAATTAATGCAGAGAAAACTTTCAGGTGCCAGCTTTGGAAAGAGAAAATGGGGAGCAAAAAGAGGCAGATACTGAGCTTGTAATGAAGCTAGAAACTAGAAGCTAGAAGCTAGAAACTCTTCCTCCAGGGTGGATGGGAGGTTGTTTTCCCACTGTTAAACATGAACTACTCGGTAGTGCAAAGGCCAGATAGGATGTGTTTGCTCACCTATCTCCGTTGTGTCCATGCGGTGACAGTGGGAGGATGGTTAGTGTTGCCAGCTGTGTGTATTCACCCAAACATGCAGTTATTACAGAGGCCCTACAGCCATGCACGAGCTCATGCGGCTCTTCCCTCAAATCTCCTATGTTTCTTGATTTTCCAAGCTAGTTTGATGTTTTCTACCTGGAGCAAGAGGAAAATGTTTGTCCATTGTGAAGCTGGCAGCTGGTATGTCTCTTCCAGTCCCGCCCAGTGCCTCGTTAGGTGAATTTCCACATCACATTTCTTAGGAGCACATATGTTCAAACCAAGGCAATTTTGGACAGCAGAGTATTGACAGATATCAGGTTTGGGCAGTAGCTAGCAAAGTGAGTGAAGAGCTTCACGCTTACATCTCTATGCCTATGGATTCTGTACTGACACAAGGTCTCACGGGCATTGCAGAAAACTTTTTGTCCTAAGTGCAGCATCAGCCATGAAGGGAAGCAAGGCTTATGTCCCTGAAGCTTCTGCCAGCACAGAAGCGTTACTGAGGTTTGCTTCTCTGCAATCACATTTGTATCTTGTCCTGTAGCCTCAGGAGCACGTTTTCTCATTTTTAAGGCTGCTTCTCTGCACAAATGAGGTTTCAACCCATTCACAAGAGAAGTGAAGAGGCAAATTCTGCACAAGTGAATGTCCCCAGCACAGCCTGAGCACCATTCACACTCTCCAACAGAGTAATGGCTCATCCCCCAGCAGGGCAAATATCTGCTGTCCATCAGCTGAGCCTTACCTGTCCTTCATCTCTCTCAGCATCTGCAGAGAACCTACCCGCCTGTTTAGCTTTTGCCTGTTTGGAGTAGGTGGGTATGTGGTGGTTTAGAGAGGGTAAATGGTATGAGCCTTACCAAGTTAATGGACAGAGGTTTTTCCATGTCCTTTTCTCCTGCTCTGTACCAGGCATAGGTAGCTCAGGTCCTAGGAGCACAGCAGCAACAGCTTTGGGATTTCTCAGTGGGATTTATGGTGAGACAATGCATTTGAGCAGACAATGGTGTCACTTGGAGAGCCACACGGCCAAAGCTGCCACCTTCACGCTTGACATCCTGAGGGAATGTGATGTCTCAGGTGCCTTCTTCTGTGTTTCGGTGGTTTTCCTCTCTGTGTCTAGAAGTGATTTGCTCAAGGCTGATGACAGCTCCAGAAAACACCTGTATTGTTACTTTCTTTCTCTGGGTTAGCATTTTTTACCTGCCTCTTCCACCAAAGAAGGGTGATGGGTGACTGTCATTCCCAGAGACACCATATCCAGGAGGAAGGAGTTTGCCAAGTTCCATTTCTTTATTTCTGGCTTAAATTCTTCCTTGCAAGCCAAGGAATACATCCCAATTACCGCTGCTGTGCATAAAACAGGGTCTAAGGAGGCTTTATGAAGTGCCTAACCACCCACCCATCTCTAAAAGCTAGATGTTAGTGCTCCAGGCCCCCTTACCACCCATCAGACAAGTGGCTGAGCAGCTCTTTAAAGGTTCTCAGCCGAGACATCTATTTCATAAGGAGATGAATTGCTCTTTAGAAGGTTTTTTCTCCCCTTGGACCAGAGAGGATTCTCAGTAGAAGTTTCAGCAAGTCTCAAAGGCTCATTGTTGCCTTGAATTTAGAGGCTCTGGGGGCTGTTGAATGTGGCTCTGGCTTTCCACGTTGGGCAGCCACTCAGAGCCACGGCAGCTCAGGCGTAGTGCTGATCCTGTAGCTTGCATGAGAGACTCCAGCTGTCATCTGCTCACCAGAGTGGGCATCTTGCAGCTTCTCTGTCCTTGGAGGGCAGGAAAATTGTCTGTGTGTGTTGCAAGTGACAGGCAGTTTTGGTTTTCCTGCATGAGAACTAATTTGGGGGTGGCTGGTGGCAAGGTCTGCCTGTTTAGCTTGCTCTCAGGAAAAAAAAATATATGGAGAAATGCTGCTGGAGTTAATGGAGATGTAATGTAAAACCAGTATAAATCAGGGGAGAATGAGAGGCATTCTGTGGTAGTTACCAGGAAAGAGATAAATGCTTATAAAGCTTTTTGTGTTCAGCCGGCCATTAGTTCCAGACCGTGTGTCTGAGCCTGGGTAGCTAACCAAGCCTAGCATCCGACAGTTTCGGTTTGACCAAGATTTCCTTTGGCATCCTGCTTACTGAAGGCTTGTCCACACATCCTTGGGTATTTTGGCTCTTCCTGTAGTGTAAGTGCAATATAATTAAGTAAACAGTCAAATTATAACAGACTGGAGCTCTTTTATTAAAGGAAAGGCCATAAAGACATGGAAAATGGAAAAACACAGAACCAAAATTACAGGTCGGGGCGACTTTGGCTCTTTGTAGAGGAGGAGAGAGAGGAGCTCTGAACCAGACGATATTGCCGAGGGGCACGCTGATACCAGCCCCAGGGGTGTGAGCAGAGCTGCATCTGGCCACGTTCGTGCCTGCAGTAGCAAGGGGTGCTTCAGGACAGGAGCCAGCTGAGGCTTCAGCAGAAACCTGACATTTTTCCTAGTCTTCAGCCACTGCTCTCTGTTTTCTGTCTTGGGTGCTGAGCACACCTCGGCGCTGCCAATTTGCCATCTCCTGTAGCAATCCAGGCAGCCAGTCGTGCAGGGCTGTCAGCAGGGAGGACGACATCCCTCGATGACACAGTATCAGAGCAGTAACTGCTGTGTGTCCTTCTGACTGGGGAAAAAAAGGCTTTATTGTTCCAGGGACGGTTTTAGAGGCAGAGCAGGCGGGAGCAGCATCCAAGCTGCTCTGTACATAAAGACCTTACTCTCAGAATGGTTTGGAAGCCAGACAGAATGGAATATTTCTCCTATTTTCTTTACAGCTGAAAAAACATGAAAAATCACAGGAGTGCATTTATTACCGTATTTCAGTTCCAAAGTTTGCCTTATTTAAAGAAAGAAAAAGAAGAAATAAAATGAGTTTTGCCCACCCTCCTCACTTTTTTTTTTCCCCTTCCTTCCCTCCCATTTCCTGGACCAGGCTGAGGTTTTTAACAGAAACACTCTCAGTCCTGCACAGAGGCTGGGAACATGCAGGGGGACAATAAGGTGTTTGTTCACAGAGATCATAGAGGAACGGTCTGTAGTTTTACACGGGAGAGGAGAAACCACTCTCGAAGGACATGGAGCACGCTGCTTGACCAGGCATGAGGACCCTCCTGATGTCTCTGCTGGGTGGTGGTGTCTCCTCAAACCTCATCGTACCCTTGATCCCCAGCATTGGTACCTGAAACAGTGCTAGATGGAGGTGTCCTAGGGATACTAAGGTCCATTCCCTGATGGAGAATAAACGGGGGATGGAAAACTAGTTGAAGAGAGAGAGTCCAAGGCTAAATGACTACTGCTGATTTTGACTCATGCTCAGGAGCCTCTTTATATCCACAGTTTGAAAGGAAATGTTGTCTTTGGAAACACCTTTATGCCCAGGCATATCTTCTAGTTAATGAGTGGCATTTTATTAGCTGCCAGAAACAATATGCAAGTCTATTAAAGGTCTTCCAAAAATGAGAAACAAGGAAGCTTAAAATGACCTGTCCACCCCCATCCAAAAAAAAAAAAAAAGGACAACAGCAGGATTAAGGGTGATGAAAATAAATTTAATTGCAACAAGGGTGATTAACGTGGTATGGAACAAGCAAAGGCCACAGGAGAAACTGCAGATGGGACTCAATTAAAATAAACTAGAACAGAAAATGCTTTCCAGCAAGCAAACAAGTTAGACTGTGCTGCAAGTGGGCCATCTGGCTATTTTCCACCGTACAGTCTTACTGTGTAGGCACTTTGTTGGGCCTTCACTGCAGTGACTTTTCTTTTTCTTGCTCTCTCCAGATTCTTCAGGCCTTTGAAAACCTGGGGACAGGGTTGGAAGAGTAAGGGATTAAACCTGTCTGCACATATGTACACACTTTCCTCCACACACACTTAGATTCTCAAATAAACATATTTATATGCAGCCAATTTAGGACAGCCTGCACACAAGCTGATACAGAAGCACGGCCTTAGGCATAAAATAAAGTGGCAATAAACTCCAGTGAAAGGGACAGTTGTTCTCCGGGGTGGAGAGCTCCTGAGCCTACCAGCATTTCCCGGCTCTGTCTTTACAGGAAAGGTGAGAGCTTTTCCTGAGCTCTTCCTGGCCCAGGCTGAATCGGAGAGGGCCTTGCTCCTGTCTTGGTCACTGGTTAGAGAAGGTAGGATGGCCGGGATTTCTGTGGCAGTTTGGTTGGATTCTTCTTCCTCCACGCTGCTTGGCACCTTGCGCAGGGATGGTTATTCTGCTGCAGAGGGGTGCTGTGCAACGTGTGCCACCTCCTGCCACAACAGCTCCCTGCCCCAGCTGTTCTCCCAGCAAGAGCAAACGGAGCTTTGCAAGAAAGTCACTTGCAGGGCTGGGAGGTGTTTCTGTAGCATGGGCCTTGCAGAAAGCGTAGTGCGATCACAGCTCCTTGTGGTGGGTGTGTGCTGTAAGAATTAGTCCCTCCCAGTGCTCCCTGCTAGAGCTTGGACAGCCCTGAGTTAGGGCTCACCCTAGGAAGAGCTCCACCAACGTGTCTGCAGAACTTCTTTTCAAGGTTTTTTACTAGGAGATATATATTTTCTAATAGGAGATAAGAACCTTGCCACTCAATTGGAGTCTGACAACAGCGACCTGGTAGCTCCTATGGGTTTAGTAGCCCACCTTCTACTATCAGACAGGTTACATTGTTCATTACAAAAAAAAAAAAAAAAAAGATGAATGAAATTATCACCAGAAACCTGTGTTGTTTATGATACAAATGGTAGAGGCATTGCCTGTGTCCTCAACACTTGGCTCAGACCACTTCTCTCCTTAGCTGTTCAGCCACCATGGGGCCATCAGTACAATCCCGAGCAGGCGATGCTCCGGCCTTTGCTCTGCCTTTACTCAGCCGTGCAGCTCAGGCTCTTCCTTAGGCATGCACGATCCAGTCTCTGAGCACACACTGCTCCGCGTTGGTTCTCCCATGTGCTGAACTGTGCCTTCGTGCTCCTTGAGCATGGCTCATCTAATCCAAATCCAGACCTCTGTGGAGAGGACATCCGCACCTGAGCTGATCACCCCCTCTGCTCCGACAGGCAGCGGTCATCAGTTCTGCAGTACGTGTTGTGCGGTCTGCTTTAGATGGTGCTTTAAAACTAGAAGAGTGACCCAAATCCCCCGGCCAGGCAGAGCAGGTCTCTATCATATGTGTGATCGGTGTTACCTCAGCAGATCGCTGTTTTTCTTTATTTAAATCCAGAGCTGCTCCTTAAAGCAGCTGTTTGCCGGTTATCACACCCTTGGCCGTCATCACGGCGTGGCAGCATTACAGCACGGAGCCTCGCTGTAACAACGGGAAATGGGTCACAGGCTTTCCCAGCACTGCGAATCCTGTGTGTCCTCAGGGTTGGATCTCTCTGGTGTGCTTACGGGAGAGAAAAATGGAGATCAGCATTGCAAACAGCACCCGGAGGAGTAGGTTGGGTTTCTTCCTGCGGGGAGTCAATGCTTTGGCAGAGCACACCCAAAACATTATTATTGTGATTTGTTTAACCACTGCTCACAAGGCAAAGGCATTGCCTCTGGGCTTCTGTGGATTTTTTTTTTTTCCCTACAGCTAAGCTAATCTGTGGAGATACTGCAGATCCCAGCACTTATCATATGAGGCTACTTTTTCCATGTGGAAGATCAGCATAAGACTCGAATGAGACCAGGAGTGCACGAGCTTGTCTTAGCTTTTGGGACAAAGTGAATTTCCTGCATTTAGAGCATTTGGTTCTGTGATGTCCCACTGATGTATAGGTGAACCTGCTCTCTTCCTACCCTCTACAAATGAACACAGAAACAACAACTGTGTGAGACTCAAAACAATAGTAGCGTGCTGTAGACAGGGACCCTGAAAGAGTTTTCAGCTCCCATTATATTTCAGTATCTCTCTTTTCTCATGTCCGCTGGCATGGCAGGTTTGGGATGGTGAAAGCAGAAATTACCTGAGCACACCCCACAACCCCAGTTCATCCCAGGGAGACATCCCCCATTTGAGGTCAGGCTGCTCCGTAGTGGAAGCAGTGACGAGGAGGGCTCTCGATGCCCAGTCCCCCAGCTGTTTGTGCTTGTAGGAAGCATTCTTCTAACTAAACAAGAATATGTTTCAATGATTGGACTTTTTTTCCTCCCAAAGCATAAAGGTATGCCAAAATGCTGAAGCTGTATCTGCTTCAAGTTCTTCGCAGTGCCTTGTGTCAGCAGTGACTGATCTATAACCAGAGGGGGCTCCCCAAAATACAGGTTAAGCCCTCACCCATCTCCTTCACTGGCAGCTTACCCCTAAATCTCTTTCTCCCTCCTGATGCCTATCCTACGCAGACTTCAGGGATGGTTGGCTTAGATTGAGGAGGGAAGGGAGTTAACTTCACAGGATGTCTTTTTGCCTTCGATCCTACAAAGCAGTTAAAAAATTTGCATGATATTCATGGCTCTTTGTACTGCCTAGAGCCAGGCAAGATTAATAATACAAGAGCAGAGATCGAAACATTGATATATTTGTATTCATGAATTTTAATGTCAGAAGAAACCATCTGGGGCTGATTTCTGTATCTAGACCCTTTGAACTTCTCCCAGCTATCTCTGTACAGAACCCAGTAACTCACACTTGCCTAAGCCATTTCTTCCGAAGAAGTTTTCAAGTTTGGATTTGAAGCTACCAAAGGATAGAAACTCCATTGTTTCCCTCGGTGCCAGTTTCACTGATCCATCACCTCCTGTTTAAAATGTGGGCTTTGTTTCCCATATGAGTTTGCTTGGCATATGGCTCCCAGCTATTAGTTCTCGTTATGCCTTTCTGTTAGATTAAAGAGCCCTTCAGTACCCACAGCTTCTTTTTGAAAAGATATTTGTGCACTATGGTCAACTTCTCAGTCTTCGCCGTTGTCATTAAAATAACTCGATTCAGGCTTCCTAGTCTCCCCACATCAGGCATTTCCTCCAGCCCTCAGATCCTCGCCCGTGGATATATTCTGTACTGCTCCCTAGGACACAGCATCCCATTTTCAGTCACGTTCTGCGTCCCTTGCTCATCAGCGGATAATTTTTATATTTGTTTCCATTAAAATATTGCAGGCAGATTTATCAGGCAACCTTAGAATCATTCCAACCAACAAAATCAAGTTTGGAAGCACCTGTTTTCTCTGCAAGTGCTTCAACTAAAAATAATATTATGCCTTTTCTTCAGTGCTTAATGAATTGAAGTCTGTATCAGATTTTCCATTATTTTGCCTGGAGCTGATGTCAGTCAAACCAGGGTGTATTTAGGAGGTTCTTCGTTGTATATCTTTGCTAAATCTTGGCACACTGTTCTGGTGTTCGGGACCTGCCCCAGTGCTCCAGCACAGATTAAAACTGAACAGCAGTGGGCCAGCAATTTACACAGCCAGCTCTTTAAGGACTCTTGGGCACGCTGATTTCAGCCTGTTTATCCAGAGCAGATGGTGTTTCCAATTCTCCTTGCCTGCCGAGGAGCAGAAGGCACTTCTCCGTCCCCCACCCCATTGGGGTGCCCATTGTCCTATGGGCACATGCCCCTGCCTTTGCCTAAATACTGACTGCCAAACCCCTTGGCCTCTCCTGCACCACCGCACCATGACAGTTGTCTTCATTTCCCTCTGCTGATGGCCAGTACCATGGCTGGTGTTTCTTTGGTTCCTATTAAGCTGCTTACACAAGTATGTACCATTCCTAACTGAAGAGACGCCCACACACACACACGACTCCATGGCTTCTCCTTGAGCTTGGCCCTTACCTTGTCTTTTATTCCCAGGCCCAGCAGAAACTGAGATATGTCCTGTTTGACCTTACCCAGCCCTACAGCTGCAAACTCAAGCCTCCTGCTTCTCCGCCAACGTGTTCCAGCCCTGCTCTGTCCTGTTTTCCACCAGTGTAGCTGTCTCTTTTAACCGAAGGTTTCAAAAAGATGACATTTTGCAATGTATCACATTGAAATGGATGAGTGCATGGAGGTCAATTTTTTTCAGAAGCAAGGATATTTCAGAAGCAAGCGAGGATATTTCGTGGCCCTTTCTGCCAGGCTGATAGGCATATGCTCAGGATGTTCCCTGTCAGCTGCAGCCAGTTGGGATCTTTCTGGGCCACAGGAGCAAGGCAGCTGATATTTGGACGGGCGACCAGGAGGAAACTCCAGTAATTCAGTAGGTGGGATCCTTCCTTCTGAGTCAGTGCTGAAACGCCAAACAGTGCTGGGTCGCCGGAGGATGCGTTTTTATTGGAAATATTGAAACCGACCAGAGCACTCGTGGCTATTGAAAAATCTGATGATATTATACCTCAGAATGGTTATGAATGATAATCCATTTAGGATTAATTTAGTTGGTCAAGCCTTTATTGCTTCTGCCATTCAGAGTCAGGAGGGTGCTCTTTTCTTTTCCTAGAGCTTTCTGAAGTAGCAGGTTGCTCTGACTGGTTGAAGGATCCCAACACGAAATTTACTGGGTGGGTTAAGATGCCCAGAACTGTATCCTGGGGATTTCCTGCATCAGTTCAGGATCCATTTGCAGTTACACCTATGTATGCTGTCGGTGAAATGAATTGGACCAAAGCACTGTAACCTTTGGCTTTTTCACCATATGGAAGCAGATTTCCCTTCAGAGCATTTTAAGGTGTACAAAATGCACCCAGGCATCTGGCCCGAGAGCCAGTGCTGGCTTGGATGGAGGATGCTGGTGAGGGGCAGCTCCTTCTGTGAGGTGAAACATTAGTGTGTGTGACGGTCCCTGTGGCGTAAATACAAAATAACTGGTAGGATTTGTTGGAAAATAGTCTTTCTGTTCCACAGGGAAGACTGAACCACAAGAGAAAGAACAAGAGAAAAATATAATAAGTGATCTACAATGACAATTAGGTCTGTTGTACATAAGAGAGCATCTGATTTACTTGCCCAAGGGCTCCTTTCCTGTGTTCCCCAGGCCAGCCTCATGCAGGAGGCAGCCAAGAGCATTGCCCTGCCCTGCCGCAGCATGCTGCTCTGCATGGACATGTGGCTGTCATAAATCCTTTCTCATGTGTTGTTTCTTGCAGGTAAACTATGACCACTTTACTACTAGTGTTTGTGTGTTTGCGAGCCATCACCGCGGCCACCTCTGTGGTGCTCTCAGGTACGTGCTACAGGGTGCAGGTAGTCGGCACCAAGCAAGGTGCTGCATGCAGGTCCCATCCCCGAGTGTGAGCATCTCTAGGTGTGCCCAAAATTTGCTCTGTGTACACACAGAGCTCTTTGACAGGTGGCTGCGACCACAGTCTGTCAATGTCATTGTGCTTGGGGAGCTGGGGAGGTAGCTCAGCTAAAGGTGGATTTAGGGGGAAACCAAGGGACTTTCATCACTCCCCCTTTTTTCAGCCCTACCAGGTGTGATCTCTTGTTGTGGGCAGTAGGCACACTGTAGTAGAGCCCTTCATTCTCCTCATTCCCACGTCCAGCACTGGTCCTAACTCCCAAGAGCAACCATGGAGCAGGGGTCGTTGTTGTAACTTACATTTCTGCAAAGTATTTTCCTGTAGACTAGGCCAGAAAGGGTTCATCTGAACATGTGGGTAGGAGTTTTCATAGCAGACAGGCATCGGGATGTACAGAAGCACTGGATATTTTGGATGAAGTGTATTATCTCTGTAACCATTGCTTTGTTTGGGAACTGGCAGACAGTAGTGATGGCCTGGAAGTGAAGATACCCGAGCAGTCTCCCCTACGCGTTGCCCTGGGAAGCTCCCTGAACATCCCCTGCTACTTCAACATCCCGGAGGAAGAGGACACCAGTGCTCTCCTGACCCCACGGATCAAGTGGAGCAAGCTCTCAAATGGAACAGAAGTTGTCTTGCTCGTGGCCACCGGTGGGAAAATCCGTCTCAACACGGAGTACAGGGAGGTGGTCTCCTTGCCCAATTACCCTGCCATCCCCACCGATGCCACCTTGGAAATCAAGGCGCTGAGATCCAACCACACTGGGATTTACCGCTGTGAAGTGATGTATGGGATTGAGGACAGGCAAGACACAATAGAGGTCCTAGTAAAAGGTGAGACCCTGCCTTTGCTGTTTCCTCCCAGGATCGTGCTGGGCAGAAGGGAAGAAGAAATATATGGGCAGGGAAGGTGCTGCTCTCCCCATAAGCGTCGTCCCTTTTGGTCAGGCCTCAAATAGGGTCATGGGCAAGTGAGCAGAAGCCATGGGCCAAGCTTTTATTTCAGCAGGTTAGCACCAGACTAAACAGAACAGAAATGACTCATGGCTGAATACATGGCAATAAAATGACTCTTCTGGCAGAAGGTGAGTTACAGAGGCAGCAAGATGACGCCCTTGTCAGGAGGTGGTGCTGGGTATGCTGAGCTATTGCTCAGAGGGGTGGAGCAGGAACAGGACTAGTACAAAACCTTTTAATTCACCCAGACATTTTAGGAGATGGGATGCCCTCAGCTGGAGAATTGGTCTGTCCTGGAAAACCTTTCCCCACAGTCTTAAAAAGCCCACCCTATTAATAGGTGGATAAAATAAGAAAAGCTGAGTTTCCTATGATCCTTATCTTTATCATGGGTTTTGCTTTCAGTGCAAGTCAGGGAGACAGCTTCCACCACAGCAGGAGAAACCAGGAGCTTTCTGCTGGTCACAGGCACTGGAGTTTCCCTCTCACAGCGCAGGCTGGGAGCCCGCTCTTTGCCTCCTGGTGAATTTTCCACCTGACTGGTGCCAGACCAGAGTGTGCAGAGAGCCTTCCCTTGTAAAGCCCCCTGTTTATCAAAAACACAACTTACTTTTTCAGATGACCCAGAGATTTTAAGTGGCATGCCCTGTATGAAATACTGTTATCATTCCCTGGGTGTTTGCACGGTGGCACCCTTGGTCCTGAGCAGGACCAGGACCAAGGGGTTGCACCCTTCAAATGCACACATCAGCACAGCCCCTGCTGTGCCCACCGAGTCACCCTGGGCTCAAGATGCTAAAACACAGAAAATCAACACAAACATCCATTGTTTCTCATCCCTTTCTCCGCATCCCTAACTCCTGTGGAAGGAAGGGGCTGGTTCCCCCTCAGCAGGCGTGCCGCTCATGCCCGTTGTGTTTTCCAGGCGTCGTGTTCCACTACAGAGCAATCTCCACGAGGTACACCTTGAACTTCGAGAAGGCCAAGCAGGCCTGTATCCAGAACAGCGCCGTCATTGCTACCCCCGAGCAGCTGCAGGCTGCCTATGAGGACGGGTACGAGCAGTGCGATGCCGGCTGGCTGGCTGACCAGACTGTCAGGTAAGGGCAGGGCTGTGAGGGAAGGAGTCCTGTGATAAACTGCTGGATGAGGGTGGTTGGGATGCAGCTGTGAAATAGCGGTTCTTGTAATTGCTGGCGTGCAGTGGGAGGTGTGGGCTGCAAGGTTTTTCGTGCCGGGGAGGGACCTTTAGGAGGAGAGCTGAGTGGACAACAGCTTAACCCCAATCCTTCATCTCTGATGAACAAAACAGATGCTAAGGAAAGATCCCCGAGCGTGGCTCAGCCCCCACAAGGAGGCACCTTGGCATGGAGCCCAGGACCATGGTGGGGAGAGCAGGACAACAGATCTCCCTGCCCTGTCCCGTTCCCATCTCCCCACGCACCTTCTCCCCCCAGGTACCCCATCCATCTGCCCCGGGAGCGTTGTTACGGCGACAAGGATGAGTTTCCAGGAGTGAGGACCTACGGAGTCCGCGAGACTGATGAAACCTATGATGTTTACTGCTATGCAGAGCAAATGCAAGGTGATTTTGGGGGGGCAGGTCTTCCTAGGTGCAGAGGCAGCCAAAGCTCTGTTCATGCCTAGACCAGACAACAGTGCACAAAGGGCCTAAAAGATGGCAGGTTAAAGATGAAAAACCCATCATCCCCCAGCCAGGCCGCATGTTCTCTACGGTGTCTTTGTTAGACGTTGGACGATTTTAATGTCAAATGACTAATGCAGCCCAGAGGGTGGAGCTGGACTAACCTCCACCAGAGGCCATGCCATCCTGCTTGTCTCTGATCATTCATTCAGGGCTGTGATTTCCAGAAGTGTCCACCACCCATGGTTATAATAGGGACCCAATGAAATATTCAGCACATCAGAAGTGAAATTGTCCTTTATTCTCCTCTTACCCTGTGACTCCAGCTAGCTGCATATGTTTTCCTTCAGTTATCTACTCCGTAAGACTCCCTTTCTTCTGGTCTTTAGAGATAGTCACAAGGTGGGGCTGCAGCTCAGCTGTAGTGCACAGGATTTTTCCTCTTATCCAGACTCTGGCTTGGGAAGGGGAAAGAGAGGGAACTGGGATTAAACCCGACAGCGAATCCCTGTGCTAACGGATGCTCTGCTTGCAGGCAAAGTCTTCTACGCCACCTCCCCCGAGAAGTTCACCTTCCAGGAAGCATTCGACAAATGCCGCAGCTTGGGAGCGCGGCTGGCCACCACGGGGGAGCTGTACCTGGCCTGGAAGGATGGCATGGACATGTGCAGCGCAGGCTGGCTGGCCGACCGCAGCGTCCGCTACCCCATCTCCAGAGCACGGCCCAACTGTGGGGGGAACCTGGTGGGCGTGCGGACGGTGTACCTGTATGTCAACCAGACGGGGTACCCGCACCCCCACTCCCGCTACGATGCCATCTGCTACAGCGGTGAGTGCAGTAAGAGATGTCTCTGTACCCTGCAAGCAAGGAGCAGCTCCTTGGCCACAGCTAAGTTAGCCTGAAAATGTCCCCAGTGCTTTCTTTTGTCGCTATTGCTCACCAGTGGTTTTTCTGTTCTGGTTTGAAAGAGGACCGGGAGGGACTACCCAAATATTTCTTGAAGAAACATCCAGTAGTGTAGTCTAGGAGCATGAATTAATTTAATTGCAATAATTCACACAGGTTGATGGAGGAGAGAATTTTCCACTCCTGGTCGTTTTTCATCCCAGGCACTGCCAGGTAGTAATTCAGTGCGTCTGGTCACTGCAGAGCAGCACAGAGGCAAAGGGACCTGGGCTGAATCCCTCATTTATGTTCAGGTTGGAAGAAAAGAGTCCAGAAAGTGCACGGGTGCCTGTGCTGTGCAGAAAGGCTCCAGGGAGGGGGGAGCAACACAGTCCTCTGCTCCCCAGTGCCCCCACGCCTTCCAGCTTTGGTAGCAGACATGGAACAGAGCCCAGGTGCTTTTTGTACGGGACTTTGAATGCTGGAAAAGAAGAGAAGAGAGAACAGATCTGACCCTGTCTAGTGCTGTGATGTGGTGCAGACACTTAGTTTCCGTACTGGGATAAATCAGAGACTGCAGCAGTCTCTGGCAATTGTAAATAGGGCAAAATTGCACCTGGGAAGTGCAGAGCATCCCTGCGATGCCCTCTTTCTTCTAACTGCACTCTTCTCCCTGCAGCAAGAAGGGGGCAAAGCACAGCTGTGTACGGTCAGCTCAGGGCAGCCAGCGGTCAGCATTCGAATAAGGCTTCCATCTCTGCAGAAATGATAAGAAGAAGATGTGTTTTGAAACCCTTTTTTTCAGGCCTATTGTGCCCAGATGTAGGTGTGTTCAGTGTATCGGAAGGCCCAAGTGCCTGTCCCTGTAAAACCTCTCAGACTTCTTGGTATCCATCTATGTGGCCAAGCCAAAGATGGTTCCATCAGCACAGCCCTCCGGTTATCTCAGGGCATGCATTCAAAATTGCTGAGTACAGCCAGTCCTTGTCTGAACATCTCTGTCTAATTTATTGAATCCTTTAAGATCTAAGAGGTACAACCTAAAATGAACTATCAGGAAAATGGAATTGGAAATAAATAGAGCAGGGACAACAGTCTTAGAGGCAAAGCCTGGCGGTGTCTTGTTAGCTTTCCCTCCCCAGCTGATACTTGCCTTGCTGCATTTCTATCCCTCCCTGACCTGCTTGGTTCTGCTTGATGCTGCTCTTTAAGCCTCCATACCTGCTGTAGGCTGACCTTCTCAGTGGAGGGTCAACAAGCACATTCTCCTACCCCTAAGGGATGTGGCTTCTGCAGGAAGGTGATTTGGGAGGGGAAATTTGTTTGGTGATGGAGGAAGCATGCTTGTATGTGATGAGTTCCTAGGTCCTCTCAGAGCAGAAGGAGGCAGTGATCCTGGTGAGAATTCATGCTTTTAGTGTGAGGCTCCAGGTGTCTCCCTGTACCTCCCTCGGGCTCAGACCTGTTGTGGAGGTTTCCCCAGTCCCCTGCTTTCCTCCGGCCACCTTAAATTCCTTGCAGCGGGCACTAGAGGTCAGTGCAGACTTGGATATGGGCAAGATGCTCCCAGGAACGAGGGCTGGGAGGAGAACAGGGAAAGTCTTCTGCTTTCCCAGCTGTGGTGAGTCATTGCCTCTAACTCATCAACATCCAAGGCCAGGCTGGATGGGGCTTTGGGCAACCTGGTTTAGTGGGAGGTGTCCCTGTCCATGGCAGGGGGTTGGAGCTGGATGGGCTTTAAGGTCCCTTCCAACCCAAACCATCCTGTGATTCCATGACTCTATGCCCTCCATGCTGGGCTGTTATAGAGTGGAGAAAGGAAAGCCATGTGTTTTACAAGAACATCAGGATTTTCCTGCTAACCTCGCAGCCAGCAAACACCCAGCTCCTCCTCCAAGGCAGCCCCAGCACCGCACACCTCTCTGGACTGACCCCTGGTCATTTTGCTCTGTCTCGTGATGCAGGTGAGGACTTTGAGACTCTAGTCCCGGGGCAGTTCACTGACGAGGTGGGCAGCGAGCTGGGCAGTGCCTTCACCGTGCAGACTGTCACCCAGACCGAGGTGGAGCTGACCCTGCCCCGCAACGCTACCGAGGAGGAGGCCCGCGGCAGCATTGCGACCCTGGAGCCCATGGAGATCACCCCCGCTGCCACGGAGCTGTACGAGGGCTTCACCGGCCTGCCCGATCTCCTCGCCACCGTTGCCACAGGAGAGACATCATCCCCAGGGGAGGAGAACGTGACCAGAGAGGAAGTCACGGGGGTATGGGCTGTGCCTGAAGAGGTCACTACGTTGGTTTCAGTCACCACTGTCACCACCGAAACGGTAGAGGTGAGCTCGGTGGAGGAGGCGGTGGGGGTGACTGCCACTCCAGGGCTGGAGCCTGCCTCGGCGTTCACAGTGGAAGATCATCTTGTGCGAGTGACAGCAGTCCCTGATGTCGCCCTCATTCCCCGGCAGCCCATTTCCCCCACCGGTAAGTCAGCAGGACTCTGAGACACCTGAAGATCAGCTTCTTCTAGAGATAACTATTCAGCTGAAAAATCTGAGCTTCTGCCACCACAGAGGGCACCCAGCTCTCTGGAGGCATGTGGGCCTGTTTGGGGTCACAGGCAGGCTGAATGCCTCCACTGAGGTGGGACAGGAGGGCTGAGGAGGGGGCTGTGAGCCACCTCAATATATGCTGGAAGGGGCTCAGGTGGCTGCTGCTTGGGGCTGCAGTGGTCATATCTGCATTCCCATGGACATCTGGCTCCAGGGAAGGGGGAAGTCAAGGTAGCAAGATCCTGGAGGAAGGCTAAAGAGATCCTCAGAGCATCACCCTATAAAACAGCAGAGCTCAATGAGTGAGGGATCTCCATCAAAGTGGGTTTGACAGGTGGCAGTCCTTACATTGCCATCAGGAAGATCTTATCTGGTCATACATCTCGGTTTGGCAGGTTCCTGTTGCCCTGTCTCACTGTGTCTCCTCTTCCCCCAGGTGTGGTGTTTCACTACCGTGCCGCCACCAGCAGATACGCCCTCTCCTTCGTGCAAGCCCAGCAGGCCTGCCTGCAGAACAATGCGGTTATCGCCACCCCCGAACAGCTGCAGGCTGCCTACGAGGCTGGCTTCGATCAGTGCGATGCCGGCTGGCTGCGGGACCAGACGGTCAGGTAAAACAATATTGGCGAGGGCAAGGCACCCCCTGGAATGACTTTTCAGACATGAGTTTGAGGCTTCACTCCAGTGTGCCCTGCTGCTCTGATCGTCAGCATTTAAAGCTGCCCTAAGGCTGTCTCATCGTATTTGGTAGTGGCCGATAGACCTTTCTTCTCAACCTGTCCAAACCCTTTCATAATCTTTGTGAGCATCCTGCAGTTCTGAGCCTCACAGCATACTGACACATTGCAGGAAAAATGGAGGAAAAATTTGTATTCACTGCCCCGAGCTGGAGATGCAGGTTAAACTTTTTTCCAAGTCATGCTGGGGTCTCTGAGCACCTCTAAATGTGAAGATTTTATGTCCTGTTCCCAAATACATTGAGAGCCTTCATCCAGAGCACATAAGGCTGACCTTGGGTTGCCTCCTCTCTTCCCTCTGTAGGTACCCCATCGTGAATCCCCGCAGTAACTGTGTAGGAGACAAAGAGAGCTCTCCAGGCGTGCGGTCGTATGGCATGCGCCCAGCCTCGGAGACCTACGACGTGTACTGCTACATCGACAGGCTAAAGGGTGTGTTGTCCCCGTTCCTCTGAGCTCTGCTGTGGAGCAAAACATGCCCCACAACCCCACGTCTGGGGTTGGGCAGACGTACCGCAGGATGCCAAGCGTGGTGAGGTTCTGAGACTAATGCTTGTCTTCTCCATCGTCCCTCAGGTGAGGTGTTCTTTGCCACCCAACCAGAGCAGTTCACCTTCCAAGAAGCCCAACAGTACTGTGAGAGCCAAAATGCCACCCTGGCCTCTGTTGGGCAGCTCCACGCTGCCTGGAAGCAGGGGCTGGATAGATGTTACCCTGGCTGGTTAGCCGACGGCAGCCTGCGGTATCCTATCGTGAGCCCCCGGCCCGCCTGCGGGGGAGATGCGCCTGGTGTCAGGACCATCTACCAGCACTACAACCAGACGGGATTTCCTGACCCGCTGTCACGGCATCATGCCTTCTGCTTCAGAGGTACCATTCCACCCCTCGTAGGTCATAAATACTTCCCTGCTCAGGGAACAGGGTTTCATGAGGGAGCTTGGGCACATCGGGGTCCCAGTTTGGGCTAAGCCGGATTCACCAAAGAGTTGCTTCTTCTGGGAACTCAGAGACACATCCTCATAATTATGTATTTACTTTATTGTCTTGATAAGCCCTCAGAGGGAAAGTCTCACCCAATTCCCTCTGCCTCCACTTCTCTGCTCAGCCTGTCTCCCGTTATCAGAGTCTTTGTCTACTTTTTCACCATGGGTCATTGTTTTGGTATCTGGCTCATCCCTCATGCAGCCACTTCACCTGAGAATGCGAATTCCTGGAAACTCCCTCCATATCTTTCTTTTCCAGCTCTGCCATCTGTGGAGGAGGAGGGGGTTACCTCACTCTTTGAAGAAGAGGTGATGGTGACCCAAGTGATCCCCGGGGTGGAGGGGATACCTTCCGGGGAGGAAACTACTGTGGAGATGGAGTTTTCCACCGAAATTGAGAACCAAACAGCCTGGGGAACAGAGGTCTTCCCAACTGACGTATCGCTGCTCTCAGGTGGGTCAGGTGCTCCTCCATCTCTTGGGTCACGCTTGGCTGCTCTTGTTGGGCCAGGGCACTCCTAAAACAAACAGGCTGTGTCCTCGCATGAGGGAATCCTCTCCAAATGCATCCAAGGATTCAAAGAGAAAGCTCAGCGGTCTCCTATCGTGGAGTTAGCACTTCACATAACAGCCTCAGGTGCATTTCAGAGGAGTGTGCTGGGAAGCGTGGAGGCGCTTGGGACCTCTGTGGTGCAGTTAACAGTTATTTAAGATATTATACTCATTAACAAATTTGAGGGGATCAAAGGATTTTTGCAAGTGCCTTTATCCCAAAGGTGATTTTATTATTTTATTAGATATCAGTTTGGAGGTAAAGTCAATGATGAAATTGTTGATAGCTTCTTTAAAATAATTTAGTAAATGATTGTCCTATCTCCCTCTCTTTGTCCCCTCCTTTTTTTTTTCCAGTGAGTCCATCTGCTTTTCCTCCAGCTACCATAATACCAGAGGAAACAAGCACCAATGCTTCCATCACTGAAGTGTCAGTGTCAGGAGAGATCCCTGAATCCGGAGAGCATCAAGTCAGTGGTGAATCTTCAGCATCTGGATGGGTATCTGGAGTCCCAGATACAAGCGGAGAACCAACTTCTGGAGGTTTTGAGCTTAGTGGAGAACACTCAGGGATTGGAGAAAGTGGATTACCATCTGTAGACCTGCATACCAGTGGCTTTCTACCTGGAGAAAGTGGCCTGCCCTCAGGGGACCTGAGTGGCTTGACTTCTGGCACTGTTGATATCAGTGGCTTACCTTCTGCAGAGGAAGATATAACTGTGTCTGCTTCCAGGATACCAGAAATTAGCGGGATGCCATCTGGAGTTGAAAGCAGTGGGCTGCATTCTGGATTTAGCGGAGAAATCTCCGGTACTGAACTAATCAGCGGCCTGCCATCTGGAGAGGAAAGTGGGCTCACCTCTGGTTTTCCTACCATCTCTCTTGTGGACTCCACCTTGGTAGAAGTTGTAACAACGGCACCGGGACGGCAAGAGGAGGGAAAAGGATCAATTGGAGTCAGCGGTGAAGGAGAGCTATCAGGGTTTCCATCTGCTGAGTGGGACACCAGTGGAGGAGCCAGAGGGTTGCCCTCAGGAGCTGAAACCAGCGGGGAGCCCTCAGGGGTGCCTGAGCTCAGTGGGGAACCTTTCGGGGTGCCTGAGCTCAGCGGGGAACCTTCTGGGGTGCCTGAGCTCAGCGGGGAGCCCTCTGGGGTGCCTGAGCTCAGCGGGTTCCCCTCGGGGCTGGATGTCAGCGGAGAACCTTCTGGAATACCTGAGGTGAGCGGTGGGGTGGACCTCAGTGGCCTTACTTCTGGTGGTGATGGAAGTGGTGAGGCCTCAGGCGTTACCTTTATAAATGCCAGCTTGGAGGAAGTGACAACCCCTTCAACCGCAGAAGCAGAAGCAAAAGAGATTTTGGAAATCAGTGGATTGCCCTCAGGAGGTGGAGAGACATCAGGCATGGCGTCTGGGAGTTTGGAGGTCAGTGGTCAGCCTTCAGGACATATGGACTTTGGCGGGAGTGTTTCTGGGGTGCTTGAGATGAGCGGACTTCCAAGCGGGGTCATCGACGGCAGTGGAGAAGTCTCTGGTGTGGATGTCACCAGCGGCCTACCTTCTGGAGAGGAAAGTGGACTCACCTCTGGCTTTCCTACGGTCTCTCTTGTGGATACCACTTTGGTAGAAGTTGTAACGCAGACATCAATTGCACAAGAAGTGGGAGAAGGGCCATCTGGGGTGATGGAGATCAGTGGATTTCCTTCTGGAGACAGAGGACTATCTGGAGAAGTGTCTGGAGCCGTGGAGTCTAGTGGGTTTCCTTCAGGGACAGGAGACTTCAGTGGAGAGCCATCTGGGGTCCCGTATTTCAGTGGAGACATTTCTGGAGCTACAGATGTAAGTGGACAACCTTCAGCAGTGACTGATATCAGCGGGGAGGTCTCAGGACTTCCAGAAGTCACTTTAGTCACTTCTGATTTAGTAGAAGTTGTGACAAGACCAACGGTTTCACAGGAACTGGGTGGGGAAGCAGCTGTCACCTTTCCCTATGGTTTTGGGCCAAGCGGTGAGGCCTCTGCATCTGGTGAACTAAGTGGAGAAACATCTGCACTGCCAGAAAGAGGTATAGAAGCATCAACAGTTTATGAAACCAGTGGTGAAACATCTGCATATCCTGAGATTAGTGTAGAAACATCCACAATTCAAGAAATCAGTGGGGAAACATCTGCATATCCTGAGGTCAGTGTAGAAACATCCACAATTCAAGAAATCAGTGGGGAAACATCTGCATATCCTGAGGTCAGTGTAGAAACATCCACAATTCAAGAAATCAGTGGGGAAACATCTGCATATCCTGAGATTAGTGTAGAAACATCCACAATTCAGGAAGTAAGTGGAGAAACATCTGCATTTCCCGAAATAAGGATAGACACATCTACAAGGCAAGAAGCCCGGGGTGAAACATCTGCTTACCCTGAGATTATCATAGAGACATCCACAATTCAAGAAATCAGTGGGGAAACATCTGCCTTTCCTGAAATTAGCACAGAAACATCCACCATTCAAGAAATCAGTGGGGAAACGTCTGCCTTTCCTGAAATTAGCACAGAAACATCCACCATTCAAGAAATCAGTGGGGAAACGTCTGCCTTTCCTGAAATTAGCACAGAAACATCCACCATTCAAGAAATCAGTGGGGAAAGTTCTGCCTTTCCTGAAATTAGCACAGAAACATCCACCATTCAAGAAATCAGTGGGGAAAGTTCTGCCTTTCCTGAAATTAGAATAGAAACATCCACCATTCAAGAAATCAGTGGGGAAAGCTCTGCCTTTCCTGAAATTAGAATAGAAACATCCACAAGTCAAGAAGCCCGAGGTGAAACATCTGGCTTTCCTGAGATTACCATAGAAGCCTCCACAGTCCATGAAACCAG
Organism: Cygnus atratus; assembly: GCF_013377495.2. Lineage (NCBI taxonomy): Eukaryota > Metazoa > Chordata > Aves > Anseriformes > Anatidae > Cygnus > Cygnus atratus. The sequence continues at coordinate 13,859,512 of NC_066372.1, read as the reverse complement.
TGGAGAAACATCTGCTTTCCCTGAAATTACCATAGAAGCCTCCACAGTCCATGAAACCAGTGGAGAAACATCTGCTTTCCCTGAAATTAGCATAGAGACATCCACAGTCCATGAAATCAGTGGGGAAAGCTCTGCCTTTCCTGAAATTAGAATAGAAACATCCACAAGTCAAGAAGCAAGGGGTGAAACATCTGGCTTTCCTGAGATTAGCATAGAAGCCTCCACAGTCCATGAAACCAGTGGGGAAGCATCTGCATTGCCTGAAATTAGCATAGAAACTTCGACAGTCCACGAAATCAGTGGCGAAACATCTGCATTTCCCGAAATCAGCATAGAAACTTCGACAGTCCACGAAATCAGTGGCGAAACATCTGCATTTCCTGAAATTAGTGTAGAAACTTCAACAGCCCATGAAATTAGTGGTGAGACGTCTGCGTATCCTGAAATTAGAATAGAAACATCCACAAGTCAAGAAGCCCGAGGTGAAACATCTGGCTTTCCTGAGATTAGCATAGAAACGTCCACTGTTCATGAAACCAGTGGGGAAACATCTGCATTTCCCGAAATTAGCATAGAAACATCAACAAGACAAGAAGCCAGGGGTGAAACCTCTGCCTATCCTGAAATTAGCATTGAAACATCCACCATTCAAGAAGTAAGTGGGGAAACTTCTGCCTTTCCTGAAATTAGAATAGAAACACCCCCAAGTCAAGAAGCCCGGGGTGAAACATCTGCCTATCCTGAGATCAGCATAGAAGCCTCCACTCTCCATGAAACCAGTGGGGAAACATCTGCATTGCCTGCTGTTAATATGGAAACTGCTGCCACATCTCTGGCCAGTGGTGAGCCCTCTGGTGCTCCTGAGGGAAAGGAAATTCATGATGAAACATCGGGAGCTGCGACACACTCAGTCACAGGCGTTTCGGGGGAAACCTCTGTCCCAGACGTTGTAATTAGTACCAGCACTCCAGATGTTGAGCTAACGCAGGGACCCAGGAGCCCTGAAGAGGCTCAGCTCGAAATAGAGCCCTCCACTCCTGCGGCATCAGGACAAGAGACAGAAACAGCTGCTGTCCTGGACAACCCCCCTCTGTCAGCCACCGCTACTGCTGCTCTGCCTCAAGCCTCACAAGAAGCCATCGAGGCATTAGGACCCACTACAGAAGGTACTGTGCCCTCTCCTAATCCTAACACTATGGAAGGGAAGGGGAGGGAGGGAGGGGGCATAGCTGTTACTTTTTTGCTTCTTCTACAGCAAAGAGCATTAACACATAAGGAGACTCAAGAAGAACATCATTATGGTGGGAAGACATAAAAATGGGCGGGTTCCACCATGCATTAACAGCTGAAACCTCACGGTCTCAGTCCCTCATGCAGCAATTATTGGTGTCCCCGAAGAAAGTTGTGTTTAACGCCCTGACCACGGGGACTGTTCTGCACAGGGAATGCTCCTGTGTCACACTGCAGCAACACAAGCACACGAGGCACCAAACCAAGTCATGTTCAATAGCTTCTGTCTTAACAGGCTGTGTTGGATAGGTACTAATTATCCAGCCCGTGTAACCACATCCCCAGAAGCCTTCTGCACCTCCCTCCTGCCATTACCGGGGAGAGCAGCTGGGGACCAGCTCAAGGGGAGCACCAGGAGAAGCACAGGTGGCCTTCCCCTGCTGCACCTTGTAGGAGGCATCGGGCGCTCCTCCGAGCTGCTGCTCCTGGTGGATGCAGCTGCAGCCCAGCCCCGATGAGCAGCCTGGTGGAGCTGCCAGGAACACGGCAGGGGCATCATCTGCTTCTGCCCCCCGGGTCCACAGCTGACCACCGGCATGTAGGTGGGATCTCCCCTCCGTGCTGCTGGAGGGGGGGCTGGAAAAAGAGTATTCTGTGAATGATTGGCGAGAGCCACTGGGTGTGATATGGCTGGGGAAGGCACCAAGGCATTCACGCCCCATCTGAAATTGCTCTTAGCCATTGCTATCATCTAAAGAAAACAACATCTTTTTTTCTTCTCATGTGGAAACTAAAGCGAAGACGGCTCCACCCGCTGGAGACTTCCACCCTGGCTGAGGGACGTGGCTGAGAAGTTGGATAAGGCAGGCTGCGAGCCTCTGCCCTGTTTTGTTTCTCTTTCCATGATGTGCTGACTTGCTGCCTGGACCGCCGGGTGTTTCCAAGCACTTGCTCCACGGCTGCAGGCTGGCCATCAGCTGCTGCGCAGTGCCGAGGGCCTGAGAGGCAAAACAAGCCAGCTGGGGACCAAAATCTCCACTCTCCGCTTTGTCACTGCTGGGTGTGACATTTCCATCGGGCACGCTGCTCCTGTCTTTGTGCTGCCCTTTGGCATGGAGCGTGGCCACCCTCTGGTCTGCGTCCTGTGCTGCTCTCTGCAGTGCAAACGGGCAAAACGTGCGAGGCGATGCTCACAGCAAGCCAGCGCTGCCTTCTGGCAGCCCCGCTGATAGATGTGCTTCCCTCCACCCTGCCCCTTTTTGGTGCTTTAGCAGGACCCACTGCTGCCAAGTATAAACAGATACAATATTTAAATCTGAGTAGCCTTGTATGGTGAAAATGCTTCGCTAGCTTTCTGACAACCATCCACCAAGCAGTGCTGACATGCCGTGGAAGCATTAGGATGCTACAAGGAGAAGAAGAGCAGGGGTGTTGTCATGCTTGCCAGCTGCTGCTTCTTGGCCAGGAAGGAGCCCAGTAACACAGGATGTCCCACGACATCCCTGGCCATGGCTTGGTTTCGCTTTGCGGCTGCCAGTAGCAGGTTCTAGGGCATGGGCCCCACTGCAAAACCATTCATGCTTGTGCTGTGGTATAAAGGTCCTACATGTGCTTAGGTGCATCACGGTTCTGAATGGGCTGCACCTTCACATTGGCCACTCTGCAGAAGCATGGCACAAAAAGTATCTGCTAAGAGACCAACTCAGTTCCTTCTAGCAGAAGTAATATTCATCCTGCCCCCTTCCCATCTTACCTCCCGGACTGGTTAATCCACAGCTTGCAGCACAGGCAGCTCTGGATTTGGCAAGGGTCTGTAAATGCAGGGCTCTGTGAAGCTCAGCCCAGTTTCTAACTTTGCTTCCATCCTCGAGGTAGTTTGAATGAGTTCCCTCTGCATCTCTCTGAGACACCAGGTAATTGTAGAGCTTTGTTCAGCCCTGGTCCCACGCATCTGAGGTCCCCCATCCCTGCAGAGCCCCTGCAGAGCAGATGCTGCAGGCATGGGCGAGGGCAAGGCAGTAGGGTAGTCCCAGGGCCTGGGGCTTGGGAACTGCGTACCCAAAAAACTTCTTAGCACACCTAACGAGCTCTGCTTTTGGGCCATGCTCACTGCCACGTCCTAGCCTGGAGGTAAAAACAAGTCAGCAAAGGCGGAGGCGAGGGAAAGGAAAGGAACCAGCCAGTGAGGCTCAGCGAAAGAAAAAAAAAAATTGGCCCCAAAGAATGGTTTTATTTCACTGCTTATTCTTTTTATAAATTACCCACAAGGCGATTGCCAGATTCTGCGGAGCATTTGTTAGCCAACATTCTTGTGAAGTATTTAGAAAGAAAAACCATGTGTTCGGCAGTTCATGTGTGAAGAAGTTTGAAAAATGTTCCAAAACTGGAACATGTTGTGTATTCATGAGTCACGGGAATGATGCTCCGGCAGCTGGGGTTTCTAAGCAGGTGACAGATAGAGGTAAGCGACCACTGCGTGAAGCTTAACTGCGGATTCCTGATCAACCAGAGAAGAGCTTCAGGACACGTGCTTGGTTGGTGCTCCCCCAGAAGATATTCTAGGGTGAGAGAACATTTTGGTCAGTGAGCTTCGCAGCAGTATCCCTTCAGGGTGAAACGCAGTCCAGGTTGGGGTCTGAACGAGGCTCATCCAGGCAGCAAGAAAGCGTACTGACCGTGAATGTGCAGCACCTCTGCACCGAGGGGAAACTCCTGCAGAAAAGCAAAGTGATGGCAGAAGGAAGGGGAGGAAGGAAAAATATTCACAGATCTTTTGCTTCAACTACTCCTCCCACTGCACTGGGAATCGTGAACATGAAAAAATCTACAAGGAAGAACCACAGGTTGGAACCCAAAATAGTATTTCCTGTGCTGTGGCTCCCTTTCTACTTGAAGCTTCCTGGTCTTTGACTTTACCTCTTGCAAAAAGACCAGTTCTAATACCTGTCCCTTATGCTGTGCTCAGAGCTCATAGGGTGTAATGGTTGCCCGTTAAATGCAATGAGTTTTGCCTACCATTGAAGCACGGGTGAAGCTAGTTCAGCTTACAAAAGGAGCATGGAGTGAGGAGCAGGGGGCACGCGGCTGCTGGGCTCCTGTCCTGTCGTTTAAGTGTTCCAGTTAGATTCAGCAGCCTTCTTAGTGGGATGATTTCAGAAGAATGATATTTTTCTGCTCTGCTGTAGTCCCTACTTCTCTCTGAAGGATAGAGCCAGAAGCACACGAAGACCAGAAATTAACGCTTGGCATGCCAGTATTCTTTAGTTTTTAACCAAATTGAAGGCTTTGCCTGCACATGTCTTTAGTCAGCAGTTTGACTCCTCCATGAGGACAGGAACCCTACGAGCCTACAGCTTGAAGAACTGTCCATAGAGTTGGCTTCTCCGCCTAGAGTTTTGCCAACTCAGTGGGTCTTTTTGCTTCTGGTAACATTTGAAGACAAATAATTATTAGCTGAGAAAAGCAAGCTGGCGCTTCAGTGAGAGGCTGTGGTTTGGAGCACTCCGACCAGCCAATGACTTAACAACTTCATTCAGGTCAGGGGGGAAAATAGAAATGTGCTGAAATGGCAGCAATTTATGTTAAGTTTTGCTTGTCTCTGGTGAAATGAACTCACGGAGCCTGCTGCTTAGGGCCCCAGCACAGCTGAAGGTTAGAAGTCATAGGGAGAAAGGTCTTGATGAGGTTTCCTCCTTCTTCATACCCTGGAAATCCAAGGGATAATGCTTTGTTGGTTTAAAGAAGACTATACCAGAAGAAAAATGTCTAAAAATCATTCACCTGGTTCATAATGCTTCACCCAGTGTGGAAAGGAGTGTACATTCTCAAGAAGGAAATGGAGCTTCCAGTCCTGGCTGAGAGATGAGCAAAATCAGAAACCATTAATGGCCACCCAGATGATTTGATGTCTCCTGGACACACTGTGCATTTTGCATCAAGCTTTTATTTGCTTAATTCAGACCTTTCTCTGAAGACGCAGCCTACAGCCCTGGAATAGTCTTCTATATCCATCAGTTAACTTCTACACACAACGTTTTGGAGGCAGAGATGCTCAAAGTTGCTGAGCTCTCCTTCCATGGGAGTGTTGGACAAATCAAACATCCCAGCAGATTGGCAGCTTCTCCTAGAAACAGGCTGTGCCAATATCTGCCCTTCCACTGCGTGGAGGATGTGGTTTAATCATTAAAGTTAATTCTTTTCAGAACGTAATTCCTCATCATAAGTCACTAGCTGGCTACCTGATGTTCAATGCTGGTACTTTACTTAAAATGTGAGGGAATTGTTTTCTCCAGCTCCTCCTATTCTTTTCTTGTAGAAGTCATTCTACAATTGCTCAAATGTTTTCCTTCTCTGAGTTATCAGTTCAAACTTCCCTGGAGTCTCTGAAAAGCAAATTTAATTTGTACCTGGATTTTTTTTTCCTTTGGCCTCTAGAAGATAATGTTGTGTCTGGTCTCTGAATCCCTGTTTGGATGAACACACAGGATTCTATAAAGAACAGGTGAGAGGCCCAACAGGGACAGCTGGACATCCTGAAAATGCCTTGCCTTTCAGTCCTATATTTTCCTCTCTGCAGAACAAAAGCAGTTTAAATCCTAGAGTGTGTTTCTAAACCAGTCACTTAGAGCTTCAGTAAAACTGCACAGTTTATTTCAGGAGTTGGGTGATAGCATCCTGTCTGTTTGCAAGCTGCTTCTCCCCAGGAAATGTTTTAAGTGCAAAGTTGGCCTTATTTGATGGATATTCTTGCTATCATCGATCCAGGCTGCCATTGGGAGAAATGCAGAGACTGCACCATTTTAAGAAGTGTTAGCACTGTCTCTAGCATTGTCTTCCTAGCTTGGGATGAAGGATTTTGAAAGTAGTCCCTTCTCACTGTGCGTTCACTTTTGCATGCCATTTGCCTTCTGAGCAAAACCAGGACCAATCTATTTCTCTTTCATTTCTAAAGGATTTTTCTTTCCAGTTTCCATGATCTAGTACAGCACATTGTCTTCAAAGACACTGGGCAAATACTTCTGCTGTATTTAGTTGCATCAAAAGAAAATAGTACTGACTAAATATAGTAAGTGTCTGGCAATGCAAGAGAAATCTTAGGAAGAAAATGGTGAAGGAAATTCAAAGTTTTCATTGTAACACTGCAACTCCCCTTGCTTTTGCCAGCCAACAGTTTACATCTTCCAGATGCAAGAGCCTATTTACATTAGATTTCTTTGTTTTAATTTCTGGTTTCATTTAAAAAAAAAAATCCAAAAGTTAGACCTTAGGTCCAGTTAATATTGTAAAATAGAAACTCTTGTGACAATAGGTTTGAATAATCTTTTGCAACTTCTGGGTGATATTAACTGCAGTGCAAATCATCTCGCAAAGAGTTGTTGATTTTGCATTATCCTCGAGAAGTGAGTTAATAACATGTTCTAAATGGGCTTCCTATTCTTGGCACTGCGAAACATTTTCTTCTCTGCCTCTGTTTCATAGCTGAAGCTCTTGAAAGCCAGGGGCTGCCTCTGTTCTGCATCCCATGCCACATCAGTTGTCCTTTGTTAGCGCCGGGTAATAATAGCAGGAATCTCTTCTTGTTGCTTGATAAGCTCTTGAGCTGCACCTCAAAGCAAAGCTGACTTTAGAATGACTGCTCACCCAAGCAAATAAACAGCTCACGTATGCGTAAGACCCTTGGGTGGCGAGGTAGGGAGGGGGCAGCCGGTGCTGTGGAGCTTGGGGCTGGCCCCTGCTGAGCACAGCTTGCCCTCGTGCGTGCCGCAGGCTTCTCAGCCAGCTGGTGATGGGCACAGTGATGTGCTGACCTCACCTAGCCCTAAACTCTGGGGAAGCGGATGCATTTCTGGCATAGAAAAGGTTAAGAAGAAAAAAGCCAGGCGCTGAGTGATAGATGGGATTCTTTTCACTGGAGTTCTCACCTCCCATAAATCCCATGGCTTTGATGCGATATCCTAGAACCACCCACAAACTGGCTTGCCAGGGTTTCCAGAGGCACCATGGCTGCCAATCTTACCATTTAAAGCTTACTTTTCTAAAAGACCAGATTTTCTGGGAGGACCAGAATCAGCAACACTTCCTCCGAGCTAACTGACATGTTTAAGTTTCCTGATATCAGCCTGGTGAGGTGATCCTGCATCCAGATGGAGGCACAGTCACTGTCCCAACAGCAAACAGGCTGAAGGGGGAGTTTGGTATTTGTGATCATCATGTGTTTAAAATGTCTTCTTTACAGCCATTTGCAGCATGCTTCTGGGGGGGAAAAAAAAAAAAAAAAAAAAGAAAAGAAAAAGTCTCACTTTTATTTGTTGCCTGTTTTTCCTTTACTACCTGTGAGTACACACCTTTTCTCTTTGTGTGATATATACAGATATATATGTGTATGTATGGAGATATATATAACATATATATTGTACGCAGAGATTTGTTTTTACAGCCTATATAATATGTGCAGTCATATTATATACACTATCTGTAAAAGGAAATTCTGCCCCAGTGTTATTTCCCAGCTGGAGATTTGTGGCAACGAATTTGCATGTGTGTGTCTGCTCCCTCTTCCTCTAGCCCAAGGGATGGCAACAACTCGCAGTGGGTCTCACGCATCTCAGAAGAGATCTCGGATGCACCAAGTTTTAGTCCACGTTGCCAAAGACGACTGAAGACTCATTATTCCCCACTAAATATTCTGCTTTAGCTCTTGCTTTAGTGCTCTGTTCCCACTTCTGTGGTGTGCTTTCCCCTTGATGGAGCCTAATGGACAAAGGAGAGCCTTTCCTTACTTGTTCAGCTGGAGCCCCTTGGAATCAGTACAACTGTCTGCTGCCACTGCTGTTGGAAGCCTGGGGGGACCTCTAGAGCTGTAATCATCCCTCAGGATGCTTCATTTTCCTTCACGCTTTCTGTCTTCTAAGAACTCCAAGTGTCACTGATAAGCAAGAGCCGGCCAAGTGCAGCTTCTCTCTTCTACCAGGCCCATGACCTCCATTATGTTCTGGAAAGTCCCGACTTATTAGTGTCCTGGAGATAGGATCTTCAGTTTTCTTCATGCTGCAGTGAATATAGAAATCCAGAAATCTTTCACGATTATTTAGAAGGGCAATCAGAGGAAGAAATGCCTTCTCTCAGTGAAGAACTAACTACAGAACTGGTTGAAGTGGTCCATCAGCCTTCAGAGGAACGATTACATTGCTCACAGTGACGCAGCCTAGAATAAAGATGACAATCCTCATGCTCCAAAGCACGAATCGATTTACCATCCAAGGTCAGGAAGAATGTTTTGCATTTCTTAGGCACGTTACAAAGCATGCCATATTTTAGCTGACATAATCAGACGTTGGCCACTGAGCAACCAGACATTCACATCGGGTATAACGTGTCTGCTCTCATATGTCTGGGGACACTGAGCAACTGGGCCACTGTTCTGCAGGGAGACAGTATCAGAGTGAAAATGCCCTAACCAGAAGAACACAGACCTTGAAGAGTCACTGCTCTGCTCTGGTATTTCCACAGCCACCATTTTCATCATCTTCGAATGTTTCTTCACTAACCCCTCTGATCCACAAGAAGAGCATGGGAAGTTAGTCAGCACTTTTAAAGAGTTACTTTTCTTCTGAGTGTGAAAGAAAGAAGTGTTATCTCACATGAAGAGCTAATCAATCATCATTTAACCTAACCTGCATGGTATGCTCCCACTTTCTTCCTTAGTCTTGTTTCTTTAGTTGAACATCTCTGAGATCTTTCCATTCTGAATGATTTTCCTTCTGAATCCAAAGGTTGATAAGTAGGATTAAGGCTCGGTATGGAGAGATACTAGGAGAAGAACTTTAATTCCAGCACAAATTACATTTTCTCATATAGATACAAACTGCCCACACATGGCCTTCTTCAGAGCATCCATGTCTCCTTCATTCTTCCCTGAGATGATAGAGGATGGAAGTGCTACCAAACAATGGCACTTACCACCCAGGCTTGTGCAAATTACAGATTGAGGAACACTGGAGAGCTGGGGGCTGAATTCTTCCCATCCCAACTTCTCTTTTCACCTGTGGAAAAGCAGAAGGAATCTTAAGAGCTGCTCTAGATGGGGAAATAGGAATAGTTTCCACCACCATGAGGGAATCCACAGCTGGGAAAGAGCTACAGCTTCTTCCAGACCCATCACGAGCAAGAAAGTGCATAGTGTGGACAGGTCCAGAGAGGATGGCACTACACTCCAGTGTTCTTCACCGAGGAAGAGGCTGTCCTAAAATCCTCACAAGGAAAAGGCTGAGGGCCTTTGAACCACCTCTGAATGCCCTTCTTTTCTTCCCTGCACTTAGCTTCACTGAGATTACTTGCCCTGGGACTTCATCTGAATTAAGGTTAGGAAGAAACTAGTAGGGAACACTGGCTCCAGGAATGCCAGCTGGGAGATGATAGACATCTATTTCAGAATGTTTTTCTCACTTTTGAGAAGTCCACATTCTTCCTCATATACACATAACTGGTGGAGACGGCCACAAGTTTGCATGTTCCATCCGTTGGGCAGAGATGGTAGACAAGAAAGAGTTACCCTAGCTATCAAAGAGGCTGAGTGCTGTGTATCAGATGTATGTCTTGCTGAGGCTGTCTTGATATCTCCAGAGCGGTGTTCAACCATCAAGTGACACCAAAACAACATCCTCCTCATAGGGTGGGTCGGGCCTCTTGCCTTCGTTCCTCCAGCAGCAGCAGTGGCAGTATGCTTCCAAATAAGAACCTAACGACTCCCAGGTTCCCCCAGAACACCTGGTACTCCCTAAACAAGCAAGGAAACGAGTTCTCCTGTCGGTGGAGTTCCCTGCCCAGAGCCCTAATGGAAGCCCTTCATTTCTTGCAGACACTGATGAGTGCCACTCAAGCCCCTGTCTGAACGGAGCTACCTGCGCTGATGGCATCGACTCTTTCAAATGCTTATGCCTTCCCAGCTACGGAGGGGACCTGTGTGAGATCGGTACGGCCTACCTGGCTTCAGCTAATCTTACTAACAGCTACATCACCTCCTTCCCACCCTACCCCAAAGAGCTGATCCCAGGTGCTCCCGTCAGCCCTCATCTCCGTTAGCTAACCTCTAACAGCAGCTTGGAGTACAGCAGGGGAACGTTTTGAGCCTTTTGCTTACATATTCTGATTAGTTTGCTCATCACGGCAGTGTGTTCTCTAAGATCCCTGAGCAGGAACTTCTGGCGTCTTCTTCAGCTTTCTCTTGCTCAGTTTCTCTGGTGGAGCTCCGTACAGACTGTAGTGGTGCTGGTCACAGAAGTCACTGTCTCGTTGGCTCAAGGGTCCTCCTGTTCATCTGTAACAGCAGGGGAACATCTGAGTACATCTTCACCCCAGGCAAGCTGTCTCTGCTAGACTGGAATTTCATGGAAGGATGCTTCAAGCGAGCCATGTGAAATGATTGCGTTTCACTCTGTGAGGATGCAGCTGAGAGAAGCCTCCTTCACTCCAGGACCCTCCGCCGATCTGACACAGCATGACATTTTTGTCATCTCTGCATCGCGGCTTCCCATGGCAAAACCAGCAGGGAATATGTGTCTTTGAGAAAACATGAAGCAACCTACTTTCACATCAAAATGAGGCACACTTTGACCTGCACTAATACTTCTTTTTGTTTCTACAAGAAAAGAAAAAATACATTTTTTTTTCTTAAAGCTGATGAAAGCCCAAACTTTTGTCAGCTTAACTGAGGGGAAGTTCCCCTGCCTTGCTCAAACAAGAGGAATAAGTTTGCAATTTCTTACTCACCTTGACACAAGTAATAATAACACACGTTGGATTTTTTCCTCACCTGTCTGCATCTCTCTTTCTGCTTTCATTATGAACATATGGAGTAGACCATAAGAAGAAGGCTCAGGATTTTGGGACCGTCTGGGCAATAATGATGCTGTCTTTATGTCTCCTTGCTAATGAAACCTAATCAGCTCCTGATTTACTCCTCCCTGCTGTCTTTTGTTCTGCCAGAAGATGCCTACCCTGCAGCCGCTTATAAACTTGTTTGGTCCAAGCCAGCCTTAATTTCCTCTTTTCTGTGATTTATGGGCTCGCGATGCCTGGGGCCCATAGCCTGGGACATGCAAGAGGAAATCAATGCCCCAAATTCAGTGGTGAATGCAAATCTTGATTATTCCCATGTGGCAAGTCTTCCTTTCTCTGACATCTATTGGTCTCCAAGAGCACCGGGACACTGCAGGTGATCTCTGCCATCTGTGCACTTAGTCAGTCCTTCCTATCACCACGACAGTGTCCCTACCAGGGAAAAAGCTTTTTGTTGTTCTTCTCCGAGACGATTGCTGTCATATTTTCCCATAAGTAACAGCTGTGTAGGAAAGAGCGGCCTTTCTCTGAGGCAATGTCCTGCTGAGGTTCTGTGCCATGTGCTGTCCCATCCCCGGGCTGTGATGACAAGAGGTGACATTCAAGCAGCTGGAAAAAAGTATATTTAAATCTCAAAAGACAGAGCAATGTCTGCTCACCTCATGCGAGTGGTCTGCCTGCAGAGACCAAGGATCCTTAGAGCTTCAGCTACTTCCAGATAATCCATCTGATCTGCTAAGGAGGACAGAAAACATTTTAAACCCTTCCAACACCTATGAAGCACCTGCAGTCCCCAGTTGGAAGGAGACAGAAAGGTGGATTAGCAGGAGTTCGTGTGATTGAAGGTGACCGTGCTTTGACCTACTGAGTTTAACAACAGAAGAAAGAAACTGAGCACAGAAAACCTTACTGGGAAGGGAGAGAGGCACGAGGACTGATGAAATCTCACCGCTCTGAGAGCAGGAGGTGGCTGAGAAAGGGTGGGAGGTCATGCATCTGCAAGGCTGACATTAAACCCATCCTGGCGTGTCCTCGATTTCTGCTCTCACCTCTACCAGACTTCTCTCCGACCAGAGTAGTACGGCTCTCTCTGCTCCCTCTTCATGGACAGCAGAGGGAAAGCTCATCCCTGTGAACGTAGGTACTGAAAAAAAATGATGTGGCAGAGCTCATTCAAGGCCCTAGAGGTACACCATCTCCAGCCAGTGGCTGCTCCTGCCCAAAACCCAAGTCTCATGTGCCACCATAGCACCATTTCTGTGTCTGCCTTCGTTTCCTTCAGGCACGTGGAGAAGAAGTGTGCTGTTGTGTTCGATGGAAGCTTGTGAAAGCTACTTTTGTGGTGGCTTCTCCGTTCACCTCTGTTCTCCCCATCTGTGGTTTTATTTTTATAATCAGTTGGTTCAACTCTTCAAAGTTTCTCAGGTGGTAAAAGACACTCAAAAAGTTGAGACATTTTTGTCCTTTTCTCGCAGTTTCCAAGACTTTTTCTTGAGATTTCCTTTTCTGTCTCTGCCACGGTAAGTTCCTGCCCCCTCTCTTTTCTCCATCTGGGTAGGTTTCCTTTTCCTCAGAACCCAGAACCACAGCAAACAATGTGACCACCTGAACCCAGGCTTTCCTCCCCCCTTTCCTTTTCAACATGCGAATGTCGATTCTTGGCTCTGGGATTCGGGTTTTGGAGATGCTTTCCAAAGCAAGAAAACTCTGCAGGCCAACACAAGTGAGAAAAGAGGGTTGTGGCTTGGGCCAGCTCCTCAAGAAGCCCAGACACCAACGAGGATGGAATTGCTCAGCAATAACTCTGTGTTACTCAAGATTTCCAGTAGCACTGGTCACCCTATGGCAAATACAGGGCCTTCAACACAGGCTCCCTTCTCTTCTGCATTTTTCTTCGATGTCTTCTGTCATTTTCCCTAGGATGTCAGAGAGACACCCCTGTCAGGGTTTGCTTTTTAGTGGCAGTGACCGTGTGTTGTCCTGTGCCATCAGCGCATGAGCTGCCAGCAGGTGAGTTGGAAGGCCTCCCGGCTCACGCTCCAACTCCTTGTCATCACACCCTTGTGTGTTTCAGACCTGGAGAACTGCGAGGACGGCTGGACCAAGTTCCAGGGGCACTGCTACAGGCACTTTGAAGAGAGGGAGACGTGGATGGACGCGGAGACCAGGTGCCGAGAACATCAAGCCCACCTGAGCAGCATCATCACCCCAGAGGAGCAAGAATTTGTGAACAGTGAGTGTTGGGGGGCACGTGGAGGACCTGCAGCGAGCCGTGGGGAGCCACCACCCACTCTTCTCTCCCCGTCTGGTTTTCGCAGGCCACGCGCAGGACTACCAGTGGATCGGGCTCAGTGACAGAGCCGTGGAGAACGATTTCCGCTGGTCCGACGGGCACTCACTGGTGAGTCCCTGGGGAAGGCCAGGGGGCACAGGAGCAGGGTTCCCCTGGCATTTCCAAGCCTCTCGTGAAACAGAGCCACAGGCTGGGCCCCACGGTGGTAGAAATAGTCGCTGTAGAAGCGGTGTGGGCAGCCCGTGGTTTCTCCTGATAAAAGGCAGGGGACACAAAGGAGGGGAGGAGAGGCAGCGGGAGAAAAGGGAGGGCTTGGCTCCAGGTAAAAGGCTTTCCTCTCTCCCCAGCAATTTGAGAACTGGCGGCCCAACCAACCCGATAACTTCTTCGCCGCGGGTGAGGACTGCGTTGTGATGATCTGGCACGAGCAAGGCGAATGGAACGACGTCCCCTGCAACTACCACCTGCCTTTCACGTGCAAGAAAGGAACAGGTGAGCCCTTGCACCAGCAAGGAGGGGGGCTCAGACAGTGTCTGTGGGGCCAGGGCACGAGGGCAGCACTGGGAGCACCCAGTGCAAGTGAATGGGAACCCATGGGTCAGGTCCAACGGGGTTTTCCTCGCAGGAAGCTTCATTTCTGCGCAAGAAAGTCAATGCAGAGAGCAAAGAGGAACTTAACATGGATTTGTCACTGCAAGGGGTGTTCAAAAAGGTGGAAGGAATTGGCATTAGGATTTGACCTTGATCAAGCCTCTAGGAGAAAGATTCCTGAGGTCTTGAAAAAGAATAACACAAGCCAGGAGGAGCGGGGGCCTCATGTCCCCAGGCAGGGCTGTACCCTGACGGCAGCATTGCTCCTGCATGCCAGCCCCATGCCCTGCCATGGAAGCTCTCACTGTAAACTTGCCTCTCCGGTGAAGTTTTTATGAACTTTTTTTGCAAGAGTCCGCTTTTTTGTATCACCCCCATCTGTTTCTCCCCAAAATAAATGATCGCCCCATTGTCAGCTGCTTCTCTGGCACTGGGGCTCAGGTGATGAGCCAGAAACCTTTCGGATCCCTCCATCTCTCCCTGTCTTTGCCCGTCTCCCATAGTTGCCTGCGGGGATCCCCCCGTGGTGGAGAACGCCAGGACCTTCGGCCGGAGGAAGGACCGCTACGAAATCAACTCCCTGGTGCGGTACCAGTGCGACCAGGGCTACATCCAGCGCCACGTGCCCACCATCCGCTGCCAGCCCAACGGGCAGTGGGAGGAGCCGCGGATATCCTGCATAAACCGTACGTCTTGGCTGCCCCAATCCCCACAGCCCCATCCCGTGGGATGTCAGAGGGGGATGCCTTTGACCAAATCTTTCCCCCCCTCGGCCACCCTTTGGGGATGGGGAGGGTTGGGGCTGATGCAGGGGTGGCACCGCCATGGGGTCAGGGTAGCTCCGAGCCAGAGGGATGCCCTGGTCCCTTGTCTTGCTGGAAGTTTTCCCGAGATAGGGCTGTAGGAAGGGGAAAAAGGAGCTTAATAAGAGCCAAGGCTACTTAGGGAAGAAAAAGGAACACTCCTGCAGTGGTGAGCTCTGGCATCAGCAGAGGACAGGAGCAGGGCACTGTGCCCGGGGTCCCCCCGTCCCAGCACGCTGCCGAGTGCACAGGAGCCCAGCGGCAGAGCTGCCCCGAGGGACGGGGCTGGGCTCCTCGCCCCTCTCCTCTCGGCCCTCCAGCCCTCTCCACGAGGCGTCCCAGCCCATCCCCAGGCTGCCTACACCCCGCTCCCATCCCTGCTCGCAGCTTCCCAACAATGTCATCGCCTTCAGCCAAATCACATCCGTCAAGTGTCAGCCCAGCTGCTGCTCCAGCTGCAGTCCCGGGGCGGAGGGGACAAAGCTCCAGGCAGGGAGGAGAAGGGGAGCAGGGGCAGGAGGCAGCAGGGCAGCCAGGGCTCGATGCAGCCTTGGCTCTGCCAAGCACCAGGGCAGGGGGCTCAGGCTGCTCCCCTCTTTCTGCTGCCCCCATCTGAACCCTCCTGCAGCTATTGGGGGGCGAGAGAAGGGACGGTGGTGTGCTGGCTGCCGCTGGGACACCCTGCTCTGCTCCCCGTGCTCACCCTTGTTTTCCCAGGGATTTTATTTTGCACGGGACAAGCAGTGTCTGTGCTGCCAACAAGGTGTCTTTTCTCCCCCCCGCAGCCTCCAGCTACCAGCGCAGGCTATACAAGAGGAGCCCCCGGAGTCGGTCGAGACCCAGCGGCAGCGCCGTGCACAGACCCACCCATTAGAGCGGGGCGAGAGACACCGAGGGGCAAACAGAGAGAGAAAGAGATTTTTACAGAACAGTTATATTAACAGAGTCGATTTCTTCTTCTTCTTGTTGCTTTTTGTCATATAAGGAAAAAAAAATTATATTAAAGACAAACCCACCTTTGTGTATATATATAAAAGAAAAAAAAAATTAATGTTTTTCCAAGCACCAAAGCAAAGCGAATTAGAAGTCAGCCTTTTTACTAACCGTCCGGTTCCAATTATCTTCGTGCCTTCGGGGACAGGGAGGGGGGTGGGTTTGCAGAGGGCAGGGGGTTAAGTTAAATAATAAAGATGATTATTTTTTTCCTGATTTTATCCACGAACAATGTAATTATTTCTGTTATTTAATCTCCGGGGTGGACAGCACCTTTTGGGGTTAATTTTATTTTTAATTTTTTTTTTCCAGAATCCTCCTACTGCTGCGGCGCGTCGGGGCGGGTGGGGAGATGGGCAGTGAATGTACCGGGGGGGCCGGGGGCTGCGGTAGGGGGGAGCCGGGGGGGGGGATGCTGAGACCCGGGGGTCCCGGCCCCGCTCTGCTTCCCCGCCGCCACCCCATGGCGCAGCGCCCACCCCGGGACGACGTGCTCTTTCCAGGGGACCGTGCGGGGCACCAGCGTTCCCTGCACCTATTTATATTTTTGAACATATCCTATTTTGAAAGAATGATAAATAATAAAGAGAGCCAAATCCGATAGGGTTGTGTGGTGGTTTTTTTTTGGGGGGGGGAAAGGGGGTGGTGGGAGGTGTCTGGGGGGGGGGGGCTGGTGGAGGGTTTTCCATGGCAAGAGAACGGGGAAGGAAGGGAGCCCAAACGGGCTGCACAGGGCATCATGCATCAGCCCCAGCCAGATCCCAGGGGTGCAGTTGTGGGGACAAGGGAGAAATGCAGGGGGACCCGAAAAGGAGAAACTACTCCCCAGATTTGTCTTGGAAGGGGCTGGGGCAGGAGGAGCTGCCCAGGAGGGGTCAACCCCATCCACCCCCCACAGCTAAAACCCAACACCGAGAAATCCCATTGCCAGCAGATGCTCACCCCCTGCCTTCCAGGCCCGGCCCCTGGGGGTTAATTAGCACTCGTTATGAGGGGAAGCCCCCCAGGAGGTGATGGTGAGGTGATGGAGACATGCATGGCCCCGAGAGCACCCTGGCAGTCCTGCCGGGGACCCCCACATCCTCCCTCCACAGCACCAGGCTGGGACAGAGGTGGGGACACAGCCACATCACTCCGGGGCTTTCTCCCTCGTTTATTAGAAGAGCTCCAGGAAAATACATCTTTTCGTAACAAAACGCTCGAAGAAGAAGGCACCAGAGTTCACACGGAGGCCGGGCGCGGGGCGCACGGAGGTAAGGCACTGGGGCTCCCGTGGGGACGGGCACAGCAGCATCCCCCAGCAGGATGGGACGGGTATAGGGCCACAGCCGGGGATGGGTTGCAGCAGAGGCACCCGCTTTGTGCCTCCGGTCCCCTGCAGACAGGGTGGCAGGGGACAAGGGGGCAGAAACGTGGCCAAGGACAAGGGGGCAGAAACAGCCCGGGAACGGCAGGGTGGCCGGCGTGGGCGAGGGGCTGCCCCGGCCCCGAGCAGCAGCCCCACGCTGTACGTGGAGCGAGATGCCCCAGCCAGGAGCCCTGCTGCGTTGAGAAAGTGTAAAATGTAAAGGAAGAAAAAAAAAATTAAAAAATCAAACAAAATAAGCCTCCTCCCACCCCGCCTCCCCCCACAATCACCCCCAAAACAGCCTTGGGAAACACCCGGTGCAAGGCACCTTCGGGCTGGAAGCATCCTCTGGCCAAGAAGGAGCTCCCCCGGCTCCTTATCTCTCCTTGTAGCAGAAAACCCCAAACCTGCCCTTGCTGGGGAAGCCGAAGCTGCGGACGCCGGGCTCGGCGGGGCCGCAGTTGGCTCGGGGCTTGGCGATGGGGTAGCGGACGCTGCCATCCGCCAGCCAGCCGGCGTCGCAGCGGTCCAGCCCCAGGAACTTCCAGGCGGAGTAGAGGTGTCCCACCCTGGCGATCTCAGCTCCCGCGTCCTGGCACGCCTGCTTGGCTTCCTCCAGCGTCAGCCCAGCCGGGCGCTCCAGGTAGAAAATCTCTCCTAGGAGGGACGGAGGGAATCAGGGGGGGAGCCCCCGGTGCCGAGCGTCACCCGGAGCATCCCCGCCGGGCTGCGAGCCCTATACCCCAAGGGGCAGGGAGGACACGGGATGCCACCAGCGGGGCACCGGACGCCATCTGCGGGGCACAGCCCCGTCCCCAGCGCCCCCCCGGGGCTCAGCACCCACCTCTGAGCGCGGAGGAGAAGCAGAAGACGTCGAAGCGATGCAGGTGCCGGTGGCGCGGGCCGTAGCTGCGGATGCCCGGGGCGAGGTGCAGCCCGCCGCAGGGCTTGCGGGGCAGGCGGATGGGGTACTGCACGGTGCCGTCGGCCAGCCAGCCCGCGTTGCACCAGTCCAGCCCCTCGCTCCACGCCTGGAAGAGCTGGCTGAAGGTGGCGATGACGGCGCCCTGCTCCTGGCACGCTCGCTCGGCTTCGTGGAAGTTGAGGCGGTACTGCCCGCGGGGAGGCTGGTAGGGGAACACGATGCCTGGGGGCGGATGGGGTGCTCAGCCGGCTCGCAGGGCGGCCCACGAACCCGACGCCATCCCTGGCCACAACAGGAGCCCGCACGGGTCCCCGACCCATCCCAAACCCACGCTGTGGGGCAGGGAGCACCCCAGGGTGCAGCAGCCCAGGCAGCACGGCCCCAGGCTCAGGCGGGGCCGGACGGGGTGCGCTGGGCACGCAGCCACCAGCAGCGAGATGCCAGCGACATCTGGTGGCACAGGGACAGCTGGTGGCTCCGTCCTGGGGACACGCACACCTCCCTCGTGGGGATGGCACCTGAACACCTGGGGATGCTCAGACCACCACTGCAGGGACATACAGACCCAGGGACACACAGACAGGGGTCCCAGGGGGACGCAGCATCACCACGGGGACTCACAGACCGCAGGAACACCACCAACAAGGGGCTGGCTGTACCACTGTCACAGGGACAGCTGGACAACGGGAACCCCCAAACCCCCATCCCAGAGAGCTCTGAGCCCCGAGGATCACCCCGCACACCCCAGCCCCTTCCTGCCCACGGGGGCCGGCTGGGCTCTCCCCCCAAACACCTCGCTGCCCCGCAGGGGTCCCCGCTCGCCGGTCCCCGCCCCGTCCCCACCTTGCAGCCGGAGGTCCACCACGTCGCTCTCGTCCTCCAGCCCGTCGATGACCTCGCAGCGGTACTTGCCGTCGTCCTGCAGGCGCACGTCGCTGACGACCAGCGAGGCCTCGTGCCGGCCAGCCTGGTGGAGGTGGGCACGGCCTCGGAAGTCCCCGAAGGCCATGTAGGTCTTGCCGATGGCCACCAGCACGTCCTGCTCCTTGGTGTAGTCGTCCCGCAGCTTGGACCACTTGATGCGGATCTTGCGCTTGCCCTCCTGGTCAGGCTCGAACCGGTAGTGGCAGGGCAGGGTGACGTTGGCGCCGCTGGAGCTGTAAACGGGGTCTCTGGGGGTCTCCACCACCAGCTTTGCCCCGTTGAAGTAAGCCACTGGAGACAGGGAGGGAAGATGTCACGGGCTGGGCCTCACCTCTCCCCCCAGCCACCTCTGAGCATCCCTGAACACCCCCAGTGCTCCTCCAGCCCTGCGTACCCCTGAAAATGTGGGTCCCGACCCCATCCTAGAGGCAGTGGGGGCAATTCAGCCCCTTGCACCAACGCCCCCAGTGCCTGCTGTACCTTTCTCATGCCCGTTGCCCTTGTCGTTCATGACGTGGTTGTAGTAGAAGCCGTTGTAGAAGGGGTGGTAGGAGCCGCTGGCCAGCTGCAGCAGGGTGGCCTCAAGGAGCAGCGGGAGCAGCAGCATGGCTGGGAGCGGGGCTGGACCCTGAGCCCGGGCTGCAGAGAGGGAAAGGGCTGGGGCGACACCTGGAGAGGCACCGGTGCTACCCCAGCAGCCCCTTAACAGCCCCCACGATGGCCACCCGCCATGCTGCAGGGTGACCCCAAAAGGAACAGTGCTCCCTGGCACGACGGGGTGCTCACTGCCACCAGCACCACGGCTCGGCCAGCCCGCAGAGCTGGGGGCGCAGCAGGGAATAGGACAGCACCCGCCAGGGAAAGCAGGACCCCAGGGCGTCCTCCGGACTGGGAGCACTGGGAACGCCTCCCCTGGGGCACACGGGGAGCACGGTGGCCGAGCCCGGCTGCGGGCGGCAGGCTCAGCTTACAGAGGCAGCAGAGCGTGCAGCCGAGCAGGGGAGGAGAGCTCGGGGCCGCCCGGCTTTGTGCGGGGCCGGGGCAGCGGGGGCAGCCCCCGGCCTGGCCGCAGACCCCCAGCTCCCATCCAGGGCCGGGTGCCACTTCCCGCCCCAGACGCAGCAGGGGCTGTCCCCATACAACGAGCTCGCCGCAAACCACGGCCCCTGGGAGAAGCGCGGCTGCCCCACGGCACCGGGGACCCACCTATGGGGTCGCTGCCCCCAGCTCGGCCCCCACGGGCACCCAAGGGTGCCCAGCGCGGTGTCCCCCAGGACAGGCACATCGCTACCTGCCGGCCTGCAGCCTTCCCCAGAGCCGGCAGAGGGGGCACGGCACCCGGCCAGCCTCCGCAGCCCCCCTCCAAAGCAGGCAGGGATGTGACACCCGTGCCCCCCGCTCGGACAAGGTTTACGAGCACCACGAGGGTGCCCCAAGGTGCGGGCACGGGGGGCTGGCCGGCACAGCGGGGACCGGGCTGGGGACAGCGGTGACATCCAGCCACGCCGCCGGGGCCGGGACGTGCAGCCCCCTGCTCCCACCGCGGGGTGCCCGACCCGGGGCTCTCCTCCTCGCCCGGTGCCACCACCCTGTGGGTGCAGCCCATGCACAGCCAACCCCAAAAACCCCATCCCCGAGAGCTTCATGACCCCAGGACGGAGGGCGCGGGGTGGGCACTGGTGCCGGCCGCGAGGCGGGTGCGAGCGGGGCGTCACGGCGCTGCTCGAGGCACCGCGGCCATGCGCACGCCGCCGTGTGCCGCCGAGCGCTGGCGGGGCGGCGGCGCGGGCTCGAGGCACCGGCAGCCTCGCGCCTCGGGACGGGGACGCCGGACCTCACCCCGCTGCATCCCAAGTCTCTTCACCACCCGCAAGCGGATGGCGGCGTGGGGACGTGACGGAGAGCCGGCGTCCTCGACCGTGGCGATGCCCGGCAGCCTGCACGGCGATGCCCGGCAGCCTCCGCGGTGATGCCCGGCAGCCTCCGCGGTGATGCCCGGCAGCCCCAAAGCGATGCCAGCCCTCCCGGCCCTCCGCACCCCGCCGGGTGCCGCACCCCGGGGTGCCAGCCCGCCCCGCGCCCGTCCCCGGGACCGAGCCCTACTCACGCCGGGCAGCAGCGGCAGGCAGCGGGCAGGCTGCAGGCGGTGCGGTGTGTTTGGGGCTCTTGCAAAGGCTGAGAGGAAGCAGCTCCAGGGCCTGCCTCTTAAAGGGAAACACACGCCTTTCCCAACCCCCTGCTCGCGGCCCGGAGCAGGGGTGGGTGCCCCGAGACCCCCGCCCGCCCTCCAGCCCCAGTCGGAGCCACGCGCCCTGCCCGGGCCATGCCCTCGCCAAGCACCCGCCTGGTAACGGGACGGCATCGCCCCGGCTTGTGGGGGGAGCCGAGGGGAACGGGGTGCCCCGTTGGGGATGCCGGGATGAGGGGGTGAGCCCCACTGTGTCCTGCTCAAAGATGTGTGCGCGGAGAGAGGATGCATCCCGCTGCCCAACGTGGGGACTGGCTACGGGCAGCGGTGGTGCCAAGCGAGCACGTTGTGGGAGCTCCACGAGCATGTCATGCAGGCAACAAGCAGCTCTGGGGGTGCCTGTGCTCTGGGGTCAAGGGGAGGCACTGAGCCACGAGGCTCAGCCTCGTCGGGGCTCAGCCTGAGGCCAGGTGGGCAAAGCAGAGCTGGGAGAGCGCGACTCAGTGATGGCTCTGCACCGGGACACAGAAACGGGGCCAAAACATCCGGGCAGCCCATCCGCTGGGGCATCTCCATCCACAGCACAACCCCAGCTCCTTCCAGCTCCAAGAGCCCTGGATCTATCCCTCGGGAGGGCACGGCTGCCGTCCCAGGGCTGGGGGTGGCCGAGCGCCCGGCAGGACCTGGGAGCAGCAGCAGCGTGTGGCCTGACCCGGTGCCCCGCCGGCCCAGCCCGGCGCTGCGCTTTGTTGTTTTATGGCGAGGAAATGAGGCTCAGGGGCCCGGGCCCTGCTCCTGCCGCCGCTCAGGACGGCGTCAAACCGGAAAGAAAACAAGGCGTGCGAAAATAAATGGGAAACCCCATCCTGGCGGCCCCGGGCCTGAGCCCGTCTGGCACCGGCGGCACGCTGATAGGGAGCGGCGGCGGCCGGGACACGGCGTTATCTGCCACCAGCCCGCCGGGCCCACGCTGCCCCGACCCCCTTGGGAAGCATGGCTGGGACTGCTGGGGCACCCGGGGTCTCACAGCTCAGCTCTGCCTCTCTAATCACAAAGAAGTAAGAGATTAAATCCAAACCCCCAAAAAAAGGGACAGCCTGCATTCAGGCGGCCTCGCCGAGCAGCTCTGGCTGGACGCAGAGGCCATCACGGGTATTTTGGGGACACCGAGCCCCCATGCTGGCTGTAATCATATACATCCTGCCCCCAGCACCGTCACGGGGCCCCGATCCACGGCACCGCCAGCTCGCTTTTGGCGAGGGACAGCCATGGGTGCGTGACGCCCGGCGTGCCGCCCGCCCTGCCGGCCGGAGCGCGCTGCCCCGCAGCCCACAATGGGGGCGATTACATCTCCCGGCACGGCGGCTCCGGGACATGCCTCCCCACGTCCCAGCCAGCGTCTGATCTGATCTGATCGGGGACGGTCCCCTCCCCGCCGGGGCACGCTGCTCCTTGGCGCGGCCGCCCCATTGTTTCGGAGAGGAGGAAAAAGCTGCAGGGTGCCCGAAATGCCCCGCAACGAGCCATCCCTCCGCACGGCCCCAGGAGAAGGGGAGAGGGATTGTTTGGTGAATCCCCTGGGCTCCTTCCCTCCTCTCACCCTATTGTCGGTGCTTAGGGGACGCTCCCAGCCCTGCTTTCTGCTGGGGCTTTGGGTTGAGCCCCCCAAGGGCGGCCGTGGGCTGCGGGGTGAGCGGCGCTGCGCGGGGTCAGGGCAGATCCAACCCCGCAGCATGTGGGACGGGCACGTGCTTGGGGCTGGCCGAGCTGCGGGTTGAACAGGAGCCATAAAAATGTCATCCCTGGCTCGCCCGCCTCAAAGCCAGGGGCTGACAGCTCCGGCGCGGCCCCGTTGGGGATTTCTCTCCGAAACGCCGCCTGCACGGGACCCGTCTCAGCTCCCGGCAGGAACCTGTTGCTGAAGGCTAAAAGCAGGGAGGAAAACCCGCACCCGCGGCAGGACGGAGGAGGCTGCGATCGGCGCTGGGCTTTCCGGGCAGAGGCGAGAGGATGCTCTCCCCTGCGGCTGCTTCCTGCCGAGCAGGCTCGCGGGCAGCTGGCAGCACCGGCAGCGGGGTCAGCAGGCAGCGGGGTGCCGCGGCTGCAGCGTGCCGGCCTTCCTGCCTCCGGGAAGAGCATCCGAGGGACAGGGACGAGCCGACAGAGGCTTTGCGTGGTGAGCAGGGTGCCCCGGCCCTCCTCGCCCTCTTCAAAGGCAGCCCCGAGGTCTGCGGGAGGAAGGAAGCGGCGCAGTGCTGGGAAGGGGCTCAGCATCCCCCAGCGGGGTGGGGGTGGCAGGGGACAGCGGTGACGGGGCGTGGAGGACGCGTCCCCTGCTCCGACGTGTGGCTTTGGCTCGCTTCGTCCTCCCTGCACAGCCTCCTCCGGCTCAGGGCTGTCTCGGCCTGCCTTGGAGCAGGCTGCCCTTATCTCTGCCGCAGCTTCCCGGCGATAAGGGGGGCATGTCTGGATGGGAGCAGAGCTCAGCGTGTCCCCCCCCGCTCTGGCTGTGTCACCGATTTGTCACCGAGCAGCCAGGGCTGTGGGGAGTTCAGGAGCTTCGGGGACAGCGGGACTGCGGTGGGATGCAGGTGGCACCAGGGCCCTTCGTGCCAGCCTCGGGGTCCCTGCCCAGCGAGGCAGAAACCTCTGGAAGGAAGCAAAGCTGACCCACCCCAACACCTTCCCCGCCAGGCCCAGGGTCCCCATCCAGCACCCTCCATTCCCCACCCCCCAGGAGCTCGGCCGGCCGCATCCCCGCGCGCAGCCCTGGCCAAAGCTCTCGCTCCAAGAGCCAGTTTCGCTTCACATTGGGGGATTTGCTCCAGGATCAGAGCCAAAGGAGGATACGCAGGGTGTGGGGTGCTGATAGCCACTTCCCCTCCCCACGTCCCGTCCCGTTACGCTGGGCCAGCTGCGAGCACCGGGCTGCAGCAGCTGGGAGGGGTGGAGGCCGTGGGAAGGATGCGCGCAGCCCGGGTACCCTGGGCACAGGGGCACCCCGGGGCCCCTCCGCTTTCCCTCCAGCCGCATCACAGAGCAGCGAGCACACAGCCCGAAGTTTCAGCTGGTTTTAATACTGTCAGTGACACCCCAGCAGGGCCAGCCCCAGACCGGCCAGGTCCCCTCGGTGCTTTCCAAAGCCAGCCCGGCGCCGCGGCCGCTTCCCGTCCCAGCACACGGGGACAGCATCGCCACCAGTGCTGCCCATGGGGACACGGCCCCAAGGCGAGGGCTTGTCCTGCCGCTGCCCTGAGCCCCTGGCCACGCTCCCGCCTGGCAGTGCCAGCTCTCACCCCTCTCCTACTACCACTCCCGCCTGCTCCGGCATCGTGAGGCTCCCCTCCAGCACAGAAAGGGAAAAATCAGGTTACAAAAAGGGTCAGGGATGCGACTGCCTGCCCACTGCACTTGGGTTGCTCAGCCACCGCCTGCTGCTGCTCCTCCCGGCATCCCGTGCCCAGCTCCCCGTCCCCACTGCAGATGGCAGCCACTGCTTGGCTCTGGGGGCGAGGGACCTGCAGCCCCCCCAGTAAAAGGGGACGGTGGCACTGCTGAGGCTTGGAGGACGCTGGTGCTGGCACCCTGGGAATGTGATCAAAGGGGAGAGAAACAATTCCCAAGACCTCCCCCCTTAGGAGAGCAGGGTGCCCCCACCACCCGCACCCCGCAGACCCCCGGATTTGCTCCCTTGGGGAAAACAGCCTGGCTGGGGGCTGGGGAGGGCTCTCGGCTGCCAAAAAGCCAGACCCAGGGGGCAGAGCTGCCGGCCAAGGAGACGCGGCACTTTGTGATAGGAGCAGCCTCTCCCCCGTCTCATCACTCCTCTCGCACTATGCAGCACTGACACCACCGGCAAGGGGACTCGGGGCCTTGCAAAAGGGACAGGGGACCCAGCTGAGGGTTTGCAGCCCCCTGCGTGCAGCTGTGCGCGGAGCAGGAGGGACGGCGGGGGTTGGTTTTGGTCCCCCCAAAACAGCCAAGCCCTGAGCTCTGGCGTGGCGCAGGCAGGGCGCTGCTGCTGGCTGTAGCCTCGCTGCTGGAAGCAGAAGCGAAAAGGGGCAGAAAAGTTGGCTCCGGGATTTGCGGGGGGTCCCACAGCCAAGCCCCAGCTGCAGAAGGGCCCCTCGTTCCCAGCTCACGGGGCAAAAGAGCAGGACCCATCCCCACATCCCACCCACGACAGCCCCATGAAGCGCAGTGCTGCAGCCCCAGCGCCAAGGCAGGGCGGGGGGAGCCTCCCCAGCCCCATCCAGCCAGGGCGAAAGGCAGCGCCTCCGAATTTTCGGGGAGGGGGAGAGGGAGGCTTGAGCTGGGAGCGGGAGGTGCGCGGGGGCGGGCAGGGCGCGGGCCGGGCGGCGGGGAAGAGCAGCCCCGTCGGTGCTCTGCGCGCCGCCCCGGCGCCTACTCGTCGCAGCCCAGCAGCTCGACGCGCAGCGTGATGCGGTTGTGCCAGGCCACGGGCAGGATGCGCACGAAGCGGGCGTAGAAGGGCACGTCGAAGACGTTCTTCTTGTGCGAGTAGTTGTCGCTGTTGCCGTGGAAGATCTGGGGGGAGAGGGCCGGGGTGAGCACCGCAGGGAACCCCCCGGCCACCAGCCCGAATTTCCCCTGTGCCACCCGATCCCGAGGCGCCCCCGAGCCCCGGGAGCTCGCCGCCCCCTCACCTTGGTGCTGTTGGTCTGGCTGTCCCGGTACACGGTCCAGGAGGTGCCGTTGTCACTGTAGGCCACTTTGTAGGCTGCCACGTACTGGATGTGGCCGAAGTCGCGGGCGCCTTGCGTGATGATGCCCGTCACCTTCTTCGGGTCCCGGAGGTCGATCTGGCACAGAGAGGAGGTTGGTGGCACGGCGCCGCACATCAGCGGGGCTGGCACAGCCCTGCCGGGGCAGCAGCGCTCCCACCCAGAGCATCCCGCGCCTCCCGGGGGTCCGGAGCACAGAAAACACCACTCAACCTCTCCCCCGGTGGCAGAGCAGCTAATAAAATGCTGTCGTGAAATATCCGAGCCTTTAACACTCGCAGCATCCCTCCGAGCGACCCAAAGCGAGACACAAGCCCAGCTGCCTCAGCCCAGCCCCCGTGGGGCAGGGGTCTGCTCCCCGCACGTCGCTGCTGCCCCTTACGCACCGTTTGCTGAAAAGGTCACTGTGGGAAGGATGGCAAAGCTCTCCAGGCAAAAAATAAAGAACCCCCAGGGGAAATGCATTTCCAGCAGAAAGCGATTCTGGCTGAGGAAACACGCGGTTCAACGCGGTCTGACATTTGGGCCGTGAGCGAGATGGTTTCTGTTCTATCTGCTCTGCCTCCTGCTCTGCCACGCTGTGCTACTGCTGCTGGCACGGCGCGGGGCAACCCAGCAAACGAGCTGAAAGCCTCATTAATTTAGCTCCTATTTTATGTTCCTTCAGGCCAGTACTAGCCATACATATCTGTATATTTATATATATGAGTGTAAATGTAAACCTATCTGCACGTACACAAACGTACAGCCTTCAGTGCTACAGCCCAAGGCAGCGTGTCACTGCGACCCCATCAGGAGGCATTTCCCTCAGCTGCTTGATTTAGGGCTGAGGAGCAGCTGCTTTTAATCATTTCCCAAATAAAAGAAAAAGTGGGACAAATATCTAAACTGCTTTGTCCTATTATGTCACGAAATCATGTGAAAAGTATAAAAACAGCGGAGGAAAGGAAACCGAGAAGGAAATTTCAAAACTATTTGTTCCCATTCCAGGCTGGGAATGGAAACGCAGACCTGAGCTGTCCTGCAAAACAGAAGGGAGGAGGAGCTGGGGCTGAGGAGTCGGGGTCCGGAGTGCGGTCAGGGCCCCACGGGGGTTGCTGTAAGCCCCCCCCCAGCCCCGGGGCAGAGCCTGGGGCACGCAGACCCACCTGCAGCCACTCGGCCTGCCCGTTGTGCAGCGCCGTCCAGGCGTTGGTCTTGCCCGTCTTGTCCAGGCGGGCGTAATGGGGGTGCCAGGTAAAGGCGTCGATGCCCCACGTCTTGAAGACGCTGGAGGCTGTGATCTGCTGGTCAGAGATCAGGCGGGATTTCATGCCCAGAGGCTCCGAGCAACCTGCCGTGTTGAAATACACTGTAACACAACGGTTTATGCGGGCGGTGAAATGGAAAGAGTCCAAAGCACCAGCACCCCCACCGCAGCCAACAGAGCCCCGTGGGGCCGGGGGGCACATCCCGGAGGCACGGAGAGCAGAGCTGGGCACGGGATGGCACCGGGGACACGGGACGGCACCGGGGACGTGCGGGGCTGGCAGCTCGCCCACGCTCCCGGCCGCAGCCAGGACGGTGTTTTCGGTGCCGAGCCATTCCCTGCCTCACAGTGCCTCCTGCTGCAGGGACGTGTGGACAGCCCTGCAGCACAGCCCGGCACGAGGACAGAGCTCAGCGCTGAATTCACAGCTGGCACCGCACCTGGGTAGGGGCAGGATGCGGCCCGAGCCCCAGCCCGGCACGCTCACCCCGCTCGGGGCTGTGCCAGGCACTGCCTAGGACGTGCGGCAGGGCAGGAATGCGGGGAGGAGAAGGGAAAGCCGAGGGCTCCGGCTAATCATCAGTCACGTTTCCCACAGGACTTTGATCTTCGGTAGCTTTCCAAGCTCCCCGGCAGGAAAAGCAGCCGGGTCAGGGATTGGATGCGGAACAATAAAAAAAAACCCCAGCCGTGAGCTGGGACAGCTTGGGAAGGTGTTAGCAGCGTGAGAACGCAGCACTACCCGGCTGAGCTGATGGGATTAACAGCCTGCGCTCCCAAAAAGCTCCCGTGGGGATTTCCAGGCATCACGAGACAGCCTGAGAAAAACAAGCGCTCACTGGCCAAGTAGGGACGAGGACGGGTACGAGGGGGGACGCCCTGTCCTACGTCCCCTGCAGTGACCACGGGGTCAGCCTGGCGAGGTGAGACGTCAGCAGTGGATCCAGACCGACACCCATCCGGATTGAACCCCCCTGCCAGCCCCGTGGTCCCTGGGGAGGGGACAACCCCTGCCCAGCACCCGGAGCCCGCGCAGAGCCACCTCCCCGCGGCACACGGCGTGCATTTACCGTTCATCTCGCAGCCGATGAGCTCGAAGCGCAGCGTGCAGGCGCGGCGGCACACCACGGGGTAGATGCGGATGAACTGGGCCGTGATGGGAGGGTCGAACATGTTGGTCTGCATGGTGCCATAGTCCACGTTCCCCTGGAAAACCTGGGAAAAGCAGGCAGAGGTGGGCACCCCAGCACCTCCTAAAAGCCCTTGCCCACCAGACGGACAGACCTCGGTGTCTGTTCCCCAGAACCAGGGGAACCTGAGCTCTTCGATTGTGCCCCTGAAGAGCGCACGAGCTGGCAGCAGCCCCATTGCTCTCAGCACTGCCCCCTGCTTCATCCGCACAGAGCTGCCCCCACTCCCTGCAGCTGCGCTCCCCAAATCACGACATGCGCTCGAAAAGCAGAGGGGCGGCGTGCTTGTTTGCGTTCAAAATGCAGCGTGCTGTCAGGTCACGCTTCCATGCTTTTTTTTTTTTTTCCAGCACTGTGCAGATGAGATAAACTTTTCTTTGTTTAAAGCGAGGCAGATATTCCCAGCCTTTCCCTGGGTGCACAAAAAAACAGCCAGGAGGCATTTCCCCTAAAAAAGTGCTGCATTCAGCGACTCGAGACCGAGATACGCGGTGGGCTCACGCTCAGCCCAGAGCCATGCAAGTTATTTGCTGGCGCTTCCAGGCTGTGCCCACATCCTCTGTAGCACGTTAACTACAAAGATGTTATCTGAATGACCTGAATAAATCAGCCCTGCTTCTTTGGGTGTGCTCATTATGGTCAATTAAAGAGCCGGAGAGCACTCCCGAACCGCCACCGCCCGTGCGGCACGCTGCTCGGAGGGTCCCCGAGGTGGCTTTGACCCGGGTCAGAAGCACTCCCCCGAGCTCAGGACTGGGCACACAGCCGCACCGCTCAGCCCACCTTGTCCGTGTCCTGCTTCTCGTCCTTGCAGAAGGTGAACTCCCTCCCGTCCAGGCTGTAGGCCACTTTGTAGGCGCGGATGTACTCCGACTTCCCCACGCGGCGAGCGCCTTGCGTGACGATGCCGCTCAGCCTCATCTTCCTCAGCAGGTTGGCCTGGGGGGGGAGCGAGAGGGTGAATATAGTGGGATGTGAGGTCTGCACCCACGGCACCACCCAGCCTGGCAGCATCGCACCCAGGAACACCTGGGCACCGTGGGTTCCTCGGCGCTAAAGCCCTGCATCCCCTGGCCCCAGGTCTGGGCAGAGGAGGGGACGTCACCGCGCTGGGTGCCCACCGCCTTCTCCAGGACACGCGGCGTCCCAGGTGGCACCGTGCTAAACCCCAGCAGCAGCAGCTAACGGGGCTGCTCGCCGCTCCTCCCATAGATACCTGGATCCACGGGCTCTTGTCATAATTGCTGGAGGTCCAGGCGTTGACGATGCCGTGGTTGTTGAGGCGGGCGAGCTCTGGCCCCCAGCGCTGGAGGCCGAGGAAGCCGTAGTGGACGGAGGAGGCCGAGAGCTGCGCGTCCGAGATGGCTCCTCCTTCCATGCCCAGGGGAACGGCACAGCCTGGGGGCGCGGGGAGGGAGGGAAGGAGGGAGAGCAGGGGCCATACGTGACCAGGCAGCAGAACCAGGGGCTCGTCTGCCTCCTGCCTGGGGACAAGGGGTGCCAGGAACTTACGGACGTGGCAGGACCTCCCGAAGAAGGGAGGAGGGCACTTGCAGGTGTAGTCGCCATCCAGGTCTAGGCAGGTGCCTCCGTTTTTGCAGGGCTGGGAGGAGCACTCGTTCTTGTCTAGGACAGAGGAGAGGGGGCTCAGGAGGTGACCCCAAAGCCAGCCCCGGGAAAAGAGGCGTCTGCAGAGCGAGGTTCCCCCAGGCCTGCTGGCACAGCCTGAAGCTCTCCTCCAAGCCGTGTCCCTGCTGACCGCAGGGCTGGTAACACGCGTGGAGCAGGCTGAGCTTTGGGGCAGCCCCTGTCACATCACCGGGATCACCGCAGCCCCTTGGGAGCAGGTCCAGGGGTGCCTGAGCTGCCACCTCCAGCCCCCCCCCGGCCCCCCAGCCTGCTGTACTCACTGTTCTGGCAGTGCACCCCGTCGTACCCCGCGGGGCACTTGCAGATGTAGTCGGTGAAGACGTCCCCTCGATTTGGGACCAACTGGCACTCGCCGTTGTTGTGGCAAGGGTTAGGGTGGCAGGGGCCTGGGGAAGGGGACAGGAGGTAAAAAGGGATGTTACATGGGCACAGGGGGAAAATAAAGAGCATCCTCTGTGTTTTCAGTGCCTGAGGATGCAACAGGGCTGGAGGCATAGGGCCACGAGGAGGGCACGCTGCCAGGCTCCTGCGGGCTGCCTGGTCCCCTGCACCTCACAGAGCCCCTGCGACGGGGACTCGGGTCCCTCCCTGAGCCTCACCTTTCTCTGTCTCATTGCAGTCAATCCCAACGTAGCCTTCAGGGCAGATGCAGAAGAAGGGGGCCTCGTTGATGCCGGTCAGGCAGGTGCCCCCGTTCTGACAGTGGTTTACGTTGCAGAAATCACCTGCCAGCAAAACCATGCGTCACCGCGAGCCATCAGGAAAAAAGTGCACAGAAAAAGTGGTTGGACAGAGCCCGAAGGTCAGCCCAGCGCCCAGGGGAATCCCAGGCCTGCAGCGCCCTTCCTGCTTCGGCTGCGGTGCCGGGAGGCCGGGGCTGGCCAGGCTGGGGCACACACAGGCATGAGCAGGACAGGATGATGCCAGGGAACGGGGCTGCTCACCCTGCTGGGTTTTGCTAACCAAAGTCAGTATTTACAAACAAAAAAAATCATCGCAGGGGGAGCCACGTGCCTGCGCTCACAGCCACTGGAGACGGGAGAGGAGGAAGCGCAGGGTGCCGCATGGCCTCGGGGAAATTCCTCCCACCCCCAATCTACCCTGCCCAAACAGCTGCAGGGTGGCAACGCTCTCCATAAACCTCGACCGGATTCCCACAGAGCTGCCTGAAAACCTTAAGAGCCCCACGCCAAGCGCAGGGACAGCACGTCGCTCGGTGCCACGCTCGAGTCGGAGCAAAGCTCCAACTCAGGCGGAGACCCAGCAGTGATCCCCCACTACCTGCGTGCCCTGGAGAAGGTGGAAGGTAATGAGCTGTGGGCTTGCTGCCTGGACCCACACCAAGCAGCAAGGCTCTCATTAGCCTAAGCTACTACTCAGCGAGCTCCTACTCATTAGCCTTTTAATAGCAGGGCTGCTCGGAGGTAATCCTATTCTTCCCGATGCTCAGCAACTGTAGGGTAGGCACCAGGAGCAGGCAGGCCAGGCAGGGCCCGGGCGTCCCACGAGGGTTTCCAAAAGGATGCTGGAGCTCCCTTAGCCCAGCCTTGGGAGACAGAAAACCTCGGGCACCGGTTCAAGTCGCTGCCTGCGCTGCCCAGCCAGCTCTGCATGACCTCATGCTCCATCAATGCGCTGCCATGAGCTACGGCGCGGGAGGAGAGAGCTCCTACACGGGCTGGTCCGTGGGGATGCCTTCGCCCCACACTCCTCCGCAGGTCCTGGGTGCATCCCAAGGATCCCCTGCGCACAGAGCTGCCTGTGTTGAGCAGCAGGAGCTGGCTGCCTCCTGCAGCACGGTGTGCCAGCGGACGTGTGCGCCCTGCCATCCTCGCGCACGCCGCTCCGACGGGGGAGTTTCTGGGGTGGGACACTGCGGGAAAAGGAGCGAGCGGTGTAAAATTCCCTGCATATCTTCCCAGGGCTGGGACGGGAGGGGTCCCGGTGCTAGATTTATACTTCATTTATTCCGAGGGAGCAGATTCTCTTTTATCCCCTCCCAGGAATAATTCCTCGGGTGGCGGGTGTCACCGGCCAGCCCCTCGCCCAGCAACAAGGCACGCCGCTCACATTTTCCATTGCTGCAAAAAGTTTTGGATGCTCCTACTTTTTGGGACGTTTCAGGGCCGGTGGCGGAGCGGTTCAGCACCTCCATCCTCCCCACACGCGGATCTCTCGGGTCAAGGACGGAGCTGTCACGGGCTGGACAGCCAGGAACCAAGGCCACAAAGCTCAGGCACCGCTTTTGGAAATGTTTGCTTATGCGAGCCCACAGGCTGGCCGGAAGGCAAAAATAACATCCTCCGAAAACCGGCGGGGCTGGGGGGGGTCAGGTCGGGGCTGCCTGGGGAGGGCCGAACGGGCGCCCTCCTGCGCGTGGGCTTCGCTCCCCTGGTCCCTGCTCACACCCGTCCCTTTGGGGCCACCTTTATGGGGTCAATCTTTGGGGTCAGCCTTTTGGGGTCACCCTTTTGGGGTCAGCCTTTTGGGGTCAGCCACCCCACTGTAACCCTTGGGGGTCACCCTTTTGGGGCCACCCACCCCACGGTGACCCGCAGGGCGCTGCCTCTCCCCGCGGCTCCCGGTGCCGTGCCGTGCCGCGCCGTGCCGCGCCGCGCCGCGCCGCGCCGGCCGCTCCCAGGGCAGCTGTTTACACGCTTATCTCAGCCCGAAAGCACGGGACGGCCCAGCTCGGCTCGGCTACTCCCGGCTTGGCAGCCAGGAGCGAGCTGCGACCCCGAGCTCGCCCCGCCCGGCCCCTCTGCTCCTGCGGGGGCTGCGCGCACCCCCCGGGCCCCCCCTGCACTCACCGGCCACCACCAGCAGCAGCGAGAGCCCCAGCCCCAGGAGGAGCAGCGCTCGCCACCGCCTTGCCGGCTCCATGCTGCGTGCCGAGCCGTGCCGAGCCGTGCCGAGCCGTGCCGAGCCGCTCCGCTCCTGCTCCGCTCCGCCGCGGGGCTCGGGGCGGGGAGTGACTCGGGGCGGCCCGGCACGGCTCGGCACGGCCCGGCCCGGCCTCACGTGCTCCGCCGCCCGCCCCCGGGGTGGGACCGGCCCGGCCCGGCACGGCCCCCCGCAGCCCTGCCGCCGCTGCCCCGTGGGTCGGGCTTCAAAGGTAGAGGTGGTTAATTAGTAAGCGCCGAGCGAGGCGCTAATGAGCTCGGGGAGCGCGCTTGGGGCGCGTGGGGTGCGCGCTCCGGGGCTGTGGGTGCGTGCTGGTGGTGCGTGGGGTGCGCGCTCAGGGTGCACGGGGTGCGCGCTCAGGGTGCACAGATGCACGCTCAGAGTGCACCGGGTGCACACTCAGTGCGCAGGGTGCACGCTCAGAGTGCCTGGGGGGCACGCTCAAAGTGCACAGGGCGCACGCAGGGTGCATGGATGCACACTCAGAGTGCACGGGGAGCACGCTCAGCACACAGGGTGCGTGCTCGGGGTGCATTTTCTCTCCCTGGGTGGGCTTCCCCTGTGTTCCTGCAGGGCGCTTTGGAGCTCAGGGCGCATCCCACACCACCGCGCACAGATCAGCCCAAGGAGCCCAATTTCCTCCGGAGCAGCCTGCAGCCAGGCCGGGGACAGCCCCAGAGCCCAGCACCACACGTCTGTTGGCTCAGCCACGAACAAGACCCTCTTTGAGCGTTGTCCAGCCCAGACCCCAGGGGAGGCCGTGCTGGAAAAGCCCAGCCGTGCTCTCCAGAGCTGGTGCCACGTGGGGAGTTCTGCCCGGGAAGGCAGAAACTGTCAGGCTAAAGCACGCTCAGGCTGAATTCATATTCAGCAGCAAACGCTTCTGAAGAGGGTACAGGAAACCACACAGTAAAAGTATGCAGGATCATTTGCCTCCGCGCTGGAAATCTCCTCCTATCCCCCCTAAACATGAAGTTGACCTTATCTCTTCTTGCAAAACCCTCTGTTTTAGCATTAGCTAATCTGCTGCAGATAGTCCTGCTGCTGCCCACCGTTACATGTTGACTCTTCCCGAGTCTTGCTCCATTTCTGGCCCTGGCAACATGGCAAGCTCAGCCGGCAGCGAGCTCAGCAGCCTGGCCACGTGCCGTGCACTTTGATCAGCCGTTCCACCTCATTTTCCATCCCTGCTCCAGCATCCAGCCGCCTCGTCCCTTGGACGCAGCCTGTGCCTCCTGTGAGGTGCAGCCAAGCGGTGCCCCACGCAAAGGGAGCTTGCCCACCCTCATAAATAAACCCCTTGAACGTATCCCCGGAGCACCAGGGCGTGAGGAAGGCAGGGAGCACGCACGTATGTCACGGCCAAGCTCGGCGGTGGAATTTCCATCAGTTATTGATGGAAACACCAGCGAACGTTTTGCTCAGCGAAGGGAGAAACAGCAGCTGGAAAGGAGAGAGTGGACAAGACACTGAGCTTGCTTTCGAATAACCCTTCAGCCTCAGGGTAATTACTGCTATTGTGTTCAGCGGGAAACAAGGTCGGAAGGGGAGCACGGGGCAAGATTCCCAGGCCCGTACGCAGGCAACTAGGCCAAGGGTGTTTGTTTTGCCTTTTGAGGGGCAACCGCCTGGATGTGTCCCAGAAGGAGCTCCAGAAAAATCAGCAGCCTTTCTAAAAACAGAAAGCGGAATGTTTTCCTTCTGTCCCCTGGGGCATAAATGCCGCTGTCCCTACTGACACGCATGGGAAAGGATATTAAAAACGGAGACGGGGGAGGCAGCCGGAGCTCTGCTCTCCGCAGGACCCCCCGTCCTGGCAGCACCAGGGGCTCCTCGAAGGGGGACCTGCGGGGGGACGAGGGATCCCAGAGAGGGTAGGGGGGCACCTGGGGCTGGAAAGGTGCCGTGCTGGAAGATCCTGGCTGGAAGAGGGATGAACTGGCTGTCAAAAGAGAGAGAAGCAACCTGTGAAGCCCAGGGAAGCGTTGAGGAGCACAGAGAGCCCCCCACGCGCACACCACGCCCCAGCTGCGCGCAGCCGCCAAGTTTTCGCAAGGGATGGCTCTACTTGAAAGGGTTTGGTAGGTCGAAGGTCAGGCATAATTTCACTGCCTTCTGGAGGGACTATTTAGGCCTTGTTATAGCAGGATTTACCACTGGGTTTGGTTTCTTCCGCGTGGAGACCTTCCAAGCCGAGCAGCGCTGTAACTCTTTCTGAGCCGAGCAGATAGCCGATGCCCTGGGCCCCAGCGGGGGGGTGAGAAAGAGAAACATACGTGATGGGGCTGCGTGTTCCTGTGGTGCAATCCTCTTTATTTCCAAGCTCATACAAAGTTGTTTCCCCTTAACAATCCCCGGCCTTCCCCTTGCTCAAGCGCCCAGCCAGCTCCCGGGCCATAAACCCCGCGGGTTTCGGCTGAGGGCCGATACGTTTGCAGGGGTCGCGCTGTTATCACTGGGGTTTCGCACTCCTCCTTGCCACCCCCGGGCACAGGCACTCCCCTCTGACTCCCCTCTTCGTGTGGGTGGACACCCCTATTGTTTCAGCAATCCCTCCATAAAGCAGTTCGATGGCTTAGGTTTATCTGGGGAGCAGGGCAGCGTTACACCCCGGAGGGATTCCTGATGTGGTTTTCCTCCCTCACCCCAGCACCGAGCTCATCCCTTTCCTAGAGCAGCTCCGTACAAAGTTGTGGCTCAGGCCACAGCACGGGTCCTGGGAAGCTTTCCTGCCCCGTGGGATGAAGCCTCTACCTTGCCACATTTCTGTCTCTCCGAGCAGCAGGGACAAGCAATCTGCAGCGCCACCTCAGGGGATTAAGCCCCAGCCCTAATCCTAATCCTGCTAACCAGGATAACCCGGCGCTCGCTGCCAGCATCTCGAGCCTCCTGCAGCCCCGTCTGCCCCGACGTCGTCAGCTCCCGTCTGGGTGCCAGCTCATGGTTTCCGATGGCTGCCGAACATCCTCAGCCAGGCCAATCCTTGCTTCTGGCTCGACTCCTCTGTTTATTTTCTAGAAGAAGAAAAGCTTTCCAAATCCTCTGCCCTTTCCACGAAAAGGTCAGTGGTTTCTGTAAATCAGGCTTTACAGTGATGCTAACGCTTAGGTACCAGGAATTTCAGGACTATCTGAAGAAACCTGGACACTGAATATCCTTGGGGCATGGAGAGCTCTTCACAAGTTCCCTTTGGGGTACGAAAAACCTCGTGAATTAAAAGGAAGGAGGCAAAGGGCAGCACCCCCCCCCCCTCAGTTTTGCTCAGCTCCCACTGCTGATCGTGTCAGAGCTCAGATGAGATCCCAGCCAGTTTAACTCTGCTCTAACCTCGATAAACAAGATTAGATCCAGATTAGAGCCGGTGTGTCCGTGTAAGGTGCTTAATATAAGCACCTTTATATAACCCCTTCTCCGAATTCGAGTGCTTTGCAGTTCTTGAGGATTTAGGCATGCTGTGTCTCCGACAGAAAAGGTGTTCCTTCATCTCCAGATGGGAAACCGAGGGCTGGAGGGGCCGGGGGCGAGGACAGGGCTCAATTATTTGCCCCATCCCAAAGGCACATCCCAGCCCTGCATGCCCGCTCCGTGCCCGAGGGGCAGAGGCACCCGGGCCGTGCCAGAACCGATGGTGCTGTGCCGCAACGCGTGATCGAAACCGCGCATCGACCAGCGGCGCGAGTGACCCCAACAGGCCCCAGCGCGAGCAGATGCCGGAGGCAGATAAGCCGTGCCTAGTCGCTCTTCCCCTGCAGCTCCCGCCGAGCGCCTGCCTTGACATGAAACTCTAAATTGTGTGCCTGATAAGCTTATCGTCCCCGTTCCCGTGATAACCGAGGTTTTTGTGGCAAGGGACAGCCCCGCCTGCTGGCCCAGGCCCTCTCCTTGCTCAAAGCCATCGGTTTGGTGCACGTGCTCCCAGCGCACGCCTCCTCAGGGCCTTCCTCCCTTCCTGCGGGACTGGGGCCCGAGAGCAGCTTCCAGCCTGACCCAGCACCCCGGGCCTCAGAGCACTAATGCCGTATGAATATGTACCGGCAATAATGAGCCCCAACGTGTGCAGGGAGCCCCAACCTGCCCTACCGGCTGGTTGAGCAGCGCTGTGCTCATCAGGGCACGCTCCCCGCTCCCTGCCGCCCGCCCAGCCGTGCGGGGAGAGGCTCTGCCCGGGCCTGGGCCTCGTTCCTTCATGAAGCTGCCTTTGATCTCCTATCTCGGGGCATAATTAAGAGGTGGGGGCTCCGCCTCGCCCCCTGCCCGTGCCTCCCACTCGCTCTGATCCCCCCCAGAGCCGGGCAGGGTGAGATTTGCCACAGCTCCGGGCTTTGTTCTTTCCTGAGGAGAGGCACGTGTGGGGCTTTTGGGGCTGCGTTTCAGCAGCCGCATCCACGGCCGTGGCAGCAGGAGAGCACAGATCCCTGCCTCACGCCCCAAACACGGGGCCTGCAGCCCAAAGCGGCCCTCAGAGGCCACCAGGAGCCACCCGTGTCCCCGTGCCAGGACTCCTGGAGGACCTCTGTGCCGGTGGGGAGCTCCAGAGGCCCGGCCTCGTGGACTGCAGCCTCTGGGGCCGCAGCAGAAAGCGCAGCGGGAGCTTGGCACCAAGGTCTGCGTCCAGCAGAGCCAGCTCGGCCGCTCCATTCCTCCTCTCCCACAGCTCCTCCTCTTTTCAAAGGGAAACGAAAACAAACTCCGGGCCAGACGTGTGTCCTCCAGGAAAGCCACGTGTGAGCGCTGACCCGGGCTGCTGCTTGGTCCAGGTGTCCAGACCCTCTGCGGCGGATACCCACAGCCATCCCCGGGGTCAGCACGCACCTGAGGCACAGCCCACCAGGCACCTCCGTACAGTTTTGAGTAGCAAACACATGTCTTTGAGCACTGACAGCCTCCTCAGCAGGAACAAGTGTCCTGAGAGGCCGGGGTGCACACCCATTCCCTGGCTGCTTCAAAAAGCTCCTCCAAAGAACATTTCCTAGAGCTCAGCTTTGTACCAGACCCTCGTAAAGTCTCCCAGGCAGGAAGGCGTTTCTCTCTTCCTGCCCAGAGCTTTACACTAATATATTTTTAAGACACCCAGCCTGTTAGTCATGCCCCACGCACCCTCTGCAATCATCCCTCCTTCTCTGTGGGAACTGCCACCGCACCACTGACCTCGTCCAGCCCCTGCCAGAGCCTTTACCAGGGCTCGGGGAGCGGTGACACCTGTGGTGGTGGCAGCTGTGACACCGGGCAGTGCTCCAGCACCTGCACAGCTGCTCCCCGTGTGTCCCATGCCTCTACCTTGGCCCCTGCTGGCACCAGAGTGATCTCAGACCTGGACTGCTCTGGGAGAACGGAGGAGGGAAACAACTGAAAAAAGAACCCATTATTAACAGGCTGCCTGTCCCTGGCAGCTTCTGTCCCCACTGAACCGTCCCTTGCTCCCCATGCCGCAGTGACAAGAGGTGTCATAACATCCTGAGAAACGTTTCAGCGTGTTTCTGCCCGAGGTGTTAACCAGTTTGCCTTCCGCCATCAACCCCCCTCCAGGCATTTTCGCTGTACGGTTCCCTCCTGCCGCCTTGCCATCGTGCCCCGCGAGCCACTCGATGCTGCCCGCACATCCCATGCACCCCGCGTGCTCCCGGCGGCTGCTGGAGGAGTGGAACGGCCTCGGCTCCAGGGCCGAGTCCCCAGCAGGAACCCCAGGACCTGCCCGTGACCCTGCGGTAGGTGCGATCCCTTTAGGGTTGCTGGGAGATGGGGTTCCTTTGCGGTCTCCCTTCTCCTTTGTCATATCCGCGTCTCCTTTTCCATAGATTATCTTCTGCGAGAGCCGGCCGTGCGAGGACACCTCCACCTGGCTGTGTCTGCGCGCTGCCGCGCCTGCTGCGGGCGGGCAGACAGAGCAGCCATGAGGACAGTGACCCCACAGCCCCAGCGTGGGGGCGGCGGGGCTGTGTTTTGAGGGGCACGTGCAGCCCCACGCAGGAGGCGCGTTCGCCGGGCTGCCTGCGGTTAGCCGGCAGGCTTTTTGCAGGGAGCAGCCGTGGATGCGGGGAGCAGCTCGTCTGGGAGCGTGTCACGGTTCTGCCCGGTCTTGCAGCTGCCTGCCAGCCGCTGCGCAAACACGGCCCCGGCGAACGTGCCGCCCTCGCCTCTCATCCGCTCTGCGCTTTGCTGGGCTCCAAGATCAGCCCCACCTCGGCTGGGCGAGCAGGAGCCGCTCCTGCCCCACCAGCCGAGGGCTCCCAGCCTCGGCTGCTGAGAGACCCGGGTGTGCAGGGGGAGAGGTCCTTCAGTTTTCTCCCAAAGAAATCTCCCGTCTCATTGCCAAGCACGTCCGCAGCCCTTCGGTGGACACAGGAGTGGATGCAATCCTCTGCGCCGGTTTCACATCCTGTTTTCTTTCTTCTTCTTCTATTCTTTTTTTTCTTTTTCTTTTTTTCCATTCTCAGCTTCATCTTCTAATTTGCTCCCCATTTTCTCACTCCTTTCCCCCGCTCCTGTCTCTATCCCCTCCTTTTTGCTTTTCCATGCATCCTTTTTAATACTTTATCTGTTCTCCAACGTCCTCTTCTGCTTTCCCATCTCCCAGCCTAACCCTCCTGCGCTGCCCCGTCTGCACGACAGCACAAAAAGACCAGCAGTCGGCAGCCCCCGAAATGCAAACAGCAGCTGCCCGCAGGCCACATCCCTGGAGCACAGCGCAGCAAGAATTCCCCTTGCTGCATCCCACGGCCCTGAAACCACAAAGCCCTGTCCCGAGGAAAGCCACACAGCATCATCTTCTGGGGGGTAAACAGTCAGCTAGACGGGGCTGGTGTTGTAGGCTGAAAAAGCCTTTGGGGCTGTTGGTGACTGCAGCCGGCACCTTGTTCTCCATCTCACCTCAAAGACAGCAGATTTGTACCTGCCTTAGGAAGGATGCTGAGCGGGGAGGGAGGAGGCCACCCATTCCCTGCAGCACAGCACCCTCTAGCCTCCGCTGGGGCCGCAGCTCTTTGCTGGTCCCAGGGAGGACCTCCAGCACCAGCACGCGTTCAGCCAGGCGTCCTCCTGTGTGTCCCAACACGTCCAGCCCTGTGTGCCGCCAGCACAACGCCCTCACGGCACGATCAGCAGTTGTGCAGAGGGTGGATTTCAGGGGAATTTCGTGGGTCGGGATCTTAAAGCTGGAGCTGCTCCGTGCTGAGCCACTGTGTGGTAAAGCCGATGCCAGGGCTGAAAGGCTTTGCGAGGGGGAGCCCAGGGGGAGCAGAGGTGGTGCCAGCCCGTGAAGGAATCATTACGGTGTCAGCAGCGCTGTTTATTTCCTCCAGCCCTTGCTTTAATTTAACTCGGCGGTGGTACAGGCAAGGTTTCCAGAGGGGCTGTGCGGCTCCCACACAGCCAAGCTGGGTCTGTGGGCATGGACCGGGGTGGTCCCCCCCAGCTCTGCTCGGATGTGGCAGCAGACCCCACATGTCTGGGACTGCAGGGGAAGGGGCAGATGGGGATGGTCCTTCATCTCAGCCATCCCACAGCTCCCCGCTGCCTCCTAACCCCCAACCCATTCCTCCCTTGCTCCCCACCACTCCCACCTACCACCCACCTCCCCCCTCACACCCCCTTCCTTTCTACACCTCCATGCAACAAAGCTCTGGCTCTTTGCACCCCAACACCACCACCCTTTCCCCCGAATCACAACTGCAACCTCACTCTTTGTCCCCACCCTCCTCCAAACGCAGTCTGTGCTCCCCACCTCCCAGCCCAGCCCCAGCCCCACTATTTTGGCACGAGGCAGCGCTTCCACCTCCGCTCGCCTCATTTCCATAAATACTGCTCTCTAGGAAGAGGCTCTCGCCCACCCCTCAAGCACTACTAAAGTTCAGGTTTTTGTAGGGGACGGATAATCCCACCGTTCGGTTCACCGAGCTCCTCAGTTTGCAGGATTGCAAACTCATTCACCACTACTTCTATCGCAACTTCTCCAGGGAAAGGATTTCACAAGCAGGCACTGAAAAAAAAAAAAAAAAGCGTGGCTCTAGCATTCTCCCTGGCTGGCTTCCTGAGGCTGGATAATCATAGCCTTTCCGAACTCCAACCTCAGGAACACGGCATAATGGCAAATGTCAGGCAGACCACTCGGAATTAAGCCGAAGACAAACAGCTTCCTTTATTCGGTGTGACATCTTGGGAATGCTCCAGGAGCAGCTCATACGTCTCCCTGGCTGTGCTGCGTTCATTTGTTCCCTCCTGCTCTCCTCCGACAGCTCCCTTCCCAGCTTGATCTGCCTGCCCCATACCCGCTGCTCACGCGCTGCCTCCCCTGCACACCGACACTCCTCTTTGTGCCTGCAGCTGTGTCTCAATTCACCAAAATTTGGGACAAAGGGGCAGAAATGGCTCCCAGCAAACAAAAAGCGGTATCGTAGGTGGCTCCTGTTGGGAACAGGTCTGCTCAGCCTGGCAGCTTCAGGCGCATTGACGGGGATTTCACCTCGCCAGGCTCCCTGGAAAATTCGGGAGTGTTGTGGCACGGATCCAGCTGAGGGAGATACTGAAGGATCCTTCCCCTGCCAGGCTGGGGCTGCTTGGGGAAGCAGGCAATGTCTGAGTGCCACGGAGCACCCAGAAGCAGGAGGCAGACCCCGTCCTCCCCCAGCACCCAGCACCCAGGAGTTTGGTTCCCAAAGCCTCTTCCCCCAGCCAGCAGCTGTGGCTGGACACGGGGTAAAAGCAGTGAGCTGGCTATCAGGAATCTGTGGACAGAACCGGCTGAGCACAGCCTGGTAAAGCGCTCAGCTCAGTGGCATTTCTCTTTTGGCCTAAACAATTTGGGAACGCAGCAGCCTATCTGCTCTGAAATGACCGGTCCCTGTGATAGCAGGCAGAGCCCTCTTGGTTTGGCAGAAAACCAGAAAAAAAAGAGTCAGAAAGTTGCTAGCGCTGGGCAGCAGAGGACATGCCTTCAGCCACAGGAAGGGACCAGGGACCTCTGGTCTGCAGGGGACGAAAGGGTGGACAGCAGTAACCCGGTAAGGCAGAGGTTAGTCACCAAGTTCTATAATTAGGAAATAAATAGTGTGCTAAATAAACCCAGAGCAGAAGCTTTTGAGGAGGGCGACAGAGCTGGAAGTTGGCAATGAGCAACCGAATGAGAATGTGATGGAAAAATACTGAGCAGGTGGGCCACGTGCCACCTCCACGGCTGGCTTGTGTGATGCAGCCCTTCTCCCATCCCTGGCATTTGTCTCTTTACGTTGTCAGCTCCTCAGGACAGAAGGCCAGTCTATTTAGAGATCTGCAAAGTGCCCATTACGCTTTTAGACACCATTTTCAGAAAACACATAAGAGTCCAAAGAGCACTGTGCATCCAGATCCAACAGGCTCTCAAACAGCTGAGTGCTGCAGCCGGCGAGCCTGTACCTCACAGGCGCTGCAGGGAAGGCAGAGAGGAAAAATCATTGCCTTTATTTCCATCTGTAAAGCTTTTCTGTGCTCACATGTCCCTGACAGGCACTTTGCTTACTTTCAGCTGGCAATCAAACCCTGTCATAAGAGATGTTTTCTCTCTTGCTCCTGCTGCACTGGCGGAGATCAACACCCCGATGTTTCCTCCAGCAAAAAGGTTTCCTAAGAGGTGCAAAGTCCCCGGGTGTTCTTCAGTGTACCGGTGCACGGTGAGTTTGCTGACCAGGAGAAAAGCTGGGCCAACGGAAATGAAGCAGAAAGAGAGTCGGTTCTTTACGGCAGCAACGAGCAAAAGAGAGAGGGATGCGAAGAATAAAACGTCACTGTCACCAAGGCGTTGCACGGCATGTCTCAGCCCGGCCTTGCACTGCACCAAGTTCTCTCTGCCTGATGCCTTCCCAATTGCTGGGTTTTTAGAGGTAAAATTACAGTGCTTTTCCTTGGCCTTGGTGTACAGGGCTAAGTGCCTGCCCAATGCACTAGGCAAAGCTCTATTCTTCCTGGGC
Source organism: Cygnus atratus (assembly GCF_013377495.2). Classification (NCBI taxonomy): domain Eukaryota; kingdom Metazoa; phylum Chordata; class Aves; order Anseriformes; family Anatidae; genus Cygnus; species Cygnus atratus. Next base: position 13,816,704 of record NC_066372.1, on the reverse strand, counting down.
CTACAGTTCCCAGCACATACATCTGGCTTCCTTTGCAGTACCCACACTAATCAGAGGAATCCTCCTGTCTCCAAAGCATTTGGGTGTTGCTGGACACCCTCATCCCACTGCAGGGCAGGAACATCACACGAGGGCCTGCTGGGCTGGAGCTGCCAAATGGCTCCCTATGAGGCAGGCAGGCTGGAAACGGAGCTCGGCTCTTCCCAGCACCCTGCCGTTACGGGACGGTTTAGGCTCCTGCTCGGATGGCATTTCCCCAGCATGAGCTGTGCGCTGCGAGTGACACAGCCTCCTGGCTGCGGGCCACATCCTGCGCACACCACTGCTCCCACAGCAGCCAGCCGCACCGTGCTGAGCATCGCGGGGCTTCGGCTGCAGCAGCAGCAGCTCCCCACATGCTCAGAGGGAGGGCAGCTTCCTTCGCAAGCCGCAACCCAGAGGCTGTTTTAATATCCTGCAGCCGGGCTTGCACTCACAAACACGCCTGCTTCCTCCCTGCCACCTCAACTCCTGCACCAGGAGGTAGAGCTGAACCCCCCCGATGTTCTCCAGCTGACCTGCACCAGGTTCCTCCTTTCCCGCCTGGAGATGCAGCACCTTTTCCACCCCATCCCTTCTCCTTGCCATAACCAGACAGCTCAGCAGTTCGGCTCCCCCTGCCGCAGAATTTGTGCTGCCAGCTATTCAATGTTTTTTCTCCCCCAGTTCTCAGGTCTCGCTCCTCACTGACAGGTCTGAGCACCCCTGTATAAAAGGCTGCCATATGTTTTACTTCTCCTTCTCAGCAAGCGGGCAGATAAGAGTTTGCTTTGCTGTGCTTTGTGGCAGTGTGCTGAAGAAAGCTCCCTGCTAATAGCCAGGTAAGAGAAATCCCCAACAGCCTCAAGACGCTATGGTAAAAGCCTTGCCTGGAGGCTCAGCACTGCTTCACCGCTTATTTTCCTGCAGTTCACCTGGGCCCACTGTGAGCAGACAAGGTATAACTGGAATCAATCGGACTGCAATTGCGTGTAATCAAACCCAAACACATTCTTCAAATACTTGGTTAAGAGGCTGATACCGGAAGTTTATCTAATAAGCCTGTCTTGCGGCTTGATCACAGGCATAGCTCAGCAGACCTCAGCCCAGCCACGTTAACGCCGTGTTTAATAACCACCACGCACCCTGGGCATTTTTACCAGGTTTGTTAAAGGCTGAAGATAAGGAGTTCGGCTCCTGCTTGACCGCAAGGTGCGGGATCGCTCCTATAGCGAGGAGAAGAGGCACTGAGGCGCTGCTGCTGTACCTCTTCCACCTTTTTCGGCTCAGCAGTTCCCGTGCTGCCCTTCCCCGAGCTCCCTCCTTCGCGGTGACTCAGTGCACGGCAGTTACTCATCTCTCCAGATACACAACTCTCTGGAAAATGTGACTTGCGCCCTGAAAGCTTTCTCGACGTAGGAAGCTCCAACTCCCGGTAAACAGAGGAGACAAGATGACTGAAATCAGGGAAGGGATTTTTCCACCCAGTTACATAAAGTGACCAAAAAACATAGCTAGGAACAGCTGATGTTACTAGGACTGTAACACGTTGCCCTTTTGGGACACTCTGAGAGGAGCAAGTTGATAAACATCGCATTGCAGACATTTCTTTCGTTATTATTTGTTTTCTTTCTGTGCCTAGACCCGCAGGCTGTTTTTGGATGGGAGGATTTTGCAGTCAGCGAGCCATGCCACCCGTCCTGCGGGAGGCAGCCAAATGGCTCCCCAGTGTCTCTGAGCGGCCAGGAGCCCTCCTCGCCCCTCAGGGTCACATTGGTCATGCCAAGGTGGGCCCCTGGCCATGCACTGTCCTGGTGAAGCCGCAGCCACCATTTTGGAAGTCCAAAATGGAGCACATCATTCTCGCTATAACCACCTGAAAGGAAGGTGTGGGGAGCTGGGGTTGGGCTCTTCTCGCAGATAAGTAGCAATGGGACTAGAGGGAATGGCCTCAAGTTGTGCCAGGGGAGGTTCCGGTTGGAAATTCTGAGACATTTCTTCTCAGAAAGAGCAGTCAGGCATTGGGACGGGATGCCCAGGGAGGCGGTGGTGTCACCGTCCCTGGGGGTGTTCAAGGAGAGGTTGGACGTGGTGCTTGGGGACATGGCTTAGTGACAGTGGTGGCAGGGGGATGGTTGGACCAGATGACCTTGGAGGGCTTTTCCAATCCCAATGATTACATGATGAACCCTAAGCAACCATTTTTAATCGCCAGGCAGCCCTACACCGCCAGCACTTCACGCAGGAACAACCTTTATTGCACACCACCACCTCACGCCCCACTGGAGCTGCTCCGCTCCCTCAGCAGAGCCCAGCCCTGGGGCCACCGAGGGCCGGGCGTGCCCCGGCTCCCTGGGCTGCCCTCCCCACAGCCGGGGTTCGGGCCCCGGCGGCAGAGATCGGCCGGCGGCGAACAAAACGCCTCAGCCCCGGCAGCCGCCTCGCCCCGCGGCCACCCCCAGCCCGGCCCCTCTCTGTCATGGCGGCGGCTCCCCACAGCCACCCCCAACCCCGCCCCTCCCCCGGACGCCAATCACGGCCGGACTGACCGCCCTCCGCACCAATGAACCCGCAGGTCCCCGCCCCTCCGCTCCTCAACCACCCAATGGCAACCGAGCCGCTCCAGCTCCCGCCCCCTACCCTCCTCCGGCACCAATGGGCGCGCGAGCGGCGGGGCGGCGCTGCCAATGGGGGGACGAGGGCGGCTGCTAAGGGGCCGCGGGCGGCGGGGCGGCCGCAGACGGGCGGGAGCGGCGGCGGAGGCGGCAGGGCCCGCAGGTGAGGGGTTGGCGGTGGCGGGGCCGGAGCTGGGTCCCGGCACCGTGACGGGACCCGGGGGGGGCTGCTCCGACCGGGGGCCTCCCGGTTTCGGTCCCGGGAGGGGTTTAAAGGTCCGCCAGGCCTGGGGGGGAGGCTTCGCGGCGCTGCGGTTTGTAATAAGCGGCCGTTTCCTCCTGCTGGTGCTCGCTGCGCAGCCTGCTCGGCGTCCTGGGGGCTCTGCCGGGTTCCCCTCATGAATTTAGGGGCGTCTCGGGTGGCTTGTGCGGCTACGGGGCGGGCAGGTGGCCCTGTAGTGGGTATGGTACGTGTATAGCTGGTATGCTGCGCCTGGGGACAGCCCTCACCCCATACAGTAAGTTTTTAAGGGGTCTCTGTTACCGGTGGCTTTACGCCTACAGCTGTCCTTGGAAGGATCTCGTCCCCTCCTCGGAAGGATCTCCTCCTCGGAAGGATCACACCGTCATTGGAAGGATCTCCTTGGAAGGCTCGCATCCCGTCATTGCGCTCTCAGGTGGGTCTCTTCCAAAACCATCCATCAGCTCCCTCTCGCCCGTGCTTTACGCTTGTCCCTGCTGTGGTAAGTTCCAAAGATTCCTCTCTGCCCCTTGCAGGTTGCTGTTTGCTTCCACATCATCAGTGCCTCCTAATGTAATAAATGTTTGTGGGTTATTAATCAGCTCGCTGGCACAGTGGGTTCATGGTGGTTTACGTGCCTCGTTTATCAATGGTTATCGTGTTGAGCCGTGTCTGTAGTACTGCTTGGGTTGGTATGTTCCAGTCCTCGCTGATACCGTGTTCCTAGAACGCAGCGTTGGGTTGTTTGCATTCTTAATATCTCGGTTTCACACCTTCTTCCATAATGTTTATTTCCTGTGCCTGAGTGGGGAGTTTTGTTACTGACATCGCCTTTGTTCGATTGGTCCCCTTGCTGGGTCACCTACTTCTCTTTTCTGAGATGCTTGTTCAGGTCTTGTGTCACAGGAGCAGCTTGAGTAAGTTATCATCTCTTCTTGGATCAGTGGGTACGCAGCCTTCCTTAGAGCAAGAACAAGAAGGATATTAAAGAACTGAGAGGTAACATTTGGGTTCTCCTGTCTTACTCTTAAAAACAGTCATTTTTCAGCTTTTGCGTTGGCAGCTCCTCAATGTTCCTGAGTGAACTAGCTGAATAGGGCACGAGGCTGACCTCGGATTCTGCTGGATTCTGTCTTTTCTAGGGGTGGAATCTCTTCCCTCTCTGACCTCCAGAGAGCTGTGGAGGTTGGGGGTAACGCTTTCCATCTTGCAAAAGCATTTCTGAAGAAGTTAAACTAAAAACCGATTTGTTCTACTCCTCTTGTAAAAGCTGTTTTCCCTTCAGTGAATAAATAGCAGCTTAAGCTTTCAGCGTTTCATAAAGCTGCATTATTAAACTTCTCATGTGAAAACCCAGAGATTAACACAGTGAAATGGTCACTGTCCTGGGCTGTGGTGTAGAGAAGGAAAGATGGCAAAACAACAACATTTGTCTTTGACAGGCACACAGAGAGGTTGTCCAAACACAAAGTTTCAACCGCATTTATAGCTGTCTTTTGATGCACCATAGAAAATGGTGGCTTTAGAGCAATGATTCAATCATTCTGTAGTCTGACCTCACCTGATAATGGAAACATTGGTGCTGCTGGATTCACTTTGTCCTTTTACTTGTCTTTTTTGCTCTCGCCTACCTCTTCATCCTTCGTGCTGCCAGCCCTGGCAGTGCTGGAACTTGGATTAAGTTAACAAACAACAGGATTTAGCAAAGTCTGTAGTAGGGGGTTGCATGCTGAGGTCTTTAGTGTCTGTAGTCCCAGCTGAATGGTGCTGACACTACCTAGACCTAGCAGATCTTATTTGTTCAGGCTTTGGGAAGCACGTCAAACACCACACAAGCCACTGTGTGGTGATGAGTTGGGTGCAGAAGGGAGCTGCATTAAAACCAGATAAAATTGGCAGGTACAAACCAGATCCATAGCTTAGCTGGCATTATTGAAAGTTCTGGCTTCTCGTGCCTTCTCGTGATTGTGCTGTGAGTTAGCAATTTAATATTTAATGATACACTTCACCTCTCTGATCCTTGTTTGCAACATGTCTAGACTAATGCTGCCATTAGCGGATTAGAAATGGCCAAGTGCTCAGTCGTCTACCCTACCACGGGAAAAGCAAGCTGGCTTTTCTGCTTGCTGGGAATGGCTCCCAGTGCTCTGAAGCTGGTGGTTTGGACTTCCCAGCAAAAGCCTAAATCTTCAAAGTTCTGGTAGCGTGTTGGAGTCTGCATCTATATTTGCTGAGCTTCTCTGGAAGATCTCGCTCCATGGTGTGTTAGAGTACAGCTCTGAGCAGCTATTTGTGATGTGTGCTATAGATCAACTGTTTCTATATATGGCAAATGAACTTCTCTACAAATATTTGCACTTCTTCATCCTAAATGGCTCTTGAAGATTAAGCTTATAAGCAGTTCAAAGAACAAACTGATAAAACTCGTCTGACTTTTCAGACATTAAATTTAAGACTCGATTGGCTTCGTTACCAAGCAGTTTACTTCATTTCAATGTGCAAGGGGCAGGCAGGACCGTCTTCTCCATAAGAAGGTCAGACTGCCAACATACCTGTCGTCTGGTAATGCTGCTAACCTAGCCAGGCAGTCATCACAGCCTCTTTCAGCTCTAGGAAGCCTTGTGTGCCCTGAGGCTTCTCTTTTCTCCAGCTCTGTCAGTTGACTTGATAATAAAATAACTGTCTGGCTGCCAGCTTTGCTCATCCAACATTGGGCAGCAATAATCAAAATTGCTCCACAGAGCAGTTTTGTACAAACCACCTGCTTGAAACATCTTTGCCTGTGCTCTGTTAGAGGTAAGGGCAGTGGAAGAAGCGTCGCGCTTTACAACATGCAGATGTCTTCATCCATATCCCTAGATTCACCAGGAAGTGCAGCTGCCTAGCTCTGGAGACCTGTTTTACTGTTGAGAAATATTTGAGTTTCTCGTTGTCATAGATTCAGTCCGACAAGAATAAACAACAATGGCAACTTTGTCAGTATGGAGTGAGCTCCTGCAAACACCAAACCCTTCTGAAACTCCTGTTGTACTTGTTGCTCAGATATTTGGTATAAAATTGTGCTTTCAGGGCACCGAGTGCTTGGTGTGATGTGGGCTCCCTGCAGAAAGGGCCAGCTGGGGCAAGTGGCTGGCTGCTAGCAAGGGTTTTGCTGCTCACCCATTCACCCTGCTTCTCTCCGAGCTTCTAAACTTATTTACATCTTCCAAAGATGCCTTTGCATCAGGATGCAGGTTCCAGAAAGACTACACCGAGGGCATTCAAATCTGGCTGTCCCTTAACTGGAACACCCTGTTCTGTACAGTGTGGGCTGGGCATATGTGAATGTGGAAGGCTTGTACCAGAAGGAGCAGATGCACAAAGCGAATGTCCTTGTAAGAGGTAGAGAGAGAATCCCTAAGAAGTGTGGTTGTAATCTCCCTAAATTCCCATTCACGCTCAGCAGGACGGAGGGCAGTCGAGCTCTCCAAGGTGTGAGTTGCTGGTGACTGCTCTAATGCTCCAAAACCTGCTTGCTTTAATCAACATCCTGATAAAAGCTGCGTTATTTTTCAGTAGGGGTAAGTATGTGTTGGTCAGGTCCTGCCTCCTTGTATTCGGTTCTTTTACCCTGGAGCTTTGTTGTTTAATTTTTGAATGCAGTGATGCGAATCAGCCTTCTGTCTGTCGTGGGCAGCCTCAGCGTGAATGACTCTGCAAATCTTCTGTGCTGCCGTGGAGCAGAGCTGCTCAGCTGGGGGGGAAACAGGCAGGCTGTCTGAGGACTTCAGAGCGAAGTGGCAGCTCAGCTTTGTTTCTGCTCAGGTAGAGGTGTTTTCTGACTGCTTCAGGATTAGACCAGATTGAGCACTGTTGGCTGGCTTGACTCGTGCTTTGCTGATGGATGGTGTTCCCTGCTGCGCAGCTAAAGTGGTGTGGAACAGGCTCTGCGTGTGCAGCTGTGCTCCCTGCAGCAGGGCGAGGAACAGCTGGGATGTGCGTGGACTTCAGGCTGCTCTTCGAGCTCTGACAGTGTGGGGACAGAGGGAACGAGTCTGAGGACAAACGAGGCTTTGACGGTGTGATGCTGCGTTTCAAACCGCAGTGAAGGAACAGAGCCGACTCCTCTGGGGCTCTTCAGTCTAATGCAGTTCATAGCAGCTCTTGTAACTGTTTGTGGCTTGATGTTGGTAGTATTCCTCTCGCTGAGTGGGGATCATCAGGTTCTCTGCAACGTTATTCAACTTCTCTTGAGCTTAAGGCTTCCCACTGACCCCAGGCGATGTGGTAGGTAAGTGACACCTGCTAATGCTGTCAGACCACAGAAGGGTGTTAGCCAGTATTTTTTTTCCCCTCCCACAGTACCTAAAAGTAAGCTTGACCTCTTCTACAAAGAGCTGAACCCCTGCTGCTTGACGAGGCAGTAGTTAGGGTGTGACAAAGTCCTAAGTCTCTGCAGTAAGCAATGAGTTATGTTTGTTTAATAACATAAGCTTTTCTCTTAAGATAAGATGCAATTAATTGATTTCTATGGTGTCATCAGAGCATTAATGGTCTTGTCTGAGTTTAATCTTGTATATCAGGTGTGTGTAATAAAAGCTAATGAAGTTTTTTCGATTCATCTATGACAAACAGGATCCAGCTAGTTTACTGTGCAGCCTCCAATATGTGCCACCTTTCTTCTGAGGTAAGATGCAGAAGCTGCCTGTCATGCAGTAGAACCCTTCTGATCAGCTGAAGAAACAAAAGCAGTTCCTGGCAATCGGAAGGAAGTGAAATTGAAGGCTCATTTGACTGTAAATTAGCCTTCTTGGGGAAGTGAAGGAGCTCCGGAGCCTTTGGCCCTGTGGGCTGTGGAATTATTTTCAGGCGCTTTCTCAAGCGAGCTGCCTTGGCACGTACACCCAGCCTTCCGAGGGGCTTGGCTTCTTCTCTGCAGGTGCTGGATTTTTCAGAGTCAAAAAATAAATAAATAAAAGCTTCAGTTAAAGGCAGCTGTCTTTCTGGCTGCACTGATGGTGCTTCATGCTATGAACTTTGTCCCTGTAGCCTCACAGTACCTCTAGATTTAGTGCATGAGCCAAATATTGTATCTGGTGAAAAGGTCAAATTCCCGTGAAGACAGCAGCCAACAAATTCTTGTTGGAACAGGGTGTAAACAGTACCTGCTGCTTTGTACACTCACCAGCCAGCCAAATCCTGGCCTGGGAGCTGGCTTTGGCACAAGGCAGAGGGATTTGCACTGAGGACCTGTGTGCTGTCTGAACAATGTTCTAGTAAGCAAGCATCCCGGCGATGGGACATGTCAGTGTGCCCCATGTGTTTGGAGATAAAAACTTGTCTGATGACAAAACCACAGTGGGCTTTGCCAGACTCCTGATGGTCTGGTGACTTTCTCCCTCTTGGTCACATCTCCTGAAAACCTAAGTGCTTAAAGTGCTCCAAGTGCTCAGCTAATGCTTAATTAGTCCCTCTGTGATTCGAGGTCTGAAGCTCAGTTGGCTCCTGTAAATGGCCAGAAGTACTGAGGAGCACATCACGATGATCTCAGTGGTTCTGATGTGTTGTCTTCTAAGCCACCCCTGCAGATACCAGGAGGTTCTGCGGTGTCACGCCTTGCTTTGTGCCCCTAAAATGATGGGGTTAGTACTGGTGTGGCCCTAAAATATTTGTATTTGTGTAGTTCTTTGGAGAGCTGAAAGTAGCAATCTAGGCTTAATGCTTTTTGCTGAAAAAATGAGCACCTTTTCTATAAAAGGTGCTCAGTAGAAGACAGGATACTGGGCTGCGCAATAATGCTTAAAGCTCTTTCATTGTTCGCCTTTCAAATTCCTGTACTCGGGTAGCTGCTGTGACCTCAGGCTGTCCTCCAGTGCTTTACAAAACCTTAATCCCGCAGTTGTTCTTGTCAAGAAACAGTGCTTCAAGCTCTTTCCCTACGTACGTTTCCATCTGGATGGTCTCTAAACATCTCCCTCTGCATTTAAACATCTGGCTGAAAGCACAGCACACTGACACGCTTCTGTATGCTTCCTGGAGTGAGTTTCAAGTAATCCTCTGACGTAAAGCTTGGCTTTCTTTGTAGTGCCCTGAGTTCCCACCCTTTCCATAGTGAAGTTCCCTTCTCCCTAATGCAGGCCTAGGTATCCTGCGTGATATCAACAGGCCTGTAACCTCTGGTTGTGCGGTGTATCGTGTGGGCTTTGACTTACTGATTTCCTGGAAACATTTCCTAAAGAACTTCAGTGAAGTAGCCTTCCTTCTCCCTTCAGGGGGGAAAAAAAAAAAAAACAGCAATAAACCTTACTTCTGATATGAATCTTTCTAGGCACAACTTTGTAAAGGAGAGTGTTTTGCTTCCCTTGGCTAGTAGACTTGCTTTCAGAATTTTCTTCCCTGTGCAAGCACCAAAACCAAATTAAAGTAGTCCAAGAAATGCCTGATAAGTTAGTTAACAAGGTCTGCCTGCTTAATTCATTTAGACACAGCCTCTTTGGCTCTTTGAATCGTAGTGGGGAAGAAAGGGCATTGTGATTTTTGATAGAAGCTCTAAAAACAAAAAAAAGGCAAAGTTTTTTTTTTAATGCTTTCCATCTTTACCAGACATGCTTCAGTGTTCTGTCAGCTGAGCTCTGTAAGCGCTAGTAAGCTCGAACGCAGATGGTTAGAGGGTATCTCTGAGGGTTTTGTATCAGCTGTCCTTCCTGGAAACTGGATTCCTCCAAGATCCTTCTGTAAATGTAACTGAGTATAAAATAACTTACTGGTACAGTAAGTAACGAGCTTGCCCCTTGTTTGGTCTGTGGACGCTTCCATCCAGATGCGTCTTCGCTTCAGCCCAAGGTGTTTCTAATGCTTTGGTAAAATGGGTGCCAGGCTTCCAGTTCCTCATAGAAAGGCCCTGAGGGCAGGCCCCTCTGGGAGTGGCTTCCCTTCGTGCCTGTGGCTCTCCTGCACGCAGGGCTGGGAGCAGCTTTGGCCTGGGTGGAGGAGCTGCAGAGCTCGGTGGCTACCAAATCCTGTTTGGGCCTCCTTGAGTCATGGGAGTGAAGCGACCTCTGTCCCTGCAAGAGTCTCCTCTCCCCAGGGAAGCTGGGACACAAACGTGTGCAAGTCCAATTCGTTGTCAGGCATGACTTCGCTGAGTATGCAAGTAAATACCTGGGTGGTGGCTTTCCCAAAACCCAGCATCTTTGAAGGCATACGTAAGGAGTTTGCTGTAGCTTCTTGGTACTTCCTTTTCTATGTGGAAAGCGAGATGTTGCTGATTTTTTTCCCTCCTCATACTGGTAACAAGTGAGATGCACTCTGTTAACAGTAGTGCTAGAATAATTATCTCCTGCTTGGATTAAAACTCTTTATTCTGTGATGAAAGAGCAAATAAAAAGACTTCACAAATCTAGCACTTGCTTCCAACGATGGATTTTTAAAGTTAGTCCTAAGTCACAAACAGGACTTAAGTATACTGATTAAAGAGCTGTAGCTCATTAGGGGTGTCATGCCTTTAAGTGATTTATAAATAAAAAAAAAAAAAAGGAATTGTATACTTAAGGTTCATCAAAAAATAACATCCTTGGCCCTGAGAGCTTTGGCTTCCTGGTGTTCCTCCTCGTGGCTCTCAAACCCCGTGGTGGTTGAGAAGGCAGGTTTGATTGCTTCCAGCAATGCACTTATTGTCCCTCGCTAATTTTGGCTAGCTTGCTAGAAGCGAATCCCATGTTGTGTATACAGAAAAGGGCAAATGTCTGTTTGCTTGTATTAGTGCTGACCCATTTAGAGGAGATTCAAGATTAAAATTTGACTGGCTCAACGCTGTAGTTATCTGTACTTTTTCGTAAACCCGCAAGTTCATTGGGTCAATGCAAAAAGGGTTTACCAAAACCAAAGCAAGGTGACCTCATCCCTGCTCGTAAATAGAGACATTTGTCCTGCGTGATTAGAGGCAGAGAGAGCTCTCAAATCCATTTCAGTAAGCTAAACCTTTAAATTTTTAGAGCCTGAGTACTCTGGCTCAGTTCCTGCACATCTGCCATGGCTGAGACAGGCCTAGGTAGGTCTTCAGCAATACCAGAGCCTCGAGGAAGTGCCCTAAGTGCTGCAGGTGGGCTCAGGGGCACCGAGCTTACCAGCCTGGGCTTCTCAGACTAGTTTCATCGCAGAAATTGATCTGCGCAGCCAGCCATCTGTCTCCGTGTTGCTCGTACATGCCGATCTGAGCCTGTGGGTAAAGATCCTGGCAAACACGTCACCGTTTAGCACGTGTCTGAGGTGTCTGCGTCTGCTTAGAACATGTTCGGTGAATGTGGCTTCAGACTCTGAAAGGGAAGAATATTTGTGTGTAAGTGACAAGGATAACCCTGCCTACCAACCAGCTGGTTTTCCTCTAAGCAACTCCAGGCTGGTATGCTTTTAAAAGGTAGCAACAGGCAAAAACTGAATACAGCAGTACCTTAAGGTGGTGTCTGTAATCTGAAGTCTGGGAGAGGAGACTCAGGGAGATGCAAGCTAGTTGGGTGAGTTACACTGAGTCACTAGTACAAAACGCTAATGACTAATTGTGCCCAGTTTTATTTTTAACAACTTCACTAATGATTGAAAGCTGTAAGCAGCAAACTGGCCTGAGATCCATGTGGCAGGAAGGTCTTAGGTTAAGTTTGTCTTGGTGTCTCTGTTACTTTTCTGAATAAAACAGTGAAGAGAAGAAGCCAGCAGAACATTATACTTGGACTCACATGATCTTCTGATGAGAAGGAAAGTGGTTTTTAATAGCCTACTCTTTTCTCCCCTCTCCTATGAAGCTTGGGACTGGAAAACCAAAGCTTCAGAACTGTCCAACATTCAATGTCTCTGCAGTGCTCGCCCTGTGTTCTCTTGCAGCACAGATGGCTGTGGTGGCAGAAGCTTGTGGCTCTCTGGCGTGCTGCTGATCAATAGCTGATGTCAGACTTGTTTTCTTACGAGGGCTTTTGGTGTAGCTGCACTGAGTACAGCAAGTACTCCTGAGATTTTTGTCATCCTGATAGGAAGAAGAGTAAGGCTTCAGTACGGCCTGTCCTGTTGGCATGTTTTCCAAGTCAGGAGGAGCAGACAGTTCTGGAGCTTTATCTTGGAGGTTCCAATTCCATATCGGTTTATTGTGTCTGTAAGGAATCCAGTTCTAACTGTACATATCGCTTCTGCTTTGCAGTCACAGGCTGGCAGCACTCTCTTTTACTGGTATTGTCAAATTTCTGCAGCGAGCCTTGTGCATGTGCAGCAGTGTTAATTAGGTGGCTGTGTCTCAGCCTCCCGGTGGCTCTCACCTTCTTGTTGAAGTGTGGTATGTGTGATATGTTCTAACTCCTCAAAAAGCAAGTGTGGGAACAGACAGAGGCTGTTTGTAAACTTGTCTGCAGGAGGCTGCCTTGCTAAGTCTGCCTGAAAGTAGCAGGAAACTTCTTTCCGCCTGGCTTTGCACTTCAGTAATTGTGTAGGTACTACAAAAGGTTGAGAGGAACGGTGCTGTGTTTCCTCTAGTCTTCTAAAGGTGCAGAGATTTGGGCCGCTGTTGGAACTAAGGAGAGTGTCACCATCACCATCTTTGCAGAGATGGTGACTGTGTGGTCTTCTGCAAGTTCATAACCATCTGAGTCGCTTTATTTTTCATTGCTGTTTTGTCTCTCCTCGTGAAGATATCCTCATGCTGCAGAGGAATTAGTATGCTGTAGGCAACTGAGCTAGTCTGGAAACTCCGCAGACAAGAGGTTTGCAATGCAGATGGGTCAGAGTTGAAGTGGCTATGACTGAACACACAAATCAATTGCAAAGTCTGTGATGGGACCGCTGTATAAATTTGTGTTCTTCCCTTGCAGCCAAGAGATGCAGCCTTATCAGTAACAATCGATTTGCTTTACCTCCCTTTGCAGGATAGCTCGGCTAGCACGTGGATCCAGACAGTGAAAATTCAGCAGAGGACTGGCTATTATTCCTTGTTTGAAGAAAAAGTGATATTGGTAAGACTTTACATGTCAGTTGCTATCTTACTTGCATTACCCATGTGGCAGAGGGAAAAAAAAGCGTCCCTTCAATACAGATGAAATATCTCTGTAATAACTGCATCCAGTTATTTGAACCATATGTTCAAAAGCAGCTGGCTCAGTTCAAGAATTTGATTTCAAACTGGAAGGATATTGTTATATTGCATTTCTTTTTAACTCTCCCTCCCACCCTTTCCCCGCTTCCTTTACTCCGAAGCCCTTGAAGGGCCAGATTTTAATCTAGTCCTCCTTTAACTGTGGAACAACAGTGAATTAAATGCTGAACTCAGTGATATATATGCAGTGACCACCTTAAACACATGTGGGAGTTAATACCAGTATAGCTAAGGACCTACCGCAGTAGTTCTTTTAAGTTCTCCTTTTCAAGCCTGGCTTGTACATCTGGGAAGAAGCATCCATCCCAAGCTGCCAATATCCCTTTATAGTCTGGCTTTTCACTCAGCTTCTATTTGAGCTAGGTAGTCTTGGCCAAGATCCCGAAAGCATTGACTGGCTGCAGTCTGCAGGCTTTGACACCTGAGATACTGTTACAGTCCTAGTCCAGCACTGATTAGGAGTAAATCTCCTTTCCAACAGGTCATCCAGTTTCCGTTCCTTTTGGTGGTCAGGGTGTTTAGAGCAGTACAAAATAAGTTTCCTTTCATCTTCCAAGTTGCTAGACTGAGCTGATGTACTAGGATTTAACTGACAAATTAAGGTGGTTAGCACAGTTTTGTCTTCAACATGGCAAGTGATATTCGTATCCAACAGTATATTGTAGAAGGCTTTAATATTGCTCTTTATCTCCAGGTTCAACATGAGTGTGATGCTGGAAACCCCTGAGCTGCCAGCAGTGTTTGATGGGGTGAAGCTTGCTGCAGTCGCTGCTGTTCTCTATGTTATTGTTCGCTGCTTGAATTTGAAAAGCCCAACTGCCCCTCCTGAACTCATTTACCAGGACTCTGCTTTGTCCCGCTTCCTACTCAAATCCTGCCCGCTTCTGACCAAAGAGTAAGTAGGAGCTTTTTCCATGTTGTCCTGTGTTGTGCGGAGAAGAGCTGCGCTTAGGCATCTTTCTGCCTAGTGTATTTCTTAATTGTGGATACTAATGAATGGCAGGGTATTCTCTTGAAGAAATAAATGTCCTAAGTGCAGCACTTCATTACTGTTAGTGTTCCAGGTAGCTGGGTTAAGACCGACCCTTGTTGTCTGGGGCTTTCCACAAATGTATGGAAAAACATGTCTGTGTCCCTCTGTATAGGATCTGTATGCAGGTACTGCAGTGTACAGCCTGCCATCTGCGGAAACGGCTGAGGGATGGATGCAATCAGCACTTGTTCCTGTTCATGTACTCTGCTCTCTAGTAGAGAAGAAATCTATCAGGGCTTGCAGGAAGGAAATATTTTCGTAGCGTGGCCATGTGCTTGTAATGAAAATGGGGATGGCTCTTAGTTTTAAAGTGCCTACTTCTATCTGAAGTGCCTTAAATTGATTGAAGGCTAATGAAATCTATTACTGGGTAAAGCACATCATCATAACTAGTTTAATAAAGTAACAGCATACTGGACAGCTCTAAGAAAATCCTGTTGAATTCGCCCTCAATTTGAGATTATATCAACTGTGTATCTGAGCAGATTGATCTTCAGCTTCCCTATCTAGGACCTCCAGAACCAGTGCAGTTGCCCTTACCTTCACCAATAATATGAAGCATTTACTACAACTTCATGTAGCTGTAGAGGGCCAAGGGCTTTGACACTGCAGTCACCCTGAAAACTTGCAAGTCCTTTTTAAAAGCCCTAAATGCATCAATTATTTAATAAGTGCTAAGTGCTGCCAGATGGACCTTTCTTTTGGATTGCTGAAGTCACTCTGACTTAAAGATAGTTATTTCAGGGAAGATGAGTCTTTTAGCAGTGCTGTTAGGTACCTTGGTTACATAAAGCGTTATGATCTTAGACCCTAGGGTTTGTAAACTCCTAGAGAGAACAAAGTGTTATCTGTTTTAAATTGGAGCCCAAAGGGTATTCCCTGATGCACTGAGTTTGATAGTAACGTATGTCTGAAGCTGAGCATTGAAGGTGAATATTATTTCTAGTACCATAACTGCAAAGCAGTTGCTTCCCTAGAAAATGTCAAGTTGCTAGAACCTCCTTAGTCCATTTTAGACACTTGTCATTTAAGAGCTGGCACTCTGGATGGATGTGGCCCTAGTCACTGAAAGAGCAAGCATTAAGCTGTGCTGATTGCCGGTCTTGAAGATGTATTAATAACAGGGTAATCCTTAGAAACTTAGATGGATGTGCTTGTTGTAGAGTATTTCAGAGTCTGTGTTACTGCTATTCCAGCGCCGTTCCCATGGCACGAGCTCCTAAGCAGTACCATATTAGAGCCACGTTTCGGACTTCCACGCAGTTGAAGAACAAAGCATTCCCAAAGGAGTGAAAATGCAGAACATGTCTAAACATTGTAGTACATCTGTTGTGTATTAGTTACAGGCGTGAAGAGCTTCTTGCAGAGCCCTAGCGTTGTGTTCATTGTGTGCACCCTCGCGTTGTTTGTTTTCTCTGGATCAACTCGGAGCTCACACTTGCCAGCTCCTCTGAATACTGTAGCTGTGATTTCCAACACCTGGTTCTTGGGCAGAATGTTGCAGGAAAGGCTTGTACCACCCCAGGAACAAACAATTAGAATAAAGTATGTCAAGTAGTCGTTCAGTCTTGCTAACCTGTATAGCTCTGTTCAAGCAGAGGGGGATGCAATGCTGTTGGTGATTGAAAGGGCTTTCTGGAAGGAGAACTCAGTTGTAAAATGTTTGAGACTTTGCTATTCTGTTGAGGTTATCGCAGACTTTTTTTAAATGCAAATATTGAAATATCAAAGAAGTCCTGTCTTTATGCATCAAAGTCACCTGGAGACTAATGGGGAACAAATGTATTTAAATTCCTGCAATTATGCATGAAATGGTTTGTAGTACTAATTAGGAAGAGCTATGTGGAGACATCTCGTGCTATATTCCACTGAAAAATCTTGTAAGGCTTTGATTGCTTGCTAATTATTCAGAGTGTTAGGAAAGCTGATTAAGCAGCTCTTTACAAATTCTACCATGAAAGCAAAATAAGTAGCCCAGCAATCGCTTCTGTTAGATCAGTGCTGGGTTTGTTGTAAGATCTCCCACTGATTCTTCTGCGCGGATGGAAACTGTCTTTCAGATGTGGTGCGTTCAGTGCCCGTATGCTCAAGAGAGGAAGGAGTGAAGGTATCACAAACAGGGTGTCAGGTAGAAAGAAATAAGCAAAAATTATTCTATCTGTGCAGCTATTAAAAATAACTGGAAGACACTTGTATTGTATTTCCCCTTCGTGGCATCATCCTTACCTATGGACTTACTCGATAAGTTGTAAACAGAGCATCATTCAGTAAGCCAAGTGATGGTGGATGAATAATGTAAGAGCTTTGGATAGTAAAACTGCCCGAGGTGGCTGTGTGCCAGGTACCTTGTACTTGCAGATGTTAGTACTGCTTTTTACAGTTCTCTGAACTGCTGGGGGCTTTCTGCATATCTATCAAACACTGGTAAACAAAAGAGTTTTTTCCTGGATCAGAAGGAATTCTCCTCTGTTTCCCTTCCTTAACCTGTGTCCAGCTCTGTACTTTTGCTCACCAAGTGGAGTAGTGTAATCAACCCCTTTTTTATTCTAAGATCTGCTTCTTGCTAGAAACCTCTTGCACATCAGTTCAGCTACTGGTACCCTCAAGCACTCAGAGCACCAGTGGATAGGCCTACTCTTTCTGTCTTTCAGATTGGTACAGGAGGTCTGCTACCTCTTATTCCTGTAGAAATGCAGCATTGACTCTTTTGACTCACAAAAATAAATTTGGCCAGTGTTTGCCTTCCTGGGCTAGAGATTTTTTGGCTGTTCCTAATTCTTCTACTGTCAAGTGTACGTGTGTCTAGTCCTGTAGAGCCATGGCACAAGTATCATCCTTATGGAGAATAATTTTCCTTGCCTCCTGCACACTTATATCCTTAATAAAGGATGAGGTTCAAGCAAGGCTTGATTTGTAAATCATCCTTTAAATACCTCTGGATTGGTCTGCAAAGGGGAAGAAATCGACCTGTCACCTGTTGTAATGCAGGTGGCAGTTCTCAGGCTGTCCCCTGATGGGAACAAATTGTAGACTGCTTTCTTGTCGTCGGTATCCGATGTGCATCAAAGTAGATGCAAGAGTTAATGTTTAAAGTGTTAATCTCCTCGGTTGAAATGAAGTAATGCTCCAAAAATAAGCCTGTTGCTGAACTTCCACTTCAGATCTTTGAAGATCTGAATGCTGATGCTTGCTAATAAAAATAGCACGGTTTTTATGTGCTTTGTTTGAGCTGCTTATGCAGCTGCTGCTTTCCTAAATTCCTGTGTGCTGGGAGATGTACGTGCTCTAAAATCATAATCTGCTGTCCGACAGCCGCTAAAATTTAATCTGCAAGCACAGATTGGAATTATTTTTAATCATAAAAATGCTAGGAGAATGTTTTTGAAACACCTAGGAGTTGCTGCTCGCAGGGACTGTTGTGGATAAGATATCCTATCACGACGTGGGGATGGGCTCTACAGCTAAAATGAATCACTTGGAGATAAAAACGCTCGCATTTGTCAGCAGATTGATGTAACTGTGAATTCATTTGGCCAGTTAAGACACATGACATGATGAGTACATAGTTCACTAAAATCAGTTTCCATAATAAGCAACTGCAACCCCAGACCTGCTCTCCCGTCTGCCTTCTGCTGCAGAATCCCACTGCCCAAACACTGAGTCCAGGTACCAGAAGTTGTAGCTGCAGGAAACCTGAACTGCCTCAGATGCTTCTCTTCTGTCACGGTACCTGCTGTCTATCGCAGCTCACCAAGTCAAAACGGGAAGTCACTCAGACACGTTAGCTGAAAGCCTTTGGATCTCGAGCAAACCGGGAAGCCATTTTTTTCAGGGAAGCTGAGATTTTTGTTTCCGCTACAACGTAGCTTTGTGTTTGCATCTCCCACGTGTCAGCATTTGGTTGTGTGCTCTGTTGTGATATGTCATCCTCATCCTCGTGCAGGCAAGAGGTCTTCTGGCGGCTGTCCCCCACCCAGCTGTCTGCTCACACCTTGTTGTCTTGCTCCAATAATCTCAAACTGCTGCTGCAGAGCAGCGGGAGCGCTGCCCATAGGTAGGCGTGGTGCCTGTGCCTGGGTTCTTGTGTCTGTGAGCAGCTCGGTTGTAACAGGGCACGCCGAGGAGTGCGTGGTGAATCATCTCCGTACAGTGAAACGTGCTGGCCTGAGATAATCCCTACAGGATAATGGTTTATTTCAAAACTATTTTGGTCTGCAGCAGGCATTACGGAGGAGCTGAGGAAGTCTGTCTTGTCCTTGAGCACTTTTCCTCTTCCTACTCTCAGTATCTGAGGGAGGCCACCTGCTTTTGTGAGTGAGAGCCCTCGTTTGAAAGGCACGGTAAAATTTAGCAGTAGTGGTAGTTTCTTTGTTAAAACCTAAAGGACAAGGTTTGAAGGCTTCTTGAACTGAACACTTATTTGCTTGCCTTTAAGAGCCCACATGATACCTAGCACATGTTTTCACGTGTCCCACCCTGCTGAGCTTGTTTGCTTAAGGTAAGCCACAAGAAAAACAGCCTGAGTACACGCTCCCCTGCCTACAGGGGGATTGTTTTGGAGGAGCATCTTTTTTGAGCTGTTTGCCATGAGGAATGTTGGCCTCATTGTAAAACAGCCTGCGCTAGCCATAGCTATCAGCACTGGATATAGTTAAGTGTTTTCAGCTGGATTGAGTATGAAAATATTTCTGGAACTGATCTTTACATAATATGGCTGAAATGAAATTTAGCTTATCTAACCTGCACTTTCAGAGGGTAAGGACTCTTGAATAATTCCTGGCTAGTGTTTTTTTCTCACCGGTGTGGTTTCATGTGCCTTTGAGATTAAAGAATTCTTTCTATACTCTTCAGTAAAAGCAAGCTGAAAGTCTACCTAAACCCTGAATAACGACACAGTTGTTATTTTTTTTTTTGTTCTTCAGTCCTGTGCGGTCTGGCACTGCAGTGCTCAGTACTCGGTCTTAAAAGTTCTTGTGGACTTCCTTCCATTGAAAGATGCAAAGTCACTCACAGGAAGACTTTCAAAACCAGGTTTATCTATTGCCAAAATAGAGGGTCAACAAAAAATAGTCTCAGATCTTGTGCTGCTACAGATTGTAAGGATGCTTTGCAAAGTCCCGCTAGTCCATCAGCTGAGCACAGCATTTTACTGGAATGCATCAATATCGACACATCCCTTTGCTGCTGCCAAGGCTTTATAGGGTTTTGTAGTAGGTCAAATTGGCAGCTTGTTGTCTTGGTAAAAGAAAAAAAAAAGTCTAATATTTTTATCACTGTACTAGCTGGCTGCTTTTGCAGCAATCTGTTCTGGTGAGTTTTAATCTGGTTTAGTTTTTCACTAACTACGCAGGATTTATGCAATCTGGGCAAATTCTTTCCACACTCCCCGTTGAAGTCTTGTGATGTTCAGTCTCCTGGAGGCTGGAAACTAAAGGGACTTAGAGGTTATCTATCTTGCTCTAAGCCTGTAGCTTGAAGGTCAGTGGGCAGTAGTAAAAGAAAAGGTGGGTGAGATAACAAGCTGTTGCTGTAACACTTGGGTGTATTTCAGAGTTGTAGCTGGTTTTTCTTAAATGCGAACACCAGAAATGTACATTAACATATTTAAGTAAGACTAAGTGGGAGTAACAAGTCTCTGCATCAGAATAGTGTCCTATGTACATTACTCACGCTGGATTTTGACCTTTGAATATTCATCTCAAGTGTAGTTACACGCAGGGTGACTAATGCTAGCACATCTCTGCTGCCGGCAGAGTCACGCTTAAACAGCTGACGGAAGTTAACTTAAAAGATAAGCTGAGCGTTTTTCTTCCTCTGTCTATAGGATGCTCAGAAACACTGGCTCGTGCTCTCTGAAGGGACCAGGCAGTGCATTCACCCTTTCCCGTAAGGCTTTGCACAGTTTTGGCACAGATGGAAACGTGAAACCCATAGGCAGCCTCTATCCCTTGTTATAGATGGAGTCGGAGGGGTCCCTGCCTTGTTCTCAGTCCTGTAACAAAGGATGTATCAGGGAAACGGCATGTGCTCTTTGCCTGTCAAAGAAAAAAAATGGCATGAAGGTTTGACATATTGAAGATCAGTACTTCAGGCAACTTCTATAGTCAGATTATTTGAAGGCAGTCTTATTTTTTCCCCAAAGAACCCAGCTGTGAGTTGAGGAAGCAGGCTGCACGCTGTTGATAAACAGTACTCTCGAAGCCATTTGTCTGCGTTTAAACTCCAGCAGTGGTGGGCCTTGAAGACTCTTCTGATTTGCTTTCTAACAATATCCTGTGGTATGTGCGGCTGCAGCTGCTGCATCGATCGCTCTGGAGCACTGTGACTTACAACCGGAAACCGAACTGCAGATGAATGAGGAAGGATTTGGTGCTTGCACAGATCTTCAGATTTTTCATCAGTGGCAGCATTAATCGGTCACAGCTGTATAACTTAGCTCCTGTAGCTGGAGAAATGGCTTTACTATTAGCCCTGCTGGGTAAGACTTCAGATTCTACCTGGGATAATTTTGACTTTAAGAAGTGCTGTGTAGAAAATCACCCAAGCTTCCAATGTCCGTGCTTATCCTAAGGTTAGAAACCGCGCCCAGATGTTGATGTCGGAGTCTCTTCTGGAGGAGTTGCAGATTCTGATGGGTTGTATTTGGGGGGGGGGGGGGGGGGGGGGGGGCAGGCAAGAAAGCTACTAGCAAAATGCATCAGCAAAAGACTTCTGTAAAAAGTCAGGCGCCATCTAGGTATGGGGTACAGCTACTGAACTGCTTGTTATGTAAATATCTGGGGTGAAAGTAGCTGCTTTGTGGTCTTCTGGAAGAGCGGTGTCACCTCCATCTGGTGTAATAGTTACAGGAGCTGCTCAAAACCCTCTGCAGTGAGCAGTATGTGACCTGAGCAGAGCCATCTGTAGTCCTTGTCCTGCCTTGTTTATCCTGACTCTGTCCCTGTGTGTGTCCACTTCGCGTTAGGAGACAGTCCGCTCCCTTCTCTTCACCTCTACCAGCAATTACAGAGGATGAGCTTGCACGGTCCCCGTCGTTGCTGGGAATCTGCGTGGCAGGCGTGCTGCTCCTGGCAGGCACCTAGCTGCAGTGCGTCTCCCCGTGTAGAGATGTGGGGCTGATAAAAGATGGGTAGCGCTGCCAGTCTCATTTAGACTGTAGGAGAAGCCTTCTAGGTGAGTGAGAGAATCCAAGAGGCACTGGGGGCCAGTTTACAAGGTTACAAGCATCAGCTGGCAGCTCTCGTAGCTTTTTTTGAAGGGATATCTACTTCTCCGGAAAGCTGTTACGGGTTTCTTTGGGAAGTACACTGGTAAAAACTGGGTGAAACTGTATAATGAGCTATTGCTGTGTTGCTTTGGCTTGGAGAAGACACCCTTATGGATGAGGGAAGAGAATGGAGAACAATGGGTATCCTTCTGCTAGAACTGCTGCTCTTGTCTTGCTAAACAGGCACAGAGTTCTGTACAAAGTTATTTTTAAAGGGTACGTGAGGGGGACGGGGCTTCAGATGTGACTCGAGCTGCCATGGGGAAGTAGGTCCAGCGGTGATCAGTGTCAGAATAAAGCAAGGCTTCTGTTCAGTCACACCCTGATGGGTTACAGCCTTAAGGAATAAATCGGATGAGCCTAAAGCTGCCTGGTGTGCTGTGAACAGGAAGAGACGTGAAAGAACAGGATCCCTGCTTCATGTGGTTGCAAGCAGTAGATGGGAATAAGTGCAAGCAGCCCTTAAAAAAAAAAAAAAAGGAAAAAGGGGGAAATGCGTTGCTGATCTCTCGGGATGCAAGGTGATGTGGGCAGCTCTCAAGCTTGTTCTGGATACCCAGCCCTGTGCAGCAGAGACCACAGCTCCTTAATTGGAAGCGTGTTCCCTGGGGCAGCTCTTCTCCTAAATAATGAATCATTCATGCTTTCCTGTCAAGAGCTGATGTAAGTCTCATTTTCAAGGCACTGTCTCAGTCTCTCCTTTGCAGAGTGGCCAGGTGAGTGCCCCACCAGCACCGCTGGGCAGCAGCACCTCTTCTGTTAGACCCCTTGCAGCTCTGCTTGTAGCAGCGGAGCAGAGAGCCAAGCCTTGAACCCCTTCCAGCCAGCAGCTGCTTACCCCAGTGTCTTTTTGAGGACCGCTAAAGCCAGAAAGAAAAAGGCTGTCTGTTTTGGCACCTAGCTTTAATATGCCCTGGATAAACAAGGTTGGTGGAGTGCCCCTCTTGTGGTGAAAGGGGTGGATTTATTCAAGTGGTGTTTTTCTTGGTCAGTTCTTACAGATCCTTTTGAAACTGGTCCTGCTTTATTACCAAACCCTGCTTGAGAGGCAGAATTTCCCCGTACCGTGCTCCTCATTCAACTGAGAAGAATATTTCTGTAGAAACTTGTCGCAATGAGCAAGTCTTGTGGCTTTTAGTCTTTCAGACCTTGTGTGAATCCTCTTGTTTCTACTGCTGACTTATGAAATCGAGTGCTTACACAAGTCCATGTGGCTCAACCCAGCAGGCTTCGGTGCTTCAATTAAAACAGATTTACAATATTTGACAAGTTTTGAAGGTCAGGTTGGTTGGCTAGCAACGTGCTGTTCCAGTCTCAGTAAGACACCAGGACTCTGCGTAGTCTGTGAGAAGCATTTGTGCACGCAACGTTTCAATGTGTAGGAATGTCTGCGTGTCTGCGTTTTGGCCTCTTCTCTGAGTGCTGATCTCTCAGCAGGGAGAGCATATCAGTCTCTCTGCTCTAGTAAGACTGTGAAGAGCGGTGCTGTCGGTTCAGTCACAGCAAAAACAGTTTTGTGTTTGTTACTGTGTTTGGAAATGAGGGGGAGATTTGTTATGGGATTGCTTATGTGTTCTCAAAGCTTGTTAACGCAGCAGGGATGTGTAACTAAATGACTCCCTCTTTCAGGTACATTCCACCCCTGATCTGGGGCAAGAGTGGACATATCCAGACTGCCCTGTATGGAAAAATGGGGAGAGTGAGATCACCACACCCGTACGGACATCGCAAGTACCTCACGATGCCAGATGGAGCAACAGCAACCTTTGATCTCTTCGAGCCGCAGTCTGAGCACTGCACTGGAGGTCAGTCGAAGCAGCGGCTGGCTGCATCTAGCTGCTGACCTGGGTTCTGTGCTCTGGGGCATGGAGGGGGATAGATAAGAGCCCTGATGCTTGATTCTCAGAAGGGATAGGTGTTGATTTTGGTGATAGGAAGGGGGCAGCTACACAGTACTAGCCAACGTGTGGAGGCTGTGAGACCATCTTGCTGTGCACTCGTATCTCAGACAGCAGAGCAGGACCCACTGGACTATTAATCTTGTGCGGCAAGGGGTGGGCATTAAGGAGCAGCAGAAATGTTCCATAACCCCTCTGTATGAAAACTAACTCCATGTGCTTAGGATGTGAAGGAGTCTAGACTATAAGAGAATTCTATGCAAAAAGTAGAAAATCCTGGTGATCTACTGCATTACATACATATACTCATAGTGAATGTCAGATTTAAAATGCGCTATTACTAGTGGTAACAGCAATACTTAAAATTGAGTTACTGTGATTCGACTTCAGTAGTACAGTCTGACCTCTGCTGCAGCTGATTTCATTGTAAGCCCACGACTCCCATTTGGCCTTCAGAAAAGGCCAAATTCTTAACGTTATCAGAGTTGAGATCTTTGTGGTATAATGCTGTGCTGCAACAGTTTCTGTTGTCCTTATCACTGAAGAGAATCTGAACAGTGCTCTCCTAATGAGGCAAAAATGCACAGTGGGTAGAGTTAGAGCTTTGCACATAAGTGCAAAGAGTATGATAGCTAATTGGAAGTACGTATGCTAATCCTGAATATATTTTACTGTCCTTACTTGAATTACTGTAATGGCTTTCTTAGCTGATAAAATGATACCTTGTTAAACTGATGAGCAGTGCCAGCAGATCAGATGTTAGATTAGCCACAAAGCAGGTGAAGACTAATGTCAGTTGGTCAGAATTCCTGTGCTTAGCAAAGCTTCATTTTGAAGATCTGGGTTGCGCTGGATTCTGAAAGGGAAATGAGAAAAATAGCTTAGTGTACCTGGTGCATGAAGAAGCAGTGGGCTCTAGTGCTTCCACACACTTAGTAGTCTCAACAGGGACTGTCAGAAGGCAGAACGTGTGTGATGTCAAACATCTTTCTTCAAAGGGAAGGATTTTCCCTTGGTCACTAGGCAGTTTCTGTAGAACTGTTTGGTCAGCCTTCCCCTAAGTTAGAAAATTGTTCTTCTGCTATAACATGAATTGCTCGTTACACATCTTTAGCAATAGAGCTGCTAGTCTTCTGCCCCACACCAGGCTTTTTTGAAAGAATAGTAGGGTTTTTACCTTTCTTCTGATACGTGGTTTCCCATGGATCTGAAATGGAAAGCTTCTGAATTTCTTAATTTGCATGAAGTGACATTTACTTAACTTCCCTCTCTTTCTATGCACAGAGGATGTCACGATGGTAATCTGCCCTGGGATTGCTAACCACAGCGAAAAGCAGTATATCCGCACTTTTGTTGACTACGCGCAGAAAAATGGGTACAGGTGTGCTGTTCTGAATCACCTGGGGGCCTTACCGAACATCGAGCTCACTTCTCCACGCATGTTCACGTACGGTAGGTACTGCGACAGCTGACGGCTTTCAGTCTTGTGGAATTTCTAGGACTTGATCGGGCTCCTTCAGCACACCACAATTGCCATAGGGGAATTAGGCTGATCATTTTATACTGTTTCTTAGGAACTAAACCTAACTGGTAAGGAAGAAGGGAGGCTAATACCAGGATTCAGTTCTTCTTTCTTACATATGTTAGAACTAGGATAGTTAAGGAGACCATTTTTGAAAGAAAAAATGGAAAAAAGCACTCATGGCTACTATGAGCCTTCTCAAATGACTAGAGAGATGCTTAAATGTCAGTTTAGTGGGCTATGAACAAACTTGGCTCTGTAGGATAAAAGCTATTTCTGACACTTTGGAAAATGTAGTATGAGAAGGAGTGTGTACCAGCTTATCCAGAAAGTACATTTCTGTTCTAGGAAGGACTTGGTCAGATTGGTCCCTGAAATTAACACAAATGTCAAGGAATGGCAGCAGTTCTGTGGTCTGACAGTAAAACTACAGAAGCGGTAGTGCTTATCTACCATGATGTGGGGCTTTCACCTTGAATATAAGGAAATCCTTCTTAACCTAGAAATCAAAAGGAATAAAGTACTTTGAGGTGGGTTAAGAGTGACTCCAGTTATTCTTAACTGCCCTGATAGTGTGTGATGTGATCTTGGTAGAATGTGGCCCTCTTGCCAGGGACCTGATCTGCTTGTTCCCGAGTTCTGTTGAGCCTTCATGTCCTTTACCACAAACATCTATAGTTACATCAGGAGTCATGGGTACAATAGACTGGTGTTGGGTTTCTTTATATTTTTTTAAAGGTAACTAAGATACTTACTGCTAAGAGTTTGGATTAACAGCTCGAATGTTGATCTTGAACACTTGAATTGCCAAAACATCTTGTGCTTTGAGACTCTGGGTCTTGCAGGCAAATAGGCAGTAGGTGCTTCGTTGCTTGTTTTGTAGCTATTAAATCTGCTCCTGAGAGGGTAACATTTCAGGAATACCAGCAGCCTCAATTTGTAATGAGGTCCTAGACTGGTGGTAGTTTTGAGTCTACCAAGCTTGACTTCCCTAAAGCATTTGCTTTTTTGATAGAATTTGAGAGCTTCCTTCCAAAAATATTACCTTCCTAGGACAGGGTACAATCCCCAAATTCGCTGGCTGCTCTCTGAAACTTTCAGCAGTGTCATGCTAGCTTGATACCTAAAAATAATGCCATAGCCTAAATTTTTTGAATAATTAGCTGAAATGGTTAATAAGGGACTGGGGAGGAAGGGAAGTAACGCCACCATCAGGGTGTGTAGATCTGCTACTGCGCTGCCTGGTGCTGTTTTGAACAAGATGGTGCTCTAACTCTTTCTCTATCTAGTGTCAAATGCAGTCTAGATTTCCCAATCCTCCTCTAATTTTCTGAGAGTTTGCTGGAGCCGATGGCAGATTGTTCATTTCATGTAGCTGTCCTTTAGACCTTAGGGAGCTGTTTTGCAGTGTAGCTCTGAAGATATGCCTTTCTAAATCTTTTACAGCCTTGGGAAGGACATGGAATGTCTAGCACTTCCTTTGAGTAAGACAGTGAATCACTTAACAAGCAACTCTGCCAAGTGTTGTGCCAGCAAGACCCTGCGCAGACTTTACTCTGCCTCCAGCCCAAATACCCTGTTGTCCTTCCAGCTTATGCTGGATTCCTGATGCGTTTGTTGGGGAGCAAGTAGCGTAAACTTGATTTGCTGAATCCCCGAGCCTTTATATCAAGCTTGACCTGTTGCTGTTCTAGCTTTGGGTTTCTGAAAGGGCTGCCAGCTGCTGTCAAATCACGACAGTCAAACACTAGTGCTTTGACCACCGGCTTCTTCCAGAGGAGACTAGAGCGATGCAGCATTTGTCATCTTGAGGAGAATTGTCCATTACCAATGTTCACAAGGAAGTGCCCAAGCTGTGATGAAAGGCTCGGTCAGAAGCCTCCGATTTCACTGAAGCAAATGCAAACTGTAGCGCTCAGCATCTCCTCCAGAGCTAGCCAAAACCTGTGTCTGATGTCCAGCAACGATGTTGCTTTTGGGGTCAGGGCATACTGGAGCAGCACTTGGGTGGCACAGTGTACAGTCCAAACTCTTTGGATTTACCTTCCTGGAGCAGCTCCGCAGGACAGAGCTGAGATTCTGGCTCTAAACCGGAATAAACAGCTGTAGTTTTATTGCTTTTGTTCATGTGATGCCTTCTGTGCGGTTTGAAGCACTGAGTCCAACTGGAAGGCTAACAAAGTGCATAGCCTGTTGATACCATTGTCCTAATACCATCAGTTTGGGAGCTGCTTCTCTTTGTTTCCTCTTTCCAAACTCAAAGGCAGGAGAAATAGGTGTAGGTACTGATATGCAGAGTTTTTGCATAGCAGTGTCAAAGCCAGGGTTATTTGACTTCACTTCTTCAGTTGCTTTAGAAAGGAAGAGTTTGGACTGTCAGACTGGCTGTTCCTAGGGTTATGTTTTTTAGACTTTATCTTTGGCAGGCAGTCAGACAGGCATGAGCTAAGGTCCACAGGACTCATAAAACAGACATGAACATGTGTGTGAATCAGAGCCCTTAAAATCTTGAGGTTATTGAAAAGTCAGAAAGGGGAAGGAGCTGAGCTTAAAGCATACAACTGGAGTTTGAAGTAGAAATCTGGGGCTGTCGGAAGATGACTCTTGACATTGTCCTTATTTTTCAGGTTGCACCTGGGAATTTGGTGCGATGGTTAATTACATCAAGAAGACCTACCCTCAGACCCAGCTGGTTGTGGTAGGCTTCAGCCTGGGTGGAAACATCGTGTGCAAGTACATGGGGGAGAGCCAGGCCAACCAGGAGAGAGTCCTGTGCTGCGTCAGCGTGTGCCAGGGCTACAGCGCGCTCAGGTGAGTCTGCAGTGTCTCTGCTGGTCTCTTCTGGGTGGGGAAAAGCATGCTGGTTCTCTTGCACCTAATTAAATCAGTCTGTAGGACTGCAACATGCAGGATGCCACCTTCCTGAAGCAGCAAAGCTTTGTTGATCAGCAGCACAAACAAACTGTGTCAGCAATACAAATTAGCTTTCTGTACCTGGCCAGGTGAACGCTGGCAGCTTCTGCGCATGCGAGTTGGCCTGCCTGTGTCGTGGCAGAACTGCTGGTGTCGTAAGGAGAGGCATTCCCCATGCAGTCCTGGTTAATTAAGCAGGCTGGCTGGGCAGTGAGACAAACTACTGAGCTGGTGCCAAGTTTGAAGCAATAGTTTGCTTTCTCATCGCTCTGAGGAGTATCGCTTGGTCCTTAATAGCTTTCCTGGCTCCGCTGTGGAGTGTCATCCGCCAGCTCTTATCGGGGGAGGCTGGAAGGACACAGCTCATACTCTGTCAGTCCATGCTCCCCTCTTTTTGGGGGTGCCACTGAAACAGGCAGGGGGCTGGTGGGAGGATGAAGAGGCTCTTGCAACCCCTGCTATCTGCCTGAAATGGGGAAGGTGGGGAGGCTAAGGCTTATAGCCCTAAGGGCTGCCTAAAACGTTAACCTGTTCCCTGCCTGGAAGCCGAGGCTGTAGCACTTCACAGGAGCTGTAAGGGCTCCACCTAGCGTTAGCACTTCCATTCACTGATGGAGGGTTTGGGTACAGCACTGCTGCTTGAAAACTGGCAGCTCAACTAATGTGCAATAACTTTCCGTGTGCACAGTTACTGAAGATTAAAACAGTGTAACTCGTTAAGCTAATGCTCCCAGTTCTTGCTGTCTCCATGTGGACAACTACTCAGGTAGGGCTGGTTGTACAGTAACTTAATTGCCTCTCTGAGCAATGGCAATATTTGAAAAGCAAGGGGCTATTGAGGGCAGGGTGTTTGTGACAAATCCTTTGGGGAGATAAAGATGGAACTGGCAGCACTGCGAGGGGCTTGCTGTAGAACTGGGCCTCCCAGCCTGGTGAAGCTAGCCGGAGCTCTCCGTGCTGCTGATGCTCTACCTCTGCTGTGACTGGTTTGGTATTCAGCAGTCTGAAGGCACCTCTTATAAGTTAAGCTCTTACAGGTGGAAGTAATAAGTTTTTTTCTGGAAGCATTAGACGTGGCTAAAAGTTTGACAGACAATTCAGTAACATTCCAGTGTACCTCATGCCTTTTGAGACTTCAGATCAGGTGTGACTATTGCTAACAGTGTGCAGTCTGCTGCTAGGTCCCCAGGAGTTCACACCCTTAGAAATCCGAACAGATGCTTTCAAGAATAGTCTGTTTTTGTTTCAAGTAAAATGTTGTTTGTTGTCTTGAGGTTCTGGCACAGAGCATCCTATTGAAGCCTGCTCCTGAAACCGTTTTTGTAGCCATCAAACGGGGTTTGCAAGGATTGCATCTGGCCTTGACCGGTTTGATTTATCTTACACAGTTATGCAACGTTGTATTTCTGGTCTCCAAAATGTTCTGAGTAATTCTGTTCCCTGAACTGATTTCTTAGTAGTATGTCATGATGTGCTGGTGAAATGGCAGGGTAAGGACAACCTGTTTAACAATGCTGCACTTGGATATCTGCGTGGAAAAATAACAGCTGCTCGTGTGAGTTTAATGCAAGTCTTCTGCGGGTTCTTGTGGATTACTGAGCTCTTGACTCCACCTGCTGGGTAAACATCTGCTAGTAAATCTCTGGTCACAAAACATCTGCTGTGCATTACCATGCACTCAGCAGGAAGGCTTCTCATATCTTGTGTCTCCCTACCTAATATTTAGTGCTGCTTTTAAATGCTAATTAGACAAAAGAGCTAGGGGAAAGCAACATCAGTAAATATCCACAAAGTAAATGACAGGATAGGGTGGGCCTTGTACCCCTGGCTATGAAAGGGGAAGGGAGGAGGTACAAAGCATCTCTAGGTGGAATGGGTAAGTCGTAGCCTTCCTGGACTTGGTCTGCTAGGTGAAAATAACTGGTTTCTTCCCTTGAAGCTACACAGAAGTGGATTGCCCTGGTTAGATTACAATTCCTCTTTTTCTTAGCTTGTACAGCCTTTATCCGCAAATATCTTTAGGAAGTAAAGGGAAAAAAAATGAGGGAAAAGTGTTGGTGAGCAAGATGAAGCAGGAATTTGAAATATGAAAGCCTTTTCAGGGCGCTAAGCAAGTGCCCCATAGAGGGGCACGGTAAAGTAGATGTAATGCAAGGCTCTGCTGGCAGAAAATGGGTCTCAGCTTAATGAATTAACACAAAGTCTGGGGAATTTGTTCCCTGAGGCTAAGCAGGGACATGTCTCCTTATTCCTTAATCTCTGCCTGCACAGGCTTGATTCTGCTTCTTGATCTTGTGGAATGCATCTTTAGTGTAGCTACAGGCTGTGGGGAGAGTCCCCACCTTTGAAACCGGTGCAGTCCTCAAAAATACTGGAAGTTGCATTTTTGTCAGTGCTTGCAGCCCTTCATATTAGGAGTCCTGCTGTCTGCCGTAGTAATTGTGGGGAAATGTAGTAGTTTTAACTTCAGTTGTCTTGAAATGACTTTGAAGGTTTGCTTGGGAAATCTTTTCCTGTCTTTATTCCCCTGTCCTGGTGTAAGCATGGTAGCTATAGCCTGGTTAGACAACAAGTCCATGTTGCAGCATGGCTTGCAAGCAGGCAGCTTGCTTGTGCTCTGCTAGGAAACCTGCAGCTTGTGGCTTGGAAGGTCGTGATAAATCCGCTGTAGTTCTCATGGTATGTTAATGTTTAAATGGGAGTACTTCAGTAGCTGAAACTGCCTGCTCCCAGCATTCTTAGGTGGCTCAGTAAATGATAGTATGTTTCCTCAGTAACAGCAACCCCTGGTAAGAGTAAAGCTCTAACCTGCCCATGACCCTGCAGAGCCAAGGAGTGCTTGTATCTGGCAAAGCTCACAGAAGTCTGGACGACTTTAATTCTGTTTTAACAACAGATAAGCTGTGAAGTGCTGTTCTGCCCTGAGAATAAGTAAAGGCTTCAACTCTGATGCCACTTGCAGCTGCAACGAGTATTTATCCCTGCAGTTCCTGCCAATGAAGGTAAAACAATAATAGTGTATGTAAACATTGCAAACATCTGCACAAATGATTTCCTTTGCAAAGCTATTACACACAATTAACGTTTTTTCAGCAACAGGTTTTAGTCCTTTCCTTGGTGGTTCCATTAAGTAAATTGCATTCAACTTATGCAAAGGGATACCAAAGTCCTCTTGTCAGTGTTGCAGATCTTGACTGATGGCTCCTAAATGCTCTGATCAGGACAGCTAATTGCATTGTGCAAAATGAGACTGCAGATCTGTTTTCTGATACTACCGAACTTCATCAAAGCAGAAGTCATTTCCTGGAAAAGGTTAAGCTATGGCAGGGAAAGCCTGGAGATTTGTTTACTTAGCCTCTAGGCTGCAGTGAGATGTTACGGTGTATTACTCTGATCTTTCAAGATCTCCATTAACAGCTTAGATTGTTTTGCTGTGTGTTTTTTCTAGGGCACAGGAAACCTTCATGCAATGGGATCAGTGCAGAAGATTTTACAACTTCCTCATGGCAGACAACATGAAGAAGATCATCCTTTCTCACAGGTAAACTTGCATTGGTGCTGCTGATTGGGTCAATTGCTCTATTGGATTTATCTTCTCTTCTCAGTCAGACTTTGAAAATCAGACTCCTGGAAGATTATACACAAATCCCCTGCTCAGTGCCTTTTAAGTGCAGCAAGAAAAAGAAGGGGAGCCCATGCCAATTGCGTGTACTGTAAAATATACAAATAAGCTCTGGTGATCCTGTTAGAAGAAAGCAAGCTTTGTTGTGGTTTTTTGCCTTCTGAGGAGACTTGCTTAATGAATAAACAAGATGAGCACAGGAAAACACTGTAATTAAACTTCAAAGTGGAGTATTGTGCATCTGTTTCACTTCTAGCTAAAGAATCCTCTATTCAAGGAGCCTCTGGTTCTGCCACCTACTGGAGGTAGGATTAATCTACAAGATCTGCTGCAAGGGGCTGCTGCTTATCAAATAAGCAAGCAGTCATTCTGTAGATCTGGCTTCTAGTTTTCTTCTCCAAAGAGCATGTAGCCAGCAGAATACTTAGTGCTGCTCTTCCTAGAGTGCTACTGTCCTTGCAGTATCCCTGTGCTGCTGTTGTGATCTGTGGCTCTCAGATACAAAAGGAGTGTGTTTGTTAAACAGGTGACATGCTCCACGTTGTTGTTTCCTAGACCAAAAATGATCTGGGTGCTTCTAGGGCAATGAATATGGAAGTACCTCATCTGTGGATGCTAATTAAGACCCATTCCAATGAGGAGCATGTGTCACTTGCCAACTTTTGGTTCATAGCTAACACTCCTGTGCGGTATGAAATACTCGCAGGAGGAGTTAGGACAACTGATGTGTAGGATGATCCACGTAATTCACTCCAGACTGATAAATATTTGGACAACTTGACCAAATTATACATGTCAGGGTATATAATCCCCCATGAAATGGTGCTTAGATTCATAAGCCAGATAAAGGCAGTGCTGGCTTGAAGGAGATTCAGTTAAGTAATCTTTTTTTTCCACAATCGTTTGTGCTCTAAGGCAGCTCCCCCAAGTCAAGCCTAGGTCTCCCTCCTGCTCTGCCCTGCAGTTGCTTCTAAAAGGGAATAAAAATCCTCTCCAACTTGCGGCCCTTGTTCTATTTGTTAAGGGAGTGGTTTCTTCTGGTGAAGAAACACATCCTCTCCTGAGGGTAATAACTAATTATGACAAGTGTCCATAGTAAATAGTTTTCTGCTAAGGTAATGCCCCCAAGTAATTTCTGCTGGATGAGCTAACCTAATATCTGTGCTGGGGAGGCTTCAGGACCAGATGGTGACGGGGCTGCTGTGCCCAGGACTGCTAGTGCTCTCACCGAGCCACCCACAGGTTTGATCTGAAGCCAGAGGACCCTCCCTCCAACATGAAGCCTCTGTTCTAAATCCCCCTAGTGCTGTCTGTTCTGGGAAGGTTCTTTTTAGAGGCCCCTTTTGCAGTTTTTCAGTATAACAAGAGAGCATTTTTCTCTGAAGTGGCTGTTAGTTTCTGTTATACCTCATTGTGAAGGGAGGTGGACAAAAAAGCTGTGCTTGTTTCCAAGAAAGCCTCATGCATGTAGCCCACTTCTATTCTTATCTTGTCAGATTTGGTAAACTCACTTGTCCTTGAGCAGGTCATGGCCGTGCTGCACTTGTTACGGTGTTTGGATATTTATCTTGTTATTCCTCTTTCAGGCAAGTTCTTTTTGGAGATAACGTGAAGAAGCCACAAAGCCTTTCAGATGCTGATCTGAGCAAACTCTATACGGCAACATCCCTTATGCAGATCGATGATAATGTTATGAGGTATGAAGGGGGACTCTGTGCTTCTCTGTGGGTCTCTGGAAGTGCCTTCTGTTTTAAGTGTTACTCTTGCACACCTCTTGCTGTGCCTGTAGGAATCTGCTGAAATGCATTGCTGACAACCCCAAATCCTTCCTTGTCTTTACATTGAATAAAACTACAAAAACCAACCAACCTTTATTTTTGACAGTCACAGCTTCTGTAAAGTCATCCAGGAGGCATTTATCTGTAACATCTGAACCTGCAGCCCAGAATGAAACTAGGAAGAGGCAAGCTCTTGCCAAGAGGTCTACAAAAAAAAAAAAAGCAGAATGTGGAAAGCATCTCAGAACTGCTCATGAGTGTTTTTAGTCCTGCTTGAAGTTTCAAAAAAACCCTCCCCCCCAGAATAATACCTTCTCTGTGAACATTAGGACTGGATGAGATAACATGAACTTTTTAACTTGTCGTACTTACACCTAAATTAAGCTCTCTGCATTATTAGGCAGCAGTCTGTTACTGCCTGTGTCCTTGAAAACAACTTAGTACTTTGTTCAGTGGCTGTGATCTTGCTGTGGCATGTTCTGTATCAGGCATTGACACCTTTACAAAATGCTGAAGCTGTGCGCTGTCAGCTATACAACTAAAAGGTTTTTGGAGGACTAGGAATATTGCTGTTTGTTGTCTTTCTAAAAGTGATTCCTAGGGGAAATATGCTTGTCCTTCATCCCTGAGGCCTGTCTACTTTGGGCCTACAGCTGCATCATTGTCTCCTACCCCAGGAAAAAAAAAAGCACTTGAGTATAGGCTCACTGAATCCTTGGTTTGAGATGAAGGGCTAAGGATATTGCAAAGAAATGGAACCACAGTGAATTCTGGGCGGCTTGTAGGCAGGCCCTTTTGTCCAGTGTGTTTGAGGTTCGTAAGCTGTGATGGTTTTATATTTGTAAAGGCTTTCAGGTAGTGAATAAGTTTATAAGTAATTCGTACAGAAGAAAGCAAATTAAGTTTAAAAAAGATGCCTTGAAGGCTTCTAGACTTCCACTTGAATGTTTAACTTGGTATGTGTAGAAGAAGCAAATCCTGCTATCAGTGTTTGTGTAAGCACAGAAAGCATAAAGGCATGTGCTGCCAAAGGTGAATTTTGCAGAGATGCTGGGTAGAAAAAGGCATTGTCCTTAAAAATACGGGTCTGGGCATGTATGTCCTTACCTGCAAATGGGAGTCAGGTGGATACTAGAAACATGATGGCAATGACACTGTCCATTCCAGGAAGTTCCATGGATACAGTTCCCTGAAGGAGTACTACGAAGAAGAAAGCTGCCTGCACTACTTGCACAGGGTAAGCTCTTGCAATTGACTGCTCTTGTACTATCTTCTTCGTACTGGAGACAAAATGCTCAGTGCTTTCTGTTGCTGATACATAGACACAGCTGTCTTAGCGTGGACTTTTAGAAGTATTCAGACATGATATTTTGGAGTGGGATTTCAGTTCTTAGTACTCCTAATACTGGTTCTAAATGCTCTGGGCTCTTTAGAGAGCGTAACTCTGGGTAGTAGCATCCAAGTGACCTAGGTAAAGCCAGAAGTTCAGCTGAACCCCTCTGAGTGTAGGTGCATAAGGTGAGAAACAGGTGGTGGCATACAGCCTTCCAGGCAGAAAGGACTGGATACTCTGGAAGAGGCTCAGCACGCTATCTGGAAGGCAGATGCTTAGCAGGCCGAAGTGCTGCAGAAGTAGAACTGGAAATTAATTCCTTCTTGATTTGCTGAACCAGAGGATGGAGACACTCCAAGGGAGTTTCCTGGACTTTAACCAAGGTGTCTATAACAGCTGGCACTAGCTGCCTGATGTGCAAAGCAATGTAGAGTAAAAAGGGTGTAGCTATTTGAATTCTGAGAATGGGGAAGATCTGTGACTTAATCTGTGTTTGCTCTGTTACACCCGTATCACTTTTCATACAATTGAATTGGAAAAAAATAAAGTGCTGCAGAGTACTCCATTGGTAAAAAGCCCCCAGTCTGAATTTTTGACTGTTTTGCTGATGGATCTCCGGATAAAGGACAACTCTGAAATAAGATGTCTGAATTGAGCCAAGCTAAGAAGCTTTATAACAGTTGATAGAAACTCAAATACCAACCCCTAACTGTTGTTTTTTCTCTTTACTATGTTTCTTGATGCAGATCTATGTTCCTCTTCTGTTGGTTAATGCTGCTGATGACCCTCTTGTGCATGAGAGCCTTCTATCAATTCCGAGAGCTCTTTCAGGTATGTTGAAGCAGTCTGCTCCAGCAGTGCATTGTGTACCTGCAGCTTCCTTATCTCATCATGGTCCGTGATTACAAAGCAGCTTGACTTGCCTTATGTCCGTGATCCTGTGGGAGGTGTACTAAGCCTCTTTAAAACACCAGTTGCTAGAACTAATGAGGTTCTTTGTGAGGAGGAAGAACTTGAGTCCTCCTTTCAGGCATCTTCTGCTGTTTAGGCTTGTGTTGATAGCCAGCAGTTCACATTCAGGTTACTTTCTTGAATGGGGAAAAAGAAAATGCTTCATGTTTTTTTTTCATCATTGGGATTTAGTAGAAAGGTGGGTTATTGCAGTGGTAGTTTTGAACAGCCATAGATGAACAGTCCCCTTCCCTGATGAATGGAGCCCATGCCTAGCTGTGTTATTTGATAATGAAATAAAGTGTGTCCTTTGAAAGGAGTTCTGTCAGCTGTCTATCTTCAGTCAAGAAGAAGTCAAATAGCCTTTAGAAGCTCAAAAGAGCGAGCCAGTTGCTGTTTCTCTGCACAAATGGTGCACGGGGAGGAAAGCTGGGTTCGTTCTTTTTCTTGTTGAAAGCTATGAGCAGAGGCTTCATCTACAGCTGCTTCCAGACAGATGCAAGCACAGGGATTTTTCTCACTGTATGTAGAACAAAGTGGATAATACAATGCCAGGGCTTTGGTGCAGCTCAACATCATGCTAACGGTCCTAGTTCCAGTGTACGTGAGTTAAGATGGAAGGGTGTGACCTGTATTGCCTTAAGGGCCCAGCCAGCAGCATTTCTTGGGCAGCCTGGTTCCTGTTGACCATCTTGTTCTGTGAAGTTGTAAGGTTATGTGCTTTTGACTTCATATTAGCTGTGGCCTTTGTCAGCACACTTCTGCTTCCATCATGGGATTGCTCCTTTTGGTTCAGACCCTATGCCAAGGATCGTGTTGATTATCACAATTTAAGGTGGTTTAGTTCTCAGCTCCAAATCGCTAACCTTCTGGAACTGTGTGCTTCCTTTTGTTTTACAGAGAAACGGGAAAATGTCATGCACGTGCTGCCCCTTCACGGAGGCCACCTGGGCTTTTTCGAGGGGTCTGTACTATTCCCAGAACCTCTTACCTGGATGGATAAGCTCGTGGTGCAGTATGCCAATGCCATCTGCCAGTGGGAGAAGACAAAGTCTCATTGCTCAGACACAGAGCAGGCGGTATCTGGCCAGGAGTAATTGACCCAAAGACTCTGGATCACTTCAGTATATCTCCCCCTTTGGGAACTCTTTGTTCCCTCACCTGCTGCTTCAGGTTTCCATTCTCCTTGATATCCTATGGCTGGGGTTTGATCACAATGTTTCCTTCTGAAGTGGAGTTAAAACAGAGGTTAATATCTGGTCAGAGGATCTTTGCTTATATAGTCACTTGGGTTTGTAATTTACTGCTCTGCTTGAAGAATTAGATTCTGACTGTGACTTGTTACAGGGTAGTTGAGCTAAAGACAGTTTGTTTTGATATAACAGAAGTTTCAGATGCCAAAAGCCTTTCACCTGTTGGTCAAAAACTTGGTCTGAAGCATTTGTTGAGGTGTAGATGACAAGGTAACTAACTTTTTCAGTCCCTGTGCTGGAAAAACCCTGTACCAAGCCATAGGCCAGTGAGTGGTTCAGTCCATGAGCCACTAAATAGTGGCTTGGAAAAACAGATGCTTGACTGTCAGTGGAGTTCTAATCTTACACCATCTTAAGGGAGTGGTTTACTTCCTGGGAGTGCAGTTACACAAGTCAATCACTTTGAAAATGCTTAACATTTCCATGCTTCAGGTATCTGGGCTGGGGTATCTTTACGCTGGGACTCCAGGTAAAGAAAAGCTGCGGGCTGATAATACCGGTTAATGTTTCTCTGTAACCATATTCTCACACCAAGACCAGACCAGTCACCTTGTCATATTTGCCTCTTTTTTCAAATGTAGTCATGTTTTTAGTACTGGATTTCTTGTTTGACCCAGGGCTTTTTAAAATTGGCTCTGGCTTCCGAATGGAAACCAGTGATTAAGAATCTGCAGGATCTTTTTGTGAGCTCAGTATGTTTTAAGAATATT
Organism: Cygnus atratus; assembly: GCF_013377495.2. NCBI lineage: Eukaryota > Metazoa > Chordata > Aves > Anseriformes > Anatidae > Cygnus > Cygnus atratus. The sequence continues at coordinate 13,779,439 of NC_066372.1, read as the reverse complement.
TCATAGTTATGTACTCTGTTAGGGATTAAATTGTAGGGTGGGGGGGAATATATCTAGATTTACTCCCCTTATGTCAGGGTAGATTATACCAAAATTCTCGTCCTTAATTTTCAAAACATTGAATGGTTTTCAGACACATGACTTGCCTTACAGTTGGTGGGAACTTGATGGGTCTAGCCCTGTGCAACTAAAATACCTTTGACTAACTACTTCTGTATCTGTGTAAATGCTGCAGGATTTTACTGGCTCCAGTAAGACATTGGGCTCCTCACGTGAATTCCTTTCTACATGCTCAGACATCCTCTTCTAGTTGTAATGTGCAAAGTGAAGTGTGAAAGCACCTTGCAGGAGCGATGCCTCAAGTGGCTGTTGTGGCCGAGGTGGTTATTAAGGGCTCTAGTCTATCCCCTGGTAGGAAAGTTGCCCCATGACAATCTGGAAACTGAATTTTTGTGGTCACAATCTTTTTTTTTTTTCTATTTGCTCTGTCAATATTGTAGTCTCATTAATCCACCCTTGAGACTTCTTTGTCCCAGTGTCAGTGAAGTTCTTTTCCCGTCACACTTCCCGCATCCAATGAGCACTTTATTGCTTTAGCCTTGGTTTGTGTGCCGGGCACTTCAGTTTATAGTTGAAGGGTGAAACAAGCTGCAAGACTTCAGTGTGGTAACGCAGGGGAACAAGCCTTCTGGACTGCCCTGTCCCTGAACTTCATTCAGTAGGTTGCAGAGGTAGCTTTTTATTTTAATAAAGCAATAATTAACTATTGTAGCAAAGGTGCATTATCATATCAGGAAATTCCTTTCAGTTTGCCTTAGGCCAGATACCGCGGCCTGCTAGAATGAACTGTGGGTATCTGCGCGTTGTCCTTGTTAGTAAATAAATCCAGGTTTCCTTTTGTTCCTCAAAGAAAGAGATGTGACCAAGTAAAGCTGTAGCAGTACTTGGCCGTGCTTGTGGCTGTTCCTTCAAGAACTGTTTTAGGGCATCAGTTAGCAAGGATATTCTTAACTGATGGATATCTTGTCTTTGTGTTGTTGTTCTCTCATTCATACTGCATCTGTATGTCACTAAAATCTGTCATACAAGACATTCAGAGTTTTGCTTAAGTAGCCGCTCATGCAATTTTTCCTGGATGTGATGTAAATGCATTCTCATTTCAACAGAATTAGAGTGTAAACAACATTTGTATGCATCACCTAGCCACAGTATGAATTTAGGTGTGTAGGGTATGCGTGTTTTTATCTCCAGTGGGTCACAACTTTAGATGTGTCTCAATTTTCATGGCATACTACATCTGTAGCTTCACAGGTCACGGCTGTCTGCCTTGAGGAAGCAGAGCTGCTCTTCTCATGGTCTTTTAAACGTGCTTCATGTCCTGCTTCAGTCCAGCTTTACTGTGCTGTGAGCATCAACTCCAAACAGGTTTAGGGGAACAGAAGCTTCCCTTGGTAGTGATCCCACTGTTGAGGTGAGGAGCCCATCATACGACCCAACATGTAACTATGAAGGAAGGACAGTGTGCATCAAGCCTCCTTGGAGATCAAAATACCGTCCTTTCTCAGCTTTTCTCAAAAGCAGGGGCTCCCTGCCCGGCTCCCCACATGGCTGAAGTTCTGCCTTCCTCCCAGGACCCCAAACTTGCAGAAACAGTTCAGCTGTTGGCTGCCCCAGGCAGGGAAGTTGGAAGTGAGACAATGGTGGTTGGCTGCTATCTGGAAAGTGAATGTTGAGGCAAAGCTGGCGTTTGCTTGCTTCTGAGTTGGGGCTGGGGAGCAAACTGCTTTTTGGCCAAGACATGCCAGAGTAAAGCTCCACTTCCAGAGGAACTGGGAAGGTTTTTATTGAAGAACTTTTCCTCCTTCCTTTTTGTAAGAACTGTTCTTGACAGACCGGGTTTTGAAACATTTCCTGTTTCTGAGATATGAGGAAGTTACCTTCTCAAGCGCACCTTTATTTCAAACTGACTTTGCTATAGTAGATGGTCAATCAGTGACTTTTTAAAGCAAATCTCTCCTAAAAAAAAAAATGAGGTGAGCAGCTGGGCAGTTCTCAAAACAGCAAGAGCTTTGTCTAATCAAATAGGGATTTTACTCTAATGTTTGAGGTTTTTCAAGGAATACTATATCTTCCTGCCCTATAACTCATGAGCCTTCCTATTTCAGAAGTGCCAATGCTATGGGCTTTCTGAAACTCAACTAGAGAAGTAATAGGAGTCTGTCCTGCTCCTTTGACCTGTTTTTGCACTTGCATCTACAGCTGTTTAAACCGCTTGTGGCTTGACCAACTAATTCTAGCCTGGTTGGGGAGGAAGAGCTTTGTCATAGCTTGGTTGTGCAAGGGTTCCAGAACCCGAGAGTCTCCTTACTAACCTTGTTGTAGACAGAAGCAGTAAAAATCTGTTCTCCCCATCCCGCCCAATGTGCTGCTTTTAAAGCAGCTCATGTCGTCAAACCTGCAGCAGCAATTTAGAGATCTCAAGGAAGCAGGAGAGGAGGAAGTGAAGCTGCAGTGCATGTTAGCTAGAGACCTTCAGAAAAGGAATCCTGTGTTAAATATTGCTGCTGACAGAGATTGGCAGCTGATACCTAGTGCCAGTACCACAAGCAGGAAGGGACTTTGTCCAGTCCTTACCTGAAATGCTTTTCTCTCCCAAAATAAGGTAATACTGGTTTTGTGATGTCGGCAGATGGTCTTCACACGCAATATGAATTTTTAGATCGTAGAGGTGGAGCAGTTTTTCATCTCTTGCGAAGACACGTGAGGTGGTTGAAGTGTGTGCTTCTAGCCCATTACAGTACAGCCTGGTAGTGCAGTTCAGGACTACAGCATGATGAATCTGTCATGAGCTCTGTTTAGTTTCAAACTGGGATTAGAAAAGGCATTAGCAGAGCTCTTCATTTATTTTCATGTAGTATACACCCCTCTTCCTCATCACTGTATGTAAAAGTAACACTCAAACATAAACCCCAAGGACCCTCTCAATCAGATAGCAAGTTGCAGAACTGTTACTTTTTGGTGGTTAGGCTGGTCCAACCATCTTCGTCAGTGTCTGGAGACACCTGAAACTTGGAGGTGAGCAGCTGGGACTTGCTCTTATGGACCACAAGGAACTTGCAGCTTCCACGACACCAGATCTGCCAGCGTGTTTAATGATCCCTTGGTTAGATTCTAAATTGAAGGTGTTTTCAAATGGGTCAACAGTTGCACTGTAAAGACAGACACTAGAACTTCCCTGCGGTCTTTTCCTGACCGTTTTTCTGCAGTTCCTGTTTTACGAAGGTACAGGTTACAAAGACGGGGCATTTAGCAGAGGTGTTAAGAACTATTATCTCCAGTACTGAATTTAGCCAAGCTACCTGTGTGTCATCTGTCCTGGGTCTGTCACAAGTTCCTAGACCTCAGCCCTTTGACACGTGGTGCCTTGCCCTTTTTCTCCTCCTCCCTTGACATCAGCATATCTAGAGACTTCAGCAACAGCTCTGTCAGAGCTTTTGGGCTTTGCTTTTTAGTAAAGGATTTCTCATACACCAAGCAGTGAGACCCCTCTGGCAATGTACACTGTACAAGCGTGTGCTGACTTAAAGGACCTTTGTGGGCAGCCTACAACTAGATAGTCTATTTTAAGGCTTAAAATAGCAATGTGTATAAGCAGTGGATCACTTTTCAGCTCTGTTCCTCAAATTTGCCTCTAGCCATAGGGTTTGAGTCAGAGGGAAGGTTTGCTTAATATGTGGCTTGTTACCTTATGATCCCCAAGTTCTTGTGTCTATTGACTCTTCAGCAATGTAGCTGGAGGTGAATTGTGTAAGGGGCTACATCTCAAACGAAAGAGCAGAGTGGTAACTTCAAGAATTAATTGCAGAATGGTTCAGTCACCTGGTTTGCTTCCAAGGTTTGTTTTTTTAGAAATATTATGCCTCTCCGGAGGTTATTGAAATTCTTCACAGCCTTTTTCAAAAAGACCAGAAAAGGCCCTGCCTAGTCTTGTGCTGTGTGTGTAAGTCATTTGTTGTGAAGAGCATTGTGTCAAGTCGTGCTCCACGTGTCCTTAGCCCTTTGACAGCTCTGTCAGTTGGGTAGATCCCAGAGCCACGGTGATTCAAAGCAGGGTCTCCTTCAGGGCTTCTAGTTCTAGGCAAAAAGCAAACAGCTCTTCTTGGTGTGAGGACTTCCTGAATTGTCTACCAGCTTAGAATGCCTCAGAGCTATCCAGACCTGAGGAGGGGGGTGCCTTGTACCTGCACCCTTTTATTGCTAGCAGTCTCTTACACCAGCCTGGACTTCTCTCAGCTGGTAGGGAAGCTCAGGCACAAGTGCCATCAGTGAGTCAAAGCAGCTGCCAGCTTTCCACACTGCGGTGGAAAGGTTTCTGGGACTATCCTGAACTATCGCATTTCAAACATCTGTATTCTTGTATTTTTTTCTGGTTAATCAATGGACAAAAACACTGCAATCCAGGGCAGCATTTATCTGGTTGGATCTGCTGGTATTGAACAACCTTTTCCAAGTCTGTCTGCTAACACTCTCCAAAAGCTCCAGCCCTGCATCCCCTGTGGATAAAGACCATGTTTCTCCTTCTCACCCCATGGCCTTGCCTAAGGCAGGTGACTTTAATACCAGCAAGGAGCCTGATGCCATGAGTGGCTCAACAGAAGCCTTTTTGCTTTTGTCTGAATGACGAGCTTGCGTCGCCTGCCTGCAGTCATGCAAGAGCTTTGATTAGATGCAGAATTTCCTTGTGGGCTCTCTTTTATAGCTCTCCTGGGATGCTGACCCTTCTGTGGCTCCTGCCAACTGGGATATCTTTAAAAATAATAACAATAAAAAGTGTATTTCATGTAACCAAACACTACTGCTTAGCCCACGTCAGCAGCTTTCCAAAGGAACGTGTTTTCTCATTCTTGACAACTTGTCCCTGTTTCCCAATGACGAGAAATCCTTTCTGAGAAAGCGATAACCTCTTTGCAAGAGGGGCCCTTTCTCTGGAGATGCCAAGTTGAAGAGGTGTGTGGAGACCTGAGGAAGGCAGAGCTGTGCCCTTCTCATGTTGTTGCTGCAGCTGTGTTAGAACAGGCTGAGTGACATCTAATGTTCTTGGTGAGCAGTGTGGTTCATTAAGGATATATTCTCAAATTGGCAAAATTATCCTCTGGAACAATCTCTAAATGCTGCCCTGAAAAAGCGTGTGTACCGAGATACCCTCCCTGCTGCCACGTTCTGAGTCAGATTCTCTGAAGCTGACAGCTACAGGGGAGATGATTTGCAACTAGCAATGCAATTTTTCTATATCTGCTGATGTTTACCTTTAAAATTATATATAAATATATATTAAAGTGTCTTTGATTTTTCTTTAATTTTTGTTCTTCTGTGTCGTGTAAAATGGAAGTCATTGCACAACAAAATGTAATTTTGTTATCTTTGATTCAGTGGGATTTCTTTATTTAAAAATAAAGGACTTATTGAAGTCAGTGCTACGTGGAGTGCTGTGTCCAGTGTTATTGGGTGGGAAAGTCCAGCTGTTCTTGACAGATAAAGCAGCCCTACCTTCTTGCTTTGTCTGCAGCGAGAAAAGGATTGTCTGATGTGGGAATGTATTGGGCCAACAAGGTCATCCTCACCAAAATGCAGCTGGGTATCTGAACACCTTCCCTCAGTCACAGGGTTTGGATTAGCTCAAGGAGGAACTGGAGGAATCCTTTGGCCCTAGCCCTTAAATGTGAATTTAGCGTTCGATGTTAAGGCTTCTGTTCATTAGTGGTCTAAAACACGGGTACCTCAGAGAAGGGCTGTCCATATGTCCCTGCGGTGTACACGAGAGCAGGAGCTGCCTTGCTGCTCCCTCTCCTGTCTCCCAGACAGGAAAAACCCTTGTCAGTAATTCCCATGTCGTGAACTCTAGTCTTGCCTCTGGGTTTCTGACCACTTCTTGGCTCCTCTGGAGGTAAATGCAGGGGAGCTGATTGTTCCAGGAGGTGTGGCTGGCCACCTTCTTTGAGGGAGAAGCCTCAAGCTTGCGCTCTTCTTCCCTGCCTTGGGGAGAAGCTCTGCCACTTCTATATAAATATATAAATAAATGGGAGCGTCTCAAATAATTGCCCTGGCTCGAGCAGTAGCTAAGCATGGGGGGGTGTCTAGCTGTCCCCGGAGCAAAGCCATGTGTGGTTTTCTTAGCAGCTGATGGGCTGGTGGCTGTTTTGTTCACAGGCTGGTGGCTCAGCCTGCCCCCAGACCGAGCCTGGGGAGCTAGCTGTGAGTTTCTCTTCTCCCTGCCTTCCCTTCCAGCACGTGTTGCAAGCACAAGTAATGCTCAAGCCTTTCCTAGTTGCTTTTTCTTTCCCCAAAGGAGGTGTGATTGCTTTGCGCCCCGAGCAAGCCGGGCCGTTGTGGGCCGTCGTGTTTTTCACTGGCCTGATGGCTGCAGTGGTTGTCGCGCGTGGCTTCCCTGGGGCTGCTCCGGCTGGTTGCTGGCCCTGCAGGGAGCTCAGCACAGCGAGGAGCAGGGCAAAGAGGCGCCTTTCAGTCTTCTTCGGGGCCCTCGCACAACGTTGGTGCAGCCTCAGGCTGGGGTTGCAGCGGTCCGTGGTGCTCAGTGGATCGGCAGCGCTGCTGAGGCTGGAGAAAAGGGATTTCACCCAGCCCTCTGCCCAGACAGGCCCCGTCCTCCCGGCGGCTTCGGAGCCAACGTCCTGTTTGGTTTGAGCCTGAGCCAGTGCCCTGATGAATGCAGCTCTTGTCAGCACCCTCCGGCTCTGGATGGGGCTCTGGTCCTCTGCTTTGCTAATGAAAGGCGCTGGTGTGTGGCTGCGGGGCTGGGGGCCAGGGAGGAGGGGGCACGCCGCACTACCAGGTTGGCAGAGGAGGAGGTAACCGTCAAGTCCTGGGCAGGGAACGGCCGCTTGCTCCTCTGCGAGCCCTGCTGCTCTCAGGGCTGGTGGCCACGTGAGAAGATGGGCTGGGAACAGGTACTTGATGGGCTCCTTGCATGAGCTTCTAGCTATAAACCGGAGCGCAGTGCTCTCCCTGGGAGGGGGCTGCTTCCTCCTCCTCCCCGTGCCATCACCTGCCCTCTGCTGACTTCAGACCAGCAGTGCTGCCACCCCTTGCTGGTCCTGAGCAGCTCTCGTGCCCTCCTCCTCCTCCTCGGCTGCTCTTCCTGGGGCTTTTCTGATGTGAACGGCTTTGATCTGAGCTCCTTCTCAGATGCAGTGCTGGGAGAGGCGGCTGTGTTAAGGCTTTTAGGGGATTTGCGGGGGTAAGATCTGCTCATCTTTGGCTGTCCTGCGGTTAAAATTCATCTCTGACCCTCAGTGGCTGCTGTTCTTTCTCCCTGACTGCCTGACAGAGTGAGGATTAGGTAGTCAGCTCCATCTGGGCCTCTGCTAGGGTTCCTTGCATCTTTTAGGCTGTTTTCTCTGGCTAGAGCAGAGGACGGAACTGGGGGTCCTGGTCCAGCGGAAGGAGAACCCTGGTTTGGGATGCAGGGAGGATGGAGAAGGACGGTTCCTTGGCCTCTGTGCCAAGAGGCCTGTTCACATCAGGGCTGCCGCTCCACGCCTCCTAACAGAGCTGCGCAGCCAGTGCCTGTGCCCAAAAGCCTCCCCCTGTCCCTTGCCGTGTGCCACGAGGGACCCAGGAGCTCTGCTGTTAAACACTTCTTTATTTCTCTGCGTACACGTTTCAGCCAGCCCCTGGCAGGGGCCTCCTGCTGCGACGGCCTCCGGCTGCGTTACCCGCGCTCTCCTGCCTGTCCCCCCTGCTTGTGCTGCTTCCCCTCCAGCCGATGCCACCCCCGGAGCTCCCCAGTGCCCCGCTGCAGGTGCGCAGGGCTGGCCGTGGAGCCCCTCTCCGGCTGCACTGCCCCGCAGAAGTAAAGGCTAAGGCTGAAGCAGAGCAAGGCACGTCCTGCCTGCATCCGAACCCCTGCAGCGTGCTTGGGGCAAAGGGGCAAAGGGACTTCTTCCTTGCTGTCACCACCCCCCTTCCCAGCATGGTCACTCCCCCATGCCCCCTTTTTTTTTGCAGGAGCAGACTGGTGGCCAGCTTTCTCTGCTGGCTCCCAAGGAGAGGACCCTATTCCAGGAGGGACAGGGCTGCCAGGTCTGGGGATGGGGACAGGCACGGGGCAATGCACCCGGAGTGCCTCGTTCCGAGCAGTCACTCAACCAACGCTACAGGAAGGAGGTGGTTGGGGTTAGGGGACCACCTCTGAGCCTATGTTACGGGGGAAGGGGAGCAGACCCCGCCTTAGAGAGCCGTGTCTTCAGCTTCGATGCAGGGCCCGAAGAGCTTCTCTGCAGTTGCTTTGCCATCGTACTTGGGCAGGTTGCCACCGAAGTCTGCCGGCAGGATGTCAGCGTCGATCTCCTGGTAGAAGGACTCCAGCTCCTCGCCGTGCACAAAGACCTGGCAAGAGAGGAGCGACCCTCAGCAGAGAGCTGGTGACCCTACACGTGACAGAGGTGGCTGAGGGACACCAGCAGTGATGCGAGGGCTGCCCTCCTTCCTCATCGGCGCAACCACAGCCGTGCCTAGCTGGAGGCTTGCCCCTTCCCAGGGGAGCCAGCAGCAGCCCCTGGCTCCTCCGCCTCGTCCCTGTGTGCCCACAGGCTGGGCATGCAGAAGGCAACAGATTTCCCCGTCTGCTCAGCTTTACCCAGCCATTTCCCCCGGGTCCCCTTCCCGCACTCACCCTCTCCAGCAGTTTGCTTTTCAGGAACGGTTTGACCACGTTGTAGGTCGTGGTGAAGTACCAAGGCTGGTGGATGAAGTGCACGGCCTTGAAGCGTGCTGGGAAGGAGTCCTAGGATGCCAAACCCAAACAGGGCCAGTTACAGACCGTGCTGGCCACGTAGAGCCAGGAGAGGAGGTGGGCAGCAAGAGAAACCCCACACTGCCTCCGCGCCCCTTCCCCACCCTCCCGTTCTCCCTGCCGTGCTCCCTCTTTTGTTCTGACCCAGAGGTTCAGCCAGCCCAGTCCCGGGAGCAGCAGGGAAGCTGCAGAGCCTCCCAGATGGCTCACTGCTCCCATCCCACGAGAAAGACCGCATCTCTGCTGTCCTCTCACCCTGGGCAGAGCCAAATGTCCTCGGCCTCTGCATCCGTCTTGCAGGATTAAGCCAATTAACGAGCAAGGGAAGGAGCATGTGATGGGGAACAGCCTCTCCACGATGGCAGTCCAACCCCCCTGCTAGCCCCGGGCACGTTCTCTTCCGCCTCACCTGTAGCATGTCCACCATCTTCTTGAGCTCGGAAGGTTTGATCCCTGACGCCTGCTGCATGGTGAAGCCCTTGAAGTTTTCAATGATGCAGAACCCGTTGATCTGGGTCTCTTCGTTTTCCAGCAGCTTCTCCAAGATAACGCAATAGGCACGAAGGATCTGGATGGGAGGAGTGACGGCAGGGCCTGCTGTTAGTGTGGCAGCAAGGTCTCACCTCCCTTAGACCCCAGGATGTTCCCTGGAGCGGTCCCTTGGAGCGTTAGGCTGGATCTGCTTAACTCCAGAACTTGTGGTCACATGCCTGGAGGCTTCTTTGCCAAGAAGCCCTTTCCATGCTCTGTGCCTCCATTTCCTCCTTTGCCCTGCGGGTCTTGCTTTTCTAAAGCCCCCCGATTTAGCGGTGTGGTGCCCCCCTTCACCCCGTGAGTTATCTGGGCTGGGAGATGCACACCCTGTGCCCTGCAGCCTGCAGCACCTCAGGAGAAAAGAAGGGGAGCTCTTTGGGATGGACCAGGATAAATTCAGAGTTTTACTTCAACCTGGACAGCCAGAGGGTGTGAGTGCCCACGTGTATCCGTGTGTCTAAGGGGTGCTCTGCTCAGACTGAGTGGAACAACCCCAAAAACAGGCCTGCCGACCTCGTCGAAGGTGATCTCCTCGTAGTCCCAGTTCTCGATGTTGAAGAGCATCACCACCCGGCCGTACTTGTCCCTGCTGGCCAGGATGCCGGGGTAGCCCGCCTCGATGGTGCTGCGCACAGCCTCGGGGGTCAGGTTGTCGAAGAGCTCGGGGTACTGCTGGCGGAAGTTCACGTAGCCTGCAGGGAGACAGAAGCTGCTGGCCCGTCCTCGGGAAGCCAGCAGAGCACGGGGTGAGCTCCCCGCCCCAGCTCCCCCCCCATGGCACCCCGCAGGCACGAAACAGAAACGTGCCGGGAAAATGGGGGTGAACGAAACAGCCTGTCTGTGAGCCAGCGCTGATAATTACAACTCATTATCCACCCGGCAGACACCAAGGAGAGCAGAGCAGAGCCAGGCAGGACAAAGCCCATGGCCAACCCCGGGCTGCCTCCTTGCTCCCCGTCCGTCCCTGTGCGCCACCCCTGGTGTGGGGAGGGGGTGCCACAAGCCCCCCCTGCCCTGGAGTGGTCCCAGGGGTGCTGAGCCCACCAGGCACCATGCACAAAGCGCATCAGGATGCGTGCAGAGACCTCCAGCCTTGCCTTTTGCTGCTGATGCTCTCTCCAGTGCCCTGCCTGTCTGGGAAGGGGCAGAGGGGGATCAGGACACCCATCCGCGCCCAGCACCACAGCCCAGGGCCCCCACCTTTCAGCAGGTCGTAGGCCCTGTGGACGTCGAACTTGCGGGCGCGGATGAAGCGGAGGAAGAAGGAGTCGTCCTTGCCCTGCATCTTCTCGGCCACCGCCTTGCAGACGTCCTCGCCGCCGGCCCGCTCCTGCACCAGCTCCCGCAGCGCCCTCACCGCCGCCTCCCTCTGCTCCTCGGTCTCGTTCAGCTCGTCCTTTGCCTGGGGGCGGGCAGGGAAGGACCCTCAGCATCCTCACAATGCCCTGGGGACACTGAGCCACCCGCGGAGCCACCGGACCCAGCACCATCCCCGCTGCCTGAGCACCCCGGCGTGCATTTTGGCACAGAAAAGCAGCCAGACACGGTGCCGCTGGCTGCAGGTCCCTCCCTGCCTGTCCTGCCCAGCTCACAGCAGGTCCCTGGGGGGCTGTGCCTCACCTTCTGCAGGGTGTGCGGGGGGATCTGCTGGCACCTCCCAAAAACGGGGCCGTGGTCCTTGGTGGTGAGGCGCTCCAGCTTGGTGCGCAGGGCCTGCTCCTCCTCCGAGACGATGCGGAAGGTGCCCGTCTGGGGGCGAGGACAGGATGGGGGGCTGACGAATCCTCCGCTGACGGCCCCCCACCTCCCTGCCCGCCAGCCCCACGAGGCTGGGGACAGCCCCAGCGCTGTGCGGGTCCCTCTGGGCTGCACCCCGGGGGACACGGAAGGGCGAGGGGTGCCGCAGCCCAGCGCTGCAGGGAGGGGCTGCTCAGAGCCCGGGGGTGGGCAGTACTCACAACAGCAGACATGTCTTCCTTTAGCCTTTATCAGCTGCAGGACACTGGAAGAGAGGAGGAGGAATTACCATGAGGATCCGAAGCCCCTGCAGCCCCCGGTGCCCCTGTCCCTCCTGCCCTGATCCCGCTGCACTGGGGTGGAGGTGGGTGCCTTGCGGGCACAGCACCCTCAGCTCCATCGCCCGCTGCCCGTGTCACTGCCTGGGGGAAGCTGAGAGTGTTTGAGAAACACCAGGGCTGTTTGCAAAAGCAGATTAAATACGTGGGTATTGGTCATCTGACACCTTCAGCGTGTTTTTTTTTCTGGGTCTGCATTTTTGTGGGGGGCTGTGGGCAGGAACACCCGTGGGTCATGGGGACCCACGGCCCCGTGAGCTCCTCCAGCACGGTGTCACCTCCGACCACAACCCGGGCAGTGCGGGGAGCAGCAGAGACTGCACACCAGCACGGCTGATGCGGGGCCAAGTGCTCCCAAAGACCTGGCTAGAGCAACATGCCCCAAGCAGCACACAAGGTGCGGGTCCTGCTGCCCTGTGGGTGCCAAGGGACATCGTGCTGCTCTGGGGAGTCCCTGCAGGATGGCCCAGCGCTGCCACGGCCCTGCTGAGCTGGTGGTTTGGGGATGTTTGCGGGAATGGGGTGTCCTCCTGCTCCCCAAACGCTCCCCTTGGCCCTTGGGCTCTTCCTGCACCGCTCCAAGGCTTGAGTCATTGAGGGCGATGCGGAACGACCTCAGGCAATGCTCCCACCTCCTCCTCTTAACACAGAGCTGCCTTCCCTGCCCACCCTGTTGCCTTTCATTCCTGGCACGCTGTCCCCACGATGTCTGACAGGCACCGGAGCCCCTGCAGCTCCAGAGCCCATCCCCAGCTGTGACACCAGACCCCAAGCCCCTCAGCATCTTCCCAGTGCAGCCCAGAGATGTCCCTGCCGGGCTGCAGAGCCCCGCTTGTCCCAACACCTCCCATGGGCTCCCCCACCAGCACCCCCTTTTTTGAGGCACGGAAAGCAACCCCAGCCCCGGAGGTGCCAGGCCGAGGAGGGCTGGGCTACGGGGCCTGATGCAAAGTATTTCAGATGCAAAACGTCCCCCATACTCACCAGGGACAGGGAAAACCGAATCGCCTGCAGAAGGTCGCTGCACGAGGCTGGGAGTGCCGGAGTGGAGCCAGGCAGCTGGGCAGCGAGGCCGGAGTGGAGCAGCAAGAAAGCCAGGCGAAAGCTTTGTAGTCACCGGGTTGGGATTAGGCCGTCACAAGGCATCAACTCGCTGCAGCTTTATAATTAAGTCCATGCAAACCAGGCAGGAAACCCCGTTAAAACCTTACAAAAGGCAGATGAGGAGAGGGAAAGACGGAGCAGGAAGGCTGCAGGCCGGGTGCACGAAGGGGCGGGATGCTGGGCCCGATTAACGAAGTATAAAAGCTTCTCATTGTGTAACTCCCTCATTAGCGTGGGGCCGGGGGTGGGCAGCGTGCCACCCCCCGCCTCTGCCCCCAGCTCTGCAAGCGCCTGGAGAGAGCACGGGGTGAATTCGGCAGGGGTGCTTGTGGGGCAGGTGCGGATGCACCCATATCCTTTCCTTCTCCGCCGCCACCTCCCTGCAAAGCAGCGTTTATTTTATTTTAAAATAAAAATATGTGGGCAAACAGTGTCCTCAAATGGTGGCTGGTCCTGCGCGGTGTGCCCGGGATGCGGTGAGGAGACAGCCCCAGCATGATGGCTCACTGGTGGCATCCCGCACAAGGAGGGGACAGCCAGGGGACAGGGATCACGGGTGATCCCGGTGATCCCGGTGCTTGGCTGCTTTCAGAACTCGAGGGCAGCCCCCCCTGGGTCGATGCTGCACACACCGAGCTGGGCAGAGCCAGGGGGACGATTCGGGGACAGCGACACGAGGCTTTTTGGGGTGTCCACATCACCTTGTGCCCAGGCTGCTGGGCGCTGGGGAGCTCTTCCAGCCTTAGCTCTCCCTTCGGCCAGGCTTTTGGGGTCAGGATGAGGACAGTGCCATGCACGGCTGCTTTTTGCAGCCCCGTGGCTGCTCCAGCCGCTGCCTGGCGTCGCGGGGAGGGAAGACAGGAGCCCATTGAGAGCCCGGGGCTTGGCCATGCTCCTGCTGCGCTGGGGATTTGGGGGGGGGGGGGGGGGGCGCCGGGAACGAAGGGGCTTACACAAGGCATGTTTTGTAACGCCGTGAGGATTTACGGATTTGGATTTCACCGCGCTGCCCCGCCAGCAGAGCCGAGACCCCTCGGTGAGGGAGGAGGAGGAGGAGGAGGAAGGCACAAGGCTCCCCATGAGGGGCAGGCAGGGGAAACCCGTGCCTGTAGCAAGCCCCCAGGTGACACCATGCTCCACCAGGCCTCACGCCAGACCCACCAACAGCCCCGTCCCTGCCCCGTGCCGACCCCACACGGTCCCGGCTGTGCCCTGGATCTCTCTGGGTGTTTCTCCACAGACAAACCGGGCGCCTCACGCCCTGAGGGGTGCAGGGGCCTCCCTCCTGGCCTGCTGGACGCCCTGTGGGGGCAAACCATGAGGATTTTTGAGTCTGGAGCCCCCAGGGGAGCACCAGGACAGGTCCGAAGACCTACTCCGAGCTGTGTGACCCCGCTGAGGGGCTCGCAAAGCCGCTCGCCCCGCTCCGGCGGCCAAATCCTGCCCCAGGGGGAATCAGGGCATTGCACCAAGATGGTGCCCCATGCGCTGCCGCTCGCAGCTGACAGCGCTGTGGCCAAGGTGGGGGACGACGCATGACAGGTCGCTGCGTGCCGAGGGCTCGCCGTGTCCCCACGCACCCCACAGACACCCAACACCACAGCCCCGCACCCCGCACAGCAGCCGGGGGCGGGACTCGAACCCGCGACCTTGGGGGTTGGAAGGGGGGGGGGGAGGAGGGGGTCGGTCTCCCTCAGGCCAACGGAAGTGAAGGGCGGGGGGCGGGAGCTGTTGCCCGGGTGACGGGCGGCGCTTCCGGGCGGGAGTTTCGGGCTGGCGGGCAAGATGGCGGCGGCCATGGCGCAGCGCGTCCTGGCGCTGGCGGCCGAGGAGGGCCCCGAGCGGCTCCAGGAGGCCCTGCAGGGCCTGGGGGAGGGCGAGGTGCGCGGTTGTGGCCCCCCGTCACCCCCTCCCCCGAGCCGGGGGCCCTCCTGGCGGGGCCTGGGGCGGCTGGCAGCATGGCCTTCTCGTTGCAGCTGGGCGACATGGTGACGAAGCAGGCCCTGAGGGGCAGGGAGACGGCGGCGCTGCTGAGGGGGATCTTCAGAGGTGGGTGGCCCCGGGGCTGTGTCCCTGGGGGCGGGCACGGTGAGCTGGCCGGCTGGGTGAGGGCAGTGGGCAGCAGCACGGGCTGTGAGGGTCGCCTCTGGTGAGGGCCAGGCGGGTGTAAGCGGGATGTGACACCAGAAGGTAGTTATGGGGGGAATGGGGCGCTAGAGTAGCGCGTTTTTGATGACCGTATTCTATATGGGATTTACTTTTGCCAGCACGTAGGTGTGTTTCACCAGCTGGCCGCTGAAGCTCAGTTCCCAAGTGGTTCGCCTCAAAATGCTGCCACTTCCCGAGCTCAGAGGGCAGGTCGGCAGAACCACTGTGTGATAAGAGGGCTGAGTGTTTCGGCAGTTTTATCCAAGAGATTCTCATTTCCTGTACTCTGTTTTTTATCTGTGTTGTCAGAGATATAAAATGGGGAGCTGCA
Organism: Cygnus atratus; assembly: GCF_013377495.2. NCBI lineage: Eukaryota > Metazoa > Chordata > Aves > Anseriformes > Anatidae > Cygnus > Cygnus atratus. Next base: position 13,764,435 of record NC_066372.1, on the reverse strand, counting down.
GCTGAGTGACAGTTTAGCCCTGCAAATTTCCTGTTTAGTAACGCGTTGTTATTTGTGTAACCTCGTTTCCATTCTTTGTCTCCCTTTGTTTTCTCATTATAAGGCTCCCCGTGTTCCCAGCCGAGTGGCGTTCTCAGGAGGCTGCAGGTTTACAAGCACTGTGTCCCGCTGGTGGAGTCAGGGGATCTGCACTTGAGCAAGGCGTCCGAAATCATAGGGCTGCTGATGCTGGAGGTAGGAGCTCCTTCGGGCTGGCTCTCCTGGGGTCTGCCGCCTGTCCCCTAGTAAGTACACTGAGTACTTCACCACTGAGAAAAATGAGCTGTGTCCTGCCCACGGATCTGCCCTAGATTAAGCTGGTCTTGGAATTTGCCGTGTGTGAAAATGTGGTTATCTTTGGATATCTAGACTTAGACTCCAAAATCATAATTGCCTTCACTTGATTAACTGCTCTGTTCTGTTAAAGACACCGTGAAACAGAGGTCGTGGGGCGAACTCCCCCTTTAGACAAGCTGCACTGTGAGAAATGTCATCCTTTTCTGGTGTTTGGTGACCATGTGGACACGTGTGAGGAGTGCTCCCGTGTCTGCCCCAGGCTCTTTCATGTTATTCCATCTTCTCCCAGGTTCGCCAGCTGCCAGGCCACGCGTTGGCTGAACTTGCCACCCTGTTTGTTGATGTCATTAAGGGAGGCAGCCTGTCTAACGGGAAATCCTTGGAGCTGTTTTCCACTGTTCTTACTGCATTGGCCAGCTCGAAGGAGAGCCTGGCTTATGGGAAAGGTAACCTTCTCTTCTCCTCCTGCCAGCCTCTCCTCTCTCCTTCTGGAGTGTACTCCTAAAAGACTTCTGCTTTTTTAGGTGAACTGAATGGGGAAGAGTTTAAGAAACAGCTGATAAATACTCTTTGCTCCAGCAAGTACGTACCTGTCTGCCAGCTCCGCTGTGCGTTAGTTTGGTAAAAACTCAGTCGGGGCCTAGTTCTGTCTGGGCTTTTTACAGAACTCCCTGTGACACCCCAGAGGTGTGGTGAGAGCCAAGTCTGCAGTTGCTAGATGTGTCCGTAGCCCCGTCATCCCCTTAGTTACGTGTCAAAACAGTGTGTTTCGTGTCGTGCTTTGAGAAGGACACCGTGACGAGTTGGGTGGCACTGTCCGTGTCCTGTTCTGTCGTCTTTGAATCTGTGCCCTCCGTGACAGTGTCCTCTCTGGCTGGACGGGCAAAGGAACACCCTGTTCCCAGGTCTTGTAATAGTGTTGCGTGAGTTGGTCTCAGGAAGCGTTTGTTTTTATTCCTTTCTTGATATTTGGTATTGTGGGGGCCAGGGCAGTTGGGAACCATTCTAAGTCTGGGTAATTTGGGTGACAGTGGTGATTTCGGGTTGGAAATTTGGCTTCTGATCTTAATATCAGGAAGTAACAAACAGGGAAACTGAGTAAAGGGGTAAACGATAATTCTGCTTCCACTCAGTTTTCTGGAAAACTTTTGTTTTCTCAGGTGGGATCCTCAGAGCGTAATACATCTTGCCAACATGTTCAGGTAATTCTTTTTTCCTTCAGCAAGCATCAGTGCTTTCTTGTGCTGCGGTTATGCCCACGTCCCATTTCACAGGTAGTTTGGGGAAAGTACAAATTGTCTGAGCATGCCAGGCGTCACCCCGTGGATGTTTCGGTCAATGAACGTCCGCGTCAGATTGGTTAAATGGTATCCTGGGACAGTGCTTGGGTACTGGGTGATCTGTGTTCTGGTGAGAACTTTGGGAGCGCTTCCTGCCTGCCTGCACGTTAACTCTTTGTCTAGTTATGGGTTGAATCTACTGGGGGATTCTGAAGGAAATTTATGAAAATGATCAGGCTGCGTCTTTGGCCCAACAGGGATATTCCACTGTCAGGAGAGGAGCTGCAGTTTGTGGTGGAAAAGGTCCTTAGGATGTTCTCCAAATTAGACCTGCAGGAAATTCCCCCCCTGGTCTATCAGCTGCTGCTGCTTTCTGCTAAGGTAAAGGCTCACGGGAGATGGCCTCCTCCTGAGCATGCTTCACAGGAAAAAATATACACAAGCTGAGCTGCAGGCTGGATTTTGGGAGGGGTTTTGATTGCTCCCAGTGTGCTGTGGGGAGCAGGACACAGCAGGACATCATTGTGGTGGTGGTGGTGTATTTTTTTCTCCTCTACCTCCCTCTAGCCTGAAGAAGCTGAATGCTCAGAGGAAGAAATAACCTTGTTCTTCCTTATGGGGAACCGTAGCAGGGAACCTCTGGGAAATAAGGGATGAGCTCAGACCCAGGAGACAGCCGAGTGGGTTGTTTTCAGTGTTCTTAAGCGTGGGTCTGCTCACTCTTTGTGGCCTGCTCGCTTCTAGTGTAATATTGGCTCGTGCAGTATAACTCTTCTGGCTTGTCCTGTGACTCGTACTGGAAACGTCTCACCTCCTGTGCTTGTCCTGCAGGCGGAGGCTGCCAGCGACATATCTGCCCTTTGTCAGAGCGATCTGGCTCTTTTGCTTTGTGACTGAGTACATGCCAAAATGGTCCAGACAAGGACAAATACCTGTGTGTTACAGGAGGTCGTTTGTGTCCACTGGCCAAAATGTGATTATATATATATGAAGTTAGGGGTTTGAAAACCTTCCTTATTGATTATAGTATAAAGGATCCTTTCCCATTAATAAAAACTTGGAACAAAACAAAAAGCTGTGAGAGATTCAGCTTCTGCAACTCTTCAATAAGTGCGGTCAAAAGAAGGGGACAAACTAAAATCATCATTCATCATTTCATCTGGAAGTGAGCAGTGCAGGAGCCTTCCAGCACCTCAGCAATTTATGAAGGGAAATAAAGGATACCGTGACATTCGTAATTGGTGTGGGGATAGAGTGTAGCTCTCCGGGATCTTGCAGACCATGCAGTTGCATAACGTAACGTCCTTTCTTGCAGGGCAGTAAGAAGACTGTTTTGGAAGGAATCATCAGTTTTTTCAACCAGTTGGACAAGAGACAGAAGGAAGAACAGAAGGTTCCACAGTAAGTTCTTTCCCTGTCATCCCCTTTCTTTACAGCCTGGGTATTTACAGTCACCCTTGCCCTGCCCGGTACTCCTGAATGTGTCAGACCTCGTGCAAGTACATACTCCCTGACGCCTAAGAAATAATTTGTGGCATTGGATGGCTCTTTTTTTTTTTTTAACCTGATAAACCTTACAGATCAATGGACCTTGAGGTAGCCACAGTGCCCCTAGACCAGCTCCGCCACGTGGAGGGCACTGTTATTCTCCATATCATTTCTGTTATCAACCTGGATCAGGACCTAGGCGAGGAGTTAATCAAACATCTAAAGGTATGACAGAGATGGAGCAGGCACTGTTCTTGAAGGTGTTGAAGCAGAGCTTTTAAAATCAACACCGGTTATCTTTAGAAGGGATTTAATCATTTTTATGGCCATTTTATGATTTCATGAAGTGTTATGTGTAAAGAGACGTGTTCCCATCTGTGCCACAACAGCAGTGTGATAGGAGCCTGATAACTTTCTTCGATCTGTGGGATGCTGCAGGTAAAGACAGCATGCCTTCTAACTATTGCTTGCTATTTTCTAGACTGAGCAACAGAAGGACCCTGGTGAAGCTCTATGTCCCTTCAGTGTGGCTCTTTTGCTGTCGGTTGCAGTAAAACACAGACTGCAAGAGCAGGTACGTGTGATAAATATAGAGAACTTCAATGGCAGTGTACACAGCCCTGTACAAGAAGGGAAGAGCAGTTAGATCATAGTCTCATCAGGATCAGATTAAAAGTGTTTTTGGGATGCTGGTAGGGAGGCAGATCATCAGTACACTGTAGTTTACCAAACACTGTAAAAGACTCCAGAACAATGTCAGAATTTTCCAGAATCATGATGCCTGTGGGCCAAACGTTGTAGGGTGAGAAGAAAAGCATTGTCTTCCTTCTCTCACGTTTTGACTCTGTGGTAGACACCTGAAGTGCATCTGGCAGCAAATTACCTTCTCTGAGACACTTAATGAGGTTGGTGTATTTGTCCTGAGAAAGAAGTGAGTTAAGGTTTTTGGCAGGTTGTACTGAGACTTGTGTTCTGCCTGGTGCTTGCACTGGAACGTGCCCAAGATTATAGAGATCCCATTTCAAAGATTATTTCCTCATGCTCAGTGATTTTATGTTCCAGATATTTGATTTCTTGAAAACATCAATCACGAGAAGCTGCAAGGACCTGCAGTTCCTGCAGGCCTCCAAGTTTCTGCGGGACTTGTTTCCTCAACAATACGATATAACAGCTGTGATTCTGGAGGTGGTGAAAAATAGGTGAGTTGTTGCTGTGCGCTGCAGAACGCTCAGCAGGCTTGGGGAGGGAGAGTGTTCCAGCCTTGCTGGAATGCTCTGGGATCGCATGTTTGCTGCTGACCTGTTACCAGCAGGGACCAACATCACAATCCAAAGTCTCTATCTTTTTGCCCAGAGAAGCTGTGGATGCCCCATCCCTGGAAGTGTTTAAGGCCTGGTTGGATGGGGCTTTGAGCAACCTGGCCTAGTGGAATAGCAGGGGGGTTGAAATTGGATGATCTTTAAGATCCCTTCCAACCCCAGCTCTTTTGATGTTATGATTCTATCACAGTTTTCTACTGGTGAATTTAAACAAACAAACGTAGATGTATAAATGTGCCTCCTCCACCCCAAATCTCAGCATCTGGTGGTACGGAGGACTACACTGATCAGAACCCTGTCTGTTTCTTACTAGGAAAGAAACTGATGGTATGAGTCATGCTGCCTGCTGTAGTTTGTGTTCTGATCAAGGGATGAGCGATAGGTTCACTGTTTACTTTCCTCCACGTGGTTAGTCCTTTAAACATCCTGTGGGATAGCTCTGTGATCTGTCATCAGTTGTCCTTTAGTTTGATGTAAGGCATTCCTCTTCTGCCTTCCTCTGTGCCTTGAAGACTCAGGATCTGTAGGATCCGTGCGTCCAGACTGCCGCCCAGTGTCTCACTGAGATGAGATCAGAGTGCACACCACTTCCCATAGGAAGGAAACCTTTGGATTGGAAAAGAAGTCTGATGGCTGGAGAGCCAGGAACGCAAAATGTGCGGGCTGAGCACCTGCCCCTCAACCTAAGGATAGTCACAGGGCTGAGAGGGACGGTACCTTCCTTGGGTGAGCAAGCATCTCTTGCTGCTGCTCTGCATCTGGAATGACTGGAAGATTTTAATACAGACTGCTCTAATATAAGTATTTTCTGTGACTAAGTTGTTTCTTTCCTGGTCTGTTTAATGTTTTCCCCAGTGCATTTGGCTGGGACTACGTTACTCAGGGCCTGGTGGATCTCGGCTTCAGCCTAATGGAATCGTATGAACCAAAAAAGCCCTTTGGAGGGAAGGCTGCTGAGACCAATTGTGGCCTTTCAAAAACACCAGCCCAGCAGGCTTGCAGACTGGGAGCAAGTATCCTGCTGGAAACATTTAAGGTAGCGTATGGTTTGGAGAGTTTTTTGCAGGGGGAAACTGTTCTTATTCTCCCTTGGTAAATGGTGCCAAAACCTTGCCTACAGTATCCATCATGAGCGCTTCACAGACAGGATTTGGTTTCCTCTTTATTCCCGTCCAGCAGGAAGAGGTCATCTTCATAAAGACCCAATCCTAATGTGTTCCATCTAGCATGATACTTGTGTAATCACTGTTGCACAAGAGAGACTGCAGAGAAGGTAGAGAGATTCAGAGGCACAAAGAAAATGTGACAGATGTGGGATTGAAACCAGCATCTTCACTGAAGTGGTAAATTTGCATCCCACAGACAATTTGACCCCATTGTGTTTCAAGTGTACTGCGTGTGCCTCGCTGATGGGCTGGTTCTGATTGGACCGGGATGAAACCTGAATCAGCCTGTCTGAATTCAGCTGAAAAAGGGACTTCTGACAGCCAGTCCCAGTTTAGCCTTTAGATCTGGATGGATTTGCTTTGTACAGGACAATGCCTGTGTTCTGGTGTACAGGAATATCTTACGTTTGTGTAGGTTTTGATTTTATTTGTTGTCGTCTGTCATTTCAGGTCCACGAGCCCATCAGAAGTGATGTTCTTGAGCAGGTCCTGAACAGAGTCCTCACGAAAGCAGCATCTCCTGTCAGCCACTTCATAGGTAACAGGAAAGAGAGAATTGTGTACTGCTCTGTGAACACTTCAAAACATAGCTTCCCAGAAGCTAAGTTCCTGCTGAAGTGACCCGAAGCCAGGAAAATCTGTTGTTGCTCCTCACTGAGGTGTCAGCCTCGGATCACCTGGCGTTTGTCGCAGGTGAAAAATGTTTTCGGGCGGTTGCCGTGGAATGGCTGACGCACAGAAAGTTGGTGGCCATCAGTTCCTAGGCTTGCCTTCCTGTCAGCCTTGGGTAGGTGCCTGGGAGTCCCTGGGGCTGCCGAGATGCCTGTGCTGCAGCCTCTTCTCTTATACCTTAGTGCCCTCTGGTGGGGCGAGGCCCTGCAGCCAGGCTGTGAGTGTGTTGCGCTTTGTGCCTGCCGTAGAGCTCAGATTATCAATGCTCATCCTATTACGACTTCTCCAAGGGATGGAAGGGCTTTGATTATTCTGTAATTGTTAACCCTACAGAAATCTTTTGCTCTCTTTCCTAATATAGACTTTTCTGGCCCCTTGGCAGCAGCTGCTCCTTTTGTCATTTTATTTTTCAGACTTGCTGTCCAATATTGTTGTGTCTGCTCCTCTTGTGCTTCAGAATTCATCCTCCAGAGTCACAGAGACCTTTGACAATTTATCTTTTCTGCCCATTGACACAGTGCAAGGGCTCCTCCGGGCAGTACAGGTAAGGCTTTGCATTTCTCCATAAATGCCCTTGTTAGTTTAGTTCCAGCGATGGCTCCAGGCCACAATTACATGCATGAGCTAACAACCTTTCTTGTAAAATAAGCCGTAATGCTCTGCTGTAGGTTGTTCAATGTAGCACGGAACTGTTCTTCAAGCATGGGTATGCACGTGCCCTCTAGCAAAAAACGTGGTGCCGTTAGGAACGGTGCTGGAACTGCTCTGTGCTGACCTTTCATCTGAAAGATGCCCACATGCTCCACAGCGTAGAAACCTAGGTATATGGGTCCAGATCAACAGCTGTAGCTGCCATCGTTGTTTTTTTCTCCTTCCAAGCTCCATGTCAGTATTTCTTTTTGACTGGGCTGAGATATTGCCCTGGGGTTCAACTTCTACCTCTTTAGTCCAAACTGGTTATAGCAGTCATTTCCCAAACCCTCGCACTGTGTCCTCACTAACCTGCTAAGGTGTCCTGCTGCTACAGCTCTCTGGGTTTAATTTTATATTACACCGTTTTGACATGTTTTGGTTTCCCTACTGTACCGATGACAGTATTGGAAATGCAGGGCCAGATGGGCCTGAGGAAGATGAGCTCATATGCACCAAGGGCTTGGCATGCCTTAGTGCTTTTCTCTCCAAAGTATATTTTCCTTTCCAGCCCCTGCTCAAAGTCAGCATGTCAGTGAGGGACTCCCTGATACTGGTTCTCCAAAAAGCTATCTTTTCCAGGTAAGCTGGGAAAGGGATTCTTTGAAAAGATTTCTGCAACTCATATGTGTAATTTTTTGGAGCAGAAGAATTTTTTGTTTGCTTTGGCTATGTGTCGTCTTACTGTGTTCTTCCAATAATTAATGGTGACATCTGTCCCTTCGGCCTTAGGGCTGCAATACAGTCACAGCTCTACCCGCTGAGAGATCCCAACCCCCGCATGAAAGGTCTTTGGAAATTCAGAAAGTTGTTGGGAACTCCAAATAAGAAGGCAAAATTAAAACCAATCCCATGCTCTCTACAAATGAGTACATCCAGGTGCTAGGGAGAGTCTAGAAGGAACCACTGACTCAGAGGGAAGGTGGCATCTCAGCATTCTGATCTCTTACAAAATGGTAGAGAAGCAGGCTTGTTGTCTTGGTAATGCTTTGAGCAATAAATACATCCTGCTGTCTTCGTAATGCTGTGATCGTAGACTGGGTTTTGTGGGGCAGTGGCTGCCTGGTTATGAAAACAGAATTCATAATTCAGCACTATTATTCAAGGCAAGGGACTTGGTCTTGGGAAAAGATCTGGGGTTTCAGTGAGCAAAGCAAAATAGCTTTTTTTTTGAGGAATTTTGCACCTCTGAGAAGAGCTCTGCGAGATGCTCCTATTCCAGTTTTCAAGGGATGTTTAATGCTTGTGTCTGGGGCTCTCCCTCAGTGTGAGCATTGGAAGGGCAGAAAGGAAATAAAATGCTGGGAGTGTAAAGCAAAGGAGTTCCCAGCAAGCTCCCAGCCTCTTAACTGCTCGGGGCTGTGTTGTCCTCTTGGGGAATACAGAGCCAGTGGGCCCAGGCACTGTGTTTTTGTGGACCCTTTTTCATAGCTGAGTTGTTCTTATGTTGTTATTCTTGCTTCCTTTTTTCCTTATGCTTCTCTTTTCTCCCCCTGACTCACAGGCAGCTCGATGCTCGTAAAGCTGCAGTTGCTGGCTTTTTGCTTCTGTTAAGAAATTTTAAGATTCTGGGCAGCTTGACTTCTTCCCAGTGCAGCCAGGCCATTGGTGCCACTCAGGTAAGTGCTGTTCTGCAGTCTCTGGTGCAGGTATGCGACAGTCTTGCACCTAACAGACACAGTTTGAAACAAGTTGGAGTGCTGTGTTTCCCCAAAATGGAGATATAACTTGAGTAAGGGTTAGTCCTGGAAGCGGAACTTTTGGAAATGCAGCATGCAGAGACAAGCTGCTCTGGGGATGTAGTTTCTCAGAGTCATTATCTCTTACAGCACGCTGCCCGGCAGCATGCTTATTTCATGACTATTTCAGTGACTGTTTAGGGGTCAGGCCCCTTTTCACCTTGCTTTTGTGCTATTTGAGAACCGTAACCAGTATAACGTGACTAATATTCCATCTCAGGTCCAGGCAGATGTTCATGCCTGCTATAATTCTGCAGCTAACGAGGCCTTCTGCCTCGAAATCCTGGGCAGCCTGAGGCGATGTTTGAGCCAGCAAGCGGATGTCCGACTCATGTTATATGAGGTAAACGTGGTTTCTTTGGCCTCCTTTTAAACAGTCAGTAGCTCTTCTGTAGTCTGGTTCTGCTGTAGCCCCAGGTAAATAATGATTACGTTATTGTAGAAAATGACCCATCATCTCAGTTATGTTCTTCTTGGGACACGTACTTGTACCAGGGACTGGATTAAAAAAAATACATTTCTTTTTTCAGTCCTTCCGCTGTTTTTTATTTTGGACCATCATAAGCCCAAAGGCATGTTAATGTATTTTCCTTGTCTCGTGCATTGCTTAAGAGTAAAAATCAAAGTCTCCCTTCCTTTGGCGTGGCCAAGGAGATGGGAAGCATGTTTGATGCCCAGTGGGGAGCAGTGTTACGGCAGGCACTGGATGGAAGCAGTGTAGCTCTGTTAACACCAGGCTCCAAAGAAAGCCCTCCTTGGAGAGTATGGGGAAACATCCTTAAAGATTGCATCAGGGGTCTGTTTTTTCTCCTATCCTTTTGCAGCCTCCTTTAAAGGTTTGTTTTCCTCTTAGATTTCTCGTGACAACGGGCCTAATATACAGAGCAATTTGTGGGTGCATAACCGAGGTAACTGTGGGGTACCAGCTTGAGAGAAGTTAAACTGTTCAGATGAGAGAGATTTTGTTTCCTGCTTGACTTGGTTGGACTGACCTTTAGTGAGCTGCAAGTTCTGTATGTGTTTTTCAGTGTTGCTATAGAACTTGTGCTTGTTTTATCCATCCACTGAGATTTCTCAGTCTAAAGGATTTTTGCCTCCTACAGTTTCCCCACTGACTTGTTTTGCCTTTGAAACAGGATTTCACAGTTTGAAGTTGGATCTAGTGCTGGTGTTAAATAGCAATGAAAGTCACTCTGGGCTTGATGCCACTGCTGCTAGGGAGATACAGCTTGTGAGAGGGCTCCTGCAAGGAAATATATGCTCTTTCTGATTCATACCTTCTTTCTGTTGAGTCTTTGCTTTGCCAGGTATGGGATTTTACACTGAGCGCATTGTTGTTTGCTCATGGTTGGTGCTGAAGGGTCATTTCTGTCTTGTGACGCAAACTTCTTTTGCATATGGTTCCTTTTCTTTGTCAAGTAAGCCAAGTTGTCCTTCCTTCCTGTCTTCAGGGTTTTTATGATGTCCTTCGCAGGAACTCCCAGCTGGCCAGCTCTATAATGGAAACGCTCTTGACTCAGGTAAAGTACTGCTCTGTGGCGTGGCTGCAGAGGCACTAAGAATTCCGCACTGCGACCAGCATAGCAAGCAATTTAGGTTAAATATCAGGAAAACAGTTCTCCCACGCACTCAAAAGATGTGTAAGTGCTGCGGCACTTCTACAGAGAGGTGTTTGAATCCCTGCTATATTGAGAAAGCAGACTAGGTAAACATCTGTGGAAACGGGTTCATATCCTGTCTCAGGACACAGGATGGAAGAGAAATGATGTCTTGGAGCCCTTTACAATCCTTGACACTTCTTGCGGCATCTTGGAATTGATGCCCAGAGAAGTGTTTTGTGTGCTCCCCGTTCCTTAGCAGTGCACAACAGTCAGCCTCCCATACATCCCCAAGGATATGTAATTATTATTGCTGTCCTCCCATAGGGAGAGTACCCAAGTCCTTGTAGGATCTAGGAGGATTAACTCATCCCCCAACAGCGTTGCTCATGGCAACAAGACAATCACATTTCCTCAATCCATTGGACAGGCTGTGCTTTCTTTGAGACAAGTAATTTTCTTCCCTTTAATCATCCATAGAGTTCATGCTGACTAATTCCAGCTTTCCCACACCAATATAGGGCCTGAGAAGGGAACAAGAACAGAGCCAAGGCAGCTCTTGGGTAGCAGAGGGCAAATAATGGGAATTTGGTGCAAATGGGTGCCATTTTGTAGCATCATTATATGCCAAACTTTCCCTATTTGGTTCTATTCCTACATCAGTACTTGGAGCATATCTCCTTCATGTGCTGTGCTGGACAGCAAGGACCTGGTGCAAGCACGGTCCGTCACAGATTTGTTGTAGAGCCAAGTGTAGCCTCCATATCTGCCTGCATCCTTGGGCCAGGATGCTTATGTTATACCAGGGCCAAGCGTTCAGTATTGAGGTCGGGCAACAGGAACAGTTACTTTTCCTCACTGTTTAAAAGGTGGATAACACTGCAGGTGAAACACAAGTGGCGTTGCGTGTTGAAGCAACACAACAGGAAGTGGTCAGATAGACTTGTTTCAGTGCAGTGACCTTGCCTTTTAGCTGAGAGGCACGAGAGCAACTGGAGAGAGGATTTTAATTACTAGCAGAGCAGATGGTGTGGCTGAGTTACGTGTATGGTCCCATTACCATGGTGCTGGTTTCTCCTTTGTAGAATCTGAGATAAAAGATTATCGTATTCTGTATTCAAACAACTCAAGAGGCTCAGTTACTAAGTAACTGGTTATTTTTATTTCGTGTTTTCTGTGGCAGATAAAACAATATTACTTGCCCCAGCCAGACCTCCTACCTCCACTGAAACTTGAGGGTTGTATTATGGCTCAAGGAGATCAAATCTTTCTGCAGGAACCGCTGGTAAGAGCTATATTGGCTGGCCACAGCTGCGAGTTCATCTGTTCCATAGGATTTTAGTTGTGCTGCTACATGAGCTGAATACCTTGTATTTCTTCAGCCCCTTCTAGCTTGGAGCAATTCTTTTAATGACAATAGAGCTGGGCGTTTCGCCCCTGCCTGAGGCTATCTATCAGAGCTTTGTTAGCAAAGTGGTTTGGGGGACCTGTGTGAAAAATGCACGAGGAGTAGTGTCGTTCTGTTATCTTCTATTGAGCTCACTCTGTTATTTTTCCTCCTTCAACTTAATTCTGCATAAAATAGTCGTGCAGCATGTGATGTGGGGGAAGAATCTGCCCTTTGATCTTGTTCCTTTGATATTGGTGCAGATGAGATCTCGGTTCATAGGATTTCCAAGGGAACAAATTCCAATTCATTGCTTTGTTTTTCCCTAAGGAAGCTTCCATGCTGTGCTGCAGTAGCACGCCCAGGAAGGGAGCAGACACTTCAGCTGCAGTGAGGGCCCTCTTGGAAATTCCCTTTCTGTCTCCTCCAACAGTTAAAGTAGCTGGGTTGTGGGAGCTAAGTCTGTACATCCTATGTAGGCAAGCTCACGCAGACAATACTATCTGAAGCTAGAACTCTTTAACTGTGTGCAGGGTTACAGAAAGCCTCTTCTGGGAATTAGGTATATACTTGAGACTGACATGAACCTCTGAAGGCACCTATGGTTCTTTGCATCAAGCTATAATGGTCCAGCCTGTGACGTTGAACGGGCTGTCCTCATCTGACAGCAATCTCTTTCTAGAAGGCTGAATGTGACTGTGTGGCTGCTTCCTTCAGGCCCATCTGCTCTGCTGTATCCAACACTGTCTAGCCTGGTATAAGAGCACCGTGCGTTTATGCCAAGGAGCTGAAGATGACGATGAGGAGGAGGAGGAGGAGGATGTGGGATTTGAGCAAAACTTTGAGGAGATGCTAGAATCTGTCACACGACGGATGATCAAGAGTGAGCTGGAAGACTTTGAACTGGTAAATCAGATTTTCAGTTTGACTCAGTGACAGAAGACACTGAGTTCTTGTCAGGTTTTGAAATGACTTTTTCACTTGTTTCCTTTACTTCTTAGGATAAATCAGCAGATTTTTCTCTGTCTTCTGGCGTTGGTGTAAAGAATAACATCTATGCCATCCAGGTGATGGGAATTTGTGAGGTTCTGATTGAGTACAATTTCAACATAGGGAATTTCAGGTAAAACATCAAATCTTACCCTCTAGCACTAGCTGTGCTATGCTGTGCCTTGCTCTTCGGAGTGCAGGACACAGACTCTGCAAGCACAGGGTAGTAGTCCCAACGCAGAGTCAGAATGATGTTTTCTGAGTGTATGTGCCTTGTGGCACAGATATTCACAGAACCTTGGGAGTGTCTTCTGAATGTCATGTGTTGTGGGAGATGTGATATAACATTTTGTAGAAGCGCAGGTCAAGAAGGAGTGGATGAGGTATATGCTGTTAGGGAGGCAGGGAGATGTCATGTCATAGTTTTATCATCTAGAAAGTATCTGTGTAATTTGGCAGCTGAAGCTTCAAATGGGGAACCTTAAGACTGGAGTTTCTCCTCTAATGCTTTCCTTTGCTTTATTGCAGTAAGAATAAGTTTGAGGATGTCCTAGGCCTGTTTACCTGTTACAACAAACTCTCTGAAATCTTGAGGGAGAAAGCCGGAAAGAACAAATCCGCCTTGGGCAACAAAACTGCACGGAGCTTCCTGTCCATGGGTTTCGTATCTACTCTGCTCACAGCTCTGTTCAGGTGAGAAGCTGTCCCATCTGGAGTAGCTTTCAGGCCTGCTCACGAGCTGCTTCCATGGTGTCTGCATGCTGGCTGGTCTTGTGCACTGTGTACACCATACAGACGTTTTCATTTCTGTACAAAGCCTCTGTGGTAACAGCACTTATTGTCTGGAGGGCAGCATCATAGTCCAGGCAGGAACTGTAGCTATGAAATTTATGGTACTGACCAACCAGCTTTGCTGGACCTTGCTTATGACTTAAAAGGTTTGGAGAGTTCCTATTCTTACAGTCCTGGGCTGTTCCCAGTCAATAAGTTCCAGTGTTTGAGCTCCAGTCTTCTGTGGAACAGAGTCTGATATCAATTTGAACCGTGCCAGTTAGTGTACTTGGAAATGCTGGTAGAGCTCTGTCTTCCAAGTGTTCTCTATAAGCTACCAAAACAAAGGGTCTTTTCCACCCTGGATTCAGCTAGTGAGGTTTTTTTTTGTGTAAATGCATATTTAGGTTTTGAATTTAATGTGGCAAACTGAAAGCAAGCAGTAGGTGTAGTGATAGTTCTGTTCTATACGGTGCTTTGCTTGTGACTTGAGCTCTGGTGTGAAGAGACGAAGTGCTGATAGGCCATCCCTGTGCTTTTTTCAGTGCATCCTCAATTCCCTGACAGTGCTCTTGATTCTTCAGGGACAATGCCCAAAGCCACGAGGAGAGCCTGGCGGTTCTGCGCTCCAACACAGAGTTCTTGCGCTATGCTGTCAGTGTAGCCCTGCAGAAGGTGCAGCAGCTGGAGGAGACAGGACAAACCGATGGACCGGACGGACAAAATCCTGAGAAGATGTTTCAGAACCTCTGCAAAATCACACGGTGAGTCACTGTGGGACGTGCAGTCATCAGCCCTGAAAAGCAGCAATGCATTTTGGGGAGTTTAGATTCTCATGGTTTTGAAAGAAGAATGCAGGCTGTAACTGAAACAGTTATTATCACTGGAATTAGATTGTTGCCTTTCTTTGCTCCTGAGAAATCAAGTGGAGCAACTATGGTTTGGGTGCCAGAGTGAGTGATACAACTCTTAACTTTTTACTTTAGCCTGGAAGAACCAAACAACATCAAACTCTCATTTTAATCCTCTTTCTGACTTTCAGTTCATCACTTATAGTCACAGGGGAGGTAGCGTGGTTACAGGCTAGATTCTTGAGGCCTCTGGAAAGCTATGAAATCAAAATTCACTTCACTGTAAAACAGGTATGAGAGGGACACCAGCTTCAGAAAACATTTTTTTTAGGACATTTGCAAGGTGTTTGAAGATACTCAGGCATCTAATCTTTTGGAAATCTGAGAATGTTAAGCAACTAAATGTCTTTTAGGATCTGGGTCATATGTGCAAGTGGTTGTTTCAGATCCCTCTCAGCAGGGAGCACAAAAAACAAATTACCTGTATATTTTGTGTCTCATCCCATAGATGAAGCTATTTTTGTTGCAGTCACTGGGGCTAGATATGAGGTACATGTTTGCGTGATTGGATATGGAAATAGAGTAAGTTCATCTACACAGCAGAGAGAACTAATGAGAAGAAAGGAGAGAGAATAAGAAAGGGAACAAGAACAGTTAGAGGGGCAGGAAAAAGGTGTTTGCCTGCAAATAGAAATGTCTCCTCTAGGCCAAACAATTTAGCTTTCTTCGAAGCTTTTCACTTTGCTTTGCCTGCATTTACCTTTCTGATTTTATTTATATAGAGCCCTATGGAGATAGCTGACATTTCACAAATTTAAACTGCCAAGAGATGAGCTGTTCTTGTCATTGACGGATTTGACACCAGTGGTCAGTGTTTGGGTAGTCTGAGACAGAAGGAAAACTGCGTGAAAGAAAGGAGTCCTTAAAAATGGACTTGGGATTGGAAGGTCCCTCGGCATGTGGGAAGGATTAAGTTATTTAGCTGTGCAGGCAGAAAGCAGTGGCTGTTTGGCTCACATTGAAACAGCCTTTAAAGTGGATCTCTTCTCCCTCCTCTTCCTTAAAGGAAAAAGACTTTCCGATTTAGTTATATTAAAAATATGAACTGAAGATTCTGTGATTAGCCGAGTTCTAGGCTCTCGCACTGTGCAGCCAGCTTTACTGGAGCATGTGTTGTCAACTCCTCTCCCATCCCCTAGGGTTCTGCTTTGGAGGTACACTTCAATTCCCACTGTTGTTGAAGAGTCTGGGAAGAAGAAAGGCAAAAGCATTTCCCTGCTGTGCTTGGAAGGTTGTCTGCGGATCTTCAACACAGTGCAGCAGCTGTACGCTGCAAGGATCCCCCAGTTTCTACAAGCCCTGGGTAGGCATGTGGTACAATTCTGCTCTGGTTTCTAGCCTTCATGTTCCAGCCCATGTGTGTTCTTTATCCATAAATAGCTAGAGAGGTCCAGTCCTTGTCCCTCGGTAGCAAGGAGGGCTTAGTAGCCATGGATTTTCATGCCAATTCCAGAGATATGTTTACCTGCTATCACTCTGTCAGCAGAGGATAGTTGGGGTCTGATATAGTGTTCTATTTGAGGTTTGCCTTTAGCATGTTTTTGTGCTCACCACAGTTTTACCATCTGTATTCCTTCCCTAGCTGCGAGCAGTTGCAGTCTTTCCTACTTTTGGAAATAAATCCTGTATTCTGCTCTTGGCATTTAGCTCTTTTCTGCACCTCTCTGTCTGCCAGATATTACTGATGGTGACGCAGAAGAAGCGGATATTAATGTCACGGAGAAAGCTGCCTTCCAGATCCGACAGTTTCAGGTAAGTACCACTGTGTGCTGCAAGTGTTCCAAAGCACTTGTAATTCTGGCAGAAAATGCTGTTAGTTCTCTTGCTTGACCATAGAATCAAGTATACACTAGCAACTCTGACACTCTGAGTCATTGGCTGTTCAGAAAAGTTTCTGATCCTTAAGGAAGGCTTCTTCAGGGCAGTGTGCAGAGCAGGATTGAAGTGCACGTGTATTCAGAGAGCTCTAAGGTCCTGCAATGCAGCATAAAACATACCTGAGTAAGTTGTAGAAGTCGCACTGAATCAAACGTGGACCTCTGAGTAAGCACTCAAAAAAAATCTGTGTGCTCCTGAGAAGATTCCTCTCTTTATATTCTTTGTCATTCTTGAACATTGCCAATTCTTTTATATGATGCAGCTTCTGATTATTTACTTCTTAAAACGTCCCCGCAACAAGCATGCATGCTCAGTGTCTCTGTCCTTCCTTCCCATGATCAGAGGTCTCTGGTGAACCAGTTCAGCGGTGCTGAAGATGACTTCAACTCCAAGGAAACGCAGTTACTTGTCACCGTTCTCTCCACTTTGTCCAAACTCCTGGACCCAACGTCTCAGCAGGTACTTCATAACCTTCTTGGGGTGGTGAGGATGTGTGTAGCAATCGTAGGTGTGGGAAGAACGTTACCAGATCTGAGGGCTTTGATCTGGGCTTTGATGTGTGTGTGTGTGTGTTCATGTTCTAGCCTTCTCCTGCAGACCAGACCATGTCAACACAACAGTTTTAGTAAGCTGTCAAGCATTATCTTGTCAAATGCCTGCAAGCACAGTTAAGAACAAGTTGTTTTCCCACCCTCCCCCTTGCACATTCTGATGCTGCCTTTGGGCATCTGGAGCCCGAACTGCTTGTTTCCATGAGAAGCAACTCCTAATAGAGCCTAGGTGTGGTTTGGCTTCCACGTGGGAGTAAAGTCAAAAAAGGCCAGCAGATTTGTGACTAGTCCAAATACAGCTTCTCAGAAAGGATTGGCTGGGTGCCTAATTTGTTCCATGCAAGGATGCGTTTTCTAAAGCACAGCTTAGAGGTGCCCTAATTTTACCTATTAGGCACTGCACTAAAAGTGTGCTAGAAGTCTGGAGTCATTATTTACCTTAAATTAAATGGAGCTGTTACTCTGTCGGAAGGAAGGTGTAGCCATTCCTGTGTCCTGCATCTCAGCTTTTGACTTGTTAGTAGGTTAAGTGTCCCTTGTGGAATTTAACAGAGCATGGCTGAGTGCCCTTCTGCCAGAAGGGGACTCTGCTGGTCTCCCTTTGCTGTGATTCATTGTCTTGAATGACCTCTTTTTGTGTTTTTGCTTGCTTGCTTGCTTGTTTTTTTGTTTAATTTTGTGTTTTGAGTTCTGTTTCAAACCCTTAATATTTTTTCTCCTCTTATACAGTTCCTTCAGTTCCTGACATGGACAGTCAAAATTTGCAAAGAAAATGCTCTAGGTAGGTAAGCTTTGAGGGGTGTGCTTAGATGTGATGTCTCAGGTCTGATACTAGACTCTTGAATGCTCTGCTCTTTTTTCTGTTTTCATCTCTTTCTTGCAGATAGATTCAGGTCCTATTCTGTGGCAGATTGCCATGACTTTGTGTTTATTAGCATGGGTATTAGGAAAGAAACTTCATCTCTATAAATATTAGAGCAGCTGAAAAAAGAAGCCACTTGACTTTTTTTTTCTTGTTACTTAGTGTACCTGTTGCTCAAATTTGGATTTGTTTTCTGGAAAAACATCACTCTTGCCAGAGTTTGCATTGTGCTTACTCGGTGCTTCTGAGCACTGTTTTCCTGTGAGACGAGGGCTCTGGTATTCCCCCTTGTAACATTATGTACAGTGCCCATTGTTGTAAACTCTGCTGTTGCAACTAGAGCATGTTGGTAGGATTTTCATTTACTGTGTATTGTTTCTGGGAGTGTAGACTTAAATCCATACTGAATCTGAAGCTTTCCCTCAATGGATGTCTGATGTTCCTGAATAGTGAAAGGAGTTCTACATCTGCTAACATCCTGCTTTACTTTCCTTCCCCCACAGAGGACATCTCTTGCTGTAAGGGTTTGCTGACTCTCCTTTTCAGTCTCCATGTTCTGTACAAGAGTCCTGTCAGTCTGCTGCGTGAACTTGCACAAGATATCCATGCTTGCCTGGGAGACATAGATCAGGTATGATGCAGAGTTCACAGCAGCTTACCTCTCTTCACTTAGTTCTGTCAGGGCAGAACAGATAGAGCAAACCACACAATAGGAGCTGAAGTTTTGCTCACCAGAATTTTTCTCTCCCCCCACCAGGACATAGAAGTCGAGAGTCGGTCCCATTTTGCCATAGTGAATGCCAAGACTGCAGCCCCTACTGTCTGTGTGAGTCAAAGCTGTGTGGATGGAGCAACCAGCCACTCTGCTACAAGTGGCTTGTAGATTTCTGTTGTGTCAAACTCCTCCAAGAACCTGTTTTGTTATTGCTGTTTCTGTCTTAGCTGCTGGTTCTGGGTCAGGCAGATAAGGTCCTTGAAGAGGTGGATTGGCTTATCAAGAAACTCACCAGTCTGGGATCAGACACATCAGGTAATAGCAGTGGCCCGCTTCTTACTGTTACACCTTTGTCAAAGACAGACGAAGACAAAAAGGTATTTCAGGATTCCCAGGTAGCATCATCTCGGGGCGGATAAACTCTCCCTTGAGTTGGTTTCACATCAACAGTGAGAGTTGTCACAACCCCCGTCCCAGTTATTTTCCCTGTGCCACACTGGTGTTACGTGCACCTGACAAAAAGTGGTCTTTTGTGTCTCCCACCTGCCTAATTTGGCTTGTTAGACGCACATTTATATAGTATTCCTTTCTTTCTACTAGAAGACTCTTCTCAGGCATCAAACCAAACCCAGGCTCTGGAGAAAGGCATAATTCTGCAGCTGGGAACTCTGCTGACGGTTTTTCACGAGCTGGTGCAGACAGCACTTCCTGCAGGGAGCTGTGTGGACACGCTGCTGAGAAGCCTCAGCAAGACCTACACAATCCTCACCTCCCTCATCAAACATGTGAGTGCAGCTCTGCTGATAGTGGGTTGGCTGGGATCTAAAAACTTTTTCCCCATCTGCCTCAGCAAGCTCGCAGTGACCCCTGGCAGCAGCTACGCTCAGGACTGGGCTGTTCATCTCTTGTATAAAATGAGTCCTTATTCTGTTGGCTTTTATGCATTCAGTTTCGTGACCTTTCCACAGCAGTGATAGGTATACCAGGGGAGGTAAAGGAAAGCTTTTCTCCAGCTGACTTTGACTGCACTTGGCTTAGACTGGTTCTTTCCAGTGTCTCTTGTAGGCGCTAACAATATTCTCACGGTGCTCAGCAATCCTGCCCTTGCCACTCATTCCCATGTAAGGCTCAAAGCATTGGACCTGGGGCAACTGGGACATGAGCTCAGACTGGGGAACTCATCTGAGACAAGATGATGAATTCCCTGGAGCTCTCACAGCTCTGGAATGCAGAGGTCATCTGGGCCGTAGCAAGCCGCTGGGGAGGATAGTTCTTGCAAATGCTGCCCTCCTCACTGCGAGCAGTAGTGCTACTCCTGTAACCTCTACAATACTGTACGTGCTTCAGCAGTCATGGTTTCAGAAGAACCCAACTTATGTTCAGGCAATGTATGGTGTTCCTCATTTCTTTCTGAACATTGGCATAGGAAAGAGTTTTACTTTAAACAAAAACAAGACTTGGATGCTCTGGAAATGGTACCCTGTTGTCTTCTGATTTGAGGACAGCCGGCAGCCCTCTGAGCTCCTCATCCTTTTGTCAGAACTTCCTTTCTTAATTGGTCAGTGGCAATTGAATGAGCTGCTTTGAGCCCGTGCCTGAAAGTACAGGTTGTTGGATGGGAACAGTGCATCTAGAAGAGACTCATTCATGTTTTCTTTGCAGTATATTCAAGCTTGCCGCAGCACCTCGAATACGATTCCAGGAAGGCTAGAAAAGCTGGTGAGTGTGAGCAAATGGAGGAAATGGCTCATTGCCTTGAGCTGGGAGTAACACCAGCCTCTGCTTCTTTGCAGGTGAAGCTCTCGGGTTCCCATTTGACCCCACAGTGTTACTCATTCATTACTTATGTACAGGTAGGATCTAAAATAACTGTGGCAAAATCATACTTCATCTGTCTGATGCTGAGTGGTGAATCAGATGCAGTGCATGGGCACCTTTTGGGATTATTAATCTTGTTGACATGACTTGAGTGTCTTATATTTTAAGTTTTAATATGTCAAATAATAGTGTAAGACATTTCAGTACCATTGGGACCAGGCGTGTTGATTTCTATTTGAGCAGGGAAGGAAGAAAATGTTTAGGGAACTGGTTTTTAGCTTTCTAATTTTTTATTTCCCCTTCTGTTCATGTGGCTTTTTTGGATGCAGTTGATACTGCTGTTAATCACAGTGGCAAGTAAAGGTCAAGGACACTGCAGTCGTCACAATACAAAGCCCTGTGGGTGCCAAAGACAGCAACCTGGGATGAGATTTGTCTGTTTAGACACGAAGTGGGTGCTTGAGCGAGGACCAAAGGACTTGTAAACCAGACCTGGCATGTTGGGGAAAATATAGTGGCATGCAAAGCTCTTGTTCCTGGGGATGTCTCACACATACGTGCTTCTGAATGTATAAACCATGAAGTTATTTTCTTCCCTTCCTTTTTTTGCGAGATTCCATCCTTACATACTGCCTTTCTGTCATGTAGCTGGTAAATGCTGTGTTAGCTGGCTGGAGCAAAGCCTTCTGTGGCCTTACTTGGCTGGCCTTTCCTTCCCTGTTTACCCTCTAATGCCACATCTTTTGGCTTCGTTCTTTAGAACATTCATAGTGAGAGCTTAAGCTTTGTAGAAGAGAAGAAGAAGAAGAAGAAGAAGGAAGATGAAGCTGCTGCAGTCTCCACAGTCATGGTGAGATTGTCGTGCTCTCTATTAGAATACGGGCTAAATTTGAACTTGGGATCATACCTCACGGCTTGCTTTACCTGGTGGCTTCTTAGAGATCACCAATGACACATTGTCACTGGGCCGTTAAGTAAAAATCTAATTTCTTCAACCTGAACTTCAGAGAAAAGTTTACGAATAGTGAAACAAACAAAAATACTAAATGCAGGCTAAAAGCTCCCAGGGATGGAAAAAGGTCAAGTCCGGATAGTTTGTGTTGTCTGACTATTCTATGTTTGGGGTAAGCTATGAAATTACATAAATGGAATAATTTATTGGAGCCAATACTCCATGCTATTTAAGTGTTTATTAATTTCATCAGTAGATTTAAAGATAAAATACTGGGTTCCATTAAAGTAAGGCAGCTGATAATGTCTGGCTGATTTTGTTGGGAGCAGGTAATCAACGGGCTGGCAGGTTCCTGGCCTTTTGTGTCCTCTGTTTACGCTCCTTGTTGGTGTCTCCTCTGTCTTGTCTGTTGTCCCAGACATTCCTGTGATGCTAAGTGTTTAAAAACCACAAGCCTGATCTTTCTAGCCACTTCCTGAGTGTGTGGAAATATTAAGAAATGCTGCATATCCTCTTGCCACTCCCCTGTCAGCATGGGGAACAAACATTAGTGGTGTAAAATATACAGGGCAGAAATGTGATGAAACAGCAGTGTGCTCATTGCCTGGAAAGCATAGGCTTAGAATGTCTTTGCAGAGCGAGTTCTGCTCTGGCTGTCAGGCATATCAGGGCTGTGGACTGAGGAAAAAAATATATATACTTGAAAGAGCCTCACTGCAGAACCATTCTGGGAGGCAGTTTAAGCCCAGTAACAAACTAGGCTGGCGCGGCTTGGTGAGGCAGGACTGCTGTGGAACAAGGCTACTGAAGACAATTCTCTGAACTGGAGTGGTTGTGGCCTTCGTGTCATGCTACAGCATCATCGGCTTTTAGGGGAATCTAAACTCCTGGTAGAAATACAGGTGCTGCTTTAGTGCCATAGCTGAGATGCTTGTTAGTGATGACTATACAAGGCAGTCTTCATGCTGTTCGCTTCAAATCTGACCAGTCTCCCACCTTTCTGCGTTTCAGGCTAAGGTGCTTCGGGATACCAAGCCAATCCCCAACCTGATTTTTGCAATAGAGCAATATGAGAAGTTCCTTATCCATCTCTCCAAGAAATCAAAGGTAATGTAAAGCAGAGGTCTTCTGTGATACAACCTCAGTGGAACAGTGGTACCATGGCATGGTAGAAGGCTACTGCTGTTTTCACTTTATAAAAAAATAAAATAACAAAAAATCACTCCATTGCTGCTCAGATTAGGAAAGTGTAAGAACCTTACCCTTCTTTCAGTCTTTGCCCAGGCTCCTGGCTCAACTAAACCAAAGTGCTGTCGCCCTGATATCAGCAGGGATCAACAGCAGTAGTGCCTGTGACCTGTTGTCTTATGGTTTCTGGGAGAGCAGAAACATAATGCTGGCTCACCCCATCCCACCCCCCCAGCCTGTTCCTTGAACAGGAGAGAAATGTACCAAGATGAGGTACTACGTGAGAGTCAGAATAATTGGCAAGCACCGGGCTCTTTTAAAAACATAAGTGGGCCACTGGATTCCATAGGGGCAGGTGCTTTTTCACCTACTTCTTGCTTCAGTCCTGCATCATTATCACGATAGACTTCATTCTAGTTCTGTGTGTAGGACTAGGCAGGGTAGAAAATTAAGCTTACGCCGTATGTCCTGCCCCCCCGGTTGCTGCAGGTGAACTTGATGCAATATATGAAGCTAAGTACCTCCCGGGACTTCCGCATCAACGCATCCATGCTAGACAGCGTGTTGCAGGAGCATAACACAGAGGATGCTGAAAATGAACCGGACAACGACCAGGTGAGAACTCATTTAGCTGCTGTTACTGTTGGGTTTCTGCTGTCCTGCTGCCACGTGTACGTGTGAGCTGTTTAGGTATACGTAAAACTAGGCCCGTTTTGTCTTGCTTGTCTTGTTTTGTCTTCGCTTTAATACTGAGCTAATGGGAGTGAGCAAATAGGCCTGAAGTGTTCCCTACAGTCCAGCCCTCTGCCTTGAGTGACCTTTGTGTCCATGTACCAGTTGGCTGCATGCCTGGTCTTAAGCAGGACTGTTTATAAACCTTCTTGTTTGCCTCTGCCTGTCTCAGCAAGCAGAGAAGTCTGTCAGCATTGCCTGAGGTCCGACTGGCTGGCCTCCTCCAGCAGACAGTGCTGGGGAAGGTAGCACAACTTGTGCTGGACAAAAGATACGCCACTTTCCTTTGCTGATTGTCCAGGTTTTTATTGGTGCTTTTGCCCATATTTCCCAGAGTGTAATCAGCATCAACAAGCCAGGATCCAGCACTGAACAAGCAGGCCTTGTCTTGTGCCGTTCAGAACCTGGGGTCTGAATTCCAGCATGAATTAAAGAGATCCAGGGGGGAAATTTCAGTGGGTGAGAAGAGTCCCCTATTTCAGGCCATTTTTCTAGGGAGGGAAAAGTGCTAAATCCTGTTCTGTCAGTCTGCTTTCTTAAAGTAAACGTTCATTAGAGTACTCACACAAAAACATTCATACTTGGTACCGCTACTCTCTCCTCCTCTCTCCAGTCCACCACAGCAGAGCAGCCAGATGAGAACCAGGAACCCAAAAAGAAGAGACGGCGAAAAACATAAAGGTGTGGTTGCCACTGCTGCCCCCTCCTTCTCCTACAGTGCCTGTTCTGTGGCATTCACCTTGGTCTTGAAGAACCGTGTGTACAGAGATAGTAGTTTGTTGTTTCTCTTGTCAAATACTTAAGACTTCTTTCTTCATGCCCAGGGATGTGCAAACAGTGACTCTTGTCAAGCGTCGCAGGTATTAAAGCTGGCTGCTGCCCTCAGAAATGCCTCTGCCATTCAAACATGCTGCTACCACAGTTCTTTTCTCCAGGAACATTCCTTCTTCCAGCAAAAAGCAAGCAGCTCAACCAAGATCAGTCCCTGACAAAAGATGTGCTCCTGAAAGGACAGCCAGGTTCTGGCACGCTCTCTGGACAACTGTTGTTCTGGCACTCGAGCGTCATCACTTCTTCTCCAGCGAACCTTTGGTTATTTCAAGAAGCTGATATATATCCAGTGCTTCTCCTGGAAGACAATGGGACAATGAGTTCCTTGCATTCTGCAGTACAATTACAGACTGTACAACATACGAATAAGAGAGTAACAGTAATTATTTGCTTTTAGCTCAGAGCATGTAGCACAGAAAGCCCTAAATTTATTCAAACTTCTGGTTTGTATGGTGCTGTGAGTGCAGAAAACGGCACCAGTAGGAAGCAGCAAAGAGGGGCTGTTCTCCCTTGGAGCTGAAGCTCGCTGCTGTGTGTAGCGCCCAAGAAGCAGAGAGGTGCCAGCTTCCTCTGGAGAGCCAGCAGCATGGGCTATGTCACGTTTCTGCTGACCTCAATGCACTTATTTGCTTTGTTCTTGATGAGAACACAAGTACCCTTTTTGCCCACGGAACCCAGATTCTTCTTCTGAATGCACACTTCACCTGTAAAACTCCTAATAAAGGTTGCTTAAGGCTGAAATGTCTGATGTGTTCAATAACTGACAGAACAAATCTGAGGGCAGGTTCCTCTTATCTGGCAAAACGTTGCTGCATAGTGAGGAGGTGCTATTTAAAGCAGCTCCCAGCCAACGATTAAATGTTTGTTTGCAGCAGTTAGAGGGTTATGTCAGGTGCAGACAGGGACAACTGTAAGCCTCGGGACTGCTGGGGAAGAACACAGCCCTGCCAAGGCTGAAGCGTGCAGGACGGGCTGGGCTCTGAACCCAGCTCTGCTGAGCTGAGGGAGAGGGGGGGGAAGGAGAGAAAACACTGAAGGCCAGAAATATTTGGGCCTGGAGGATAAAACAGACACAACCATAGAGCTATCTCATTTCAGCGAGGGAACAAGTCAGTCTTGGGCTGTATTTAACAGACTAGAGGAAAGCGCATCTCCCTTCTGAGGGGCACAAAGCAAACTTATGCACGGGCTAACAGAGCCAGCCCCTGAGCTCTTTATCAGAAATAGGTGGAAGCAGCAGCACAAAGCGCTCGGGCACTGAGAAAGGGGAGCAAGGTAGAGAGGGGCTGGCACCAGGGTGGTGGGGACCTGAGGCACTGGGTCTGAAGGGATGAGCCCCTGGGGAAGGGCTCTACCTCCAGCAGCAGTGCGGCTCCTGTAGGGCCTCCAGCTTTTATAGGGGATGGAGCTCAAAGGGCTGCTGCTCACCTTCAGGGATGCCGTATTTCTTCTCCATCCCTGTGGGGTTTGATGGAGTCACGCAGTTCATGGTCACCTCCTTCCTTAAGCACCGGTCAATGTCCACGGCACTGAAGAAGGCCACCGACTGCGGCAGGTCCTGGAGGCCCAGCTTGTAGGCAAACATGCACCTGGAACCACAAGGAGAGCAAGTGGGGCCGTGCCACACCGCACACGGCTCTGTCACAGCTGGGCTGCAGCAGGCAGCATGGCACAGCCCAGCAGGGGACAGAACAGGGGTGCCAAATTACGGCCCATCGGGTCCCAGGTAGCAGAAAATTCCTTGTAGGCAGCACCCCTTGGGGGAAAAGAAAAAAAGCCAGGGGGGTTGCTTAATGGAGAAGCTTTCTTTCACCACGAGCACCGCTTGTTCTCCGCTGGGGAAAGAACTCCGTGGCCTTTTTTGAAAGGCAGAAACCAGCCACCACTTAAAAGTTAGAGCGAGCCCGCTAACTTCTCTCACGCTCAGCCAGCTCTCTTACTGCACGCGGGGGGCTTTGATCAGCCGCAGGTTCGGCTGGAACAAAGGCGGCCTCACAAAACACCGGGCAGCCCCCGGCACAGATTGCTTTGCACCCATGTCAGTCAGCGGCTGGAAGACAAAGTGCTTTGTAAGTGCCGGGTAGCGGGAGGGTCAAGGAGTGCCAGAGGAGCTGTGGGAGGAACGGAGCACCGCTAGGTTCAGCCTCCTAGGAAGAAAGGACAAACCCAGCCCTTCACTTCTGGCTAATCCTCCCACGCAGAGCAGATGTTGGATTTTCCCAGCAGGAAGCCCTGTGCTCGCAATAGCTGGGATAAAGGCACAAACATCAGGGCGGCTTCCCCCGCTGCGAATGCTGCCTGGCACAGAAAAGCTGTTTGCTGTATCCTTACCTCAGCCCGGCAGAAAATAGCTCTGCTTTTGGCCAACTCCTCTATAAACCACATGCCATAAAGCACGGGGAAGGGGATTGTGTAGAGCTGACAGGAGACACAGCCCCGCGTAACAGGAGGAGACGCGCTCAGGATTGGCCCCAGAGGTGTCCCAGCCCCACATCTCTCTCCCAGCCCCATCTCTCTCTCTCAGCCCCCCATCTCACCGTGTCAGCAGGTTGGTGATCTGCAGGGCCAGGGCCGCCCGGTAGCGGTCCTGCTCCTGGACCAGGTAGCGCACCTCGTCGTGGATGCTGATGCAGAAGCGCCCGTTGATGTCGAACTCCTCGAAGAGCCACTTCATGGAGACCAGCATGAGGTGCAGGTAGTCGACGGCCGAGCTCTGCACCACCCAGTTCACTCTGCTGGTCAGAAACTGGGGAGAGGAAACACAGAAATGCTCAGAGAAACACTTGGAGAAACACTAGGAGAAATGCTCTGAGAAACATGAGGAGAAATGCCCAGAGAAATGCTCTGAGAAACGCCCGGGGCCTGGGCCCGTTCCTCTCAGAGGGGCGAAGGCTGTTCAGTCAGGGTTCCTGTGTTTCCCCTGGCACACAGGTAGAGAAAAGGGGAGCAGGACCCAACACCTACGGGTTTCTTCTGCAGCTCCAAGGGGTTCACAGGGTTTCCCGCGCCTCAGGAGGGCAGAGCTGGGGTTCGCCACAGCAGCACCGAGCCCCGGCCTTACCTCCCCCTTGGCCACGGCGGGCTCCAGCGCCCTGCTGATGTGGCAGCCCAGCACTGGGGTCTGCGGCGAGGAGGACAAGGCGATGCTCTCCAGCTTGTTGAACATTTCGGATTCGGTGCCTCCAGCCCACAACCGGTGGCCCACCACGTCCCACTTCTTCTTCCTTCGGGACCTGTCGGGGCAGAAGGCGGGTTTGCTGGAGTCTCAGACACCCTCTTCTGGTTTGGGGGCAGCCGGGGAAGCCCCCGCAGCCGTCTGCTGCTGCTTACACACTGGAAGAGACTGGGAGCACCCCCGTCCCATGGACAGGGGTGGACCTGAGACAGCTGGGACCATCCGGCCCCTTTTTTGCCCACCAGCCCTGGCCTTCCCCGCCTCACGCCCCTGTCCCACGAACACCATCTGGGGTCACAGCATCTCACTTTCTCGCAGCTTCCCTCTGGAGCCGGTGGACATCCCGGGCTGACACCGAGCCATCTTCCGCCCTGTCCACAGCCAGGTCCAGCTCCTTCACCAGCCACTCGCCCTCCTCGCTCAGATGAAACCTGGGCAGCAACATCCAGGTGGGGGTAACCCACATCCAGGTCCCATGGGGACACCGTCCCCACGCACCCTGCAGCCCCCGGGCAGCACCCACCTGCGGATGCCCTTGGTGACCGCGTACATCTGCTGGGCTTTCTCACGCGCCTGCTCCTGCGTCAGCCGGTGGTTGAACTGCATCAGCAGGCGCTCGGCGAAGGGCTGCCCGGCCCCGTAGATGCGCCCGTAGTTGAAGACTTTGGCGTGCTCCCGGCTGATGCCCACCGTGGCGGCCGTCTTGCTGTGCAGGTCCGTCCCGTTGCTCTTCTTCCCCTGCAGGGTCATCCAGCCGAAGGCCGTGCACCCTGCGGCGAGGAGGAAGGAAGGGGCTGAATGCCGAGCGTTTTGGGGTGCTGACGCCCCACCAGGGGGCCCCGCTCACCGTGCATGCCGGCGAAGTGCGCCTCGCCCAGGATCGCGGCTATCCAGAGCTCCTGGGAGTCCACGTCCGCGCCCACCAGGGAGTAGCCGGGTGGCACCTGCACCATGGCTTTCAGCTCGCTGCCCACGCGGTCGGCCTGTGGGACGTGGTGCCCAGCTCAGCATACCCCGTGCAACGCCCCCTCCTCCTCTGCAGCATGAGGACAGCCTTCCTCCTCCTCTTCTTCCTCCTCCTCCCGCATCCCAGCACGACTCCCACCTTCCCCAGCTCCGTCTTCCCATACAGAACCCACCCACCACCCCAAAACACACAGACACCCCCCTTGCCGTGCCCCAAAATCCCCCGAGCGCGGCCGTACCCGGGCGTTGCTGGCTGTCAGCCACGTGGGCTCCACGGCCCGCCGGGTGATGGTGCCCGCGGTCACCACCTGCGGCAGGATGGCTCCGTAGTCGTCCTCCTCGTTGTAGTCCGGGTGCCTGGGACAGGGGCAAAGGGTGAGCACCAGCCCGATGCAGCTCTCCCCAGCACCATCCGTTCCCCTCCACACCTTGTCACGGCGCGAGGCAGCTCCCCTTTCTTCAGCCACACCACCATCTGCGAGCTGCAGAGACACATAAGGGCAAACAGGGTGCTGAGCACCCACAGCTGCAGGGACCCCCCAGCACCGATACAAGCTCTGAGCACCTGCAGGGACTCATACACACGTATATGCACTCTGAGATGTGTGGGAAGGTGGCAATCAGGCCGGGGCTGCTCACCTGATCCGCTTGTGAGCGTTCCTCCAGAAGGAGATCATTTTGTTGATCTCCAGGGCTCTCGTCCCGTGGGTGCGTCCCACGGCAGCCCGCAGGGTGCCATCCTCCATGCGGGGCAGGAAATCCTTGGCAAAGGGGCTCCCGACGTTGTTAGCGTTCCCGTCCTTTAGCAGCAAAGAGATTTCGGGGCTCAGCGCGCCACCACTCGGCGTCAGCACAGCCCTGTGAGCCCTCCTGCCCCATGGGACGGGATCAGGGACAACACAGGAGAGCAGGAGCAGGGATATGGGGCAGGGGGAGCTGGGCTGTGGGGCAGGGCGATGCAGCCCCACGCGGCAGGGAGGGCTCAGCACCAAGCCCCCGCCTTGCCTTGTGGGGCAGCTTGAAGAACCAGCACCCGGGGACGTCGACGTCGTTGTAGGGCCCATTGCCGTGGTGGTACGAGGGCCGGCTGTCCGCCTCCACCAGCTCGCACCGCTCATCCCCCTCCTCCTGCAGCCGATGACACGAGGTGTGGGGGGCACGGGGCCCTCCTGCTCCACGCGGGCACTCGCTGGGAGCCCCCAGCACGGGGCAGGGGGGGGAAATCGAGGAAACGGGAATGGATGCACGGTCCCACCCCCGCAGCAAAGCCCGTTTACCTGCACCAAGCTCTGGTCCGCCCTGCCCACGTCCCCCTCCAGCTGGCTCAGCTCCTCCACCTGCAGCAGAGAGGGGCCGCCCCAAAAGGACCGGGTTAGGCACGTTATTAAAGGGTTTTTCTCACCGCTGGTTTTTACGGGTGTGTTGGAGAAAGCCCAGCCCCCGCACCAGGAGGCCTCCTCCCAGCGGGGTCCCCCCAGCCCGTCACCTTCTGCCACATGCTGCTGCCGTCCATCACCAGCAGCTCGTCCTCCACGCTCGCCTCCTCCGGGGGCTGCTCCCGGCCCTTCTCCAGCCGGTGCTGCCGGCACAGCTCCTCGATCGCCCTGGTAGGGCGGGGAACACGTAGCCACGATGAGGACACGGCCACGCACCGCAGGCGAGCCCCCACGGAGCACCCCCAGCATCCCCCTCACCTGTGGGGGCACACGGGACCCCCCGCCTCTGGGGGGGCTGCCGGCAGGTTGTCCTGCCGCCCCGGCACCAGGTAGCCCCAGCCGTGCTTCTCCGAGTAGTGCAGGGGGAACCCGTCCCAGGCCAGGCGCATCAGCTTGGGGGTCACCCTCATCTGCAGGCTGATGAGGCTGGGCCCCGGCACCCAGCCCTCCTCCTCCAGGCGCGGGCACAGCTTGCGGTACCACCTGGGGGGTGACACGGGGGGGTGACGATGGGACAGGGAGCGCGGAGCGAGCCCCCCGGCCACCCCCGCGGTCCCCAGCTCACCCCGGGTGGCCGGGGAGATGCTGCAGCTTCTTGGGCTGCAGCGTGACCGTGTCCTTCAGGCGCTGCAGGAGGGCGCTGCCCTCGGGGGCTGCTTTCAGCTCCTCGTCCTCGCTGGGGGGTCCGCGGTCTGGTGGGGCACGGGGGGGGGGGGGGGGCCTGGGGCTGAGCATCCCTCGAACCCCGGGTCCCCCCCCCAGCCCCCCTGCGCTCACCTCCCTGCCACTCCTGCGCCAATCCTGCCCCGGAGGCTTCGCCGCCGTTCACCTTCTGATCCTTCTTCTTCCTCGGGGGTTTCTTCTGCTTAAACTCCTGCGTGTCCCACTCCAGGTCCCAGAGCCAGGGGTCCTCCTTGTACCTGCCGGCACGCCGTGGCCGTGCTCCAGCACCCATGGGTGGGGGCACGGCGCCGCGCCCTCCCCTCGGCTGGCCGTGGTACCTGTCCCCGTGCAGCAGCTGGCAGGCGTCGTTGGCCAGGTTCATCAGGGACTTCTTCATCTCCTTCTGCAGCTCCTCGTAGGTGCCCTGGGCGTCGTCCAGGTACCTCTGCCAGTTGCCGTTGACCGGCAGGTAGGACACCCCCATCTCCAGCATCCCTGCGAACGTCACGGGGTGGGGGCACCTGCAGCCCAAGGCAGCCCCCAGTTAGGTTCCTCCCGGAGGGGAGCTGCCCCCCAAGCAGCAGATCACAGCACCAACGGCTGCCTGCTCCTTCTCACCCACAGACGGGGCCGAGAGCCTCCTGGAACGGGGCTCAGCACCCTCCCGGCCTCCCCAGGGACGGATCACCCACATCCCGTCCCCAGCAGAACCACGGTGCCCCCGCCTCCAACTGGGACCTCTCACCTCTCCATGAAGAGCGGCAGCTGCTCCTGGAACACCTCGTGGGTGGCCCGGACATCACGGGCGCAGTACGACATCAGGTCCTGGGGGCACGGCACGGCGTCACCGGGAGCAGGAGGGACCCACAGCCCCCTGCACGGCTCACCCACAGGCCCAAAGCCCTTGCACCGAGACGGGAAGCACCCCACAGCTCCTCCCGCCCCGTTCCCACGCCCAGCATCACCGCCCGCACCTGGAAGTGATCCCTGATGTCGGCCATGGTCCCCTTCACAAACAGCTCCCGCGCCTCCTTCTCCAGCGGCTCCCCGCCCACGTAGAGCGCGTGCACGTCCGCCAGGTTGTTGATGCTGCTGACGTGCACCCAGTCCCACGCCGTGACCTGGTGGACGCAGAGAACAACCACGTTATTTTATTTTATTTTAGCCCGTGCCCGTCTGGATGGCGCTGGGAGCGATTCGCCCAGCAGAGCCGCCCCAAATCCCTGGGCACCCCCGGGCGCAGGAGGCGGGCAGCGGCGCAGCCCCGCACTCACCGCCGGCCCCTCGGCTTTGCTGCGCGTCTTCTTGATGTGCTGCTTGACCTGCTGCAGCCCCTTCCTCTTGCCGTGCTTCGCAGCCATCCAGAGGCTGCGCTGGAAGCCCGTCAGCCCCGAGATGGCCATGTGCATGCTCATGGTGTCCAGGAAACGCACCCGGGAGCCCTGCCAGGAGAGAGGAGAGGTGGTGCCGGGCACGCTGGAGGAGAAACGCGCTGCGAAACTGCTGAGCTGCGAGGCCTCGCTCAGGCTGCTTGTGCCGGGGCCAAGCTTTGCCACCCAGCACCCCTCTCCTGAGGGCACGGAGCTGCCCGTGGCCGCCTCAGAGCTTGTGGTAACCTCACAGGACGCACGAACACCTCCCGGTAAATCCTTCGCACTACAGCCCCTCGTGCGGGGGACGAAGGCAAGGCACGGGGCTGGTGCTGCCAAACGAGGCCAACACAACCCGGGGGTATTCGTGCACAACAGCACTGCCAAAACCACCCCGAAGAGCCGATACAAATTATCTGGGAAGCAAACGCCAGGTGCCAGCACGAAGCATCGGCCCGGCTCGCACCCAGCCCTCGTTACACGCAACCAGAGGAGCAAAGCGGGCAGGATGAGCCACCACGGGACAGGGCACCTGGATGAGGTACTGCTCCTTGATGAACGCCCGATCGAAGGCCACGTTGTGCCCCACCACCACGCGCTCCGGCCAGTCCTGCCGCCCGGCACAGCCGGCGCCCGCCGCGCTCTCCAGCGGGATGAGGTCCGCCAGGGTCAGGCGGCTGGACCAGGAGTAGCGCTGCTCCAGCAGCCTCCTGCTGCACCACGAGTACCTGCGGGCCATCAAAATGACTCGGGGGTCGTGCACCGAGACCCAGAGGGGACCCAAACCCCCCCCCCTCCCCCGGCATCTCACCAGGCGTGAGGCGAGACCGCGACCGCCAGCGTGGGGCACTGCCCGTCGGCCAGGCACACCTCCACGTCCAGCACCACCGCCCGATCCCGGGGGAAGTCGACGGGCTCCGGCCGGCCGTCGGGGCCGTAGCGGGTCCAGCCGAGCTGCCAGGCCCAGCTGGGGGGCGCGGGGGGCAGCCGGCAGCGCAGCAGCTCCTCGGCAGCCTCCAGGTAGGGCAGGCTCTGCTTCTGGGCCAGCAGGCGGAAATGCTCGTCGATGTTGTCCCCGTACATGCGGGGCAGGCGCAGCTCCACGTCGGGCAGCGCCGAGGTCTCCTTGCCCCACAGGTCGTGGCGCCGCAGGTGCTCCACGCTGCGCCGCACGGCCGCCTCCGAGTAGCCCGCCCGGGCCCCGCGGAAGATCTGCTCGTGCAGGCTGCGGGACAGCATCTGGATGTTGAGGGGGTTGACGCGGCGCTGGCCCTTCTCTGCGTCCTCGGCCGCGCTCTCCGGCAGCGGGCGGCTGGCGAAGGAGCCGGAGGCGCAGCGCCGGGGCACGCTGTGGCGCAGCGCCCGGCCCCGCCGGAGCGCACGCCGCATGGCGCCCGCTGCGGGAGCCTCCGGCTGCAAGGGCCTGCGGGAGGAGCAGCGGCAGGAGGTGAGCTCTGCGCCGGGACGGCCCCGACGGCGGCCGCAGCGCGCACGGCCGGGCTGCTCGAGGCAGCGCACAGCCCGCTGCAGGCGCGCGCCCCCCCCGCGGGCACGCGCGCCTCTCGCCGCTCCTTCCTGCACCGCCCCACGGCCGCACGCAACCCCCGCCCGGGGGCGCGCACGGCCCTGGGAGCACGCGCCCACGCCTCCCGCAGCCGGGCGCCACCCTGCAGGAGCGCAACCCCCCGGCGGGTGTGCGAACCCCCCTGTAGAAGCGCAACCCCCCGGGCAGGAGAGCAACCCCTCGCCGGCGTGCAAACCCCCTGCACGTGGGCAAAACCCCCGCAGACGCGCAACGCCCCCTCCCCCCCCCCAGTAGGCGTGCGAACTCCTTGCACACGTGCAAGCCCCCCACGGACGTGCAAACCCCCCTTGCACGCGTGCAACTCCCTATAGACACGCGACCCCCCCTTGCACGCGTGCAACTCCCCCGCAGGCATCCAAACCCCTTGCCCGCGTGCAAACCCCCCTGTAGACGTGCAACCCCCCCGGCAGGCGTGCAAACTCCTTGCACGCGTGCAAGCCCCCCCCCCCAGACGTGCAGACATCCCTTGCACGCGTGCAACCCCCCCCATAGACGTGCAAACCCTCCCACAGCCGTAGAACCCCCCACAGACGTGCAACCCCCCCCCCAGGCGTGCAACCCCCCCCCCGCACACGCGCACCCCGTTCCCGCCGCCCCGCCCCGCCCCGCACGCGCCCACCTGGGCCCAGCGCGCGCCGCCCGACCCCCTTCCCGCGGGCGGAACCAACCGGTAGGAGCGCGGGGGAGCTTCCGGCTGCCGCTGACGTCCCCACGCCGCTCGGCGCTGCCCGGGCCCCCCCCCGCCCCCGCGCACATCGCACGGCCCGGCGGTGGTGCAGTCAGGGGGGGCGCGCGGGGAGCGCTTGGTAGAGGCGGCCGCGTGGCCTAATGGATAAGGCGTCTGACTTCGGATCAGAAGATTGCAGGTTCGAGTCCTGCCGCGGTCGTGAAGTAAATCCGCCTCCAAAATGACGGAGGTTTTTTTTTTTTTCGCCCCTCCCTGCTTCTATTCCTTTGGCACCTCAAGAAAATCAAACGGGACAGGCGCGGGGGACACAGGGCGTCCCCCCAGGCGTGGCTGTAGGGGAGCCTAAAGCTGCGGTGCCCCGGGGCTGCTGGTGCCTCCGTGCCCCTGTTATCGCCCCAAGCGCTCCGTGCATTTTGCTCCTTTATTTAAAAGCAGCGCGAAAACAGGTGGCTGCTGACTCCGCGGGGGAATCTATGGGATCACCCGTGTCTGTAACAGCAGCAGGGCAGGGGCTGCTGGGGCACCCCAGGGGCACGGCCGGGGGGGGCTGGCAAGGGGCACAGCCCCACCCTGGGCGCTGCTTTTCTCACCGTTTTGCCCGCATCCGACGCTTATGGGGTGCTCACAGCCACCAGAAGTGCTCCACGAGGGCACCCCAAAACCTCCCAGCTCTGAGGCCTGGGGGCAGAGTGGCACGCAGCAGGACGCCCCCAGGACCCCATCGCCCGACCCAGCTTGGCTGAGGGCTGCGGCGCTGCACGGGTGGGAGCTGGGCACGGGCTGAGCATGGCACTGGGGTCCCCGTCACCAGGCTGCGTGGCACTGGTGGGGACGGCTCGGCGAGGGACAGGGCGGCTGAGAGCCCCGGGGGACCGCGGGTGCTATGGGATGCAGAAGGGGACCCGAGGGTGCGAGGGGACAGGGGACGGGGCAGGCGGGAGCAGGCTCCCCGGCCCTATGAGGGTTTTTATGGAAGCGATGGGGCTGGGAAGGTGGCTCCTGAGCCGGAGCACTGCGGCGTGCCGAGCCGTGCCGAGCCGTGCCGGGCCGTGCCGGGCCGTGCTGTGCCGGGTTAAGCCGTGCCGCAGGCTGTCCGTGCCGTCTGGTGCCGCGCCAGGCCGTGCCGTGTCGTGCCAGGCCGTGCCAAACCGAGCCGAGCCGAGCCGAGCCGAGCCACCAGGTGTCGCTGCGGTCCCGCTGCTGGCGGCCGCTCCGGGCCGCTCACCCGGGGCAGGGGCCGGGGCCGGGGCCGGGGCCGTCGAGGCGCGGTCCCTCCGCTGTCCGACGGCTCCGACCCGGCTCCGCTCCCCCGCAGGGCACCGGGGGGAGGCACCGGGGACCCTGCCCCCGATCCTCGGGTCCCCGCGGAGCGCTCCGAGGGCCGGGGCAGAGCGGGGACAAAGCCCCGGCTCCCAGCACCAGCCCCGACGGCAGCGCGGGGGCCGGTCGGGGCCGGGCCGGGACAGGACGGTGTCACCTGCCCGGGGACCGGCGGCTCCTGGCACGGAGCTGTGCGGAGACACGGGGACAGCCCCGGCCCCCGCAGCCCGCTCGGAGAAAGGCGAGGCTGAGCTTCGGGCGTGCGCCCTGGGCCCCTCTTTGTGTCTGCAGTTGCGCCGCTATCGCGACCGGCGCGACATACACCGCGCGGGGTGGGTCTCGTCCTCCCCTGCGGTGCTTTGTTTTAACGCCGATCTTCTGTGCGGTCTCTGCTCTGGTTATTTTTATCACGGTCAAAAAAATAAAATTTAAAAAAAAAAAGAAATCACCCCACTAAAAAAAATCGCTCCCTCCTCAAACGAAAAAAAAAAAAAAAAAAAGAAAGAAAGAAATTAAATAAATTCTCCCCGAAACGCCGCCGCCACCGCCGATTCCCAACGCGCGAGAAGGGGGGGGGGAAATAATACCGATAAAGATAAACTGGGGAAAAGCCCGCAGGAATTTCCCCGGGGCTGGGGCCGGTGGGGATGCAGGCACAAGCCGGGGCAGGGCAGGAGGGGGGATTTCCCCCCCGGGCCCTTTGTCTGCCCGTCGGAAGCCCGCAGCCCTGCGCGCCCCGTCGGGGCCGGGCACGGAGCTGCCGCCGGCGGGCTGGGGGCTGCGGGCCGGACAATGGGGCGGCGGCGGGACTTTGTTTAACCCCGCTGCCCCCCAGCCGGCGGGGCCAGGGGTCAAGGGCTCACCGGTCGCCGGGGCGCGGCCCCGGGGGAACGCCACGTCGGGGGGCGGCCGGTGCGGGACCCCCGGACCCCTGCAGAGAGGGACACCGAGGCGGGAGGGGGGGGGGGGGGTGCGGAGGGCTCCGGGAGGGCGTTTGGGGTGTTTTTTTTTAGGGGGGGACAGAGCGGGGCCACGCATTTCTTTAGGAGAGGGAGGCGGAGAAGCGGCCGCTGCCCCCCGGCACCCCCCGGTTCTGCCTTCGCCCCCCGGTGCGGGGGGCGGCCGTGGGGGGGCCGCGGGAGGAGGGAGCCGGCTGTCGAGGCGTGCAGCATCTCCCCGGGCAGAGAGGGGCTTGTGCCGCCTCTCCAGGAGCCGAGAAATGGGCATTTTATAGGTGACGTACGGGCTTACGTGGGAATCCGTGCCCAGCACCGCGCTCCCGGCGCCTTTTCTCCTGACACGCCACTTCCCCGCAGCTCGCAGCCCCCTTGCCAGCCTGGGGGGAGCGGGAGGGGGGCAGGAAAAGGGAAAAGAAAAGCAGCCCCCTCTTTTTCCTGCTCGGGAGACCAGCCCCGGAGCTCCGAAAGTGAGAGAGGGCGAGGGCGAGGGGAGGCGGCCGGGAGCCGGCTCCGAGCCGAGGGGCCGGGGGGGGCTGGCAGGGGAGGAAGACCCCCCCAAAACCCCCTTTATTTTTATTATTTATTTTTTTTTTTTCTGGGACTAGGGGCGAGCCGGCGGGGGAGGAGGCTGGCACCCGAGGTAAGTCCCCTCCGCCCGGGGCTGCGGGCACGGGCGGTGCCGGCGCTGCGGGGTCGCGAAGGAACCGGGGGCTGGGGAGCAAGGGGGGGGCACAGCCGGGCCTGCCCCATCCCCGTCCCCTTCCCCATCCCGGGGCAGGGCCCTGGAGGGGCCGCGGGCTCCGTCTCAGGGCCGGGGCGAGGTTGGAAGCG
This sequence comes from Cygnus atratus, assembly GCF_013377495.2. Lineage (NCBI taxonomy): Eukaryota > Metazoa > Chordata > Aves > Anseriformes > Anatidae > Cygnus > Cygnus atratus. Next base: position 13,727,568 of record NC_066372.1, on the reverse strand, counting down.
GCTGGGGGGGGACAGGCGGTGGCGGTGGTCCCGGGGGCTGCGGGCAGCCCGTGCCCCGCACCCTGCCCCGTCCGTCGGGGCTGGGCCGGGGTCCCCCGGGAGGAGCAGCCCCCGGAGCCCGCTCCCAGCCCCGGGCTCCTCCCGTGCGTGTCTCAATTCACTCAGGCTTGACTTGGCAATAAGCTCTCTCAATAGGGTGACAATAGAGCCCCAGTGGGACCCGAACAAAGAATTTGAAAGTAGTTAAATTGCAGGACACGTCCATCGCCTGGGTGCTTGAATTAAAGAAAAAAAAAAAATCGGAGAAAAGAAAAAGGGGAGAGACTTTTCTTTGGGCTGGTGAGAAAATGCTCAGGGTAAAAGTTGGTTTGGCGTCTTCATTTCAGCGACAATGGAGCAGAGCTAATTCAATAGGAAACGCGGGGATTTTTTAATGAAAAGACCGCCAGGGTTACACCGAAGTTAAGCTCTTGTGAATTAATTATTAGGGCAAATAAACTGGGGAGGGGGGGAGCGCTCTGGAGGGAGTGTTGCAATTTCTTAATATTCTCCTTTTCGTGTTTAACGACAATGCCATTAGGTTTCGACTCTGGGTGAGCAAAAGGATTTCTTACACTCCCCGGGAAGAGGAGAAGACGCTTTTTACGGTGTTACTTAATTGCTTTTAAAATAAAATACTACGGAATTTGGCAACGAGCTCCGGTTTCTGCTGGCGGTGGCGTTTGGGGTTATATTTCCTTTCGTGGCAACTCGCAGACGCAAAAAAAAAAAAAAAAAAAAAAAAAAAAAAAAAAAGGAAAATAACGGGGAAATTGAAAAACCCCAATGTAAAGGCGAGGCGGCGAGTTCGGCTCTTCCAGACCCCTCGGTCTCGATCGGTTCATTTTCTCCTACAGAGAAAACCCGTCCGGGGCTGGCTGCGTGCTCACCAGGGCGGCGAGAGGCTCCCCAAAGCCGGTCCGGGGCATTGCTTTGAGAGAATCGGAGATAAAAAAAAACAGCAGCCGGGTTAACCGCAGGAAGGAAGACGAGGGGAAAAAAAAAAAAAAAAAAAGGGTCGGAAGCGAAGTAAAGGTGTGCCAGGAGGGTGGTTTATTTTGTTGGTGGTGGTGGTGGTTCATTTTATATTTTTTTCCTTGCTGCAGAGGCTGCAGGCGAGGCGCTACGTGTGTAATTACATAAAAAGGGGAATTAAGGCAGGGAAATACGGAGAGGGGAGCGAGAGGAAGGAGGAGAGGGAAGGAGAGGAGCGCAGGCGGCACCTGCCGTGCCGGACGGCTGCCAGCTCGCCTCCGCCTGCCGGCGGGCTACCGGCGGGGCAAACCATCGCCCGGCTCGGCCTGGCCGTCGGGGCGGGATAGCACGGCTCGGCACGGCTCGGCACGGCTGGGGCGCAGGAGGGACTCTCAGCCTTTTTCTCTCCCCCCGCTGCCAGGGCCGCGGCGGCACCCCGGGGAAAGCCCGAGCTGCTGCTCTGCCCGACGGCCGCGGTGCCGAGCCGTGCCGAGCCGAGCCGTGCCGAGCTGCGCCGTGCCCTGCCGTGCCCTGCCGCGCCCTGCCGAGCCCTGCCGCGCCCTGCCGAGCCGTGCCGTGCCGTGCCGTGCCGAGCCGTGCCGAGCCGTGCCGTGCCGTGCCGAGCCGTGCCGAGCCGTGCCGTGCCGTGCCGCGCCCTGCCGAGCCGTGCCGAGCCGTGCCGTGCCGTGCCGTGCCGTGCCGCCCCGCCGCGGGGAGCCGTGCGGACTTTCAGCACTTGGACAGCGGTGCGGCAGCGGGGCCGGGCCGGGCCGGGCCGTGCCAAAAGAGCCCGGGGGCAGCGCTGGGCAGCGGGGGCGGCCGCGGCCCCTTTCTGCTCGCCTCGGGGGTCTGCTCCTGCGGGGACCGGGGGGGCGACACCCCGAGGGGGCTCCGGGGGGCTCCGTGCCCCGCCGGGGGGGCAGAGGGGAGGCCCCCGGCCGGGCAGGGCAGGAGGGAGGCGGCAGCCCCGCAGCGGGACAAGGCGGCCCCGAGGGGGCGGGCGGCTCGCCGGGGGGTGGGGGGCCTCGGGGGGGGGGGGATAAGGGGGTGGATAGGGGGGGAGCGGCCCCTCTGCCCCTCGCAGCCCCATCCTCGGGGGGTGATTACGGGGTGAGCTGGAGGGGCTGCGGGCTGTGCTCGCCGGAGCCTGGCAGCAAGCAACCCCCGCCGCCGCCGCCTTCCTCCCGTCCTCCTCCTCTCCCCCTCCTTTCCCCCGCCTCCTCCCCTCCCCCTCTCCCTCCTCCTCCTCCCTCCTCCTCCTCCTCCTCCTCCTCCTCCTCCTCCTCCTCTCCGCCATGGTTGGAGTGAGTCGGAGGCTGCCGGGCTGACGTCAGTGCGGGCAGAGCCTGCCGCCGGCGGCAGCTCCCGGCCAGCAGCCACAACCGGCACCGGCAGCCGCCGGGAGGACGGCGGGGAGCCCGGCAGCAGCCGCCCCCATCGCTCCGTGCCCGGCCACCCCCAGGGGATGGCGGCCGCGGGGGTCGCTGCTCGCCCCGGGGCAGCCCTGCCCGCCCCTCTGCCCGCCCGCCCGGGGAGGGGCTGGGGGGGGTCGCCGTCCTTCTTCCCCCACCCCCCCCACCCCCCCCCAACGCCGCCCGTTTCGTCCAGGGACGGCCGCCGCTGCCCTCGCCCCGGCTCCAAGCGTGAGTGTCGCGGCCGGGCGTCGCCGCCGCCATCGGGTGTCCCCCGGGGGGCTGGAGGGCGCGGGGGGGGGGGGGGGGGGCAGGGACGGGGACGTGGCCCCGGGAGGAGGCTGGTGGGGAGGGGGGGAAGGATGGAAGGGAGGTGGGAAGGGGGAGCCGAAGTTGGGCCGGTCCCCGCGGGGAAGTTGCGAGGCTCTCCCGGGGGAGCGGGCCGCCCCCCGCCGCTCCCTGCCCCGGCCCGGACCCCCCCGTCGGGGCTGAGCAGCCCGCGGCGAGCGGCGGCGGCCGGGGGGGGAGGCGCAGGGGGGAGGCCAGCGGGGGGAGAACGGCCACGGGGCGACCTTTTGCTGCCGGGGGCGAGTTGGCTCCGGGCAACCTCTCCCCGGCCGGCCGGGACCGGGCAGCCCGACGGGGCGGGCTGTGCCCCGACGGGGCGGCGGGGAGCCGGGGCCGAGCGGTGCCGGCGGCCGCCAAATTGTCCCCAGATGTCCCCGCTCGCCGGCCGGAGGGGCGGGCGCCGCAAAAAAAAACGCCTGAACGGGGCCGAGCCTCCCGGCACATCCAGCTTTTAGGCCCCGGGGGCAATCCCCGGCTCCCCCAGTTTCTCCTCCGGGCACAGCGGGGGCTGCTGCGGGGCCTCGCTTTGCGGGAAGGGGGGGGCCGGGGGGGGCACCGGGGCACCGTGCGCCCCGCTCCCCTGCTCGGATAGAGCGGCACCGGGGCGCCGCTGCCCGTGCTGCGGTCTGCCAGCGGCTGGAGGCTTTTTTTTGTTTCGCATTCGCTTCTCTCTGCATCTCCGCTTTATTTTTTCCCTTTTATTTTCTTTCCTTTTATTTTTCGCATTTTTTCTTTCCCTTTTTAATTCTTCTTCGATTCTCTCTTACTTCATTTCTCTCCCCTATCCGTTCTCCCCTCTTCTCTCCCTTTCCCGCGGACTCTTATCTCCTCGGCTTTTTTATTTATTTATTTATTTATTTTTTCCCGTCTCTCCCTGGAAGTGAAACGCATTTTAGGCCTCAGCCTTAAGGAAACCCGACCGGGAGCGGTGCAGGTGCCCTGGGAGCCTGCACCCGCCCGGATCCCCCCCCCTCGACGTGCCCGGCCCCACCGGGCCAGGAGCGGCCGGGACCCCGGCCCCTTCCCCGCCTCGTCCCGGCCCCGGGAGCCGCAGGAAAGAGCAGCCGGGGGCCGGGCCGCTGCGGCGGAGCCTTTTCAGCGCCGGGGCTGCTTTAGACGTGGCTTTTAATTGCTAAACAAAGCGACGCGTTTCCTCAACGCCCGTCGGGAGCCGCCGCTCCTGCGTGAAGTTGGCGAAGCCCCGGTTGCGGGAGGAAAAGGGGAAAAAGAGGAAAAAAAGCAAACCGAACCACAGTTAGGAGGAGATGCAGCTCGGGGCGGCGAGGCACGGGGGGTTACTCTAGGTTGGCTAAAAATAACTTCTCCTAATTAAAGAAAAGTGACGTCAGGCGCGCAGGGCGTGAAGAGGGGAAGGCAGCGGGGCCCGGGGCAGGGCGGGCGCCTTCGGGAGCTGCGGGGCCGCCCGGCAAGCGGCCGCCACGGCCGGCAGGGCTCTTCCGAGGGGCGGCCGGCGGGGCCGGGCTGCCCGGCTGCGGGAAGGGGAGCACCGACCGCTCCCGGTCCCGCTGCCCCGGGGGTGCCCTACAAAAAGCGGGGGGCTCCGGGGCCGCCTTCTCCCCCCGGGGGGGGGGGATTTGCGCGGAGGCTCCGCGGGCGCGGAGCGGCGGCGGCTGCAGCACCATGGCCAGAGCCTTGCCCGCCCCGCCCCGTCGGGGAGGCAGAACCTCCGCCTGGCCGTTTGGGAGATCTCCCCGCTTTTTTAATTTTTTTTTAAAATTATTATTATTTTTTTTTTTTTTTCACCGTCCTTCTCGGCTAAACCGGGCCGCGGCCCGGGGGGTCGTTTTCCCCCGTTGTTCTGCCTGTGAGTGCAGGGAAGGGCAGTCCCCGGTGCCCCCCATCCCGGCCCCCCCCCCCCCTCGATCCTCCCGGTCCCCCAGGTGAGGCCGGGCGCTGGCTGCCTCCGGGCTCTGCCCGCTGCGGCCTCCGGAGCCCCCCGCTCGCTCCCCGCTTTGCTCGCCGCTGCTTTGCGATGTGCCAAGGAGCCATTTTGTACGCGTCCTGCTTAAACTGCGCCCTAAATAATAATAAAAATAACAATAATAATAAAAATAAAAAATATAAACCAACGCCCAAGCGATAGGAGAAAATCCCCCGAAGGCCAGCAGCATTTTTCTCCTAGGTGCCGGGCCTCCGCCTGCACGGAGCGGGTCGAGGCGGGGGGCTCGGAGCCGAGCGAAGCGTTGCCGAAAAGCAGCAGGGAAGAATCCCGGGATTTATTTCTGCGGAGAGAAATCCCTTCCCTTACCCGGCGGAGAAAGGGGAGCCCGCTCCCGGTATCCCAGCAGGGGGACCGGGACCGGAGCGGGGCCGCATCGCCGCCGCCGCCGCCGGCAGCCCCCCGGTGCTCCCCGCGGCCGGGGGATAACGGGGACACCCCCGGGGGGAAACTGAGGCCGGGCCGTGGCCCAGGAGAGCCCCTTTCGTGGGCACCGGGCTGCGGGCACCGCTCGGTATCGCCGCCACCGAGGGGCAGCCCCGGAGAGCGGGGCCGCTGGGCACCTTCCCCGGCCCCGGCCGGGGAACGCACGGGCAGCAATCACCGTAACGACGGCAGCAATAAATGAGGGGAAAATCCACAGCCGGAAAATTAAGGAGATCCGATTTGTAGTGGATTTTTATTTTTATTTTTTTCCTCTCTCTCCAGGGCAGGTTAGAATAACCTCAGCCAAGCCCCCTCCCGAGCGGCTCGGGGGCGCGGGGATGGCACCGAGGGGCTGGGGAAGGAGCAAAGATTCCTCCCCACCCGCCGCAGCCCCGTCGGGGTGCCCGGGGCACCCCCGGGCCCGTTTCTCGTTAGGGAGGAGGAGGAAGGCAGCCGGGAGGCAGGCAGGGCGGCTCGGCTCGGCTGCGCGCCGGGAGCGCGGAGGGGCTGGCAGGGCTGAGCTTTGAGCTTTCAGCCTAATTGAGCTCCCGTATTTTTATTTTTTTAAAATTTTTATTATTTTATTATTATTATTTTTCAAAGGAAAGGCGGGGAGGGGGGAAGCGAGGAGAGCAAGAAATAAAGAAGCCGAGCGGAGCTCGCCGAGAGCCGGAGCTGCCGGGACCGGCAGGCTGCGCTCAGCCGCGGCTGCTCCCGCAGCGATCGCTTCGTTCCGCGGCTCCCCCGTTTCGCAGCAGGTCACATTTTAGCTAAGCCTCAGATTTAAGGCAAAGCAACGTTTAGGAGCGGCGACGGATTACAATCTTTATTTTATTTTATTTATTTTTTGCGGGGCAGGTCAGATAAGCATCCCAGATAATCACATTTACCTCCCGGCATTTTATTATTCTTATTGCTGCTGTTGGATTTGTATGCGCCGCGTTCGTCGCTACACGCACAGCGCGCTAAGAACCGGCGAGGGAAAGAGCAAAACCTAGAGGGGAAATAATGAAAACGGAGGGGAAAAAGGGCTGTCGAGAGGATCCGGGCGGGATCGCAGGCGTATCCCCGGCCCGGCCGCTCCTCGGCCCCGCGTTGGCTGCGGGGAAGGCGCCCTCCGGGCTGCCCCGACGCCCGGCCAGGTGCAGAGGCCAGACGGGGCGGGCGCTGCTGCAGGAGGAGAGGCTGCGAGGGACGAGGGGGCAACGGCGTGCTGGGACCGGGGAAGGGCAGAAGGAAAGGGGAGGGAAAAAGGGAAGGAAAATGTACGGGGAAGGGAAGGGAGGGGAAAAAGGAAAGGCCGGGGCAAGGGAGAGGGGAAAGGGCGAAGGGAGGGCGAAGGACAAGGAGAGGGAAGTTAGCTGCAGGTGGGTCCGCTGTGCCGAGCCGTGCCGTGCCGTGCCGTGCCGGGGTGCTGCCCGCCCGTGCCCCCCCCCTCGTTGTTGCCGAGGGGGGCACTATGGGGCTGGGGGGGGGCACCCCACAACGCGGCTCCTCCAGCACGGGCGGGGAGGCGAAGCACGGCGGGCGGGGGGCAGGCGGGTGCCGGGGCGCCGCGGGAGGAGGGTGCAGCCGGGGGCGTTCCGCTGCGCTCCGCACCGAGCCGTGCCGAGCCGAGCCGAGCCGAGCCGAGCCCGCCCCGTCCCGCCCGCCCCGTCCAGCAGCGGGGGCTCGGCCGGGGCCGGGGCGCCAAAACGCGGGAAAAGGGGGCGCGGATTTAAATGCGGGGCCGCCGATTGGCTGGGGGCCGCGTGACGTCACTTCCCAAAGGGGGCGATTACCATGCGAGGGGAGTAGAAGTTGGGCGGCGGGGCGGGAGCGGGAGCGCTGCTGCTGCCGCCCGGGTCGGGACCGCGCCGGGCTCGGCTCGGCTCGGCTCGGCTCGGCTCGGCTCGGCTCTGCCCTGCCCTGCCCGGCTCGCCTCGCCTCGCCTCGCCTCGGCTCTGCCCGGCTCGGCACAGCACGGCACGGCTCGGCTCCCCGCAGCCCCTTACGGTGCCTTGCTCGCTCCCGCAGCGCGGCTCCGTCTCCTCCGCTCCTCGTATTTATCTTTTTTTTTTTTTTTTTTTCTCTTTTTCCCCCCTTTTTTCCCCCCCTCTCTCTCCCTCTGTGGCTCCCCGCTGGCAGATCCCGGCCGCTCTGCCCCCCCCTCTCCCCCCCCCCCCCCCCCCCCCCACGCCGTGTGCCCTCTCCCCGCAGCCGACGGCAGCCCCGCCGGAGGGATGTTTCTGTCTTTGGTTATCTAGCTGTATGAGTGTTGTGGAGCCATCATAAAGCTAGATAACCGAAAGTAGAAATGACTTCCAAACCTGCTCGCCCCCGGGGGAAGAGGCTGCAGCAGGACCGGCGCCGCTGGAGCCCGGAGCAGAGGCGAGTCGCGGCCCCGCCACCTCGGGGCTCCAGGTAAGCGCCGCGCCCGCCCCGTCGGGGCGCTCCCGGGGCTCCGGGCGGCGGGACGGGAGGGCGGGGAGAGGGGGGCGAGCCCCGCGCACACGCCTGCAGCGCTTCGGGGCTCAGCACGCCGGGAAGCAGCCCTAAAAACCCCGCTCCCGGCTCCGGGCAGCCGCCGGATCCGGGGCTGGGAGGTTGGAGGGGGCGAGCGCCCCGGGCGCCTCTCCTAACAAAGCCTCCCCCGTGCCCGCCCTGCGGGTCCGACCTCAAAACCCCCCGGTTTGGGGATATTTTCCTTCTCTCTTCCTCCCTGTCTCTCTTCTCTCTCTCTCTTTTTTTATTTTTTTTTTTCCTTTTTGGCTTGATTCTGGCCTCCCTCTTGGAAGGTCAGCTCGCTGATAACGCGATCGCTCTCCCCCCACGCGTTGGCTCTCGCTTTTGTCCGTAGCTGGGGGTCCCCGGGGAGGGGGGGGTCCCCTGGGAAGGGAAGGGGTCCCGCTGCTGGGTGCACCCCTCCTGGCGTGCAGCCGCCGGCCCCGCAGCTTCCCCGGGAGCCGAGCAGTTGGCAGGCACAAAGCCTCCCTCACCTCCGCTGCAAGCCCGAGAAGTTGAAGCATAATATGTATTACCATGTCTGGCAAATAAAAAAAAAAAAAAAAAAAAAAAAAGGAAAGAAAGAAGGAAAAAAAAAAAAGCAATTGGCAAATCTGCATTCCGTTCCCATGGCGACACAAAGCACCGCGCTCTCTGCCGAGCCTCCCCAGCACGTTTCCCCAGCCGGTGTGGGGCGAGCGCCCTCGGCCGGGGTTGGGGTCTCCAGGGCCCCCCCAGCACCCTGGGGTCCGCACGGGGCATCGCCGCCAGCCCCTCGCCTGCATCCTGCGGGGATGGTCCCCACGCCGCCGTGAGCCCCCGTGGGCTGTGACATCTCCGGGGAGGCCGCAGGGAGAAACCTTCCCGTGGCTCCAGTGGGCTCCTCGCGGGGTCTCTGCCCCCCGGGAGCCGCAGCGGGAGCCAGGGGCGCCGCGGCCGCGCTCCCACCGCTGGCAGAGGTGGGCTGCGGGTGCCCGGCCCGGGGGCGAGGGCAGCGTCGGGGGGCTGAGCCGCCCGTGCCCACCGGGGAGGCGAGAGGAGGGAGCCCCGCGCAGCCCCGAGGCAGGTTTTCCAGCAGCCCTTGCACGGGGGAATGGCGTCAGACGCCACGTAGGCCCGCAAAGCTAAATATGCCTGTGCACCCTTCCAGGGCCAGCAAAGCGTCGCCATAACCGCAGTAAGGAGAAAGGATCTCAGCCTGAATTGGGCTATACCGCGAGAAAGAAAAGTTCTGAGGAGCTGTTGGTATTGTGTATTCTAATGAGGAGTCATTGGAGAAATTAAAAAGGGCAGAGAGAGACGACGACGGCAGCACTAATTCCGCAGGAAGCCTCCCAGGGAAAAGGCTGTGTGAGTGTGAACGCTGAAAAGCATGAAGGCCTGGAATTAGACTATCATTTAGAGAGCGTTACTAATCCGAAGTTACAGCAGTAATTCCATGATTTGCTGGGTCCCACACGCAGCGCCAGAATTAAAGATACGGATTTTCTAGAAATGTAACTCAACTGTGGCACCGAGTCTCGGCGAGATCCGAATGAATCATTCATTCCAAAGGCAGCGAAAGACGTGTCATTAAGAACCAACCTCCTTCTCTCCAGCCCATCTGGAATATGTATGCTCAGTGCAATCCCAGAAATTGTGGAAGAGATCGGAGGTGGGGAGGAGGGAATGTAGTGCTTTCCCTCCTTTATTATGGCGGTTATTTTTAAGAAATAATTTTCCAATTATTTCCACAGTATTGTGAGTGGCACTCGATTCTTCTTCTATTTATTTTTTTTTTCCCCCTTCCGTATGATAGCATCGAGTCAGGTGCAAACGGTTTCGGTGGAGATGCTTTAAAACTAGAGCGAACAAAGCAGGAGAGAACCGAGCAAGGTGGTTGATGAATGCATTTATTCCGGAGTAACGATTTGATGGGGGATGGCGGAAAGAAACATTCAAATTCCTAATGAATATAATTCAGGAGGAATCACTCGACCAGCGTGGTAGAGAAAATCTGTTTGGTGGGAGTGTTTCTGCGCTGGCAGAGCCCAGGAGGTATTTCCATCCCTGGCTTTTGTAATTGCAAAAGGTGAAAATTTAAAAAGAGGATTGGAGGAAAAAAAAAATTATATATATATATACACGCATATGCTAAGTGTGTTTGTATGTGTGTATATAAATACATATTATATATATATAATTTTACAAAATAAAATGCAAGTGTGGAAATCAGTGTCGACATGTAAACTCTTACAAAGGATCGAAGCAAGCTTTTTCGCCTTGCTATTGGATCCGTTGTTCAGAAACCACCCTTGGCTCCTCAATTTTTTCTCCCCCAGAGCCCGCGTTCTGGGCGGATTTTTCGGGTGTTTTTGCAGGCTGTAGGGCTGGTTGGTGTAACCCACAGCAGTCCCCCCCAAAACGGGGTTGAGGCGGGGACGGAGCGGTCTGGCCTTTAGTTTCCAGCGGGGAGAAGCCGGGGTTGAATTTTTGCTAGCGCTGAATTCTTCCTTTCCGCCCTCCCTGCCTGCATGTTTGGGGGAGGCGCGGAGGCAGCCCCGGCCTGATTAACAAGGAGGCTGAGGCTGGCAGTGAAGGATGGGGACAGTGGCAGGAGCCTCGCCAGCTTGTGCGCGTGGGTGGAGGGCAAAGATGCGGATAAAGCCCCCGGGTGAACCCATCCTCGTGCAAAACCCACCGCCTTTCATTCCTTGCAGCCTGGTGCCAGCTCCTCGCTTTGTGCCCTTTTTGAAGCCCTGGTGGAAGGGGGTCACCGATTCGTCTCCTTAGGGCCGGGGGTGGGTTTTGGCGAGCGGGACCTCAGCCGAAACATCCCGGCAGCCCCCACGGGCCCCCCCTGCATCCGAGCCTTTGCCCTGCTCGTGTGGCTGTTGGCGTCAGCGGGATCCTTCCTCCCACCCCCAGGAGGGAAGGGGTCTCCTGCTGCTGCCCTGCCCCATCGCTTGTGGGGCAGGGGCGATGCCGTGGGCAGGGAGGAGAGCCCAGGTCCCAGGGGGCCGCCCGGCGCCCTCGGCTCTTCCCCCCTCGGTGGGACTCTGGCGGAGGAGATGGGACGCGGCGCAGGCCAGGCGCGGGTGAGGTCTCTGGAGCTGGGCCCTGATGTCTTTGTTCTTCAGGCAGTGCTGGGGATGGGCAGAGGGAGCCAGGAGCGTAAAGGAGCGGCGTGCGTGGTTCGGGGGTAAGTGGAAAACATCAGCTGTGGGTTTACCCCGGGGGATCGACGTCCCGGGACGTCGAGCGCTCAAACTCTTCTCTTTATTTCTCTTCTTTCCCCAAAACTTCTCCCCCGTGCAGCGGGCTGGGCTCCCGGCACGAGGTGAGGGGGTTTGCACCAGGTAGCCGAGAAAGCCCAACCCGGTGTGGCTCCGGGGGCAGGTGGAGAAGGGGCTGCTCGGTGCCTGCCGTTGGAACCAGCTGCCTGTGAATGGAGGCAGGGCTGCGTGAGCCCGGCCGCTCGGTTCTGGATGAAATCCCATCAATGGGCATTTTTGTGGAATCGCCTGGCAATGGCTGGTGTGAAGCCGGAGGCCTGGCTCTCTCGTTTCTTTTGTCTCCCTCGGCTCCCACCCCCTCCGTGCGCCCTTGACGCAGGCGGACGGTGCCTCCGCTTACCTGCCCCTCGTCCCGGGCTTTGTCCGTGCCGTCGGGGAAGGGGCAGAGCCAGGGGCACAGCTCGGTGGCTTTGAGGGCGCATCCTGCTCGTGGCTGTGCCCGGGTCTGCAGAGCACAGACAGCGGCTCCGTGGGTGCGAGGTGCTAATTTGGGTGCCGGGAGTTTTTCCGAGGTGTGAGCACGGAGGTGTTGGCGTCTGGCCACGCGGCACCCGGGCAATTTGTCACCCCTTCCCACTCCAAGCCCCTGGGAACCCTCGGGACCAGCGGTGTGAGATGGGTGCAGTGCCACCAGGAATCACTCCGCCCCGGTGGGTTTGCTGCTTTTCAGCGTTTCTTACCCGGTGGGGATGCATTTGCCAAGAGCCCAGCTCGCAGAAGCGAGGTCTGGCGCTGCTCTCCCGGCCGGCAGCACGTGCTGGGGACCTGAGCTCGTGCTGGCCCGGTGGAGCCGTCGCCCCGCCGCAGCCAGGCTGCCGGTGTCCGCCGTGGGTGAGGGCGGACGGGGCTTTGGGGTCGGCGTTTTCAGGTGCCGCCGTCCGGGTTTGTTCAGCGGCTCAGGTTTGGTTAGGAGCGTTCGCCTCGAAAGCTCAGGAGTGGGGGGAAAAAAAGAAAATGGGGGGAGGAAAGAACACAATCTCCGTCAGTTAGCTGTCTCTTGGAAACTCAGCTCGCTGTTCCTATAGAGGCTTTCTCTTTTCCTTCACCCTGGTCTGGCCTTAAGTACCACTTTAAGTGGGCTTTGCTCATTCACATCCAGGCTCCTTAGAGCAATTGAGCCCGCGGGGGTTTGAAAAGAAGGGACAGTCCCTCAATGGCAGGACCTTGGGCCAGGCTAATTGGTTTTGGTTCAAGGGGATACTGGATTTGTGAAAAGCCCAAAGACATCTTTCCCACGCCAAATCCCAGCTCTTCAGAGGGGGAAGTGAGGGGTGCTGGGTGGGGAAAGGAGCTGAAAGAAAGGTGGGGTGGTCGGACCTCCGAAACGACCCCAACACCCACCGGCCTCAGCTGGGACGGGGCAGCACCCAGGGGTGGCACAGGGATGGGGTCCCTCCTTCTTGGGGCAGGTGGAAGGTAGGGACGGGCCTGGCAGTGGCTGGGTGCTGAGCACACCGTCCGTGGTGGCCTGGTTTCATTAAAACCAGGCTTTTTCTGTGCAAGACTACCATGGAGATGCCGGGAGGAACAGGAGGATGGGACCTGGGGAGCACCAAATCGCTTGTGTGTGTGTGTGTGTCCATAGGGGGGATTTGCTGAGGTCTTTTGTATCTCGTTTTGGTTTGGGATTTTTTTTTTCCTTATGCTGAATGTCTCTGGCACCATTCCAGCAGTCCCATGACCTTTACTCTCCCAGATCCATAAAAATCACTTAATTATTGGGCCGAAAATCAAGGCTTGGAAACAAAGCCAGCTTATGGGACCATCATTTCTTGATATATTTCCTGAGAGGACATATTTCTGGGCACCTTCAGAGCAGTGCGCGCAGCTTGTTGGATATGAGATATCAAGGCATTATTTATTGAGGAAGTCTTCACACTCCCTCATCTGTTATAATTAACTGATGACATTTTTTCTTAGGTTCAAAATATGGTGAAAAAGTATAATTAGCACGAAGCTGAGGCACTGCATTAAAATGTCTCCTATAGTTAATGTAAGATAGCCCTGCTATTTATTATAGGAGGAGCTGGCTCTGACCTCTGTGTTGCCTAACACTTTTTATTGTAAAGATTCTTGAACTTTTTTTTTCTTTTTGAGAACCTCTGACACTCCCATTGTTTGCTGCGGGCCCTTGAAATTCGGCGGGGGGAAGCTTTTCGGCTAGAGAAATGCCTATTCTTTGTCCCCGAAATTCCTTTCAGGTTTAGCTGAATTATGAATTGTTCGGGATCGCAATTTCCCTTCAGTTGCCTCTTTTGGGGGGGGGGGGGGGGGGGGCGGGGAAAGGGGTAAAATCGGTGTTTCACTGAAATAATCACAGACCGGGAGCAGGGTAGAGCGCTGCGGTGCGCTGGCACAGCTGGGCTGGGCGGGAGGACAGTCACGGCCAACTCCACGATCCCTTTCCACATCCAGCTGATCTTCCCGCGCCGTGTCCCAGCCTCCCGGGAGCGAGCTCCTCCAGGTCCTGGGGGTGGGGGGGGAAATTGCGTTTGTGTGCGTGCTTGGCCCGGGTCCTGCCAGCCCCGGCGGTTCACCTTCCCTGCACCGCCGGCCCCGGGAGAGCAGCCTTCTGCCGCTGCCAGATAACATTAGCCCTGTATTTCCCAGTGGCAGAAAGCTGTGCCGAGGCTCGGGGCTCCAAATCCCTCTCCCCGCGCAGGACGAAGGCGGCGATGGGTGTGGGGCGGAGGGAGGGGGAATTCGCCACCCTCGCGTACAATTGTTTTTCTTTTCTTTTTTTCTTTTTTTTTTTTGGCTTATATAAACAATCTATTATTTATTAGCCATAAATAATACATTTTCTGTATGTTTAGAATGCACGTGATTGCTGCGGATTAAAAACGTGCCCGGTTTAAGGCGCCGGAGCAGGTCGGGGGCACGCGACCACAGGGATGTGAACGCAGCCTGTGCCCGTAGCGGGCTGTGATGACTCGGTCACGGCCTATTTTTAGCTCCCTCCCTCTTTCCCTGGCCAGGGTGGCTGCACAGCGAGGTGGAATTAAGGTTGCAGGGAGGGCCATAAATTGAGCGTTTCCGAACTTCTGAAGTGCCCGACCACGCGATCCAAGCGAGGCCTTTTCAGGGTAGGGTTTCTGCGCTGACCGCCTTGGTAGGGGACAGCGAACGCAGGGGTAGAGGAGCAGAAAAGACCCAGCAGACTATTGAAAGCGCTCGTCTGAATAGGTGGGGGAGTCACCGGAGCCTACACTTGATCTGAACTAAATGGCCAAGAAGATGTCTCCAAGCTGAGAGGGGGAAGCCTTTGTTCCTCCAGCAGCGGCCTTGATGTTTTCTTTGCCTTTGGTTTTGCCTCATTCACTCCTGGGGAGGTTCGGGCTCCTTCTCTTGAGGAATCTTCAGCACGTTTAGTGAATCTGCGGGCTGGTGGAAGCAGGCGCGTCCCCAGGAGCGTGCACACACCCGGCGTCACCCGGCCAGACGTGCACTGCCAGCTCGCAGGCACCGCTGCCTGGCACCCTTGCCTTGCACACTCGTTCTTCCCCGTGACACTACTGGGAGCCGTCGCACGTGGTGGAGGGAAAGGGGAGGCCTTTGTGCATTAAACGGGAGATCTAATCTCTTCTTTTAACTGCTGGAAGAATTTCCTCCACTTTACCTGGGAGGTGATTACATGCAATGCAGATTTATCTGTGCTCAAGATGGCTTTTTTTTTTTTTTTTTTTCCTTTGTTTACTGGGAATTTCTCCATTCTGGCTCGCGATACCCACCAGGAAACATTTGGCTCTTTCCGCCCTGTAGCAGAGCGGGCTCTAGCTGAGCAGATTTGTCTGGGGAAGTAGGCGGCCGCCCTTTTGTTTTACTTTCCTGGGTCTAATCCAGTGCTGTCCCCTCGCACACACCTGGTGCTGACACTGGCGCACACTCTCCAGCCAGCAGTGTATTTGCTCTGGATTATAATTGTACGACCTCGCGGTTTTTTGCCTTGTGGATTCCTGGAGCCTGGTCCCTGCTTTGGGGCTGTTCCTGATACAGATACCTACCTACGGTTTGGGTTTCCATTGTGTGGGTACGGCCTGGTGCTTCACGAGCTTCTTTTTCATAACTTTCCCCCTCTCTCCTGCATCTCAGTTCAGCAAAGGGCCTGTCTATCTGGATGCAGGCAATAAACGTCTGTTCTCACCCTGACTTCTATTAATGAGATAGAGACAGGTAAGCATCACACATACCAACTTTCCTGCTCTCAGCAACATCAAGGAAACGGTGACAAGCTATTAATGGAAAGTGATGGTCTGGGTGCTAATTAGTGCTTCCTTTTCAACTTTTACCTACGTGTCTGCCGAAAGGCCCATCCCAGCCTCTCCTCTCTCCTTGCATCCCTTTGTTTCCAGCGCGTTCTTCGTTCACCGCACGCATCCCATGTCGAAGGGGCTTCTCTCTTTATTTATTTATTTTTTCTACCACTTTCTTTCTGCACCTCTTCAGTCCCTTTTTATCCTCTTTTTCCCTTGGTAATTGCTGCCTGCACCCTCTTCCTCCCGTGGTTGCTCCCAGCAAAAAAAAAAAATAAGCATGATGTTGTAGTGGGATCTGAGACCTCGGGGACGGGGCTACACAAAGTCGCCAGGAGTTTCTCATCTCCATCGCCGGGTAGCAATACTCGCTTGTGGCACCAGTGCACGGGGTCAAATCACCCCGGGGACGTGAGGTCAGAGATCTGTCCCCTCTTCCCACAGGTAGTGCTGTAGGGAGGCTCTCGGCAGCTCACAGGTCTTGGTCATGGAGCAATTAGTATTTAAAGCAGCTTCTCTGGTGATGCCCAGAGACCAAGGAGGATGGCTCTCTGCTGTGTGAGCCTGTAGGAGACGGCAGGTCCTGCCCCACACAGCTTGCGGTCTAAACCCTAAATGCACTCGCTCTCCACCAGGGACCGAAGTGGCTGGTTTTTGAGATCCACCCCAATTCCTGCTGCTGCAGCAGTGTGATGCCTGGTCTCAGCTCGGTGCCCAGGCTCTCCCACATCTCTTTCTCCTGACCCTTAGGCTCTGCCCCTTCCCCGAGGACCCTAACCGTCCCCTCCTCGCTTTTTTCATGGGCTGTGGGTTTGCTGTGTCCCGAGGCGTGTCCCAAGGAGCTGCCTAATCTGCCCCTGTCATTCCCAGTCACAGGCTCGGCACACACCGTAGCTTTGTGGGGAGCGCTCGCAGGGCAGCGGGCAGAGGCAGCCATGGTTTGCATATTAGCTAATTAATTTTCATGACTGAACGATGCTGCCTGGTCTCCTGCTTATGCTCCTCGCCGCTCCCCTTCTCCCCCCGCCTCGCTGACACACACACAAGACGACACATCTCGGACGAACGTCAGCATCCTTCCACAGCCCCGAGACGCGAGCGGTTATTCTGCTGGCTTGTCAGACGCGGGTTTCCCTGCTTCATGGTACACAGGGGCCCCCTGCTTCACGTTTGCTGATTCTTATTAGACCCAGCGCGCGAGGGCCCCGTCTCTCCCAGCAAAGCAACGCGCTGCATCCCATCCATAAATCCAGCCCTGGAACAAAGCCTCCTCTACCCTGCCCCATATTTCTACCCAGCCTGCCCGCTTTCCCCTCTCTCTCTCTTTCTCTCTCTCTCTCTCTCTCTCTCTCTCCCCTCTCTCTCCCATGCTGAAGGTTTCCTAGTGCCAGGGAGATATGATAATTCTTGTGAAGAGAGCATGAAATGCCTCTGCTCTTTGTGTCTGTTTAATTCAATGAGAATCCCAGCCCCAGATGTCATGAATGGTGGGCTTTGTGCTGGCCCTTCCTAAGCCCTAACCGCCAGCCCTGCTCTCTGTCTTTCTTGTTTCCCACCACTGGATACTGATTAACAAACTAAATTATTTTTCCTCCCTAATGATGTTTTCCCACTTTGCCCACCAGGCTGGAAGAAGCCACGGGGAGGAAAGAGTTTGTGCAAAGGATGAGATAGCCAGGGAGAAAATTAAAGAGACAGTGTTGCTCTCTGGGCTCTGGCAACGCAGGTCCGCTCGGCTTTATTTCCTTATTAGAGGACGTGGCCGTGTCTGGCTGTATTTTATGTGGCCGTGTGTATTTCAGCTGAGGGGACGGGCTTGAAAGCATCTGCCCAGGGTATGCTCTGAAGCATGCCAAGGTCCGTAACTCAATTGCAATTGTGTGCGCGAGTTTGCACGGTCCCAAATTTAAGGTCTCTTTTCCAGCCATTTCTTCATGAGTGACACTTGGTAATTGCTTGACATCCATCCGTACGTGTGGGAGCCTCTTTCTAATTGAGACAAATTCTCTTTTCCTTAATCAGACGTGACTGCGAGTTCGCGGAGTGGGATGCCTTGGGAAGGGCTGGGACGTCTCCACCTGAGCGAGGAGAGGTGAGTCCCTGGGAGTCTCGCTGAAGGACCGAGTCCAACCTGGGCATGGGGGACCAGCTCTTTCACCTGATCCCTTCCTCCGCAGCCAAATTTCCCAGCTAGGCTTTTGAAACAGGGCCAGTTCGCTGCTGCTAGAGAAGGCCAGCAGCGATAATCCAGTGAGCCTGGGTGGACCTGGAGGCAGGCGGCCAAGGCAGGTCCGTGCAAAGCCACCGGCTTCCCGGCCTCCTTGCTGGGCACCAACCAAGCTGTGGCCGGCAAATTCCCTCCTGAAGCAGGGAGAGAGGATGGGTGCAACCGTTGCGAGCAGAAAAAGCAATAGGGAGGGTGAGAGCCTTTCAAAAAAATAATAAAAATGAGGGTTTGAATTGGGTAGCTGGGAGTTATTGAGCGGGGGAGTGGATTTGGCATTTTGTTTGGTTGGTTTGTTTTGTTCAGAGAAAGGGGGCTCACGCAGGCTCAGCCTGTACAGCAGCTGCTGCCCTCAGTGCTTCGGTGCCCTGCCATGGTTCCTGTTTTCCTCCGCTTAGACTCAGGCAGGAGAAATAAGCAGAGAGAAGGGTGTTGCTTGTCTGCACCCACCAAGCCCCTGCAAGCACAGCCACCGCATCCAGCAAAGTACTGCCTTGTGTACGGCCTTTGCTTCCCGCTGCAGTCACATCTGACCCTTATTACTTCTGCAAGGTAGAACAAGGCAGGAAAAATGGCTGTGCAGTGAGTTTCTTCATGCGCCAGGATTTATTAAGAACAATAGGGGAAATCAATCCATCTATGTAGAATACATCGCAGGCTGCAATGGGATAAAGCATTTATTCCGCTCTTGAAGGGTAGAGCTATAACTCATGGGAGGCAAAACCCTTAGTGCTCCGGAGTCCCTTCCCTTCATGTGTGCAAAGAAATGCTTTAGCCCATGGCAACCTACCAGCTATTGAATTTGTGTGGAGAATCTGCCGCCCTTCCCCTCCGCTGGCCCCTTTTTGGAAGGCGAGTCACTCATTAAAACACACCTCTGGAAAAATGAAGGGGCTGTCTGTTCGAAGGCATCTCTGCATCTCGGCTTTACTTAA
Organism: Cygnus atratus; assembly: GCF_013377495.2. Taxonomy (NCBI): domain Eukaryota; kingdom Metazoa; phylum Chordata; class Aves; order Anseriformes; family Anatidae; genus Cygnus; species Cygnus atratus. The sequence continues at coordinate 13,709,237 of NC_066372.1, read as the reverse complement.
AACAGAAAGTCAAGGCAGAGGAGAGAATAGAAATGTCTCGGTGACGTAAAAGCAACCCCCCACCAATTTCGAACAGAAAGATTAAACCGGCGCAGGTTTTGCTGAACTTTCTGCTGATGCCCAAGAACCAGGCATTACAATTACAGCGGAGAGGGACAGGTTGGGGTGTTGTGGCAGGGCGAGGTGATGTGCAGGGAGGTCTGTGCTGTGTAGCAGAGTATCTCCACTGCTGACTACATGTGTGTCTGTATATGTCAGCACTGCTCTCCGGCTCGCAGTAGACGGCGTGCAGTGCAAAGACTGGAGCAGTAGTTAGCAGGGGCAAAAGGTGACCGGGATTTGTTATAATCTTTCTGGGTGTGTGAGAGTGTGAAGGCGGGGGGGGGCATTAATAGTGAAATGGCATTTTCACTAAGCCTATTTTCACTGGGTCTAATCTATCTTGTGGGAAGAGGATCTCTTCAATAGGGCAGACCCAGCGAGGCTCAGGAGCTGTTTGGAGGGGGTCTGGAGAGCCGAGGAGCACGGGCAGGGGGAGGCATAGCAATTGAGCGGACACATGTCAGACGGTCTTCCTCAGCAGAGATGACTTGGTAGGTAGCGTGCTGTTGGGCAGATGGGGTTAATTCTTACACCCAAATCAAAAGGCGACCGAGGGGGGAATGTTTTATTAATGAAAGCAGCCCTTTGTGAGTATTCCTCCTGAGGCACGTTCCCTCCACCCGCTGCCTTCCCCCCTGGCTGCTGTCTGGCCCCGCGTCTTGCTCAGTACCTGCTCAGCTGCCACTCACCCACTGATGGGTTTCATCAAGAACTGTCTCTGCATGTCTGAGTTGTGGGCCCGGGCAAGCAAGGCCATGCAGGAGGAGGGACCGGTCCTCGGCCAGCCTGGAGAGAGGATGCGCCACGGGCAGGCAGAGCTCGGGCTGTCACAGGTTGCGTGTCAGCCCATCGATTGCTGCAGGGTCACCTTTTGCTGGTATCAAAGAGCGAGGGACACCGTGGTTTGCAGAGCACAAGGAAAAATGCAGGTCAAAAGCGGGCACCTCAGTGGGCTGCGGATGAAAGGGACAACTGGAGGTGGGGCTGGGGAGGTTCAGAGTGCCTCACCCACCATCTAGCCCTCTTCCCATCCCACTGTCTTGCTGTCCTGACAAGAAATGGGCTCAAGAGAAAGGGCAGAGGAGCTGGTTTCTGTGCACCAGAACGCATTCCTGCCTGCTTCCTCAGGCAGACTGGGCAGCTTGTGCTAAAGGACCGGGCTGTGGGAGTGGGAAGATCTGTGAGCAGAATTTATTTCTGTCACTTTGTTAAAAATAAAACAAAAGCTGTTTTATGACAATTGATTTAGAAGAAGAAGGAAGCGGAGCTCAATTCCCAGAGCTCCTTTTAGAAAGGCTCTGCATGTGTGCGTGCGCGTTGTATGTGTGTCAGAACAGAGCACCCAAGGAAGGCCGGGTCGGGAAACCTCGCATGGAAGTGGGGAAGAGACCCTGGTGCATGGCTGCTTCCCTGAGGGAACCCCCGCAGGGCTAATGTTTGATCTGAGGCTCGGCTGTACTCCTCTGAAACCTTGGGATGTCAGGAGCTCGAAGGGAGCCTGGGACGGAAGAGGATGCTATTTGCATTTTCCTATGAATGCATCTATTTGTATAAATATGGTGTCTCCGTGCATGCGCACACTCCCCTACGCATGCATTTGTTTGAAGAGCAACGCACTGTCCCCGTGGTGTTCTCTGCTCAGGGCCAGAACTGGTTAGCCTGAAATTCAGACTCTTCCTGGAGGAGCTGTAACTCCCCTCTCTGCTCCAAATCTAGCGATGGCTATGGACGCAGGAGCCCTGAGATGTTTTGCCATGCGATAGCAGAGTTTCATTGTGGAGGATTGCAACTCCCCCTTTCAAATTTGCACAGACATCAAAAGAGTCTGGAAGGTTCAAACAGATCACAACGTAATCAAAATGCCAAGCCACCGTCTGTTTCTGCCTTTGGGTTGACAAGCAGGATTAGCACCCAAGGGAAGCAGGGTGTAATAGTGTTTCACGGGCACTGTGAACAGCCCAGAAGTGCGCAGAGTACAGAAAGGTTAGCCGAAGGGCAGGTCTAGCTACAGACTTATGGTTGGGGGGTGGATTTTAAAGCAACGAGCTGTACGCGTACAACCTCTGTGGATATTTACTTCAGCAGAAGGCAGGACTGTCCTGCATATGGTTATGTCATGCTGGAAGCACTTTAAGCTAAACTGGAGAAAGCCAGTCTTGGCCTGGAATATGAGTGGAGATGTGCACCAGAGCAGCAAGCAGCAGAATCGGTTGACCTATAGGGCTGTCATGATAATGGTGTGGCTTTCCATGTAGACAACCCCAGAGTGGAGTAGCTAGCCTGCCATCCCTTATGTTTCACTGTCTAACTGAGATGTATAACACAGCTTGTCTGCGTGCGGCTGTAATCGCCCTCTTGCCCAGGTAACGTGTGCTCTGGTTCTCAGAAGCGTAGTGGAGCAGATGCCAGATTTTCAATGTGTGTAATGTGCCTATTTTGCCACACGAAATAGCCCCATCTTGGCTAAAGGTACATGAGATGCTTCCCAAATACCGTTTTTATGTCAGTAATTGCTATAGCCATCCTGAGGACAGCCCATGACCACGGATGAGAGTTCCTCATTTGGTATTTGAGCTTACTCATTTGGAGAGGAACAACATTGATGTTTCCACTGTAAAGTTCTCATGAAATGGGAAACACCAGGTGTAGCATTGTTTGCGTCATCTGTATGACCTTACCTTTACGTTTTTATAACTGACTTTGTTTTAAATTTTTGTTATTGAAATTTGGGAAGGTTGTGTGTTCTTTACGGGTGCCTCTGCAGTTTTAGCTTGGGATTTGTTTTGTTCTGCACAGGAGAAAGGCAGGATTTGCCCGTGACTTGTTCTGGTGGCTGGGCAGGCCATGGTTTCCCTCATAGCTCTCAGCCCAACTACCTGCACTGCTGTAGATGTCCACAAAACCTTTCCCTGGGTCAGACCCCAGTTCGGACACAGTCTCCAGCAGCTTACGGGATTTATGGGGCACATCCAGACAGGTAGCTGTGTACTGAAAACACCTGCCTGTGTGCAGGGTGGACTTGAGGCCCGCCTCAGCTTCAGCAGGTGCCTAAAGGGACAGGCATTGTGAGGGCACAGCCACCTCTATAATCACAGGCAGGTTCCTGGCAATGTGCACTGCCTTGTGAAGGGGAGATGTATTGTAGTGAATAGCCCCATGAGCTGAATTTTCAGGTCAGAAAGGCTCGGGGAAAAGCTGTGGGAGCGCTATGCACCTGGCGTCTCGGCCCTGTGAGCGAGTGGCCTGGGCTAAGATGGCCGCTCGCCCCGCCTGTGGGCACACTCAGGCCTGCGATGGCATCTCCCTGGCTCCCAGGGCCCCCCTTTTTCCCTTCAGGGCTGCAGGGTGGCTGCCCATGCTTCCAGCGCCCGGTGCCAGCTGCCAAGGGTCGGGCAGAGAGGAGCCCGCCAGGGCAGGCCACCCACAGCCCTGAGGCAGCGTGGGCCCTGGCGGCCATTTTGAGGGAGGCAAGCGCTGCCTGTAAGATGGCCGCATGGGCATGAGGTGGGGTGCAGCGCTGCCTCGTCTTCGCCACGCTGCCTCCCTCACGCCGTCCCCTCCTTATCTTGCTAATTACCAATGAAGGCAGAACAATAACGGGAGCTGGCATGCCCCAGTTCTTTCTCTGCCACCTCCTTCCTCGGGCGGAAAATCTGCACGCACAACCCCCCCCCTCCCCCCCCGCCCGCCAGCCCCTCTGTGATATTAATTGAATTAACATACTTCCTAATTTGCCCTGTGTTTTCTGCACGCCGGCTCCCAGCCGCCTCGTCATGGCTTATCCAACTGGTGGGGAAGGAGCGAGCGCATTCTTCCCCTCCGCTCGTTTGGTTGTATGCGAAAAATCCTTAATGACATATAAAAGGGGTGGCGTGGGGGTGGGGATGGCGGGACAATAGCCCATGAGGGATTTGGCAGGAGACGTGCAATATTTACCGAGATAGACCATCCTTGCTGTCGTTTTGTTGGTGGATTACGACGGCCGTTTTCACCGCGTTCCTCCATTTATTTATTTTTCCGATGGCAGGGGGGACGCGTTGGCACGCTGCTGCTTTGTACGCCTTGCTTCACCTATGAAAAGGACACATTAAGGTGTTTCCATAAACCCCTGGATGACAAAGAAAGCGCCTTTCTGCTCAGCTCGTATGCAACAATGACAGAAGCCTTTAAAACCATGATTTTCCCCCCCCAATGACTGCAGAAGGCTTCCCCTAAAAGGAACTTAAATACATATCATTAAATCTAAAGCACTAAGCTCTGCTCCTGCTAACTATGCCATGCTTTTTGTTTCTGATAGTATTTGTCCATTGCACAGAGCAAGCGATGGATGTGGAGCCTCCCCCGCCCTCCTCCCTTTGTTTAAATGACAAAATGTTTCTATGTTTTTGTTTAGAAAATAAACCTTTGTGTTTTTTTCAGCTTTTATTTTTATTTTGCATTTATCCTGGCATGAAATCCAAACTCCCCCTCTTCCCAGATCTTGGGAATCCATGTTCCTTGTGATCGTTTTTCCCTCCTTTATCTAAAAATGCAATGCTATTTTACAGTATTTCTCTGAAAACGCACCAATAATATTTTGAATTTGAGTATTTGGGGCTTCAGGATATTGCTTTTTTTTTTTTTAATATATAAGCGATGAATGAAAAGCAGTGATTTAAGTGTGTAATGCACAATACAGATGCCATGCATTGTAAATACATTTCAGGGGCATAAAATCCAACACAGAGAGCCGGTGTTCCACGAAAGCCGGGAGTCCAAAAATAACTGTAAAAATGAATTGTCTGTCGGGACGAATCTCTCAGATCCCATCCAATATTTGCAAGGTTACAATATACAACTGGGTTACTTATTGACATACATATCTCATTTTAAAATGCTGATGACAAACTAAAAAAAAGAGGTGAAGGAGATATTTGACTGATTATTGAATAACGTGGATTCCTTGCATTTAATTTCATACTTACATGCTATTTGCTTATCCCATGTTTATGGGTATGTGCTTTAGCTTCATATAAATCTCTCCTGTCTGTCTGTCTCGCCGTGTTCTTTTCTCTTCTGCTATCCCATCTGCTTCTCATGGTCCTTCTCCTGAAACCACATCACAGGGTCTGATGGGGATAAAGGGAATCTGCCTCTGGTCTCTATCATAAACATGCCAACGTGGGCTATTGTGTCGGGAGCCGGCGGTCACCAGATGGTGCTTGGTTGCCCAGGGTCTGTGTCGCTGGGTTTGGTCTCTCTGTAAGCCAACAAGCCCTTTAGTATTGTGTCCTCTCAAGATCTACCCGTCCTGTCTAAGGACGATGTAGGGACCTTGGGTGATGTATCCCAGAGAGGAGATGCTTCTGGAAGTGCTCAGCGCTTTGCAGCCTCAGCCATGCAGATACGAGCTACCCTTGCAAAGCTGAGATTTGTTAATCCCCGTGCTCAGCCGTGTTCACCCCATCTGCATTCATGGGAAGGAAAATTAGCATGTTAGTTTGTGTAGGACTAAATGCTGTCCTCATGCAAAAAAAAGGTCTGCGCCAGCTTGAGCAGACGTCTCCCCTTGGTAGCTTTAAGCACCAGGCTTGGGAAGACAGGGCAGTGATACCTCTGCCTCTGTAAGGTGCAGACAAAAATCAAGGTATCTCATCTTGCCTGGTGTTTGCAAAAGGACTGGCTTGTGTGGGTATTATTGAGAAATGGTTACAGAGAGCAGCTGAGGTATGGGGCTTTCCCCGAGAAAAATCGTTCAGTGGGTCCAGCCAGGAGAGACTTGGGACAAATCCTGCTCTTCACTTGGTGTCTGCACATCCTCAGGAGGTCCTGGACGTTGTTGTGCATGTAAGCTGCAGAGGGGGAATTAATGCAGAAATAAAGATTGAGAATAAAACACTGAATGCAGACAGATGGAGAGAGCCTGGCATAATTACATTTAGTGGAGGGCCGCCATGAATGAAACCAATTAAAGGAGAAGCAATGCTTCTATGAGAGAGAGAGGGGGGAAGATGGCCACCTCTCTGTGACTTCTTAGGCATCCATCGTCCGGTGGGGGTGAGTCCCCAGGTCACGGGGGAAAATGTGCACGCTTAGCAGGACTTCACTTATCTGCCAGGGCAAAAAAAAAGAAGGAAATGGGGGACACTGGCGGGGCAGGAGCGGAGCTGGCTTGCAGCCAGCACCAGCCTCACGGTCCCCATTGTCTCATGGCTTTAATGCGTGCCTAGAAATCCAGTATTTAGGATTCAGGTTGCCGCTGTAAAGCAGAAAGGTCGTGCTCAGCGCCGCTTGGCATGGATTCCTCAGGCAGCTCTTTTGCCTGCATGCCCCACGTTGGGGCTGGCTCAGCAGAAGGGCTCAGGCCAGGCGTGTGCAGCACCTTGCACGTGGCTGTGGTGGCTTCGTGGTTTGGGGAGGGCAGCAGGAGGCGGAAGGAAATGTCCGGGAAACCACACAAGGGAGAGGGTGTTGGGGTATGTGTGCATAGGCTGAGCATGCCTTATGGACAAGCTTGGCTGAAAACCTTGCAAGCCAGGAGCAGTGCTTCTCTTCCTCTGGTTCCCACCCTATCAGACACTCAGCCAAGTTCAGAGGGAGCTCTGCAAGTCGTTGCTGCAGGTGGCCAGGGCTAGAACAGTCTTTTGGGGCTATTTCTTCTGGTTTAAGCAGCACTAGGCAGAGCTTTTGAGAAGCTCTGCCCGTAGAAGACATCAGTGCCCTCTTCTAGGGTCTGTGCCATACCCTAAACAAAGAAATAAGGAATCGGTGCCCTGCTCAGGAAAGGTGGAGGTGGGAATGCCCCCCTTGCACTCTGGGTTGGGTGCCAGAAATCCCTGTTTTCCAGCTTTCTTCCCCTCTTCCATCCCACTCTCAGGGGTGGATGCCTTCTGGGTAGAACAGCAGCTGGCGAGGCTCAGCCAGAATGACTCTCAGGGGGTTTATCACACGGCTTGGGATTTGGGATGTTTGTTGTAAAACCCCATCACCTGGAATCAAGGGCTGCTTGAAAGTTTCAGTTTTCACTTAAAAATAATAAAATGGTGCTAACGAGAGGTGTATTTATGGGCATCATCATTACAGGGGAAGCTCTGGAAACAAGGCAAAGACATGCTAGGGCCTGGAATTGCCAATCTGAAAAAGATCCTCTAAATCCTCGGGTGTTTTTGGAGTCAAAATTAATGGTTTTGAGGAGTCAGATTCCTGGTATTCAGAGCTCGAGGCTGGAAGCATGAAATGCTGCATAGCTTTGACTGGGGAGTGAAAGAGAGCCTAGCAAATTCAAGTATGATGGATTGCATTGGGTTGGGTGGGGTCTGGCTTGGTCCTGCTGGATGTACTGATGACTCTCAGGAGCGGTCCAAGCCACTGATCGTAGAGAAACTTGGAAGTAAATGTCTGTGGTGTGTGCTTCAGCCTCTGACCTGTAATAGTTGGTGATGCTGGTGAAGGCACCCTGTCCTGTAGGAGATCAAGTCGGGGGTGCCCACGCGTGTATGTGCTTGTGGAGGTGGTGGGGGTGAGGCTGCACAGAGGCAGACTGGCTGTGCCTGTGGACCTGTACTGGTCTGGCACACTCTGGGAACATCTTGAAGAACATTTTTTGACTTCCCCACTGCCAGGGCTCAGGAGGAAAATGCGTGGTTTTTTCATTTCTCTGGGCCTCGCTTTAACTGAGAGGTCAGTGCTGTGCTCAGTGCCATGGGGGACTCTGCTTAAGAGCCACAGGAGAAGGCACTGTCCCTGTGCTGTCCTTCTGGGTCTGTGCAGGAGCTCCCTGGGTTGCCACAGCCATGTCCCAGGTTGCCACTCAGACCGGTCTCAAAGGGGAACATGCTCCTTCAGTCCGTTTGTGGTGCACTGCATAGGCATCGCCCTCACACCAGTCGCCACTTTGTGTGAACGTGCTGTAACCAGCGTGGTTTTTAATATATCTTATGTGGAAATGTGCTGGAGCTCACCGAAATGAAGGGGAAACTGCAGGCACGAGTCAGGACTTGTATGAGCTGGCCCCATGGCTTCTTGAGTTCTTTCAGGTCTGGCTTTCATTACCCCGTCCAGCCGTGCTAACAGCCCGCGCTGCTCATCCATAGCATTTAAAGCAGCTCCGGTCCTGCACCGTCCCCAGGCTGGGCTTTTCCCGGTGGTGTGGAACTGCGGAGCAGAATGGAAATGCAGAGCGCTAATGAGCGGGTGCTAGGCTGGGGCCCATCGGGCTCGTTTTGCCCGTGATCAGGCTCAGGGGTGACGTGGCAGAGCAAGCTGAGAGCTTGGGGAGGAAACAAACGGCTCACGTACACGGGCCGGCTGGGGAGCCCGTTAGGGGACCGCTGCCTTGCGAAGGGAAGATGTTACCTGCAGCTTGCTGGGCTTCTGTAGGCTGGTGGGACCTCAGACTTGTGTCTTTTTCCGTCCTCACATGCCAGAGGTTAAATGAGTGCCTGCTCTTGCTGCGAGAGCTTTAGGATATGGTGGCTGGTCTCCGGTCCCTAATCAACAGCGCGCAACATGGCTGAGAGCTTGGGGAGCAAAGGCTCTGTTACTTCCCTTCGTTTGTGGAAGGGCTGCCCCGTGTGAGCATGGGGCTTGGGTCAGTCGGAGCTGGCCACAGACGCCTGCTGCGTGCGGGGTTTGCCTGCTCCCCGTCCTCTGGGGTCAGCCTGGGATTGCTGGCACTGGTTGCTCGTCCTGCTGAACCTTCAGACCTGCGTCCTCTGATCAGACCCGCTCAGTACGTGTCACCCGGGCAGGCACGGGGACACCGGGCTGTGCAAACTGCACACCGTGCCCCTGAGGGACCGGCTTCACGGCTGTGCAGAATTAGTCTGCATTTTCTAGGCCACTTCTGAAAATGGCTGAAAATTTGCTTTCCTTAGCCTAAAAACCGAGCTCTCCCGTTGGCTCTTCAAGCGACGGGCAGGGACTAGAGATCTCCTGTGACCCGAGAGCCTGACGAAGCTGTGAACGGCTCAGTGAGGGTGGAAATGGGTTTTGCAGGTCGTTCTGCACGCAGTCACGTTTGAAGCTGTTGTTCCCCTGGTTTGGGCACGAGTGCCACGGTGCTGGCGCCTTCCCCGAGCATCCCCGCTCCCCTCTGCTGCCTGGCGCGGTCCCGTGGTGCTGCGTCAGGGGGAGAGCGTTGGTGGCAGGGGCGGGCCTCAGGGCTGCTGAGCCCGAGGGAGAGAAGGGAAGGCTCTGGTGACGACCACTCGCTCTGCCACGCAGCCCTGGGGAGCAGGAGGCTGCGTGACAGCCCGCCTGATGCTCTCCGCAGGCCCTCCTGCCCGCGGAGCCGGCGGTGACACATTTCTGACACGAACGGAGAGGAGATGCCGGCATGAGATCCTGGTCGTGTCAGCCGGGATCAGGTACCAGGCCCGGCCGTGGCTGCCAGCAGCTGCCCTGAGCGCTGGCGAACATGATCCAGGGCTGATCCTGGGGCGTTTGCTCCACGTGCACGCCTGCGGCGAGGTGCTGTCCTAAAAGCCTCGTGGCCCCTGCTCCTGGGGCTCTCCGAAATGCCACTGGAGCGATACCGTGGCTGCCGGAGGGACACCGGCCGCGGATGTGACAGGCTCACGCCGGGCTTGCAGTCAGACAATGGGTGCCGGCTTCGTAGGGTGCAGGCGCAAATGTTTCGGGGGGGATTTGCTTTCCTACAGATCCTATTGCTTCCCCAGAAAGACGGGAAAACTCTGGTCCTGAAGGGATGAACACTGTCTGCACTTTGATGGCAGCCGTCCCAGGAACCGTAGGGAAAAAAAGACACCCACTGCTTTTTTCATATCTCCTTGTTTCTGTCTGCCTATCAGCCTGTCAGCTAGCTAGATGCTAATCCACATCAGCAGCAGCACAAATAAAGCTAGACTGGAGGGATGCTAATTTATGCCTGGATTTCATGCTTTGTTTTACTTCCACACTTTATTGGACAGGGTAGGCTTTGTGAGTGACGTAAAATGTCGTGTGCGCTCTCCCCGTGGCAGGTTCCTGCACATGCAGCAGGAGAAGTTCATTTCTCTGCATCCCCTGCAGCTTTGCACATGCCCTTCTCTGCCTCCCCTGGGTGTTTTTTGGGGGGGTTATTTCCGATAAACTCCCATCCGGCGAGGCCTTGCGCTGAGTTCTGCTGTGCTGCATTTAAAAGCCAGGGATGCGTTTCCAGCCTCGCCTCGCTTTCCGTGCTGGTGCTAGCATTTCTGCATCTAAACTGTAATTTTTTATGCTCTAACCGGGTAACGGGACTGCAGCCTCTGTAATTTGCATGAATAAATGTCATGTAAAATCATCTGCTCGTGGATAGTGACCAGCTGAAAAGTTATGCTGGGAGGCAATCCGTTCTGAGCGCTCCGCGGGTCTGTTTAATGAGACGTTGAGATTTGCACGCCTCGGTGTCTGAGAGGAGAGGCCTGGGTGGATGGGTGGAAGGTCGCAGGGGCATGCCGAGCCTGCCACTGCCGGGGCAGTGGAGGTGCCCTGACCTGTGTGGTGCGAGCAGGGGAGGAGCTTTGTCTCTTGGAGTTGGTGAAACCCAGAGGGTTGGTCAGGAAAAAAACCCACAACACTTTGAAATGCACTTAGAAAAAGGGAAAATGTAAAGATTATTCAAATAAGAGTTAATAATGAAGGGTCTCGCGTGGTTTCTTGCATAGGATACACGCTGTGACCCTTGGGGTCTTTGACGAGAAGAGTCAGCCCTCAGGGACAGGGAATTAGGTGTGTGGAAGATCTTCAACCCCTGTTAAAGGGTAAGAGATGTCCAAATCCCTTTGAGTCTCTGTGCCCAAGAGGCTGGCACTGACTTTCCCTGCAGCCAGGGCTTCGTCAGCAAAGTGGCAAATGACTGGTTAGGGAAAGAAGTGCCAGGCCAGAGCTGGAGAGGACTTAGAAATGGCCACGTCGGCTACCAATCGCCCTGCTTCTTCACCCAGCTCCTTCACACCTCCCGCTGCCCTCTGCGATAAAGCCAGGGAGAGGAGCCCAGAGGTGGGTCCTGTACCGAGCTCTGCTCCCAGCTCCCCCGGGTTAAACCCCGAGTGAGGAGTTAATTGCGTTCGGTAAAAGCCGCCCAAATTTACAGCAGGGAAATGAGAGCGGAGTCGCGTGTCCTTGTTTCTCTGTGCCGTCAAGCAGCTTCCCTCAGCCCCGCGTCCTGGCACGCTGGTCTCTGGTGGGTTTTATCTCATGTGGTGTCTGCATCGCCCCATTAAAACCAGAGCTCTGGTCCTGGTCCTGTACGTGGCACTGTGTCGAGTGCCTATCCCTGTGCGTTGGAGGAGAGGGATGTGGCCCTAAAACTGCTCACGACTACTTGTGTGGATAAAAAGCCCGGGTTTGCTTACTTGGCAGCAGCTTCCCCTTTCCAGCAGAAATATTTGCGCTTTCATTTTGGCACAGCGGCCACGGGAAGGACGCTTCACCCTCACTCAGGTTCTGGGGTTTCTGTGCGAAGTTTTGCCCTGCCGTGCTGGTGGCGGTGACCAGAAACCTCTCAGAGGACACGAAAAAGCTCCGGGTGGTGGACCTGCCTGCAGGAACAATGTCACGGCAGCCGGGCTTTCTCCAGCTCCCAGACCTCTGCCGCAGCGAGGCAGCTCTCTTTCGGGTTTACATCACGGCTTTTTCTCCCGATTAAGCTGATGGCCGGGAATAGTTTCTTCCCCCCGAGGTGCATCTGTTGGTGGAGGAGGACGTGGGCTGTGGCATTTGTGTTGGCAGCTTTCGCCGGGCCCCTCCTTTACAGCTCCTCCAAGGCAGACACGCGGGGCTGGTGCCTGCTCGGCTTGGTGGGGGGGACCTCCGAGCATCGCTCGGCTCTTCCTTGGGGAGCATGGGAGGTGGATGGAGGTGCTGGGCTTTGTGCGCCTGCCTCTTGGAGGTCTCTTTGTTTTGTCTCCCCCTCGAGTACCTTGTGCAGCCGCATTTGCATATATGGAAAACACTGCCATCATCTCCTCCCCCTTCCCCAGCCCCGCGCTGCCTTTGCTCCGCCGACTCGTGGGCATTTCCAGCTGAACGGTGTCTGCCGAGCCCGGCCAAGCGTGTGGTGGGGCTGGGGGCGAGCCCTCCTCCGTCTGCCGTTCCCTTCCCTAGAGGGCCGTGGGGTGGTCGGGGGGCGGGCAGGACATCAGGGGGATTTTTGCTTAATTCCCTCTGACTAGCAAGGAAGGCGGTCAGGTCCTGGAGGGGGGTCTGCTCCGCTCCCTGAGCCCCCAGCCCCGACACCCTTCTGCTCGCCGCCTTCCTCCCGCTGTGGCGTGGCCGGCAGCAGCCCCGCGGGAAGCATCCGACCCGCGCTGCCGCTCTGCTCTCCTCCTCTAATCCACCAGGCCACGTTTAAACAATTTTCCTCCCGCTCTGGAAAGCCTGGGAGCGGGCGGTTCTACCGATAAATCCCCTGCTCCACCGGCCAGCCGTCCACCTCCCCAAAGATGTCCTCTGCGGGACATTTTAAGTCGCTAAATCCCCGCCGAGGTGCTGCAGGCTCCATCCCTGCGGTCCTCGGGCCCAGGGCTCGCTGCACGGGGACAGCCCGGGCCATTGGAGTGGCCGGGGGCGGAAGAAGGGGGTGGAGGAGAGCCGGGGCAGCTGCGGGGCTTGTGTTAGTAAACACTTCCTTGGGTTCACATTTTAATTCCTTGCCCCCCTCCCCATCTTCTCCCCCATCCTTTCCCTTTTCTGTACGCTCACACAATGAGACCATTGTCAAGGGGTGATTTGAATGAGGGGTCTCCGGGCATGTTCCCAGCATTGTCAAACAGAGTGGGAAAAAAACCACAACTCCAGCCTAGCCAGGAGGACCAGACCAGACTGAGACAGATGCCTAAATTAGTGACAAAGCCTTTTGAATGTCCCCCCTAGACAAGGGTTGCCTTGTGCGTGTGTGCGTGTGTGTGTGCATGCTCGTGGGTGTGTATTTGTGGCTGGGTGGCAGCTTGCATGTCTCCCCATGTTAATTAGTTTTGCATGCATGTCTGATAAGGTGCCAATGAATATATTTGTCCTCCTTCCATTGGCGAAAGCTGTCTCGGCGGCGGGGGAGATGCGGGGCGCTGGGAGGCGGCGGGGGGGTGCCGGGTGCAGCCCGGGGTGATCGAGCTGTGCGGAGCCGGGAGAAGCCGGGGTGAAGCTGGGCTTCCCAGCGATGCGAGCGGCCGCCTTCACTGCAAAAAACTGGGGAGAGTTTAAAAGAGAACTGAAGCTTTTTTTTTTTTTTTTTTTTTTTTTGGTTCACTGGGTCTTTCTGTTCATCTTTGCTGATTGTCTGGCTGAGGGGCTGTGGGCTCTTTCTTCTCCTTTGCCCTGTGTCTCTCTCTCGAGTCCCTTAAAAGGTGTTTATTTCCAATGGGTTTGTATCCATCTGTGTATGTACACATACACATGCAATCACTCACACAAAGCCCCGCACACAAAACCTCGGCCTGCTTCTCCAGAAAGGCAGTCAGATCCAGTGCCAGCCACAAAACGCGGGAAGGAAGCAAAACGGCTGTGCGTGCGGGATGGGGCGGTGGAAACAGGGGCTGGGGGGACAAAGAGGTGGGCGCTATCAAGGGTTTCAAGGATTTATAAACATTGGCTCGGGGTGGAGTTACTAATTACCGAGAGAAAAGTCTTTCTGCATCCCCAGCGTATGGACCAGCACATAATGCCATTCCTAGAGTGCTTTTATCGTCCGTCCGTCCGCCCATCCATCCATCCGCATTCGATAGGTTCACCCAAGAATCCGTAGCACACGTAGGGATAATTAATTTCTTGTGTAATTTTTTTTTTTTTTTTGCATCCTTTCCCTTAAATCACCAAGACTTCAGAGCCCACGTATGTTTCTTGCGCAGACCAAGAAGAGGCTCTAGAAAGGCGCGAGATGCCATCTCTGCCCGTGCTGCCGTCTGCCTCTGAGCAGCTGCTGTGCTGAAAGAGCAGGGAATTACGTGGCTGAGCAGCGCCCAGCACAAGGCTGCTCTGAAGCCAGGCTCGTCTGGGGAAGTTCTGCTGCATGCAGAGGTTTGGTGGCTTTGCTCTCCCTTCAACGCTGGGGTCCTGGTGCTGGCAGCGAAGGTGTGGAGGAGCAGCAGGGTCCTGCAGGAGCCTGGGTGGGCGATGGCAGAGCGTGGGGTGAGTGCTTCGAGATCCTCGCTGCCGTTTGAGCGGCAGGCACAGCGGGCAACCCCGAACACCCGTGGGCAGCGCGCAGGAAGAAGGGACCCTTGTGAAACGCAGGTCATCCAGTCGGAGAACAAAGGCAATTTGGTGTGACTTATCAGCGGTGCCTAATTGCGCGGGGTGAATAATGAGCAGTGGGGGAGGCAGCCCCGCCGTCCTCCCAGTGGGCTGCAGCCAGTGGCCAAGCCCCGCGTCTGGAAACCCCGAGTCGGTGCCAGCAAATCGTGGGTGTCCTCAGAGAGAGCCAGCCCGCTGCTCGGCATCTGTGCCCCTTTCAGGGCCGCTGGGGCTCCTCCGTCGCAAAGCCGTTGTGTTGACATTAAGTTATAGAGCAGAGGGGAAGCTGCTGCTAGGAGAAGTCACCGTGCAGGTGCTTGGACCCATCGTTTGCTCACAGGGTGAATCTGATGTCCACTCCTGACCCTGGTGCATCGTGGCCTTTAGTCACAAGGACGAAGAGGGAAGCAGCACCCCGCAAAGTGCGGGCAGTTCCCTCCCTGTGCTTCATCCCCAGGCAAAATCCTTGCTGGCGACCCCTTCCAGCTGCTCTCCCACCCCTCCGCGCATCCCTGCCTCCTTCATCCTGCTCCCGAGCCCCACGCAGGGCTATGGAAACCGCTTTGTCAGAGCTCCCTGCCAGGCTGAGCTGCAGAAGGGTTGGTTTTGTTTTTTTCCCTTTCCCCCGTTGGGATGACTATTCCCACATAAGCAAAGCCTTTTAATGAATCCGTGGCAGCAAAGTAGGTAGCGCGCTCGCCCTGCCAAGGCTGCTTGGCACAGCTGGAGGCACGTAACCGCCGTGGGCTGCCGGCCGGGGACAGAGCGGGAAGAGTTAACGTGGGGACAGAGTGGGGACAGCTCGTCCCCAGCGGGAAGAGCAGCACAGACCTGTCCTTCATCGGCCTCCCCCTCAGCCACGCGCTCTTCCTCCCTCCGCACCGCATCCCACCTCTTTCTCTCCCTCTCCCACCTCCTCCCCTGGCTGCTTTCTCCTTCCACCGCTCTGTGCCTCCTCTGCCGCGTCGTTTTCTCACTCCTCCCCCAGTTTCGCTCGTGCCCCTGCTCTCTCCGGCGTGTTCCCCTCTCGCGAGCGCTCCGCCGTGTCTCCGGAGCTGGCTTTCAAGTGGGAACGAGGGGCTGGGTATTTGGGCTGCGGTGGAGGTCACAGCTATATGGGGATTGTTTAAAAGAGATTTGCCCACATCCCAGCCCATGTGACCAGCCTCAGCTGCAGGTCTCTCTTTCTTAATCTGCAGATAAGCGTGATTATCCGAGGAAGGGCTGTTCGGAGCTTTGTAACTGTGACAGGGGAGCTTTCAAGTCGCACTTTGCTGGCAGAGCAGCGTTTAAAGCCGGGGAATCAGATTCCAAGCGTGGCTTTGCATCTCTTTTCTGCTGGGAGCATGGCGCAGGGCCGGCAGTGGGGATGGGAGCTTTATTAGGACTTTGCTTATGATGCGGAAAAAAGAGCTGGGGGAGGGAAGTGGGGGGGGGGGGGGAAGAGGGAGGCGAAAAGATCCCAATTCGCCATTTCCCAGAATAACAGAGATGCTCCTGTTCAAGGGGCCGGGCCGGCAGGAAGGGCTCCTTGGTGGCTGGGGAGGATTTCGGTGGCTGGCTCGGCGCTGCCGTGGCGGCACCCGGACGGCGAGCACGTGGCTGGGAGGTTTTACTTCTGCACATTCTGCTCCGGGTGCGACGCGGCCAGGCGGCGTTGGGTGCTCCTGCTCTCCTGCATCGCCCCGACAAGCCCCTCGCCCGAGAGGTCTCCAGGGCCCTGTTTGGAAATGAAATGCTCCTAGGAGCCGGGATCAGCCCGTCCTGCCCGCATCGTGCCCCGGCTGCCTGTCCCTAGCCAGAGGTGGGACCTTCGCAGGGCAGCTGTGCGGGGAGGATCGCGGGGACACTTGGTGGTGGTGTGGTTTAGTGTCACGTCGCTGTCCTGCGCCGCTGGAGGGGGAGGTAGTTACAAGGGCACGGTCTCTGAAGGTTTCTTTCAGTGGGGCAGGCATCAAAATAGGGGTTAGTGGAAACGATCAGCCGAGGAGCGGGGCGCTTCTTTGCTTCTATTTGTAGAACAGGAACTCGTAGCAGAGACTCACCGCGGCGTTGCTTTTGGTGGAGACGGGTCAAGGAGAGAGAAACCTGGATCCACGCCAGGGGCTGGAATCTGGGTCGAGGCTGAATCAGGACTAAGTGCCAGCGCTCCGGACTGCCGCTTGGGCAGCACTCGCTGTTCTTGCCGTATCCTCCTTGGATGTGGTTCAGCTTCCAGCGTGGCAGCTGAGGCCAGCCTGATCCGAAGGACACCCGGAACAGTCCCCGCCCGCTCCCCCCGCCCCACGCACCCGCGTCTAGCTGGTGGGGATCTGCAGGGAGGGCACCGAGCAGCCCCTTCGCCCGGCTTTGTTTGAGCAGGGGCAGTTTCTTGCCTATGTCGTGGCACCGAGGGACGTCAGATATCCCTCTTCTTCCTCTTCCCTGGGGGCGCGTCGTGTTTTTTGTAGCTCAGCCCTGGTGGCTATCCAACCTTACAGCAGCCCAGGTGAGAGGTGAGGCAGGTCGCGTACCTTCACCTGAAGGTGGGGGTATGGAAACGCGTGTCGGCAGGGCTGGTGGCTCACTTTCCCTCCGCCACTTTCAGGAGGGAAGCGATTGCAAAAGCATCATCTTGAGAGCAAGCTCTGAAATATCTCCCACATTGTCTGCCTGTCCCTGGAGCCCCACACAGCTGGTCTGTGGGTGGAAGCTCTGTTTTCCTTGTATCCCCCTGAACTTTATTTTTTGCTATTTTTCTCTGTGCGCCGCTTACATGAATCCTCTTCAGTGCCTACAGCTTATTCCGGGGCTTTACTGAGGATCTGGCCAACGTATGTAGCCTTACTCCAAGGTACGGCTCTTGAAGAAACTAGGAGCTGGACACAGCGTGCTTCTCGCCCAGCCACAGCAAGGCTGAGCAGCCCAAAGCCCTGCCCGCAGCCGTGTTGCACAGATAACGCACGTGCCCCGGGTGCGGGAGAACAAGAAGAGCTCCCCCCGAGCTCCTGGCAGCCTGGCAGGCGGCAGAGGGAACGTGGGCAGGAGCACGGAGGTGTTGGCGTGTGCAGGCAGGAACACGCGCACGCTGGGGCACGCGTGCCCATCCGCACCGGCACGGCCACACGTGTGCTTGCACGGCAGCACGGCCCCGTGCCCCGTCCCTGCCCGAAACCCTGGGCTGCAAGGTGAGAGCAGGGCGTCCCTCTGAAGGGCCTTCTTAAAGGGATTCGGGTTTTACTGGCGTTGAATCGCAAGGGTTGATTTATTTGCTGGACGTTTCTGCCAGCTGTCAGGGCACGCACAGGCTCAGACTGGCCGGGTGGGAAGGAAGCAGCAAGCCCTGGCGTCTCAAAGCAAAAAATTAGGAATTGGAGGCTGTGTCCCCAGCTCGCCCCAGCCTGGCACCGGGGGACATCTCGGTTCTGCAGTCCCACCGGGGCGAGCTCCTCGCCAGGACTGCCTCTGCCTCCTCCCGACCTCAGGTCCCCAGCAGATTTATTTCTCGCCCACCCGCAGGTGCACCTACACGGGGCGCGCTGCCAGGGACAGACGGACAGACGGACATGGGGCGGGTGTGCGGAGCCTGGTTAATGACTGCCCTGCCCGGGCACGCCGAGACCTGATCAGCCCCTTATGGAAAGCTTCTTAGCACGGCTCTGGGCTGATGGCAAGTGGAGGGATGCGAGGTAGAAGGGATTAGTGGGATGATCCACGCGGGGTGCGGCGAGGGGAAGTGTCCTGATGGGATGCACGGGAGGAGCAGCTAAAAAAAAGCAAGTGGCGTGGTCAAAGGCTGTGATGGGAGCAAGGAGGAGGAGAGGTGGCAGCCAGGAGTGGTTTGTGTGCCTGGGCTTCAGGAGGTGCTGCACAGAGCGAAAGGGAAAGCACTGGTCTGTCTCAATGGATGCGACTGAATGGAGATATGGGGGAGACGGGAGCAGGATGGACAGAACCAAGCCAGGTGGTTTCCCAAAGGTGAGCCGAGCCCAAAAGCCAGGACCTGAGCAAGGTTTCCAGAGAGCAGGGAGGAGCTCTGAAGGAGCCACGGCCATGCCTGAGAGGTGGGAGAGCTGTTTCTTTTCAGAGCTGTTCTCCAAAGCGGCTGCAGGCAGGAGGAGGAGCTGACACGGATGTGTCACGCACCTCTCGGGAAGTTAGGCTGGTGCACGCAGGGGGAGGCAGCTTGCGGTCGGAAGGGTGAGCTGGGTGACTTACCTGCTCCCGAAATGCAGCAGCCCTGGGGGGGGAGCAGTGCTTCTCCCCACCGCCAGCACCGCGGGCAGGGAAGAGACGAGGAATTTCTCCGGGCACCACGTTAGTCCAGGCCTGGCCTCCAGGCTGGAGTTTGAGCCCAGCACAGGGAATAACGTACACGAGAGTCTGGAGAGTCCGTTTGCTCCCCGTCCTGCACAGCGTCCCCGTGCCACGCTGGGGCTGCGGCTCTGCCCGCACCGAATTCCCTGCGGCACGGGGACGCTGGGGGGACCAAGGGAAGAGCTTCCAGGACCGGGAAGGGAAGAACTCTGGGGACCTCCCTGTGACTTTGCTGAATTCACCTGGGTGTCACCTGGCCAGCGGCTGAGACCCAGCGACAACTCAGGGACAACTCAGGGACAACTCAGGGACAACTCAGGGACAACCCAGGGCTTTGCTATTGGTGCCGCCCTTCAGGGCCATTTATGACGAGGCACCTTGGTGCATCAGTCCAGTTTTGGGGATTGATAAAAAGCAAAAACGTAGACCAAGAAAAAAAATAAATTATTTGCTCACTACCTCATTGCCATAGTAACAGAGGTCCTGAGGACACCTCTGCCAAGTAGGTCACCGCAGACCCCGTTTTGCTGCCTCTCCAGGGCCGGGGCATCCCCCTGGTAGGGCACGGGAACAACGGGGCTGGTGAGCTGCCCTTCGGTGGGGCTGCTCCCCGGGGCCAGGGCTGCCAGCACCCCGCGGCGGTGCCCTCGTTGGGGACACCAGTGACAGCCCTGAGGTGCCACCGAGGGCTGTCCCACGCCCGGACACCGAACGTGGGAAACTTCTGTCCCTCCTGCCGGCTCGGCTGGTGTCCCCTAAGTCAGGGCTCCCTTCCCGGCCTCCCATCCCCCTCCGCCTCCCTGCCTCCCTCCCCCCTTTCGCCGGAGCCTCTCTCCTCCCGATTTGCATAATTTTCCATTTTCAGTGTCCCCTTTTCTTTTTTTCCTCTCCATATGGTGCGTCCCCCTCTCTGCCTGGCGCAGGAGCCTTCCTTAACAAGCTCGGCAAAGCCCTCTCTCTCAGGGGCTGCACATGAAAGATGCTCTGTAAAAACAGAGGCCGGGAAGGAGCCCTCCCCCTCTCCCCCTTGATTTATAAGGGGCCGGGATGTGGGAACGTTTCTGGGTCGTGCTTTGGAGCCGTCGGGTGCTTGCTGCCGTCTGCAGCGCCTGTTTTCCCCCGCCATTCAGCGCAGACCCCTACGGCCAGCTCTCCCCGGCTCTTTGATCTGCAATGCAAAAAGAGCGGCCGGGGCGAGCCTGTGCCCCTCGTGCCCGGCCCGACCCCTGGTTTTGGGGTGCTCCAGCCCTGCCACATCGGGGCCAGGCCGTGCCCTTGCTCTGGCTTCACCGTGCTGCATCTCAGCAAGGCTGGCACTGCCCTGCCTGGGACACAGGTGACAAAGGTGACACAGGTGACACATCCGAGCAGCTTTCGGTGTCATCTCCGTCCCACTGTGGCCTTTCCCACCTCCGGGACACCTCACAGAGCTCCATCCCAGCAGCTCCGAGGCTCTGGGAGGAGCAGGACCTGGGCTCTCCGTGACACGGGGACCCCGTCACCACCCCGCGGGGAGCCCGACGGCTCCGCCAGCGCCGTGCCACCGGGCCGAGGGTGCCGGCCTGCGGCGCCCGCCCAGCTTTTAACGGGTTAAGCCGGTCTCCAGCTAATTTCTCCCGGCGCTCCCCTCCTCCTCGCACTTCTGTATGCAGCAGGCAGGGCCTCAGCGCAGGTTCCTGCACTGAGCTGTTGCCAGGGGAGTAGTTAGGCGAGTCTGAGCTATGCGGGGAAAAGGCCCGGGCTGTCAAAGTGTCTGAGATGAACCATAGCCCGGTCCCCCTGCAGCTGGGCCCAAGCATGCATCAGCCCTTGTTTGGAGCCTGGGAATGGCAAAGCCCAGGGAGGTTCAAGGGCAAACTTGCTATTCATTAGTCAGGGGTCCTTGACGTTCCCACTCTCTGTCTCCCTTCTTCTTCTTCTTCTCTTTTCTGTCCCTCTTTTGACAGATTCCTGGGTGCTCTGGGGGGAAAGCTCCCCTCCTCCTCCTCCTCGCCCCGGCGAAAGCCCTCCACATAAACTTCCCCAGAAGACAGGGCAGGAGGACAACAATGACGGCGAGCGGCAGCCGCATCCCTCGGGCGTCCTCCCTGCCCGCTCCCCGGCCCTGCCCGCGCCGCACGCCTCCCGCCCGGCCCGCAGCTCGCCCGCGTTTCATTATCTTGATGCTTGCAGGAAATTGTAACTTGAGATAAGAAAATGTCAGCGGCGTTCTCCTCTCGCGGAGCCCAGGTTCCTCGCTCGGAAATGTGAATGCTCGCCCAGGTGCACAGGACAAGAGGTGGAGGGAGCCTCGAGAGGCCGTGCGCACGCCCGATCCCGGGCAGGAGATAAAACTCGCCGCGGAGGCGTTAACGCGGAGCCTCCCTCCCGCCCCGCCGCGCCGAATATTCCCTTGCTCTCAGAAGCTGAAGCTCCCTTGTAATTATCCAAAGCAAACAGCACGTGTTATTAGGTTAAAATGATTTTTTCCCTCCCCAGGCCCCCGGAGCAGAATGGAGGTGTAATTGTGCTAAGGAGTTAGCAGGGGAGAGCGCAGCTTTTGGTCACATTCAAGTTGGAGGTCTTGAGCCAGGGAGGAGGTATGAAAGGCTTGTATTTGCATAAGCAGCATGCATCTGTGCAAAAAGAAAGATATCAGGGGCTTGCAAAATTCAATCAAGGCTGGGAGGGAAGAAAAAGTTGGGGGGGAGAAGGAAGGGAGGGGAAAAAAAAAATGACAGTGAAAAAGGTTTTTCTAAGTAACACCCTGGCGAGATTAAATTGTCCAGAAAGTTTCTCCGCGCGAGCCTGCGAAGCGGAGGCTGGGCTGAGGGGAGGGGAGGAGCAGAGTCCCTCCTTCCCGGCCACAAACGGGGCATTGGCAAGGGATGGGAATCTGATTAGGCAGAGCCTCGTGCATCGGCGTGCTGTTATTTGGGGGTGTGTGCCCTTCTCCCTGCCACGAACAGCCCCGCGGGGCAGGTTGTCGGCGTTATCTCCGGCCAGCCGGGTTGGTCCGGCACCTCCTGCCCCCAATTTCTTACCAGGTGCTGGTGGACATCACCAGGTGGGGTGATGTCTCGTACCAGCGAGCATCCTCCCCATCTGCACATTAAATGGGCTTCTCAGGAGCTCGTAGCAAGCTCAGCCTGCCCAGGTGGAGATCAGGGGCACCCAGCAAGGGTTTCCCCTGGCAAGCACAAGGGTGCACCCTCCTCCTCCTCTCCCGGGCCTTGGGAAAGCGCCCAGCACCCTTCAGCTCCCATCCGTGCTGCCCTGCCCATCGGGATGTTAGGATAAAGCGCAGCTGAGCTCACCTGGGGTGGAGCTGCCTCCTGCCCCTCCGGCTTCTAGGCTCGCCTCAAAGTTGTGAAAGGGAAGGGATTTTCCTCGGATTCCCATCCAGCGCTTTATGAATACTGTAATAAAGGGGTTACAGAAGATATCTGTTTTTAAGAGGGAAAAAAAATACCCATGAAAATTGCAGCCTGGACCCCAGAGTGCGGAGTATTTGCACAGTTCAAAGAGTGACGGCGGTTCAGCCACTCGCAGCCCAGGAACGTCGCCGTGCGACCTACAGCACATCACATGCCAGCTACTCCCAGGGCGGCTCATTAGAGAGCCACACGGAAGATTTATCTCTCAAAATGGGCTTGCAAATATTTTATAAAATTTGCAATATTTTATAAAATTACAATTTGGCGCAATAAGAAGAATAAATTAGCCGGCTGATGGCTCCTTTTGCATCCTGGGTCCAAGTGTACTCAGGAACTGGGGGGGTATTTGGCTTGGCTCTTTCCAGCACGGTGGTTTAGAAGCAAAGCGAAGGGAGGACAGCAAAGGATGGGACTGGGTTCAAAAGCTGTGCTAGGGGATCTGTGCTTGCCATGGGGAAAACAAAAAGGAAATGGAGGAAAAATCGGGAAAACTCAGGAAAAAGGGGGAAGAAGCTGCCACAAAGTGAGGGGCAAAAACAGAAGTGCAGAGAGAGCCGCGAAGAGGACGAGACAGCACTTTTGCCCAGCAAACAGCTTTGGCTCCAGCTCCGAGGCTCAGTATCACTTTCTACAGACGGCCAAGGGCGCTGAGGGCAGGGAAAGTTAATGTGAAGATTAAAACATCAGAGGGCTGTTCCTTTAGTGGCTCTGACATGCAGAGTAATCCCATGCCCCAAAGCCTACGGAGGAAGGACAAGCGGCAACCCCTCCCCGGGCTGGCGGGGCAGGGGGCGGACGGGGGTCCGGGCGGGTACGGGGGGAGCTCGGCATCTCAGGGACCAGGGGGGACCTGAGCGAGGTGGCACCGAGCTGCTGGGCTGGAGAGGCCGGGCAGTGTGGGGTGGGGAGCTTTGGTCCACCCGTGATCCGAGGTGTTCAGCCCTCAGCCGAGCGCTGCTGCGGTTCTGCATGCTGGTTCTGTGCCGTGCCCTGCTGCAGGTTGTAACCTCTCCGTGTTTTCCTTTCCTTCCTAGATCCCAGTGAGTGGAGAAGGGATTTCTCAAGCCTGTGAGCTCCGTGTCGCAGTTGGCTGCCGCCTGCCTGGGCTCGCTGTCTGATGCCTCCAGGATCCTCCAGGAGGGTCCCAACCTGCTGCAGCGATGGCCCTGGCGAGGAGGCGGCTTTGGCTTGTGAACACGGAGGGTTCCTGCAGTGCTTCGGGTCACAGTCTGCAGCTGCGGGGAGGGACAGGGAACCAAGGGAAAATCCCGCCTAACTCCTGTACACCTCCGGTACCCCAAATACCCCCGGCAGAACCACAGCGCTCAGATCCGAGCAAGCCACTGCCTCCACTGGCAAAATGCTGGGTGCACGAAGGGGGTGGGAGGGAGGTCGGAGCTGGCTGGACCCTGCTTTCAGCAGGTTTTTGCAGGCTGGGCTCTGCTCATGGAGCAGGGCTTGGCCCTTGCTGCTCATCCACGGGGGTGTGGAGCTGCGAGGGCGCAGCTGTCCTGGTGGCACCGTGTGTGTGGAGCCCACGGGACCGTGACTGTGTCCGGGCCGGGCAGCCCTGCTGCCGTTCTCTTGCACTGTTAAAAAAAAAAAAAAAAAAAAAAAAAAGTACTGTCTGTAATCGTCTCCCATTAAAATCAACCCCCACCCCTCGCGCTGTTGAAAATAAACACTCCTTTTTGCAAAAGCGAGCTGTGTCATCTGCTGCGCTCTCGGGACGGAGGAGGTGACGGGCCCAGAACAACCCCAGACGCCCGCAGACGCATCGGGAGCGGCCCAGCCCAGGCGCCCCGGCTGCGTCGTGCCCGAGCGAACGCCTCGCAGCCGAGAGCGATCTTTATTTGGTCTGCACCCTGTCTGGGAAGCAGCCGCTAAACCCAAGGCAAACAGGCCCTGTGAAAGGGGATAATGAATATGTCTCTAAAATGATTTGGAGCCCTTCTGCTTGCGGAGCGGGGTTCCCCATTGTGCCCGGCTCCCGGCGTGCTCTCGGCAGAGCGCGCGAGGTGGCTGCTTTCCCAGCTGAAACCCGAAAAAAAAAAAAAAAAAAAAAGCAAACAATGGGTCAAGGCCCGCATTGTGCGCGCCCAGGCAGGCAGAAGGAGCGCAGCCCGGCATGGCCAAGTTCAAGGCTGGGCAGGGGGCCGGGCGCGCGGGGATGCTAATGGGGCTGCCGAGCCTCGGGGCCGGGAGCAGGGGGGCCGGGGGCTCTGCATGCCATTATCCTGCGCGGCCACCAGCGCCCCAAAAGCGCCTCGCAGGGAGCACTGGGGATGGGTGCCCAGGGGAGCAAGGGGTGCTGGTGATACTGGGAGGGGGTTGGGTTGTCGGGGTGCTGGTGTTATTGCGGGGGGGTTGTTACGTGCTGGGAAACTGGTGTTACCGGGGGTGGGTTACCGAGGGTCTTGGATTAGAGGGTGAACTGGGGTCGCTGGTGGATTTTACTGGGGAAACTGGTGCTGTAGGGAGAAGGGGCGTGAAAAGAGAGGAGATGGCACAGCGCAGGCTCCAGCCAGCCCGTGTGAAGTGCCTGGCAGGGGCATCCCGCGGGGTGGGGGCGGCTTTGGGATCCCCGCAGAGGACGAGGCTCGGCCTCTCTGAGGATGCAGCCCGTTGGCAGCGGGCTCAGCCGGGGCCCCCCCGGCCCCCCCCCCCCAGCCCCTCTTTCCCCGCCGTTTCCCCCCGGCTCCCCCCCGGCCCGGATGAAGTGTGCGGAGACAGGCGGAGCGGCCCGTGGAAAAACACCATGGAGGGCCCGCACAAAGGGGGTTTTATTCAAATTTGTTTAGAGTTTAGCGGATTTGCATGAAAAATGTGTGAGAAAAGCCGGCTCCAATGACCTCATCCCCAGCTGCCATTAATGTTCAATTAAGTGCTGAATAGCGGCAAAGGGGGGACCGGCCGGGACGTGCAGAGAATCCAGGCTCGGGCGCAGACTGTGAGAACCGGGCGGCCCCCCCCCGGCCGTCTGGCCCCGGCCAGCCCCGACGGGGTCCCCCCCCCCCCCCCCCGCCGCGGCGCTCCGGGAGCTGCGCTCAGCCCGACGGGGCCCCCCCGGCCCCTCCGGGTCATCCCCCCCCCCCCCCGGTCTAAAATAAGGGACCCCCCCCCCCCCCCCCCCAGGGGGATGTGTCTGGGTGCTGCCGGCTCTCCCCTGCAGCCCCGGGGAGGGGGGACGGAGCCCCCACCCCCCGGCCCGGCCGGGCCACAGCCGCTCTCCGCCTCGCAGCCGGTGTCAAAGCCCAAGTTCAAGTCCACGCCGAGGGGGCTCTGCCCCGGGATTCCCAGCTCCTTCCCATCCTCCGCCTTTTGTTCGCCTCTGACAATTGCTCTTTATTTCTTACACACCCCCAGCCTCCCCCCCGCAAGCCCCCCCGACCCCCCCCCCCCCCCTTCCCGCACTTGGCACCGTTTAGCTGCCTGCCTTGCAAACTTAACAACCCCGGTTCTTGGTTATAAGCACTCAAATTCCCCTTCTTTCCCCGTATAAACACGGCCCGGGGTGCGCGGCTCTCCCCCGGGGGCTGCCCCCCCCCCCCCCCCGGTTCCCACGGCCCGGCCCCGGCCCGCCGAGGGCAGCCGCGAAGTTGCCGCTCCGGGACACGGCGGGAGCACAGGAGCGAGCCGGATCCTGCACAAATCCCCCCCCCCCGGGGGCTCTCCCAGGCCGCTGCTGCCCCGGGACGGCGCTCAGGTAAGGGACCCCCCCCCCAAAATTTAATCCCTGGGGGCTGCCTCTGCTGCGGGGCGCGCCGGTACGGGCAAGTGTGGGGGCTCTCTCACTGCACCCCCAGCACCCCCCCCAGAAAAATACATCCTTTCCCAGGGCTTGCTGTGGGGTTGCAGTGGCCGTGGGTCCCCCCAGGAGTGCCCCCCCCACACCCCTTCCCCCGCAGGGGTGCGCGGCGGCGGCCGGGCCGGGGTGCGGGGATGCTCGGCGCTGCCTGGCGGGGGGAGGTCGGGAGGCCGAGGGGGACTTCCCCAAACTTCCTCCGCCCCCCTCGGCAGGGGAACACCCACCTCGGAGCGGGCCCGGGGGGCTCGGGGGGGACCCCGGCGAGCCGGCACCCCCGGCGGCTTCGCACCCGCAGCCGGGGACCGCCGGTAAAACCGGGCCCGCTGCCGTCGGGGCGATGGGGGAAGGGGGGGGCGATGGGGAGCACAGGGCTCCCGGAGGGGGCTCCGGAGGGCAAACCCCACCCCCGGGGCCTCCTCCGCCCCCCCCGGGGGGGCAGGTGGGCCGCTCGGGGCGCCGTGGGGCCGGGGTGCCCGTGGGGAGCGCGGTTTAACGGGGGGGGGGGGGGGCGCGGGGGAGGGTATAAGGGGGGGACAGCAGCGGATCCGGGGTGCCCAGCCCCGGGCTTGGCACCTGAGCTGGGGGGGACACGGCTCCGTGGCCGTGCCCTCCTCCGGGGGGGGGGGGGCTTCGACCCACGCAAAGCACCCCACGCGTGCCAGCACCGCGCTGGGATGCGCTGGGGGGGAGCGGGGTCGGAGCGGGGCCGCGGGGCCGCGGCTGCCCCCAGGCCTCGGGCACGGGCGGGCAGATTTGGTTTTCCGCTTTTTTTTTTTTTTTTTTTTTTTATTTCTTTGAAGACAAATTTGGGTGAAGGGGGTGGAACGAAGCTTCCCTCCCGCGATTAAAATAGAGAGAAGGCAAGGCGGCAACGAAAACACCTTACCTGGGCGGAGAGGGCGAGATTCGGGGGGAAAAAAAAAAAGAAAAAAAGAAAAAAAAAAAAAAAAGAAAAAAGGGAGGCGAGGGGCTGGGATATGGCGTGGGGAAGGCAGGAGGGGGTCCCGAGGAGCCGGGACCCTTCCCCGCGCCCTGCGCAGCACCGCGGGGGCCCTTTCCCGGCGCCCCAGGCCCCCCGCGCGCCTTTTAAAAATGCCACCCGTCCTGCCGCGCAGCGCCGCCACCACGGGCGACGCGGCACGGCGCGGGGATGCGGCTGCGCTGCGGGGATTCAGCGCGGGGATCCACCGGGATCCAGCCCTGCGCAGCCCCCGGGGGCGCCCCCACGGCCCGGGGGTGGGGGGCGCGGTGCCGCGCCCCCCTCCCAGCCCTGCCTCGGCCCCCTCGGGGGCGCCACGTTTCCCCTCCGCGCAACACGAGAGCCGTTTCCCCACGGCCGCTATCCCCCCGTCGGGACGGGGGGGTGATTTTTTTTTTTGGGGGGGGGGGGTCGGCTGGGCACAGCCGGTGCCCATCCCTCGGCGCGCCCCAAAGCACGAGCCCTGCGCTTCAAGGCGGCGCGCGTTTGAAAATAGCAGAATTGGCGCACATCGGGGCGCGGACCCGCCCGCTGGTGTGGGAGAGGCTTTATTATCGTTATTTATTTTTTTTCTGTAGCTATTTAAAAAAAAATAAAATAAAATAAAAGCGCCCCGGTGCCTCTAATCTCCGTCCCATCCGTGCGCTGCCCGGCGAGCCCCCCCCCTTCTCCGCCGCCTTGGGGACCCCCACGCGTGTTCGTACCCACGGGGCTGCGTGTCCCCGTGGGATTCCCCCCCGCCCCAGACACTACAGGGATAAAACCACCTCCGGGACCCCCACCCCCTGCCCCGGGGGGGTGGGGAACGCGGCCGTGGTGGACCCGCAGCGGGCACGAGGTGCTCGGGGCCGGCGTCGCAAGGCGTCGGAGCCCCTCGGGGGGGGGGGGGGGGGGGAGGGCAAAGAGACTTTTCCCCCCGGCCGGTCGGCAATCAGAAATCCCCTGCGCATGGAAACAGCCCTTCCCCGGCGGGGGGGGGAGGCGGGAGGGATGGAGGGGGGAAGGAGGGATGGGATGCAGGGGAGAAGGAGGGAAGGAGGGATGGAGGGATGGAGGGGGGGCGGGAGGGGGGAAGGGCGCCGCGCCCCCCGATTGGCCGCTTAAGCACGAAAATCCAGCGCTGGCTTTGAGGGGAGGGGGCCCGGGGGGTGCTGGGGGGCAGAGGTGGGCGCTGGGGGGCTGCTGGCGGGGCCCCCCCGGCCCCCCGCTCCCGGCAGCCATTTTGTGGCAGTGCCTGCCGTCGTGCCAGGGCCGGGCGGGGCCGGGGGGGGGGGCGGGAGGTGCTCGCTGCCCTCCCCGGCTCGGCGGGGCTGGGGGGCTCCGTGCCACGGTGGGAAATGTGTTGCCTCGCCCGGCACGCTCGCCCATTGACAGAGATAAACATGCAAATGTGACGATTTGCATGTGATTAACATACAGGCAGATTGGGGGGGGGAGGGGCCGCCTGTGTGCGCACTGCAGCGTGTGTTAATGCAACACCCAAACAGCCATTGCTGATGGCTCCCGCCAGCGGCACCTGCGGGCCCCTTTTCGCCCCCCCCCCCCCAGCTCCCCCGAAGCTGGCACCGTCCCCCCCGTGCCCCCATCCCCGACCCCCTCCGGACCCCACTCCTGTCGCCCCTTTTCCCGAGCCCGGCCGGGTGCAGGAGGGAGAAAAGCGCAGCCCCCCCCCCCCCCCCCCGGCCCCCGCCCCGGTGCGGAGCCACCCGGCCCGGTTGGGCTCGGTTCAGCCCCGCGGGACACGGGGACACGCGTGGGTCACTAAAAGGCTGCCCCGAGCCGGGGACGTGCTGGGGCTGGGTTTTCACCTTGTGCGTGGGAAGGAGGCGGAGGGCTGGGGGGGCTCCGTTCAACCGCTGCTTCTTCCAGGCTCCGCCACCGCCTGAAATCGCGCGGGGAAGGGGAAAAGGGGGGCGTGGGAGCGTGGCCGGGGGGGTGCCGGGCCCGGCAGTGGCCCCCGAGAGGCCCCGGAGCTGGGGGGGCACCGGGACGCACCCCTCGGGGTGCTCCCATCGCGCCGCACCCATGGCCGAGCCTCCCTCGGGGGGTGTCCCCCCCGCCGCTGTCCGTGCCCGTGCGCGGCCGCGGCCCCAAATTTTGCACACGCGTGGCCCCAACCGGACTCACCACGGGGGTGTCGGCGATTTCTGCACGTGCCGCACCCAACCCCCCCCCGGCATCCTCACACGGGGGTTTATCCGAGCCCTGTGCACCCGCACCCACCGAGGGCACCCGCACCCACCGGCTGGTCCCGCACCCACCGTGGGTGCCCGCTCCCCGGACACCCGTGGGTGCGTCCCACGGCGGGCTGAGCCCCGCAGCCGCGGCCCCAGGGGTGCGGGGAAGGCCGTGCCCCCCCCGCTCGTAGCTCAGCCGCCAGGAGCCCCCCAGGCCGGGCATCCCCTCTCCGCCGGCTGCGGTGCGGCGTGGGGGGGGCCGCGGGGCGCCCTGCCCACACCCCCGCGTGTTTTCGTTGAAGTGGGAACCTCGCCCTGCCCTGCCGGCACGGCAGGCAAAGCAGCGGGCCGCGGGGCGAGGAAAAAGCATCCACGGAGGGAGCCGGGGGGGGGCGAATCCAGTCCGAAATTGGGGGGGGCACATCCCGGGTACCCATCACGGTTCCCCCCCCCCCCCCCCCAAAAAAAAAACAAAAACACGGAGGTTTTGGGAGAAAGCGGGGGCGGCCCCGGGGGTGCGGGGGGCGCAGCGGGCAGCGCCCGTTGCCTGCCCCGGCTGCGGGGATGCTGCGGGGATGCTGCGGGTCCCCGGCTCCCCTCGCTGCTCTCCGCCCCCCGGGGTCCCCGTGCGCAATTTAGGGCTCCCCGTCCCCAATTTAGGTGCCCCCGAGCCGCGGCACCGTCCTCCCGCAGCCCCCAGCAGCAGGTCCCCGGTGCGCGCGGGCGGTTTGCGGGGCCGGGAGCCCGGCGTTCCCCCGCCGTTCCCCGGCGGCACCGGGGGGAGAGGGCGCCGGGGCCGGGCGTTATTTGGGGAGGGGGCTCGGGACCGGGGGGCTCCGGGGGAAAAGCCAAGTTGCGGCTGCCGGGGAGAAACCCAACCGCGCCGCCTCGTCCCCGCGTCCCACGGCACGGGAGATTAAAGCGCCGACGGATTTTGTTTTCCAGCACAATTTTGGAAAGCTCCCGGATATCTGCCCGCGTTTCCTCGGGAGAGGGGGAACACGCGGAGCAGCCCTGTGATGAATTCTTCCTGCTGAAAATTCCTCCCAAATAGAGTTAATAGGTTATTCTTACAAATAACGCTGCCTCTTTTCTCAGCGACTCCATACACAATCGGAACTTAGAACCACCAACACCGTAGTTGTCTCCTTTTTTTTTTTTTTTTAATGTACCTGAAATATAATGAAGGTTCGGAAGCCCTTCAGAACAGCCCGCTGGACAATACCCAGCGGTTCCTTCTTTTAAAACGACAAAAACATCAGGTGAAACCTCCAGGAGAAGCATCGTGCCAAGGACAATGCCGAGCGGGGCTGAACGTGTCCAGCCGATGCCACTTACGGGAATCTTTTTTTTTTTCTTTTTTTTTTTTTTTCATTTCTGTCAATTTAGGAACTACCGGAGGGGGGGGGGAAGAATGGGAAAAAACGAGGCACGGGGGGAGACCCAGGGACCTGCGGCCACCGCGGCTGCGGGGCGGCACCGGCGGCCCCGCTCCCGGCCGCAGCCCGCAGCCAGACCCGGAGCCCTTCTCCCTGCCCCGTTTTTATTTTTTTTATTTTATTATTTTTTTTTTTATTTTATTCCCCGTGCCCGATTTCCCCGGCGGACGATGGGGGCGACCCCCGCGGTCAGCCCCGGGCTGCGGCAGGGCAGAGCGAAGTTCGCAGCGCCCGGCGCTGTTAGGGCGAGGCGCGGGGTGCAGGATCCGGCCCGGCAAAATCCCGATACCCGGAACGGGATTTTCTGGGGGGGGGGGGGTCAGAAGCGGTACTGCTTCGTGCCGCCCGCCCCACGCACAGCCCTGTCCCGCAGCATCCTTAGCTCCGGTTTTGGGGCCAGCGCGGAAGAAGGGGAAGCGCCGCTTAACGAAAGGGGGCTGCGTTTCTGGCAGCAGGGTCAGCTTTTCGCCGCCGGGCTCGGGCAAGGCGAGCCCCAGGCTTGGCCACCCCATTTCCCCGTCGGGGCCCGTCGGGGCGTTCACGGGGACCAGGGCCGGGGGTGCCCTTCCCTCCCCGGCCGCGGCAGCAGCCCGGCACCGGGGAGAGCGGCGGAGGCTGGCGAAGGCTCTGGGCGTTTATTACCGCGGATAATAACCGCCTTTCCCCTATAAACCCTACAAACCATTATTAACCCTGTAAACCATCTCCTCTCCCAGCCGGTTCGTTCCGCACCGAGCTCGGCACCGACCCGCATCCCAAGCGCGGCCCCGGCGGGGGCCGAGCCCAGCCCGGTACCGACGGGACAAGGGCTGGGGGCCAAGGAGCGGAGCCCCGCGACAGCCGCGGTGCTGCGGGGCCGCTCAGGACCCCACGGAGCCGCCCCCCGACGGGCGGCCCCGCCCGGCCCCTCCTGTCCAGGGTCCTGAAACCGCCCGCTCGGCGCCGACGGGGCGGGCCGGGGCAGCCGCCGACGGGCCGAGCACGGGGCCGGGAGGCGCTTCAGGGACGGGGAAAGGGACGGGGACGAGGGGCCGGAGCCGGGCTCCTCGCCGCGGCGGACACCGGGGGAGCCGCCGGCTCGCTTGGCGGCGAGACGGGGCGGCAGCTGTAGGGCTGCCCCGACGGCGCCTTTGCAGGCGCTATTCTTCCCCGATTTACTGCTTGTCACCGGCGGCTCAAAGCTTCCCCCCACCGGCTCCGGGACCTGAGCTGCCTTCCCCCTCCCTCGCCCGGGGGCTGTGCAGAGCGGGGCCGAGGGGACCCCCCCGTTTTTCTCTCCCCCCCCCCCCCCCCTCCACCCCCCGGGCACACGGCGCTGCCCGCAGCCCGCTCCCCTGCGCGCCCGCCGCTCCGGGGAAGTTCAAGAAGTTGCTTGGCCCCGCTCCCTGCGAGCAGAGCCAGCCCAAACACCAGCGTCTGCCCCGGAATATTTCACCGTCGGGGAGAGGGAGGGGGGGGGGAGACAGCTTAAAAAAAAAAAAAAAAAAAAAAAGCCCCCTCGGGCTCTAATCTCCCATGCATCGTTACAACTGTCCGCAACGAGGCGGGGGAGGCCGGGCTGCAATTAGCTATAGAGCCGCTCGCCTTGCAAACAGAGGGGCTCGGATTATTGCAAATTCATTTCTATTTTCCAGGCCAGCGCTTGTATTCTCTGTTAGCATAAGAATAGAGCCAGGCCCTGTGAACTCCTCCGACCTACTGACCCCTCTCCCCAGAAATGAATAGCAGCACTTTCCGTCCCCCCCCCTCGCCAGCCTCTCCAGCAGACTCGAGCCACGGCCTAAATTCCTAATCAGGGTAATTTAATATATCTTAAGCCCCTGGCTGCTTTATTTTCGCTCCTTTTTTTAGTTTGTTTTAGGCATTCACTGGCTCTCACCCCGTCATTAGAGATCCTTATTTGACGGATATAAGAAGCTGTTATGAGACTACAAGTCTCTTTTTATCTCCTAAATAAGCTGTGCTTCCCTGTAATTAGAATGGTATTCCCAGCCTTTGAGGCCTTTCAGGGCCGCCTAACAAAAAACTTGCAGGAGATGAATAATCCCGAAGGACAAACTCCCCGTCCCGAGTGAGGACCGGCACAGAAAGCAGCGCTGGGGGGGGGGGGGGGGGGGGGGGGCACAGTGGGGGCAGCCACGCGTGTGCAGGGCCGGCCCTGCCCGCACCCCCCCCACCGGCCCTGGGGGCGCTGGGGGTCGGTGGGGTCGGTGCAGCCGCTCGCCTCTTGTCCGGGGGTCACCCGGCGACGCCGCTGTCCCCGTGTCCCCAAAGCTCCTTGCGGGGCACCAGGGTCCTTCCAGCCCTAAACCCCTTCGGGGGGGGGCTCCCTCGGAAGCCCTGGGGGCAGGCACCGAGCCCTCCCCCTCTCCCCGCAGCACCTCGGGGCCACCGGGACCCCAACCCCCGGCCACCCCCAGCCCTGTCCCCACTCCCCCCGGGACCCCGGCCCCCCATGTGCCCGTCGAGCCGTCGAGGGGATCGCGCCACGGCCGCTCCTCTCGGCTCTCGTTGGCCAGCTCGTGATGACGACGCGAGCCAAACTCGCCAGAATTGGCTCGGATTTATGACGTCACGGCCGCTCGACGGGGGTCCCCCGTCGGGGGTCCCGCCCCGGCACGGGAGACCGAGATTTTGGGGGGGGGGGGGAAATGAGCCCCGACGGCTCTGCCTTGCCGGGACCGGGGGGGACACCCCGCCACCCGCCCGCTTCGCGTCCCCACGCAGCTCCGGAGGTTTGGGGAAAATATCACAGCTCTACACGTGTAGAAAATCGATGTGGAAACGCAGGGAAAGTGGCTGCGGGATAATTAGCCTTCCTGATGTGGTTGGAGAGTTATCTAATCCAGAGGAGCCTCAAGGCATCATTACGGAGACAATATTTCAGGAAATCCAATTCATTGGAGCAAAAATATGACATTCATTTTGCTGGTTATGTTATTACAAATATCCTTCAAAGCCGACATTTCACGGCCCCCCACCCCCCACCCCCCCCAAAAAAAAAAAAAAGAAATAAAAAGAAAGAAAATAAAATAAAATGACCAGCCCGAGAGCCCCTAAGCTAGGGGCTGGGTACGAGGAGGAAGTTGCTGAGCCCGGCGGCAGAGGCTCCTCGCCTCCAGGAGCGGGGCTGGGGCGGGTGGGAGGGTGTCTGGGGGGGGGGGGCGGGATTTGAGGCTGGAGGGAGCTCCCGAGGGGGCACAGGGTTGAGGGGGGGGGGTCAGACAGAAGCAGCGGCAAGGCGAGGGCAAGCCGCCCAGCCCCGACCGGCGGCCACCTGCGCTGCAGCCGCCCGGCCCGGCGGAGGCTGCCCTGGCTTTGCCTTGCGCCGACGGTGCGCGCTATTTTCAGCTCCGCGCCGCCTTCCCGGGCGGCGGGCGGCGAGCAGAAAGGCTCTGCCTCGCCCGGTGGGCTGCGGAGCCCCAGAGCTTTCCCTGAAACGCCGCTGGTGCCGCTGGTGCCGCTGGTGCCGCTGGTGCCGCTGGTGCCGCTGGTGTCACTGGTGCCACTGGTGCGCGGCGCGGAGCGGCGCTGCCGGGCGGTTTCTCTGCCTCTTCCCCGCTGCCCGCGGCTCTCCCGGGGTTTCCCTGCCCGGCCCCGGCCCTTCCCACCTGTTTTAGTTTGGGGTCGGGGAGGGGGAAAGCGGGGCCGGAGCCGGGGGGGGTGCGGGTGTCCGTCGGCCTCTCCCGGCGCCGAGGATGTCCGGAGCGGCGACTTCCCAACCCCTGTCAACGAAATCCGCCCCCCCGAGCGCCCCTCGACGCCCGCCCCGCGCTCCCCCCGCGCCCCGCAGCTCCCCCGGCCCACGCAGGGGCACGGACACGCGTGGCATCCCCCACGGAAGTTTTTCTTTTTTTTTTTTTTCGGGCAAAACGGGGAAAACACGGCGTTTCCCGTCCCTAGACGGCAGGGTCCGGGTGGCTCCGGCACACCGGGGCCGGGCCCGTCCCGCTGGGGCGACCGCGGGGGTGGCCCCCAAAGCGCGCCCATGCCGGCTCCCCCAGCTGCCGCCACGTCTCGGCTCCAAGTCGCAGCCCGGTTGTTTTGTTTAATTAAACTCAATGTCAGTGTTAATTTTCCGCCTGGCCGGGCAGCCCTGCCTTCGCCGGAGCCGCCGTGTTGGTTACAGATGTCAGGACGCCCCGTCGGGGCTGCGCCGAGCCCGTGGAGCCGCGTGGCGCCGGCCACGCGTGTCCGCGGCGGCGGGCTGGTCGCTGGGAGGAGCAGGGAAGGGGCTTCCCCGGCAAAGCTGCCCCC
Source organism: Cygnus atratus (assembly GCF_013377495.2). Lineage (NCBI taxonomy): Eukaryota > Metazoa > Chordata > Aves > Anseriformes > Anatidae > Cygnus > Cygnus atratus. The sequence goes on along the minus strand of NC_066372.1, from coordinate 13,674,570 downwards.
CCTTCACCCGCAACTCGGTCCCGCGTGGGCGAGCAGCGTGGCGTTTCACCAGCTTTGTGACGGGGGTGCCCCCTCTGCCCCCGACGGAGCGCCCCCGTCCCCTGGCTGTGCAGGGACAGCAGGGCAGGGGGTGCTGCGGGCGGGCCGGGGGGGGTCAGGGGCACTGTGCGGCTCTGGAGGGGGGCACAGGGGAAGGACAAGGAGCTGGAGAAATGTAGGTGCTGGGGGGGTACACGGGACGGGGTCCGTGTAAGGTTTTGGGCAGCGGTCGTCTGGGAAACGTGGGAACAGGGTTTGGGAGCGGGGAGTTGGTGCCGTCCGGTGCTTTAGGAAAAAAGTCCCCTCCCGAGGTGCTGTGGGGGACAGAGATGCTCTGGGGACGAGCACGGGACACTGAGGCACCCCCAAACCCACGGCAGCTCCAGGGATGAGCCACCCCATCCCCACAAGAGCCCCAGCCCAGGACAGGGCACAGGAGGGTGGCAGCGAGGGATGTGCCCTCCTGCCTGCCCGCACCCAGCAGAGCCCCCGGCCGGCTCCCCGTCAGCCCTCCCAGCAGCCAGGCACCTCTCTGCTCTTGATTTCCCAAATATTTTTCCAGCCCCTCTAAACCTGAGGCCCTGCACCCCCCAGGTGAGTGCCAGAGCTGCTCCCGTGCCGAGCGCCCAGCCGGAGCATCCGATGCCCTCTGCCTCTCCTGCTGAGAGGAGCAGGGAATAGTAAGTGCCCAGTCACCTTCTCCCTGCCATTCGTGCTTTCACAGCCCCCTCTCTTATCCCCCTTCGTCAACTCTTTTGGCAGGCTGAAGAGCTCCAGCCTACTGAGTCCCTGCTCTGACCGCAGCTACCGCGTGTCTCCGGCCGCCAGCCTCCCCGTCCTTCCCCGCAGCCTCCCCGGCTCCTCTCCTGCCATCGCCACGCTCTGCTCTGCTCTTTCCCAAGTCATTTTGCCTCTTTGCCCCCCTGCCAGCTGGCGATGCGATCAGTTCAAAGCCACATCCACAGCCCGGAGCTCTCCTGTAGCCGCCTCGTTGCTGCGTGGGCAGCGGATTTGCGTTCTCCGTGCACGCTCACCACCGAATCCCCTTCTCATTTTAAGGCTTTTATCAGCACGGAGCCCCTTCTATCCCCCTCCGCGCAGCGCCAGGGCTGTACCAGCGCTGGATGTTGGCACTTGGCAGCTTCCTCCCCTTCCCCAGCCTCCCGAGCACCGCGCTCCTGCGCCGCAGAGGCTCCGGCGGTGACCCCTCCGCTGCGGGAGCCCCAGGTTTTGTTACGCCACTTTGTCTCCTAACTTTTAACCGGTTATTCATTCCCGAGCTGCTTTTCAAACTTCCCTTCTCAGCAACGGGACCGGCCTTATTTACCAAACAATCAGGTTTATTGCTGTTTCTACTCATTCTTTGTTACAATTTCTATCTGTTTTCCCCATTAAACTCGGGACGTTGTGATTTTCCGGACCCCCCGTCGAGCCCTTTTTCGGAAGTTGGCTATCCTCCATTCCTATTTACAAAGACCGATTCACACAGGAGGCTACGCTCCAGCTACTGAAATAGCCATTTCATATTTAAGTCCTTCCAAAACTCCTGTGGAAATCTCATCTTTTGTCGCTATTTATTTCTGTGGGAGCAGCCCTGCGACCTTTTCCACCACTACCTGGCCTGCGAGCGCACCCAGCTCCCATAAGAAAGCCTCCTGTGGGGGAATTTCTTTAAGATCTTGTGAGCAATTGCCAGGGTAGGGGATTCATCTGGTTTCCTTCTTCGGCTGCCCGGCTGCCACCGCCCAGCCCTGCCTGCACGGCCACCTCTGGGGCTTTTTATTTGCCAGCTCTTTGTCCTGCCTTGCGGTTTTACATCCGTGCTGGGCGTTGCTGCTCCTCCAGATTTTCCCCAGTTTCTGTGTTTTCAGGGCACGTGTTTGCTTCTGCTGTTCTGTTTGACCGCGAGATTTCTCTGGGTGGCCTTAAATCTGCGTTGGCCCACAGCACGTTTGTTATAGTGTGGGATTTGGATGGGCTCCCGTCTCCTTGCCCACGTCCCAAAACCCTGTGGGCACCGACGGGTGCCGGTCCCACACATTTTGGGCAGTTCCTGCCGTTGCTGCTCCTTTCCCCCCTGCCACAGCCACGTCCCCACCCCAGCGTCACCTCCAGGCTTGGCACGGAGCGTCCTGGGGACCTTTACAAACCCACAACCATGCACCTGCCCCATCCATATAGGGGGGATTTACACCCTAATCACCCCTTTGGGTGCTGGCAGGGTACAAGCCATGCCTGCTAGCCCCGATTTCAAGGCGGGCGTCAAATCCCGGGAGGGCGACGGTGGGGCAGCGGCAGGAGAGGCGCGGGGCCGGCGGCTCGGAGCGGAGCGAGCCCCTTGGCAAGCGTCCATCCCACCGCCTGCTGGAGGTGCAGGTGGAAACGCCTCGGAAGAGAAAAACGCACCCGCAGCAGCGGGCCCGGCGTTATTGAAGCCGCTCGTAAACAAAGCCACTTGAGTGGAGAGTATTCAGGGAGCCCAACAGCCGCAGGAAACTATAATTACGTTTAAATATTGTTAGCGTCATTATCTTTTATCCGCGATCAGATTAAAACAATTATGGCATTTTCAGGAATTGTCCTGGCATTCTCTTGACCGGCGTTATCTGTCAGGCAGGAAATGTGATTTTCTCCCCGCGCGCTGGGAGAGGCGCCAGCAGCCGCGCGGTCCCCGGCACACCGGGAGAAGCCAGCAGCCGGTGCGAATTCCCGTTTTATGGAGAAAACTTCCCTCATCCCGTTCCCATTTGTAGGGCACGAGCTGCTCCTTCCCCATCGCTCCGTTTCCAGCCTCTTGCTCTGGGTTGTCCAGCCCGGGTCCCCTGCCCGGGTGGCAGGGTGGGGACGGAGGGGGACGTGGTCCCGTGCCATCGCCTCTGCCGGTGGCGGCGGCGGCGTGCCGGGGCGGGTGGGCTTGGCAAACACGGCTCCGTGCCTGAAAGCCGTGGTGAGCAATTTACCCGAGGAACTCATTTCAGGAGATCTAGTCTAAGTTAATTAAAGATGGCTGGCTGGGGTCATCGCCTTGGCAACAATTAAGGGCAGGAAAGACGCCTCATTAGTAATAGTTTTTAACAAAAACCATAATTTTTCATATCAGGACAATTGCTGGCACACAAGGTGGGGGGGATGAGGATGCTTTGCTCTCTGTCCGTCTGTCTGTCCCCACCACGGCTGCTGGTTACCCGCAGGGCAGGACAGGGACCCTCGGCCATCGCCACCCCGAGGCTTCCCGAGCATCCTGGCCTTGGACAGGGCCTGGGGTGGCTGCTGGTGGCAGTGCCACCCCCGCCACCACCACGGCTCCATTCCTCCAGCTGTGCCCTTTTTTTCCTTTTTTCCCTTTTTTCTCTCCCCCCCCCCCCCCCCCCCCTCCACCTCTTTGTAATCCAGAAATCTTAATGCCGCTGCCTACTAATGCCAGGCTGGGCAGAGTAGCTTTATTTTCTACTTAATTAACTGTCATCCTGTGATTGATCAATTAATGATGGAGCCATCACGGTAATGCTCTGGGAGCTGGTGCACGAGGGCCAGGCCGAGGCGGGCGCTCGCCTCCCCTCTCCTACCTGCCCTGGCGCCTGGGCATGCTGCCCTAAATCCTGCCCTGACAGCAAAGGTGATAGGGGCAGCCCTTTCCCCCTGGAATTTTGGCCCTCTGCAGGGCAGCAGCAGGAGGACCAGGGCCCAGGAGCAATGCTCCTGCCCTGTTATCCCCAGCCGGGCAGCGGGGGGTCGCGTCCTCCTCCTCTTCCTCCTCTGCCTCCTCCTCCGCCTCCTTCTCCTCCACCTCCAAAGTTGCACAAATGGCTCAAACAGGAGGGATAAATATAAACTCCATTCAGATATCCATAGAAACAGAGCTGGAGATGGAAGACCCCATGCAGCTAGAACCTTCCTCCTCCTTCCCACACACTGACATTCCCAGCGTTATTCCAGAGCCCTTTATAAAACCAGGCGGGCTGGGCAGGGGCCAACAGCGATCGCCAGCAAGGTGCTGCTGGAGAAACCCCGGAATCGGGGAGCGCTGCTCCCGCTGGATAATTTATCCATCACCGTAACAAACAACAAAAAAATAACCAGCATTGTGTTCTAAAAGCTGTGAATCCGCTCGGTGTGGAGCTGCCCGCTTGCACGTGCGTGTGCACGGGTAAAGCAGGCGCACCGCGAGCGCGGCGCGAGTCCTGCCGGCTAATTGCTGCTCCTTTCCTGCTCTGAAAAGTGCTGAGGTACAGATCCGACGTGCTGAAAGGCGCCTGGCGTACTGTCGTGCACCAGCCCGTCCCCGCCACCCAGCAGATGCTGAATACAGCCCCAACACGGCCCGGCCGTGTACCTGCACCCACAACACCGCCGCGCGTTTGGCTGTGCATCGGGGACAACTGTTAGGTGTTTAGCCAGACGAGGCGCCCCTAAACCCTGCTGGCTGGTCAAAAGGAGCTAAAACCACGCTGCAGGCAAGCAGCCGCTCCTGCGGGCTGCCCCAGCAGCTCTTGTCCCGCAGGAGCTGCGGATTGAGCTGTTTGTCTCACTGCAGTGCTGTGCACACCCCCAGGCCCACAGGCGTACACACATATATATATATATAGTCACGCGCGGACAGCCGGCTTGGAACCTTATATAGTGTCGCAAACATAATGCTATTTTTCGAGTTAAAGCTCCAAATTGTTCATCGGAGATGACACACGCTGCGCGTTCGGGGCTGAGAATAGGCCAGGCTTGGAAGCAACTCTGGAAAATATCAACACCATCAGCACCTCCTTGCTTCCCAAACCCAATCAGACACAATTCCCGCTGCCGATAATGCACGTCTATGGAGAGAAGATGTTGGAAGAGGCAAATCGAAGCAGCAAAAGGGGCCTCTTTTCATAGCCCCAGCTGCTGAGATGCTGGCAAGGCCCCAGCTGTCCGAGCCCTCCCAGGCTCGCTCTCCCTTCCCGCTGGAGGTCTGGCGGGGAGGCCGGCATGGCACGAAGGCTGTGGTGGTTTGAGGATAAGGTCCCCGACAATGAACCTGGTGGCCGAATTCAACCCCTGGCTGTCTTTGGGTTGGGACCGGAGCCTTTTCTCGGTGCCTGCAGGCTCTGGGTGCCTAGCAGTGCCCAGACACTCGTGGCCAGGAGGAGCAGCAGGGACAAAGCTCCCGTGGTTGTGCAGAGCCTAAAAAATATCCGGGGCTTAGGCAGCAAGGGGCTTTGTGCAGCGTGCCGTGGTGTGGGACAGAATGGGGAGAGGGTGGCAAAGCAAGTCTCCCTGTTGGGGAGCACTTAGAGAAAAAGGAGGTGTAGGTAGCTGGAAAAAATGAGTACATATTTACAAAAGCGGCGGCTGAGCATCCTCGGGGCTTCACCAGCTCCTCTCCCCTGGTTGCATCCTGGTTGTGGGGCCTTGGTGCATGACTGAGCATAGCATATGCATACCGTAAGTATATGATCATGTACTTAGGGGTTTTTAGCTAAGAAAAGTCAGGTTAAAATACTAGCCTACCATGCTCACGCTTAAAGACATTTGCAGCAGCCACCACTGAAGCTGGGTTAAGAATACCAGCTTTACAGGCAACTGGAAAACGCAGGAATTGAAGGTTTCGAGTGGTTTAGTGAATCTCTTGATAAATTAAAACATTTTTAACGTGCACAAGAGCAGACCTACGTCCTGAATTTCCACGTGCTGGAAACAGACTCCCCCTGTGCAGCCGCCGGGGCTGCCCCCGTGGCTGCTCGTCCCGGGAGCACCGTGGCCGTGCGGGAGGAGCGCAGCACCCGGGGCCGCCGTGCCCGCCGTGCCCTGACCCTGTGCATTGTGGCCGGCTCGTAAAGATGTTCCGAGATGGAGCTGGAGCCATTTAAAACCAATTAATAAGCAGTAAACTGCCCCGGCCCTCGCTGTTCATTAGGCAATCACAAAGAAACTTTATTTTAGAGTTGCAGCCCTTTTTTTTTTTTTTTTTTTTTTTTAAGAAGGAAACTTTTTAAATATGTAATTGGCTCTGGGAACCAGGACCCAAAGGGGTTGCAAAAGCAAGGGAAGCAATTGCCTTAATCAGTCCAAGATCCCTGATTTATTTATGTATTTATTTCTATTTCAAAGCGGTGCTGCTCATCATATCAGGGCCTTTAGAAGCACAATTATTCTCTCGACGGAAGACCTAACCTAGGCTGTGATTATTTGCCTTGCTGAAAGGCAGCGTGTACCCCCCCCCCCCCAGCCATCGCCCCCCCCCCCCCAGCTGAGCGATTTCGGAGCCCCCAGGCAGCCTTCCCCCGCCAAACCGCCCCTGCCAGCACACGGCGGAGCTCCGCGGCTTCAAAGGCCGGTGCAAATGTTAACTAAATAACGCTTCTTTATTCATCTCCTTTGGCCGCTTCTCGAGTTGCATGAGATAAATGGGCGCCCGTCCTCGTGGCTCAAACAAGGCACCCGAGGTCACCCGCGAACCCAGCCGGGGCTGCCTCGGCTCGGAAACCCGGTGGGTTTTGTACCGGGGAGCCTGGCTTGTGCCATAAGAAGTGTTTTGTTTAACCGATGGGAAAGGAGCGGGGTGGGATGTGGAGGGGGTGAGCTGCCAGGCAGGGCCTGCCAAGGCTGAGTGTGTTCGGGAGATGGGAGAAAATGAGGGGAAATGGGAAAAAGCAGAAATTGGGATGCTCGCAATGGGGCGAGGCCCCTCGGAGCCCAGCCAGCCCTGTCTGTAGGGTCAGGGTTTTGGGGGCCAGTGCTGGCATTTTGCACACATCATCAGGGCGGGGGGGACTTGCATTTTCCCCACCGGCTGCAAATTCTGTCCACCAGCATCCCCATCCCACGCGCACCCCGTCCCTGGGATGTCACCGTGCCGGGGCTCGCGGCGATGCCACACCGGGCACGGGCTCGCGAGAAATTCTCCTTTGCCCTCCCCCCCCCCCCCCAGCTCCCGCAATGCATATTTTGCGGACGTTTAATTGGCTGCAATTATTAACTAGCACGGACACTGGAAACCTGCCAGTCAGGAAAATAATGAACCGTTTTAATACAAATTCAGCCCGTAAACAAACGCGGCTGCCAGCGCCGCTGCGGCCGCCTGGTGCTCGGCAGAGATGCTCCAGGAGGGGGTTTGCCTTGGTGGGGACCTGGGCTGGGGAACCCTCCATCCCCATGGGACCACTCATGTCCTCGTCCCCACGGGGACCCCACATCCCCCCTGGAACGGTACCTGCACCCCCGGGCATCCCCAGAGCATCCCTTGAGGTGCAGAGCCCAGGCCTGGGGAGGGTGCTCAGCATCACGCCCATTAATGCGGGGATGAAACCACAGGAACCCCCCCAGCAGAAGGTGCCTGTGCACCCCCGAGTTCTCCCTAAACATTTCTGCCCAGAAAAATATTCCTGCCAAGGTGTGGAGATCAGCTCTGCCTACTTTTGATTTATTCCAAAATTCTCAATTCTCTATGCTTCTAAAAATTTTTCTCTTTCTCTCTCTCTCTTTTTTTTTTTTTTTTTAGTAAAATGGGCTGATGTTCCTTTTAACTTTCAGTAATTTGTAGAAATTAAAAAAAAAATCATTTGCTATGCGACCCAGATTTTAATAGCACTCTGAAATTAATGTCTCGGGGCTTTGTTTTATTTTTTAATTTTTTTTTTTTTAGATGAACTCACTCCCTGAATGGTGAAAAACCTCTCAAATCTGGATCATGAAAGTAGTTCTGAATTGTTTTCCTGATTTTTTAAAATACTTCTGACAAATTAATTGTTCTGTATCTGAATGGAGATGAAAATCCTCTTCCTCTTGCACGTAGTTCACAGAAGCATATTTTAGCATTATAAAATAAAGCTAAATTTTATAAAACAGAGAGATTTTCAAAATCTAAATTACTGAAGAGGTGGAGCTGTGTTTCTCTGTTGTCAGGGACATGTGTGTAAAAAGGCATTTTTCCATGTTGTCTAGGCTGAGAATATTGATGCCTGCCTTCACAAGTGACTCCTTCCCCTGAATTAAGCAACAAGGTAGTAAAGATACAGCATTTATAAGCCAAAAAAGCAGGCACAATTTATTAAACAGCTACAATGTGACAATAAATAATTTTAATGTCAATCAAAATCTGATTATTGTCACTGAAATTTGGATTGAAAAGATAAAAGGCTGAAAAGGAGAACTGAAATCAAAACCGCAGAGAAGATTCCAATATCTTTGTTCCTTGCGATAAATATTTTGGGTGATGGTTTAAAACAGACAATTCTTAATTTTTTTGGGGAAAAAGATTGAATGCGATAGGCTTTTAAGAAAGGCGGTAAGAAAATATACACAGGTTTGGGAGGCAGTGAGAAGAGCTTTTGTTTTTAATAATTTTTTTTTGGAAAAAAAAGGGCAAGAGAAAACAAACATTATTATTATTATTTTTAATTGAAAAAGACTGGTTTCAAAAATGTTCTGTTGACTGCAGGGCAATGGTGGGAGAGGGATGGCTCGCACTCGCTGTACAATATTCCCCCTCCGTCCTCCCAGCTTGGCAAAAACAAACAAACCACCCATAAAAACCCTGGGGACGCGCTGGCCGAAGCCCAGGCTCTCTGGGTGAAAAAGCCCCGAATCAGGGCCACGCATTTATCCGTGCAGCAAAACTTCAAACGGCCGGGGAGCCCCTGCTGCCGCGGGGCCGCGCCGCCACCGCAGCCCGGGCTCGGGGACGAAGGATGCTGGCGGCTGGGGACACGGCGTGCCGGCAGCTGGGGTGGCAAACGCCGGCCATTTCTGCTCGGAAATTATTTTTTGTGGGGGAAATAGAGGTGGTTTTTAAATACTGGGGGGAAACGGTGTGTTTTCCAGCAGCCTTTTGGGTGCTGCGTGTGTGGGGTAGTGAAAAAATAATTTCCCTCGCTGTGAGCTTGTCAGAGCTGAGGCCAAGGATGCAGCTGCTGGGAGGCATCCGCATCACCCTCTTTTACCCCAAAATGAGGATGCTGAGGATGCTGGGGGGAGGATCCTTGGCATCCCTGGGGTGTCGCAGGGTGCTGCAGGGCTGATGGCCTCTGCTTGCTGCCCTTGAGGGGCCAGGTGAGACCCTCCAGGAAGGAGAAGGGTGCCCTGCATCGCCCAGCTTTCCCCTGCACGCCTGGGCAGCAGCTATGGCTTGGCACCATGTTCAAATGACGTCTAATTTGGGGACATAAAATGCTAATATTTAACAGAGTGGCTAAGGTTGGAATCCTCCGTGCACTGTTTCAGGCATTCAGCTTTATTCTGCACCCCAACCATGCCTAATTCTTCCTTCAGACATACTCCCAATTAGTATTATTATTGCAAGGATTTAGGGGCACGGCACAAATATGTGCACCTGTAAATATATATCTGTATCTGGGTAGCCAATATTGTCTCAACCCCTGGCAGCAGAGCCCACGGGTTTGGAGGTTTGGGGATGTCCAAGTGTGTCCCCAGCGCGGCTGATGGATGGACAAGGAGGAACCGGGCGGCTTTAATCAGCGTGTGCGCCGCAATAGTTGGGTGAAGAAGGGACCTGACACCCGGATCCTGTATTTGTTATAAATCACACCCATAAAAGCAGGGGGGAAAAAAAAAATTAAATCGAGGGGGGAATCGCAATGCTTTCAGTGCCAACTCACTCCCCGAGCTGGAACAAAGCTTTGCCAGCCCAGGAATAAATGACGCCGCACCTAATGGCTCTTATCCCTTCCCCGGTGCCTCCGACGAGGCAGCAGTAGGGGTTTAGAGATGCAGAGGTGATAGGAGGCGGCGTCCGGGCCTGGTGCTGGTTTTACCGGCGGAGGTGCTGGGACTGGCGGTGGGGCCGGGAGAGGGGCTCGGCCCCGGGTCCCCGCTCGCCCCGGCTGTGCAGCCGCCGGGCTCCTCTCTCTGCTCAATTGCACAGCGCACAAATGGAATCGCTCTCCTCGCTGTGTTTGTGGCCACGGGAGTGGAAGAATTACATCGGGCTGAAAATAGTATTTACTTTTACTGATTGAAAAATAGATGTTTGAAAAAAAAATGCAAAAGCAGGAATTGAAACTATAATTACAACAAACCGTATGTAAACTCCCAGGTAAACACTGATTATACTGTGTCATTTCAGCCAGACTTTATTAGCAAGGGAAGAGGAGAATCTTCTCTCTCTCTGCCTGCGGCGGATGCGGCGTGTAGGATCCCACCGCCTGCCATTTGCAGAGCACTTTTCACCCTAAAAAATCCCATGTTTACGGCCTGATCCCGCATGGCTCTCGTCACCCCAGCTCCCTCAGATGAGCTGTGCCGTTGCCTCGTGCACGTGCATGGGTGCAGCATGGGGCTGCGGCGCGGGGGCCTTGGGAGGAGGCTGGGAAGTGGGCAGCGGGTGCTGGGGGGATGAGGAACTTGGAATGGGGTCCTGAGGGGTGGGATGGGGTAGGGTGGGATGGGGTGGGTGGGGTGGGGTGGGGTGGGGTGGGATGGGGTCAGATGGGATGGGGTGGGATGCCCCAGCTGCAGGATCCCCTTTCCCACAGGCACCACCCAAGCACCCGTGGGCCTGGTGGGACCCATCCCTGGGGAAAGGCCGGTGCCAGCCGCAGGGCTCCCCGTGCAGCTCCCCATCGCTCAGCCACACACCTCTCCTCATCCCTGGCTTAGGCACCGTCTCCCCTTGCTCGCTGGCTCCACACCCAGCCCCAAACCTCCAGGATTTCCCCTCTCCTCTGGGCCCACCGGTGCCGGGGCTGCGGCCCCCGCTGCCCCCCGGGGCAGTGCCAGGCAGCCGGGGGGACACCGCAGCACCCCTCCGCCACCTCGGGCCGCCCGGCCTCCTGCTCCCCCTGCTCTCCGACCTTCCGGGGGAGCTTTGGGGTGGCGGTGGGGTATGGGGGGACACACACACACACACACACAACGAGAAAAACACGGGGAGCTCCAGGTAGCTCTTACACAACAGCGCTGCGGGCCCGGCGGCGCCTACAGCTTTGCCATAGCGGCACCCTGTGGCAAAAGGCGTTACTGCAGGCCTCGGGGGGGGTGGGGGGGGGACACGCGGGGAGGGGGGCTTGGGGAGGGGGACAAGGCCCCTGGGGAAGGGGAGAGAGGGGCTGCTGCCCCCCGGGGGGCTGGGGCAGGGGGGGGCTGCTCTTTGTCTGCCCGCCGCCCTCCCGCCACGGCTCCCGGCGTCTGCCACCAGCAGGAGAGGTGGGCGAGGAGACGGCCGAGCTGCCGAGAAGGGCCGGGGGGAGTTATTGACACAGAGGGCACGCTGCTAAAAATCAAATCTCTCCCTCGCTCAGGCAGTGTTGACAGAAGAGGATGGGCAGGAGATATCAGCGGCAGACACGCGCGTCCCGGGAGAGGGCGCAGGACGGCGGGCATCGCGCTGCAGCAAGTGCGGGTGCAGGAAGGCTCTGCCCAGGATCTCTGCAGGAAAGAAACCCAAAACCCTGTTTGGAAGCTGGGGGGCACCCCCTGAAACCCCCACCCCACCGGGCACCGCGGGGGAGCCAGCAGCAGAAAATCTCCCCCGACTGCGGGCTGTGCTGTGGGGGCTGTCACCAGAGCTTTGGCTGCCCAGTCCTTCCAAAAAAGAGATGTGGAAGAAGAGAAATGGGACTTCTCCGCACTGGGGGGCTTGGTGCAGGGATGCTTCCCCCCCGTGGGCCCTCTTGGCTGTGCCAGATGTCACCCCACGCACAATTGCTCCGTCACCTAGAGTAGAGGCCTGCAGGTTATAGGTATGAAGCAAAAACAACCTGGGCTCTTATGAGAGAGGAAAACCCATTTCTGGAACACCTCCAGGTTCAAGCCAGGGCACCAGGCAGGCGTTTCTAGAGAGGAACTGGACTTTACGTGGATTGCAGGGATAGTCAGGGTTTAAACAGTTGGTGCTGAAGAAGTTCTGGGAGGGATGGAGTTGGGTCTGACCTCCACTTGAGATACCTGGGTGAGGAGGGGGCACAGGAAGGCCGGGGCTGCCTGCAAAACCTGCCCCTACAAGCTGCATCCCTCTTTCCCCAAACATGCATTTCTAGACCTCAGCAAATGCAAGGAAGGGGGGGGGGGGTGAGGAGTGGGCCCTCTCCAGGCATTAACCAGGCTGTGTGACTTTGCCACAGGGCTTCCCAGATGTCAGCCACCTCCCAGAAAAAACATCGGGGAAGAAAGGGGAAATAAAACCCTGTGTGAGCAGCGCAGGACAAGCCCCCAGTTTGCCTTGTTCCTGCTGTCTCTGAAGGCTCGGTTGATCCCCTTTTGGGGAGTCCTGATATGAACCCCAAATACAAAGCAAACACCACATGGGGGCCCTCATTTCACCTGCAGACCGGGGCACCCCCAGCCCCAGTTTCCACAGCAGCAGGAGCAGTCGGTGCAGACCCCTGTAGGTCCCCCCCAGCGGCACCACGGTCACCCCATTGCAGCCCCTGGTCATGGTGAGGGTGGGCACCAGGAGCAAGAGGTGTCCCAGCCCTTCCCCGGGGTGACCACGCCATTCCCACACCCTCCCTTGTCCCATCTGGCTGTCTTTGGGCTCGTGGCCCCCCTCCACCCCCAAGCTCAGCACCCCTTTCTGCTATTAACACCCTCTGGCTCTCCGCACACCTGCAGACAATCGGGTCCCCAGCCACCTCCACCTTCCCCCCGCCTCAAAAGCTCCCCTCAGCTGTCTTTAAGCCGTATCTGAAATATGCGGTATGTAGGAGGAGAAATTCAGTCTGACAGCAGTTTAAAACACTGCACTACTTGGCAGATTTAAATGCTATTTTAAATATAAGCTATGACACAACGGACAAAAATAGCATTGAAAATACCCTGTCATGTTCCATATTGCGAGGAGTAGAGAAGCAGACCAGGCTAGAAAGGAGCAGAGAGAGAGGCCAGATGGAGAGGAGAGGTTATTTTGTTTGTTTTAAAGAAACTGGATAAATGTATTTTGTATGTGACTGGGTAAATGTGTTTTATGGAGCATGGAGCCAAAAAATAAAAAATAAATAAACCTTCGCAGGAAAATCTACGTGTTGTATTCCATGTGGGATCTGCCAAGCAGGTTTGCTGGTAAATAATTGGGGCGAGGATGTATTTATTACAGGGCTGTGTTGGTAATACTCAACACCAGCAGCCACCGGGCTGCTATTGGATTGCACTTGGTCACCTCTGAGCCTTTTCTCCCTCTTTATTTATCCACGATTTAATAGGAATTTGATCTGCCCAAGAAAAAAGGCACCCTGAAATAGCTGGAAGCGACGTTAACTTGCAGACCAGCAGCCGGGCGCTGTGGGACATGGGGCAGTTTTCCTGGGTGTTCTCCCAAACACGGGCACACCTGTGGCCAGGGAGGTGAGCCCTGACCACCTGCTGGGGTCAGGAAACCTGCTCACACGAGGGGAAGGACGGAGCCAACGAGCAGGGGATCTGATTTATCACACTGCTAGGCCGGGGGTGCTGCCACGGGGCTGGGGGGGGGACGAAGGACGGGGCTGAGCCACTGCTGATGTCCTGGGTTGTGCGTGTATGCTGGCAGATGCCGGGTGCTGGTGCGGCTGCAGCGAGCCCGTGTGGCTCTCTGTTGGTGTGGGTGCCAAGTGCTGTGGCCACCTGCGCCCCCAGGGCATGGAGCTGCAGGAGGAGGCTTCTCCTTCGCTGCCCTTTCGGAATCAAAATGCTGCGCTCTTCTCCCAGCACCTCATTGCCATGCGCAGGGCAGCACGTGTAACATCCGCCCCTCTTTGGTCTTCTGCTGGAGGGGCAGAGTTTGGCCATGCGAAAACCCCTGGTGTGGTCGCTCCATCCCCAGGGCCAAAGCAGAGGCAGGGCAGGGCCGGCACCCTGCAAAAATCAGCCTGCAGGAAGGGCTTTTTGGGGCAGCACGGCGTGGCTCGGAAACAGCATCGCTGCTCCCAGCACCAGGCAGGGAGCGAGAGGGAAGAAAGCTGGCTAAGCTCCCAGAGCATTACTGTGACCTTCACCAGCTCAAGGCTAAGGCAACTGTCAGGGAAGGGCAGCCACGCCGCTGCATCTTAATAAAGATTTCGGAGACCTCCCAGTCGCCTCAGAAGCCCCCTGGAGCTGGGATTTGGCCCTGGGGCCCCCCAGGGCTCAGCACGATGGCCAGGGCACCGCAGCCACGCGGGTACAAAGGGCAGCAGAGGTGCTGAGCAGGGATGGGATGTGTCACCATGCCCTGCGTGGCCACCTTGCAGCCAGAAATGTCCCCCCAGGTGCACTGCAGGCCCTGAGCACACGGCATTGATGGTGCCCAGGCTTGGGCAGGTAGCAAGGGGCTCGGAGCTGCGTGCCGGAGCGGTGGCCGGTGGCATCGCCATCCTGCCTCCTCCTGCCGCCCTGCCCAGCTGCAGCGGCAGCTCCGCTCCCTCCCTCGCTCTTTGTTAAGCGCTGAATTCATCTGACAACTCAAAGAGGGGAGAGACCTCGCGGCCGCAGCGGTTCCCCGGCTCCCCCTCTGCCCTCATTTGCAATGCTTGAGTGGGGATTTCTCTATTTACTAAGCTAACAATGTGGGTTCCCAGGGCCGGGGCTGATGATGACATCCCGGCGCTGGTGGGTGGTGGGGCCGGGGGGGGATTGCATAATGCCGCGGCAGGCGTGGGAAACCCAAGCATCTGCGAGAAAAGTCGCTGCCAGCCGCTTTGAGCGGGGCTCAAAGGGCTCCCGGGGACCCGGTGGCGAGGGCCTGGCGTGGGAGAGGCTGGGGGCTGCCGCCCTGCGCCCCGGCCCGGGCCCTGCCGCCGCCACCGGCTCTGTCCCCGGAAGGGTTAAGGCGGGCCGCGGGGTCTGCTTATTACAGGGCGAAGGGGGAGATGGCACTTGCAAATCCCTCAATTACCCGGGCCAGAAGGCTGCTCAGGAAGAGCTTTATTAACGGTCGCCGTCTTCATTAACCGCTTCTCCACAGCTGCCTAATTACGGCCGCCATTAGACTTCGCGGGGTCTCCCCACCACCGCCCTGACCCCCCGGCCCCCTGATTAACCTTAATTACCCCTCCTTGGCTGGGCGCTCACCTGAGCGGGGCCGAGGCCGGGGCGCCGGGGGCTGCCTAATTGCGGGCGTCCCCGGCGGGGGCGCGGGGAGGGGGCCGGAGGCGGCCGGCGGCCGCCCGCCCGCTGCACGCCAGATGTTCGGGGCTGAAAAGCGGAGGGCTGCCCTCGCACTGAGCTAAGAGGCGGCAATGAGATCGGTAGCAGGGCATTGAGGGAGGCGGTGAAAGGGTTTCCTACCTGAGCCGATTGGGGCCGAGCGGGGTTTGCTGGCGAGGGAAGGCCGGGGACGAGGGACGCGGTGCTGATGTTTGTCCCCGCTCGGCGTCGGGATGTTGTGGGTCCTCCTCCTTGCTCCTCTCCTCCCGTCGGGCTGTGGGGCTTGGGGATGTCACCCGGGCCTGAAGGGACATCCAGCCCTGGAGGTGGCCTTACGGTGTGTGTCCATGTTAAATATTTCGGGCTGTCCCTTGCTGCAAGGCCATGGGCGCAGTGGAGGTCACAGCAGGGTGACACCCAGAGCCCTGCAGCTCTCCCACCCATGGGTGCAGCCACCCCCTCCCTGGAGGAGCCCTGAGCACCCCAGCCGAGCCTCAGGACACCCCAATCTTCTCGTGGTGGCCCGTTCACCATCTGCATGCCCGGGCGTACCTCCTGGGGACCCGGCGTGACCTGGCGCAGTGATGCTGCTCGCGGCCACCAAACCAGCACGGACGGCAGCGGGGGGGCCCAGGTGGGTGGGGATGGCCCAGCCCGAGGGCCCCGCACCTCCCCACCGCCCCTGCCCGCTGGGGCCTCCGAGGAGCCGCCACAAAGCCACCGCCGCCGCTTTTCTTCTCTCCCTCGCCGAACGCGGCGAAGCACAGCTCCTTGGATGCAGGGAAAATGGAGCCTCTTTCTCCATCTCCCGCGTGGCGAGATGCCCCCACCACCTTCTTCTGCCACCCCCCCAGCCCCCGATACACACCTCCCTTTTGGGAGCAAAAAAAATAGATAATAAAGTTCTTATTTCCACCACATTTGCCATTTCCTGGTCTAAGTAAAGAGTGTCATAAGAGTGACAAGCTAAAAGCCACTGATTACTGTGGATTCATGGCATTTATTCTCCTCGTGAAAAGAGCAAACATCAGAAATAATGTGGTCCGGCCTGCCTCAGAGCCTAACCCTGCAATTAATCAGCATTCATGTGCAGAAGGTGCACGAGCATCTGATATGCAGAGAGGGAGTAATTAAAGGCAGATGCAATCTCTGCTTCCCGCGGGCCTGGGGAGGGCAGCGCAGCCCCCACCGGGTGCAGCGCCCCAAACTCATCCCCCTCTCCCCCGCTGCTCTTGCTCGCCCCTCTGCTGCCTCGGCCGGAGGCTTTGGGGATGAGCTCTCCTCCGTTGTAGGAGCAGGATTAGAGACCCCCAGCCCACGCCATGTCGGTGGCAGCGCTGCGTGCAACTCTCCATCCGAGTGCTGCATCCCTGCTCCCTCGCATCTTTTACAAATGACGTGGCCATGGCCTGAAATCCCCGAGGGGCGCGGGGCCGCTCGCCTAGCAAAGCGAGCGGGAGGATTTGGGGAAGCCGGTATTTAGCTGAGCTTCCGATGCCTTGAACCCTGACACGGCTCGGTGACACCGTGAGGAGGGGGTGAGGTCCCCGGGGATTGCTCCGGGCTGGGGCTTGCCCAGGACTATCAGTGGCCTCCTCCCGCCGGGGTCTGCACCGCTGCTCCCGCTGATCCTGTCGAGACCTTTAATCCGTGGGGGATCAGCAAATTAATCCACTAAAGCATGAAGGGCCTGAGCTGTGTTTAATCGCTCCCTTTTGTGTCAGGGGACGGCTAAATGACCATACAAGAGAAAAACCCACAGAAGGGTCAGAGGGGAGGCGGTGGGCGATTAACCCCCGTCACCTCCCCGCTGGCTGCGGCGCGGGGCAAGACGGGACTGACCCCGTGCGCAGCCTGGTCCCCGTGTACCCGGGATGCTGGTGGTGGGTGCGCCATGCTCCGCAGCCCCCAGTGGCACGGCCACGAGCTGCCCATCCCTGGGTGAGACGAGCTGCGAGATGTCTCAGCCCAGCTCCCAGCGGACGAGCTCTTATCACGGCAATTACCCCCCAACGCGCCCTTCGGGAGCTATTTCGGCCGAGGGGTCAGCAGCAGCGGTGACGGGGGCTGCATCCTCTCTGCGTCCCCGGGGAGGAGGAGCTGCGGCGAGCAGAAGCCTGCTGGATCGTGCCAGCGCGTGGTTGAGCGCAGCAAGCGCTCGCAGCCAGCACCCTTCAAAAATATTGCTCGGGGAACAAGTGACACCGCCTCCCCCTCGGTGTCCTCGCACCCCAACGCCCTCGCCCCAGCAGGGGCGGCCACGCCAGCCTGGGTGCTGCACCCTCCCCCCCTCAGCCCTCCTTCCCCCCCCCCAGTTTGCTTCAAAAGGAGAATAACCTGCAATATATATATATTTTTTTTCCTTTCTGGAAACTAATGGACTCCTTAAATAGCAAAAATTGCACCCTGTAATTAAGATCTTGCTTTTTAAATGATTAATCATTCTAACCCCTTCCAGCGGCATCCCACTTACTGCTGCTCTCATATTGAAATGCAGATCTGAGAGGGAGGGAGCCGAGCAGGTCTGCGGAGAGGAGCAATTAGATCTTCCAGCTGTCGCTGGCCCACCCCGTCCTCCTGTTTTTCGGGAAGTCCTGGGTGTTGTCCACGGGGCTCGCTCAGAGCCCCACTCTGCATCCTCCTGGTTTTGGCCCTCTGCTCTCTTCTCCCCACGTCCACCCCTCCTTTTTCCATTGCCTCCTGCTTTCTGGGCTCAGAGGTACTTCCTCAGCGCAAGGTCTGGCCTTCCTTTCCTGTGGAAATGCTGGCGGTTCCCCCCAAAAGCCACCTGTCCTCCTCTTCCCAGGTGAAAGGGGGAAGGAGGACATCAGGGCCATGGAGAATTGGTGATGCCTTCACCAGGATACGCAGTGCTCCCAGGTCTCACCTCCTGCCCTTCTCTTGGTCTCCCTCGGAACAGCACCTGGTCATAAAAAAATAAAATCCCACAAAAGATGCTTGTGAACATGGGCCACCTCCCTGCACAGGCTTCCCCGCAGCCTTGACACATCGCCTCCCTCATCCACGCTTCCCTGGGACAAACCATGGGTTTCTTGTGAGAAAACTGCTCAGCTGTGTAGAAACCACAACCGAAAGTAGCCCGAATCCCTCCTGCAGATCCTCCCCAGGCTGGAGGGAGCCCTTCGGGGGGTTTCTGTGAACACGCAAGTGGTTTCTCAGCCCGTCGTGGTGGACGTATGGGTGGGTGACAGTCAGCCAGGGTGCTGGCCTGCTGTCCCCTCCAGAGCAGGCTGCCACCGGCTGCAGGGGAAGGACCTGGGGTGTGCATTTTGGTTGTAATGTTCTCCAGCAAATCCCCCTTCCCGTCCTCCCCTCAAGCCATTGTATCTCAAGGGGTGAGGAGAGGGTGCAGAAGGCAACGCTGTGGTGAGGCCTAGTGTGGTTACAGCCCTTTGCCCTCATCCTCCTGCCGTGGAGGTATCCCAGAGGGACAAGGTCCCTAGGTGCCTGGGCACCTTTCTCCACACAGATCTCTTGGGTCTTTGTGGTCATCAGGATGGCTTGTAAGGGTATGAACAGCACTGATCTGGGGCTTCATTCCCCACAGCTAGAGCTCAGAGGCCTTATTGCTGTGACAAAATGGAGATCACACCAGCAGAACGCATGACAAGTAGTGGGGAGCCGTAACTGCCCTCCCACAGGCCGCTCTTAGCACCACTCTCATGCAGCCTGGGCTCCCCAAAGCACCCACTGGTCCTTGGGGATTTTGAAGCATTAAATGCCCGCTTTGCTGGTGTTTTGGCCTTGATCTTGCTGGGAAAAACCTTAAGCGGCCTGGCATGGAAAGATCCCCCAGAGCTCCAGCAGGAAAGTGGGAAAAATCCACCACGCTCCCTATTTACGGGTCCCCACTCCTCCGCACGGCCCCTTTCTTCCTCGCCTTCACTTTCCCCTTTTTACTCCCTGCCCCGAGCTCCAAGGCTCAGGACCCCGTCCTGTCCCCGAGCCCCCTCCATACCGTCATTTGCATTTTCACCAGCCTTGATTAATGCCGGGGCCTGTTTATAGAGTTACAATCTCCAAATTAGGTTGCCGAAGGCATCCCGGGCCAGCCCTGGAAAAATCTCAGTGGCTGAAAGGAGCCATAACTAAGCCTTAAGCAGACGTCTTTATTCAGCTGTAATTGACGTTTAACAGACGTCTGTAACTTCGTCTGGACTTATAAAAAAAAAAAAAAAAAAGTTCTCCCCTCTCTTTATGTTCCCCCCTTTTATCCAGCAGTCAAAAGTGTAAGAAACCACCACACAGCCCCACTCGGTCAGCGTGCAGCAGGGGCCGTGACAATAGTGGGGCTGAGACAAAGCCGCAGCCCACGCTGCACACACTGGCGCCTTGTATGTCTATTTACCTCCTAGAGTGGTTTATGCTAATTTATTGGCGAGCGGAGACCACTCCTGCATACTGATTCGCCTCCCCGTCTTTCTGAGCCGGGGGCCCTCGTCTGCAGGGGGGGAGTGGGGTGACCCCCTCCCGGCGGCGCCCCGAGAAAGGATGCTGCAGCGCCTGCGGGTCCCACCCCTGCCAAGCCACCGCTTCCACTGCGTGGTGGCTGCTTATTTCGGGCCCTTTTGATGACGAAAAGGATGGGGTGCCGGCTCTGTCCCCTCGTGCGGGGACCTTCCAGCTGCTCGAGCCGCAGCGAGGGGAACCGAACCTTAGGCTGGAGCCACGGACACAGACAGCAATGCTATAGATAGCTGCGGAGACAGCAGGATTTTCATATAAATATCTCGCTGCTGTGTGCCTGTTCTGCTGACATGTGTGAGCATGGGAGGGTGCTCACAAGTCAAGAAGACACTAGAAATCAGGATAAAATTATTTTCTTCTTTCCTGAGTGCTTACATTGTGTACTATTCTTTGCCACACAATGGTTTATTTTGGCACTGGGACATGGATTCTCAGGTCGGGTTTTAGTGACTACTCCTTGAAGGCAAAATTTCCTTCCTCCCTTGAGAAGGTGTGGTGCTGGGGAAGAGCCCCTGTGCTGCCCGTGGGTGTTCCTCCAGGCAGGAGGACTGCCAGGCCCCTCTCGCAGACCACTGCCTTCCCAGCTGAGGGTTTTACAGGGCATTTCTGCATTCCCACTACCCAGAATAGAAGAGTAAATCGGTCCTGGTGGTTCAGGACCAGGAGAAATGTAGAGCTATCACCACAGGACACCCTCCAAGCACCAGGCCAAGCGAAGTCAAGATTTGGGGGCAAAGCCAGGAGAAGCGACCGAGGCAAAAGAAACGAAGCCAGAAGCAATTCCTTTGATGCCGGTGACTTGCCGTATGCAGCACGGGGAGGTCCCTGATAACTGGCCACTACTGCGAGGACGTGAAGGTTGGGGACAGCCAGATCTGGGGCTTTACGCCCACAGAGGGAATATTGGGTGAGGGTTTTGCAGGTGGTACAGTGAATGAGAGGGGAGCCTATCCAAGAGGAAGGGTTTAAGGAAGAGCAGGCCAGTAAGACATACGAAGTACATCAGACAGCCTTTGGCCTACCCAGGGGAGGATGAAGGGCAGTGAGCTGCAGCCCCCCAGCTCTCCCACTGCTCTCCCAGCCCTGACAGGCAATTCCTGGCTGCACAGCAGGACAGGAGACCTGCCCATGCAGTGGGATGACACACACCACCATCCCATGCCGGAGGAGAGACCATCTCACCAGAAAAGTCATTTTTTTTTCATCTGCTTTGTGTTGCTCAAGCTCCGGAAAGGGGCTGCGTCGCAGGCACGGATCCGGCCTTTTGTGTTCCAACCCCGAAGGCCGGGGATTTTTTTCCTTTTTGTGCTGCTCGGAGCAGCAATGACTTTCTCAGTCCTTTTGGCATCTGGTTAAGCTCACGAAGGAGAGCCCCCCGCTCCCCCCATCCCCCTGCCCATGAGGCAGGGCCCTGGGAAGGTGCCAGCCCCGAGCCTGGCAGCCGCAGCCCTGCCTGCACCGCTGCGTGCAGGAGAGGAGGGAGATGGATGTGAGCACCATGTCTTAGGCGAGGGCACCTCATGGTGGCAGCTCCAGAAATCGCCTGGGAAGCCTTTGTTTTAGCCATTTCCCTTTTTTCTCGCAGGGCAGTTTGCCCTGGCTGCGGCTGGCAGGGGGAGAGGGAGTTCAGGAGCAGCGTGAGCCTGCAGGGACCAAAAAGCTGGCCCTGGCCTGCAGATCGCCCTCCTGGCTCTTCCGCCACATGTCCCCTTCTCGAACCCGTGCGCAGAGGCACCAATGTGTGAAGCCAAGCCCGGGTCTTGCTTGGCTGCCCGCAGAGCATCCCCTGAGGCCACATCCCCAAGGCCCCTTTGCACCCCAACCCAACGGGATATGGGGGCTGTGGGGGTGCGTGGGGCCAGGCTGGGGACACCCACAAGCGCGGCAGCAAACCACAGACATTTAGAGCTGAGGCCCCCACCCTGACACCCCAACCAGCTCTCCAGAGGCTTCTGCAATCTTCCCCTCCCCTGGGGCTCGCAGCACAGCGGGAGCATCCCCAGGGCTCGCCGGCGAGCTGTTATCTGCCAGTCAAAGGCATGTGAGGAGAGAACCCCCCCCAAAAACAAGATGTCTGGTGTGAATCTCCTGATCCCGCTAACCCGTGCAGGCGTGCAAGCGGCAGCCCCGGGTCTCGCTTAGCAACAGGGCACGGAGCAGCCCGCGGCTCGCGGGAGAAAAAAGGGCCTTTTCTTGTCGGTGAAAGATTCATCGTCGGGCTGCAAGTGGCCCCTCCCCTCTTTCAAATACTTGTCAGCGGGGAGAATACAGCTTAGATACTGGGCTGATCAGATCATGGCTAATCTGTTATTCCTGCCCGCTAAAACTGCCGGAAGACTTTCAAACAACTTCACTGGGAGCGTGTGCGGCAGGAGGGAGCGGGCGGAGGCGCCGAGCCGCGGGCAGCCCCGCGCTGCAGCCCCTGGGGGCACCTCCTGAGCGTGGGGTGTGCGGGGTGGGTCCCCTGGGGACGGGGGGCGATGGGCTGGCCAAAGCGTCCCCTGCGGTGAGAACTGGGTCCTCCTGGCTGCGTGGCTCCTTCTTCCCAGTGCAGCTCTTTTGGGGATGTTTGTTGTTGTGGAAGGGTTCTTGCCCGGGAGCCTCAGTCAAGCAGAGAGTGCCAAAAGGTGGCCAGCTCGGAGGAAGGTGCTTTCCTGGTTGTTCCCTCCCTCCGGGCTGACGTATTTGTAGAGGAAAAAAAAAAAAAAGACCAGACAAATCAAATAACTCATATTCAGTGGTTTGCAGGAATTTCACGTGGTGGCCTGCATTCTGCTCTCCCACATGCGGGGGTAAAGCAAGGAGATGCTGTTAGCAGGAGAGGAGGCAGCACACTCACATACACCCCCTACAAGCACTCCTGCGCCCAGCACCTGGGCCAGGATGGGCAGCCAGCCCAGGGGACAGAGGCGATGCAGCCAGTGTCCCCCGGCTCCGCTCAGCCGTGTCCTCGCTGCTCCTTTTCTCCATGCTCATTAGATCAAGCTGCTGTCACGCCAGTGCCCTGAAGTCCCAGCCAGCAGCCCGGCTGGAGCGGAGAGGGACAGCGGGAAGGCAATGCTTTTGTCTGGGAATTGAGAACCAGAACACTTTGGCCAAAGCCATGGATTTTACAATCTTTTATTTAAAAAGTAGAATTTTCAAATTAAAATTACAATCACACGCTGCTCTGCCTCTCCCTAAATGCTCTGTGTGCCCATGCGTCTTGCTGATGCATCCTGCCCTGTCCCTATCTCTCTTGCTGCCTTGCCCTGCTGCAAAGCCCTGCCAGCCCAGAACTATGCCTGGATTTAGCCCAAATCTACTTCTGTTGGGCTCGACACTAACCGTGGTTACTGTGCAGAACCTGCCATGGAAACGGACCCTCGGTGGGACAGCTCTGCCTGTGACAGAAAGGAAAACTCCCCTGAAGTGGTCAGAGCTCATGGGAGCCCATGGGAGGGGGACGGGGTGCTCAGGAGCCTGGGGACAGGGTCACACCCCAGCAAGCTCCTCTTAGTCAGGAATAATTAATTACCTTCTCGAGGATCTTAGCTTCAGCCCTTCCCTGCTCATGCACCAGCCCAGGAGAGGAGAGAGGGAGGGAGGAGACGGCAGCGAAGAGGGTAGAGAATTAATTGGACATTGTGTTGGGAATCGCCTCCTGGTTGCTGTCAATCTTGGGAGTGAACAGCCTCTTGTCTCACTCAATAGGAACTTTATATGCTCCTTTAATCCTTCAGTCCGTATTGTCAGGGCTTCCCCCCTCCTCCTGTCTCTCCTTCCCACCGCAGGACTTTTGATGACCCCAGCTGTCTGAGGCAATACAAAGAAGCCCCTTAACTAACACCCTGTGATCTATACAGGCAATAAAGAGGCTCCCCTTGACAAGGATTTGCGGGCAGAATATATGCAAATGCTGGGATGTGGGTGGGTGGGGAGGTGTGTCGCAGAAGCCGCTGCGTGCTTTGGCACAGCTCCCGGCCCTGGGACGGGGTGAAGAGGAGCTGTGGTGCGGGTGAAGGAAGGTGGCACACAGGAGCTAACAGGAGAGCCCCTGGTCAGCCGGGCTGCACGTGAAGGCATGCGGAGGGGACACGCAGTGACATCTGTACTTTGCTCCCCGCTGTCCCAGGCAGGGTGGGGATGGATGCCTTGGGTGGCAGCGAGGAGATGGCGAGTCCTGCATGCGGCTGTTCCAGCAGCATCTCTCCATCTCTTGGATGCTTGCAGCCCATTCCTTCCTCCTGCAGTATGAGCTCCTCTTGCTGTCACCCCTTTCTCCACGTCCCTGCAGGCTCAGGACACCTGGCAGTGGCAGCAGGCAGCTCAGCATGTGCATGACCAGGCCCCTTGCCTGCTCGCAAGGATGTCCGTGCAGGCAGCATCCCCCTGGCCATGGATGGGTGGTGCCACCTCTCCTTCCCTTTGTTCACCACCTCTCCTTGCAGGTCTTGAGTTTTTGCTCCCTTTCCCAAGCCAGAGGGGTGAATCCCCTGGCACGGCAGCCCCGTGGTGGGGAATGAAACCCAAGGAGCAGCAACATCATGTCTTCACGTCCACAAGCACATGGAGGCCAGAAGTCCTCATCGAGCTCCATGGCCGGGGCATGGGGTGTCCCCAGAAGCCCGGGGACACGGGGCTGGGTGCGGGCACCGCGTGCTGCTCCTCGAGAGGCCACGGCCACCTCCTGAAGTCAGGAGGCCATGCTCCTTCCCACATTAGCACATGAATGGGGCTGGGGGGGGGGGGGGAGGCGGGAAGGGGGGCAAGCCCCCACTGTCCACTCAAGCAAACAATTTGGCTAGCAAATTGACATAATTACAAGGGACAGAGAGAAAAGAAAGGCGAGCCCCCTCCCCTGCGCTCCAGAGGGCCCGACCCCTGCCGAGTTACTTAGACCCTTTGTGAGACTCAATGCTAGGTACTGATTAGGGAACGTATGCCCTTTTCAAGGGCCCTAAGTGATTGGCTGCCTTAATCTGATTACAATTTACAGCACTCCTGAAGAAGGGGCTGGAGAGCCTTTCACACAGGCGTGGACGCACCAGGTCTGACACGCACGCACTCGCACCAGCACAAAGGTGCGTAGACGTGCAGAGCCGTGCCACAGCCAGGCGGCTGGCACGCGCCCCTGCGGGTGTGATGAGGGGCACACGCGCGTGCAACGCCGGCACGCGCCCGCAGGCGTGCCAACGCCACCGGGCACAGGGCGGGTGCGCTGCTGTGGCATTCAGTGAGCCAGGGTGTGTGTGTATGTGTTCGGAAAGGATGGGTGGGTGTGCCTGCGAGACAACACCCACACGGCTGCAGCGTGTGCACGGGGACAAGGGGCTTTGCACACGCTGGCACCCCACACGTGGGACAGCCACCGAGGCTTTGGGCGTGCAGGGAGCCCACGCCAGCCCCTGTCTGGGGTTACACCACGTACCTGCCCCCACACGGGCACCCATGGGCACAGACACAAGCACGTGCCCCTTTGCCACAGATGAGGATCCTCTGCAGGGATGCAGGGGTCCCCGCCAGTCCGCACGGCCATTCTCCAAAATCTCTGCAGCAGCTTGCAGGAGCGGGAGTGTGATCTAAGCCCACCACCTGCCTATTAAAAGCAGGATTAAATGGTGCTGTTCCCCCCTCCCCACCCCCTTCCCGCTCTCTCTAACATCATCCCCTTGGGGAAACCACCATCTTTACATGAGATTTTCTTTTTTTTTTCTTTTTTTTTTTTTTAACCTCTTTTCTGCTTCGTGCTCCATAGCTCCCAGGGGATTAGCAGCCAGGCTGGCCCTTCCAGCCTACTTGAAGGCGGGTTGTTTCAGCCAGCCCCCCCATGGGAACCTGCCCCAGGACAGCTTTGGTCAATGCCTCCGGTGCTTCCCAGCCAATTTGTACCACCTAATCCCTGAGGGTATCAACAGCTCCTTTCTCACACGTCCTCCTGCCTGCCAGAGCAGGCCAATCCTCTGCTCCCCGTTGAGAAACCCTCCGTCCACTGCTGGGGCCGTGACCGCACTTCAAACACGCTGGCCCGACCCCAGCATTGTTTGTCAGGGAATTAAAACTGCAAGGCCGGCCCCAGAGAGTGATTTAGGTACTGAGACCAGACTGAGCCCTGCAAGAGCACAAGCAATAAAACGCTTCACTGCCCAGGAGTCTGGGCAATTCAGGTGTCTTCCCACGAGGAGGAGGCAGAGCCCAGAGGACAGGGAGTGGGGTTGGGGCTCCTTCTGCCCGCACGTGCATGTGGAGCAGGACCATCTCCTGCTGCTCACAGACCTGTCCTGATGGAGATGTGTGCTGGCAGCCTTGTTAAAACAATAAGGGCTGCTCAGTTTTTTTTTTTTGGTTACTGAACTCCATGGCTCTTTGCAAGCTGCTGGGAAGAGAGACCAGAGGCTGTAGGAGCTCGATGCAGCCTCCCCATGGTGGGACACTGCTTCCCCACCCTGCATGGGGCTGGCATGGCTGGACACATGGCTAATGGTCAAAGCCCCTCTTTTTCCCATCCCTGTACTGGTTCGGGTTGGAGATGGCTAACTTGGGTGAGCCACCTGGCCAATCCAGGGCAGGAGCAAAATTATCCTGGCTAAAGCCTCTTGAGTTACAGACAACAATGGCAGTGCCTGGCATGAGATGGGGGGATCTGCTATTTAGGGATGCTGAACCGGTATATTGAGGGACACCCCAAGCTCGTCCCAAAGGAGGGGGCTAGCCCAGGAACTAGGAATGCTGTATTTTAACAGCGATTTAGCTGAAATTTCCCTTTAGACAACAAAGCCCTTTCCCTGAGTCCCACGCCACTGCTGTGCTCAAGACAATTCCTGTGGAGGATTTTAGGCCTTTTCTTTTTTAGCTGCTCCTCTTTTTATCAACAGTGAGGTTGTCTCAGGCCAAGCAGAGACAACCCTGGTTCAGAACAGAGCATCTCCTGTGCCTGGCTGTCCCTGTCCCCTCGCCATGGCGGGGGAACACAGTGTTTTGGCGCCTCCTCCTCTGTCACAATGTTTTTCAGCTCCACCAAGCAAAGTGTCCAATTAGAGCAGAGCCTCTTGCTTCCATCTTTGCCGACATTTAATTAACATGCTGCTGCTGGCAGCCACTGACAAATTCCAGAAACATGTTGTAAAGGGTTTTTGTCTTTACCCAGCATGGAAAATGAGGGTGTCATATCCCAAGGGGATGTGAATAGCTACTTTTGACTCCCCCCCTCAGGTGTGAGAATTACAGCTAGACGCGGTGAAGAGACCTATCAGCCCTCCCACCTCCTTTTTTATTTTTTTCCCCCTTTTTTTTTTCTCCTGCTCCTCACACATCACCCTGGAAAACACACAGGTTTTAGGCCTGATTTTCACTCCTGTCTCCTATAACTCTGGCTGAAGCCTGATGGCCTTGCTGGCTGGAAGGAAGTGGGGTTAAGAGATGGGGCTGTGCTCTCTGCCTTTGGGCTCTTGCCACTAGAATAGCACTGTGAAGTGGGAGGAATGGTATGATGAAAATGGAAGAAATGGATGAAACTGAAAAAGAGGAAAGGGCCTTGTCAGCCTGTGCAGTACAAGCAAACAAGGCCCCCAAAGAGCTGATGGAGGCCTCAGCAGAGTGATCAAGAGGAGATGGCAGTGGGAAGCACACAAATGCGTTGCCAGGCTCAAAGGCAGGCCTTGGGGAGCAGTCTGAGCACAGGGACAGCCCCTGCACCCCAGCACCACCTCCCCAAAAGCCCCATCCTGTGCTCCCCACAGAGCTTTAGCCTTTGCCATGGACAACCTAGCTGCTGTGCCCTTGCCTTTTATCAAGGGGGATACACTATGAAAGAGAGCCCTCAGAACAACATGTATTTATTTTATTCACAGGAACTAATTACAAAACTGAACCAGCGGGGCAGGGTAGCGGGGAACAGGGAGATTTCTCCGGCCACCCGCTGTCTCCACAGGGGCAGGGTGGCGGGGCTACCCCGGCGGCAGGAAGATGGCGACTGCCATCTTCCCACCACCGGGGTAGCCTTGCCACCCTGCTGAGGTGGCAGCCCCAAAAGCCGGTGGCTCATGGCGAGGCAGGCTTGTCGGGGTTGTGCATGTGGTACACATCGCTCTCCTCGTCCTCGGGCACCTGCGGAGCCATGCAGCCCCCTCAGCTCCGCCGCAGGCCCTCATGCGACGGGCGGCAGCGCCATCTTGTGCCTCCCAGCCCACCCGCCACCACCCCAGGCCTTACCTCCCAGTAGATACCATCCTCGAAGCAGTTCTCATCAGCTGCATCACCCCAAACGGGCAGCTTCAGGATGGCCCCTGGAAGAAGCCAGGGAAGGTGGTGGGCTAGTCAGGGGCACCCTGAGCACGTCCCTGGAACGCATTGCTCAGGGGTATCCCCGCCGATCAGGGCTGATTTTGGGGTGCTGCCTTGCTCGTGAAAAAAGATGCCCAAGTGATGGTGGAATTTGTGTGGGAAAGGGGTGCTCCCCAATTCTTGGCTCTGAACCCCAGTGCACAGCCCCGGTGCTGGGCTCTGACCCTGCTACTCATGGCCCTGGGTGATGCCAGAAGAAACCACGCTGGTCAGGAGATTGGAAAGGAGATGGGGTTTCTGCTGTGCTCCCGCTGCCCACGGAGTGGCAGCAAGGACATGTTGGATGGAGGAAAGGTCCAGGTGGCCCGAGTCCAGCCTTCCTAGCAGAAGAGGGAATGAGCCAAGCCCTGACGTGGTGCTCAGTGCTAGACCAACACAAACATCCACCCGATCTCCCTGCGAGGAGAAGATGATGCTGTGGTCTGACCCACACCACAGCGAAACCCCCATTCCTCTATTTGACCTTGCTGGGATACAGTCTTCCCTCTTCACTGCCTAGTTTGGGCTTTTGGGGTAGTCCTGTCTGTAGGGAGTCAAAAGTAATGTGAGCAAGCCTAGGGCTGCCCTTTCTGTACAGCAGATGCAACCCTTGCAACACAAGTAGGAAGGACTTGTCCAGCCAAGGTGGCAGTACGTGGAAGTCTCCATTTCAGTTGCAGGTTGGACTTAACCCTCACCTCTCCATATTCTCCTCCTGCTTACCTATAAGGGCCCCCCCAGCGAAAGCCATCAGCAGAGACACGAAAATGCCAGCTGCCTGGAACCCTCCTTGGACACTGGGTGTCCGCGTCTTGTAGCTGCCAGTGAAGTCAAACGCCTTAATGAACCTGCAGAGGATGGAAATGGCAAGGATTACTTCTGGCAGAGATCTATCCTGGTGGAGAAAGGTTGTGCAGAGCCAAGGTAGAGGAGCTTTGTTGCCCTGCTCCCTTGAGGGCTCCTCCCTAGCCCCATCCCTCTTTGACAATGGACCAGGAGAGTGTTGCAATGACACAAAACACTGTTCACTTCCTCCTCTTCTGGACCCTGGCAAAACTTTACCTAGGAGGAGTCCAAAATATAAACATTTCTTTTGTTTCAGAACTTCAGCCTTACTGGAACCCCAAAAAAATGTACAGATAGAGGAAGGAACATTTCCCCACCCACTGTGCCCCAGAATAATGCCAAGGAGTGGGGTTATGATTCACTTTTTGAGGACACCAGAAGTCAGCTACAGAAGATTAGTCTTTCATACTTGAGTAAGCCCAACATAGTCAGTGCACCCCATGTGTTTGAGGGGACAAGGGACAACTCTGAACACAGAGCAAAAACTATTAATTACTCCTCTTTTCCAGCCCATAAATCCGAGGTAAAATCTATTCTTGTGGATGAATTTCAAGCTTTCTTACCCTTCCTTGCCATATACATCCTCTGTGGCTGCAGCTGCAGTGATGGCTCCCACAATGCCCCCAATAAGGCCTGGCATGCCGTGGAGGTTGTGGATGCCACATGTGTCCTGGATGTGCAACCTGGACTCCAAAACAGGCTGAAGGGAAGGGAGGCAAAGAGATCAGAGACATGAGCACAACCCTGGAAAGGATTAGTTCCTTCCACGGAGGACTGGGATAAGCAGAGAAAGAAGACTGGTATTATGTGTCCTGTTCAAGAGTTGAGGGTTTTTAGACAATGATGTAAGTGAAGCTGAAGATAAAATAAGAATTTATCCTCCAAACACTCTCCTGTTTGGAGACTGAGCCTTCCTGAGTGTTTTGAGGCAGTTAATGGAGTAAGAAGTGCATCTCCTTCAGGGACAATGGAAAGCAGGATCACTCAAAGGGAAGTGTATCCATTCCTGGTCTCCTTGGCAGGACCAGGGCTGCAGACCTCCAGAGCAGCACTCACCGTGAGGTAGACATACCCCACCGTGGACACGATGCCACAGATGAACCCGACAATGAGGGAGCCGTATGGAGTCAGCATCATCTCTGCGCTGGTGCCCACAGCCACACCGCCAGCCAGTGTTGCGTTCTGAATGTGGACCTGCAGAAATAACCGCCCCGTCTTGGCATCTCAGAGGGATCCCGATTGTTCAGGGATGGTGCAAATGGTAGAGCAGGAGAATCAGCTCTGAAAGTGCTTCCATAGGAAATATCAGGGCCCACTTTCCTGCTCATTGGTGAAAAACAAGAGGAGAAGAACAGGCAGCCTCTGTCAGTAGCACAGGCACACACAGACTCCCACTCCCCTACCACACACGTTCTTTGCATCCACCAATCTGGGTGGGGAGTTGTGATGAGATGGAAATTGTCTCACCCATGTGTCATGCCAGCTCTGCTGTCACACAGCTGTACGCCCACACACATAACACGTACAAGTCAGCCCCCCGATTGCTCACAAGCTGCTGCACAGGCCCCGCTCAGCTTGCTGGGGAGCGCTGCCAAATGTGGCTCTGCATCATGCCCATCAGTAGCTCTCCTGGGAGAGCTGTGTCTGAGGTTCACCACGTGCAGGGCACCAGCCTGCACCTCATGACCACCAGGACTCACTTCCCACCTGCTTTTTCAGTGCACCCTTTGGGTATCTGGTTGGAGGCTGGTTGCACCATCATGTCCCAAAGCCCAGTTCAGCAAAGGACAAGTGTCACTTGCTTCCTGGGCCCTTGGTCAACCTCATTAAAAGTCCCCTGGGGAGCACAGGGCTCTCGGCTCCCAGCTTACCATGTCCAGCTTGCCTTTCTTCTGCAGCATGCTGGAGAAGGCCATTGTGGTGAGGACACAAGCAGCCAGTGAGCAGTACGTGTTAATGGCAGCCCGGTGCTGGGCATCCCCGTGCTCAGAAATGGCTGAGTTAAAACTGGGCCAGTACATCCACAGATAGAGGGTACCTGGTGGGATGGGGAGGAGGGGGCAGAGAAGAGAAAGGGAAAAGAAAGAAGACAGGAATTGAAAAAAAACTCTAAAGGAAGATCTTTTTATGCAGAGGGAAGTTAAATCCCTGAGTCCTGCTGGCCCAGAGCCGTGACCCCATACTGGGACCAGCACCAGGCGGGGCTGGCAGAGGAGGGGAGCCAAAACACTGCCTTGTCTTCCCGGACACCACCTCAGCTCTGGCACTGATGAGGGGAGCTGAGTAGTCCCAAGGTGCTGAGAACTGGAACAGAGCGCTTCTCAGCCCCTGATCCTGGTTTTGCTCTGTTTTTTCCAGTGACACAAGGAGGAACCAGCTCTCTGCAGCTGAGCGGTACACACATACCAGTGAAGCTGAGGCTGCTGCTGACTCACCGATCATAGCGAAGAGGTCAGAGTGGTACACAGAGCCCTGCTTATCCTTGCTCTGCTCCAGGTTGGGTCTGTACAGGATGCGTGTCACGGTGAGGCCAAAGTAGGCTCCGAAGGTGTGAATGGTCATGGAGCCACCTGCATCCTTAACCTGCAGCCATGGGAAAGCAAAGGTTCGTTTCTGGAACCGCCACTCCTACTGGAGGTGAGATGTGGTCTGCATCCAGCTCAGCTGGTCTGCCCATCCATTTTTCCAACCTGCATTCAGCCAGGGGGAGAGGGGGACTGCCTAAAGCCTTACGTGAAGCAGGTTGAGGAGGATGTACTCATTCACCGCAAAGAGCGTGACTTGAAACAAGGTCATGACGAGGAGCTGTATGGGGCTGGTTTTGCCCAGGATGGCCCCAAAGGCAACGCACACAGAACCCACGCAGAAATCAGCATTGATTAGGCTGGAAAACGGGAAGAGAAATTGTGGTTTAGTAAGGAAATACTCTTCATAACTCACCCACACCCACCTCTAGAGATCCCACCCTGAGACACGTAGGTGGTTAGGAGCCAGCCCTGGGATTCCCACTGACCTTCCTCCCAGCCTGACATATTGTCCAGGTAGGGAGCTTCCCCCAAAACTGTTTCCCATGGAACAGTACCATGGGAGGTGGCACCCCAGAGCCCGTATCTCTCCTTACTTCTCCACTCCAATGAGGATCTTCCCGTTCTGGAAAGAGTGGAACCAGCCTTGTATCAGGAGAGCCCACTGGATCCCAAAGGCGGCAAGGAGGAAATTGAAACCCACGGCTCCGAATCCATAACGCTTGAGGAATGTCATGAGGAAGCCAAAGCCCACAAAGATCATCACGTGGACGTCCTGGAAAGCTGTGCACAGGGAAGGAATCGTCAGCTCTGAGAGGATGGCGAGGCTGCGAGTGTTGTTTGAATTTGGTGGGGAAAGAAAACGCACCACATCATGGCAGTAGGGAGGAAATTCAAAGGAAAATGTGTGTGTCTGTCCCATGTCCCCACATTTCCAAGTGCGAAAATGTCTTAGCTTTTGGAAACTGGATTTTTGGTTAAAAGGTTCAGTCTTGAAAGACAAAAATGTTTATTAAAAGCTGTTTGCAAGAGAAGACTGGAGACTAATGGAGTGTGCAAAGGAAAACATTTTTCTATTCATGTTGTTTTCTTCCCCTTCTTAAAAAAACTCAGAAAACATCATGTGAAGTGAACAGGGTCTGCCAAATATTGTTAAAACCACACAAATGGTCATTTTGGGTAGGCCCATCCAACATAGGGGTCCTGGTGATGGCTCAGAGCAAGTGTTTAGGGAAAAACACGAGAACAGGGGAAGTTTACAAATACATTTTTAATTGCTGCTGAAATCAGTGGCAAAATACCCTTGAGAACAGGATCCCACCTTGCAAGATTTTGAGTGCTTAAACTAGAGAGACCCAGTTCTTCCAAGAAGTGCTTATACCTGCGAACTGGAGCCCCTCAGATGCCCTTCCCCGGGGGAAACCATACCTGCATGAGCCTCTTGAGAGAAATACTCAGTGCAATAAACCTGCTGTACTTTTTAATGCTAAACGTTTCTTTCAGATAAGCATCACTTTGCAATTAAGTGAGCTGAAACGCTGCGTAATTACGAGTTGAACCATTCAGACCCTCACACTGGAGGCCACTCCAGTGAAAAAAAAGTAGGACATGTAATAAGCTCAGGGCAGAAGAAATTCAGTGACTGAGGACCTGCTCTGCCCCCGATCCTCTGCTGGCCCTTTGGCATCCAGCAGCCCTGGATCTGCTCCTCGGGGACGGTGGGGCTGTAGCCACTGCCTCCACTATGGGCTGGGTGAGGGTTTGGGTGTGTGCAACTGCAGAAGTCTTGGCTTCCATCCTCCGGTGCTTTACAAGATCTTGCAACTTGAGTGAAGACGAGCGTTTGGACAGGCTCCAGTGATGTAGCGTCAGGTTGCGGAGACAGGTTAATTCACTTGTTTTCAAAAATGCCTCCACCTATGAAGATACTCGTGAAAGATGGAAAAGACGAGATCTGCAGCTGACCCTGCTCAGCAGAGGTCACTTCAAGCAGACTTCTCCCCAAGTCCTAAGAAGCGGTCTACGTAACTCTGGTTTTACCGTGCAGTCACACACGCTTTCTCTCTGCAGCTATATTTATTCTCTCCACCTTTTTTTTCCAAGCATAAGCAGCACAATACACAGCTAGAATTATCTGCAGCCATTTGCATCATATACTCCTAATTTCATCCTCAAAGCAGAAATACACGGGTCAGAGGCAGGGCTGCGGTCTGTGTGCCCTTGGAAAATACAGAGGATCCCTGCTGCGTTAGATCCTGCAGACAACCAGGAGGAAAAGCAGGTCTTTCTTCAAACTGCATGCAGTCTAAAGCCTTTTTCTAAACCTTGCCTTTGTTTTCCCTTGAGAAGAATGACACTTGCGTTACATGGCAGTGCCATGCCCTAAAGGTTTTGTGACCTTGCTTCTGTGGGAGGGCAGTTGGTGTCGCTATCCAGAGGAGGTATTTGGGTGTTGGGAATACTACCTGTGCCGAAGGATCTGATTTCTTTTCCCTAGGGAGCAGATCATTCATTCATTATGGAGTACCAACGTGTGATACAAAATGAGAAGACAGTGTTGTGCTGCCTGGAGTCGATGGCACCAGTGACACGACTGCACGAATGCATCCTGCATTTCCTCATCACTTCAGGTCGTCACTGCTCGCCCACTGCAACAGCTTTGGGCAGGTCCTACGGGCAGCAGCAGTCACAGACGTGTTAATACAAATGACCCTTGGGTGTTTAACCATCGTGCTCTCTTCTAAACAGAGCTGGATGGACATGGATTGAAATGCTTTGGTTCTGCCATCCTGCTGTGTCGGTCCATCCTTGTAGAGAGAGGATTGTTCTGATTAGATACTGGAGGAAAAAAAGCTGTTCTTTGGGTACGTGAGCCCTTCCTCAGGTGTGGAGCAGAAACAAAACTCAAAGCTAACCTGAGCTAAGCAGCCGCTCGTAGGCTGATCTAGTTGTGTGAATCCGCTCGGCCATTTGAGGAGAGGATATCTGGTGCTGCGGACTGGAGATGGGCGGTGAGGACAGCAGGGCTGCAACGCTCTGAGCTCCTACAAGCTCGTTCTTGGCCCCCCTGGTGCCCTCCCAGCCCTTCAGCCACAAGGGTTTCTGAGCAGCGGCTTTCTGCAAGCAGCTCGTTTCTGAACCAGCTAATCCTCAGCAGCCACAGGTTTCTATAGCTCCTTTGATTTAGCAGGTGTTTTTTAATGGAAATGTTCTAAATAGATGCATGACTCAGGCCCGTTGCTTCCTTGGAAACAATTGCCTGCAGAAGCAGCCTGTTCCCCACGGCTCACAAAGGAGATGACCAGCCCTGGAGATCAAAGCCAGCCCAGGGCTCTGCCTGGCCAGAAGGGCTTCAGCCACCTGGGCAATCCCCGCGGCAATCGGGCGCCGTGAGCGATCAGCCCTGGGAAGCTGGCAGGTTACGAGGACTCTGGCATCAAAATGGCAGCAACTAAAGGGTAATTTGCTCGTGAGGGGGAGGACGTAGGAAGGGGAGGAAGGTGTCACAGGATCTCAGCAGCCGTTCCTCCGTATGCACGGGGAAGCTTGCTCTGATCCGGAGCCGAGGGAGGGGGCAGCAAGCCAAAACTTGCAGGGTGCTGGGAACACGTCAGCCCTATTCCTGGAGAAAAGACGTCACGTACTGGTGGCACGGCACCCTGCCAACAGACCCCCAGAGCACCAGAGGGCCACAAGGCTTTTCTGACACTCTTGGGTGCGCCCAGAGCAGTGTCAGGGGAAAGCCCAGCCCTCCAACAGTCAGTGGAGACATCACCTCTGAGAGGCTCTGTCCCAAGCCAGATATAAACGGGCAAGGCAGAAGAAGCACTTGGGAAGGGACTATCCAGCTGAAACCTCTCTTCTAACCTCTCCCCAGACACTTGGGGCAACAAAAACATCTTCTGGGTGGTGCGTGTGTGCTGGGCTTGTTGCAATGAAGATGTTGGAGCACTCGCAGACCTGTGACACTGCCTATCCCCAGCCACGTCCTACAGCTCTTTCCTCCTGCAAGCCCATCCTGGGAGGGCCTGCCGTTTAAGGTGGAAGATTAGCCCTGTGTCTGCTGCCCTTCTGGAGGTCTGCCCTTGCTTCCCCTCCTGGCAAGGGTGGTGGTCTCCAAAGCCCATCCTGCAGCTTCGGCCTCCAGATCTGAGAGACGCAGTGCTGTGGGATGGGGTGGGATGGGGTGGGATGGGGTGGGGTGGGGTGGGATGACGGCCAACCAGCACTGGGACTGGGCTTCCTGAATACTCACACGGGTATCGGAAGTAGAAATCGTTCTCGATGTCGCTGGTCAGGTTCATCTTGTGCTTCTCTTCCTCCCAGTGGGCATCGGCTTCGGGGCCGAAGCGCACAAAGACGCCGAAGAGGATGATCATGGCCACCTCCCAGAGGAGGCAGACGAGCGGGAGCCGCCAGCGCATGTAGGTGTTCTTCGCCATCCCCTGGTGCCTCGGCCGCTCCATCCGCAGGTACGCCCGGCGCCCCGGCACGGTGTCAGCCCGCGTCCCCGTGCCTGGCCGTCGCGGGCGACATATATACGTCGGGGAATGCGAGGTGGGGCCCAGGGAGGTGCCTCCAGCAGGATCACGTTTCAGACACGGAGACTCGCAGATTTGCTCTCTGCAAATCTCCCTGGGAGGAGAGCCAGGGATCCAGCACCTCTTCTCCCGGCAGCTCCCAGCAGCAATGAGCCCTGCCTCCCCGGGGGACTCCTAGCCGTGGAGCTGGGCGTCCTGCCCCCTGCTCTGCCCTGCCCCACAGCCCTCCCCGTCCCCTTCTTGGAGCGGGGCCAGGCGTCCTGACCCTGCCGCCCCTGCAGCCTCCCTGCCCGTGCCATGTCCTGCTGCCCTCGCCCCTCGTTCGGCTCTGCAAACGCCCTTCCCCATTGCCGAGGATGCCAGGGCAGCCTGAGCCACTGGGCGCAGGTCCGTGAAGGTCCGTGGGACAGTCCCAGGAGGAAGAGGAAGATAGATGCTTCCAACCAAACGCCAAGGTCGTGCACAGGCACGCCGTGGCCCTGCCGAGGCTGCCGTGTATCTGCAGGGACGTGGAGCTGACACATCGCGTCGTTTCCAGGAGTGGGTTACCCAGCGTGTCCTCCTGGCAAGACGAGCTGAGCTGGGGCTGCAGGAGCCGGGTGCCGGAGATGGGACTGGAGAGCTCAGCGCTCGCTGCAGGCTGAACATCCCCTTCTCCAGCACGGCGCTTCCTTTAGTGTTACGCTAAACACAACCTTCCTCTTTCCATCGTTCTGAACCAGGTGCTCTGCCCTCAAAGAGCCGGGCAAGTCCTTCAAGAGGAGCCCAGCTCCTTCCTCTGCCTGCGGATCCCGCAGATGGCTGTCAGTCTTCCAGAGATGAAAGACTGCAGCCCAGGCAAGCTGCCCAAATTTGCTGATGGCATCTAATTGTGGCCTGCAGGCTGAGCAAGCAGCGCTGATTTCTGTGTTGATTAGGCAATAATTTGAGTTTATTATTATTTCTTGTTTGCTTTCTTCTCAAACTGACAGATGGCAGAAAAATGCCGTGGATGGTCTTGAGAGACTGATGGCTGCACAAAATCGTTCTCCAGTCCCATTTGGGCTCCACGCAGGGCAGAGACAGCTTTGGAAAGAACCTGGGAAATGCAGCTCGGGAGCAAGGAGCAGGTTTCTGTGGCAGAGCAGCCAGTGAGAGATGCGCCACGGAGGGTGACCTGGGAGCAGGGCAGCACGTAACCCGTGATGCTGCCCAGCTGCTGAGAAATCCTCTGGGCATCCAACTACAGGGCATTTGCAGCCGTACACACCAAGAAGAGATCTTTGGCCAGAAAGAAGCCGAACCCCCTGAGCGACACCTGAGCCCTAATTGCCAGAAGCACTGTTGATAGTTGGGTGTCCTCCTGTCTGCTACGTGGCGGGACCAGTCCTCAGCCCTGCCCTGGAGCAGCTCTTAGAAACCTTGAGAAAGGAGACACGGAGGCACAAAGGAGCATTTCGTAACATAAGGGGACCTGCTACAGCCTGGTAGCCTGGCCCCAGCAGCTGTGCTCTATGTGGGGACTCAACTCTTTAGCAGAAGAAAGCAAACCACAGAGCTTTCCAGTCTGGGGTCTCACTGAATTGGTGGCATCCCCCAAAAAGCAGCGGCAAAGCCCTGTCCCTGCAGAGCCCGGGAGGTCCCACATGGGCTGTCCTGCGGCAGCTCTGTCCCCTGCCTCCCTCCTCAGCGTCTGCAGGCAGAGCACGAGGGATAATAGCTTTTCCACTGGCCCGATAGTCTCACCTTGCTGCACCGCCTCGCACTGCCCCTTCCTTATCGACCTGCAGATCAGCACGTCGCCTCTGCCAGCCCGTCGGAGCCGGCGCGCTCTGCTGGCTGCCGCACACGGGGCTCAGCCCTCATCTGCTCTCACCCGCCTGTGCCCTGGGAGCCTCTTCCAGGAGCACTGCTCCCCAGGGCGGTACTGGAATTTCCACGCCAGGGTGAGCCGCAGCCGTGCCTGGTGGGGGCAACACCTGCCTGATGTGCCGCGGTCCCATCACGTCCAGCGCCCATAGTGCCAGGTCGATTGCAAGCTGCCCTTCCCCTCCCTCGCAGCAATTAACGCCTTCGAGTGTCAGCCACCAAAGCCCCCGTGAGCGTGCGGGTGTCTGTGAATGTACCCCCAGCCACCCTGCCTAAGGTTTGCTGAGGAAATCAGCAGGGCTGTGCAGGGACTTGGGGCAGGTCCGTTTGTCCTTCTGCTCCGGGACGTGGAACTGGGCTGGCAGCGGGCAGGTCCCGGTTGCCTTGGGAAGGCTCTGGGTGAGGGTTGTACCGCACCGGTCCCAGCTGGGTCTCTCCCAGTTCCTCACTTTTACGAGCACTAAAAATATTTCAGAGACGTAAAAACAAAATCTGAAGCGTGCAGAAATCCCTCCCTCTTGCCCGGAGGCCTCTGGGCAGCTTCGCCCAGGAGAGGAGGGCACGGGGACTCCTTGGTTCACTGCGAGCTGTCCCAGCAGATCTTATCGCCGCCTGCGCCGGGGCACGGGCGCTGGGCTGGTCCCAGAGGTGACCGCAGAAGGTATGCGCTGTGCGTCGTGCTCCTCTGGAGGGAGCACAACGGGACACGTCCCGCTCCACCCTGGAATTACGCCGGAGCTCATGCCAGTGAGCAGACGGAGACAGATCAAATTCCCTTCCATTAAGATGGAGAACCGAGGAATTTGCCCCAGTTGCAGGTATTCGCAGCACCCAACTGCTCCCCAGCAGGCAGCAGTGAGCTCACCGTCACGCTGCGCCCAGGCCAGTGGCGCCTCCGAGGACTTTAATGTCCAAGAAGCACCCAAACCTTCCTGCAGCTCCCGCTGTTGTCAGATTGCTGCCCAGAGGCACAACGGACACTAATGCCCAGCCCTGCT
Source organism: Cygnus atratus (assembly GCF_013377495.2). Taxonomy (NCBI): domain Eukaryota; kingdom Metazoa; phylum Chordata; class Aves; order Anseriformes; family Anatidae; genus Cygnus; species Cygnus atratus. The sequence continues at coordinate 13,635,954 of NC_066372.1, read as the reverse complement.
TGCTCCTCCAAAATTAGGGGCAAAGCAACAACAGCCACTGCCAGTAGTGCTGGGCACCCAGGATGGACAGGGCACTGATGGGACACGGTGTGGGGAAGCTCCGAAGCTTTCACGCAGCACAGGAGAGTCTCTGGGCCTCGTCCAGCACCTCAGGTGACTTGTTGTGTGCGGGTCCTTGAGGAGTGTCCTGGAAGCAAAGCACCTGAAGCAATCCAAAACAAAGCTTTCTGGCTGGCTCAGCGGAATGAAAAACAAACTTTCCACTGGGGCTGGACAAAGCGTTGGGAGATCAAACCTTGCATTTAGGTCTGGGCTTTCTCAGCCCGTATCTGAAGTGAGGCCTCGCCATTAAATATTGTTCAGAGAGAAACGTCAGAAAAAGGTCAAAAGAAAGCAAGACTTTTCTAAGTTCAGAATAACACTTTTTGGATCAGAGTGCCAGCCAAACGTGAGCCCAATCTACAAATGATTTTTCTGGTGGCCTTCCCTTCCTCCCACAAAACCACGTTTATCAGCAAGTAAATGATTGTCCAGCGAGAGCCCAGTGGCTTTATTGGAAAGAGGAAAAGTCGGTGTCCTTGGGGAGCGGGCGGAGAGGGCAAACCTCTCGGTGAGCAGCACAAGCGCAGAGCAGCGCAAGAACAGCGGTGTGAGCGGCTCTGGCTGTCAGGCTGGGAAAGAAGCCGGTCACTGGGGCTCAGCCAACATCTCCCACAGCTTCCCCAAGAGCTGGATCAGCTTCAGGAGCAAATACCTGGCGCAGGCAGGGAAGGAGCAGGGGCTTGAGCAGCAGGGAGGAGGAGAGGTGGGTGGCTGCCCCCAGGGTGGGGCTGTTGGGTCCTGTGCTCCCACACTGGGCGCTGCCACAACGTCCCTGTACCCTGCACGCATTTCTGGTCCCAGGCGGTCCCTGGTAGGGCAGGTTTTGGTCACACTCTGCTAAGTGTCCTCTTTGGGCTGCTGGGACGGATGCCAGCTGCTGTGCGGTGGCAGCGGGAGCACCAGCGCCTTGCCTCATCTTCAGGGCACGCACTCACCGGTGACTTAGTGACAAGTGGCGCGGCCAGGAGCAGCCCCCAGCCACGGCACCTCATATGGGGCCGAGAGCAGCCCCCAGCAGGAGGGCCGGTAGCCCCCGGGGCCCTGGCCAGCAGGGCAGGCCCCGAGCAGGCCGAGAAGCAGCTCCGAGGCGTTCGGCTGCCTGAGCCGCGGTTCCTCCACTTCCACCCAGGAGCGAGCTGCAGCAGAGAGGAGCCGCGAGGCACCTCGGGCTGTCATTTGCCCCCCAGCAGCGAGCGCGAGGGCACCGCCCTGCCACACAGGAGTGCGTGCTGGCCTCGCGGGGCGTGAACGCAAGGAAGGTCGGGGACCACGGAAGGTTTGGGGCCAGCAGGAAAGCCCCAGGAACGGGAGACGAGGCCGGGCATTTTGCACCGACCCCAGAGCCACGCTGGGCAGCGCGACCCCAGAGGCACGGTCCGGCTCGCCGCGTCCCCGTGTCCTTCCCGTGCTCTGGGTGGCGGCTCCCGGGGCCGGGCGGCAGTTCCGGCCCATTAACGGCGCCGGTGCTCCAGGAACACGCCCGGCCGGGCCGGTTCAGGCCGGGGCGCGGAGCCCCGCGGCCGCGGGGGGCGGGCGGCGGCTGCCCACGGGCGGGGGTCCCCTGGGGAACGGCCCCGTGCGGGCCCCAGCGGAGCGGGGCTCGGGCACCGCCGCGCTCCCGCACCCCCGGCACGTGCCCCGCGAACACCCGCCGGCGCGCCCCCGCCGCGCTGACGTCACCGCCACGGAGCCCAATGAGAGGGCGGCCAGGCGATGACGTCACCGCCGCGCCCTCCCCTCCCGCCTTTAAGTTTGAAACCGGCGGCGGCCACCAATCGGCTCGCCCCTAGCGCTGGCCACGCCCACTCGAGCTCCTCACCGCCGCTCGCCAACCAGACGCCGCGCCTGTGAGGCGGCGCGCGGCGCTTGCGGCCAATCAGCAGCTAGCACCGCTCCGACACGGAGCGCGGGCCCGCACAACGCGCATGCTCCCCCATCCCTAGCGAGCCAATGAGAGGCGCGGATTCAGGGAGGCGGGCTGGCGGCGGCGGCCAATGAGGGAGCGCGAAGCTGAGGCGCGAGGAGACGAGCGCGTAATGGCGGCGGCGGCGTCGTGAGGGGCCGTGAGGGGGCCGCCGGGCCGTGAGGGGGCCGCCGCCGCCGCCATGTCGGTGCCGTGCTCGCCCAGCGCCGTGTTCCTGCTGGACACCGCCAGCCCGTGCCGGCGGGCGCGGCTGCGGCGGGGCGCCCTGCGCCTCCTCAACCACCTGTGCTGCCGCTTCGGGCCGCCCCGCCTGCGCTGGGCCTTCCGCTTCTTCGACTCGCTGGGCGGCCGCGGCGGGGCCTCGCGGGGCGGCGGCTTTCGGCAGCCGGGGCCCGGCGCCTGGGCGCGCTTCGAGGAGGAGCTGGCCGAGCGCATGGGGGCCGCCGGCAGCGGCCTGCCCGGCCCCGCGCCCCGCGCCGCCCTCACGCACGGCGGGCTGAAGGAGACGCTGCTGGGCTTCCAGTGGGAGCGGCCCGAGATCGCCTCCCCCGCCAAGCCCCTCCGCGGCAGCCGCAGATCAGCGCCCGGGCCGGCGAGGGGAGAGGCCCCCGAGAGCCGGGCGGCCCCCGAGGCCTTCGCCAACGCCGTGTTCCTCTTCTCGCCCTGTCCCCACTCCGGCCGGGAGCTGCGGCGGTTCGTGTCCGGCAGCGCCGCCGCCGCCCCCCCCGGGCCGCCCACGGCCCAGGAGGTGGCGGAGAAACTCCTGCCCAGGGGCGTCCAGGAGCTGCTGGCGGACCAGAAGGTCACGCTGTACTGGGTGGACACCACCGAGTGGTCGCAGGTAGGGAGCGAAGGCTCTGCTGGGCCGTCTCTACGCCGTGCTCCTGTACGAGAAGGGAGGGGATCCCGTTCTGTGTGGTGTGCTTTGGGTGGGAGGGAGGTCTGCAGCCACTGCCACGTAGTCCTGGTCGGTAAGATGCTGACGGCTAGGATCACAGAACCATAGAATAGCCCGAGTTGGAAGGGACCCATAAGGATCATTGGGTCCAACTCCTGGCACCGCACAGGTGTACCCAAGAATTCAGCCCACGTGACTAAGTGCACAGTCCAAGCGCTTCTTAAAGTCCGACGGCCGGGGTTGCCCTGTCCCAGGTGCAGGACCCGGCACTTGCTTTTGTTAAACTTCACGCGGTTGGTGATCGCCCAGCTCTCCAATCTGTCCAGGTCTCTCTGCAAGGCCTTTCCACCCTCATCCGAGTCCACAACTCCTCCAAGTTTGGTGTCGTCGGCAAATTTGCGCAGAACACCTTCTAGTCCTACACCCAAATCATTTATAAAAACACTGAAGAGGACTGGCCCTAAAATAGAGCCTTAGGGGACCCCACTGGTGACCGTCCGCCAGCCAGATGTGGCCCCATTTACCGCAACCCTTTGAGCCCTGCCCGTCAGCCAATTGCTCACCCATCGCATGATGGTTTTGTTTAGCTGTACGCTGGACGTTTTGTCCAGTAGGATCCTATGGGAAACCGTGTCAAAAACTGCTGAAGTCCAAAAAGATCACATCAGCTGGTTGCCCTTGGTTGACTAGATGGGTGATCTTATCATGAAAGGAGATCGGATTTGTTAGGCAGGACCTGCCCCTCGTGAACCCACGTTGGCTGGGACCACTGACTGCACTGTCCCCCAGGTGCGCTTCAGTAACTCCCAGGATCATCATCTCCATAATTTTACCAGGCACTGACGCGACACTGACAGGCCTGTAATTGCCAGGGTCGTCGTCTTTCTTGCCCTTCTTGAAAATTGGCACAACGTTTGCCAGCTTCCGGTCCGGTGGGACCTCTCCACGTTCCCAAGGTCGTTGAAAAATAATTGAGAGAGGTCCCGCGATGACGTCAGCCGGCTCTTTAAGCACCCTGCGACGAATCCCATCCGGACCCATGGACTTGTACGGATCCAGGAGGAGCAGCAAATCCCGCACGCGCTCAGGGTCGGTTGGGAGTTTGTCGTTCCCACCCTCACGGTCCTCCGGCTCAGGGCACCCTGGGTCCCGCAGCCCAGCATCAGCACTGGAGGCTGAGGCAAAGAAGGCGTTAAACGTCTCTGCTTTGCCTGCGTCCTCGCAATGGAAGCCGTCCTTGTAACGGAAGCTGCAATGGGAGTTCGCCTTTTGACTGGGGTGTGTCAGTGATTTAGTAACTACGGTGTTTATTGATGGGCTGTCTTGTCCTTGGAGTGAGTTAGGTAGTTCTAGCTGTTCTGGATTGCAAATAAGCAGTGTGGCAGTTCAGGTGTCTAGATACTAACCTCAGAAACGCATCCTTGAAAGGACTGGCTACCTCTTAGTTCACCTGGGGTAGTCTTTTCTCTGTTGGCTGCCCCAGGAAGTTGGTAGAGTCCACGAGAACACTTGGGAAGAACTGAGCTGCTCTGTGCATGCTTGTTACACCACTTCTCCTAAAAACGTGCGGTCTCGATTTGTCGTTTGGGGAGAGATCGTCTCACTGCCAATGGTAACTCGAGGCCCCTCTGTTACTTCGTTTCAGGTGGTTGAATCCCCGGATCACGTTGGATACTGGACAATGCTTGAGCTGCTCCACCAGATAGGAGGCACCATTCTGCCGTCTGAAACCTTAGTGCGGTGTCTGAGCCACCACAGGGCGCACCTTGGTCACGGCTTTCTTGGAGACCCAAGTTCCCCAGTGCCGCAGACGCTGCCGTGGACGTCGCTTCTGCCGCTGGACTCAACCTTGAACTGCTTGTTTTCGAAGGCCTCCGTATTTCAAGCAGCATTCCCCAAGCAAGAAGGGACGTTGTTTCTCAGCATGCCCGGTAATTTTCTTTAAAGGCATAATAATAGCAAGGCTGTTAGCCAGGGTGCTTGATGAGTTTCCCTTGTGTACAACATGAGCGGGAGTAACTTTAGATGTTTAAGGGTCTGTGTTTCCTATTATCATATGTGCTTTAAATCCTCAAGTGCTCTTGTTCCTCTGGTATGAGAGTTATTGGCCTGTATTCCTGTTCGGGTCTCTTCCAAGCTTTCCGGAAGTCTGGATGCATGAGGAGCTCTTTGCTGGTCCCATACCATATAGGCATACAGCCTTCTACGTGCTTTAGCTCAGTTTCTTCAATCTGGCTAAACCGAGAAGATGCATAAAAAGGGCCTTCAAAAGAAAACTTAGCTTTAAAGCAGCGTGCAGCCTGCGTTTTCTTTCTTTAGCAGTCCCTTCATGAGAGCCTGGGGAGATCTTACTGAAGAGCTGTTCCCTGTTTAGTCTCGATAGTTGTTTTTCTTGTCTTGAAGTTGTCTCCATCCAGATAAAAGAATCTTTTACACAGTTTAGGGCTTTTCTTTTTATTTTATCCTTGCACAGGAGGAAAGAAGCAGGAAAACTGTGCTGTGATTCTGGAACCTCTAGCCATGAGCCAACAACAGCTGCGTTGTCCAGTCGATATCTTCCTGAAAGGCAGCTTGACGGGTTGGAACTGGATGCAGGCTGGCAGCTTTCTCACAGAGAGCTGGATACTGCACATTTCCGAGGCTGACTGCGCAGAACATAACCGGGTACTGTTTCATCAGCTGTTGAGGAGTCTAGTGGCTGAAGAACTGCACATGGTAAATCTTTCTCTTTGCCCTAAGCTAATATCTGTTGTGAAACAAGTTGTGGCAAAAAGGGTGACGGTGTCATGTTGTGAAAACAATAATACTGGTATTTGTTACACTGCAAATTGCTCATTTGGAGCTAAATTTGGAACGTTTTTTAGAAGATCACGGATGTCTACAACCAGTTTGTAAAATGTTTGTGCTCATTAAGGCTTTGTATATTTCCAGAAAATGTAAACGTGTATTATTTTTTTACCGTAGGTTGCTGACGTGTCTCTGTCTAAGACGTGGTGCCCCTGCACTGCTGTTCTGTCACCGCTTTCTGAGAGCGCCGCGGTTCTCACTCTGCTGCGTGCCGAGCAGACCGCAGAAGCTCAGCAGCGCGACCTTGAAGGAGCTGTGGTGGAGGACTCTTCCCAAGATCCCGCTCTGCATCTCCCAGATATTGTGCATAGTGTGTTGAGTAAAATTGACATGTCAACGGAGGATTCTGTAGCTAGCGCAGGTGGGCATTAGGAAATGCAAAGCTTACCGTATTTTGATCCACTCGAGCTTCAGAGCCTTCCCCTCCAAATCAGATCTCATGATTTCCTCAGTGAGGAGTCTCGTTTTGTCTTGATTTCTGTGGCTCAGGCCTTTCAGTTCTATTGACAGCGTTAGTTTCTATTGCCTTGTAGGTAAAGCACAGCTGCACATGCCTGGGGACAAGTTTCTAAAAAGTGTCACGTGGGCTATCTCTGTAAAACCTTCGCATGGGGCTGCAAGGAGACTGATTTTGGCTCACCTCTTTTGTGTTACTGTGAATCTCACAGGTCTCCCAGCCTGATGTATGGCTAGTAAATTGTCCCTCCATGAGCTGAGCTCTGGAAACCTCTGTCTTAGAGCCTCTGTGGAGGCCTCAGAGCCTTCTGCCATTTCATTTAGCTTCCTTCTAATATTTTTATTTTTGTCTGTTCAGAAGAAACTCCTATGCCAGAGTGGGTCCGACGGGAGCTGTCCAGTACAGGGAGTTGGCATCCTTCAGCGCTTGAAGCATGGTATCATTCATCAAACGTTTGTGGAGCGGGCTCAGACCTCATGGAGTCGTTCAGGTACTTTTCATGAAACAAGACTGAGCAGCACTCAAGAATTTCTGCACCCTTCTTAGGGAGCATGGCTGTATTGTTGCTCAAAGCGCTAGACTGAAATACTCATCTTAGTAAACTGAGCACAGAAATAAAGGCATGATATGCTCTTGCTTCAGTATGCCTTGGTGTGTGAGACAAAAGGGAGTGGGAACAGGATATTTGGGTAGCAGTCAGCCTGCATTAAGGTCTTGACAGCTTCAGGAGTGAGATAGATGGTTTAAATGACCAAAGCTATTCAGATCTGCCAGGTGGCAGATTGCACCTCTTCTGCTTCAGTAAGATTCGCTGCAAAGTACTGGAAGACAAGTGGTTTTGTTATCGCTGTTGGTGTTTGCTGAGAACGTATTAATCTGCATTCTTTAAAGGTCTTGCTGAATGCAACATGAAAAATGCGTAACGTAGGACAGCCTAGGTAGCATGAAGCTGCTCAGGTGTGCTTTTGACATGGGTCAGTGGCATTTGTCGTACATCAGGCAGCTCCTGCTGTGCTTGTTTCCAGTTTGGTGTGATTCTTTTAAGATGGTGGATTGGGTGGTTTTATTGCTTCTGTAAGGCTGTTAGGGAGCAGGCTTTAGAAGAGTACCAGCCTGTGTTACTGGCACTGTAGAATCGTGCTTCCCTAAGGCTTAGAGGAAGAAAGGCTCGCATGTAGAAGCAGGTTCATGTGCAGTAAGAACAAGAGGTGTGCCTCCCCCTCTCTTTTTTGATACCTGCATTGAATTGCTCTTTTATGTAGGCTCCTGCAGGTTCCTTGTGCTAACGAGAAGGATGGTGCAGACCAATCTGAAGTGGAACTCTCAGAAAGTCTGTCTGAGCTGTACCAAAGAAAATTCAGTGAAATATCTGCCACAGCTGGACCAGGAAATAACAGAAAAAGACGTATGTATGATTTGAGATTATATGTGCATGTTACCAATTAAAGATGATAGAAATTTCTCAGCAGGCCTCCTTATTGTATAAACCCTAAAGATCCATCCTCTCCTGAGTAGTGGCATGCTTTAGATTTTTTTCTCTATTTAAAGACAGCATAACTTAAATATTAATATTGTCCTTTAGTACGGCCCAAATGGCTCCTAAATTCAAGGCTACACCGTGACGATTAAAAAACAGCATGCAGAGCTCTGCAGTTTCACTGGTTGTTGGAACAGGGACCGCTACAAGTTCTGCTAAATATTGGAAACCTCTTTATTTTTTCCTAGTTTGGAGGAATTAAGTACTTTGTTTTCCAGAAGAGTTTCATCGTTACATTTTAGCATGCTAACCAGTGGTGCATGTATCCTCACGATATATCCCTGTTTCAGGTACTTCTATTTCTGTGACACAAAATTGCTTCAGGTATATGCAACTTCTGATTCTACTCCTAACTTACATGGAGTGAAAATTTTTGGTCACTTCTGACTTGGAGAACTAGCTACCTCCTCTGCTGCCTGTACGTTTCGTGGAGAAATACAAACCTTTTAGAGCCTATTTATTTTCACCTAAAAGTTACTAATCTTGCCTGATAGCAGCACATAACTCTAAATGATGTTCTCCCTTGGTGGTGTTCCTGCCTCATTGTTCGACGGTGGAACTAACTCCCTTTCTGTTGTGTTGCAGGTGGGGTTCCCCGAACTCCAGTCAGGCAGAAGATGAAGACCATGTCCAGATCCCTGCAGATGCTTAATGTTGCAAGACTGAATGTAAAAGCACAGAAGTTTCAACCTGATGGTGTGTCACCAGCAGTGAGTGAGAAGGTTCCACAGAAGCTTTCGGCAAAAAGGTTGGATGAAAAACTGGAAGAAAAGGCACTTAAAGTGTCAATAGGTGTGTACTGACTTAGCAGTTCTGATATTTGTAGGAGGTTATGTTGGATTTTTAAGGAAAGGAGAGAGAGAGAAAATAATGGAGTACCAGTAGGTAGGGAGCAGATTGTTTGGGTTTCTATATCTTCGCGTTGGCACACATTGGTTATTACTTCTAGTTTTCCACCTTTCTCCCAGTAGGTTTCTGTAAAGGTTTACATCATAATTTTATAACTTCTGGGATTAATTTCCTGCTCCACCTGAAAAGAACAATAAAGATCTGTGGTGTCCTCTGTTGTAGTTCTGTACCAAAAGAAGTAAAGGGAAGTACCCCTTGGTGATGTTTGGATCATTTGTTCTGGACCTAGGGCTGCTTCTGTTATTGTTCTGTGGTCTGCATGCGTCTTTGATGGAGAAAAGTCTTGTTAACGACCTCCTATAATCCTTTCTTCAGTTGGAATGGGGTTTTCATCAGTAGGGAGTGGTAAACTGGTATTTAGTTGACTTTAACCGCTTCCCTTGCAGACTTCAAAACTGAGGAGGAACTGCAGGCCCACCTAATTACAAGCTATCAGAAGGCTGTTGCTGAGGAAGTTCTTTCATCTGTGTGTGCCCAGAACATGATCATGGCCGTTAAAAGGAAAGTACAAAACGCCAAAGAGAAAGAGGTAGGTGAGAATATGTAAGCAGGGTTGTTACTAGTCTAGGAATTTGAGTTTTTGCTATTTCGGGCTACTTTTTTTCCTTCAATTTGCCTTAATTTTTTTATATGTTTGCACTTGGTCAAAACCACTAACTCTTATCTGTGCTGAATCAGTAGTAAAAATCTGTAGATAATTGTAAAGAATGTCAGAAAATCCATTTCAGTTATCAGTTCACACCATTGGTAAAAGATTGCAGCAGATCCTTTTTCATTTACATTGACCTCATTTTGAATTTTAATTTTGCTTAAAGACAGTATTTTAAAAAAATAAATTCTAACAAACCATATCTTAAAAAGTTGTCTTCTGTTTTTTGCTTTTCGTGATTAATCTTTGCTAAGTCACTGAAATCAAAGCAATTCCTTCCTTGAAGAAGAAGAAGAAGAAAAAATCAAGCTATTCCCAAGATAGTGGCACAAAATTACAAACTTTGTTGTAATTGTGTCTTTACAGGTGGCCTGCATGGAACGAGTCAGAAACCATCTCCTGAAGACGAGCAAAGCGCTCAGACAACAGCATGGCTCAGAGAAAGAAACCAAAGTCAGAGAGTACGAGACACTTTATTTGTTTCAACTTCAGAGATACTATAGAGTTAGTTAGCAATTCTTGACGGTAACTTTTTTTCTGTGCAAGTGGAAAGGTATTTACATGGGTAAACATTCCAAAGAATCTTTGGTTGCAGTAAAAACATTTCGTTAAATGCAAATATGTATTATATGACAAGCATTGCGGCCAATATCTGAAATAAGACATTTCCCTTGCCGCCAAAAGGAAGTATTAACTGATTTAGGTTGTCAAAAGGAGCCACTTCCCCTGCAATATTTACTGTTTTGTTTTTTGAGTAAACATTTTGAAGTAAATACCCAGTTTCCTCCAGACAAAGGGGGCAGTAAATGACTGCTTGTTTTCTTAGGTGTCAACTTCAGGTATTCTTGCGCCTTGAGTTGTGTCTTCAGTGCCCTTCACTACAAAGCAACACTGATGAAATGGAGCAGCTGTTAGAAGAGGTGAGTAAACTATAGGCCAAGTTGTGGTTTTGGACGGCACGAGGGATGTAGATCTGGAACCTGTAGTTTTCCCCTGATTCTACTGTAACGTTCTGTATTCCTTGTTAAAAATCTGGTGTTAACAACTGTCATGGCCTAATTCATTTTCTCACCTGGCTTCCTCCTCTTCCAGATGACAGATATGCTGCGCATTTTATGTCTGACTGAAGACCCAGCGTATCTTACAAAGTTTCTAGAGGACATACTGGAATTGTAAGTTTTTTGGCGTGACTCAATTGGTACTGAGGACTCTGGTTTTAGTTGCATGCTCTCTGAGTAAACAGAAATCTACAGCTTTGATTTACTGCGTTATTGTAATTCTAAGAAGTTTAGACTATTCTGCTTGTTACACTTTTAATTAACGGAAACGTAGCTGATAAGCATGTAAACTAATGGCAAAAAAGCTTTTTTTAATTGATACCTAAAGGTTGTTTAAACCTGGGGATTGTAATGTAGTTGGTTTTGTGGGGGACTTTACTTGATGTGGGTTCTCTGATGCTCTAGGTATATGAATTCTATACCGAAGACCCTTGGAGATCTTTACTACAGTCTGGGTACACAAATACCACCAAAGCTGGCATCTGTTCTGCCTTCAGACTTCTTCAGTGATGATTTAGTGACTCTGGATAGCAAATCTCCAGGCCTTCCAGAGTCTTTATCATCTGCCCTAACTCCCAGTGCTGTTTGCCTACGCAGTGAGGGTGATCAGCTGGAGGAACTGCGCACCCGATCTGCCAAAAAGAGAAGGTAATAATCCCAAACGAGCGAGGCAGCTTGTTGCAGCCTGGCCTGTGTCTGTGGAGCTAACTGAACTATAGCTCTATCATTTTTGGTTTCTGTTGCTGGATGGCTAGCTGGGGCAAACTCACACTTGCCGAGAGCTCTGCAAGCCTGATGGGAAATATAAAGGGCTCCCAGTTTTCATTATAACTTCCCGTTATTTTATTATATCAAAGTGTAATCCTGATTTGATTCTGTATGCCTGCTCTATGCGCAAGCAGAGTTTGTGGGCCTTTTCTGAGAGAAGTTCTACTACGCAGTTAGGTGACCCTGCATCATTAAAGTGAAAACTGCGATTTACTGGAGCCCTCTGTGTTGGGGATTCTGTGTACATTTCTGCAAACTGTGAAGTGAGTTTAATACCAACCTTAAAGTTAGTTATAGTAGTTATATTGCAAATCATTTTTCAGTATTGTTACAAATGTTGTGCTAACTAATAATTTGCAGTCTGAATTTAGATAAAGGCTTTCTATCTCAAGAGTGAAACCCATGTTTAATTGTCGTTAGGTTGATAACTACACTTCTGATCTTATTTTAACTTCACCTTTGTATAACTTCTTAAAGGAACACTATATTAGCCAGACACAGGAGCATGACAGAAGCATCACAGAACTTGCGTCAAATTGAGATTCCCAAGACAGCCAAGACTCCCATCAGAAAGGTAAAACTCTCACAGAAGGGTTGTGTGTGGGTTGCTCGTGCAGGGGTGCAGCAGCATTGTGAAGTGACACTTGAGTGGGGAAAGTCTTGCTTTGTATTAACTCAGTAGGTATGCCTCGTATCAAAACTTCCAGTGAGTCTAATTTCTTTATTTGTTTTAGGAGAGCTCACGTTCTTACCTTGCCACTGAGAAATCCCAACAAATGCCTCTGCAGAAAGAAGCAGTGCAAGGTATATTGACTTCTAGCTTTTCCATGGAAAGGTGCGTCTTCAGCACGTGCTATCCCTGTAAATTTCAATGAGCTCATGAAATCATGCTGAAGCATCCTGGAAATCTGAAGGAAACTTTGCTGAATTCTGGAAAAAAAAACTTTGAGGAGAAAAATAGTTGTTTTCTGTGCGCTCATGTACAGAAAACTTGCATCATATATCCTGAAAAAAACCACAACCTTTCAGTTCTTCCTTGGCTGTTGCAATTATTTCCATCTGCTCTGAAAAAGAGTGAGGGCAGGAGAAAGCTCTTACATCTGGAAACAGGATGTCTCTCCTCAAAAATACCTAATAGATTTAAATCCCACATCTGTTCCCTGAACCCACATGTACTTCAGTTGAGACTTTGTAGCTTACTCAGTGTTGCTCCATCTGGGATGCTGGCTGGCAGCTTTTTCTGCTATGGCACCTGCTAGCAGCTTATTGCTGGAAAGTATGGATAATACAAATGTAATACAAGTCCAGGGTGGATTTAGAGGATGACACAGTCCAGTAACAACTCTCCCTCCCCCCCCCCCCCAAAAGAAACAAACAAAAAAAACAACAACCAAACCACGCCACTTTTCAGTGTGTTCTGGCCTCTAAAGTACTTCTGACTTGCTACTTTTTCCTTTTAATCTGATCGTTTCTTGCTTTGTCTTGCCTCACAGAGGTTACAAAGGTAAGGAGGAACCTCTTCAACGAAGGGATACGTTCACCATCCAAAAGGTCTATGAAAAAGATGCCTAGAAGCCAGTCAGTATCTGCTGTGGAAGGCCTAAAATACAAATGCTCTGATGAAGGTGCTAAAGGTAGGTCATAACTGGCATGTGTAGGATAGCTATGAAAGAGCTTCTGTAACTAACTGTGCAGTGTTTTCAGTTCAGGAGAAAGCATTTTGAATCATTGCTGTGGTTGCTTGTATAGAGAATAGGATGGCATTGGAACCGAAAGCTGGTTTTTACTGAATTCCATACACCTCACAAAGAAATCAAATGTTAAAAATGCTTGGTTACAAAAAGATCTGCTGATGAATGTTGAAGAATGAAAGTAAGCTTATGTGTCACATTAAAGTTAGTGCTATTGATAAATTGAGGGAATAAGAAAGAAGTGTAGACACTGGACTCTTAAATATATAAAATAATTTGAGTGCTGGGAGGCTGATGCCTAGTTGTTCCATATCGGCAGTCATTCGTAAGCTGAAACCCGTGTGAAATTAATTCTTTCTCCTAACTGCTTTATAATTGCGTGGTGCTATATCCATTCATTGCTTGAATTTCTTTGTTTTTAAGATCATCACAAGTTATTGACCAAGAGAGTTGCGGAAACACCACTACATAAGCAGGTCTCTAGGAGACTACTGCATAGGCAGATCAAAGGCCGGTGAGTAAGCTCTTTCTGAATTTTGTCAGTAAGTGCTGGGTGTTTAACGGCCGAGCACACGAACCAGATATCTTCTTTGTGTTGAAAGTGTCACCTTCACCTAAGGTAGCAAAGAGAACAGAGAACCAGTGGAGGCTAAGTTTCATAGTGTAAGTAAAAGTACTTTAATTCCTGCAGCAAAGTGCTGTTTAGGTTTAGCTGCTGCTCTGAGAATTTCTGAAGAGGAAGCCTGTGCTGCAACATGCGCAATCCAGGCTTAAACTTAGCAGTTTCATGTGGAAGCAAATGCTATCTATCCTACAGCTAGAAAGATGCTTATACTCAGTCATGTCTTAATAGGAGGCAGAGTGCTTACTGGCTGCTCAGAGTAGCCCCCAAAGCAGTGTATTGTTGTAGAATATAGTACTGCGTCTCAGTTTTCATGGTAAGTTCCGTTTTTGTAAACGTGAACAGTATGTAAAGTCTAAATTGTTTTTTTTTCCAAGGTCTTCTGATCCAGGCTGTGACACTGGTGTTGTAGAAGAGTCTCCAGAGAAGGCCATAATTGGTAAGCAGTAAGGTTTTTTGATTAAAGGTATTTTTGCTGTGTTGTAGTCCTTAAGACGAGTGTGCTTCAATTTAGGTAACTCACAAATAAGTGATACAGAAGTATTCTGCAGTTCTTGGTGGAGCACAGCCTCCTCTGATGGAACTCCTTGCAGCTTGCTGCTTTGACTACCCTTTGACTACCCTATGTATTTTCACTTGGAAAAGTTACTATTTACCTTTCTTAAGTGAAGATATTTGAAGGACTTCATGGGTCAACAAGACCTTGAGCTGCTGTAATTATGGTCAAACTAGCACACAGGTTGTGGTTTTTTTTTTTGAATGTGATGTGTTAGTGCTGGGACCCTAAAACTGCTCTGACCTCTACTGTCACAGACAGGCGTTCTGCAGAGCCAGGTGGCTATGTCATATTGGCTGCTGCTGTTTCCCTTCCCCAGGAAGGAAGAAGAAAAGAGCATGGTTGGGCAAGTAGGAAGGTAAAATATAGTAAAAAGAGGAGAGTTAACTAATGGAGAGTTAACTAATGTAATCTGGATGTAACTTGGATCGAATATGGATTTTTCTAGTATTCCTTCTTATGCAATTGCTGGAGAGGGAGGAAATGACTTAAGAGGACAGGAGACTATGATTTGGAAGGAGACTTGTGGGCATTAGTATTCCAAACGCCCCAGGAAAGTAGAAGCGTTTTTCTTCACGTACTTGCCCTTGTATGTGAGATAATGTTAGCTGCGTGGAAGTTTCTTCTTAGTGTGTTCTTTTCCATTGTGATCTGTTCCTGAAGATGTCCCCATTGTTGAGGGAGAAAGAAGGCTCAGTCTCTGATGTTGCCTTTCAGAAGCAGGTTTAAGAAGAAGTCCGCGCATCAAACAACTGTCTTTGAATAGGACCCACTCTGGTGTTTTCTATTCCGCTACGCAGCCCAGCTCACAGAATTCACAGCGAGTCCACCAAGGACGAGAAGAGGAGAGCTGCACTCAGCAGGATGTAGCAGGTACTGAATGGAACTTGAGCAGGCTGATATTGCTGATCTGAAAAGCTGGCACGGATAGCTCTAAGTTTGATTCGTTCTCTAAAAGACCGTAAGGAGTGAAGAGCTATCATGTAATGTCTTCTGTAGAGGAAAAACTCATCCCGACTAATTTTTGAACTGAGAATCTCCATCTGTAGGATGGAGGGGCAGCTATTTCTATGATGAATACACTGCCAGCTTCAACTAGTCAGGCCCATCTAACAGAATATCACTGATTGCCATTCTGCATCCCTTAAGTGCAGTGCAACCCTGTAAAATTTGGGACAGAAATCCTAAAGCTACTTTGTCTCTTGGCAGCATAAAGGCATAAAGCAATGACTGATGGGTTGTTCTTTGCTGGCTTTCTCAGTAGGATTATCAGTTGCAATGGTTTCACTTATTTCTTTGTTTTACCTACTAGAATCCTTAGTCTTGAACTAGAACTTTCTGATGCTATGAGCTGTAAATAAAATAGGAGGCTGAGCTTTTTCTTCTTTTCAGGAGCACTCTTTCTATGGATGGATATTAGTTTTAGTTTGAGAAATAATAATTCTAGTGAATCTTAATATCAGGCTAGAAAAACTGCTAGAGCAGACAGCTTTGTACACTACCTGTCCGTACATCTGAAGTGATTGAGACAATTGTTTGTGGCAAGTTACTTGGTGTTAGTTGAATTGTACTATTCTACTTCACAGGCATTAAGCTGCGCTCCAGGAGCCCCACAGTCCAGACTCCCAAGAGACTTTTTTTTGGTGCAGTCATTGATAAGTGTAGCCCTGCAGAGAAGCATTCATCTGGAAGGAGGAGAACAAGAAAAGATTCTTTAAACTTGGAGGAGCTGACGGCCTGTCAGGTAAAAACACTTGCCCCTCTCTCTTCCTTCAATCCTCTTACTCTATTTATGTTTAGTGAGACCTATACATCTTAAATTTAGTGTTTAAGTCTAATCAAACAGTTTGCTTTAAACCTTGAAGTAAATATTAAGAAGGATGGATAATACTGTTGGAATAGAACAAGGCTGATTCC
Organism: Cygnus atratus; assembly: GCF_013377495.2. Lineage (NCBI taxonomy): Eukaryota > Metazoa > Chordata > Aves > Anseriformes > Anatidae > Cygnus > Cygnus atratus. Next base: position 13,620,019 of record NC_066372.1, on the reverse strand, counting down.
TTTTTTTTTCCACTGCAGACTCCTAGAAAAACACCTCATAAATCTACGCAGAAGCTACTGAATTCTGCCAGTAAACTACCAAGGAGATCACCTCGCATTCTCCACAGGACTCCCCAAAAACTGGAGAAGACTCCCAGCAGAAGTCCAGCTGCCAAGCAGAGTGCAGCTAAGTGTTTGGGAAAGTACTTTTCTCGTCCTGTACAAGGGGTCAAGTCCCCACCTGCGTTAATGGAAAGTAAAAGGGTTCGCTTACTGCAAGTAACATCTAAGGATTGTGCTCCACAACAGAAACTTTCCCCTCCTTGCAAAGAGGCTGGCTTACAAATGCCGGAGTGTAACGAGGCATCGAACGCTGTGAACTCTTCACTACCTCGGAACAATTCAAATCCACTTGGTTCTTCCCCGTCTGCCCTCCAGGAAAGCTTTCTTACAGAACTGCGAATTCCAAGGTGTTCCTTGAGATCCCTCTCAAAATTATCCTCTTCAGTTGGTACTCAGAGGCATATCTTTCCAAGTGAAATCCAGGTGCAGGCAGAAGCCGTATCTCAAGCAACGGAAAGCGCTCCCAGGGAGCTTGAAGGTTCAGGTTCAAAGTTACCTACCTTAGCTGCCAGCCCACCGACTGTAGAAATGTCTGAGCTCACTGTGAAGCTGGAGTCTCCCTTCAGTTCTTCTCTCTGTAGAAATTCTACAAGTGCCGCAGCAATCAGCTCTCCTTCTCATGTGCAGGCTAGCGAGTCTCACAGGGAATTTAATGCGCCTAAAAGATCTCTTCTAAAATCTCCAGGTATCGCTGGTTCTTTGCCAAAGTCCCCACTTAACACCTCCAAGCAAGGTGGATGTGAGCCAAATTCTGGAGGAGAGGACCTCTCACGTCCATGTGAAACACCTTCCAGAAACAAGGACAATCATCGTGATAATGGTGATAACTCTTGCGTAGAAAGCCTCCAGCTCTGTAAGCCCCAAATTCCTGAAAATACCGCTGTGTCAGAGAAAAATAAACCAATGGATGTAATGGCTCAAACCTCTTCTCCAGGAAAGGACCCAGGAAATGTGGAAGAGCATTCCTCTCCGAAGGTGCCTGCTGGAGAACATACGCTGAGTGCCGAGGTGGAGTGTGAGCAGGTGGTTAAGGGGGGTAACTCCAGTGCGAGCACCTGTGAGTCCTTCCTAAGCAGTTCTCAAACAAGCAGCGATGAGGTGGAGCCAAGAAGCCTACTGAGAGAAGAATGCACGAGGACAAAGGCTCCATCTCTTAGGAGACGCTCCAGATGTGCCCTGAGTACCTCACCTCCTCTACCGAAGTCTGCTCCTGCCTACTCCTTACGCTGCACGGCGGACAGGAGGCAGCGGGAGGCCGCAGCACGGATGGGGAACCCTGAGCTTCCAGCCAGGTTCTCCACTCCTAAAGGCCATTGCAAAGTGCCTTCTGCTAGCCCGCCGACTTACGAGGTTGAACTTGAAATGCAAGCGTCAGGCTTACCCAAGCTTCGCATTAAGAAGATTAGCTCTTGCTCAGCGCTGGAAGTTCAACCTGAAGCAAACGCCAGCAAACCCAAGGGCGGAGAAAGCCCCTTCGGTGATCTTGCGATGACCTCGTGTAGCAAACACCCAGGGAAGCTAGCAGCTGCCTGCGTCTCACCCTCCTGCTTCCGCTCTTTCCACAGTACGCCTGGGAAAGGTGGGGGACAGACCTACATATGCCAGTCGTACACCCCAACAAGCTGTGCTTCGAACGCCACCTCCCCGTCGCCCCTGGAGGCAGAAGTTCCCCAGACGCCTTCTCCAAAGCTGAAGGGGAAGAGCACCCCTGAGGCTATCAAGGACTGGCCTCGGAGAAAGAGAGCAGCAGGCAGCACTGCTAACGCTAGCTGTGGTCGAAGTGAGAAAAATGCGGATGAAATAAGGATGTCAGCAGGCAGAGAAGGAGAAGTGAGGGCCTTGGAGCACTGCAGTAGCAAAGTAGTAAGTGTGCTCGGAGAGTTTGAACTGGAAGGGATTTGCAGGCTGCAGGATCAGGCGTCTCCTACCGATTCTGAACCCAGAGCTGAAGAGAGCTTTGTCGTGGGAACTTTTGGCTTAAAATCTCGGAAGCGGACCTTTACATCTCTGGCTCCAGAGGAGGAGGAGAACCATGAGGCTAAGAGAACTTGCAGTGATAAGCACAACTCGGATCTCTGTGTCTTTTCCCCAGATGAGGGCAACAGAAGCAAATCAAGGATAGACTCGGTGCTTTCGGAGAAGCCCAGAGCGTGTTCACTCGTAACTCCTGTGCAGCACAGTTGCATGGGGGATGATGATGTCTTCCTTTTATCAGGTAATTAAGTGGCACGCTTGAAATTCAGAGATGGCTAGAAGTGTGGGGTAGGAGAGAGAAAAGACACGACTATTTTCTTTTTATCTTAGGGAGACTGAGATAGAGAGGAAGAGTGGGTTGCAAATGACACGGAAGCTAATTATGTGCAGAGGCAGATCAGATGTGAGGAATTCAGCTATTGGCATTGTTTGTGAGCATTTCATCAGGGGAGTAATAATGATGCAAGAGAGAATAGATATGAAAGAGCAGGAGGCTGGAAAAATTAAAAGGAAAAATTAAGAATCTCATCCAGTTGCTCTCTGTAGAAGCACGTAGTGAAAAAAGGTTCTGTAAGGTAACTACAGCACGCAGGATGGAATACAAACCATGACCTGAGGAAAGCGACAGCACTTACGCTGCAGTACGTGTTGAAATTGGACCAGGCAATGGATTTTAAGAAAATGAAATGCCTGAAGATGCAGCTGCAGACTTGCTTGGTGCCAGAAACCCCCCGTTTTAGACAAATTCTAAATACTACTTGTGCTGATGGAAGCTTCAAGGTAGAATAAGGGCTGAGACTTAGCTAACGGCTCTCTCGAGTTGTCAGTTTGCTGCAGCGTGTCTCTGTGCTTCTCCAGGCGCAACTCCACCGGTGAAGAGCGCGCTCTCTGCTAGCAGCCTTCTGGCACTGACTCAGTCCCCGCTGCTGTGTAAGGGGCAGACGCCGCCGTCTCGGAGGAAACGTGCTCGAGGTAACCACGTGTGCTGCAAGGGAAGGCTGGGCTTGAGCAGGCTGGCCAGCGTGCGCCCCTTGCCCGCAGTTAAATGAGAGCGAGAGCGTGCTGGGCCAGGGCTTGGGCTTCGTGCAGAAAGCCTGCATGTGTGTTGGCCACTTCTGTGTCTGTCTCTTGCACTTCCGAGAAATCTGGCATGAACTGGGAAGTTTGGAAGGTGGGGTGGTAGCAATGAAGAAAAGAGTAGCAGAACAGAAGTTCAGCGTACTGCTCCTGTTGATATTGGGTTTCTTGGAGTCACCAGGAAGTAACTTTTTGGCAGGTTGTGGCTTTAATTTCTCCATCTCTCGTAGAAAGAGAATCGGATGCCTTTGAAGTTATTACCAGCCAGGAGCTGTCTCCATTCCACGGCGCGGCTTCCAGGAAGCGGCCCCTCAGCAGGACTTACTCGCGGAAAAGGCTGCTCAGCTGAATTTGGAGCCATACAACATGGGAAATACTACTACCTGAGCTGTGCCATGGGCATTTTAACAAGGAACTTTTAATTGGTGCTGTCCTGGAGCTGTCTGTATTGGTGGGAGAGGGGATGCAAGGATACAGCAGTGGAAATAGGGCCTGCTCTAAAGGTTTTTACCTCAATTATGGCAGCTCTCCGTCCTTTCTGACACTTCTCCCGCATGTAGTAGCTGAGTTGTGCGGTGAAGGTTCAGTCCTGCTCAGTGAAGAGGGAGAATTGTCCACCTTTGACGGCTTTCTTGTAAAAATAAACTGATGCGAATTTTCACAATGTCACTTGGTCGGAAGTCTGTCTCCACCCCATGTTGTGGGCAAGAGGTTGTGACTGCATGAGGGAGGAGGCAGCTGCACAGAAAGCAGGCTGCACGCTCCTGCTCTTTGTCTTGTCCTCATCCTAAATGGGTCCCTCTGTTAGCTGCAGCCAGCGTGCCACGAACAGGGACGCTTCTTTGAGAGGTAAAACTTGGGGTGGAATAACTGGAGATGAGATCAGAAGGTGATTTTATTTCCGATTGCTGCCTTTTAACTCAGTTAACGTTACACCTCAAAATGCGAAAGGGGGGTTGTGGTAGGGGTGCTCACAACTTCAACTGCAGCGGGGGGCTTGCTTCTACTCAGGAGTCCCCCTATCATTAAAGCAGGTACCTTCGTATCTGCCTCCGCCAGGGGCGGTACACTTACGTACTCCTCCTCCACGTGAATGGGTCAGTGCCAAGTCACCGGCCTGTATTTAACCTCCCTCACATCTGTAAGGGAACACTGCTTTATTTAAAGCAGTTTATAGGCAGGAATGGACAATAATATTGAAGCAGGGCTGCTTTTACCCTGGATGCTTCAGGCAATTACGCTGCTGTCTGGAGCTGCTTTTCCTACTTGATATAGGACGCCTTCCAGCTCAGGCGCTGTGGGCAGAGGAAATGCTGAACTGCTGAATGAAAAGCAGTGTGGTGAACAGGTATTTGTCACCGTTATTCCAAGCACTTACAAAAGCAGACGCTCTTAAGTCAACAGTGGGGCAGTGAATGGCTAAGATCCCACGCGCTGAGCTGTAAATAAAACTCCTTCCCTGCATACCCCGAGTAAACGACCACTGCAGCCTCTGGCAACTGCTTCATAAAACTCACTCTGCTTTATTAGAAAAGTTACAAAAAGTTACTACAAAAACCTATTTACAAATTCTCTGAAACTGCTGCGCATCGCCCTCAGGCTGCTAGGGCTCAGCAAGCCCTGCGGCAGAGGTTTCCAAACTGTAAACAAGATTGTAGTGTCAGAGGCCAGGGTGGGAGGCGTTTCCCCCTTCCCCGTGTTCAAGCTGCGGAGGGTGCAGGAGGAAAGGCGTTGGGTCGGTGCTGTCCAGCGTGGCCGCAACACAGAGCGTAAACTGGCTGTCCTGCGCCTCGCACGCTCGTTTCCCGTATGAAAGGCCTGTCGTTGTCTTCCCTGGGCATCTGAAATGTAACAGCACTGGAGCCAGGCTGGCGTAGGGGGCAGAAAGGCCCTTAAGCTCCTGTCAGCAGTACCTGCTCCTTCCTGCCCCGTGCCAGGGGAGTGTGAAGCCTGCGTCTAGAGTGGGTTTTTCCTAACGTCGATCATGGCTGGATGGTGAGGCACGGGGCTCACGTTCAGGCTGGCTCGGCGGGGCTCCCAGCGGGGCTTGGCAGGAGGGAGGCCCCGGGGCAGCTGCACCTCGTGGGGCTGCCCTGCCCTGAGCAAGTGCTCTGCGTCCCTCCGCGGGTCCCCGGGGCTGTCGTTGGGCAGGGAAGAACGCCTCCAGGTCGATGGCAAAGGGGCGTGCACCAGGTCCCTGCTCTCATCCCGGACGCGATGGCTTTCTTCAGCGGCGGCCGGAGGCACGGGCAGCTCCCCAGGGCTGGGCTCCTCGCAGGTCCCGAGTGCGGGGGGAGCTCTGTCCCCAGCCCCGTGCGCATTTCTCTCCATGCCTGCAGGGAAGGAGCGAGATGAGCATCAGGATCTCCACTCTTACGTCAGAGCAAAGCACTGCCTTAAAGTCCTGCCTTGAGTGTGGTAGGGAAGGCAAAGCCTGGGCCTCCTCTCACCTTTGGTCCCTCCTGCCTGGAGACTCAAGTTGCTCAGCCTCTGGCTCAGCTCCTGGTTCGCCCGCATGTACCGGCTCAGCTCCTTTTCCAGCACCTGAATCCTCCCCTCGTACTGCAGCTTGCTGCTGGCCAGCCCCTCGTCCATGTGCTCTGCAAGGGAAACCGAGGCCACTTCCAGCTCTGAAGGCCAGAAGCAGCGGCGCCGCCGCCCGTTGGGGAGCTGGGTGGTTACCGCGGCTCTGCTGGAGCAGCAGCTGCATGTTCTGCTCGTGCTCCTTCTGCTGCAGGGTGAGCTGGCGATCCGTCTCCAGGCGCTGCCGCTCCACGGCCACCTCCAGCCAGTGCACCAGCTGCTGCTGCTCCTCCAGCTGCATCTCCAGCTCCGAGAAGGCGATGTGCTGCCGGTGCTGGTCCTCCCGCAGCGTCACCACCTGCCAGGGCCCAGAAGCGAGGAACAGCTCAGCGCCTACAGAGCCTGGGAAGCCTGCCTTGCCCCGCTGTGCCTCATCGAGTTTGTTGTTTGGTACGGCGTGTGAAGGCTGTTACGAAGGTTAGTAATCCCAGGGGGGCGCAGCTGCCTCGTGGAGGGAAGAGCAACGTGTGGCTGCGCTGGTGTGCACTGCAGGGGTGCAGGCAGCCCATCGCTAGTACTTAAGCCTCTCTCCCAGGCGGTGGGAGAGGTAAGGATCTTTGGGGTCTCAGAGATTTGTAGGGCAAAAGCACAGTAAGAGGCAGGCAGAAGGCTCGAGGCAGAGGAAAACAAGAGGTTGGTCGGACACCACAGCTCCCCCCAGCACTCCCACCTTGTCAAAGTACTTGCAGAGCAGAGCCCGGGTCTCGGAGGAGGAGAGGTAGCTGAGCTTGGCCATGAGGTTCATCTCGCACTGGGACAGCAGGCTGGCCGAGGCCCGCAGGACTCGCTGCCTGCACGTGATGGACTCGTTCTTGTACTCGATGGCTGCATCCAGCGCCTCGATCGCCTCGTCCAGCTGGAACAAGATCCGTTCTTCCTGCCGGGGCAGAGCTGCAGTTACCAGAGAGCAAAGGGGTTTGCTGCCTAACCCCTGCCCTCGACCTCCTTTTTCATCTCATGGCCACGACAATGCTGGTGGGAGGTTGGGATGTGCCCAGTTTGGGGATGTGGAGGAGCATCTGCTGCTGACCCCATGCTCATATCTTTACTTCTCAGCCCAAGAAGAGGTACCTCTGGGGACAGCAGGGTGCCCTGGCGCAGCTTGTTGTCGAGCTCCAGCCTCTGCTTGAGCAGCTGGTCCTTCTCCTGGCGCAGGCTGTTGATCTCCTGGCGGATCTGCTGCTGGTCGTGGGCGCTGCCGTGACGCAGTTGCCCGTTCTTCTCAGTCAGCTCCTTTTCCAGGTGCTCCAGGCGGCTGGACACGCGCACTATGTCGTCCGTCAGCGCCTGCGGCAGAAGGTGCTCGACGGGATCTGCTCCAAAGGGAAGTCCCCAGCCCCTTTCCACCCCCTCAAGTGAGCCCAGGCACACGTAAGCCAACAATTTCCAAACAACCAGGTCAGAGGCACAGCACAAGCAGGCTCTCCTGCAGAGGCAGATTTCCCACCTGCTCTCCAACACCATCGCCTATCCTGGTTCTGCCAGACCCAGGACAGCACCGATGTCTTTCAGCCTCCCACCTCTGCTGGAAATCAAGCGAGGGGCAGAGGCGGCACATTCATGTCCCACCTGGCTGGAGCGCAGTCTCTTGCTCTCCAGGCCATTCTTCTCCTGCAGCAGGGCTTCCTTTTTAGCCACGATAGCTTCACGCTTCCTCAGCTCGTCCTCCAGCTCATCTAGGGCCCGGCGCTGCTCGAGAACTTTATCCATCTCCATGTCCAGCCACTTCTTCTGCTCCTCAATTTTCTGAAGGAAGGAGACAAAAAGCCATGCATGTGTGCAGACAGCAGCAGCGCCAAGAACTGATAGCATAAAGAGCGGTGGGGTTGATTCCATGTCTGCTAACCCGTATGGCCCAGACTTCACTGCTTTTATCCTCCTAGCTTGCCAAAACACAGAGCTGAGTCAAATCCCCAGCTGCCAAGGAGCCCTCGGGGGGCTGCATCTCCCACCACCCCCCTTCTGTGAACAAATGCGATTTCAAGGCTTCTCTACTGATGATTTAGGAGAGAACCTGGCCCTGGAGCTAAGACGTGATTTAAGTCTTTTGCTACCAGATGCAAGTGACATTATATGGACTGTCCTCCTTAAGGGAAGGACGGACTCGTAATCAAGTGTGCCAAGTCTCGAGCTGAGGCACCGGCTTCCAGGCCTCCCTGGTCAGCCTGGCACAGGGCTGCCCCCTGGGCAGGACGGACGAGGCAGGCTCGCTGTGCCCGTACCTGCTGCTGCTCCAGGCTGATCACCGAGCCGTTGCTGCCGCTCCGCCGCTTCCTCTGGAAAGCTGCGATTTCCTCCGTTTTGATGCGCAGGATTTTCTGGTGCTGCTCGTGCTTCAGTTCCAGTTCCTGCACGGGAAGGAGCAACCGCTAGCCTCGAGGGGGTGCAAGCTGCTTGAGAACCGAGCACTGCGGGCTGCTGGACAGGTTATGCTCCCAGTCAGCTCTCTGGGAGCTCTTAAAAAAAAAATGCAGCACCCGCCATCCCCTCTCCAGCCTGATGCTGAGAATCACAGACAGCATCAGAGCTACCTGCCCCTGCACAGCCCATCTATCGCCTTCACAAATGCAGCGGTCGCACAGCTGCTCCTGCCAGCTCCTACCTTGACGCGGTGCTGCCGCTTATTCATCTCTGTCTCCAGCCGCCGCTTCTGCTCGCTCTCCTCCCGCAGCCGCCGCTGCAGCTGGCCCTGCTGCCGCCGCATCAGCTGGATGTTCCTCTCCAGCTCCTGCACCCGCTTCTCGCTCTGGGCCGAAAGCGACACCAGCCTCTCGGTCGCCTGCTTCTTCTTGCACAGGACCTGCCCGAGGGCGAAACTGCTTGGTGGCCCCCGAGCCCTTGGCAGAGTGTCCCCAGCTCCCACGGGGACAGGGCCAGGCGCCCTCTGTTCACACTCACCTGCGCCTTGCTCTGGGCAGCTGCCACGCGCGTGCGGTACTCCTGCAGCTTGCGCTTCTCCCCGGGGTCCCACGGCTCTTTGCCCTCCAGCTCCTGGAGCTGCTTCTGGCTGTCGCTCAGCTCGGCCCGCACCTGCTCTGCCTCCTGCTCCAGCTCGCTGATCTTCTGGCAGTACTGCTTGTTCAGGGCCTGCGCGTCCTTGCCTGCAAGGCAGCCCCTCCGCAATGACCTCCAGGCCCCCTTCCCTCCCAGCTAGGGCAGACCTTCCCTCTCTGTCCAAATATTTTTGGCAGGTGGCTACAGACTGAGTGCAGGGACTTCCAGCCCTCCTCCTCCAGCTCCCTTCAGCAATTCTAGGCATGGGAATTTGGGTTGAAACCAAGGGGAAAGGTCTCAGGCAGCAGGAGGCGGAGGGAAGCAGTGCCCTGCTGCCAGCAGAAGGGACGGGGCACCCAGCGAGGGAAGGGGAGGACGGAAGCAGGGACCAAGCATCCCACCTAGGAGGAGATTTCGCAGGGGACGGGTGCCCGTTCCCCAACCACCCCCTGCTTATCTGCCTCTCCAGCAGCTCTGCACCTGTCTTAATGAGCTCCGTGATCAGCTCCTCCTTCATGCGGATGTTGATGGCCAGCTCTCGGATCTTCTGCTGTGCTTGCACCAGCCTCCACTCCGAGTCCTTCCCTGGAAGGCGCTCCCACCTCCTGCAGGCCTCTGCAACACAGATTCCCAGATAAGGACTCTCCCATCCTAGCCAGGGGACAGAAGGACAGTTAGACCTCAGAGCTGTAGCCAAGAACTGCTGCAGCACTGCCCGGAGTCACCTGCTGCGTACACCAGAGCAGGCAGCTCTTCCCACATCCCAGCAGGCCAAATCTCTCCTCAACAAAAGCAGTGAGAACGTTATCTGCTCCGCTTTGTCCCCCGGGTTCAGCCAGGTGGGACACAGTGCCCTTCTACCAGAAGTACCCAAAAAGCGCCCCCAGTCCCACCACCTAGGGTTGCCACTTGCCTTTTAGCAGCTCCAGCTGCTCCTCCTGAATCAGGCGGGGATTGCCTCCGCTCAGCTCCTCGCTCAACTTGCTGCACGCCTCCCTCTTGCTCCAGCTCTGAATCCCATTTCTGGAAAGAGCAGCACGTTAATCAGCTGGGGCTGGGCACCGCCAGGGCTGTTCCCAGCAAGGACCTTGAGATCCACAAGGGTCGGAAAAGATCCCGGTGAGCTCCCCGGTGAGCAGGCAGCTGTCTCAGCAGCACCACTGACCCCAGAAGTAGCATTTGCTTCTACACCCTGCGCAGAGGAGGCCGAGCTCCCTGTGGCAGCACTGTTGTTCCCAGCTCAGGTCAGGCCAGGCTCACACACCTACCAAGGCAATGTAGGGTGCCGGGACAGCCTCGACTCACCGGCGCTGGCACAGGGACTGTTTCTGTTCCCACTCTTCCTCCTCTTCCGAGGAGAGCTCTGCCAGCTTCTCTGCGTCCTGGCTGAGCTCCCTCCTCGGCACCGTGTCTTTGACCTCTGCGTTGCTGGGCGGACGCTGCGGGTGACAGCCTGCCAGGTCCTCGTCCTGGAAGGAGGGATTGCTGTCAAGCTGCCGGGGCAGAGAATCAGACGAAAATATGCTGCAGGAGAGCCAGTGACCACAAAAGCAGCTGACTCTCAGCTGGGAATCACTACTAGGCACACAGGAAAGCCACAAAATAGCGTTTGCAGGAGAACTGAGTTTTGCTAGAGGCAGACAGCTGCTGCTTAGCTGAGCAAAGTCTGGGACCTGCCACTAACATGGAGGTAAAAGCCTCAGTTTGGAAGCTTGAGCTTTTCTCGAGACAAGAATCCTTCCTGGTGTGCATGCTGAGTGTGGCTCTTTGGACTACGCCTTTGACTACGCCTACCAGGTTCATGTTCAGGGGTGGAAATAACTCCTATGGTGAAGGGAATCACAGCAAAAAGGCAGCAGCTCCTCAGGGGCAGACCTGCGCTCTCACCTTCCTACAAAAGACCCTTCCACTTTGCTCGGCAGGAAGGAGCCCCGAGGGAACCACGCTGAGGCCGTGGGACTGCGCAGCAGCCAGAGGGGCCGTGTGAGGCCTCTGGGCAGCAGTGACCAGGTGAAGGTCTCCCAGCAGTTCTGGCACACACAGGTTTGGCATGGCCATCTCCAGGCGCACGTGCAGCTCGGAGATCTTATCCTGCTGTTCCTGCAGTTTGTCACTCTGAAAGCAACAAGAAAATGTCATTACATACATGTGGATCCCACACCTGCTGCAGAGGAGCCCAAAGGCCAGGTTCTACCTGCCCTAATGCCTGGACTGGGGCAGGTCCAATTTAAGGAAACAGAGCCCAGAAATACCTGCAGTTTGTACTGCTCCATGGCATCCTCCAGGGCAGCCAGGAAGTCACGGTTCTCCTCCTCCAGGCGCTCCACTTGTCTCTGCAGCTTGGCCACATGCTCGTCTTTGATGGACTCACACCCCTTCTCTGTGTTCACCTGTCCCCAAAATACAAGAGAGACAACGTCAGCGTTCACCTTTGTCCATCCCTCCCTGTGCTGGCCTCCATAAGGGCTCTGCAGGCACAGCTTTGCGGAGGTTTTGCTTGTGAAATAAATCTCCCAGCTGCAGCTGAGTCCAAGCTGTTGCTGTCCGCAACACGCTCTGGGAGGACCATGGCTTCCTGCCCACCCTGCGGCCTCTTGCCCAGGTTGCTTTTCCTCCACACCCTCTCCTGCTCCTTCCACCACGTGCTGTGGCTGCTGCTCTCCGCACCAGCGGTGGGACAGGGGAACACCACCTCCTCCCCACCTCGGCGCTGAAACACCCCAACGATTCGTTACCTGGGCTTTTGCCAGCTTTGAGCCTCGAGCTTCGAGGCTCTGATCTTCCGCGGAGGTGCTCTCGATGCCGCTATCCAGCCCGGCCGAGGTCAGCTCGCTCCTCTCGCTCTCCACCGCGCACAGCCACTCCTTCACCCGCAGGATCTGCTCCACCGTGAGGTTGCTGTCCTCCTGCAGCTCCATCAGCAGCCGGTACGCGGCGTCCGTGCAGGTCCGGTAGTGCGCGCACTCAGCCAGCAGCCGAGCCGCGGGGTCTGGGGCGCCGCGTTTGGTGGTGTCGGAGCGGTTGATGATGCGGGTCTCCGAGCGGTGCCGCTGCTCCAGCGCCTTCTGCAGGTTCTTTATCTGCCGGTGAAGCTCCTCAACGTGCTCCGTCTCCTTGCGGCAGTTCACCACCGCCTTGTTCTGGATGTTCTGAGCTCGGCTGGCGTAGTTCAGCGTGTTGAGGCTCTCATCGAAGTCGGAGGAGGAAGGGCTGACGCAGGCTATCATGACAGTCTGGGCGTTCCCCCCCAGGGAGTCTTTCAGGATCCTGGGGAAAGCACAGACACAGGTGATTAAAATAGCTGAAATGCAAAATAACGCAGGAACCAAAAGGTTTCCAGCCCTTTTCAAAGGCTTTCAAACCCAAGGAGAATGATATTCTCACTCTGCAGCCAGCCCAGCACTATTGCAGTGAGCAGAGTGATTAAGCAGAGGACTAACAGTTTGCACCACGGCAAGTTTCCATCTGCGTAATGCCTGCAGCTGTGTGCTACCCAACTCTGTGTTCCTTGCTACGTATGTGCTGTGAGGGAACACGCTCGAGACTGCAAAGGGCACCCGCTCAAGCTAAAAACTAACCGCAGAGTGGCTCGTCACAGGCAAACCACCAAGCAAACCAAACAGAAGCATCTTTAGTCACTGCTGGGCAGGAACGGCCAGGACACCCTACATGGACACCCCACCACAGATTCAGTAGCATGACTTAAGCAAGCCTCCTCTTCTGCAGCACCACAACGAGCTAGCCTGAAATTGGTAGCCTGGCCTCACTGTTCTTCAGCCTTCCCTACGTGAAAACCCCCACACAGGGCAGACTCATGAAATGCCAGACCAGCAGAGCTCTCACAATCAAGCAGTCACACTGAGAGCTGTGGTGTGCGAGCAGAAGGGATGAGTCGCCCTGCAAGCCCCTCTCAGTTAGCTTGGGGTCTCCGCCACCAAACCTGGCAGGCTCGGCATGGCAAAGGCCATCAGGGGGCCAGAAAGCCACAGACAAGCATCATGTCCCTCCTGCTGGGCCACCAGCCATGAGATTGTGGGGTCCCGGTCCCAATCTGTACCTGGTGATTTTGGAATCCCTGTAGGGAATGTGGCTGCTCTTCCTCCGAGGGTCCCCCAGGGCGCTGATGACGTTGCCCAAGGCCAGCAGCCCGCTGTTGATCTGGATGCTCTCCTTCAGCCTTTCCCCCGTGTTTCCAGTCTTCACAATTCGCTCTGAGCCCGCCAGGTCCACGAAGTGGAACTTGGAGACCAGGACCTGGCCCGAGGCGGGGACCGAGGGGTGGTTGTGGAGGGCGAGGCGGGTGAGGCGGCCGGCCCCGCGCCGCTGCTCCATCGTCACCGTGAAGATGGTGTGCGAACGGCTCGACTGCGCGTTGATGTGGGTGGCTCCCGTGTGCTTGGCTGTGTTGCCCATCTCCAGCAGGCTCAGCACCTCGTCCAGCCCCTCCACCTCTGACTCCTTCACGCCGCTGAGCACTGCAACAGCAAACGGAGCCATGGTCATAAGTGATGGGCTGCCTGAGGAAGGCCTGGCCCTGCTTTCAGGTGCCTAACCCCAAAACGGCCTTGGGAACGGGGAGAAAAGGGAGCCCGAGAACAGCCACACGTACCGATGTTCCCCTTGTCATCCTCCCGGATCTGGATGTCTTTGCTGGCCGTATCCACCTGCAGCAAGTCCCGAAACTCCTCCTTGTACACCTCCAGGTAGGACACCCGCACTGTGTAGTCAATCAGGTCGTTCTCGTCGATGAGCCTGAAGGTCTCAGCCATGGCTCGCGGGATGATGCCCTGCTCATCTTCGTTGATGGAAGCTGGCAGAGAGACAAGGACACGGTCACGGGATGCAGCGGGTGCCCGTACTGCCTGGGGACAGAGGCAGGAGCCTGCCGCAGCACACGTTACTTCTAGAAAGGAGCAGCCGTGCTGCTTTCCCACTGGGAGCCGAGGTTAAACCTCCCTGTGGTGTTTTATTTAAGACATGGGACCTTGGGGCAAATCCTATCCCCCTGCTCTCCTGCGCAGCGGTGGCAGATTCGAGCACACACTTCTTCCTAAGGTGCATTACTGAGCCAGCACTGTGCCTGAAGCTGAAACGTGCTTTCCTTTGAAACCAGCACTACTCCACAAACCTTCCTAGCTCAGAGAAGTTTTTTTTGTGTGCTCGGAGACTGCTTTTATCGGGCCGTGGCGCCGTGCCATTCGAATTTTAAGTCATTCTGCTTTTGTCTCCAGCGGCCCCATAAAACGACAGCCCCCAGAGCGGCTGGGAAGCTGAAAACTGACCGGGAATGGGGGCAAAACGCAGCGCCCGCGATGGATGCGAGGCACGGAGCCCGGCCGAACATCCCTGGGGGGGGCTCCGTGAGGGGACCGGGGGCCGGCACCGGGGCTGGGGCAGCAGCTAGGGGATGGAAGCCGCCCCCTGCCCCCTCACCCTAGGCAGACCCCGAGCCCCGGGGGAGCGCCGGGGGAGCCCCGGGGAGCCCGAGGGCCGTCCGGGGGTGTCTGTGCCGCCCGGTACCCACCGACGCTGGCCTCGCCGATGGTGTAGGTCTTGCCGGAGCCGGTCTGCCCGTAGGCGAAGACGGTGGCGTTGAAGCCCTGGAAGAAGGCCCGCAGCAGCGGCCGGACGCAGGCGCTGTACACGGCCGCCTGCCCCGCCGCCTCGGGCAGCACGGCGGCGAAGCGAAAGCGGCGGCGGTGGCCCAGGGCCACCTCCCCGGTGGCGGCGTCGCCCCGCAGGCAGGGCCGGTGGCCCCGCAGCACCTCCTTGGGCAGCAGCGGCCGCACCCGCACCGCCACCCGCACCGCGGCCCCCTCCGGGGCCATGGCCGGGCCCGGCGCGGCTCGGCGCGGGGAGATGGCGTCAGGCGGCCCCGCCCGGCCCCGCCGCTCGGGGGGGGGGGAGCGGGGGCGTGGGGGCGCTGGGACGGGGCGGGGGGCGAGGGGGGACGGGGACGCGGGGACCTGGGGGCGCGGGGGGGCTGCCGTGAGGTGAGGGGGGCACCGGGCGGCCGGGGGCGTGCTCTCACTCGGGGGGCCCCGGCGGTCCTGAGGTGCCCTGCCGGTCGTGATAGACCCCATCAGCTGGGAGATGCCCCATCAGCCGTGATATACCCCATCGGTCGTGAGAAGCCCCATCAGTCGTGAGATGCCCCGTCAGTCGCGAGATACCCCATCTATCATGATATACCTCACCAGTTGTATCTCACCAGTCAGTTGTGAGATAGCCATCAGTCATGAGATGCCCTGTCGATCATGATATACCCCCATTGGTCGTGATATACCCTATTGGTAGTGATATACCCCATCAGTCTTGAGATGCCCCATCAGCTGTGAGATACCCCATCGGTTGTGAGATGCCCCGTCAATCATGATATACCCCCATCGGTCGTGACAGACCCCATTGGTAGTGATACACCCCATCAGTTGTGAGATGTCCCATCAGTCGTGAGATGCCCCATCGGTCACGACATACCCCCTCGGCCGTGAGGTGCCCTGTCAGTTGTGAGACACCCCCTCCATCATGAGATGCCCCATCGGTCGTGAGATGCCCCATCACTTATATGGGCTGCGAGATGCCCCACCAGCCACAAGACACTCCGTCAGTCGCGATACGCCTGTCACGAGATGCTCCGCTGCTCACGAGGAGCCCCGTCACTCGTGCGACGAGTCCGCGGGGAGGTGACAAGGGACGGCGTGGCCCTGCCAAGGGACGGGGCGCCTCGCGGGCAGGCGTGGGCAGCCTGCTGGGACGCGTGCTGCAGCACTGCTGCGGGCAGCCCGTCACGCTGCGAGATGACGGGGCCAGCCCCAGCGCTGACGTAGGCCGGGATGAGCCGATCGATAGCAAAGTTTTTAATCCCGCCGTCTGCAGCCCTGGCCACAGCTCCCCCGCGGCTGCTGGGAGCGGTGAGGCCCCGGCGGGTCCCCTGGGTGCCGTGGGACGCGCCGGTGGCCTCGGGCACGCTGCCGGGACCGCTGGCAGGGCACGGCCGCGCTCGGCATGGGGCTCCGGCTGCGCAGGAGCGCCAGCTTCACCCCCGACCACCCTGCCCTCCTGGAGGTGCCTGGCCCCGCAGCCCTGAAAGCAGAAGCGAACGTGCTCGTGATGGGAGCGGACAGCGTGGGGAAATCAGGTAGGAAACGACCGCGAGCTGAGAGCTGAAACTTTACAGGCAGGGAGACCCCTTTCTACCACAAAAAAAAAAAAGAAAAAAAAGACGAGAGCTGCAGCAGATTTTGGAGAATAAGCTGCGGAGAGCAACCCCGCTGTGCTCCGGGCGGGAGGGAGAGATGGGGCTCTGCTTTTGGGTACCGGGGTGGGGAATCTGAGCACGACCTTGCAGGCAGCAGGAGAGCGATGGGGAAGGTGTTTTCCACCGAGCTGCGGTCTGCTGGTGTGCTGGTTCGTGCTGTGCCTCTCCGCTGTTTGCAGACCGGTGGCTGGAAGGGAGGGAATCCGAGATTTATGGGGGGAACGCTGCCTGAGTGTGATTGGGGTCTGCACTGACCTTGGTCTGGGTTTACACATGAATCCGGGAGGTTTAGGATTATTTTGTGATTCTTATTCTCCCCTTTGCAGCCCTGACTGTGCGTTTCCTCACCAGGCGCTTTATCGGGGAGTACGGAGACATGGGTGAGTGCTGGGCCAGGGCCAGTCCCGTTAAACGCCCACTGGGGACTGGGAGGTCAGAAACTGAGCCTGATCCCAATCCTGCTGCAGGGTTTGGTTCCTTCCCGTCCTCTCCTGTGCTTCCCTAAAGCCTTCACATGCTCCTGGGAGACTTGAAGGTTGTGATTGTTCAGTGAGCCCTTTTTTTCACTTCAGAACCATTTGTTTGGGGTGCAAAAGGTTCAGGTGGCACAGGTGTGTGTGGGCTGAGCGCGGGGTTCTTGTGGCAGAGGTAAATCTGTCCCATGGCCCCAGCTGCTGCTGTACAGAGAGAGCCTGAGGGCTGTGCCTCGGGGCTTGCAGTCTCCCAGGGTGGGCACTAAAGGCATTTAGGGGACAGGACCTAGTGCAAGGGAACTGTCTCTGGGGTCTATGTGGGCAAGCATCTTTGTTCTCTTTTTTTTTGGCAGAATTCATCTACAGCCACACCCTGACTGTGGACGGCCGAGAGATTCTCTTCCACATCTGGGACGTCCCCAACTCCCAGGTGAGAGGGCTGCACTCCTTACTTGTCTTCACCCCGAGGATGAAAACCCAGCCTTTGCTAGAAGCGGCACCCACAGGCTGGGAGCCCCAGCTACACAAAGCTCTCTCATCAGGCTCGCTCAGCAGATGGTTTGTAGGATCTGAGCCCTTTTTGCCTGCTGAGTACAGGGCAGCCGCGTTGTTCATGGCAATAGTCATCGTAGCACACGGTTTTCTGACCAGGGAGGACACTGAGGCACTGATATTATCCCTCTGGACTGAGCACAAGGTATTAATGCAGTGGGAGTGCCCCACGGAGGACCCCACACTGTTATTACCTGTGCCAGTTCCCGTCTGTGTGGGAAGGGGAGGGCAGCAGCTCTGACTCCAGTGTCCCTATCTGGTCACCTCCATACTGCTCACTGCCGTTCCTGTCCCGATGGGTTCAGGATCTCCGCACACTGTGCTAGCAGGCTGGCATGGAGGGAAGGAGGTGGGTAAAGACACCCTCCTTTCTCTTTCCCCAGGACCAGGCAGATGAAGGCTCCTCGGAGGAGAAGCGAATCCAGTGGGCAGACAGCTTTGTCCTGGTCTACAGCATCTGCGACCGTGCCAGCTTCAACATCCTGCCCCCCAAAATCCAGTTCATCAAGGCAGCCAAGGAGGGGCAGAGCCAGGAGAAGGTGCCCATCGTCATCGTGGGCAACAAACGGGACCTGCACCACCAACGGGTGGTGTCCAGCGAGGAGGGACGGCTCCTGGCTCTCTCTCTGGACTGTGGGTTCTACGAGGTCTCTGCGGCTGAGGCATATCATGGGGCCCTCATGGTCTTCCACGGACTGGCCGAGCGTATCCCCGACACCAAACTGGCCCTGAAAAAGGGTACCGGCATCCGGGGCATCGTCAAGACCATGTCAGCGGTGTTTGCCCGCAAGCGAACGGACTCCCTCTGAGCCGTGGCCTGAGCATTGCTCCTCTGTGTGCTGCCTGGCTGGACGGAGCCTCCCCCAGGTGCCCGTGGAGATGGGGTGCGTTTCCACGAGCACGGTGGTTTCCTCGATTACCTCCGAGCCTCAGGATCTGGGTCTCCTGCCGCATGTGGCTGGCGCAGCCAAGGGTCTTCCCCTGCTAAATCCTGGCGAGCTCTTGGCTCTGTGGTGGCTTTGGGGCACAGTCTCGGCTCTTTGCCATACCAGCTTTTTAGGTGCCCCCTGCATTCTCTGTCTGCCTCTGCAGGTAATTCCTGCTGCTCCAGGCAGTGCCATCCCCAGCTCCTTCTTTGGGAAGCTGCCCGGGTGAGCAGGGAGGACACGCCACCTCCGCCCCGCTCTGTGTCCCCAAGCTGTCACCTTGGCATCCTGCTGCTGACCCCAGAGGACATCAGGCAGGGTCCTTGACCCTCCCGTCCCATCCTCCTTCTCTCTGTGACTCCAGGCAGAGCTGCGCTGGTGACCTGCTCCTCCCGCCCGCAGCCTTTTGGTGGCTGTGGACATTTCCCTTGTGCAAGTGGCGCGCGGACTGTGCATGGGAAAGTCAGGCGCCGGGCTCGTTCCCAGGATGTGGGATTGTACCGTGCGTCTCGTAAACCCAGACCTCTGTGAGCCTGCGGGTCCCCGGGGAGGAAGGGAGGTGGGGAGGAGGGCAGGGGAGGCTTTTCCCCTTCCCTGGTGTGCCTGGGAAAGCAGTGTGTAGGAAGGGGGTGGTGTGTGCGGTACAGACAGTGATTTCTCTGCTCTGTTCTCCTCTAAATGGAATAAATCTTCTTTGGCAGGAAGCCCCTGGCTCCTCGTGGCTGTGAATTTGTACTCCAGGCATGGGAAGAGGCACGTATGGTGCTGGGCACTGCCCGAGCATGGTGAAAGGCAGGGGCCCTCCTTCCCGCGGTGTTCCCAGCCCTTTATGTCTTGCTACATAGACCCAGCGAGCACAGCCTCTGCAGGCACCTTTGAGATCCCCTTGTCTCTGCTTTGGTGACCAGGGGCTGAGTTTCCCCTTCCTCAACCCATTCTGTTCCTGGGCTAGCCCTGGTAAAGCAAACCGCGCCAGGGACAGGTAGGGAAGGTTTATTACTGCAGCAGATACAACCACAAGTTGCGGGAAGTGGGGCAGAACTGCAGGAGAAGGGGGTCCAGGCGCTCCACCCGCTGTCACCGGTCTCGTTTCTGACCCTCAACAAGGACCAGGGTGGCCCAGAGCCGGTCCCTTTCTGCTCTTTTCCACATCTCCTTCCCTTCTCTGGTCCCCTCTGGTCTCTCCTCCACCTACTTCTCCCTCCAACAGCAGCACTTTTGGCTGCCTTTGCTCTCCCCCTCCTGGCCCCGGCGCACTCCTCAGGGAAGAGCCACCCCCGGGGCAGAGCAAGGACCCTCCTGTGTCTGCGGGGGGTGTGCGTGGCGGGGATGGCTACGGGGCAAAGCACCCCGTGGGTTCTCCTATGGTCTGCTTGGGCTCCAGCACAGGAACGGGGGGTTGGCACCCCAGCGGGACACAGCCATGGATGTGACCCATGAGCACGGACAGACACCCCCAGAGGGACGTCCCTGCTCGTTGGCGCACCGATATCTGTGTCCGTGCGGGGTGTGGGGACGCGGGCAGCGGCGGGGCGGAGCGTGCTGGGAGGGCCGAGCCATGTGCCCCCACCATCTCAGTCCTTCTTGAAGGCCGGGCTGTAGAGGTTGGCGTAGTAGGCCCGGCTGTACATGGCCTCGGGGCCGAAGCGGTAGGAGCCCTCGCTCACCCGCCGGTTGTAGGGGGCGAAGGCGGATTTCCGTGGCAGGGGGCAATCGGGCTCGAAGGCCGGGCTGCGGTAGAGGTTGTGGCGCATGAAGAGGGGGTCCTCCAGGCCCAGGAAGGACAGCGGGTGGTGGCCGCGGTACAGCCGCCAGTCGCCCCTCAGCTGGGACTTCTCCTCAGCGGGGGCAGCGGCAGGCTTGCCGTCCTCCTCCTTCTGCTCCGTCTCAGGGCCGGCCTTGCTGCCCCCGGCCGCCGCCTCGTCCTTCACCGACTGCCTGCGGAGCTGAGAGCCGGCGTGAGTGGCGGCCCCGAGGGAGGTCTCAGGGGAGAGACCTCAGGACGGGACATTTTATCCCCACGGGGGTCCCCAGAGGAGGAGGGAGTGGGCGAACGCAGGACACGCAGCCCCCGGGGAGCGGCGAGAGGGGACGGGCAGGAAGGGAGGCGGAGGAGCGGGAGGGGGGGACGAGGGCTCGGCCTGAACTTTTGCCTCCCCAGGAATTTGAGGTCCTGTCCTGGAGCACACGCGGGGCGAACGGCGTCCCGACAGGGGCAGAAGGGCATGTGTGGCGTGGTGGCTTCAGGGCCTGGTGTCACTGGGGTGTGCCCTGCCTGGGGGGTGTCACGGGGACTCCCCATCACAGGTTTTGGTGACTCTCTGGCCCTACACGGTGCCGTGGGGGGACTCATGGGGAGAGGTTGGACCTAAAAGGCTTTTCCGGAGGTGGACGGGACCTGATCTGCGATGAACTCACCGGCACGTAGCTGTAGAGGGTGCCCAGCAGATGCTTGGGGGCGCTGACGAGGGTCCCCCCCAGCGCATCCACCGTCTCCATGGCCCTGGACAGCCTGCGGGGGGTGAACAGGATCAACCCCTCGGCCGCGTCCCAGGCCACGGCGGGGACCTTCTTCACGCTGGAGATGCCGGAGGCGCAGGCGCTCTGCAGGTTGTGGGCCATGCTGCCCACCAGCCCGGGGACGTCCCCTGCCTGAAGAGAGAAGCCACCACAGCCACTCGTGCTGGCCCCCACCAGCTCCCCCCCTCCAGACCCTCGCAGCCCCCCGGGACCCCGCGTTTCCGTTGCAGGCAAAGGCAAAGGGCACTGACCCCGACCTGCAGCTTCCCGTCCTTGCGTCCCAGCAGAGCTGCTGCCAGCAGGGAAAGTTCCCAGCCCCGGCTCTCTGTGCTGGCAGCAGGGCCCCCCCAAACCTCCATCCGCCCCACCCAGGGTCCTCCTGCCCTTTTTTTCACTGCCGGGACCGTGCAGTGGAGGGACACTCGGTGTCGAGACCGCAAAGCAACAGCTGGGAACTTGGTGCTGGGCTGGGGAATTGGGGCACCTGCATCGTGCCCGGCCCACAGCCATCAGATTTGGGGGGTTTAGGATTTTTTCCCCAAGGAATAAGCCAGGGAAAGTCAATCCTCTGGCTTGTGCCCAGCCCCTGGGAAGGTGCCAGAAAAGGAGTGCGTTTATTTATCTTTTTGGAGAGGAGAGTGAGGACATGTTGGGACCAGGAGGATGCTTTGGGATGACCCCATCTCACCGTCCTCCTGTTTCTCCGTACCTCACTGGCGTGGCTGTCCTCCTTCTTTCCCGCTTTCTCCTGCTTCTGCTCCGGCACCTTGCTCTGCCGCCGGCTCAGCCAGCCGCCCGCAGTGCCCTGCCCCTCACCGTGGCTTTGTGGTGCCTGGGGTGCGCTCGGCTTGGCCAGGCTGCCCTGCGGGGGCAAAAACCAGAGCTCGGGGGGAGCCCCGGGGCTTTGGGACCGGCTGGGAAGGGGCTCTCACCGCAGCACGGGGTGGGAGAGGCGAGATCAAGACCCTGTCCTGATGGTATCTGGTCCTCCCACAGGGCGTTTGGTGTGGGGAGGATGTTGTGGTAAGGCCATAAATCAGCTATATAGATTGCAAGCCAGCTAGAAATAACTCGTCCTGCTAACGTGCTGCAAGCTGTGTGAATGTGCTGATGGCACGGAGACTGCTGGCCCCAGCTCCCACTGCTGAGCAGGGGAAAACTGGCAGCGACTGCCCCTGCTGCCTATTGTGCTCTCTGGGAACATGGGAAAAGGGCTCTCGGGTTTTACCATGGGAAAAGGCAATGAAAATCCCATCCCAGCCTTCGGTAGGAATCCCAGCATTTCAGGTCTGGCCTCAGGGTGTGCGTGTGATGCTGCACAGGGGGGTGTTCCCATAGCCCCCATTTTGCTGGGGGGTCTCTGGGGGGGATTTGCGGCACTCACCACGATGGGGATCCAGGTGACCAGCTCCTGCCCTTTGGTTTTGGCACGCTGGAGGCTCTGGGTGGTTTGCTGGTAAGCGCGGTGGGAGACGGTGCTGACCAGGGCTCCGATCCGGCCCAGGGTGCTGGGAGCACTGGGAGTGCTGGGAGCACTGGGAGCACTGGGAGCACTGGGAGCTCTGGGAGCGCTGGGCTTCCTCTGGGAGACTTTTGCTGCTGCCCCACGAGTCTCTTTGGGCTTCTGATCTAAAGGCAGAGCAGCCCAGGGCCGGGCGGCAGGTGTTACAACCCGGGGGGGGAAACAGCCCACCTGGCCAGCCCCACACCAAAAGCCTCCGGTGGCCTAGTACCAAGCATCCTCCCTCCACCTGCACCCCATAGGCGAGGTGCCACCTCTTACAGGGCTAGCCTCAGGGTGCTTCCTCCATCCCAGCCACCCCCTGCCTTGCAGGGACACCCCTCCGCAGCCCCGCTGGCGGTGATTTGGGCATCAGGACTACCTGCTTCCTCGTCCTCTTCTGGCAGCAGGTACTCCATCAGCTTCTCCAGCCCGCCCAGTGCCGTGTCGACGCCGGCGGCCGCCATCTGGCTCACCGAGTTGCTCCTCGTGTACCTGGCCGTGGTCTCCACAGTGCTCTTGGTCGCCTCATAGCCCTCCACCGCCAGCCCCAGGATCTTGTCCATGGAGTTGCCAATGGTGCTTTTGGCACTTTGGAGGGGGGTGGAGATGGTGTCCTTCAGTTCGGAGGCGAGCTTCAGGCAGAGAGATGGAGAAGAGCCCTGCTGGCGTGCTCCAGGTGGCAGGGGACAGCCAGAGGGACCGTGGAGCCCCCAGCCGTGGCCGCACCAGCAGACTGCCCCAGGAGGGGCATGACAATTTCCTACAGCCTGGGCTGGAGGCGGCTGGTGGGGATGGCACACAGGACACTGCTGACCTATATCTGGGAGCTACTCAACCCTTGTGGCCAACTCCTTGCTTCGGGGTGCCCCGGAGCAGCCCCTCACCACCAGCAATGACCAGAGGCAGGCAGGAAGCCAGCCCAGAGCCTGCCCCATAGGAGAAGCACTGCGTGCTCCACAGGGGGGCTGCAGGGTCCCAGAGGCTGCGGCTGTCCCACCCGTGACCCACCTTGTCGACGGGGTACTGCAGGGCAGGGATCTTCTCCTCCAGGTGGTCCAAGCCCCGGCAGGCCAAGTTGTTGGCTACAGTGACTGCCTCGGGCAAAAGCACGAGAGCGGGCTGGTGAGAAAGGCTGGGGGCTGCGCCGGGGGTGCCGTGTGCCGGTGCCAGCACCACGGGAGGCTCCCCCTGCCGTGTCCCCCCTGTCCCCTCCCCACCGGCAGCGTTGGAGGACTCACACTGGGGCTCCAGCCTGCGCACCACGGGCTCCACGCTCCACAAGGCCAAGGCGCTGGCGCCCTGCACGCCCCGCTCGTAGACCTCGCACACAGAGGCCATGAGTGGGTGGGCCTCCTTGGTGCTGGCGTAGGTCCGCTGGAGGCTTTCGCAGGTCGAGCTGACCACCGGCAGCTGCAGGACCCGCTGCAGCACGTTCTCCTGAGCATCAGAGGGGGACGGTTAGGGGCCAGCCAGCTCCCAAAAAACGTCCCATCACCTACGGACATTTGGCACATCGCTGTGACCACCCAGGAGCTCAGCTCCCGCTGGAGGAGGAGGGCATGTCCCCAAGCCCACTTTCCCTGCTTTCCAGTGTCAGCTCAAGGCTCTGCTGCAGCAAGCAGTTGCTCAGGAAGCTGAGGGCCAGGAGGTGGCACAAGTGAGAGTCTCCCAGCCTCCTTTCCTATGGCTCAGCTGTGCAAAACCGGGCTGGCTGCTGCTGCTGGAGGAGCAGCGACCCCACAAACGACCCCACAAACACCGTTGGAGCGCTGCTGGTCCCCACTCGCCCCATCTCCCAAGCCCGACTGTTCTCCTTCCAGCTCGGGGTTAACTTTCCTGATTCTCAACGAGATAATTTCAAGCATGCCAAACGTTATCCTTTGCTCTGTTTTATTACAGGTAAAGATAACACGGGGCAGCACAAGGTGCGACTCGCATCCACCTGGCGCAGCCCGTATGAGCTGCCTGGCCCTATTCACACTCTGCCCTTTCCTCTCCCTCTTCCCACACTCACCTTGGCACTTCCATCCTGCAGGGTCTGATTCGTCTTGGCCGTCATCGCGACACGTCCGCCTGCAAAGCAAAGTTCAGAGCCGCAGGCTGTGCTGTGCTGCCCCTGGGCTCCTCTCTCGCTGCTGCTCGCCCCACGATGGGCGGGAGCTGGGCTGGGACACGGACCTCCCCTGGGTGCCATGGATGCGCCATTGCCTAAGGCATGACTTTTTACCAGTTAAACCCTACAGCCAACAACTCCACGTGCTCCTCCCCTGCTAGCGGGCCTCAGCACCCTCGGATGCAAAGAACGGGCTGAGAGGCATCTGGTTTGGAGGAGCAGGGTAAAAGCAGGATGAAATGTGTTAGCAGGGCCGGAAAGAAAGCTCAGGGTAGCCAGGATGGGGGGATAGGTGTGGAAAGGTAGGAAGCTGGGAGAGGAGCGGAGAGAGGAGCTGCTGGCAGGATGAGGCAGGCTGAGAGGTGATACTTGGGATGTGGGGCTGTGATGGGGACAGTGAGATCCCCCTGTGCACCACCCCGTGGCTCAGCACCATCCGCTCTGTCCCCATGCACCCAGCTGGGCTGCAAAGCACCGCGAAACCCCCGACAGTGCTGCTCCCACCTCGGTGACACCCACGAGCACAGCTCCGGCTCCCTTTTCTCTGAAAAACTGAATTCAGGAGATTTAAGGAATGCAGGCAATCCCTGCCCTCACCCCGACTAGTCCTGCTGAAGCTGTCCCCCCTGTGGGGACCGGAGACTCACTGAGGGTCTGCCTGTCCGGAGCAGGAGGTGGTGGCAGCGCCGTCCCTGCGTGCGGGTCCTGTGCCGGGGTGTGCGGTGCCCCAGGCACTACCACCCCCAGGCCCCACCTCCCAGCTGGGTTCGGAGCCATGGGTTGCTGTGGAAACTGGGCAAACAGCTCCCCGAGGCCACCCAAATTTGGGACGGGTGGCTGCAAAAATGGCGTCTCCGCCACAATTGCTGCAGGGCCTGGGGGCTGTGTGGGTTCGATCCTGCTCTGCCAAAAGAAGGTGGAAAGGTGCCATCCGCGGACCCGACCACCTCAAAAGCAGTAGAATTTGAGCAACAGGCAGCCAGAGAGAAGGTGAAGGGGTCAGGCAGGGTTTCCTGCAGAAAATGGGGGTGATGGCTGCAGAAGAGGTTAAAGCCTTCCTGTGGTGCCTGGCTGTGGACTGTGACATGGCAGGAGAGGAGGAAGGGGCGTTGCAATGAAGGCCTGCAGCTCGCGGTTGATGTAACACTGAAAAAAGCGTTGAAGGAGGGAAGGAAAGGTGGATGTGATGGAGCCACGCTGCAGGACAGGAGGAGGATAAAAGTGTTTTGAGTGGGGATGAGCAGGACCAGGTTCCTTTAACAGGGCCAAAGGACGAGACCGTCAGCACGGGAGGCGCAGGCCTGGCTGGGAGCGTCACCTCTGGGACCAGACACGATGGCAGACACTCCATCAGGAAAGCTCCAGGCATTTGGAGCAGACAGAATCAGACAAAAAATCACGCTGTAAATGATCTCTGGAGGCCACCTCCTCCATCACCCGCTCAAAGCAGGGCTACCTTTGAAGCCTGCTCAGGCTGCTTGAGGTCAGCCAAGCCTTGCAAATCTCCAAGGCTAAAATTCCCATCTCCCTGGGCCCCAGTTCCAGTGCTAAGCCACACTCATCGCAAATTACTGTTACCTTATGTCCAGCTGGAGCTTTCTCTGTTATTACATGTGCCTGCCACCTCTCTTCCTTGCTCTGGGCACCTCAGAGCAGTTTGTGCTCCAGCTTGCACGGCGCGTGCTGCAGACCCCTAAATGTCCTAACCCCTCAGTGATGCTGGACTCTTCTGACCCTCAGGATCTCTCCTGGGCTGGTGGGGCCAAAACAGGACGCAGTCCCATGAATGTGGCCTCCAAGCAGTGCAGCAGCTCGGCCTCTGTCCCTTAACCCCCGTGCAGGACACAGAGGTGTGCGCCCAAGCCTGCGTGGCTCTGGGCTCCTGGCAGCATGGCTCGTTCCTCCTTTCCTCCCAGAGAGCCTGGATTTGCTTCCAGCCCTGCAAAGCTCGCAGACCTGCCTTGCTTGCTGGGCTCACCCCTTGGAAAGAGGCACACCAGCGTCCTGGGACAGAGGCACACCAGGGTCCTGGACGGGCTCCAGCGCCACAGCGGGGTGAGTCACTGCTCTCCAGACAGCGGGACAAAGGGCAGCAGCCTGCTCACAAGTTTGCTCTCTTGGCACCGATGCTTCTCCCAGCTCTGCTGGCCGGGTAGGGGCAGTGCCAGCCTTCTCCCTGCCTTGGCACGAGCTGGGATCAACAGTCAGCGCAGCCTTTGCCCTGCTGTGGCCTTTCCCCTTCCCCTCGCTGCGGGGCAGAGGCTGTGCCAGCCCCATGACAAACACTTTCTGCAGGCAGCATTTAGAGCCCGGATCGGCCGCCGGGTGCAGGGCAGCACAGGTTTACATCCTTGTCTCTGCAGTCTGCTCCATTCCCATTAATATACCATGGTTGGGGGTGAGCTAGAGCCCTAAAGACACGTGAGGCATCTTTATACTTAGGTCTGGAGGGGGGCTGGAGAAGTAGTTAATTTATTTCCATGCCCAATGGCAGGATCACCATCCCCAAATCACTGCTGGCAAGTGTCTGTCCAGTTACTTCTTAAATACTGTCTTCCTTGGCAATCTATTTAGTGTTTTGTTTTGCTTCAGTTCAAAATAACATCACCTGTGTGATTTAATTCTCCGTTGCAGCGATATAAATGTACCTCTTGGATGGAGTTAGAGACCAGTTTACTGCCTTCCACTTGGCAGAAAGCCTTTTCGACACATGAAGACCCTTCACACCCTCTCTCAGTCACCTTTCCTCTACAAAGCCAGTTCATTTGATCCCTCCCTAGAGATGTTGGGTTTTAGACCTTTGATCACTATTGCTGCTCACCTGGGACTCTTGAATGGCTCACACGTTTCTTGAAATATCGTGCCAAGCACAGTATAAATGCTAGGAAAGCCTTGTCTGTGAGTGGATTCCTTATCTCACATACCATTCTCCTGTTAATTGCTACCATTACGAAATATATATGAGACCAGTAATTCAGAGGGAAATTCGTGCTAAATTGTTGCCGAACACAATGCTTTGTACATTACTCAGGAAGTGACATTTTGGAGCTTTTAAATTTGCAAAGCTCTTACTGCAGGGGACAGGAGTAAACAGTAAGCTACCAGCAGGAGCTCAGTTTTAATGGCTATCCCTTCCCCATCCCTCCCCATCTCAACCAGAGATGTTATCCTTCAGTCTCTGCCCTGAACAGGTGTTCATTATTAAACAACCGCAGCAATTTGCCCTACAACACAAAGAGCCATCCAACTGACAGGCTGTTTATAAGGTATTTCAGTGCAGGTGTAGCCATTCGTTTCACCTAGCTGTGCCTGTGCTGGGCTGAAGGCTCCAGCACTAACTGCTTGTACTCAAGGCAGCTGATGGCAATTCCCAAAATGCCATTTTTCAGGTGATTTCATGTGCACTTTTACCAGGTACTCACAGGTTTACTTCTTAATGTTTTTGCATCTGAAATTGGGGTTGTAAATGAGCCTGTCAAATCTGGCTGCCACCCTGCTCCTGTGAAAGGAAAGATCTATAACCCGAGAACAAACACAGGCAGTATCTCTTCAACAGTTTCGCCCAATTTGGAGATATGAGAGAGGATTCCTTCTTCAGCATCTCTTCTCCACCCTCTAAATCACACACAGACACGGTGTCATTCTTAGATAAGTTTATTGCTTGCGTTCAAACAGCTGTCCTTATTCCAACTGCTGGATTAGAAACATACAAAGAAAAGGCACTAAAAGGATCTTCTCCACTTGATCATGATTCTATGGCTTCAGTTGCATCACATTAAAGTACATTAAATTACTAGCCTCCAGCTGGGGAGCAGAAAGGCAAGTGTTAGTGCTTAACATCCAGTAAAGTTACTCCTGTATGCTCCGACCTGTTCTATACAGAATGGGGCAGGTAAGGCTGAAAATTCATTGCCCTGTCTCCCAGCTTAAGTCTGTACTTGTTAATCCACCCCAGTCCCTCCAGGAGAAACATCAAGAACTGGCTTGTGGCTTTGCATAGTGTTTGCTTGGCACAAGGGCAAAAAACCCACACTACTCCCTCTGCAGAGGGCAGAGCGAGGTATATCTGGCCAGGGGCCACATCAGCAAGTTAATCTCTTTCCCTTTACCTATGAACTACAAGGGAAAAAGAGGAATCAGCTTGCAAAACAGCGGAAGATCTATTTTGTATCCAAGAGGTCCCCTGAGAGGAATTCGTAATGCAGCTTCTTGCAAGAAGACAAAATTCTGTAGACAAAGGGTAGCCAAACCTCCACTGCCAGGGCATCGAGATTCTTCTCCTTTCCTTAGGAGAGGAGTTAAGAGGGTGTAGGGGTTGCTGCACGCTAGGATAATGATCAGTCTGACCGAGGGAGGGATGGGTAACACATTGCCAGCATCTCAAAGGCAAACGGAGTAAAGGAACAAAACAACCACACTATTAAAAAGGGTATCAGGAGGAAGCCCTTGAAGGCAACATATCCATTATGGTCTGAACTGCCAGTACGCTCTGCTTTTAATGGTGTTCATTTCCATATTAAAAAGAAGAGCTGCTGCAGGCCATGTTTGGTCTTCAGACACACTTAATTATCCTGCTCAGCAACCTCTTTTTTCGAACCCTTCATTGGCAGCCTAAGACTTAAGATTCAAAGTGGAAGGGATTCCAGGCATGACCACAACGACTTAAGGTAAACTGGGGCACTGCATTACCGTGCCTACTCAATTCCACAGCCTTCTCCTTTTAATAAAGGAGACCAGCACCTTTTAATTTCTGTTTACAGACAGTATCAGGAATAATATGAGAGTACCTTGGTCCTGGTTAGAGTAATCTGTTCACATCTCCTGACAGATGAAACAAGGAGTCCTTGCATCTGAAAGCAACAGAACACACAGGCCGAGCTCTGATGAAGAAAAGCGATAATTTTGTCTCCTACGTGATGTGCAAATTTTTCTCAGACAGTGTGGTGTACTCTGCAAAGTCAGGAGCGACAAAGACTGCACATCATGTAACTGTGACACAGTTGGACACAGCATTTCTCCTTTAACCTAGATCAGTGCCAGGCAATCATTCCCAGCTAGGTAACTGAAGAGCAATTATGCCGTCACAGGGCAAATATAAGGCATTTTCAAACGGTAGAACCAGCGAGGGAATGCAAAAGAAATCTTGTGGTTGTGATGGGAGGATAATGAGGATAAAGAAAGAAAATGTGAAACGTGAATGCCCAAATCCAGGTAATAAGCTTCTCTTCTCAAGGAGATTCCGATACGATCAAGTCCAACTCCATTCCCTTCCCTCCAGGAGCTTACACAGCTGGAAACACACCCTTGCAGTTTGACTCAACAAGCTCCAAGACAGCCTTCTCTCCTTAAATACAGGTTCCAAAGCTCCTTATTACAGTGGATGTTTTCAAGTAAAATTAAAACAGAAGAACAAGCTGCTTATCACACTGCGATTAATGTAAAATCGTTGAATTGAGAATCATGGGGGCTTGGGAGTTAAGGTGCATGTGTAATGGGAAATGTAGTGCTCAGGAGAGGTTCCAGATTCACAGCTTTGGAAAGTCAGTTCCCT
Source organism: Cygnus atratus (assembly GCF_013377495.2). Classification (NCBI taxonomy): domain Eukaryota; kingdom Metazoa; phylum Chordata; class Aves; order Anseriformes; family Anatidae; genus Cygnus; species Cygnus atratus. The sequence continues at coordinate 13,590,392 of NC_066372.1, read as the reverse complement.
ACAAATCACAGCATTATCGGCAATGAGACCAGCTTTTCCCAGGCACTGTCCTTCACCAAAATCCTCAGCTGGAAAAGTCAGAGTAAGTGGCCAGCAGTCCTTGGCTCACATTAACAAAGGAAAAGAAGAAGGTGCTGATGCCCTGGGACAAAGCTGGCACTCACCAGACCATAGGTCTAGCGTCAACAGTGCGTGCTCATGTAACGCGGAGATCACTGGAAGGTCAGGTAACACCACTTCTCAGTTATCGTCAAACCACTGCCCACAGACGTCAGGGTCCAGCAGTCCAGTCCCATCACAACACTCCGGCTTCACTTCAGGCCATTTAAGCAGAATTCCTAATTTGACTGAACACGCTGTAGAAAATTTGACTGCAGGAACTTTTGATTGGCGAATTCTAGCTTTCCAGTGTAAACACGATTAATTATGAGTCCTATCACCTATTGCAGTAGTCTAGGCAGCTATTTCGTAACCCTGTATTAAAATAAAGGATCATCAGTAGTTCCTTATCTGGCAGCCACGTTCCAAGTCCTGTTTCTGTTTGTGCAATGTTATTCTGTCTTTTCCCATTTTCACTCCATTGGGCAGCATCTGCAAAGAGAGAGGGAAGGAGCAAGGGTGGAGTTCATTTATTCAGGGGACAAAACTCATCTTGAGGTTACTGTGAGATATCTTCATTTGTAAAGTGCCACAGGGAGAATAAAAACCTGTCAGAGGTTCAAAGCTGTTGGCTCACCGCACACCGTGCGGTTCCTCTCTGTCACTGTTTCAGCTTCAGATGAGGGCTTGCTAATGTGAGGATCCCCACCAGAGAGGAGAGGAGGCCACAGAAACCAATCACTCCTGGATTGGTCTTGTAGATCCCCAGTGTATCCAAAGGACCCGAGAGATCACAGAGATTCTTCACCATGTCTAGCACCAGAGGAGGATGATTTTTAAGTATCTGAAACAGGAGGAGGAAAAAACCATGCAAGCCATCACATTTCAAACAGTTTAGTTCCTGATTTCGTTTGTCCCAGGAAGAATTCTCCTTAATCTTTTCTTCCTGTACAGCTTGTTCCAGCCTCCACGAGACCTCATACCAATCCCTGGCCAGGTTCATCAGCAGCGAAAAGTAGTAGCACTTGGTAGCCCAGTTCCGCCACTTTGGCGCATCGATGTCACGCTGGAGTCCAACGCTCTTCAACCACAGAACTGTGTCGCAGACGAAGTACAGGGCACGGGTTAGGTTGGAAGCTGTCAGGCAGACGCGAGGAACCACGTCTGGCAGCTGCGTAGTTCTCCTGGCTGCTACCAAGGCATGCACCGTGTTGCCCAGTCGGAACACTGCAAGAGACACCACAATGGCTAGCATGGCTACTGCAGAGACACAGCTCTAGGCAGGGCGACTCGGCACATCACTGCCCACACGTACATTTCTTACATACGTACTGCCCACATGTATATTTCTTACATTTACATAAACTTAACAGGCTTTGGGCATTTGTATGTTTAAACATTTTCTCCACTCTTAAGGAAAATCGTGAGTTCACAGTGTGAGAGGCTAGTATTAGGGAGGAAAGGGGTGTAAATCCCTCAGTACTACTGTCCTAAACACAATCTTGTCAATAGCCAGGAGTTGCCAGCTTTTCCTGCTGCTCCATTTTCAGTGCTTGGGTGTGCTCTGGACCCATATGACTCTGAACAGGGCAGCGACACAAACAGAGCCTCCAGTGTCAGTGGTACACTGCTGTGGATTTCACTTAACGCTGGACAGGAGATGTTACTGCATAAATCCCATTGCCACCACGAGCTACACCTTTCCTAAGCTTCTGCAAAAGCTGGTGATTTCCATGCTGAGCACGCTGACACCCAAGTCCCTCCTCAGCCACGAATTTGTCAGAGGTACACATAGTTCCCTGCAAACAGGAGCAGTGTATTCCACCTCAAGCTATAACACTTAACAAACCCAATTTCATGCCCTGCACAGTTTAGGTTTCACCTCATGAATGTTAATACTGTATCACACAAAATACTTTTAATAACCTGCTGCAGTGTAACAGTGATAGATGTTGGCTGTACCCAAGTTTAGTGGAGCTACAAGCGCCCTGAATTTAGGCCTGAAGCCTACTAGAGGTTTGTTTAGCACAAACAAGAGAATTATGGCTATGCTGATAAACCAGCTGGCCTCTCTCCTGGAAATTACCATACTCCAGAGCTAATTGGCGTAATAAAACAAATCTATGGTAACACATTAAATCAGCGTACTTGCCTCACATATTGAAATTGTTCCAGGACTGAGTAATTGATAAGTAGGTGTAAGATCAAGCTGAAAGCAAACAGGACAACCACAGCAACAAACAGCACAACCCTAACAGATGCAGGGGTGACACAGAATGAAGTGATGCATACAGTTAGACCATGAGAAAAGTAGGGAAGGGTATATAATTTAGTAGAGTGTAAGTGCTAAAGGAAAGTCATGTGTGAAGTAAGATTTAAGAAGCCACATTGAAGGATGGTTCTTCAGAGGTGATTTTCATGGCATGGTGATCTTTAATGTTAAGATGCCTCACTCTGTTAGCCGGGAGGACTAATGGGAGTGCAGCAAGCCAGCTGTGTGTCAGAACTCCTTGTTCTGTCCCTAAACAGGGATGTCAACTTCGATTCCTGCAGCAGCAGCTGGCTGTTACCTTACTTCTCCAGTTCTCCCAGCAACAACTCGTCGGAGAAGAGGCTAAAGAAGCGATAAATGTCATTTTCGCCTTACTGATTCTGGCAAGCCAAGGCAGGGTAAGGACGTTGACAGCTCTGTGAGCACATTAGAAGGGTTCTGTGTCCCAAGGTGAGGCACGGAGAGGGCCAGGCGAGTTGGGTGGAGGTGCCCGTGGCGGAGGCTGGCCCCGGGACACCGGTACTTACTCTTACGGCCAGAGCTCACGCTGGCTTCCAGCTGCTTCAGCTTCAGCACCAGCTCCTCCTTATCGGCCTTACGCTCTATGACATAGCTCAGCAGCATGCACGTGTACTGCGCGGCTCTGCGGCGGCAAACACAGCGGGAACGCGGGGTGAAAACACCGCAGGCACACGGGGCGAGCGGCACACGGCCGAAGCGGCAGCGGGGCGACACGCCGGGGCTGGGGGGGCGCCGGGGGCCCGTGGGGCGGCCCCGCACTCACCGTAGGAGCCGCTCGCGGCCCTGGCTGCGGTCGGTGAAGTCCACGAAGCGCTCCATGGCGGCGGCGGCGGCGGCGGCGGGGCAGCACCGGGAGGAGAACGGCGGCCGCCCCGCTCCGCTCCGCCCCGCTCCGCTCCGCCCCGCCGGCGGAACCTTGCCGCTGCGGCCTCTGTTCCCCGGCCGGGCGGCGTCGCTGCTGGCCCGTTGTCATGGCGACCGGCAACAGCGGGGCGGGTGCGGGCCGGTGTCCCCGCGAAAAGCTTCCTCCTCCCCCCCCCCCCGGTTGTTTTTGTTTAATGCCTTCTCATAAATCTTAACAAACTCAGTCCTAAACTTTTACTTTTTTTTTTTTTTTTGTAAATGTAAAATATCAATGTCTGTGTGGCCGATATTCGCAGGGCAGAACAAAAGCTATAAGTAACAGAGGGGATGCAACAAGTAGAAATAAACTATAAACAAGTTTGCTCTGCCCATGCCCAAAGGAACCCCCTTCCCCCTTAAAGATCATTAACCATATTTTCTTTTTTTTTCCCCTTTACCTCAGGAAAGTAGATATTGTGCGATTCTTCGTTCTCCTGCACCTGCTGTGGTTACTGCACCGGTGGTGTGCTCTGCACTGGGAGAGGCAGCAAGATGCCCGCGCGTGTCCGGAAGCATCCCCTGGAGATTCCTCCGCCATCTGAGGAGGACTGGCTAAAGGATGACGAGGAAGACTTCTTCCTGCAGGATCCCGAGCGAATACGTGATGTGTTGCCTCAGCCCTTCAGGATGGTCAACAAACTGGTGATGCTGGTTTTTGAAAATGCTATGGAAATCATCGAAAGAAGGGAGACGCTCCGAGAAGCACAAAAACTGAAGGTCCAGCCCACAAAATGCTTTCCTACAGCTGAATTCCAGGTACAGAGCCCCTTACACCAGGGATAGCAGCAATTACCTTGCCGGTTTCTCTAGAGAATATCCATTCAGTTGGCTTTACATCCTTCTGTTCATCACCTTCCTCAGAATCCATCACCATCTCCCCGATTCATTTCAAAAGGCTGCAGTTTCTAAGCTTGTCTGACAGGTTCTGCTTGCCACCCATCTATCACATCTCTCTGAAAAGAAAGAAGCAGGTATTAAAGACTACTAAATTCACCTTCTGCTTCCTTGGCTGGCTCCACCCTTGTTGGCCCAGAAGGTAATTAGTCAGTAGCATGCAAATGAGCAAGCTCAGCTTTGTGTAATAGTGAATATGCTGTGAAAGGTGGGAGCAGTTTTTTTTTTTTATTTATTTCTGAGAGAAATAAACTCTCTAATTCCTGACAGAGCAATCTCTGTGACAGAAGAGATGAGACCTTCTTCCCCAGCTCTTCTGATGAAAGCTCATGCAAAAGCTTTTCTCTTGTAGAATAAATCAGCCTTTGCTATTGGTGAAAGGTTAGGAGAGTATTGGCTAGTGTGGCTGATGTATCCTCCTCGTCTGAAGTGGGGTGCACACATCTTTTCCCTTTCTTGGTAGGTAACTGGAACAGCCAATTGCCTGTCAGTGTCTGGAAAATTCATCTTTGTTGGTCTGTCCGTGGGTCTGGCTGCCTTCAGGATGTACGACTGTAAGCAGGTCTGTGTTTGGGATGCAGTCAAGACAGAGATTTGTGTCATCCGCTCCTCGGACTTGGGGAACGAGCACCATGTCCTGCTCACTGTGGATGAAATGGGTAGGTGTGACGTGGGTTTCCCTGACCTGGCTGGTGGATGGCTGTGCTCTGGAGCTGAAGGGTTGGTAGCTGCTTTATGGAAGAGTGCTAAATCAGGAGGAATGTGAGTGTGGCTGTTGTATTTCCTAGAAAGCCCTGCAAACAAGAGTGTTAGGTAACGGGCTGTAGGGTGATAGAGTGGCCCTAAGGCCTTGGGATTAGGAAAGGGTGCGGGTTTGGTGTCCTCGCTGGAACAGCAGAGGCAGATGCAGGGCTGAGGCTGAAGTGCAATAAGTTTTAGGAATAACTTGGACCAGATGGAAAGAAGCATTGCTAGGTGTGACCTCCTGCTTGTGCTTTGTTTCAGCACCTGTAATTGCACAGCCCTGTGGTAAACAAGTTTGTCTGTTGATTCATCTGAAACCTGTCATTTCTGGTGGAGGTGCTTTTCAGACTGTCTTATCCATCTCTGTGTACAATCGAGTGTTTGCTGGTGATGACAAAGGAAGCCAGTGAAAGTTTATTGCTGGAAGCAGTGGGATATTCTTCCTTGAGCCCAGAAAAAAACAAAAACATAATCCTGTCCACTCTCCCGGACATATTGTAACAGCCCTCTCCCAAGAGCATGGCTACCATCTGTTCACTTTCCTCCTCCTACTTCTGTATTTCTATTGCAGGGCTTGTCTCGCTCTTCTGCTTTCACAGGGAAAGCTTCCTACTCATTAAGATCTTAAATGAGGTGGTAAGTACTGATTTAATTGCATAGACACTGCGTAAGGACTAGTAAATAATCAATCATGAAGAGTACTAATTGCCTTCAGGAAATTCGGTCATGGGCAGCCACATGCTGACACCAGAGCTCATTCACTGAGCCAGAAGCATGCAGGTTGGCTGGTGGTGTGACATATGCTCTCTGAGTGCCCAAGTCATCCCATGCCAACGTCCCAGAGATGTATCTACAGCAAAAGTAGCTGCTGGAGATCCCTGACACCATCCTATATGAACCAGAGGAATAAATCTTCATTTAGACTAGTCTCAGGGAAGTGATTTTCAGAACTAATGGCTTACATGCACCTCGAAAGGACAGCCTGATGCAAGGCGCAAACTAAACATCTCTGAGGTGTTTACACAGAGCACACAGGAGTAGCACTAAGGGCCACCAGACCTTCCTGCCAACCCAGAGGAAACCTGAGAAACAAAACCCTAGGCACAAGATACTTTACTGGGAAAGAATATTCAGTTCTGTTCTTCCAACAGTATTGAGAACTGTGTAAGGCTGTGGAGCTCAGTGACTCAGTGATCTTGCTTTGACGCCAGCCTGCTTTTCTTTGGCAGGAAGATATTAGCAAGCGAAGTACTTGTGTGGAGGTGGTGCTGTCCTCAGGAGGTGATTATGCAGGAGTCCTGCTGCAAGGCAAGTGCAAGAACACGGTGTGTTTGATGACGGCTGTTGTGTTCTAGCACAGGGGCCAGCAGCAATGCTTTTAAAATGTTCCAAACATTCTGGGTTCCCAGGGATCCTGTTCCTAGCCTTCCCAGTCCCTCTTCCAGCTTAGAGACATGCTCCTGCCGCTCTCTTTCCTCCCCAAAGGCCTGGTATGGATCAGCACTGATCCCAAAAGTTGGCTGACTGGAACCGGTCAGTGCAGTTCCCAGCTCCCATTAGGCTTAGCAAAGCAGAGGCTCAGTGAAGGCTCCTCTTGTCCCCAGAATTACTTACCTCAGTTCTTCCTCTGGTTCACTATGGCTCACTTTTATGCTGCAAGCATGTAGACCTGAAGAAATTTCTCTGCCAATGTAAGCCAGACAGCATAGAGACAATTTCTAAAAGCACTACAACCAACTCTCCTTGCTATACTGTTCTGCTGTTTCATGGCAGCTGCCTCTGTCAACTCATTTGCTGCTAGCAGGTTTTCTGGACCCCTCTTTGGTGGTACCTGCCTGGATATGTGCTGAGAATGATTTCTATATGATTGATTTAACTATATATCTCAACTGTTTGTAGAGAGCCAGTGTGTGAAACCATATCTCACTTTCTGCTTTACATCAGAGGCGTCAGGTCAAATTCTCTGACTTAGTTACTTCATGGAATTTGTTTGGTGGTTGTGGGGCTTTGAGGGGCTGAACTGGATGAAGGCTGTAATGTCAGCCTCAGTCAAGCATGTGAAGCCCTAAGTGGGAGGAGAGGTGGGTTATATGGAGTTCACCAGGATTTTATATTTCAAAAACTCTCGACATTTTGTTTTAATGATATAAGATAACAGAGGCTGCTTGCTTGAAAGACCTTTACTCCTTGTTTCCAGTTGCTCAACAAAGTTTCCCAATGCAGGCAACTCAAAAGTTTGGCTGGAGGTCTACCGATTGCCTAAGGATTCCTGGCTGAAGGAGACAGAGAGGAGCCCAGGAGCTGCAGCAGGGCTGGCTTTCAGGGAGATGAGGTCAAGCTGGACATCTGTGGTACAAAACAGTTCCACCCCTCTCCATGCTATTTTTTCTTATACCCTTTTGCCTACAGGTCTTTCCCCAAACCTTGCTCTTGCAGACAGTGACAGCGAGATACAGGCTGAACAAGTCTGTCAGCCCAGGGGGATGGAGCATGTGTCTCTACAGCTGCCCATCCCACATTTCACAAGGCCTTTGTGTTATTGGGACATGTTTACTCTCCCAAGAAAGGCTTTCCAATGAGGTTCCTTTGGTCCCAGGGCTAGCATTCCTACTGCTCCTCCCTGAAACCGTCAGCTCCTTTCCCAGCAGTATTGCCCCATCTGAGGAGGCCCTGTGCAAGGGTATTCCCACAGGGTTTCTCCCTTATGTTATTAGGGGAAGGTGGAGGAGCACAGTGGGAATCAGGCCTGAGATCTCCACGCGGAAGTCTGGTCCTGCAAGGGCCTATGACTTGGGTTCTTGCTTTAGGCTGCCTACGAGAGGGATCTGGGGGGCTCATAGCTGAATCCACCTGAGCAAGGCAATGTCTCCGCCCTGCCTCCGTTAGTTTGTTTGAACTAACCAATGCAATCACCAGTTTGTTGGCAAAAAAGTCTGGAGCTGCATGGAGACTGTTCTACAGAGATAGTAACTGGCCTCGATGAAAGTCCTGGGCTGTTGAGGGAAATCTTAAATGCTGAGTCAGTGCTTAACCCTCTCGTACATCACCTTCGCCCTTCTAGATTTCACCTTTCCACACATAGACACCTTCTGCCCAGAACCTCCAGCTAACCCTCTGTAATACCTGCCTCATACCTCTTGCTTCTCCTTCAGCAGAGACTTTTCTGGGCATTCAAGAGTGAACTCCTCCGTCCTTTGTAATGGTGTTAAGGAACTAGTGGACTCCTTGGGTTTCTGTGTTTTGGCCTGAAGAATGAGCCTAAAATGAGTATCTCAGTATAGGAGGCAATGTGAGCTTTGCCTACGCTTCCTTCAGGAAGCATTCGATTCCCATGAACTTCTGACAGGTGAAAACTTAGCAGCATTGAACACAACACAGCTCCAGGGAAGCCACTTCTCAGGCTGACATTTTTCTGTTGCAGGAGTCTTTTGTGTCTGCAAACAAAGCTGAGGCAAAGCTGAGTCTCCCACTGCTGCTGCTGAAAGTGAAACCACCCAAGCCCATTACAGGTCAGGGACTGTTTCTGTACTTAGAACATGCTGTCTTCTTCAGGTGGCAAAGGAATCATGACCCTTAAGTCTACAGAACAGTCAGAAAACTTCAGTAATGTGCTCATTTGTCCCTTCCTGGCCTATCTTTGTTAGCACAAAACACTTCAGTGTGTCTGGAAGTGGTTGTCATACACCCTTGGCTTCATTGTCACCAGAGAGGGAGGAGGCTGCTCCTAGGTTCTGGCAACCTGACAGCACCCTTACTTTTGTCACTCTGACTCCTGGATTCAGGAACATACTGAAGCTTTATAGAGAGGATGGGGAGGGAGCAGACGTTGTGCTGGGATGATGTCAGGGAGAATGCCACAGAAAGGCGAGGCGAGCTGGGTCCTCTGACTTGCTCTAATCCCTGCCTCCAAATACTGGGAGATGGGTTAGTGATATGGAAAGTCTCAGATAATATGTTAATGTTGAAATACTTATACCAGGAAAATGCAGTGTGGTCCTCTTCAAGACAATGCCACCCTGAAGGTGGGATGGTAAAAGTGCATCTGGGACTCTCCCACATCTTCATGGTGCCTACTCCTCCCAGGGCTGTGCCTCTTCCCTTTATGTTTGTAATCTAGGAACTAATTTTAAAGGCCCTTTGGATGCCTTGAAGAAAGTGGATGATGGCAGCGTGCTTGGCTTGGGGCACAATCACCTGATCAAGGACTCTCAGTGGGAGCAGCAGGAGGCAATCTTCCGCAGCATTTATCGGGAGTTTCTGGAGGCTGAGGGTGAGAGTGAGAGCAAGGATGAGGTTCCCAGGTGAGTGAGAGTCCCAGTCAGCATTTCATTCCATGAGACTTCAACATGGGACACTTCAAGTGTAGATGGAAGCCTCTTTCTTAGCTCTGTTCCCCAGGGCTTCAGGGCAGGGGGCTAGAGCAATTCCAGAGCCTGTTGCATCACTACCTACTTATCAAGGCCTTTCTGTATTGATTCCTTTTTCAGGCGTGCAACTTTTCATTTTCTCCTGCCCAGCTGGATCCTACAGGGGGGACTTGAAATAAAAGTACAGCCAGGTAACTCAACTGAGCAAAAACATGTTAACATGTGAAGTTTGTCATTTGCATGACATTGAGCTTCAGTTAGAACTCAGTGACTCTGGGTTGGGTTGGCTCTATAAATTCCATCTTCAAAGGCATAAGTCTGGGTAAAAATGTCAGCCCTAAGACTTTAAAGTCAGTCACCAGCATGAAGTCAAACAAACTTGGCTCCTTGGTTTAAAATAACTAAATGAGGGGGACACATAGGCAAGGAAAAAAAAAAGGCAGACAAGGGAGAGTTTGTTGTGTTCTAGTTTGTGGGAGCAGAGTTTCTATAAGTCTTGTCAGGGAAACCAGGACAGCCTTGATAAGAGCTTTCTAATTGGGGTTTTGGTGTCCTGGATTGTTCCTTTCTTTGTCCCTTGATATCCTCTATTTTTATTGTCCCCTTCTCTGTTCTAGATGTTCCAGCTAGCATCAGTGTGTACTGGGATGGAAGCCACAATCTCTGTTTCTATTTACTTAACCGTCCACTCAAGGAAAAAGTGGGTAAGGAAGTCTTACTTTCCATAACAGAGCACTTTGGGGAGTGAGAGTATTCAGTGGCCAGTAGCTGTCACTCAGCCAGATCTTCCACTATTCAGGGAAATGAGGAATGGGGAGGAGAGCTACACCATATCTTGTGTGTTAGGCTGCTATTTGGATTGCAGGGTTCTGTGTTGTACAGGCTGACAGAATCTTTAGTGAAGCAACCCCATCAAGAGACTGCAGAATAGTACATGTTTTATTGGGAAACTGGAAGCTGGTACCATGAGAGAGAATGTTCTGCACTTTCTTATCTGTCTGTGTGTCCTTCTGTTTAGATGCTGATCTGAAACCTGATGTTGTGTGGCCATGTGCAGCTCCAATTGCATGCTCAGCTGTCAGTTCCTGCTCCAGGTACCTGGCACTGGCATGTGAAGATTCAGCAATAACTATTTGGGATAAACACCTAGGTGAGCTTGCCTTTAGGTACTGTGCACTGGGATCACAATGGATAGATTGTTCCCTTCCTTAGGAGTGTAAGGCTCTGGCTTGGTGTGAGCAGAGAGCTGCCAGTGAATTTACAAGCAAATCTGAAGTTAGTTGGGACTCGCTTGTTCATGGGATGCTCTGCCAGAAGTTGCCAAAGCAGCCTGACTCCATAGCCCTGATAGAACCATTCCCATGCACAGCAATGCAGGGGCTGTGAACTGCTGCAGCGAGGACTGACACCTCTCTCGTCCTGAGGCTGCGGGACAGTCACTGCTTTGCCACTGCATCCTCAGGCTATCTTTGAAGCTGTTGTGGCATCATAGTCCAGGCTGCCATCAGTGGAAGTATCATTCTGCCAGGATGCATGATTCTTCTGGCAGAAGAATCTTCCTCTGCCATCAAGGCTATTCTGGTAGCTTTTTTTTCTTCTTAAACTGCTGCCTTTCTATTTATTTATTTATTTATTTAGTTGGTTAATTTTTATTTAATGCCTCTCCAGGATATCCACTGTCTGTGACTGCCATGCCAGAGAAACGTCCCATACGTAGCATCCACTTCCTGCAGAGTGCTGCAGCTGCCAGCAGTGAGACACCTTGCCCTGGTGTAGATCCTCCCTCTCCAACCGTGGAGCTTTTAGTGCTGTGTACAGATGGGTCTTTGTATTTGTTGAGAGCATCCAGGGCCAAGAAGCCCAGCATCACGCTGCTGGCAGACAGGTGAGGTAGTCTCTGATAGATCTCACTCCAGACGAAGAAGCTGCATTATAGTGCTCAGGTCCATCAGGGAGGCCCAGATCTCTGTGGGATAGAGGACTTTCTACTGCCTTCACCCAGATAGCTCTGCCATGTTGCTGTCAGCAACAAACGTGGTTTTACTAGGAGTCAGTCCCAGTCCTAAAATCCAATGGTTGTTCCAGAACGATGGGTGTTCCTGGGTTCTGTGCACTAGAACACAGGGGCTTGTAGCACTGCTGATGTTCAACTAGCTGGGTCTCTGCCAGGTACCCAGGGCACTTCTTTCTTCTGTCCTTGCCAGAGTAACTTCCACTTGGAAGTCAAATTAAGCATTTCCTGACATCTTTCTATCAACTTTACTTTCACTTATCCCCTTGGTTTGAGGAGAAAAGAGGCTGCTGCTGCTCTGGGAGCTATGGTTTCCTGTCTCCATGTCAGGCAGGGACTTGAATCTCCAGTGTAGTTCTTGTGCAGCTATGCACGTAGATAGGCCTTGGGGGTTCCTTCTCAGGAGGAAGCAGGCTTTGTTTGTATAGGGAAAGGACTTGGCTGGAACCTCATGCCAGCCCCTGTACCATATATTGATGTTGCCATTATTACAGCCTCTCAGTGCATGTGATATGCATGAGACAGTGGCATAACCCTGTGTCTGTTTTACAGGCCTGAAGATCCAAATCTTGTTGTCAGCGCAGTGGTGCCTGTCCTGGCATTCCCCAGTGCTGTGAGTATTGCTGCCAAGTTCTTTAAGAGCACAGGTCCATCTGCCCTAGCACCCTCTTTCCAGTGATGGCTTTAACTGGGTACCTAGAAGAATAAGAACAGGGCAAGCAGATGTTGCTCTCCTCACATTCTTTCCCAGCCTCCAGCTATTTTCAGCTCAAGGACTTCCTGCACTAGTTACAGTTCTGCATGTACCTTCTAACTCTCAAACGATTTCTCTTCCTTGATCTTACTTGGTATCCCCTTGTACCTTTCCCTTGTTCTCTAATGACCACTGAGGTGGGAGGCACTGGAGGCCTGCATGTGGGAGCGTCCAGCTGCAAAAATGAGGGGGTCTGGCTGTGAAGCTTCCAGGATCAGAGTCAAATACAGGAGGGCATCATGGTGGGAAGCTGTAAGCACAAGTCCAGACAGACCTTTCAAGTAGCCTCCAAGTTTTCAGGCTTGGGGAGAAAAGGACTAAAAGCCCTTCACCAGAGCCAGCCATGTAGAAGACTGCATCTACTTAATTTCTGACTTGTCCTGCTGCCCCTTCCCAATCCCAGCCCAGCAATTCTGGTCCAAGTTCCCTGCACAGCCTGTTCTTGACTTGCTGTGGTCCTACGACTACTGGGCAAGCAAAGAAAACAGCATCGTTGTTGGGGATGTCAAATCCTGAATGTCAAGTCCTGAATGACATTCCCTGCCCTTTCCAGGAAATGCTTTTCACCTCTCTTAGATCCACCTTTAAGTGTCAACTTGCTGTTTCAGGCCCTGGTTTTCTCCCGGGATGGCACGGTGTCCTTGATGAACACTGCCACATCGCAGGCTGTTTGCTGCTTCAATAGTCCGCCTTCTCATGCTGTAGCATCCCCCTGGCAGCCAGTGTTCACGTTGGACACTGTGAATTGGTGCCTGCTTCTTCGAGGTGGGTATCAAGATGAAAAGTGGGACCGTGCAGTGATGTGGCAGTGAGAGGGCAAAGGACACTGCTGGGCTGTGTTTCTTGGCAGGCAAATGTCTGGGGAGGGCACAAATTCTCACAGCATGACCTCATGAGTTAATCTACAAGAATCGCTCAGACCTGACAAGCTCTTGTATACTGGTACGTCTCTACTAAGAGACCTACACTGTGCTTGTCTCTGTCTAGGAGACGAGCAGCAGGCAGATGCATTGGCACAGAGCAGAGCCAGTCACAGCACCATCTTCCTCTTTTACTTTAACTCCTACCCACTGGAGGAGGCTTTCCCAAAGAAACCAGATTTGCCTTTCAAGTCCTTACAGAACATGCCATTGTTTGAGAGATGTAACATGTTCCTGCGTGATAGGTAAGAGTCTCCTTCTGCCTGATAGGTAAGTGCATCGATGTAAGCTGTGGCGTTGCTGAGGTCCAAGCAAGGTCTCGCCTTGGAGCCTCTGGGTTCTTCTGTGTACTGTGACACAGACTTATGTCTGGATAAAGTTGATGTTCAGCTAGCTGGATCCCTGCCAGCCACCAAGAACACATGCCCCTTCCTCCTCCCCTTCTTTCCTCCGTAGAATAATGTGCAACTGTAAGTCAGGATGCCTGGGGCAGGCCTCTCATTCCAGGTAAAGAGGACTTGCTAGTTCTAAGTTACTTTTGGGTAACACAGGTTGTGCAAGGTTGTCGGATAATATGATCCTTGCTTAACTGTTGTCCTCTTCCTTTTGACCCCATAGACAGGCAGAGCTGGGATCTCTTTGTACATTGCTGCTCACCTCCATTCTTCGGTTAATTTGTTGCTTAATTTGTAAATTAGAGCTTAGCTGATGTGCTGAATTCATGCTGTCACTAGATGGCAATGTGACATCTCTTATTGGATGACTTTTTCCTTGAATTCTTACCTGGAGCCTGTTCCATGTCAGTGACATTCTGTTCTTTCTTATCACTCTGCTTTAATTCTCTGTTTTGAAGTGGAACAGGTGGGTACAGGTATGACCTTATAGGACTTATTAGCTAGTAGTCTTTTCTGATTCCTTGTTTCCAGGGTGAATCCTGTGGTGTTGTCTGATTAGTTAGAGACAGAAAAGTAAAAGTTTATCCTATGCCACCGGTTCTGTCCCCCCTTCTTAAAAAGATGGAGAGCAGACTCTTGTCTGCCTCATGCCAGAAACACTGGGGAAACATCCTCTGGGTACTGAGAGCTCAGGCCAGAGCAGACTAGATATGACTGCAGTGAGACCTGTGTCTACAGACTCTCAGGCAAGGAGAAATACAGAGGCTACTGCTATGAAGAGCAGCCCCAGGGACCCTTGGGGAGCCAGGCTGGGGTTGTGTGAGCACTGGGAGAATGGCAGGGACTGTTCTAACCCCCTCTTCTTCCCCTGCTAGGCAGCAGCGCCTGCTAGGACTCGAGGAGCAGTTGCCTGAGTACTGGAGTCGGCTGCAGGCACGAGCAGCTGCCATGGACAAGGAGAGTCAGAAAATAAAGGGACAGAAGAAACCATAGTCAGCCATGCATCCTGAGGACCAGGCTCTGCACTATCCTAATCCTGCAGACCCATGATCCAGCACTGATATTTTAACAGCATCTCTATTCAAATCTATCCTGCTGCTTTCCAGCCTGGGGCAATTTGTTATCTGAACTATCTGCTTGTCTGCCACAGCCACAAGGATCTGCTCCCGACTCTCTGTTTATCTAACCTTCAGCCTGTTCCAGCAGGGTTCAGCTCTTCCTCATTGGAGATCAACACAGCTGGTGGAAGAGTCTTCAAGTAGGAAAGAACTCTTACCAAGGTGGTAGGTGAAACAACTTTGTGCTTCAGCTAAGGGTCTGTGCTGGATCTCTGAGTCCTCTCAGAGACCTGGAACATCAGAGCAATACGCTATGTTACAATGTCCCTCCTTAACAAAGCCAATAAATGTCTCTCACACTTCACAAGATTGGCTTTTTACCAGACTCTGATCTTCTGTCCTTCTGTTTCTGAGGCTCACCAGTATGTGTCTTCTTCTGTTCTAATCCAGATGGGCAGGCAGCAGCATCCTTGTGCTCAGCAAGGGATCTGGTCTTTTCAAACTAGGCAGCAAATCAGCCATGAAGGTGGGCATCCCCCAGAGCATACAGGGTTGCAGGGCTAAGCCACAGTGACCCTGCAGAGTGTTTCAGGCCTGACCTAGGCTGCTCCTCAGTCAAGTTGTTTCTTTTGACTTCAAAGAAGGAAGATTTGAGATAAGACTACTTAGGGTTTGCAGGCTGGAAATGTTCACACGAGATCACTGGGTTAAGTTAAAGATAGGATTGGTGTTAGAGCCAAGTATTGATGTCACTGAGGAGCAGGACAGAAGCTGGGGAGTTCAGAGAAGTCAGGGCTGCGCTGAGCCAAAGACAGGCCAGGAGCATGGCCAAGCACACAGGTCAAAGGCCATAGAAAGCTGAAGCATCCCTTCAGCAGCACAGGACAAGGAAGTTCCTGTGGACAGGACAAGGAAGCCTGTGCAGGCTCCCTGATCAGTCTTTCATGGTCAGTGTTTTCAGTCCTGTGGCAGTATCTAGATGTTAGTTTCAGAGTTTGATTGCTCAGTCAGGGGCTAACTGCATTTTTGTACTGGGTGTCTTTGCTCAGGGCAGTCAAGGGTCTTCTGGAACTTGAGGGGATTTAAGAGAGGTCACTGAAAACATGCTTTCTTGAGCATCAACTAAATATCTCTGCCTGGCTCCTGGCACTGTGTAGAAGCTGTGCTGTTACAGCTGCCACCTCAGGAGGGGTTGTGTTAGTGCATGTAAGTAAAGGTTTATATAAAATCATGAGAAAGCCTTGGTCTTTTTACAACCAGTCATGCTTCCAGGGTTAATGTCTAATCCACAAAGAATCTTACAAAGCTGCCAGCAACCATTCCTGTGTGCAAGGATGGGCTGTATTTTTTCCAGGTCTCCATCTAGTGATTCCCCCAAAGGTTCAGCAAAGCATCAATACACAGAGCCAGAGATTCAGCACAGATTGAGCAATGTAGGCACTCCCATGCCAAAGTCCCACTTCAGTTTTCAATAGCAAATTGTCTTATTTTGAATTGAGTTTTGATGAGAGGTCTCAGCTCTTCCGGAAATAACAGCAACCAGTCTGTTGTGGAGGTAGGAAACAGGAGAAGCACTCCATTTGTTTCACAAGTTTCAGATGGCTGGTTTTGCTCTGGAGAAGTGCAAGCTATTTGTATTTAAACCTTCCAATGTGCTACCTTTGTGAAGGGTTTTGAGGGCCACAGTAAAGTCCTTTGTGCTGTCATTTTCCGTCTGCCACAGACTACAGCTCCACAGCTCATCTGATTGTTATGGATATTGATACTGGGTTGTGTGAGCACTTGCCATCTGCTTCAGTGCAAAGTCAAGCTGGTTAGCTCAAACTACCTTCAATGCCTATATAAACTGAGCCACCTGGTTTAGCAATAAAGTGATCAAGGAACAATCCTTGATCTTTTCCTCTGTTCTTGCTGTGGTGGCAGTAACAGCTAAATTATTTGGTTTCTACGGTAGTTTAAGAAACAATGGACCTTCTGCCATATCTGGGCACAGGGGATTACTCTGGGCAGGAAATCCTAGTTCTGCATTGCTTCCCGTTCTGCAGAGACCCAACACAACTACTGTGTGTCTGCTTGAGCAGCACTAAATCTAATTCTTACTATTTGTGCAAATGTAAAGGGTTTGGGGATCTGTGCCCTCTAATCGTACCGTGTCTGCTGCCTGCCCAGAAGTGGAACGGGGCTTGCCTAGCATCCATAGAAGAGGCAGGACATGATCTACTAAACAGTTAGGTGTCCTGTGCACCCACCAGTTTGTGTGTATTCATCTAAAGATGTGCTTGTTTGTTTGCAGTTTGAATTTACTCTAAAACCCTAATCATGTGCTTGGCCAAGATAACCAGGAGCTGGCAGGCTCCACAGAGAAAGGAAAACAACAAGCAGCTGCGGGAGGCTGATGAAGAGCCTTTGTTTTTCCTCATGACTTCAGCAGGGGACCCTTTGTTTCCTGCTTCTTGAAAGGATACAAAAAAATCGGTATGATCAGCGTGTTGACATGCATGTTGGTCATGGAGCTGTGTGCTGAGCTCCACAGCATGTTCTGGAGAGGATCAGAGGCTCCTGATTGCTTATTCCAAAGATGATGCGCTTGCCAGCTTTTTTTTTTTTTTTTTCATTCCTGGTCACTCTGTGAGCCTTAGACAGATGTAGATCTGAGCCAATTTAAGCTGTTTTGATGCTGGAAATTATAGAAAGGCCTTTATGATAGAGATACAAAGGTGAAAATCAAAAGATGAAACTGCTAGAGTTTTGGCTGGGCCAAGTCCTCGCTCAGTGGCAAGTTCAGTGAACTCTGAGTTGCTTCCTGGGTATAACAGGAGCAAGTGGGCTCTGTATTCAAAAAGGAAAAAAATACCAGTTGGATTGAGAAAGATTGTGTGCAGGAGGAAGAGGAGCCCAAATCCACAGAGAGGCGCTCGAGCAGCATCGTTCCAGCTGAGCCAGGTTGCTGCCCAGCCATGCGGAGATGGTTTCTGTGGGAGAAGAGGCTGTACTTTAATCTCTCTAAATTATCTGCTGTTCTCTGCAAGAAGCCAAATGTCATCTTATTTCTTCGCATGCTTGCTTGTGCTGTGGAATCAGAGGAAATCAGAGGCTGATCTGATAACATTCTGCTGCTCCTGAGAGCCAGCAAAGGTTCGGGCTGTTTGGGTGAGCCATGTCTGTGGGGCTGTAAGGAGTGTGGTCCTCACAACAGGAGTACTGTGTGCTCCGGGAGCTGCGTTCCTTGCACCCGTGTTGCCAGCCTTGATTCAATAACCCTTGTATCCCCCAGTGCCTCACCACATACAACCTGAAGCCATCCTAAGGAGGAATCTGCAGCGATCTCTGTGTGCTATCTGGGGCAGGTAATGTCACTGCAAGGCACCGAGGGACGTGCGGTGGCGGCTGGAGCAGGGCAGCCCCAGCAAGTGCTGGTTTTCTGTTTACTCTGGAAGCAGGGGCATAAGAGGGTGTAGGGGCAGCCCTACGATGCTGGGCCTAGACACAGGGGAACCAGGTACTGCATCCCATTCCTAATTGCTCAGACAGCCCTCACTGCCCAAACTAGTATCACCTCATTGCCTTTAATGCCAGTTCCCTGTACCAGGCCACGGTTTCTCTTCTTTGAGTCCAGGCTATAGCTGGGGATGTGCTGCTGAGCCAAGCTACGGGGATTATGCTAATAATCTCTAATGCTTTGTGTCACGCATCTCAGTCTAGTTTAATTTTGGGTTTCTGCCCAAATTAATTTTGGGTTTCAACCCCTTCCGGGTTGTCCGTGTTTCTGTCCCAGCTGGTGACTGTCTCGTGTTTCTGGTGCTGCTCTGTCTAGGACCTGGTGCAGAATTTCATGTGCACTCTCATGGGCGATGGGGAGCCTGGCTCAGCTGTCTTTTATACATGCTTTTCCAAGAGCATGGCCAGTGGCTAGGATGAGAAATCAGCTGTGTTCTTGAAGCCAAAATACAGGAGGAAGTTGGCTGAGCCTCGATGAGGGTGTTAGAAGGAGGAGATTTGCGTGATTACTAGGGTGATGCTGGGTTCTGGCCGTAACCCCGTGGATTTACAGGCGCTTCACATCAACGAAGACAGACAAGGCCTTGCTATTAACAGCTTCCCTCTATGTAGGCCAACAGAGCAGCAGAGCGGCAGCAGAGGATTTGTCATCACGAGAGCCCGGCCTTCACGTGGCACACCTCTGCGCAGCGACTGCTGCCTCAGCCCCAGGAAAGGCCTTGCTCTGAGAGGAGTGACTCACGTCACTGCTGGTGCTGCAGGAGGGAATGTACCATATCTGCGTGGCAAACCGGCCTGGGCTGCCATGTGTGAAGTCCTTCTCCTGCCCTCAGCTCCTCAAACTGAACAGCTTTGGGGTTAGGAGCTTGGTGCCAGCCCAGCTGAGCAAAGGGCAATTCTTCTTCATACATGGGGCTGGGTCATTGTCATTCAAGGGTCAGGGGAGAGGGGAATAAGTGTGTGGTGTGAGGGGGTGTGCACAGGAAATGGGGCTCTGGGGGGAGAAAAACAAGTCCTGCGCTGAGCTATGAGGAAGAAACACTAATTAGGCAAGGAGGAGGAACCTGCCAAGCTGCAATCCTGACCAAACAATCAAATAAGAGTATAATATAGCTTCGTAATGCAGAGTAAACACAGTGTAGAGGATGCTTCTGAATTAATTCCAGTTTGAAACAGTGATCGTTTAAAAACATCCGGCACCCTAATTTTAAACTGCATGTCATAGACTCCATCGCAGCCTGTGGTAAATCATCCCAGTTGTTGATCTAACTGTGTTGTTCAAAACTGCACCCAGTTTTTAATCTGAGTAGGTTATGTTCCAGCCTCCAGTCCTTGGACCTTGCTGGATCTTCGTCTGGCAGCTGAAGAGCCCACCAGCAATAGGTGTGCCTCATGTTTGGGGACTTACAAGCCACGTATGTGTGCAAAGCTGGAGTGGGGATGCTAAATGCTTCTCATTGTCCATGGTGGAGCATAGTGGTGGGTCTGAACTGCAGTAAAGGAGGCTCAGTTTGGGTATGAGGAGAAATTTGTAGTGGTTACAGGTGCAGCATTGGTGTAGTTCTGCTGGGGAGCCGTGCAGCTTTCATCAGTGGAAGTTTTCTCAAGTATCTGCCAGGGATGACATAGCATAGACCTTGATCAGGGAAATTCACTAATATAAGAAGATCTTGTGAGTTGTTTCTAGTCCAGATTTCCTGTGATTCTCAGTTTCTAGCTGGGAAATGGTCTGGGCTCCTGAAGCCTTCCCTGTACACTTTGTGTTCTGAGCCTCAGTCCCCACGAAGGTTACAACATACTCTTAGTCCACAGGAAGAAAAAAAGAGAAGAGACTTTCACACAATTCCTGGGACAGTGCAGAGAGGCAACAGCATGGGGGGCAGACCAGGAAAAGGTCTTGTAGTTGCCCAGATGGGAATTACGTGGTCAGTTCTGTGGCAGTCTCCTGGCAGATCCTGCAGCCGTGATGGTTGGTGTGACAAGGCTAAACACCTGCCATGTTGTACCTTCCTGCCACTTCAGCAGCCCTTAACCTACACAGCACTACTTTGCTGTGAGGACGCAGTGGATGCTATGTTTTTGCCATCTCTCTCTCTTTTTTCCCCTCTTCTTGTGTTATTTCTGTGGAATTTTGTATTTTAGCAGTTCATATTCCTAAAAATATTTCTGCTCAAAGCCTCACTAGAAGGTACATTGCACTGGTACACGTTTGTGAAGGCTGGATTGTGTTGATCAGGTTTGTGGACAAGCATCCTTCCTGCAGATTAAATCAGAGCCGATGCTGCTGAGTGGAGTAACAGGAGGTAAAGCAGGTATAAGTGATAAAAGGAGCAAGCCCAGAGTTATTTTGCTTTGCTGTGATCACTTTAATCAGCAGTTTTCAGGAACAAGTTGTATTTTTCTTCAGTGCACGTTACCAGTGTTGTAAATCATCATTCCTCTGGGATCAGAAGGGCTGAGGTTATTTTCTTGTGGGAACCAGAGTGAAGAGATAGACTTGCACGTTTCCTTTATAAAATTAATCGGAATCAAAAGCCTTCCTCTGTAAATTCTCCACCTCTTGAGGGAAAGCCTGAAATCCAGATCTGGATTTTACACTTGGATCCCTCTCTGACTACACCGATCCTAATCTTCCAGATCTGGGAAGAAAATATGGAGCCTAACTCTATCATTTAGGCTACCTGTTTTGCATGTGCACTTTCATTTAAGACCATCTTAACAGTTTCTCTTACTGAATACATTAGGGTAGTCTCATTATAACATAATTATTTTGCTGAAACACATGCATCTTGCTGCCTCATTTCAGAGCTTCCCGAGGAAAAGCACTAATACAGTTTCATTATCATCGTGGTGACAACTGTTTTCCCATCCATCTTTGAATTTACTTTCATTCTTTGGGAACAGGGCAACTGCTGGAACCCCTCTCCCTTTTTCAAAGATGACATCCTGCAGTTAGGAAGTATTAACAAGGCACTGGGGTAACAGAACAGCTGCACAAAAGGCACACAATCAAATATAATGAATTGTTGGTGAAAAGATCAGCCAATTAATGCTTTCAGCTGCTGCAGCTCAAAAAAAAGACATATTTCTTCCCCCAAAGGTAGATCGAGCACTGTTATGAATTCCTAAAAGCCTCTTTAGAGAATTTAAATGCACCATCCAGCTTGAAGCTGTGGACTCACGTAACATTCCAGCAATAATATTTTCCCAGGGATGAACTGTTCCTGAACAGAACAGCCACTGAAGTGCATTTCATATGGGAGGGATTTCAAGTTAGCAGGAGCTTATAGTTATATAAGTAAGGTAAGTATAATCTATCGGAAAGCGAAGCGTTTTGCCAAGAAGCTTGAAAAAATCCTGTGAAGATGTTTTCAAATTTTGAGTACAAACCCAGTATTTCGGCTGAATATGAGCCAGCAGTGTGCTCAGGTGGCCAAGAAGGCCAACAGCATCCTGGCCTGTATAAGAAGCAGTGTGGCCAGCAGGTCTAGGGAGGTGATTGTCCCCCTGTACTCGGCTCTGGTGAGGCCGCACCTCGAGTACTGTGTTCAGTTTTGGGCCCCTCGCTACAGGAAGGACATGGACGTGCTCGAGCGAGTCCAGAGAAGGGCGACCAAGCTGGTGAGGGGTCTGGAGAACAAGTCTTAGCAGGAGCGGCTGAGGGAGCTGGGATTGTTCAGCCTCAAGAAGAGGAGGCTCAGGGGCGACCTTATCGCTCTCTACAGTTACCTTAAAGGAAGCTGTAGTGAGGTGGGGGTTGGTCTGTTCTCCCACGTGCCTGGTGACAGGACGAGGGGGAATGGGCGAAAGTTGCGACAGGGGAGTTTTAGGTTGGATGTTAGGAAGTACTTCTTTACCGAAAGGGTTATTAAGCATTGGAACGGGCTGCCCAGGGAGGTGGTGGAGTCGCCATCCCTGGAGGTCTTTAAAAGACGTTTAGATGTAGAGCTTAGTGATATGGTTTAGTGGAGTACTTAGTGTTAGGTCGGAGGTTGGACTCGATGATCTTGAGGTCTCTTCCAACCTAGAAATCTGTGTCTGTGTCTGTGTCTATTTTTCACTTGCCTTTATTATCTAGTTAGAGGTGCAGCGTGAAGGAAGAATAAGACCTCGAAGGAAGTAGGTTGTATTTTTTTTTTGTTTGGCTCAAAGGATAAATATTGCCATATTTCGTTTCATTCATTAAAAAAAATAAAACCAACCTTTTTGACTGAAATGGTCTTCTGAGCAAAATCTTGTTTCACTTAGCTCCGTGCACATGCTCAGTGTTTTGGGAAAGAATAGAGGCATGGTTTTCAAAATGAGCCATGATCTTGGGTGTCTTTATGTTATAATATTCAACTAGAGCTCCTTCAAATGGACTATGGTTTCTTTGCTGTCCCCAGAAAGCCTACTTTTAGGATTTTTCATTTGATTATAAGATATTTTACTAGAAAATACAATGAAGATTTGACTGTCATTCACTAATGATGAGGAAACAAGAAAAATTTCCATTGCTCCATTGTGCAATAAAATTGCAGTGGACTGAAATTGTGACCACCTCTGTGATTGCTGTGCCTGCAGCCTTCCTGCCAGAGGTGTGTGTTGGTGACAAACAGCTCACATAAATAGGATGGGCCAGAGGAAAAGATGCAGGGACCTGGAAGTTGCCTCCTACTGGCAGCATGTTGCCAAGAAAGTAAGGGGGAACCTTTGAGCTAAAGTTGCTGGACACTCAGGGACCTTCTGGGCAGGATGCTAAGGAGGGCAGGGAGCTGCAGGATTCTTTTTCTTTTTGGGAGCAAATGCCTTTTACGCAATCCTTTCAGACTCCCTCTTGGCTTCAGTGCTCTCCCCATCACAGTGAGGCTGATTATTTGCGTTAATGTCCTCACCTCTGGTGAACAATATTGCCGCTATATTTAATATGAGTGAGGGTTATTACAGTATTATCTGGAAGGAACCATGCCCATTATAGGTTGCTGTGTATTTCAAAGCTAGTTTTAATTAAAACTGCCAATAACTTTTGAGGTCTTCTGGAGTGGAAGCAGAGGACCAAGGTGCTCAGGTGGTTTCACTTGATTGTTCAACTAATTATTAGAAGGGAGGAACTGGGTTCACTGGCAGCTAAGCCCTGCAGTTCCTATGCTGGCTGTGAGTCCATCAGAGCCTGGCCAGGCTGGGCTTCCAAACATATGGGTGTTTTTGGGACCAGGATATTACTGTCCGCAGAAGATGTTCACCCTCCCTCCACTTCCACATCCTCAGCTTGATCTTATCATGAGCCAAAAACGTCTGTGTTTGGTCAAACACCCTGAGAGCCAGAAAAAGGATATGGCTTTTCAGCAGTTGCTCACTCTGGATTGAAGACAGGGTTTTCCTTCTCTGAGCAGTGCAGGATGTGTCCCCAGCTCCCTCCCTGAACACCCATGTGGTGCGGGTGTGAAGGATGTGAGGGGGAGAGCCAAGCACGGCCCCAAGCTCCAGGAGATGGGGACATCACACCTTCTGCTCTGCCAGTGAGTGTGGCAACATGGGGTTGTGCCTCCCCTTACCTTTGGAGAATAGAAAAGAGCCTCACAAGTGCGATATTAAAAGACTGAAATGAACATGCAATTAGAGATCAGAGAAGCCTTCTTACAGGAAAGTGCTAATTAGTACAATCAGAAGTGCCTGCGTCTGTCTTTCCCTGCGCACATCAGAGTTCAAGCTTTTGATAGTCGCAGTGAACTTGGAAAATTCATTTTTACCCAGCACCCAATGGTTGGTATAAGCCATGTGTTTGATCTCACAATGGGTTTTCTCTATTCACCTTCGCCTTCCAGGCACCAGTACACTTAATATTGTAATCACTACCTGCAGGAGAAAATCATCCCAGATTTACTTTCGTGGGAGATTTAGTCTCGGATTTGCAGCCTGTCCCTTTTCTCAGGGTGTAGAGGCAGTCCTGCAATATTGTATGATGTGAATAGGCTGGAACAACACCAAGTCATCCATCCCGTTGCTGCAATGATATGATTAGAGGCCTCTGTAAGCAGCCCTGTGTATACTTTGGCATTATTTTGATACCTAATCAGTTCACATTGAATCAGAATTAGCACCATAATACAAGGAAAAAGACAGCATATTTGTCTGGGAAAATACAGGCAGGCAATGATGGTATGTGTGAGTGATATTCCTTCTTAATGGTGCCATGAAACCATTTTTTCTTGGTCTGGAACTTCAGTCTTGTTTTCCTTAATAGCCAGTTCTTTCACTCTGTTCTCCTTCTTCAGCCTTAACGTTATTTACAAGGTACTTCTAAAAGTGGGTGATTTAGGCTGCTCTAATGCTTGGTTTGTTTTTGTCTCATCAAATTGCCTGCTGACCTGCAAGCAGCGGCCAAATCAGACTGAAATTAAAAAGGTGGTGGAATATGCCCCAGTCTCTCCTCAATCAATACCAGCCTAAATTACCGCAAACCTGGAGCCATGGTGCATGTAATACATCATTTTGTAACCCCATAAATTGCTTTTAGCCAGTCTCTTCTGATTTCTTTTTAATGGCCTTTCAGCTAAGATCAAGTGTAGCATCAGTTTCACATCAGCTGTGTACCCTACCCAGGGACTGCCTTGTGTTGGCACTGGGATGATCTCAGCCGAATTGTTGTGACTCCTCGATGCTAGTCATTTCTGAGCCGCCCCGAGATGCCTCCGTGTGGTGAATTGCACTCAAAGAGGCCACAGCTGCCTGCAAATCCTGCCCTTGCTTATCTCTTTTAAAATAGGAAGCAAGAGAGGTGGAGAGGGGATGGCTGCGGCCTCCAGTGAGCGCAGTGGGGTAGCAAGGCCCTGAGTAGGCCCTGAGCAGGGCCTTGCTCCTGGGCCATCCCTTTGCTTGCACGGGGCTGTGTGAGACGTGGAGGGCAGGGGCCGAGCCTGCCCTCCTCCCGAGGCGGCCCAGGGCTTTTGTGGGGATGGAAGGTCCTCATCATCTGCTCGCCGGTCTGCTCTGTTTCCAAAACCTGCTGCAAACGCGGCCCTGACCCGCCTTCAGAGCAGGCGGCTCCACAGCTCAGCCACAGCCATGGTGGGCACTGGGAGAGTGACTCGATCCCCTCCACTGATCCTCCACGTAGGATGCCAACTCCTCTGTAAAATAAAATGTATTCTGCCTAGGCTAGTTTCATGGGAGTTATCAAGGGCCCACAGAGTAAGAAATTGCATTGCCTTCATGTTATGCAATTCCCACTGTTGTAGGCCTTCCGGGCCATGGCTGGCTGGGAAGAGAAATCAGCTGGAGGCCCACTGCTCCCCCTGTCCAAACATTAATTGAAAAAAAAAATATATATTTTTCTTCTAATTTAAGCGACATTTCTCTCAGACTTAACCTGAGGGTTGGAGGTCAGATTTCTAAATCAGAAATATCAAACACCCCCTCCTTCCACCAAAAAACATCCCCTTTAAAAAATACTTAATTGGAAAAACGTGCCTGTTATCAGAGGGTAGAAATGCAAATGTCCTATTTCAAGCTGGCATTTTAGAATGAAATTTTCCGTTTTGGTTTGTTTCTAGTTTTCTCATGGGAAATGCCAACATTTTTCTACTGGAACCGAGGGCTCCTTTCAAATGACTTTAGTTAGGAAGAAAAATAATTTTCCTCTTGGGACAGTCACAACATCAATCTCAAAGGAAAGAAAATGCTTCTGATGCTCCAGGAGAAAACACTGTGTTTTCCCTTGCGGGCCAATGCCCCTTTTACTGCTCAGCCCCTGAACCAGCTGCTCATGTCCTTGCGCATAAAATAAAGGTGCACAGGGCAGCGGGTAGTTCTGGGGACACGCTTGGGAGCTGTGGCAGAGCAGCCCTGGGTAGCTCTTTGCCCTCTTCACCACCGTCTCCATCCGCTTGTGGTTACACCTGGACACCCACAGATGTCCCAGAAATGAACTTTTGCTAACGACCATGTTGTGAATGGGTATTTCATTGTGGAGAGCCATGAACATTCTGTACATCAGCTGCGTGAACCAACGCTGGGCTATGGGACTGAGAACTGAGGCACTGGAAACACCCAGCCCTTGATGCTGCTCTGAATTGATGAACCCACTAAGGTGCTCTTCTCTTAGGGCCAGATGCTGCTGCCCTGACCCCGTGGAATAGCATTTTCTCCATAAAGAGCAGCCTGGACATCAGCAGGACTGTCTGGGGAATAACTGCTCTCCCGGTCTTTATTGTAAAGAGAAAATCAGATGGTACCACAGGGCATCCCAAAGGCTCGGAAAGCAGCACGGCAGCTTGCTGGCACTGCAGAAAAGCATCCCACAGGGTTTCTGGGATGGGGCCAGGGATCTGGGTAGGGTGTACCCGCTCTGGATGCTAAATGAGAGAGCTGCCTAAACGCTTTGTGGCTCCACAGACTCTCAACAGGGAGCCTTAAAGCTCCTCAGATCTCCTGTAATGATATAACATGCACATCCAGCTGCAAAACCTGTGCTGTAGGTAGGCAATCCCCAATTATGTGAGATTGCAGGATTTTAAACTTTCTGTTAATAATAATAAAAAAACCAACCCTCTTAATTAATAGAGTCTGTAATAGCGACACTGGCATAACAGACCAAAATTTGACAAGAGGAATTACCTCAGCAGAAACGTAATAATGAACTTTTGTGAAGATCACAATACTGATAGGCATAATGTACTGCATCTGGTTTCAATTTGCTTTTTTGACCTTTTGTTGAAAATGAATTTTAATAGGCAATTGACTTAAATAATTGGTATGTGTTCGAATCAATCCTGGAACGTGATGGCTAAGTGGTTAAAATAATTGAGGTGTATGAAAGGATTTTTAAAGATTTTTAGATTCATATCAGAATGATGGTGTTATAGAGCTCAGCTCCATGGCTGCAATATGACTAAAACACTGTCCATCCCTTGGACGCTACTACTATTTTACCTGCCAAAGTCTTCCCAGCAGTGTTGCAGGGTGGGTGTTTCTCCCAACCACACAAAACTTGCCCCAAGGCGTGCTCCTGACCCTGTGCAGGGATAATGGAGACGAGGAGGATGGATTCATTTATAAAGTATGGATAAGAGCAGGGGACACCTCATTGCGCCCCAGTAGTATGTATGGATATGAATATAATGCTGGATATTACTAAGAACCTATTCTCTCTTCTGATATTAATGCAAACAGATTTAACCCTAGGAGCAGCAAAGGTTTCTCTTCAGCAGCATAAGCAGATACAACTCAGTGACACATTGCTGCTGAATTGCAGAAGGACATGGCTGCTCTTATTACATTTGTACACGTCTTATTTTTTTAATGGAAAAAGTGTGCTTTGCTGCTGACTCTGCCCTGAATGTCTTTTTTTTTTTTATCACATAGAGATGTTTGTTTCTTTGTCCAGAAAAAAAAAAAAAAAAAAAAAAAGAAAAAAGCCACCAAAAGCTTTCCATTTGGACCCTGTCATCTCTTCCTCTAGGCTGGCCTCTCTTCTCTCTGCCATGAAGGAACACAAATGATTTGCCTTGAATGTCACGTTTCCTACCTGGGAAACACATGCAGGAGGTGAAATCCAGCCAGGGAATAGCATTTTGCAGGGAGAAAAAGCAATGTGGTTGAAAACAGACTTAAAACTCCCCCAGAGCTCAGTGACAGCTTTTCCACAAGAGAGAGAGAAAAAAAAATTGAGCCTTTTTTCTTCTATTTAAGAAGAAAAATATGTGTAAAAAACAGATGTTTTGCAAAAACCACCCACCTTGCTTTGTCAAAAATTCATGTTTTTGTTAGAGAAAATTTTTCAGTGGAAAGGGATCCAAAGTTCATCTTATTTCCCAGGATCAATTGCCTGCATAGAGAGCTGGCTAGCACGAGACCCAGCATCTTTAGTTGAACACCTCGCTGTTTGCCAGCTCTGGGAGTCTGAATTAAAGATCTTTAACTCCTTGGAAATTACAGTATGTTGTTGTACACATCAGTTATTACCAACCCATCCTATCTGCAGCAAGGTCCGTTCTCCTTTTCATGCAGCTCAGAGGAGCTGGGATAAGAGCTACATTTTGTGAAAGCACCTGAGCTGTCAGGCTGACCAAACCTGCAAAGCATAGAGATCAAGGTCTGCTTGTGGAACCCCTGTAGCAGTCTGGGGTAGGACCTTCCAGGTGCTGATGAGGAGCTTTTTGTGGTGCATTGAATCCAGACCACCTGAAAATCATTTAGGGCCATGAGTTCATAAAAGGCTCTTCCCCAACCCAAAATGATGCTGGGTAAGGCTGTTGGGCTGTAGGATGAAGAGCTTCTGCAGAGGAGAGGATGGCTGGGGGAAGAGGAGTTGCTTAGGGTATGGATTAAGGTCAGTGGGGTACATGCTCTGCTTTTTCTTGGAACAGCAGCTTTGCTTTGGGGCTCAGTCTCTCATTGTGGGATGTTGAGGAGCAGGAAAGGGCTTGTATTTTGACAAATCAGGTAAGAAAACAAAGCTCCTGAAGTATGCTGTAGCAACCTGCTCCTTCAGGGAGCTCATTTGGGTGCAAACTCCTGCAGTTCAGGCAGCTTTCAGTAGAGCTGCTCCAGCTGATGCCAGAGAAGCCCACTGTTGACTTGAGTTTGCAATAAACACCCAGGAGGCACTTAAAGATGTGAAATGCAATTCTGGCTCCACTAGTAGGTGGCAATGTACTTTGTGTCCTGGCACAATTTCTCTCCTGATATGCCTTTGCCCTAGGGAAAGAGGAGGCTGAGCTGGTTAAGCTGCCCTGCTCCTTAGGGTGAGCAGAAAGGGAAGGGTCTTTGGCTGTTGTGCTCCAAACAATGTCTGCTCCTTTTCTTTTGCTGGCTGCAGAGAGATGACACTGAAATGTATGAGAATGTGTTTTAACTGATCAGGAAAGCTTAAAAAAAAAAAGTAGCAACCACCTTACATCTTGTGCTGTTGGTTAAGACTAGGCAATAAAGCCACTCCAAGGTCTCCTGATGGATCCAAGGGCAGGTCAGACGGACTGCCTGGTGAGGCTGGCTGTCCTGGTACGGGGTGGCCGAGGGGAGGGCCAGGGTGTCACTGGGGACCACAGGCTCTTCAGGGAGTGATGCTGATGTGCTCAAGATCAGCATGGAGAAACCCTGTGCACCTCTGGTGAGGAGTGGAGCCTTCCTGGCCAAGGAGGCATCTTGCAGTGCTTTGCTCCCTGCAGACCAGCTTCATTCAAGCACAGTTTTGCTGTGTGGTATTCAGCTAAATTTAAGCTCTATTTAGGAAGAGTTGCCCCTATTTTTAGCCCGGCTCAGTTCCTCAATCTGCTTTTCTGTGCAGCTGCACATGCAGCTTACCAGGGCGATGGAGGGAGCGGCACAGGGCTGAGGACCAGGGATGGACCAGGAGGGTATTCCTGTGCTTAATTCACCCTCGTGTGGGGGCTCTGAGCTCCCTGGGCGTTTGAAGCGGGGGCAAAGGGTAAGAAACTTGGGCTCTGTGGTTGGTATGGCCCTGGGAAGGAGGTAGCTGCTGTGGTCATGCTCTGCCGTGCCTGGCACCAGCATCTTGGCTCAGTTCAGGCTGGGTGAGGCTCAGTCCCACCCTGAAATCCTGGGAAACCAGTGCTTTGAGTGCAGGCTGGTGCCATGGTGCTCTCATCCAGCTCCCCTGCAAGGAGGTGTAAATCCTGATCACAGCTCCTGTCTTGGCTGAATGTGTAGCAAGCTGAGTTTGGGTGACATCTGGCTCCAAACATGATTTCCCTCTTTTCACCTGCTCACAGTTTCAGAGCTGCACTCCCAGCAGTAGATTGAGCAATGACATCAACATCCTTGCCTGTATTTTAGCAAATACTTCATGCTTTTAAGACTTTTTGCCTTATTAAACCAGGCAGGCAGGAGCTGAAGGGCTAGTGAGGAGAAACCTGTTTTGTACACTTTTTTTTTAAAGTTGCAAATTCCATAGGTTAGAAAACATTTTTTGCTATATTTGCTCTCAGAATGGAGTGGCTGCCAGCTCAAATATTTTTGTGGTGCTTCTGTAAATAAGGCTCACAGGTAAGACTGATACAGCAATCTATCATCATGCCAAGTGGCTGCTCCACTCTGTGCCTGCGATTTGATCCCGGTGCTGAGTAACTTCTCTAATGTACAGGGTGAATAGTCACAGCTTGTTTTCCCAGGGTATCCCTTCTCTAGAAGGGTAACCCAAATCTTTCAATCAAAACATGTTTCTGCTTAATTACTGCGTGCCACGAGCCTGTCAGTGGCCACATTTCCCAGATGTGACAAAGATGGCAGTGGGCAGCAGGTGGATCTGATGCTGATAGAAAGGCACACAGGAAACAAATTTACCCTTTTCTCTTTGAGTAAGTGGACATCCTCAGCGGCGTATCCCTCATAGCACTGCTTAGATAATCTATCTTCTACAGTCTGAAATCTGTTAGGGTTTGAGGGTGGTGGGGTGGAAAAAGGAAAAACGTCTTGGCACTGTTGAGCAGGCTGGGAGACCTCATCCTGGGGTGGCATTGGCAGCGTGGGGAAGCCAGATCCTGTGAGCATCAGAAAGCAGCCACTGCACTTATACACACACATCCTGGTGCTCAGGTGACTGTTGGCCACCTACCGGGAGCTGCAGCTTTCGGGCCTTTTGCATTTCTCCTGGCAGAATTGGTTGAACTGCTGTGTCGAGGTAATTTTTAGAAAAAGCTTTCTGCAGCTATACATTATGTACTCAAACAGTTCCCCAGTGCTCAAGCAATGCCTGGAGGAACAGTGCCTTCTGGAGACATTTCATTCCAGTGTCTTCTGGAAAGTTCATAGCTGCCTTGACAAAATTCAGTTTTTATCAAAAATGATTAATGTCTAGAAATTTAATCAATGCGTATTCACGCAGCAGCAGCAGCTTTACTATAATAGTTTGATTTTAAACAGCTTGTGTCCTGATGCGTGAGGTGCATTATATTATTTGACAGCGGTGACATTTATATTTGTAATTACTAAATGGTGACAATCCATTGGAAAGCCTGCCCCACTTGAGGGAGCAAAATGGATATGAATGCATGGCACCAAGAAGCACAAAAGTCACAATACATCAGTGGATCCTGAGATTAAAAAGCAGGGAATGACATTCTCCTACCAACAAAAACACATGCGCGTTCCCAAATAAATTGCTGAGTTCTAATTATTTCTTTTGTATTTGTGAAATATTCTCCTCCTGCTTGTTGCCTGACACCATTACCTCTTTCCTAACACAGGAAGACCCTGAAAGCAGAAAATTTAGTACGCAGGAGTCATGGGCATCTTGGGGTTTGATTGAACGCTGAAAAATTGGGTGAGTCAAGCTGGGATAGAGATCCCGAATTTGATAGAAATCTTGATGAATTGGTCAGGGAAGGTGTTTGGAGCTGCTGTTTTTAAAGCGCTGAGATGTAGGATAAACTTATCAGCTTATGCAAGCTATTTTGGAAGCAGCTTTAGACTATTAACGCTTTGCAGATACAATCCCTTCCCTGCAAGAGGAAGCTCAGTATTTATCCAAGTGCCTGAAAAACTAGGGTAGTAGGGAAAGGAGGTATCCCCAGGCCTGCTGGTAATTAATAGGACTTATCTCCTAGTTAAGGAAGAGCTGTGGGATGAGAATTGCTACCCAGATTGTGCAGATATAATAATCACATGGAGCTTTAAATGAAATTCATAACTTGGATGGCTTACATCATCTGCTCGGGTGCCTGGTGACACCGGGCTGAGTTTGTCCTTGATGTCTGTCTCCTTTTTTCATCTGTAAGATCTCTTAGGGCACTTTCCATATTCCTTTTGGGGCTTTGGCCTGTCCACGCTGCAACCAATGGGAGGAAAAGACCTTGTGGGATGTGCTCAACAAGCAGAAAGCCCCTGAAGAACTGCTCCTGTAGAAAACCTAATATTTATTTCCTTTCCCTTTGGCCCTCCAGCAGCCCCTGAGGTGGTGCCCAGCTGTGGGGCTGAGCACCTGGCTTTGGGGCAAGGGGCACACACAGGGATGGGGTTTGCCAGATGTGCAGCAGTGTCTGGGCCAGGCTCTTCCATGTCGGACATTAATTATTAGGGCAAGACTCAAGGATTGGTGTTATCTTCATGTCACTGTGGGGTCTGACAAGGTGGTCTTCAGAGCTGGTGGGAGACAGCTGTGAGAAATAGGGGCATGGACAGGCTGTCTGGTGGCTGGAGCAAGCCCAGGGTTTACAGATTGAAGGTGTCTGGGATGCTGAGGTCCTACACAGACAACAGAGCGCTGGGACTAGGGATTAGTGAGCCCCCAGACTCTGGGACTCAGGCACGGTTAGGTCAGAGGCTTTATTCTTAATTAAATCTTTCATTACAATAATCCAACAATGGCAAAAGTAGCAGAAGGCTTATGATATCCTGCTTAGTTTAAATAAAAATGCCATCAAAAATAAGTGACCGATTTGTTATCCTGCCTTGGGTTCTTCAGAAGATAGCAGATGCCATCTTTTAGATGAGACCGAAGTTTTCCTCCCCAAGTGTTTTCCTAGTTTTTTAATCAAACTTTGCTTTCAGGAATGATCTATAAACTCTACCAGTATTTATGTAAAAAGAGGTTCATAATTCAAAGTGAAGAAATGAAATATTTAGGTAAGATTAATCCTGAAGACATCAGTGCTTCAGCTGTGCAATCACTCATCTTATGTCATGGGCATATTTGTTTGGCTACGAACTTTTCTTTTGAAAAGTCTCATTCCAGGGCAGCTTAAAATATTAAAGCAGGTGCAATGGGAACAAGTTTTGGATAGAAAAGGATAACAGTAGGGGGATGGAAGCTGATAGCCTTTAATCCAAAGGTAAACTGCCATAATCTGGCACAGGAACAAAAATAATTAAAATTGCCCTGTTTTGAGAGCAGTCTCTGACCATGTGTGCCTACTCTGTGCGGTTCTACGGGTTGCTGTCTGAGATGTCCCTGGGGAGGCAGCAGGATGCTGCAGTCACATCGCCCCTGCCTGGGGGAGATGCTCTGGTGGTTCCTTTCATCCTGGGGTAGACTAAAGCTGCTGGGGCTAGAACTGTCTAAAGGGCCCTTTTGCTGCAAAGAAAGTACTGATCTGGGGGCAGTGTGGTGGAAGGAAATACAAGTACTTGCTGTATGACCCCAGAGACGAGTGTCCTGACTTAGAGCTAAATGTCCCATGGCTGCGTATGCCTCAGGACCAGTTATTTCAGAAGCTGCTCCAGGTGAAGTTCATCTTGACTTACCACTAAGGAAAACACTGGCTTTCTACTGCCTGTGGCCCCCCCGAAGCTGAAAACCTAACTACAACACAGCTGCTTCTGGTGCAAGCTGGGGAAAACCTACCTCAAAAACAAGGGTTGTGTGGTCTGCTTTTGATGCAGTGCTGCTCCTCCATCCCAAGGGTGGCCCCGTGCTCTTTGGGGCTGGGGCCACCACGGAGCCCTCCTTGCTGTGTGGCTCCAGCAAAATGTTGCTGTGCGCTTCTGCCTGCGATGCTGTTGTGCCACGGTGAATTGCGGCCAGCTTCGTTAAATGAAATTGAATCTTGAATGTCCTGAGGCTGAGAGATATTTTGCTTACTTGTCTATAGTATTTCCAGACCTTAAGCCTGATTGCTGTTGTGGCAACCTTGAACTTTTGCTGTTTCTCATCTCGCAGCTGAAATGATTCAGTCTGGCAGGAGGCTGGTGAGGCACTGAGCTGCTTACGAATGCATAGCTTGTATCAATAAGGAAAATTAAATAATTCCTCAAAACCACACAACATGTCAGTTTTGCCACAACGTAGTCAGCTGTTCACTTTTTTGTTGACTTTCTGTAGCTGAAATTTTCTTAAGATGCATTGTGGAAGTGATACCCTGCCCCATTTGGGGGTTATGGTGACACATGGGCTGAGCAGGGAGGCTGGCAAGGGTTAGTCCTCCAAGTGAGAGGTCCTGTGAGTCCTGCTGGCAGGCTGATAAGGAGTAGAAAAGATTCACTGAGAAACTTGGTGTGAAACCCATGTGTCAGGCAGGTGGAGCCACATGGATTTCCAGAAGGTGTTGATTCCCACCTTGGGGCAATCACGACTCAAGGCAGGGCTTCAAAAGAGTAGGGACATGGGGCTCACAGGGATCAGCTGCAGCACTGAGCTCAGAAACTGTTCAATAAATCTCTACTCCAGAAGATGCGCAGAGCATCCATCATGTCCCTACAGGCTTGGGGAGTAAAGTACAGAAGGTCTTGTTCATGCCAGCTGTAGCATGAGCTGTCCTGCCTGAGTGGGTCAGCTGTGCTGCTTGGAAGTCTGTGAGCTTCTCAGGAATCAACTTTTGTATTTGAGCAGGGGAGAGGACCAAAACATTTGTCTTTGTGCTATTGATCACTTGCCATGGTCCTGCGGTGAATTGGAGAGGACTGGGAATACAAGAGTAACATCAGATACCCCGTTTCTTCTCCAGACAGAAAACGCGTGCTCAAGATTGTGACAGGGGAATGTTCCCCTTGTTGTTTGTAGTCTGGCTAATGCTAGTTAGGACTAGGAGAAACAAACAAAACAAAAACAAAAAAAAACCAGAGAGAACAGGAAGCCTGGCAAGTGCTTGTTACACAACCCAGCCCTTTCCCGGGCACTTGGGCTGAGGAAGCTGGGTAGATCCCGAGGATGCTGGCTTCCCTCACCTAAACACCCTGTAGTGCTTGTGCAGTTGCCTGTGGTCTATGGGAACTCCTCTAAATGCAGGTAGGATTAATTGTGACTATTTCAGTTTGATTTGCCTTTATTCTGTGATTGCTACTGCCACAGCAAATGTGAGCTTTGTGACTTGGATTTACACCGTCTGGAGAGATTTGCATCATGGCAAAGTTGCTCTGCTCCAGCCAGGCACATCTGGGGGCTCCTGCACCTTCTGTGTACCCACTGCTACCTGCTCAGGTGTGTGGAGCTGAGCCAGGGCATGGGAAATTCAAGATATCTGTCCCAGGGCCTTCTCAGGTTTTAGCCTTTGGGATTATGGCAGCTGAAGCACCCTAAATTTCCTCTTCCTGCCTTGTGTTGCATGCTCTCCTCTCCTCAGCGTTGTGGTGCCACCTCCTGCTTCCCCAGAAGCCTGGATGTGAGGTCTGGTGAGGGGTGTAAATAGCTGGGCTTTGCTGTATTCAGAGCAACCTAGAAGGAAAGCAGAGGCCCTGTAAAATAGCAAAGCTGTTACTGCTGTTGGGATCCATCAGGGCAACCTGTGGTGATGGAGCTGCTGGATGATGGTGATGAAGTTGTTTGAGGGTGGCTGGATGGTTTTGTGCCCACTCAAACAGTGAAGTTGCTCAGAGTGTGAAAGCAAATGAGCTCTCAGGTGCTGTGCTTCTGATTTATCATTAGCAAAGAGCATCCCGGTGTCAGTCCCACAGGGGAGGTGGCTGAGACCAGTCAGCTGTATTTACAGCCTGTGTCGCTCTGCAGCGAGCCTGACCTCTGCTCTGTAGCAAACCTTCCTGTGATTCAGGGTTGTACTGGAGTGGAGATAAATTAAAGGCCTGAGGGTTTTATCAGACTAAGTATGAATGATAAAATTGTGCTGGCATTCCTGCAGTCGTATAATTTAACATAAGGTTCATTTAGTTTGATCACGCCCCTAAATTTTTAATTTTTCAATGTTAGATTTACTTCCCTCCTTCCTTTTCTGAGAAACTTGTAACTGTTTCATGGAGATATTCGGACAAATACGAACAGCTTTGCGGACGTTACTGGGGCTCTTGGTACCCACAGAAATTGCTGTCTGGGGTCAGGGATAAAGCAAAGGAGCTGAAGGCTTGTGAGCATCTTGGCTTGGGAAGGAATCCCAGCCCTGCTCAGGGGACTTGCAAGCAGGGGCTGCTGCTGGGATATGCTCAGACCACCTCATGGGGAAAGGTGGGCATCAGTGGAATGGTGAGATGTCGATGTCATTGAAGCAGGAGCAAACTAGGTGCGGAGCAGGCAGCTACTGGCTGTGCCTGTGCATTACTGGCTCTCAAGATCTGTCCCTCTCCTCCCATAGGAAAGCTCTTCCAGCCTTGCTTCCTCTAAGGCTTAAACACTTAACTGACCGAAGAGTTTACTTCAGAAATCATATGCAAAATTCCCCTTGTGCCTAAAGATTCTATTGTCTTATGTTGCCAGTGGAGACAGGGAACATTTCAGATCTTGGGACTCAATGCAAAACCAGGCAGGGTCTGATGTTACTCTCCCTGACCTAGTTATAGACAGCAGTTGTACCTCGGTCTTTCATTTGCAAACCCAAGTGGGATGTTTTTAATCTCCTGTTGAGAGATTAGCTAAACATCCATGCATTTTTGTACCTGTTCTGTCTTGAATTTGGGATGCCTGGCCCTGTCCTGATTTTCAGGTTCCCTACTGCTGTCTGAGCAGTGACGCTAATCTCCAGCTTCTCCTGGGCAGATCTCCTGTAATAATTACAGAAACTCATTAGCCTCTCTGGTGGCCCGTCACATCATCGGCTTGTTCTCCTATCAACAAATACACAAAGGTTGTTGTCTTCCTGGGGGCTATCTGCTAGACTCTTATCAAATATAATTCACAGGAAAAAATAATTTGTCTCCTCCTGTCCATGGTACTTTCCCTGAAATGAAGGCATACTGGTTTCAGGATCTTTGTAACTTACAGCCCCCATATCTCTGAGAGGCACCTCTGCAGCTGAGAGGGTGAAGGATATCAGGTTAAATTTGGTATTGTCCAACAATTCTGTTGGCTTAATAGCTAATCAAAGCAGCCATGTTAATGTTGGTGTCTGACTGCCCTGCATAGTAAGAAATGGATGGGTTAGTTTACAGATGATGCTTCTGTAGTGATGTTTTTTCACTCCCTCTGAGTTTTTCTACAGGCCCTGCAAGAGTCTGGAGGGAAGGCTGCTGTGGGGTTCCAGCATCCTTGCCTGGTTTGGAAAACAGCTGGTTAGCTGACAAGGGAATTTGACTGCATCAGGGTGGATCTGGGTTTTACTGCTGTTAACTACCCTTGGCTGTTTGGAAACTTTTTTTTTTGTGAAGAAAAATCAGAAAGTGTCTCTTGCTAGGGTAGCATGGTTGTAATTGTAGGGACCTGAGTGGAGCTGCCTGTGTGTGTGATCCAGTTTGTCCCTCTGCACTTCAAGCTGCCACAGCTTAAAGCTCTTTAAACACCAGCTATTGGTTCTCCAGTCAAGCCAAATGAAATGCAAATATGTTGTACAGTTACTGTTAGCCAACTGTAGTAGCTAGTGATTTCTGAAGGGTCAGGTCAGGCTGTCTTGGGCACTTAAAAGTGGCCTCTCAGAGCAAGCCACAGCTGGGCTTTCCTTGCTCTGGGTAAAGCAATGCACAGGGCATCATCTCTAATCATCAGGTCAATTCCTGCAAAAGAAAATCTGATCAAACCCTTAATTTATCCTCAATTGATTAGATAGCAACAGCATGTTGAGAAGACACTTATAAAGACCACTTCAACCTTAATAAATCCCAGAGCAAAAGACAGCTCTTAATTTTCCAGTTGGCTACATAGAATTTGTTAAAGCCATATTCTGTGGAAATTGGTTCACCCTAGAGA
This sequence comes from Cygnus atratus, assembly GCF_013377495.2. Taxonomy (NCBI): domain Eukaryota; kingdom Metazoa; phylum Chordata; class Aves; order Anseriformes; family Anatidae; genus Cygnus; species Cygnus atratus. The sequence continues at coordinate 13,552,958 of NC_066372.1, read as the reverse complement.
GCTTCCAGTCAATCACGTCGTGCCTTAACAAAAGGCCTCAGTAAAGCAGCAGATGAGCACTGAGGTCCTGAATGGTTAAGCGTGGTAGGTAGCTTAAAAATTACTTATTAAAGGAATTATTAATGCCTGTGTGAGCGATACAGCTGCTCTAGAGCATTCGGTGGTCTCTGGAAAGGAGACCTTGGTACCACAACAGGAAATGCTGATTGATACAGCCAAGATGAATGTGCTTTGAATCTGCAAGTTTCTCTAACTTTCTAGGCTTATTCAGGAGTTTAAAATACATTTATTACTTTTTTTCCTCCACCAGCATCTTGCTACCCAAAGTGCAAATGGGGCTGTGTAAAGTGCCTGGTCCTCCCCACTCGTGAAGACCTGCCAGCATCTGAGCCTGTTCACAACTTCCCAAAAGTCAATCCATGTGAGATGAAGCTGCCTGGGGCAAACCAAGGCTTTTTTTTTTTTTTTTAATTTCTGTTGGCTGTCATTCACAAATAAAGTCAATTTTCACTGACTTCAGCAGATTGTCTTATTCCTTAGTGGAGCAATTACCAGCAATGTGAATGTCCAAGTTCCTTGTGACTTTCTTTTGTGGATGTCTTGCTATAAGTCTTCATTTTGCTGCTATCAGCTATGTTGTGACCCTTACCAAGGTGAGTACCACATAGTGAGGGCAGGTGCTGTGGAAGAAGAGGGGTGCTTTATGCATAGGTACAATGCAGCCACCTTCCAGCTGCTGTTCTCGATCCCAGCGCCACGCAGGGCCGCAGTATTTGTAGAACAATCCTTTCAATATTTGTTAAAGCTATCCATGGTATTGGGTAGGGCTTCCTTTTGTGTTGAAATAGTTACTGAATGTATGCACAGAGATGTTTCCAGTAGGATTACTGTATAAAGCAGAAAATAAACTGAAGAGCTGCCCAGCTTGAAAAACAGGATGGATTTTTCTTAAATACCTAAAGCATACAGAAATTAAGGCTATTCTTAGTGGAGATTTTTTTCCTTGCAGGGGTCAGTTCTGGTCTTCAGGGTCATTTTTCACTGATTTTGAGGAACATTTCGTCCTAACTTGTAACCACAAGCTTTCTGCTGTATAAATTATGTGAAGTAATTAAAATCTAGACTGTTTATTTCTGGGTGGACGTTATGGACTTTAGATACCGTAACTGCTGGGGGGAACATCTTTTAATCAACTGTAGTTTAACTTTGTTCCCGTTTAGGTCTAGGGCTCCTACCAGCCTCCTGCTTTCCCATTCAATTTTGCTAAATCCAAGTGGAAAAGTGAAGGTAGTGCATGTTCCTCCTCATCTGGTGATTGAAAAGATAAAGAGTGCAGGTGAGCACCTACGATAAGAAACTTAATCCCAAGAAAATCTTTAGGTGAACTGTGGCATGGCCTCGCTTCTGTCTTCAAAAGGTCTGTGGGGGAAAAATGATGTGATGGAGCCAGGACAGGGGAGCTCTGGCCAGGTCCTGGCCTGTCATCCTTCCCCATCGTGAGCCGGGTGTTCTCAAAGGCAAGCTGGGAGCACCAGAGCAGCTCGCCTGTGCTGCAAGTATCACCGTAATGAGAGCGCCGATTGTCCTGGAGTTATGCATAGATATGAATTAAACTTTTTTCATTAAGAATAAACACATTTCTAGCTCTTGTTGTGAGAAACCTTGAGCTAAGTATAGCCTAAAGCATTTAAGCAGACGGCAGATGAAAATAATGCAATGGAGGAAGCTTTTTAATAATGATTCTTAGGGCTTAATTCATGACTTTAAAGTTCTTGGGGTTGGAAGTCGGAGGACTCCTGGAGTCTGAGGCACATCAATAACAATAATGGCCTCTCTATGGATTGATGAGCTCAACAGAAAGGAAAGAAACCTGCTGTGCTTGGTAATGGTGGCAGATAAGTCACAACTTTTGAGCAGTGCCTTGTCTGCATGTACCTGGGATGCTTTCACTTGGCAAACGTGAGCCAGGAGGGTTTAACCGGGTATCCTGACCCAGTGCAGGTAGGCTGCAGTCCTCAGCCAGGCTGAAGACCTCCACATCTCCAGTGAGCATGCGTGTCCTTAAGGAAGGCAGGTGTCAGGGATGGTGTCTGGGCCCTTTGCAGTGCCCCCAGCTTGTGCTGTGGTCCTGGTTTTTGCTCTTCAACCTCCACATGCCAGAGCCATTGCCCAGGGGTTGTCTATTGCATTCAAAGGGCTCTGTTGGAGATGCGTGGAAGTCAAAGCTCCGGGCCTCAATGATTAATGGTAGGGGCTGCAGATGCAAATCCGTGAATTTTGTTCTGAGAAAAGTAGTAAGGCAATATATCCTGGCTGTCAGGACAGTGGTAATTCAGGCAGGGCTGCTATTGCTGGGCTGGAAAGCTGTTCCTTTCCAGCAACCAGCCCTATGAATCCTTACTCCCTCCTCATCTGAATGGAGGGGAAAAAAAAAAAAACAAAAACACACCAACCACCCTGTTTAGCAGGCAAGTCAGCTTTCCTGCAGCCTGATAAATACTCCAGGCTTGATAGTCTTTCTTCCTCCACAGAAATGCTAGTAGCCATTTGCCAGCTGTTTGCTCTGACCTACAGTCATCGGTGTCCATCAACATGCTTTTTCAGAGGTGACAACACGAGATCCGGCAGCAATCAAGTAATCTGCAGCACTGCCCCAAGATCTGTTAGACAAACCGAGCGAGGCAGGAGCCAGGGCTGGAAATTGCCTTATGCTCCAAATCTTAACTACAAGAGGTATTAAATAAAAAGGGCTGAAGTCAGATAAAACAACAGGGATAAGCTAGACTGCCTAGACACAGCTTCTACAGGAGTGTCTATTCAGGCTAATGTTGTTTGGGTTTAAATGAAAATATAGGAGGGACACGGAGCCCTAAGTGGGCTGTTATGTACCTTGCAATAGGAGCAGGACAACCACACATTCTTCCAGCCCATTTTCTCTGGTCAGGTTGGTTTGGTGAAGGGTTTGCATGCTGGATGAGGCAGTGCTGTGGCTGGGGGCTGCCTTCATGCAGCCAAGTACTTCTTGTGCAGCTCCTGCTCTGTCCAAAGCCTCTGGGCAGCTCTGCTCCCATGCTTGGGGCTGAGCTGGCCCACGGGTGGGCAGTGGGGGTGTAGGTTTGTGGGATCCATGCAGGTACCATCAGGGCTTGGTCCAGACAAAACTTCTGGCTGGTAAAAGGCTTGTCCAGGGGAAAGGAGTTTGAGCTGTGCTGAATGCACAGAATTTTTCTGCACATCCCATAAATATTCTGCAGCAAATAGCAATGGCTATAAAACAAATGTATATGATTTTGTTATCAGCAAAACACTTGTGCTGTCACTTGAATCCTCCTCAATCAGAAACTTTGCCAAAGCAGCATTTTTTTTTTTATTGTTGCAGCCGACAAAGTTTCTTGGAAACAAAATCACACTCCAGAATTAATAAACGCTGATCTGGAAGTTCCCGTTCAAGGGGATGATTTGCTGGGCAGGAATTCAAATTCTCTGCATTGTCAGAGGCAGCTTGTTCTCTCCTGAAGCACGAAGCACATCCCTGCACACCTGTGCCACAAGCTGCCCCCAGGAGCAGGATGTAACAGGGTCAGCTCTGCAGAGCAGCTGGAGGTCCTGCTGCTGCCTGTCCTGCTGCTGGGCATGGCTCGTTTGTTCAGCATCTCCTGCAGGAAGGAGGCAAAGCTTCTTTCTTCTTTGACCAGCAGCTTTGGTACAACCTAGGAAAGTGGCTTGTTCCTCCACCTTTCTACTCTTTGGGTGGCAGTGGTTGGGATTGAACAATCTCTGTGTAGAGATGGACGCAGGCAGGACAGCAGCACTAACTGAATGCATTGTGCTGCAATCTATATAGAGTTTTATTATTTTTTTTTTCAGTGACTATAGCCAATTCCCACTACAGAAGCCCAGAACGTTTCTGGTGCTCAGTGTGCTTCCAAACCCATTCTTTCTGCCCATCTCAAAGCTCCTTGCACTGTCCCCATTAACACTGCGTTTAGGAGCTGGCTGGCATGAAGGCAGTAGCCCTTTAGCTGCCATGAGCTTAAGGCTGAAATAGCTGTTTTCTTTCTGAATGTGGAGCTGGTGCACAAGGCAGCGTGACGTGGCAGGAGCAGGGTGTCTCGGGCTTCTGTATGGCAAGGGAAGCCTTTAACAAGGGCCCTCTCTGCTTTAAAAAAATTTTGGTGGTCAAAAAAATAGGTAAAACAAGAATATCCAAAAGCCACTGTCCTAGAGGAAAGTGGTGGGTTTTTGAGGTCATCGGCTGTTCTGTGTTAGACCCTTAATGAACTTAAATTTAATTCTCTGTATTTAAGCCAGTCAGGTGTCTCCACCTGTAATTGGGTGGTCTCAGGCACAATTACTTTTTCAGCTTTCTTCAATCCTTTGCTCTGTATGTTCCCAGGGATGCCTGGTCAGGTCAGCAGCCCCTGTAAACCAGCACAGTTTGACTTGAGTTGTCTGCTGGTTTGGGTCTTGGACTGCCTGTCTGTCCTTTGGTTGCAAAAAGGGGCTCCCTAATGTAATGTCAAGCCTGTCTGCCTCACAGTGGCCTTTTAACCCTTCCTGCTCCCTCTCCACCAGCTCACCGGGTGCTCTTGAAGCAGATATTCACCCTGGCCAGTGTCGACAAGCTGGCTGAGCCTCCTGGTCTGTCAGCTGCAGGTGCTGACTGCCAGCTACTGTCATTTGGATCATGGCAGAAATTAGTTTGCATTGGTAAGGTACGAAATGAGACCAGTTAGTGTTGCTGTCCCCCAGACACCCACACCCACCCCATGCCTTCCCATCTCCCAGGTAGAGTTGGGAGGTGATGGCAAGCAGCTGGGCTGGTCCAAAGGTGTGAGCCTCCCTCCTTGCAAGGCATTAACCTTGGCATGGTGAGACATGGCAGCGAGGGGAGGTGAGAGCTGCTCAGCTGGGCTCTAACAGTGCCTTGTCTGCTGAGCTACAAGAGCTTGTTCAACAACCATGGGAGATTTCTTTGGTTTAAGCATACATCATAGCTCGTTTTCCTGAGTATCTGCTGGAGAGCTCTTGAGGTTATGGACTTACCTCGGTAATTCTGCTCTGAAGTGCGAGGACGCATCTTTGATTTCTTGTTTTCCCTGATGTCTCCTGTTCCCTTCTTGCTCTCCCTGATAGCAGAACTGGCTGAACGCAGGCTGGAAGGATCAAAGTAATCTCCTGACAGGCCAGCTCACCTCGAGGGGCCAGTGTGCTCCATGCAGCACGAACGTGCTTCACCTTGTGACTCTCCTTTCAATGTTTGAGGTTGCCAAGCCAAGCTCACAGCAGAATTGGTGAGGAACTGCACTGGTGGCATCACCTCTCTGAGCTCCCACACCTGACAATAACGACAGCCTTGGTGGAAACACCAAGGTTCCACCTCAAGGATGGAGACCAAGGAAGCTGACCTTGCACAAAGAACTTTGCAGATGGGGCCAACATATGTGTGCAGGGACCTGTGCTGGCAGGAGAGGCACCGTGTCTCGCAGTCACACCCTTGTCTTGTGCATGTCACAGCTCCTGCACTCTGCAGAAGCACTCAGCGCTTCTCAAAATATTTGTCCTCCAACAGCTATATATCAAATAATCCTCAGTAGCATGTAGAACAAACACATCCTTGTAGAGCAAATGAATCCTGGCTAAATTGCCTCATTTCATGGAGTGGTACAGCAACAGCCACCAAGCTGCTTAATTCTTGGCTGATGAATGAGCCAGCAGATTGTTTTTTGGGTTATCCTCGTTTTTATCCTTTCCATTGTATTGCTTCTAGACCCATAGCCTACAGCAGTAGGTTAAGGGAAAAGCTCTGCCGAGGTGCAGCAGAGCCTCTGGAAGGCACAGCATGTGCAAATGGTGAGCTGATGTCTGTATTTTGCAGAGTAATCTGTGCCTAGTGCTTTGGGAGTGCTCTTGGCACCGTCTGTTTGTGTTAATTGGGCATCACTGCTGGAGCCCTAAGAATGCCTCGAAGACACAATTCAACTTCACAGCTTTTCTCTGTTCCTGTCTCATCTCCCTGACTTAAATGGCAGAAACCTGTAATGGTGTCGTGATGTCTTCCTGAGTTGCAAAGCCTTTAGCAGTGCCTGACAAGTCATCAGCACTGAATAAGGGCCTGTCCTTGGGGGGTGAAGCAGGTATCCTCTACCTCCCTGCCCAGCAAACCCACTGCTGAAATTTGGGCAAAGCAGCTGGGGGATGCAGGGGTTCAGAGGGCTTCCTATGGCTTCTGCTGCTGCCTGGGACCACTTTTCCTGCTGCTGCAGTCTCTTCCTTCCCGTAGGCAAGGCAACAGGACAGACGAGGCAAAGTGACTATTGATTTGAGTCTTGTTAGCTCCTCTCTGCCTTTCTCTGGGACTGTTCAGTGGCCCTTGCTGGGATGGTATTGCCCTATTTGAAGGTCTGTTCCAGTTGATGGCATCTCGCCTTGACTCTTCTTCCAGCTTTAATGACTTGGGCAAGCTACACCAGGGTAAGGCTTCACACAGCTGACAGACTGCCCTTGTCCTTTGTGTGCTGCTGCTGACTGTTAATGCAGTCTGTGCAAAGGATTTTTCTTTAGAGCAGGGTGTCAGGATGCTTTCAAGTGTTTGTGTGTAAACAGGGGACATACAGTGGTCACCAGCCATCCAGCTCTGAAATGCAACTCAACCAGCGGTTGTGTAATGTGCACAGTGGAGGGAGATTTAGCAAAAAGACCTCGATTTGGTCGGTTGGTGGCCATGCGGGGAGCTCTGTCCCATAGCAGGGTAGAGAGGGGAAACCCAGGACCTGCATGTGCTCAGCAGCAATTTCTGATGTGCTTGGGGACAGGACAGCCATCAAGGGGAAGCCATCTGGGTACCCTTGGAAGAAAGATGAACCCCAGCCCTCTGCAAATATACCTTATTATCCATCCCTTATTTTAAGAGCTCTTTGGAGCGGTAGTGTTGCTCAAGAACTGCTCTCGCTAATGTTGGCATTAATTTGAAGGAAATGCTAGATTACATCTCCCAGCAGCGGGTTTTAATTTTAAGAAATATTGTACTTCAACCTATCAGAAGTGCTGTTTGCATACAAAACAAAAATTAAGTCCAGTGAAACTTACTGAATAAGCACTAATTACTTCAAGTCCATTACATGTGATATAGGTTATTTTCAAGAGAGCCTTAACTGAAAAAGGAGCTGGAGACTTTTAACTGCTTATCTGCCAGTCCCAGCCAATTACTGGCTGTAGACAGAGTTGAAAAGGTTTAGGTTAAATACCTTTTCACTGAAAAAATGAACGTGCAGAATATGGAGAGACTTGGAATATCCTTGCTTTAGCTTTCAAAGCTTCTAATTTGATAAGATAGGAGATACTCCTGGAGTACGACTGCCTCATTCAAAGCCTTTGAAATCAGCAGGGCTGGGGTGGGTACGTTGTGAGAGCACCCATAAAGTACTGCCATCATCCATCTCAACACATTTGCTTGAGCACCAAAGTCAGGATTTTACCAAGGAAGAGTTTTGTCTTGTGCAGAACCTCTACTCCAACACTGAGCATCTTTGTACCTCCCTACAAGGGGTGCTGAACACAGAGGGCGTCTCGCTGCACTTGGGCTGAGCCTGGGAAATTGGTTGGACTTGAAGGCACCCAACAATAATGCCTTCTTCCAACTTAATCTCCAATGTTTCCAAATGCACTTGGGCTCCTCAAACCCTTTAAATGTGTTTAAGAAGTGTGAAGCATTTTAAGGACAAACTTCTTTTATTTTCCAATATTATACGGGTTTAAATCTCCCTCATTCCTCGTGTTGTGTTTTCTGCAAAGCAGTTATCAGCCTTTGCTAACTTACCAGTATTTAACATTTCTGTGGCTTGTATTCTTGCTTTAAGTAGATCTTACATTCACCTGACTGGTCAACACTCGTAACATTTAAACCCACTCCATTTTAAACTCTGGTCCTGTTTTGCACTTGGAGCATGCCTATGCTGCCTTGATTGCTGATTTGGCACCAGGGATGAACCGCTGGCACCTCTGTCGCACTGGTAGCTGAGCTGTTTTGTAAGGCCACGAGAACCCAGCCCTCAGCAGAGCCACGGGCTTTGGTCAGGGCTCAGAACAGCTCTCCGTGGTGCTCAGGCGAGGCTCGCTGGGGGCACCCGACCTGCTGCTGTGCAGGAGTTTGTGCCGCTCCTGCCCTCCGAGCCAACTCCGAAAGAAATGTTTTGCCTGCCGTCACCAGGCTCCTCATCAGCACGATGTGCTGAGTAAGAAAAATGTAATTCGCCATATATTAGGAAGAATAAGCAATTATCCCTTGTCAATTAAGCCTTCAATCAGTGCGTATAAACAGCTGGTGATGCAGAACAGTCTTCATTTAAAATTAGTGAACCTTTTTGGAGAGCTTGTTAATTTCCATATATTTACCAAATTCCCTTCCTATAAAAATACTGTGTCTTCTTTAAAAATCTGTGACTTAATCCTCTTGGTCTCCGGGGCAAGCGAGGTATTTTTAGGAGTGACTAATTAGTGAACATGTGGAAATGGGGGGTGGGGGGGGGACTTTAATGCTGCTCTGAAAAGGGCGCTGTCACTTGAAATGGTCGGGTGATGGCTGCTGGTTATTATGCATCGCCAGCTGTTCCTAGCTCGGACAGATGAAGTTGGGCTTCATCTTGCTGAGAGCTGCCCCATGCGCTGGGACAACCCACGGGCAGACCCCGAGAAGCAGCAGGGTTGGTGTTGGGTGCAGGGGGTGCTCCTCGGTGAGGGCTGCTGATAAGCTACTATTAAGGCGAGGCATAACATGCATGGCAGTTCATTTTGGCTTTAATTTTATTTAATAGTTCATAACATTTAATCTCGGTGTTTAACTAGCTTAAATAGAATGAACATCTTGTGCGCTTTTTATGTTAATTGGCAATATTTTGCTGCTGACTGCTCCTGTGCTCTCGGTCCTGCTAAAGCTTTCCCTTGATCTTAATTGATGCTCTCCAGGCCTTCTGCTGTGACACAACAGAAACAGGTCCCTTCCCTTCCCTTCCCTTCCCTTCCCTTCCCTTCCCTTCCCTTCCCTTCCCTTCCCTTCCCTTCCCTTCCCTTCCCTTCCCTTCCCTTCCCTTCCCTTCCCTTCCCTTCCCTTCCCTTCCCTTCCCTTCCCTTCCCTTCCCTTCCCTTCCCTTCCCTTCCCTTCCCTTCCCTTCCCTTCCCTTCCCTTCCCTTCCCTTCCCTTCCCTTCCCTTCCCTTCCCTTCCCTTCCCTTCCCTTCCCTTCCCTTCCCTTCCCTTCCCTTCCCTTCCCTTCCCTTCCCTTCCCTTCCCTTCCCTTCCCTTCCCTTCCCTTCCCTTCCCTTCCCTTCCCTTCCCTTCCCTTCCCTTCCCCTCCCCTCCCCTCCCCTCCCCTCCCCTCCCCTCCCCTCCCCTCCCCTCCCCTCCCCTCCCCTCCCGAATGCAGAATGTTCACCAAATAGTGGAAAAACTTGGATTTCCAAACATAACTGCTTCGAATCACCCGAGATCGTGTACAGGCTGCAGTGCCGAGAGGAGGGGGAATACTGCACATCTTTTCCATGACTAATGTGCTCTATCTACCCAAAGAAGTTAAATTTATTTTGCTTTGCTAAATTGCCGCTGTTTTAGGCCAAAATGGACTTTACCAAGGAGTGGAACAAATGATACCATTTTGAGGTTACGTGCAATGGACAGCTTGGGAAATGGTTGGCTTTGGGGAAGACGCAGAATCAAATGAACTGAGCCAGCTATCGGAGTCTGCTTTGTGGAGAAAATGCCCTCGACCCTCGCTCCCAGTATGGCAGTAATTCTTCTCTACCATCGCAAGTGAACAAGAATTATTTTTCTCATCTTGAGGGATGATGGGTGGAACAGCAGCAAAAATCCTGTGCATTGTCTGCTGTCTGATTGAATTTTAGTCAGAGAACTTTCTCCTGTCCACAGCCCCTCTTGCCTGGCGCTAATAAAATGAATGGAGCAGAGTAATTCACCCTGTCTGTGCTCCCCTTAATAGACTGCATCATATTAGAGGGTCTAATAGGTACTGGGAGCTCTTCTATATAACTCATCAGTATGCTTATGGAGTGCGTTTTCCCCTCACCTTTCTCCAGGGTATCTGTAAAAGTACAATATGCAGTCTGTGCTCATCATTAAACCAGAGGTAGTAGGTATTATTGCTTCTCCGGGGACTGCAGAAGTACTGGCTGTGTAAACTCATTTGCACCAGCCAGGGGTTAGAGGCCTAGATCTGAACTTCAGCCTATCACCAGAGCTAATGTCTGGCGATAGATGCTGATGGCAGGATGATTGATTGACTGAGCTTAATTTCTGCAGTGGCTGAAGGATAAGGGTAGAGAAAGGAACGTGCCCGTCTCACAAATTGCGTGTTATTATATGGATATAGATATATAGATATATGGATCACCTGCTGCTGCTCGGCTTATCAGGAGAAATAGAAATGTGAATCCATGTCAAACAAAACCAGAATTATTCGTGCCTGTCTGTGTTTCTTTTTGCTTTGGATGTGAGAGGCCATGCCTGGGGTGGGACACGTCTCCTCCATGAAACCCAGTGCCCCCAGAGCTGCTCCCTGCTGCTCTCCTTGCAGGGTCTCCTCGCCTGCTCTGCCCTTGCCCTGCTCCTGCATCATCCATTGCTCTGTGCTGTGTCTTCAGGGGCCCTCTTTCAGCTTTCTTCTCCTGCTAGGGGAAGCTCATGAATGCTGAAGCATTGGTTCCTGTGAAATTAGTGTTTCTCATCATCCAAGTTCTGTGCAGCATGTGGCTGAGTAATACCCAAGCACTTGCCTGAAGCTCCAACAATGCTACTACCAAAAACCTAAGTATGCGTTTTGCTTGGCTCTGCCCTTTTGATAGGGAAACTCGTCAAGCCCCTCACTCCTCATAATCCTTACAGCAGTGACGTCTGTGCCCCGTGGCAGCAGGGAGATGGTGCTCTTCCTCCTGCTCTTCCCTCCATGTTTCCATCTGATGAATAGAAATGCTTAAAGCAGTGTACTAACTTGCAGAGTAAAACAATTAATTGCTGCTTCCTGGCCCGTGAGTGAGCACTAAGGGAGCGGTGCATGATCCTTCATCCAGAAGTGCTGCTGGGGACCTTAGCAGGTCTGGTCTGCGGTGTTGGAGCTCAGCTAGATAGGAGAAGCACACAGCACGCCAGCCCATGTTATTTATTCTCCACGGGAAGCTGTGCTAACAGAAAATGGAATTTATAGACCCCTCTATGAGTTTATTTAAGCACATATCGGTCTCTCCCCATTTCTGCCTCTCTTGTGGATTGGTGAGGTCCCAGTTCTGCTTGGACTCTGGGGCAACCAGCTGACCGCTCCATCCATAATGACTCAGAGATGTAACGAGAGCAACTGCAGTTCAGCAAGTGTTAACCATGCTCTTTATTGAATTTCGTTATAGCTGCGCAATTAAGCTTGGAATGGTAAGTTACGGTTAATGTGTTTATTAGGAAATCTAGTGAACCAAAGCAAACATATCCATATCTGATCTGACAAAGTTATTTTCCACCAAAGTTAATTAAAGAAGAGAATTCCTCCTGACTTTTTTTTTTTTTTTTTGCCTTGCACCTTAAAAGCAGGTAATTTTAAACTAATTGGATTGTTAACTGTTCTCAACAGAGAGCAATTCTTTCTGCAGGGGTTTCCCAGCCACTCTGGGACGTAGCTGGGGTTTGTACCTCATGGGCATTGTGCAGTTAAGCAGGACCGAACCTGGTGCCAGGCAGCAGGACAGAATATTTTGATGTACAGGGCAAGCAGCGAGAAAGGGGCTCGTTCTCTGAAGCCAGGGGAAAAGTGCTGTAGGAGCACTTGTGGCAAGATGAAGCCAATTTTCAGACTTCTTAAAAGTGCATCTGCCTAGAGATGGAGGTTTGCAATATCTGTGTTAAGGTAAAAGAAGCAGTGAGGAAGGCTTCTAGGCAGGTATGTTTGTTCCTATTTTCCTTCTTCTTTCTTTTTTTTCCTAATGATATCACTGTTCCAATAAAATATGCCTTCTCTGTAAGCCTTCTGTCTCCCTTATACTCATGGACTGGAGGAGATTTATTTATTTCCAGAAGGGCAGATGTGCCCCAAAAGGTAGAGGTAGCATTGATGCCCACTACCTGTACTGCTGCAGCTGCGTGGGTGCTGCTCAGCTTGGTGGGATGGATGTGGGGCAAGCCAGGGCTGCGTGCTAAGGGGGCTCATCTGACCGCTGGCTAGGGTGAAATGTCCCAAGGCAGGCTGTTTGGTGCTGCTCCTTTGCTTGTTGCTCAGCGTTTGGGGTGAAATAGTAAGAGATGGGTATCAGTTTTCTTGTCTCCTTTTGAAATATGTAACTTTCTGCAAATAAAATTGCCTTCTACGCGTTTCTGAGCCTCCACAAGTAGAGCTGATCTTTCCCAGTGAGCTTCCGAGATGCTGTAAGACTGAAACATTTGCAAGCAAACTTTGTTTTCTGGAGACCGGTGCGGAGATACTGTCAGCTCTGTCATACTGTCCAGCTTAATACTGCAATCTCTTTAAAAGCTGTCATTGCATCTGCCGCCTGTTAGGCAAGAGTGATATTTTTTAATAGTGAGAAAGCTGATTACTTATTGTTTGAATGTCATCTAAGATTAAAAACTTTATTCAATTACCTTCTGAATGGTATCTCGGTATGATCTGATATACGTGTGGTAACGTGAGCTGATTTGATTTTCCCTGGCTGAAATATTCATCACAGGAGGTGAAAAAACCAAAATATTCTTCAGCAGTAAATTAGTATTCTTCCCCTTCTCATAAAAGATCAAATGCTTTTGGTACTCACATATTTCAAGCTGGCTAGGATTCAAATTGTGGATGGTCTTGTAAAGTTTTCTGTTGCCCTTTTTAAGGAATAGCTGTTTATTCATTATTTCTGTAATGAAAACCGAGCTCTGGCTCATCGACATTGATTTCTGTTCCACAGTGTCTGAACCTCTGGTCTCAGGAAGGCAGAGCCGTGAGTCAGTGTGTGTCTGAGCTGCTTTAAAATGGTTAAACAATTATAAATCACATCAGGACTGGACCTAGTTCTGTCTCCTGTTGGCAAGTCAACTCCTGATGGCCAGTGGCGTTGTCCTTTGCAGGTACATGCCAGGTGGGTTGAGCACCTTCCCCTTCCCATCCCTCCTCCCGGTGTTCTTCACCATACCGAGAGGTTGCAGGACACCACAGAAAGCACAAATAAACCAAATTATGATGCTTGATGTTCTGGCAAGCCTGCTTGCTGCAGGACCCAGCTCTTCTGCAATCTCCCTGGTCGCTCTATTTCCCAAATAGGCACCTTTGCAGCATTGCTACATTACAGCCTGGAGATGGGAAAATTATACACTGGCTTTCTTGGGAATTTTCACGTTGTTTTTCCTCTGTGGTGTTTGAGTCACTTTTTCATCATCTGCCTCGCGGTGGGTAGAGTGGAGGTCTGTACTAGTGCGGTCCTATTTGAATTTTATAGCAGTTTAACACCACTCGCTGTGTGCAGCCTCTCCTGATTTTATTTCTTTAATACCCATACAGATGCTTTCATGCTGCCAAACTATCTGCCACTGTTAATAAGGGGAAATTGTGCCTTCTAGGCACCAGCTCGTGGGACTGAATAGCCACTGTGGCAAGGAGAGTTCAGGGTGGGATTGTGCTTCTGCGAGCCAAGGGGAAGACGCCTTTGTGGAAAGGTCCCCCAAGCACAACGTGGACAGCTGCAGTCCAGACCAGCATCATTCCTGTACGGTGCCAGACTTGCACTGCATGGCCAAGGGAAAGCAAAGGAAATTTACACCATGTTCATAGTCTACTTCAAGGGACAGAAAATCATTGTGTTCCTTGAAACAAGCTCATTTTGTATGTAGGTTCATAAAGTATCAGCAACGTGAAAATTGAGTTTCATCAACCATAAAAACCCAGCAGAGGCATTAATACTTGGATGTTAATCTAAGATAAGAGATGGGAGGGCAAGAATATGACATGGAGAAAATGTTGTGTTGGAAATTGGTCTGTGCCGGGTGGGACGTGGCACAGGCAGCTGGCGAATGTTAGGCTGGGACTTGTGTGTGCCACAAGGGTCTGTTGGCTCTTTGTTTTCAGCCAAATGCAAGCTGAGTTGTTGTTATTTTTCGTAAGAACAATATTACTCACCTCTAGGTGGTGTCTTTGTAACAATGGCTGGAAAGTCATCCTGTGTATTATATCTGAGTGATGGGTGGCATTCCAGCTTTCCAAAATACAAACAATAAAACTGTGCGCATCCTTAAGGGACGCCTTGCTGCTCTCTTCTCTAACATCATGCAGGAGTTTTGGGAAACTTCTAGTGGAAATCCCCAACCTGATAAATTTTAGATTGAATTTCTCCTTTTTGTGGCTATCTCATGTTTGGTGGCTCATGGGGTTTCTGTCTTCTGTTTCCAACAGGTGAGATCTGAGGTCAGACCAAAAATGCTCATTAGTGCATGGCTGTGAATTTAGAGATGAGGACTTTTTTTTTCTTCTTTTTTTTTTTTTTTTTTCTAATACTACTATTTTAATTCAGCCCTGGAAGGCTGCTGTGCAGTGAAGCCCAGTCGTGTCGGAGCTGGTGTCTCCCACCCAGCTCTCCACTGATTTGTGGTTGCCCTTCCTGGGCCAGCGCCATCACTGAAAGTGCCAGGCAAGATTGGTGCCAAGATCAGTGCTGGAGAGCTGAACCCTCCGGAACCAATACCCCCTCCTGGTCACCTCCTTAGTGAGTTCCTCACCCCCTGCCAGTTCTTGTAGCAGGCTCTCTCTTTTCCATTCCCAACTAACAATTTCCCATGCAATTTTATTACCAACTTCTTTACAGATGTCCAAACAGATTAGACCTACTGTATTTCCCCTGTTGAAAACCAGTTATCTTTGTAAAGAAAGATATTGGATTCATGAGCTTCCCTTTGTAAATTCATGCTACTTTTTATACCACTTTCCATTAACTGCCATATCTTTTAATTATTGTTCCCTTCATAACTTGTTCAGGAAATCTTGTACACTATTGCAGTCAGATTAATGGGCTTCTCTTACACACTGTTTTACATTTGCTGCTCCCTAGCACACAGTGCCATCTCTGCCTTGATAGATTTACTTTTTTAATTATCACTATCCTCAGGAATTACCCAGCTCCCCAGACTTGAGTGTGCTAAGCTCCGAGTTTTACTTCTACTTCAGATGGGGGTGATTTCCATTTCTATTAACTCATTCGTATTACTCATCCTATTTGCATCCCAGAGCTCAAAATCTGCCTCTTTGAGCACAAATTGAAGCTAAGTGCTCATTTAGTTTTGGGACCATACCAAGTCATGGTTATTTCTGACTGTTCCTACCATGCAGGAGGCCCCCATGGCGGATGCTGCACTGGAGAGACTTTGGTCTGAGATGGTGGCTAGAGGAGGTTGTGCAGGGAGGAGCACAAGGGAAGCAGAACATACACTGGATTTTCCCTGGTAGTTTTCCAGTCTTTAGTCTGGAAGTCTTCACTGCAGCCACAGTGAGCCTGGAGCCTTTTTTGCCCTCTGATTTATATGGCCAGCAGCCTCTCGGGGATCACTCTTGTTTGTTTTGGTAGAGGCATTTCTCTTACTCTGGTGCCAGCTTCAGGTCCTGCCAAAGTTGTTTAAATTCTCAGGGCTCTTGCTCTCAACATTTTTGTACTGTAATGTGCTTTGTATTTTTGTACTTTGTTGTTTCTTGCTGGCTGGATTCAATTCCCTTGGTGAGCTGGACCTTTGTTACCTCCATTACCTCCTTGAACACGCTTCCTGAGCCTCACTGGGGTCTTCCTTATTGCCACTCCCTGCACTCAGAAACCTGAGCCTTGCTTTGAGCGAGGAAAAACACCACCACAGGAACCCACTTCTCCTTGAAAGGGGATGTCTGAGATGCAGGAAATTCCCAGGTCCTCTCTGACACTGCTATCACTTTACATCTTGCATTTCTTTTCTCCCTTGTGTCTCTACCTTCTGTCTTGGTGGTCCTTGCAAGGCACTTGAAACCTCTGCAAGTGACACTCTCCACCCGTTTCCGCTGAGTAGACCAAATGGATAAGTGTAGTAAAATGCGTTCTTTCCTTTGATGAACAGTTTTCAACACTGCCTTTAAGTCCCTATGCCACATGCCCATACAGCATGCTTTAAATCCGTGCCTATCCTGGGGAAGGAAATGGGGGGTTTCAGACTGGCTTAGCTTCAAGGCAGTGCTCTGGATGTCTCCAAAGTGAGATGCACCAAGGCAGAGACTGCAAAACCAGGATATGTGGAGAGAAAAGCAGGAAAAGCCTCTTGGTTTTCCCAGTAGGGAGGTGACTGCCAGCAGCGAGGTGCCCCTTGTCATCCCCTGCTCTACAAATATGACCTGAACGATGAAGCAGGAGGTGCCGGGTGGGAGCGACATGTTCAGGAGAGGAAGACGATGGCAGTGTCCAGGAGGAAGGCTGGTAAACGGGTGTGCTCAGGGAAGGAGAGCTGTGTCTGAGCTGGGGGGGAGAAGACAGAGACACATCCACCCTTCCTGCCAGGACTGTCTGTGGGGATGGGGAGGTGCTGTCGTGGGAGGTAAAGGAGCTCAGAGAAGCTGAGCACCCACTGGAGCACAGGGTGCACGACACTTTCTGGTTACCAGAGTTTCCCAGTCCTCATGCTTGGCCAGAAAACAAGCTTCTGCTAAAATAGACGCTGGCGCCGTGCCTTGGAGCTAAGCAAGAAATGCCTGCGGGGTTTCACCAGAGAGAACAAGAGGAAGAAAAAAGCCATCCTTCCTGATCTGATATGCAGTGCAGTGTGTTCTGGGTTTCTTAACGCACTCTGGGAGACGCCATTCCCTCTGCGATGCTGTTATTTGCTTTATAGTTATCGCTTATTTCTATTTATGCTTTCTAAACTGCTCCTGCCCTGGGTGCAAGTACGAGACATGCTTCGGGAAGGGAGGAGGATGATCTAAAATGTCTGGGTATTTCTGAGCAGGGAACGACCTGGAGGTGACAGCCTGTGGGCGGCATAGATGCTGGGTCCAGCCGCAGGGCAGATCTGGAGGCAGGAGCCAAGCTGTGGTGGGCACCAGGGCTGCAGCCACCTCCTGCCGCTTTCCTTGGGTGTTTTGGGGCTGGCCTGATGGGGTCTGAAGACTCTGGGCTGGCGCAAGCTCAGCACTGGTGCCCCATGGGGTAAATACTGAGCAGGGGGCAAGAGCTTGCCCACTGACTGCGTGGGGTGATGCTGAGGTTTGTTTGGGAGGGGACAGCTCACCAACCACAGCTAAAGATGCAATCACCTAGTGAGGTGCTAGGCCTTGGGATAACACCTCCAAAGCTTGGCCACAGCTGAGAAAAAAACAGAATTTACCTCCAGGTGCATCCAAATCACCTGTGAAAGGGCTGGGTCTGGGGATAGAACTTAGCTCTTTCTTTTTTCTCTTCCCTTAAAAAAGCTTCTTGAAATTCTCTAGGGATGGTTTGTTCTGCAGCTCCTCCAGGTAAGATGTGTTCTCCTGCAAAGTAAAGCTTTGCTGCTGCCACGTGTCTCTGTTTTAGTGGTTTTAGTGGATACTTCTCAGGCCCAGTCTAGACGCAGGATTCTGTTATTCTGATTACTAGAGAAAAAAACAAAACAAAAACAAACAGACAAACAATTTTTCTTAACAGCAGTTTAAAAAATGGCCCTGGTTAATGCAGTTTGCCGTTCGCTGTGGCAAGGAGTGCAGTGTTATTTAAAGAAGAAAAAAAACATTCAATTTGGTATAAAGCTGAAACCTGCCTTGAAAGAAATGTGTTTGCAATTTCTTTTTGTATTTTTTCCTTTCACATGAGAAAACATGAGCATGCAGCCTGAAAGATGTCTAAGTCTCATTGTGCTCACAGGCTTTTTCTGTGATCAAAAGCAAGCCCTTTCAGCTCCCCATCAGCTCTGTATCTAAGTGCAATTTGCATTGATGTGGCTGTGCAGTGCCCCAAAATATGCTTTTATTGGTATTTGCAAATAATTAATTGAGGGGTTTGTTGATGTTATTGCACACACTAAAGCCTTATAGGTTAAAGGAGAGCATCAAGCCTTGTAGCAGTGTTAATTAGGAGAGGATAGAAAGCTGAAACAAGTGGAAACTCACACTAGAAGCCTGGTGGGGATGGATCTGTTCTCCTAGGCACAGCGGCAGGCATGTGGGGCTCTGGGAGGTCTGAAGAGCAGAAATAACTAGGACCAGAGGTGTCTCTGTGCTCCAGAGAATGCCAGCAAAAGGTCTAGTTGCAAAACGCTAGTTTGAAGCTGTTTGTAGTTGTTTGTTAATGACAGGTTTTCTGCATGTGGAGGGGTTTTCCTACTCCAGATGGGGGTTGTGATGGAAAGACACAAGTTTTTTTAAAAGGAAGAAAAAAATAAAAAGTGGCTCTAGTCCAGCTCAGAGTTTGTTTGTGCAGGGGAAAAAAATAAATTAAAATCTCCACTTGCTGGGTCTGCTGAATTTAGGATGCTGGGGAAGTTGTGCACAAGGAGGTCAGGCATACAAATGGCCTTGATGAGACTGTTTGGACAGAATAACGTTGAAACTAGTCCCTGAACAAGATATTGCTTAGAAACATGTAAACAAAAACTGTGGAGGGTTGAAAGCTGAATAGTACCCTGTGATGTCAGCACACTGCTGGAATAAGTTGGTGTGGGTTGTAATTCTTCCTGGGTGCTCCTCTCTGGACACACCTTTTTGGAAACACTGCTATCCTTTACAGCTGTAAGTGCAGGGGTAATTCATCAGTGTGTTTTTCTTTCTCTTTTTTTAAACTTCGCTAACCCTGCAAATTAAAAAGAGACCCATGAGTAATTAGGCTTTTCTTTTTCCTTTGTTAAGTGCATAAGCGATGGTGACAGCTGAAAAATGCACATGCTTTTCTCGCTCCGATTCTGCAGACCTTGGAGGTCCCTGAGTGCAGGAAAAAAATGTTCCGAGATACAGATTTTCTTGGATTCCCCGCAGAATATTTTCCTCCGTCTTTTCAATTGTCTCTGTCTACACAGGTTATAAATCTAGTTCAGTAGAAGCAAGACAATTTTTAATGGAATTTTTTTTTGTTAAAACTAATTAAACATCTGTCTCCCTCATCACCACAAATGGACAGAAGATTAACTACAAAATAATGGCCAACTTGGAATTTGAACAAGAAGTTTGGAAGACTTAATAACTTGCATTCACCTTCTGCTTCGCAGGTTACTGTGTTTTCTGAATGTTACAGGAAATCACTGGCAGCTCGGGTTTCTGTGGTCACTTGAAATGGCCTGTAGAGCAGAGTTAATATTGGCAAACGTTCAAGGAATAGAAACTAATTGATTAAGACCACCATCTCCAAGAGTGATTTTTATTCCCTTAATCACGTCTTCGTCATCTGCAGTTTGCAGACAAGTCCTGACTTCATGCATCACAGTTCTGTCAAAAATCACACCGTCTGTTATGGAAATGCTGGGAGGCTCTTGACAAATTTGGAGCAGACACCTTTATTTCACTCTGACATTTTGTTGTAGGCAAGGCTTAATTAGGTTTCAGGAGTGATGGCCTTTCCCGTGGATGGTGTTTTTGCAAGTATAACGTCTTCCTGCAAGAGATGGTCACAAAGCACTCTGTCTCCTGAGCACTGGATGTGAACCCATCTATGTTTGCTGGTTTTAGTTCCCTGCTAGCACCACGCCTGTCCCTTCCCCTGGTTTTAGACAGCTGCAGAAAGATGCCAGTCCTCCAGCACCTGGCACAAGGGGGTTATGGTGCGTGGTTTAATGCAGGCAAGCACCAGCAGCCCTCTCTCTACATCTGCTGAGCTCCTGGGGGGCTGTCCCTCCAAGTTATTGCACATTTTGGGTTGACCTTCTTTAGTTGGCCTTGCTCAGAAAGAAGCAGCACATGCTCCCTGCCAGGATGACAGCAGCAAGTGGTGGAAGGGAGGTCAGTGGTTCCCCCAGGGTGTCCCCTGCCCAGGCACAGAGACCCCATCTGTGTGCTGTCCAACCTGGGAAGGGTGGCTCTAGTGCCTGAGAAGCCCTGGGGATAACAGGAATGCCCCTGGATAACAGGAACACATTGGGATCACATAAGTTTCTTCAGTCAGCATTTCTCTTCACCTTATGTTTTTAATTGTTCAGCACGTTCATTTAATATTTCAGTCGTTTTATTCTCTTCAGTTTTCAGATATGAAAGTCTTTCAAGCGATTTTGGCAAGAAATCCATGAGCGCGTTGGCTCGATATTCCTCCCTGTTTCATATTTTGATGTAGCTCTTTTATTTCCTTTTCCTCCTTTCTTTTTCTCTTTTGGCACCTCAGCCTTCATTTGTTAAGGAAAGAAACCTTCAAAGCCAAGGAGTTTCTTGTTTATAATATCGTGAATAAATGAATGTGAGCTCTGTGATTAATGTGCCTTTACACAGAGCATTGTCATGGTGTTGGGGGGCAGAGAATGCTTTGTGCTGGCTTTCTAGAGAGCATGTGGGGAGCTGGAGACAGTGCCCAGCACTCTGGGAGAAGATAACAGCAATAAAAGGATGAGGATGCTCTGAACGCAGAGGTTTATTACAAAAAGCCATTGATAGGCTTTAATACAATGAGCCTGGGCTTGTGCAGGGCAGAGGTGTTTCCCTCTTTAGCTCAGGAGAGCTGCCATCTTCAAACTGAAGCTGTGGTTATAAGCCAGGACGGTGGAGCTGTAACTCCTGCTGCTTCTGCACCACCACCAGCAGTGGCTGGTGCCACGGTGCCAGTGGGCAGCACCCTGTGGCAGTGCTGTCCTTGCTGATTTCAGTACAGAAGCAAGGCGATGAATCCATGAGGAATTCATTGTCCCCTCCAGCTGGCACCCTGGTGGCCCCCAGAAGCACTGGGAAGAGGAGGATGTCCTGGAGGCGTGCGGGGCATCTCCTCCCATGGTAATTTACCCACCCCAAGTACTTGAAGTACTTGGGCTGGCATTTGCCCTCCAAAGGGCTGAGCTCTGTGAGCAAGCAAGAACAAAACAAAAAGTGGCGCCTTGACACTAATAGAAACCAATAATGTGGTGCCAAAGCAGAGTAGATCCAAACCCTATAAAAACAAAGGTTGGAGCCAAGATCAATGCCTTTGACATTCAGCTGCTTTTAGCACGGAAATCACATACGATATTCACTTAGCAGGAGAAAACGAGGTTAAAATGGTTAGCTGAGAGAATAATTAGGCAATGTCCATGATTTTTTTTTTTTTCAAAAGCAAATTCAATTTATCTGACTGTGAAGGCTCTTTTCCATTGTTTGTGTCTGACCAAGGGCATGGGACCAAATCTCTCTGCTTTGGAGCATCTCCAGAATAGAACGGGGGCAGGCAGGTGCCCACCCTTTGCCCGTAGGGTCTATGTCAAGCATGTCCAGGCTGCTAGGGCAGCTGGGGACCAGTGGTACTCTTGCACCAGGCTTCCTCTTTGGAGTGTGGGGTGGAAGTGTAATCCAAAAAACCTAATGTAACGCTAAACCTAGGCTATTATGGCATTTCAAGGGACTTTTAAATAAGCACCGCGTCAGTTTTACATCATACCATTCACTTGTTATCCTAAGGGATGGTGTGGCTTTTGTGCTCATTTCCTTGGCATTGTCTGTGATGGACGTAGCTGCCTTCATCTCTGTGAGGTCTTATAATCTAGCAAGCCTTGACGTCTAATGCAATGACATCTAACGCAATTTGAATAATCAACAGAAGCAGATAATGAAATGCCAGTGTCGAGAGGAAAATTCCCACAGCTTAATGTCCCAGTGCAGAGCATGGTGAGATGTTCCGAGTTCTGTAACCTACTAAATTAACAGTGGAGCCGACTGAGCCATACACGTGAGGTATCTTCAGGTGTGCCTGGATATTAACCTTTGAAAGCAGGTGGATTCTGTCCTGAGGTCTGGGGCTTGAAGCTGTCAGATTTTCTGTAGGAGTTGAGGGGTCCTGGGTTCCTTATCCAGCGTAGAGCTGGATGAAGCTTGGGGCTGGTTTGCAGGAGAAGACTCAAAGTTTGTGAGTCTTCATCTCCTGTTGTTTGCACCTGTGAACATTTGAGATATCAGTACTGCATGGCACGAGGTGCATCCCTGCACTAAAAAAATCTCTTTGTTGTGCCTAACAGCACTTCACATAACTTCAAGGGAAGATCACCTGGTTGTCCAGATCCTCAGTTCTCTGATAACTTCAGAAAAACAACAAAAAGCCTTCTAGAAGAGCTGTAAAATAGTTCTGGTCGTTTGGGGGTAAGCAACATTAAAACTTGGCAATCGTGTGACGTTGTGGTGTAAATAGGAAGGACTGGGGGAAGTGGGGGAGGAGGAAACAGCTTCATCCAGATGGCATATTTTGGGTGCATGTTGCAATAAGCACTATCTGAGAAGGGGTGGAGGGATCCGTCTTTTCTACCTTCCCCACCTTCATGTAAATCTCCAAGAATAAGTGGTTTTGCATTTTTTGGTGGGGGTGGGTGGGAAACATGAGGTAAACACTAGCAAGGACAGCCTTTCAGCATCTCTCCTTCTGAGCTTGGAGAAAGCAAGGGCATGTGGTGGAGATCCAGGATGCGTTGCGTGCTGCTTGCTGAGCCAAAGATCTTAGCAGCTGCCTTGCTCTGGCCTCATCCTGCTGTGAGTGTGCAACATGTAACAGGATTTGCATTCACTGCTTGCAGTCATGGAGCCAAAGCTGGCTCAGTCTGAACGTTTTCTGGGTTTTCCAGATGTTTGCAGTCCTGATGTGAACTCCCACACTGCTTTTACAGGCTTCACATGAAGGACAGAAGGAGAGAAATCTCCTCTGAATGGGCTGAGGGCAGGTGAATGAACTGATTTCACTATGTTTTTGTGCATTTCTTTAGTCCATTAGAGTTTTTAATGCATTTAAATTAATGTGTGGCAGCATTAACGAGGGTAATGTTGATCGCTGACCTATGTGATAACCACTAATACAGTCCCCAATTGTTTTTTCAGTATTTTCTTTTGCTGTGCTATTTTATTGGTGACTAACCTCTCTTACGCTGGATGTAAAAACATCCTTCCTCAAAATAACAGGTTTCTTTTTGGAGGGATTTTGAGAACAGAATTGCTCCAGTGACTTATTGCATGCCCAAAAGAATTCTCCAGCGCCACTTCCATATTACATCTGTTTTCTTTTTAGCAGCTGAATTCTCATATTTGTGAAATCTTTGCCCGTGAAAGGCTCGGGTGTAACCTGCCTGCCACAGACATGGTTTTTGGATGCTGGGTGCCCAAGTGCCCAGTGATGTGTCCTACTGGCACGAGGAGAGTGGGAACGATGCCTGGTGGGACCAGGGTGCTGCTGGCTGCAGGGGATGTGGGCTTGGGGAAGAGAGCCCTGCTGCTGCTACTTAGGTTAGGGGAAAATGGGTGAGACTGCAATAAAAATAAGCTTAATCACATTGATAAAAGTGGTAATAGGTAACCTAGTTTTGGGCAGGCTTGGGGCTGCTGTTCAGTCTTTTCTAGAGTCACCAGAAATGAAAGAAAAGATGGGGGAGAGCAAAACAGATGTCCCAGATACAGCTGGCATTTCTGATAAGCTGACTCCGAAAATAATCTTGCTTTGTAAAAATCGATTTTTTTTTCCTTTTTTTTTTTTTTTTCCAAAGAACAATAGAGAGCGAGTTCTTGCTTCCACAAATCCTCTCTGAAGGCACAGTACTATATAAATCAAACTCTAGTTCAGGGGGGTTATTTATTTATTTATTTATTTTATCTTTAATATTTAATTTAAACCATCAGTTTGGACTGACATGTATTCACTTCAAAAGGGCATCCCATTTTTTTCTTTAAGGAACTGATATTTCCCCTTTTAATGGAACCTTTATATCATGTGAAGGGAAGAGGAGAAGGCTAGTATTTCCCTAAACAACATCGTGCTCCCACAACCTTGTTTTCTCTGTGATGGACTCAGATTAAAATCAGGTCCTTTATGTTCCTCTCCTAAAGAACAGGCCCACTAGGAGGATTTACAGCATACCAGGACAGAAACAGAGGGCTGGGGTGTGTGAGGCTGACTGCCCTTACTGCTCTTCTTGCCCAGGTCCACTGCGACCAGAGCTGCTCATGGACCATTACACCAGTGGGAGCCAGCATTGAGCCGTGCAGTGGGGGGGTCTCTGGGTTGATGCTTGGAAATGGGGGGGCTATACGGGTCCTAGGAGCACCCCTGAACCACCTGCCATGTCTGCAACCCCAGCATCTGTACGAGCTGCCCAGCTGTTTTAGGCACATCACATTACAGAGAGCAAGTTCCCAGGGCCAGCAGAGCTTTGGAGCAAATGCTTGATTCAGGTTTTTTTTTTTTTTTTTCCTTAAAAGTGTTCTTTATGTAGGGGAAAACATATTTTAAAATCCAGCAGTAGGCATTAAAATGAATGTGTTTCTCTTCCAGGAGTTTGTTCAATGTGCAAATAAAATCTGCCTTCATGCACAGAAAATCTGGAAGGTTTCAATTTAAAATTCATTGGCCTTTCTAGAACAGTGTATAATTTTTTTGTATGTGCTTGTAGAAATGTATTGAGAAGGTTCATCTCATCTGCATAAACCACCAGAGAGTAAATGCCAGTTACAGATTCATAGACCTACAAAAATATACATTACTCTTGATTTATCCTTCTGATAAGATTTATAAAGAACGGCGATAGTCTCTGTTAAAGGGAATGACTCCAGCTGGCATAAATAAAAATAAAGTTAATGGCACTAGTGATGATATCAGCCCAGAATGTGATCTGAGCAGTAAGAAGCAACACAAATTAGTAGCTGATGTCCAGAGTAGAGGATTGCATTTCCTATTTGCACTAGCAGGGTGTGAGAGCTCATTTGGGTCTGCAGGAGAGTCCTCATGCGTGACTCGAAGGAAGAGCAATGAGAATTATGTTGCTATTGCCCCGCTCGTCGAAACAGCAGTATACACTTAAGTCTCTGCTGCTGAATTTGACTCGTTTATTGCTAGATCATTTGACACTTTCCAGCGTGATGTGCAGGGACTTAAAGTGCATACATCTCAGGAGCCCTCTATCTAATTTCATTGCAGGCTGCAACAAAATGTAAACGTGGAGCCCCACATTAGCTGCCATCAAATCAGCTCTGCTGCAGTAATGTAAAAATACTCAAGAAAATGATGTATTTGCCCTGAGAAAAAAAAAAAACTGCTCAGGGAGGATGCTAGAATATATTGTCTAATGGGGAGAGAGCATCCAAACTGAGAGTGAGCGCGCTGCACTGAGAGATTCAGCGTGACAAAATGAATTCCCGGCTGTTGTGCTTCTTTGTGGGAAGGGAAGCCATGGCCGTGGCTTGAGCAAGGCACAGTGGAGCTGGGAAAAGCCACTCCTGACCTCTGTGGTGGCTTGCTTTCTGACCTGGGCAGCAGCTATTTTAGGTACTTGCATAGCTAGAGCAGGGTAATTAAATCTCAAAGGGATGATTTGAGGTAGTGACAAGTTGTGATATTGACTTTCTGTGCCTCAGTTTCCCAGATACTGTTAGTATCATGGTATGTTAACTATGATTAAGCTTGGTATTTTGAGAGTCATAATTATATTATTGTGTATAAGCATGCATAACTTTTTTTTTTTGCATGGTTTACAATCCCACTGCATCACTACTATAAGGATTGAGTCCAGTATTATGGTTTCTGATTCCCATAATTATCCCATAATTCACAAATCTCTGGAAAGCTGGAAGCCAGCACTGATATTTCAGCTAATATTGACAGGACCTTTTCCCCCCCCCCCCCCCCCCTTTTTTTTTTTCTCCTTTTTTCTCCCGTTGCGTGAACCCTTCTCGCTGAGCCTTGCTGCCTTTTGGTGCCCTCTTCTATCGGATAGCTGGATCAGACACGGATAGCTGTGGGGTTGTCAGCAGGTCTCTTGGGAACCCCCACAGAGCAGGACGCAGGTGAGGAAGAGCTGGCTCTGTTGGTCCCCTCTGGGTTTTCCAGGAAGGGGTAGCACCGGAGGGGTGCTGCGGAAAGCAGTCCTGCCTGGCCTCCACGCTGCCTCTTCCTCTGCATGCACAAGAGATGTGGAAAGGAGGCGATGATGCTCATGTCCCTGCTGTGGTCCTACAACGTAACTGAGCTGGTCTGAGCGTTCCCTGCCCCAGTGCAGGATCTGACAAGCATCAATGAGCTTGGCAAGGAACGCGTGGCTGGATGGCTGGGACCATTGCTTGGTGGTGCCAACCTTGTTACTGTGATTCTTGTCGCCTGCCTGGCACTCCTTTCATGCAGCACCTAAACTCAGAGAGATGAAATAAGGGAGAAATGCATTGCCTGTTACCAAGGCTGATGCTTGGATTGCTTTAAAACAGCCACTGGCCCACGAGCAGGAAATCACAGCCTTGGTGGAAAACCTTTTAAAAAAGAAAGTGAAGTTGATGAGTTGAGTTGAATGGAGGCTTGGAGAGCTCCAGGATATCAGAGGTATCAGTCGGTAAGTCTTGTGTCTGCTCGGCATGAGAGCCTAAACCTGGGACGATGGATGAGCAACAACTTGCTGTCCTCACACTCAGACTTGCCATATAAACCTGTCCAAGGCTGGGGGAGGGTGGCAAAGTATTCTCCCTCTGTGTGGCTTTTCCAGAGACCCACTTCTGTGAAAAATTGTGTTCTAATCCCTAGTCTAAGTTTATTCTTCATCAATTTACATCTATTTGTTCTTGTGCCAATATTCTTCCTTAGCTTAAATCTCTCTTCTCTCTCCCTCATGTTTACCCCCTTGATGTATGTATAGGAAATAACCCAGCCCCTCTCAGACTTGGTTTTGCAAGGCTAGATGAGGCAACTTGTGCAGTCTCCTCTTACAATGTGGGCTTATCCTGGTTCCTTTTCTCCTTGCTCTGAGTTGGACATTGCTGCGCACAGGGGACCACAAGGGGCAGGGTGTTCCCAACGAGGCTGTGCCTGCTATTACCAGTGATGCATGCCCTGTTCTGTGCCCAATATATGCACCAACATCTCACCACTGTGCATAAAGCCACAGAAGGCATTAGTGCCTTTGTGCTCTGTGCAGGAGTAAGTAACGAAAATATTAACAAGATGGGTTCCAGACTTGGAGGAATTCCTCTAGTGACCCCCACCCAGCCTACAAATCCTCTTTTGAGGTGGTGTGTCAGCATCTCTCCTGCAGGAGGGTGGCAAACTACACAGCAGTCTTGAGTTAATCCAAATCATTTCCAAAGAACTTAATTTTTCTGTCAGCTGCTTTGCTGAAGCCCAGATAGGTTATATGTGCTACTTTAAAAAATGGGGATTTTTATCAGAGAGAGATAACGGCGTAGCTGGGTGTGATTTATCTTCGGGCGTTTTCTCCTGCCGCCATTTGCTTTCGGAGCCCTTTCCTTCAGCGTGTATTAAAAAGCCTCACTTGCTTGTGAATTCAGTCTAAAGAGCCCATCGTTGTCCAGATTACTTGTCTACACTTCCAAAAAAATATTGTAGTATCATATTTTCTTATTCTATCTGATTGCACAGATTTAATAAATAAATCCTTGCCTTGTAGCTATCTTACATCCAGATTTCCACGTCGGTGCAGGGAGGGCGCTGGTTCCTTCTGTGATGAAATCTATTGAAAAAGACCAGCAAATGAATCCCAGTCACCATGCCTGTAAAAACAAATGCAGGCAAATAAAGCATCCTTGGGCACCCTCATTTTTCAGGCTGTGTTTAAGCAGCACGGCTTCAGGTTGCAGCACTGTCTCAGTGTATTTAACCACCGTGCCTTCTGCAGGAACAAGCAGTTCGGATACGATACAAAGCATATGGCAAAGAATGGCTGCAGAAAGGTTTGCAATGAGCTTTGTGCCACAGAGGTTTGTCGTTCAAGCAGAATATCCTGTACGTACACTCCAACTTCTATCATTCTCCAAAAAACTGCAAGCTAACGTGGTCTTAGCTGAGCTAGTATGATAGATGGCTGTGTTATAATTGAATTAGCTGGGAAGCATTGACCTTTTTGATATATAATGTCTCTGAATGTGAACAACAAATACAAACTAATGCTTTTATGAGTTTGCCGGGCGAGTTTGGTCATCAATTGACTCGTGATAAATAAGATGTTGTACGCTCCAGTCAATGGAAAACATGTTTGCAGGTCCTCTGCTTGTACTTGTGTGCTTTGTGAAATCAGCTCTGCAGGCACATCATACTCAGGTGCGGCTTTTATATTATGAACTGGACTCAGATGCGGATTCGAGTCCTCAGAGGACCTCCTATTTCCTGGGTAATGATGAGCCCAGCAGCCGGTGCTTGGTGTTAATTTTTTGCTCCCTCCCTGCGTGGCCAGATTAGCTGACAACGACCTGATGAGATTTCTGCTGTTTCTGCAGCACCTCTCCTGGTCAAAATAGTTATAGATCAATAGCTGTTACCTCCAGTAGTTGTACTGAAAGTGAAGGGAGAGGGGAAATGCAATTAGAAGAGAGGAAGCTACTTGCAAAGAATCCCCGTTGTTTGTTTTTGTGGTGTTGCTGCATCCTGCTCCTTCCAGCTTCACAGCAGAAAACGAAACTTTACCGTTTATCTTTTATTTGGTTGGGATTTGACAGAAGAGTCACTGTTTTGCTAACATGGGACAATTTGTTAGTGTTTATTTGGCCCTGATAAACTCATATTGCTACTTGTACTGGAGTCAAAATAACTGGTCTCCAGGAGGTGCTGGGGGAGCCAAAAGCTGTCTGATCTGCCTCTTCCCATCCAGCCTGGGCCAGGAAAGCTTGTCCTGCACCCACTTGCTGGCTCATGTGCAATGAGCTGATGGGTCTCAGCCTGCACATGGACATTACTCACCTTCAAAAAGGCTGGGGACTGGGAGCAGGAAGGTTGTCTGCTACCCCTTGTGCCTATTTGCAAGCGTAGATAATTCCTGGAGGCTTCTTTGGGTTTTCTGCACCTTTCATGTGTGGTTTGCAGGTGCTTTCTTATGCGCAGGAATGCAGAGAACCCCTCTCCAGATCTGAGAGTCACCAAAAGTCTAGCAAAGAGCCCGACAGCCACAGCAGCTTCTTGCAGGCACTATTGATTTAGGTAAAAGCATAAACATTGCATTCTTCCAGTTTGTGTCTCTGTCTCTGGCCTCAGGCTCTTCCTTTTCCTCTGTGGGATCAATTACCTTCTTTTGCTTTGATGCGGAACCTGGCACGCCCTTTTGGAGCACAGGAGCAGGGGCACTGCTGGAACAGATCGGATCAGAAGGATCTCTCTGCTGCAGGACACAGTTGCCAGGAGGGCCAGCAGTGGGCATTTTAGGGAGCACTGCAGAAATGCATTGTCGTGGCTTAGTTTTCACCCAAGGGAAAAAAACCACACACATCAAAGTACCTCCAAAGTGTAGTCGGTGTAATCCACAAAAGAGCAAAACCAGACCAACCAACCAGCTACAGGAAGAAATTAAATTTATCACTTTGTTGCTTTTGGACATCTCTGACCCGTCCTCCCCTTTCACCCCCCATTTTTGAACACCTCACAAAACCCCTCTGTGTTTTTGATGTTTATTGCTCTAATCCTAGGTAGTTTCAGTGTCCATAAAATAGTTAAAAATACATAAAGCCACCTCAAGAAGCATCCCAAGGGCAGCTCAACCAAGGGGGAGATGGGAGCACAGCACCAGCCCTGTGCCCTCCCTGCACAGAGAGCTGGGTGCCCGCAGCTGCATCTAGGAGCTGGACTCAATGATCCTTGTGGGTCTGACTTGGGATAGTCTGATATGCTGGGATTCCTTCTTCTACGGCTATCCAGTGGTAGTCTTAAACTGAAAGCAGTGACAGCAGTGCTGCCTTTTGCTCTGCAGAGCACCTACAGCCCTGACCCTGAAACACATTGTGCAAAAGTTGGTGTCAGGAGTTGTGCTCAACTGGTTCTTGGTATTGTCATGCTCCTGGGCAATCCTGCTCAGCTCCCTGTCTCCTGGTGAGACTTTCCTGAGTCCTCCTGCGTTTGATGTGCTAAAGCAGGTCAGATACAACACGCCTCACGGCTCCTCCCTGGTACAGAGCAGAAAAGCAATCTCTTTAAGTATTACACCTTTCCCATATGCAAAACCCATCGTGTCAAAACCACCATGTAAGATGTGGTTCTATGTGGTCCCCACTGATAAAGCAATTATGGAAGAACTAGACTTCGACATTCGTGTAATCCCCCCAGAAACTGCAGGGGAAGTGTAAGGACTTAGAACAACTCACCCAGGGAGGAAACCTTGCAAACCTAATTAAATTCAATAGAGATATATAGAAAGAAGAGACATTATTTTTCTCTCTGACCTGCTCATAGTCAATGGGAGAAAAGATTAAATGCTAGAAAGGTTTCAATCTATTTATTGTGGTTAAAGAGCCTCGTGCAGGATGTGTCACAAGCAGTTCACTGTCTAGGTAATGTAATTTAAGTTATTGTGATCCATGTGGGTCATTTGTCTTTCTTCTACTATTTTTCCCAGCATGAGGAAGCCTGATTTCCTGGCTAATAAAGGCGAGTTGTTATCATGCATCTTATTATGTCATGTGGTACTTCATGTGAATGATCCAGTGACCCATCACAGGGAGGTTATGAGGGGAAGGAACACAAGAGAATGGGGATACCTGAAGATGTAATTCCCTTGTTCTCTGATGGCAGCCAGGTGGAGAAATCCCAGGGCTGGAGAAATCCCAGGGCTGCTGAAATCAATAGTGTTGTTTATTTTTTTATTTACTGCCGGCCATTTGAAATGAAGTGAATGATTTAACCCCAGCTGAGCCCAAAGACAAAACCCGGTGTGTGCTGCTGCCTGGCTGTTTGGATTGCAACCAGCACCCTTTGTGCCAGATCAAGGTAAAGGTGTCCTGAAGAAGCCAAAATGGAACGGGCTCGGCCATAGTGAAGTTCTGACTTGCTCTGCACTCTGGATGCCACTTGCGGCTAGGAGCACGAGACCATGCATACCTTCAAAGGATGGTAAGGCAGACAAATGCGGCTCAAAGGAACGGATCTTAGGAGCAGTGAACAGTGCAGAGACTTGGGACAAAATGTGAGACAGCTCCTCTAGTGCTTCTGTAAGTCGCCCCGCACAGGCCTGGTGTGTGGGAGGTCAGGAGAAAGTCCTCTCCCAGGGAAGCTGACCTTGACCCCCACACAGCCATTGCCTTCTGCCTTCCCATTTGTCTCTCCCCTTTCCATGGACTGAGCCAGGACATATTGCTTAATCCATGAAAGCCGTGGAGCATCTGGTTGATACATGATCCGCATTCCCACGGTGAGGATGCAGGGAACAGATATAAACAAAAGCAATGCCAAAGAAGCCCAAGGTTATGTGGAGGTGTGTCCCTGTCCACCATCAGACACGAACAAGCTTGGGCCTAGGACAGTTCCCAGAATAAGACACTGCTTCCTGGAGCAAAACTGACAGAGAAGATGGGAAACTAGAGCTTAGAACAAGTGAGAAAACAATACTGAGAGCAAAAGGCAAATAGGTGCAACTTTTGATCTGCTAGCAAGAGTCAGAATTAATCCTCTCTGTTGCAGTGATGCTTGCTTTCCCTGAGCCCTTGGGGCCACCTTGAAAATGAGAGCTTCTTGTCCTTTCACTCACCTGTGATTTGCAAAGGCTTTTCGTTCATTTTCCAAATCACAAGGCTGAAATTAGGAGGAAGGGCTCCATCCCGTAGGACAGTGCCAGGCATTTCTCTGCAAGGGAAGCCGTGATGTGCTGCGGGGCACGCAAACGTGAGGATGCTGTGTGTGGGTTGGGGCTTCAGATGTTGGTGTTCCCCAGCTGAGCATCCAGAAGTATTCAAATCTGTGGGGAAATTTTGCAGTAAATTTGTTTCACTTTTAAACTCAAGAGGGATCGAGCACTAGACAACCACAGAAGGCAATGATAGCTTCTTCATTCCTTGATGTCTTCGGTGGAGACTGCAGGCCTTCCTGGAAGATATTTTTTAATCAAATACATACTGCTGAGCTAAACACAGTGGTTATTGAGTGAAATGCTATGGGATACGTTATTCTGCAGACCGATGAGCTAATAGCCTCTGCTGGCCTTAAACCTGGATGGGCATTTTAAGAGGATTCTATAAAAAGGCCCTCCCGATAAATAATTACTCAGGGCGGTAAAAGCTAAGCATTTGTGAATTCCTCAGTGACCACGAGAGATTTAAAGACTGTTTAACATATTACCCAGCCGCCAGTGAGGGCAGTCTGATGTCCATCGGTACGACTAGAAGCTCTCCCTTGGTTTCTGCGGGCACTCAGTCAGAGAAGCGGTGCCAGGACTAAAGGCAGGCAGGGCAGTGCCACCCTCCATCTCAGAGCGTTGCTGGAGGTGAAATGCCTGCCTCCAGCTTTTAGCTCTCCTGGGAAGGTTATTCTGATTTTCCTCTAGTAAACCTTGATGGGTAAGCCTTGGGGACAAGCCAGTAACCAACGGAGAGACAGATTGCATAGGCAATCCACCTGAATGTGCAAGAAATCAGCACACACTTTGCACAGCTTGGAAACACCATCTCCTCTACAGTACTCGGTATGGGAGGTAACACCTTCCTCAGATCTCCCACTGCACAAATACCCCTCCAGCCTTGACCCGAGGTCCTACGCAGCCTGTTGTTGAGCTGTGGTCATGGAAGTCTTGCAAAGAGGACAGGTGGTGACCTGTCACACTCGCTGCTGTTGGATGAAGAGGGACCGGTGCCTAAGCAGGCAGAGCAAGGGCTGAGCGCAGATAAATGTGAGCCACGCTGACTCCATCTGCACAGCCTTCCAGCACCCTGCAAGGTGCTCCTTCCCTCCTAGGGGCTGCATTTGAAAAGCAGCCCTTGATTATCTCCCCCCCACACACACACACACACTTCCCACCTAAAAATCAGTTGCATCTGTGCATGTTCACTCAAGGAAGAGAGCTTGAAAGTGCTGCTACCTGGGAAGTGTCTGAATCTTTTGCTCGTGATTAACTATGCATTCTGAAAGACCCAAAAGAAAGAGCCAAGGTGAAGGCTCATTTATAAAAATATTGCTCATGAATATAAATACTTGAGTCGTTGTGGGTCTGCTTCACTTGGCCAAACAAGCTTAAATATAAAGTTTCTTCTCTTAGATGAATTAGCCTGCGACCACTTCAGTCATCTGTGTTTTTATGCAAGGTCTTAAAAATTCATTTTACAAATGGTTGAACATGTATCATTGGGCTGCTGGTGGTGTTTATTTCTGATGGGCATTTACGCCAGCAAAAGCCAGTTGTTTCCACACCCACTGGAAAGGAATTCAGCATAGCAGAGGGAAGCTCATTAAAACATTTAAACCAATATTCAAAAAAACTAGATTATCCATTGCACTCCAGATTTACTTTTCTCTTTGTAAATATATCGGGGGAAAAATCACTTCTGCTTAGGTCTGGTGTCAAGTGTGCTGGTTTGAAGGATTTGGCATATTCTCCACTCAGCACATCTGGTATGGGTGGATGCTGTTCAATAGATTTTTTTTTTTTTTGTCATTGTTGTTATATTTCAAGTGAACCTGAGCCAAAAAACATTTAGCTGAACAAGAAGTTTGCCCATTATCAATCACTCCCTGATAACCACTGCCAAGTTGAAGACGCATCTTTCCAGGCACAGCCTGCATGCTTGCTGGCCACAGAAGGCAACTTAAGCAATATTGATACCCTACTGAGATACCCGAGGAAGTGCAAACATGGAGTGCTTGATAAAAATAGCAAACTGCAGGCTGCATATTGCTAAGTGCTATTTAATGATGCAGGAAGTTTTGGTATTTGTCCTACCCTCCGAAAGAATAAGATGCTTCACCCAGGTGCGACAGGGAAGAAGAAAGCAGCTGGGTCATGTCCAAGGTAAAATGAAAATGTATTTTCTTTTACCTCTCAGTGAAAGAGACTCATCAGGAAATGATTTGGGGGTTCCTGAGAGGTCCTAAAACACTGAGTTTGGTGTTGGGTTGCTGGTATGTTGAGCTCTTGTATTTCTAAAGGTATGATCTTTTCCAGAGGTTGCAATGAGGAAGATGAGCAAAAGGTTTACTGCGTGGTAGTTTAGTTTTAAAACTAAACAGCACCATCATTGCTCTGTGAAAGGACAGGACAGTGTCAGAAATATCTTTATGTCAGGGTGATGCTACGCAGGAAAGAGACTGTGGCCCCCGTGAGGAGCTGGGCATTGGCTAAGGGTGCAGAGGGCGGGTGTGCACAGCCCTGGCTCGGGGGGATGTCACCAGCAGGTCACCTGCTAAATTTGCCGGGAGATGCTGGAAGGGAAGATCAGAGCCCTGGGGGGAAGGTGGAGGCTATGGAGGAGTCAGACAAGGAAAATGTGCCAGCGACTGAAGGAAAGAGGAGATGAAAGGGAAAAGGAGTGTGGAGAACAAAGCGCAGACGTCAAGGAAATGTGGGGAGGGGAAACAGAGATGATGGTGCTAAAATTAGATGGGGAACGGGGACAGGGAGAGCTGATCTGGTGCCCTCCCCTCAGATAAATTCCCACTGAAGCTGCTGTCAAACCTGGCTTGGGACAGGGGGGTGAGAATTGGGGTCACTGGGGTCCAGGTAGGAAAGTGAGGTCCCTGCAGCGGGTTTAACTGTTTCAAACCAATTTTCCAGGTGACTCCTAATTATATGCTACTAATCACAGCCTATGAAAGGCTAATGAAACATTTGTCATTAATTAAATGTCATTTCTGCATGCTGAGGGGGGAGTGAGGGAGAGAAACAATGGGAAAAGTGACCGAACTTGGCTCCAGCTGTGGTCTGGGTTCAGGGCATGGCTCCTCTCTGTTGTGCTCTCCTTGCAGAGCATGGTTTGATGGATCTGGGGCTGTGGGAACAACATTTTGCACAAAACATGCTGCACGTGAGGCAGGAACAGGGCCTGTGTGTGGAGGAGCACGGGTGCAGTGCTCCCATTCACTGCCATCCAAACCCCAGCACTTCAGCAGACATCTTATGCTAGATAAGGGATGTGGTTCCCTACATCCCTTCCTCTGAAGTCTTGAGCTTTTAAGTCACTGCAGATTCTCCCCCAGGTTTTTGCAGTTTCCTATCCCAGCTACAACTCAGGCCAGTGAATGCATGCAGGACAGCACACCAAGCATGTGTGAGCTGATGCTCGCCTGCCTTTTCCTCCCAGGAGGAGCTCAGGATTAGGTGCTTGGGGGCACCCTGTCGGACAGGGTGTTGTCGATCAGATCTCCTCTTTCACAACTGCACTATTATTTTTATTTCTTTAATTTCTAGCAGACCAGCTTTTGTTATGGGAGCCAACACTGGAAACCTATCACCGTGATTTTGGGCATCATCAGTGCAGCTCCAGCGTTTAGAGCTTCAGTCAAATACTGAGCCTGGGCTAAACCAAATAATATCAGCCAGACCTGGACTGGTGGTAAGAAACATTTCCTATTTTTGCCTTGGTATTTGCAATTCTGAGGGGCAGAGAGAGCTTTCTGGTGAATTTTCCCCTTTCCTGTGACCTGGAGGCGTGCTCTATAGGATGTGGTGTAGGGCTGAAATCATCCAAGCATGCAATTTGCAAGTAAATGGTTCCTTATGGCACAAAACTAGCTGAAGGAAGCATGCAAAATGGGGCTCAAGGAGACTGCCTCTTTCACTGCTGACAAGTAGTGGTAAGAATAAATGTAGTTCAAACACCTTCTTCTTCCATTTGCAAAGAAGTATGCTTGCCTTCTCCTCTTGTATTGGTTGCTGTATGCGTAAGTGCCTTTACAGATATTATATGCACACTGAATCACATACAGTGTTCCTCAAAGTCAGTGGAAGGACTTGCACATCAGTGGGTTTCTGACAAAAAACCCTCTCCTGATCCCTTGTTTCTTCCAGAAAAGCAGAAATCTGTACCTAAGGTTGTCAGAATAGGGAAAACACACAGCTTTATGCCAATTTGGCCAGAGTGGTGTGATGTCCATGGTGTGTTTGTGCACGCGGCCCTTCCAATTGCTTCGTCTGGGAGGGAAAACCCGATATTCCACCTCCTGAAGGTTACTAATGAAATGAAAAGTCAAGGCTTTGACATCTTACTGCTTTATTCACCCGGCAACACCTCTATTAAAAACTCTCTGCAGTTCTTTCTGGGTGGCACAGCAAGCTGGCCATCAGCCGGGAGAGAAGCTCCGCTGGGACATGAGGTAAGCTCCTTACCTAACACCTAACACCCGAGGTGGGGACAGCCATGTCGTGTGGCCCACACAGCACCTTGTACACGGTGGTCCATGCCGGTGACCCCATCCAAGCTAGGGCCACCATCCCTATTTTTGCGAGAGGAGTTTGGGTACCGCTGGCAGCAACCACCCGTGCGCCCCAAGCCCGTTGCCCCCTGAGCACCGCGGGCACGCAGGGATGGATGCTGGGGGAGCGATGACCTCCTCACCCAGGCACAAGTGGACAGATGCTCCACCGCATCTGTCCCCAAACACCTTCTGGAGGATTTGGGGTGCAGCAGGGTGGGGAAATAGCAGGGCTGAAATTGGGGCCGCAGCTGGGCGCCTGCTGCCCCCCCGCCTCCTGGGGGCTCCGGGTGGCTGAGAGAGCCGCCGGCATTCGCAAGAAGAATAAACAAAATAATCAGAAAGGGTTTGCAAAGCCCGAGCGAGCATCCCCGGTGCCGCAGCGCTGGCTCCCGCCGGGCCGCGCCGAGCCGAGCCGGGCCAGGGCCCCCTCCCGTATCTGCGGGCTCGGGGGCGGCGCAGGGAGGCTCGGCTTGTGCAGCCCCCTCCCTCCTCTCCTCCTCCTCCTCCTCCTCTCCTCCTCCTCCTCCTCCTCCCATGCCAACCTGCTGCCGCCTTTGTCAGCGCAGCCCGGCGCTATGGCATCCTGCTGGGGCTTCAGGCTCGGGCTCTTCCTCCTCCTCTTCCTCCCGGCTGGCAAGCGGCTGCTGCAGCGGCAGGGCCAGCCCTGACGGGCAAGAAAGAGGCAGGCGGAGCCCCCCCAGGTGAGCCCCAGGTGCCGGGGGGGGGCATGCAGAAAGGGGCACCGGGGACAAGCGCTCCCCAGCCCCCGGGGAGGATGCGGGGACATGGGGGGGCAGGGGGGGTGGCCTCAGCACCGGCGCCCCCCGGGGGTGGGGACACGGCGGGGGGGTGCAGGTTGGAAGCCCCCCAGCCCGGGCACCCCGAGGTGTAACCTCTTTGTCGGGACTCAAAGAAGGGGGGGACTCGAAAATCTTAAAATTCCGTGACTTTGGCAGCTGCGCTTTGGTCCCGCACTGCTGGATCTGTCCGCGGGCAGCTGGAGGGGAGAGAGTGGGGGACCCCCAGCCTGCACCCCCAAATCCCTACTGGGAAGGGATGGGGAGCACACGGGGCCGGGGATGCTGCACCCACTGGTGGGGGGGAACGGTCTGAGCAAAGTCAGCTATGGGGTGGCAGCGGGGGGGTGTGGGTTTGCCATGCAGAGATGCAGGCTGAGCACGGAGGGAAAGAATCGCTCACATTTAACTCGCTCAGACCTCTCCGTATCTATCTGACGGTGTTTGCAGGGGTGTCTCATTGTGCAGGAATTTGGGGGGAAAAACTGAACTCAGATGTGCTCTAATAACGCATCGACAGGAGAGTGTGTGTGTGTGTCTGTATGGGCCGATAGTTGGCAAAGGATAGCCAGGAGCATATGATGCAGTAATAATTCAAGTAATTTACTGCACAGTTTTAGACTGATTGACTGCACTTTTCCAGACCACGTAGAAACCTTAACCTGGGTTATGTAACTGAACAATACAAATAATAAACCTGATGTTATTGTGCAAGAAAAACCTAAGGCAAACCCTGTTCAACTTGAGCGCTGACACCGCTGCGGGGGCACGCTGTCTTTGCCCACAAGTTCCCCACCAATTTGTGCACTGGGAGGCTTTAGGGGCTGCTGAATTTTGCAGGGGGGCTGAAGTCCCTGTACAGCCCGTCCTGCTTCTGCCGAGGAGCCTGGGTTTGTCCGTTTGTCCCCTTTGGCTCTGGAAGAACGAATAAAAGTCCCGGCAGGGAGCCAGCATGGGTCCCACCACCCTGCTCTTGCATGCCTGGGGGGACAGTCCCATCGAGACTGCATGAGCCCGGCTGCTCGAGAGGACTTTTCAGAGGTGCTGAGAAGCCATTGTGGGGCTGGGGCTCCAAAGTGCACTTTTTCGTTATCTTTTTAATGGGCAGCAAAAGGCAGGGGGAGGAATAAGGTGTGCGGAAAGGGACGCTGTTTCTGCTGGGTGTGCATGCGGTGGAAGGCAGACGGAGCTCAGGACATCTGTCTGTCAGAAATTCCTTCGTGTTTTGACAGGGAAATGGATCTGTGAGTATGGGAGGAAACAAAACTGAATCCCATCTCCAAGCGTTGTATGTTTCATGTGAGGCGTGCGCTGCCTGCCTTGTTTTATTGTATCTGGCGCTGGGAAGACAGGCTGAAAGATTTATGAGCTCAAGTTAATAGTAAAACAGCATATTACAGCCTCTGTATTAATGTTCTCCTGCACTGAAATAGCTTGCTCTTTCTGGGGGAATTTATGCAAGGATCGCTCGCTCTATCTGTCGTCGCGGTAATGGTATTATAGGGTGGCCCGTTAGTCACCGTAGGGGCAATCAAAACCAGGATGCTGCCTCCCTTTCAGCAAATCAAAGGGAGAGGGAAATGATGACTCCAGCAACTATACAGCCTGTGTGTTAGCTGCACCTGCTGTGGGCACTGGGAAACGGGGAGGACAAATGTCAGAGGCACCAAGAACAGCGAAGGAAATGAAGGAGGACATAGCAGAGGAAGATAACACGAGCTGTCTGCCAGCAGCCGTGATTCGGGCTCATCCAAGGCACCTTTTCAGTGCCAGTGGTGGGACTTTCTCTTGAATCACATCCTGGGATTGATGTGCCCCAGTATGCACTGCCCTTGGTGGATGCACTGGGGGCTGAAGGTGCCACTTGGCATCTGGGAGCAGTGGCACTGATGAAATGAATTGCTGTGAATGGTGAATTTACAGGGGAACCAGCAGGTGGAGGGGACCCTCGCTCCAGTGCTGGTTTGGGGAGTTGAGGAGGGAAATATTATTCTGGCAGGTTTCCCTGGGCCATGGGGGAGAGGTCTTACAGAGGATTGATTCCCAAAGACACCAGAAAATAGAACAGCATCTTCCCCTTGTGCAACCGTGAGAGATGGAGGTTGCAATCGCAATACTCTTGGTCTGCGCCTCCAGAGGCTGAGGTAGCAGCTTAACGGTAAGAAGAGAGCTCAGTTCATTGGTTTGGTGCAGGGCAAGAAGGCATCGATTTGTGGTGAGCCCGGAGCTCATCTTTTGCACAGAGTCAGACCCCAGCGACTGGCCGTGCAATACGATGCTGTACAAGCCCGTGCTGCCATATAATTGTGCTGCCAGGGCTGCGAATGTCAAGCCTGAGGAGCTAAGTCACAGCCCCCCTCCCTGTGTTAATATGACAACGTCATTAAGAGTGAAATGTTAAGTGGCTCATTTGGTCAGAGGCTGTCTGGCTGAGGATAAATAAGCAAGGTCCTGGCCCTGTGCCCAATTTTCTGCATGACTCTTGAGATCAGTGGCAGTTTAGGGGGTGTGAAGGGTGCGTGGTGGTGCTGGTAGCGAAGATCAGGCAGGACTTTGGTGGAATTGAGGCCATCCGAGCAACCCCATGCTGCTATGTGTGCTGTGGGTACTTTCATTTACTCTGCTGCTTTTGACTGGTTCATGACTCTGTACCCTCTCTGAAAGGTCTTCCTATGCTCATTTTGGAGCTTTGCATTTACGTGCCAGGTCCAGGTCTATTCTGGTCCTGCTCTGAGAGATGGTGAATGATCATGGACCTGAGATGGTGCCTGGCCAAATGCTCAGTGCCTGGGATGTGCAGCTCCCAGGGTGATTTGAGAAGAGACGGGGGAGCCTAATGTGCAGCTAAAAGCTTTGGTACAAGGTTTGCCTGATTTTTGCATCTCTGACCCTGGAAGTAAGGTTTTAAGGCTTTGTCCTTATGGGGTATTACATCCTGTTCTCTTTATTACTCTGTTCTTTGCAGCCCGAATCTGCTGGGTGTTCCAGGGGCAGTGTTTCTGATGCTCTGGAACAAGAGAGCACACATTTCCATGCCCAGCCTGAAGCCCAAAGGTATCTTTAACACCTGAGTGCATTCACACCAGAAAGGTGTTTGTGAGCAGCCAAGGGACGAAGAGGAAATTATACCAGCTCCTAGATATCTTGCTTTTCCTCAAGGCCTGCATCTAATCTTGCAACCTGCCTTTTCAATTCCCACCTCCCATAGCTGAGCCTCAGTTGAGCAAATTGGCCAAATTTCTCCCTCTACAGGCTCAGCTCTCTCCCAGTGACCCTTGTCTCAAAGCCTCTGTCACCCCCTGTCCCCTCTCTGCTTTACAGCTGACTGCCACCTCCCAGGCTTGGCTCTGGGAAAGAAGGAGACAAACAAACTGGTCCCAGCCTGAGCTAGACCAGGTCTGGCAGAGCAGCCCCATGTAGGATCCGTGCTTCAGCACCGCTGCCTTATGGCTTGGCTGTGGGTTGGAGTCCCCAAACCAAGGCTCCTTGTTGGTACTGATGCAGCTAAGCAAAAGCAATATGAGGTGTGGGGGTATGTGGGGCTTCCTCTGAACCTACTGAAGATGTCAGCACGCAGCACCTTTGAAAATCAGGCTGACCCAAGTTTTACCAAGTCATAGGATTTGGAAACCTGAATGGAAGTTTGCAGTACTGTAAGAATGGCTTCATGCAAAATAGAAGAATTCAAGAAATACTACCCAGGTTACCCTCACTGGGATGAGAGAGCACAGAAGAAGTGTTGGGAAAGGAAGGGAAAAAAATGGGTTGTCAGTTTTAAGAAGTATTTTATTGCAAACTGACTAGTGGTGTATTTTAGCAGGACTGTGAGCGGGGAGAAAGCAGGGCTCTGGCAGGTCAGTGCAGGCAGAGCAGGGTGTGTGCCAGGCTGTGAACATGCATATCCAGGTGCAGGTTTTGTGAGAAGCTGTGAAGTTACAAAAGGGAGGAGATATTTGCTGTTGCTTGTATTCAGCACGGAGGTGACAAAAAGACAGATTTCCACTCCTGCCGCAAATGGCAGATTTATAACGTGCTGAAAATTGAGTTGCAGAGCCAGTCCCCTTGCAGCTGGGACTGTCTCCTGCAAGCCCCACATTTGAAGTTTACTCTGGGAGTGCTTGGTGGCTTTGGTGGCAGGTAGAGCAGCTTGGACCCAGTCAGGGTGCTTCATTTCCTGATGGTGACATGTCAGAGAGATGCAAAGGCAGGCTGATAGAGAGGCTGTGCCTCCAAGCACACTCAGTTGATAAAGAGAGAAGGGATACAACCATCCTCCTCCAGCTTTTAGCATTACTTTCTGCAGCCAGGCACTGAGCAATATAACATTTCTGCTCTCTTGTCAGTTAGCAGAAAAGCTTTGCTGCTGTGCATGATACAGGAGCTTTAAAAGCAAACATGCATGCTACGGAGGAGCTGGAAAATCCCTGTAGTCATTGGTTTTTGAGAGCGGTGTTTACAATCACAGGAATACATTCATGCTGCTGCTCAACTTCTGATCAGAGGCAGCAGAAAGATGTTTCTTAAATAAACAGCCAAGTCTGCATGGAGATCTCCTTCAGATTCGTACAGGCAACTTGTTTTTCTTTTTTTCTCTCTGGAAGCTGCTGCTGTGGCGTTTGCTATGAAAGCTGATGTACGGCAGCTTCTGACACTGCTGGTGATCAGCAGCGTAATGTGGGGTCAGGATGAAAGGCTACAAGAGAGGGAGGAGTTGTTCAGGGTTCCTGGGACCATGCTCAGGAGTCCCGATGTTTTTGGGTGGGAATCGGCTTTTTTAAGGAGTAATAAGAAATCTTGCAAGCCTGACTTGTGCTTTGCCACTCAGGTAGATATTCTGCTCTTGATGCAGATGGAGAGACTCGCTCCTGGGGTCATTGCAGGGTGGGAGTGAATGGGGGGAGGCACCATAGCTCTTTGGGAAAGGAGAAATATTCTTGTCATTCCTGTCAGTAAGAATAACAAAGCGTCCAAACATAGGAACTGCAGCATCCCATGATCTGTCTAGTTTTGTAAACTGCCTCTCCTAGTAGCCAGCAGCAGACACCGACAAGAATATTCACTACAGGCAGATGAAAAATAACCTGCATCCCATCAGCAGCCTTTCTTAATCTATAATAGCTAGAGGTTGGCTTCCACTCTGAAAGCGGGGTTTTACATCCTTCCCAAGATGTTTGCTCATGTTACCTGTGCTTGCCTGAGCTATTCTTATTACCCATATAAATGTGCAGCCTTTGCTCTCCACCTCTGCCCTGGCTCTTCAGACCGGTGAATGAAGCTGCACTGCCTGGGTTTCTTTGGGAGCCCATTACTGAAGAGGATGTACTCCGTCCTTGATATTTCTCAGTCTTCACATGCTCCCTGATTGGCAGACAGTCCTCTAACATCTGCTGGATTTGTTTCAAGATTCAGTGGCATATTTTATTTTTTAACTCTTTCGGCTCTTTTCTATCATTTCTTTTTGTACTTTATTTCTGAAATGGGGCTAAAAAATTTTCAGATGTGGCTGGGCAGCACTTCCATCCCTGAATTGTAAAGTCAGGAAAAGGTATTTCTGCAAAGTGTATCACACTATCTAGAAGAAATAATATAGAATAGAGAGTAATGTTTTTAAAAAAGCATGATGCTCAGATAACTTCTAGCAGATAACTTCTAACTTTCTTACTGTCAGAAAATATGAGCATTTTGCAGTCAATATGGAAACAGCTGGAGTTGTCATGGTGTGGTAGATCATCTCTGGTTACAGAACAGGAGTAGAATTATTGCCAAACAACTTGACACGTCTGCACTTTCATAAGTTGATTAGATATTCTGTGAAAGCCCACTAGCAAGCAGGCTGTGGTGTTGTATCTGCCATGAGTTCAGCCCCTGCAAAGCTTCTGCTGTTTATTCACTTGCTCACTTTGGCAGATAGTGACACAAATGGGCTTCCTTGGATGAAATCCTGATCCCATTTAAGTATTATTGACTTCATTGATGCTAGGATTACAGCCATGGAGTTTGGAAACAAGAGGATGGGTTATACAACCAAGCCCCTGACTGCATGGGCAGGGAGGCAGGTCCAGTCTGTGGCTGAATTACAAGATTCTGAACATTATCTATGGGTGACTTACAATCTTTTTTTGTTTGCTGTTGTGTGTTGCTGTAGAAGTGGAGCACAGTTTCCAGGATAAACAACAAAATACGCTTGAGCTATGGAGTCCAACCAGGAAACCTCACTCTTCCTGGTGAAGATCTTGGAGGAGCTGGACACAAAGCAGAACACCGTTTCTTACCAGGATCTCTGCAAGTCACTCTGTGCAAGGTTTGATTTGTCCCAGTTGGCCAAACTCAGAAGTGTGCTGTTTTACACTGCTTGCCTGGATCCTAATTTCCCAGCGACTTTGTTCAAAGACAAAATGAGATGCACTGTAAACAATCAGCAATCAAAGAAAATCATGGTTGCAGCAGATATAGTAACAATATTCAACCTCATACAAATGAATGGGGGAGTGGCCAAGGAGAAGCTTCCAGTTGCAAGGCAGAAAGTGAAGAAGAAAGAGTCCTTCGAGTCCTGCAGATCCGACACGGAAATCTGCAACGTGGCAGACTGCGTGCCCAATTGCGAGCTGAATGACCAGGACTTTAACCAGGGCTTTCCGGTCAGAAGGTCTTCAAAATGCAGGAAGATGGACTGCAAAGACTGCCAACAGTTCGTTCCCTCATCAGAACCCAACTTTTTGCTTGGGGTCAATAAGGAGATGAAGGGCCGGGCTGCCTCTCTGGACAGGCTGCAGGCACTGGCATCTTACTCCATCGCCACGTCTCCGCCATGCGAGATGCAGAGTACATACTTCCCCATGAACATTGAAAACGAATCTATTTCAGACCAGGACTCCTTGCCAATAAGCGCAGGTCTGAAAGAAACCTTCATTTCAAATGATGAGCCGTTTGTGATGCAGTCGTGCATCCAGAAAAGGAATATATTCAAAGAAGATTTTCATAATCTGATTACGATATCTCCCAACTTAATACCGCCCAACAAAAAGCCAGAAGTTGGACACAGAGAGCCTCAGAACAGGAAAGAAAGCTCTAAGCAGGCTTTCTTCAACCACAGCTTTGAAATGCCATACAGCAGCCAGTACTTGAATCCAGTTTATTCTCCTATACCAGACAAAAGACGAGCGAAGCATGAAAGCCTAGATGATCTTCAAGCTTCAACGTATTTTGGCCCAACTACTATTCT
The DNA here is from genome assembly GCF_013377495.2 of Cygnus atratus. Lineage (NCBI taxonomy): Eukaryota > Metazoa > Chordata > Aves > Anseriformes > Anatidae > Cygnus > Cygnus atratus. Next base: position 13,508,710 of record NC_066372.1, on the reverse strand, counting down.
TGGGCCCCAGGACAACAAAAAGTGGACAGGAAAACCAACCAAACAAACTGCCTGGCCAGCTAAAAGCTGGAGCTTAAATACTGAGGAGGTACCTGACTTCGAACGATCATTTTTTAATAGGAAGCAGTCAGAAGAGAAGACGCGCTACCAGAGTTCGAACAACCCATCTCCAAACTTTCCTTCAGCTGACAGGCATCAGTCCTACCTAAATGCAAAAGATCAGCAACCAATTATGCAGACAAATTATGCTGTGAAACAAAATGGGCATAAACCCAAGGAAATTCCTTCCATTCTAGATGTGGAAAAACATGAGCTGGTCAAAAAGTTTAAGGACAAAAGCATTAATTGTACTTCTGTTCAGATCTTAAGCATTGACAGGACCACAAGTGTTGGGACACAAACGGAGCAACAGGTCCTGGACCACAAAAAATGCAAGGATATGTGTGCACCAGGCCAAGCCAAGTATGGAGAACGGCACTCCCTTAAGCACTCGGATGATGACTCTGAAATTGTGAGTGATGATATCAGTGACATTTTCCGGTTTTTGGATGACATGAGTATCAGTGGGTCCACGGGAGTGATGCAGTCTTCGTGCTACAACAGCACTGGTTCCCTGTCTCAGGTGCATAAATCAGACTGTGACAGCTCACCTGAGCATAATTTGACTAAAATCTCCAATGGGAGTGCCTGCAACAAATTAGAAAAAGTGGTCCGGGCAGATGTCAGTAACACGGACGATGAACTGAAAACAAGTGTCTGCAAATTGGTTTTGAGGATTGGTGAAATAGAGAAGAAACTGGAGTCTCTCTCAGGCGTCCGTGAAGAAATCTCTCAAGTCCTGGGAAAATTAAGCAAGCTGGATCAAAAAATTCAGCAGCCAGAGAAGGTCAGTGTACAAATAGATCTTAATTCACTGACAAGCGAGGCCGCGTCAGATGAAAGTAACTCCCCGCAGATATTTCAGTGCCACAACACTCCTCATGGAGGCAAGCTGGAGAATAATCCAGAATGGTGCTGTTCAGACGCCAGTGGAAGTAACAGCGAAAGTCTTCGAGTAAAAGCCTTAAAAAAAAGTTTATTTACTAGGAGGTCATCAAGATCATTAACAGAGGAAAATAGTGCAACTGAATCCAAAATAGCAAGTATTTCAAACTCTCCCCGAGACTGGAGAGCTATTACTTATAGCAACCAAGTTGGCATTACAGAAGAGGAGATGAAAGAGAGAGATGGAGGAGAAAATAAAGACTGGCACAGGAAATCTAAAGAGGTAATTTCAACCTTAACTCACATAATAAGCACTTGAAAATAACCTAGTTATGAATGTCTTCTGCCGTCGTCACAAGCCTTGGGGTATGACAATGCTTTGCCCCGCCATATTATGCCTGTCTTTATTGTTATCATAATTGAGTGATTTTGTACCTATATATTCTTGCTTGGCAGCTGCAATATGGTCAAGTTGTTCCTAAAAGCATTTTGCTCTTTTGAAAAGGGAGGGGGGTAATTTAGGTGAAATCTTCGAAAGAGGATGATGTTCTTCATCATCGGGGCGATATAACGGAGGCTGGGTAATTAACTTGGTGAAAAGAGCGTGAGGAAAATTGTTACAGTCTGAAATTCTCCAGAGGTTGGTTTAGAAGGGATATTTTGAAATTGCATTGTGATGGCTTTTATCAGAGAGTACATGCATATTTAAAAGGCAACAAAGTAGATTTGTGGATTCAAATCCCTCAAGAAAAAAATCCTTCTGTGTGCACCATGAGATGCAAACTGTAGTCATATTTTCTTTGTCTGACTTTCATGGTCATTGACATGCATCTTAAACCCTCCATGGTGGAAATGCAGCATAGCTGCCCTCTTGGTTTGGTCAGCCAGAAAAAACTCTGCCCAAATCCCTCCCAGCAGCTGCCCACTGCTGTTTTTGCAGATTGCATCCTTATCGTGGCTGTCCTTGCACTGGGCTCTGGTTGCTGCTTGGTTAAAAGTGTGCATGCTGAGGGCTATTGTTTCTGTTTTGTGGAAGTGGAGCCCACTGGAGAGGGTTGGGGACCCTTCAGCCTCCCGGTCTGTCAGGAACACGTGGTGGGCATGCTGTGCTTCCTTAGGAGGGGGATCAAGGGCAAAGAATGATTGAGGAGGGAGAAGATGAGGTTTGATGGGGGTAAGTGCAATTGGATTGAATGAGAAACCATAAACTATGGTTTATTAGCAGGTTGCAGATGGGGAAAGGGTTTACCTTTATCAAGCCCAAACCCTGGCATTTCTGTACATTGGTCTGCCCAGGATGAAGTAAAGACTTTGAAGGTCGCTTCCTCACTCCTGTGGTAGACCATGGCTGATGCTAGATTGGTAGCATGGATGATGTGGTGCCAAGGGGGTAGCACCTGGAGGCTCCCCCCACAACTTCATCCTGTTGAGATTTGATCTGGAAACACAAATTTTGAAGCTTGTATGGGGCTCTGAGCTTTACCAGATCAGGTAGGCATTTCTGAATGTTCGGGGCTGTTTTCAGAATAGTTTTATAACCCGTAAACAATACAAAACCTAAATTTCCTCTTCTGCATCAGCTTTGTGATCATGTTATGGAGACTCGTCTGTAAAATACCTCTTTGATCTGGTTGTGAGAAGAGGGTGGGCAAACAGATTAAGTCCACCATCCAAAAACTTTGTTCTAGCTGATACTTCTCTTATCTTGGCTTAAGCAGTATCATATAGTGAGTCTGAAAGGAATATCTTTGTCCTTTGTGTTTAACCCCCTCATAGTCCTGTTTCTTCTCTCAAATTCTTTTGAACCCTATTGCAGGCAGACAGGCAATACGAAATCCCACAGCCACATAGACTCTCTAAACAGCCAAAAGATGCTTTCTTGATTGAACAAGTCTTTAGTCCTCATCCCTACCCTGCATCACTCAAGTCACACATGAAGAGCAACCCGCTCTACACAGACATGAGGCTGACGGAGCTGGCTGAAGTGAAACGCGCCCAGCCGTCATGGACCATAGAGGAATACACGAGGAATTCGGGGGATAAAGGCAAGATTGCAGCATTGGATCTACAAGTGAGTCCCATTTGTTTAATTTGAATGGCTTGTTTGTGAATGGATGTTACCAGAAAATGAATTTAATAAGGGAGTTGGATAGCTCAGGAAGGAGCTATGCAGTGTTGAGCCTCTAATCTTGCTGATCCCTATCCATCCTGGCTAAGGACAAAGAAAAATGCGGATGTTTGATTGCTGAGTGATGATCCTTGACAGGTTGGTGCTTCCACTTTGTTCTGTAATGGAGAGATGTCTGCTAAGCCATCACACTGTTGTTAACTCTAAAGAAGAGGCTAGGGATAAAGGGATGGACAAAAGGGGGAGGTGAAACTGGTCCCTAATTGCAGTAAGGTGGTGGTGCAGAATCTGGCATTGCTGCTTTTTCTTTTATCCTTGTTCTCTCTGAATTGTTCACAGAGAATTTAAGTGTTAACACTTTTTCCATTTTGCTAGGAACATGAAACAAAATATTTGTAGAAGACATTCAATACCATCACTCTTTTTGAAATACTCCGCTGTTTGAAGCTCTGAAGTGGCTGTTGGAAACTACAGTCATGTGAAGGGCAGATCAGTTAATGGTGGGTCTTGTTCATATTTTAGTTCAGCTTGGAAATGTGCCTTTGAGGTAGATCTCCCAATGGTCTCTGCTTGGGAGAGTGATCTCTGAGAGTGGAAACTGAGTTTGTTTGTTTGAAACTACACCACATGTTGTGTTCCCTGAGTAAACAATGCATTCCCAACCACTAATAGGCCAGACCAGATCTAGTCCAGATCTATATCCTCCCCTTTAAAGGCAAAAGGGGAGACCCTGCGTCTTCACCATTTCTCTACTGATTTGTTCCTACCAGATTGCACAGCTTGGCAATGCAGACATAGCCTACATAGGTATATAACCTAAAAAGAATAACCAGGCTCTTCTTCCCGGTTAGTCTGATAAACACAAAACATCTTCTAGGAAGGAAGATCTCTGAGCCTAAAGGGGAAACATAAAGAACGTCATCCAAAATGTGTAAAGACCAAACAGCTGTTGCAGTATTGGGTCGTGAAACACAAAAAGCATCACATAATGAAATCAGCCCTTGATACACAAATCATGGTGTATCGCCTGTATACATTTATATAGCAGCATGCAGAGCCAGCGGAGGGGACCGGTGCTGCCCTCAGATGTCTTGGGCTGGAATTTGCTTGTGCAGGAATTTGTGCAGACTGCATTAACCTCCAGGCGCAGCTCATGCAAACGTCCTTGACCTCACCAGCCTCTGCTCCTTGCTGTGCTAAAGCGTACCTGGAAAGAAACCAAGTAGCACAGGGACCAGGCTGCATCTTGCCTCAGCTGCCTGCTGCTGTTTGGGATTTAAAAGCATCAGAGGGGTTACTAAATTCCTATCCCTGGCATTGCAGACCATATGCTGGAGTAGGAATAGACTGAAAGAAGTTCCTCTGCAGTAGGCAGCCACAAAGCATCCCTTACCTGCTGTGCGGAGGCAACAGGGGAGGTGATATTTGGAAGCACAGCTCCCCTGGGGGAAGTGTTCTCCATCTGGTCCTTGTAGGACCGTTTTCTTCCATGTAAGCAGCTCTGCATCACTGTGAGCAAACCAGAGAAAGCAGCTTATTGCCATCATTTATCTTTAGGATAAAGGTGATAAAACTTTACGGGTTTGATTCTCTCCCTGCGAAAGGACTGTCAGAATTGCATCTACTCTGCAAAACCCATGTCTAGACTTTATAATAGAGCTTACTGACAAACTTAAAAAATAGACACAGACTGATGAGTGGGTTTTTTCCTAGTGATTAAGTTTATTAGAACTGAAAGTAAATACATTATGCTTTAATGAACATTCCTACGTCTGGCAATGAAATGGGAAAGGAAGCTGATTAACAGTAATGGGCCTTTTTAATAATGCATCTTCCTTCTGAAGTAGTTAAAAGGTCAATATCAAGGCAGAGAGGTCCAAAACTATAATTTCCTTGAAGCATAGCTGTCTTTTATTTTTTTTTGTGTGTGTGTGTGTGTGTGTGTGTTTTTAACCTTGGTTTGCTCATTTAAAATTTCTCCCAGGCTTCTTTTAAAGCAGAAACTGCAAAAAACTACAGTCAGGCCAAAGCTTGTCCCAGCACAGGGTCTGTTTAAGATCTCATCGCTTTGCCCTGTGTATGATGAGACTCTGGGATGAAGCATTCAGTCAGGCTATTCTTTTCTGATGCCCTTAGAGATGAGGTTGCTATTTTATTTCTGGTTCTCTCTTCAAAAGGTTGGAATAGGTCATTCACAGATCGAATGGTACACTCTCAAGACTCAGCTTGATGGTCTCTGCTTCAGAGTACAGGCACTGTCATAGAGATCTCCATTAATTGATCATAAAACTGTTGCTTAATTTTAATTGTTTGTTTCTGGGGCAGCTATAAAACCACTTCTTGTAGTAGTTCTATACATAATGCAAATAGTGCTGACAGGCAAAGCAAGGTTTCAGCTGGTAGCTCATGGCCACAAAATCTGAATTAGCCAATTAAAGGCTTACCCAAATCCCTCTCAAGTCTGCTGGAGTTTCTTTGTGCTGCATCCAGTGAGCTTTGGATCAAACCCATTGCAAGCACAAAAAAAGTGTGTTGGTATTCTCACCGGAACGTTTCTATATGGGATCTTTTTCAGTTGTTAAAGAATTGGCCTTTTGGAGCCTCAGACACAGCAGACAGCTTCAAGGAAAACCTGCCATTTTTCAAACATTTTTTTCTCCTCTTCTTCACATTTTTGCTTTATTTCTTTCTTCTGGTAAGTGTGATATAGTGTCTAGTGTTGGGTTTTCCCTTTTTCCCCCCATTTTACCTTAGAGACAGGATGAAAGGAAAAAACAAGCAAGGTGGAAATCCAAAGCATGAAGAGATTGAAAATTCTAAGGAAGAAAAAAAGACAAAAAGAAAAAAAAACTATATGAAATGCAACATTCAAATGAAGGCACTGATAGAGTCCCCCAGGTTGCCTTTCATTTTGTGCCCAATTCAGATTTCAGATTTCCTTTTTTTTTTTTTCTCCACCCAGAGAGAATCAGATCAGACTTTGACAATGAGCAGAGTATAGCTTCTGTGGAAAAATAGTTTGTGGCCTTGGGGTTAAATGATCTCACCTGTAGAGATGGTCTGGAGACGGTGTAATATGGAGTAGAAAATCTTGTCCTACGTGTACAGATCCTCCTCTTGCCTCAAAAACTGAGAGCACGTCTTGCTGAGTGCATGGGTCTTTCCCTAGCTGCTGTCCCTCATTCCTGTGTGGTTTTTGGTGTGAAGAAACAGGTTGGCTCTTGAAAGACAAGAGAACTTGTGAGATCTTAACATCACCTGTGGCACGTATGAGGTATATGTACCTCAATGCCACATGCAAGAGTAAATGCTGCAGCACTCTCTGCCATGTGTAGTGACCTCTTCCATGGGCAGAAGGGAGGATGTAGCAGAAGACGAAGTTGTACCAGGAGGATAAGGAGACCTGCCTTTGCAGGCAAGTCAAGGTAGCAAAATTAGGGTTAGCTTTGTAAAATGTAGTTCATAAGGAGTGTGTGTTAAGAACCTTTCTCACCAGCTGGGCTTTAATAATTTAAAAAGCAGTAACAGACTGGTAGTTGCTGACATCTCTGCTGTCTAGCAGATAAAAGAGATCTTATTTAAATGCCACCAAGGATGACGAAGTTTCTGGCAAATCAGAAGTATGTCAGGGATTTTGAAGTAGAATTAAACTGTTGCGGGAGTTTATTTTTTGCAGTGTTTTATTGCCACTTTCATCAGCCTTATGGAACTGGGACCTGGAGAAATGGAGTTGAAGGGATGTGAGCAGCAGCAATAACCCACTTTATCTTGACAGCAGAACCAGATGCAGCTGAGAGGCCTCCAGACACACCTGCTTTATTTACTTATTTTATTAATAACAGATCCCAGGCAATTAACAACTGTTTCCTTTTAATTTTTAGACTCAAGAATCTTTAAACCCAAACAACTTAGAATACTGGATGGAAGACATTTATACTCCTGGCTATGATTCCTTATTAAAACGCAAAGAAGCCGAGTTCAGAAGAGCAAAGGTTTGCAAGATAGCTGCCCTAATAGCAGCGGCAGCTTGTACAGTTATTCTGGTCATTGTAGTTCCCATTTGTACAATGAAATCCTGAATACGTGGACAGACTCGTGACTCCCAGCTGTGCGCATCTCAGATAGCTCATTCTGTGTTTCAAGCGCCCGATGGCAAAACCGTAAGGAATTTGCTAAGGAAGAATGTTCTGAGGATATCCTGGTGGAGATTGCTGTAAATGTAGACAGAACACAAAACGACGAGAGAAACATTTTTTTTCGAGAAGTATTATTTTAAATAACAGAGCATGTGGCGGAGTTGATGGGAACTCGGTTCGATTTTTATGCATTTTTAAAAGTGCAATATTTTTTTTCCTAAAGAAACAATATAATGTTTTACAGAATCAGAGACTGACAAGAATCCAGGCAAAAGAGGAAGGTTGTCTGAGCTATGTTGCATTTACTGGAGGTGTGAGTACCTGGAGGTAGCACTGTATAGAAGGGAATGTTCTATATGCATTACATCGGGGAGCTAAGAACGTCTTAAAGCTCTCTACAATGTAGAAAACTCTGAATGTATTGTATTTATTTATAGCATTTATGTATTTCATGATCATTTGATTGAAAGCAGACTGTGTAGCCATGAACAGAGTTCATTCCTATGTTCAGATTAAAAAGGGCTTTTTATATTTGGTCTTGCCCTAAGACCCACTCTATCATCACTGAGTACTTAGATAAGTGCAATGTGCTGCAGACCAAAAAGATTATGTTTTAAAGCAATCAAAAGAGGTTTTAGTTGCTTCTGTTGAATAACGTTTGCATAGAGCTGGCAAACATGCCTTGCCAAAAGGGTATTCTTTACCTCTGCAGACAGTGAAACTGTCTCAATTTCACTCCTGCCAGCAAGCAAAACTGGCAAATCCAAGCAACACTCAGTTAAAGTTCTCATAAATGTAATCTGAACAGTTATAATTTTGTCACAAAGTCTTTGTGCCTTTTTTTAGACTGTAGATGAAACAGAACTGTTTAATTTTGCTATTTTGAGCCCATAACATAAATCACAACATAATGGGTACTAATGGAGGTTCTCTTCCCGCAAGCCTTCTATACAGTTCAGATTGCTCCTCAGATTGCAGGGCTGGAGGTTACTGAGCACTTACATTAAGGGCACAGTCTTACAGCACGGGTAGAAACTTGCTGTTAGTGCAATGCATTCGGCACAGGGAGCTCGTCTGCTTCCCCTAGTGCTAATATACTTAAGAACGATGGTTGACTCTGCTGGACAGCAAGCAGTCTGTAACCCCACGAGAAACATCCATTTAATGCTTTATCCCAAATGCACATAGCAGTTTAAAAGGACTTCTCGAGTTATGATAGAAATGATGTGCCATGGTTAGTGAAAGCAAGTGCCCAGACAGTATTTCTCTTCTGTCACAAGTGGATGGGGTGTGGGGGGGGGGAGGGTAAGAAAAATAAAAATAATAAAAAAAAATCAGGAAATAATGTGAACTTGCTGGTCCGCTAAGGGAAAGGTGATTCTTGTGGTGAAAGCTCTTTATGGAGGTTCATTGGGTTCCTTTGGAAGCAGCCCCCCGGTCACAGCGCAGCTGAGAGCATCCCCTGCCCGTCTGTCTGGCTCTTGAGCTGCTGGGGCTCTCTGGGCTCATGGGGTGTGCACCCTAAACCTGCACCTCCTTGGTGCAATCCTGACCCAAATTCTGTGGTTTTAGCCCCTTCCTGATACCAAGATTTCTCTCCTTCCAGATGCTGCAGGATGGAGTCACAGCAGAGAGGGAGTAATTCACACTGTCTATTTTGGGCTCCCCTTAGGCCTTCAATCACAGTGTGATTCAGAGCACCTAAGTTTAGGAGCTTAGGATCCATACGTAGTAAATATAGACAGGTAGAGAAACCTCCAGGGATGTTTCAGAGCTGCCAGCAAGATGTCTAATATTAGACATGTGAACACGCTCTGCGGGGGCATTGCTCTGCAGTTTACCTTATGCACAATTTAGGTTGGTTGTGTATGTAGAAATCTCTTCCTGGTTGCAGGCAGCATCAGAAAGACCTCAAGTCCCTCGTTGGCCCCACTAAAGCAAGCAGAAGGTGTCAGAAATAAGCAGAGTGGCCCCGTGGTTGCAGTCAGGTCCCATCTGCTCATGCTGGCAGAGTTGTGTCCCTCAGAGGGTGCAGGATGGGTGCTGGATGGACACCGGACAGACACACGGCCTCCACCAACCCCTCCTCTGCCAACACGAGTGGTCTGACCCTGTGAGACCCAAACCTCCCAGCTGAAATCAGCAGTCTTAGTAATTTACATTTAGGAAATATCTGATTATCTGAGATAGGGAAAAGATGCAGGTAATGGTATTGATTGCGGGCAGGTTGGGGCTGTGCTTGCACTGCTGCATTAGAGGAGGTTGAAGGGCCCCTGCTTTGTGTGTTTAGGGGTTGCCATCAGCTCCGCAGAAGTGCTTGGTGCTGGCACAGGAGGAGCTTTTGCATTAGGGTTGCCCAAAATCGTAAGAAGGATCTGGGAGGTGATGGAGTCATGGGCGATGTGGAGCTGGTCCAGCCCAAACAATCAGCACCCCGAGCATCCACACTGCCCCTGACTGAGTGAGGTGCTTTTGCCCATCCTCCCTTTGCACAGGCAGCCGGTGGCACCCATCCCCATCGAGGCAGTGATTTCCCTACACAGGGTTTGGCACAAATCCCCTCTTTGGAGCTTGACTCGGCTCCTGCAACCCCTGTGAGCATCCCAGCAGTGCCAGGAGCCCGAGGGGAGAGGGGAAGACAGAGCCTGGCTCCACCTCTGCACCCCACAGATACCTCCAGGAGCCGCTGCCTTGCCTTCCCCTGGGGATGATGGCCATCACTAGGCGTTCCCAGGAAGTTCTACATCTGGCCAATGTCTTTTTGCTTAAAATAGGTAAGGTGGTGCAGTGGTGGGTTGCCACCACCAGAGGAGAGCTGCCCAGGAAGGACGGACCCTGCAGTTCTGCAGGGAGTGTATCAGCTAGGGGAAATCCTGACAATATTAACCTGCGAGAATATTGTGATCGACCTTGTGAACCAGTTATCAACTAGTATATGCTGTATACTACATGATAGACTTTTGTATTAAAAAACAATAAAAATAAATTAAAGCTATAGGTACATTGTAATCCTTGGTGTGACTGAAAAAAAGTGTCCTAGATTGTATTATTAATTAAAATAATGATGAGCATATTGAACTGTTTTTCGTATTTATGCCTTATAAACTTGATATGTTACACGATAAAATGCAACTGCAAGAATTATAAAAAAATAAATACTATTTGAGGGGCAAATCTCATTTGCTTTTCCTAAAACAAGAATACTGCTCAAATTAGCTCAATAAATCATGTGTGTAGAAAAGCAAGAGCAGGATCTGTCCCCAAATGACTTTTTAGGATTTTTTTTTTAAATGGGGCTTTGGTTAATGTACTATGTAATAATTTTATTTTATAAAGTTACTGTACAATGTTGCCTTTTGGTTCATTTAAATATAATACCAAATAAATTTGAAAAATTACAGCGTCCCAAGTTTTAATGAAACAGTTATAATAATTTATTACTCCATTGCTTTTCCTCTCTTTCTTTTCCAGGGACATCAAGATAGCCATGGGATGTGAGTGTCTCAGTGTTAGATAACTAAGCATACTATCTAGTTCTTGGTAGAATTGCTAATGGATTTCTTACTTGTGAAATAATAAGATGGCAGAAGATAATGAAAAATGAGTTTGTTGGGTTTCTTTTAAAATCTTCTTTGCATTACGTTGTCTGGGCTTCTGGAAGATTAGCTCTTGACACTAATCATAATATTTCATTTTATAGGTTATTTAATGACTGTGTTATGCCATATCAACTGTTCTAACAAGGTCATGACTAATATTTTGGTATTTATTTCCCTTATGTGTTTATGCAACTACTGTCCCTTTTAAGTCAGTACTATAGATAACTATTTATAGTCACCTATCAGCAAGCAATCAGTTTGCTCAGGATCTCTATGTGGATTTAATTTGCTTTTGACTTGTTAATTGCAAAACCAGGTTGTTTAAAATTCCAGGTGTTGCAACTGAAAGTAATCCAGCATCAGAGACTGCAAAGAGTAGCTGCAGAAAAGAAGACATACATAAATAATGAACAATGACAGGAAAATATAGTAGTATAAGCTCCTGATTTCCTCGTTGCTACTGCATAAACACCTTTAATGCATTGCTTTAGCAAATCTGTTCAGGATGGGGACTGCTGAAAGTTAGGCACCTGGTGTACTGGGGAGGCAAGTTGGTGGAAATGTAGATGCTCACCTTTCAAACGCCAGGCTGCAGACGGGGTCCCCTTGGGATGGGCTCTGAGCCCACAGTTTAGCGTTGTCATTATTTTGGGGGACTGCAGCATGGGCTCACATCAGTTTCAGGCTTTTGTACTCATCCAATCCAGAAGCTTACGAGCAAAATGCCCCCTGGGTTTTCATGTTGTAGTGTGAATCCAGGAGCAGAAACTTTCATAAAAATGCTAAGTGTGATCACGCTTGTGCCAAAAAATCCAAAGGGCTCTGGCACAGTGTTCCTTAGCCAAGAAGCTGTATATATAGGAAATGTAGACATCATCTGGGTCATCACTGTGCTGGAAAGACCAGGCAGCTGCCAGGTTTCTGCAGTAACTGCTGGAAGAGCCACTGAGTCTCAAGGTAGAAGAGGGATCCTACGTGTGATGCTGTGTCTGCAACAAAGACACAGCTCCACATAATCTGTGCTTCTTTGAACGTATTGCTCACAGCAATCAATTGTATTGGTTGAATAAATTCTTTATTTCAGATATAGCTTTGATGAATGGCTCTGCCTGAAACACAAAAGAGTCACAAGCAAAATATTGGATCTCTGGGCCATATTCTGCCCTCTGAGATGCTCCTGTGACTCCATCCCATTCGATCTGCACACGGAAGAGGAGCGAGTAGCCTGTAGCCTGCCGAATTGTGTGCAGTGTGGTCCTATTTAAAAGAAAGGTCAGTTGTGTTGGTGTGCACTTTGGGAAAAGGCAAGCATCTGTGGGAGTAATTATAAAGATGAGATATTTCCTTTCATCTAATTTTTACTTTGTTATCTTTTCAGGAAAGAGCAATATATCTTGTAAAGTGCTGCTCTGCTAGTAATTCCTCCAGCAAGCTTCACTTCACATGACTTCAGAGACCACATACCATTCAATCTCTTGCTGTTACATAAATCTTCACAGACCGCTTAGAAACTGGAGCAAAATCTTTAAAGGAGGAAGAAGCAAGCTGCCAGCAGCCAAGCTCCTCCCATAAGTAAGTTCCTTTTGGTTTTATGTATTTCTTGTTAATAGCACAAACTATGTCTACAAGAGCCACAAGGCTCTGCCAAAACCAGTATTTAATTCTGTATAGAGTTGAGGAAATGGTGGGAAAAGAGTGTTCAGAGAGACAGTTGCTGCTGAGGATGGAGGATTTTAGAAATGAAGAGCAGCTTCTGCCCAATTATCCATCCCCAGGCCTGTTGCTCCCTGCCCTCCTGGATCTGTGGATTCGGGGATGTTCCTCTGATGCACTAAGCAGAAATAGTGTCCTGACACATGCTTCAGACTCAGATCCTGTGCTTCCTCAAAGTTAACCAGATTCCCTCAGTAAATATGGGGAATTTTTTGCTGGATAATTTTCTGATGCTTTGGCCTCAGTTAAAGCCCCCCTCAAGGTCCAAGCTCTCCTTGTTCCACTGGTGGGGCTGGCAGCCCAAAGCAGATACAGAACTGCAATTTGGTGCTTCTTCTCACCGATCCCCAAAACATCACGAGATTTTGGGAATCCCAAAGTTATGTCTCCTATTTGCTTTAATGTTGGGCACTGTGGAAGTTGCATTTCTACACCTGGCTGCAACCAGAGGATTGAAAATCGATTTAATGTGTTGAAAATACTAATAAATGTGTGAAAACACTTAGGAAAGATGTATTTCTGATTGCTGATGGTTTAAAAAATAAAACCAAACTTTGCTATTCACAATAAAATTACTGTTCTCCATGCTTATTTTGAGCCCATGCAATGTGTGCTGCCTGCATGTTGTCCCCATCACACCCCAGGGCTCCATCCCATGTCCACCTGGGCCACATGCAGATATCTCCGTTGTGTGAGTGGAAGGGCAGAAAAGAGGGAATTACCTATGGTGAAACAGCCCAGTTTGGGAGAGGGACAGGAGAAATGTGAATTATTCTGCCCAGCCCTAGAAACGATGGGGAGTTTGCTTGTTGCTGCATAGCTTTGCTGTAAACTCTGCTTTAGTGACAGACAAATCTCTGCCTGCACTGAAAAATTCCCAATCTGCCATCCTATTGGGCTGACACTGCCTACAATAAAACAAATCTTTGTTGTTCTGAGTGTTTTTACCCACATAACGGTGAGGGGAGAGGGGAGGACCAAGGAGGTTGAGTCATTTGTCTTCTTGCTTTGTCTTGGTAATGAAATATTGCTGCTGAACTTTACCCTGCCTTTCCTGTTACTATTTTTTTTTTATTTTTATTTTTTTTGCAATGGCTACCATTTAAGAGGCTCATAAAATTGCATTACCAAAATTTATGACTGTACAGCAAATGTGTGCAAGTGCATTAATTCTCTTCAAGGCCAGCGTCTTGTAGCTGCAAAATTAATGTTATGGTGTGATTTCTAGTATGGCTAATTGCTGTTCAGTAAAGCAGAACTCATGGTTTTTCTCACCTTATGGCACTGAATTCCTTGGAACAGCCTTTCTCTGAGGAGTTTGTCAGGTAAGTGTTAATGAAGGATACATGCACAACACCCGAGTATGTATTTTGATACATTTTTAATGCAATTAAAGACTTGAAAATCTTGGTCTTGTGAGCTTGTTTGGTTGGGTTTGAGCTCCTTTGGATGGCATTTAGTTCAAAGGTTCAAAAGCAGACATCTCTGAATGCAGGAGGATAAAAACAGGCCTCTTAACCATGGCTCTGGTCTGGAGAGGCTGAGCTGGGTGCTGGCGAGTTATACCCAAGGCTGTTTGAAAGTGAGTGAAAAATAACAGTTCAGTAAAAGGCTGGATTACTTGAAATTATCTACACTTAGCCTTACGTTTTCTTACTAAGCAGAAAAAGTCATTTCCTGCTAGAAGACTGGATTAATATTTGTAGCCTTACCAATTGAAATAGATGTGCTAATCTAGTATTCCAGGTTGAAGACAGGTGTAATAAAACAAGTAACAAATGATGAGTGCTTGCTTGTGTGCTGGTCAAAGAGAGGAGTTCGGGGGAACAGTCTCGGGGTACAGAGACGGGAATTCAAAGGGGGTCCAACACAGCTTGCCATCTTCTTCAAAGCTTTGTCTGACAGCCAGAAGAAAGCTCCGTGCTCATTGTCTTGGTCCAGTGGGCACGTGGGTTAAAGCATGTGCAAGATCATTGCTGTTACAAGCACAACCCTGACCACTTGGGACTCAAAGAGAAAGTACGAAGCATCGAGCTACTGAGATGCACTGGAACTCAAGGGCAGGGTGGTGAAGTCCAAATTATGCCGTGTGTGGTCCCAGAAAATGGGCTCCAACTACAGTAGACCGTGTGCTCGTGCTAAATGATTACTGGGCAAAGTGGTCAGCCATGGCAGCCTGCAAAGATCTGATTGTGGACAAAAAATAACTGCTTGGGTATTGGAGCATCCATGCTATCTTAGCCTCCAGGAGCCTTGTTTAGGTCAGTGGCATTTGTGTTCTCTCTACTGGAGGACGCAAGCTGACAAAAGTAAGGCACCCCTGGGACAGAAAGACCAGTGGGGGGGAGGGAAGATAATCTGATGTGAAAGCTCTTGACGCAGTACCGTATGTCTTGCATGTTTTGGAACAAGTCACTTGATCTCTGCGTGCTTTAGTTTCGTGCCAGTTACTCCCCATGTGTCTCTTCAGGCTCCTTCTTGGAACTGAGATTTTCCCTTGCCGTGTGTTTGTGAAATGCCCAGGAAAACAAGGGCCAGATAGAGACTGAAATATCTCACAAGCATTGTCTTAATGCTTATAATGGCATTAGCATTATCATAAATAGTTACAGCCAAATTAGTCATCAGTGGGGTAGCTCTGGTGGTAAGCAGCGATCCAGCACCTGGGGGATATCAGGCTCTGCCTGTCAAAGTGTTTTGGTGATGAATGTCACAGGGAAAGCTTTTGGGGAAGGAACGTAGGGGAGAGGAGAGCAGGGGAAGCGCAGCGCTCTGCTGGGATGGCAGCACAGGGACAGCGCGATTAGCGCTGCTGGAGCTGGGCAGACAGCGAGCATCTGCTCGGGGCCACCCGGATCAGAGCACAGCGGGAACGAGAAATTCTTGGACTGGTTATCAAGGAATCAGGAAACTCCAGGATACTGTACTCATGGGGGATTTTTACTACCCAGACATCTGTTGGGTAACAAATGCAGCTAATCACAGCGATAATGTACAGCACTAATTCACTATAAATTCTCTCCCATATGTTTAGAATTGTATTTACAGTAGGGAGGGAGTGATAGTTGTTCATGAATCAAGGTGAACTGAGTAGCTGGTGCAGAGTTAGCTGTGTATCGTGGAAAATAATGACAGGCTGGAACAAAATCCCTCTGAAAGCATGGCTGTATTTCAGGTATTCTAAGAGAAAAATGTTTCTGTAATTATTGATTACTTTTAAATGTGCTGATCAAACTTCTAATTTCTCCAAAACCTCTGCTCACCTTGAAGCATGAGTTCACGACGGGGAGCTGATGAAGAATTACCTGTCAGACAAAATGCGCCTCCTCCAAATCAGTTCTGCAGATCGGGAGGTTGAGAAGGGTTAAAAAAAAACAACAACAAAGGAACAGAGATAATGGCTGCTCAGCTCACCAGTAGCAAGTGAGAGTGTGTTGTTTTGTTGATATACTTCCGTGTCCTTCCTTCAGTTGCAGGCAATCATTTCACCACCTAACTCCCTGTGGCCCCAGAGGAGCACGATGGGCTCAGGTATACCTAATACTGAGGTGGGTGGAGGTGTCCCAGCGCCGGAGCCTGGGGCTGAGCACGGCTGGTTACTGATGAGTTACGGTGCCTTTTCCTTCCCATGGGCGATTTCCCTGCTCCCCAGTTGTCTTGTCCCTGCTCTGCCTCATTGTTTGTGGGGGTGTTTTGGTAAGGATGCCATATGCGAGGCCCTGGGATTTGCATAATGGCATTACTGCTTATTCCTCAATTACAATTGTGAATATGCAAATCTGCTGACACTGGTTACTGTAATTGCCCTGGCCAAGTTCATCCCCAGCTTGGAGCCATTTCCTACTAACAAGGATTTTCCTTCTGGTTTCTCATTTCCAGCTGTGGGTAAGGGAGAAGACCCCTTGAACAGCTGCCTGAAACAAGGGGGGAGTGAAAAGCAAAGAGAGAGGGCTGCAAAACTCTGAGAAAAAGAAGATCTTTTTTAAAAGAGCTCGCAATACCTTTTCCCCTGTTATTTTCCTTGCAGGAGCTCATGTTCGTGCTGCTGGTGAGAGATGGATGGGTCTGATTACTTCATCCCACCCACTGCAGCAGCATTTTGTCCTTGCCATGGCTGTCCCCCATTTCTGCCTTCCCTGCCTGCTTCCTGCTGGAAATCTGCCTTCAAAGCAGAAGGGCTGAGATAACAACCGACCGCTTTGAACACGGCTGTCTGTTCACAGGTGGTCCAGTGGGTCACTGAGAGGCAGGCAAGGAGTCCAGCAGAGGATTATCTCACTGGGAGAATGGGGAAAGCATCCTGAACATGGAGGGTTTAGGGTCACCTGTCCCAAGTTGGTTGTTGTTTTGGACAAAAGAAGGATCGATGAACCGTGGAGTATTTTAACATGTGCTGAGCTGTATATAAATGTCTAGAGCAGGAGCTCTTCTCATTAAAACATAAACTGATGAATCTTTTCCACCTCTAGTACCAATATGTTTCTCACAGTGTTTTGAGTACTGTTATTTTTTCCTGTGCCTTTTCAATTAAGTAAAGAGAAAATGAGAGCAATTGCTTTATTTTCTGGAAGAAATAGGTAAAACAGGAAAATCAATGCCTTGTAATCCTTCCTGAGCAAGGTTGAAATGCTGGTGTCCAGCTTCCCAGGACATCCGAAGAGGCAGTATTTCACTGAAAACACCCTACAGGACTGGCATTCAGTAAGAAGAACTGTCCTCAGATCCAGCTACCTTTGAAGACATCACGCACCCCTTGACTCCAGCAGCAGCAGGACCAGGCCCTGTAGACTTGCTTCCAGAGAATTTTCTGGTCCAGTTCTCCCCTCAGGCACATGCTCATGGTGTGAAAACACCAAAGGCTGCAGTGGGTTAGAGCTGTGTCGTCCCACCAAGACCTTGCTGTCACTCTCACTGGTGAACCGATGCTGCTGGTGGAATAACCTGGACTTCCCAAATTAACAGAGCAGGCCAGGCTCTGCAGGAACGTTCTTCTTCATTTAGCCTAATATTAAGTGAAGTATCATTTCAATTAAAACTAACACTAAAGTTGGTTTATAATCAAATGTATTATTTAAAAGCTCTGGAAGGTCATTGTACTATTTCCTTACAGATTCGCCTGCTAATGCTCTGCATTCTCATGGCACCCAGGGTCACCCATATTCTTCTTTTCCCTTCCTCCACAGACCTGCTATCACAGTTATTTTACATCCAAGTGAGTACCAAGGCTGTGAGAATGTCACAGCAACGCAGGTCAAACGTGCAAGGAGTGGGTATCTTGACAGATTTGAAAGCAACACTTTAGCCTCTGCATGGGGACATGTCCGATGCCATTATGTGTTAATGGATATGATTTATTTCAGAGGGAAGAAAAAGGAGAAAACCCAGGCAAATGCAGAACCAATGATGTATAGGAAACAACAGTGTTTGGAGTATAAATACAGACAAGCAGCATATTTGTTGCTGATGGTGCTATGTTCCCTCAGATAATAAAACCATTTTGTAACTATTTGTCTGTGTCATGAGCTTGCACACATTTTGTCTCAAAGTTTTTCATTTCTAATGAGCCTTTCGATCCTGAATATTTTTTCTCAGATCAACAAAAATGGTTTGACGTCTTTTTGTAAAAGCCTTCAGTTTAATGTATTAGGACGTCCTGTTCCCACATCAGTTTCTTCTGTTCTCTGAATCTCCTCTAGTGCTCCTTTGTCAGCCAGACATAGGGGAAATACCTGGAAATAAAGATGTATGTTGTTGCTGCAGATAATGTTGCTAGTGTTCCTGAGCTCTGCTTTCATGCCATACCTGGCAAGAGCTTGTCATGCTCCTTTTCTGGAAGATTAACGTGAACTGAAACACTTGGAAAGCAATTGTTCCCCACATAGTTTTGACTCTTTCAGTGACTAATCTTGTAAGAGTTGTTCACCTTGCTTCCACTGCAAGAATTTTTGCTGTACCATAAAAATAGTGAAAAAAATAACTGGAGAACTAGATTTTCATCTTATTCTATGAATAAAGCAGTACACAAGAATTATTTTTCATTATGTACAAATGAGCTATGTCTTTTTTTAGGTGAATTGTCATCACGGAAGGGAAAGAACATTCTGGGAACTGAAGCGCAGTGGTCAGGGCAAGTAAAGGACAACAGCATTGCTTGTACTGTTTTCTCATCATGTATCTCTATAATCTGTAAGAACTCCTCCAAAAACCTTTATAAATAAGAAGGCTAATCTAGTGTGCAGTTTTATTCAGTGTTTCTTACCTTCTGGGACCAATGTGAAGAGGTGAGGTTATGATGTTGATGCCTGTCAGAAGCTGAGTTCTTATCACTAAGACTCTTCAAGCATATAAAGTGCCACAGCCATAGGAATCAATTTTTATACCTCAGAAATGGTGCAAATAAAATGTAACCACTCAGAAACACTGCAAACAAGTGACATGCTGCTGCTTTTGTGTTGTGGAGCAACACGGCAATGTGGAAGCAAGAGCAAGCCCAGTAAAGGACAGGACTTGCAGATGTCGCTTCATGACCAAAGTGTCCCACCCCGATTCAGACTCCTTGTAGTCAAAAATTATAGCTGCTGTGAGACTTGAAATATGTTAATCAAAAGAGATTTTCTTTTTTTAATGTGAGCTTTCCCCTCACATTATGTCTATGAAGTTGTCCAGGTTTCCCATCTTTTTGTTTTATTCACGTTTCCCCCAACAATATTGGGTTATCTTTTCATCCCTTTTCAGTTTGCCAGAGGTTGTAACTGGTAGAAGTGAATAAAATTCTTCAGGGTTAAGTTCTGCTGCACTGTTCTGTTTTACTTAAATACGTGATCAAAAGACAATGCAGCTTCTGAGGAACATTTTAAAACAGGAGCAAAATCTGGCAACTTGTTGCATGTCCTCAATGCTTCAAGTCTTACCCAGACACTTTGATCACAGCCTCCTTCGACTCTTTCCATATTGCTTACAAAATTACTCTATGTAAAAACGTAGTGTATAATTTAATTTTAGCAAGAAAACACAAATTTATGATGAAGGCGGGAGATGGCCGGTCTCTGGGTTTGAGTCATGCACAGATCCTGAGCAATCTCTGTGCAGCTGCTGTGGAGGGGACTTGCCAAGTGACTGACAGCAGGGACACACCACAACACATCGCGGCACCAGTCACCAGCTATAATGAAGTGGAAAGGTGACTTTCTGCAGTCAGGTTTCATTAGTTCAGATTAGGAGATGAACTTTCCTCAAAACTGTATGGCATCCCTGGTGTCTCTGCACTGATCCTCTCACCCGCCCTGTCTGCTCACCTATTTTTTGAGGCATCTGGAAGCTCCTATGGACCAGGAGCCATATCCTGAAATGGGACAGGCTTCTCCAGAGAAGCCATGGAGGTTACTGATGAAGTTCAGCCTTTACTGAGATTTAGTCCTAAAGAGACTGTTCCCACCACAGCTGAACCGCAGGTAGTGCCGGGTTGCTCTTCTGCAACTGCAGTGCTACACTGCTATATTGCAAGAAGAAAAGTGGAGGATGACTTTTGCATTTGAAGCAGTATCAGGGGCATGAGTCAGACAGCATGTGGCTACCCTGGCTGGAGAAGGGCCAGGGGACAGGATCTGCATCTCCCCTTATGCACCCTGATTTTCAGAGATTGCATGGAATGCATTGAAATTAAAGAAGCAAACTTCTTTTCTATCTGGACATCTCCATCATGCCCGCATCAGCCACAAATAACTCATCAATATGGTTTACACTGTGCTGCCCTCGAAGGCTCAGCTTGCCAGCCCAAACGAAGGAGCAGTGGGAGGCGAGGAGCCATCCCCATTCATTCAGGTGAGTTGTGAAGTAGGCCACAAAAACGCTGTTTTTCCAACACAGGCAAAATAGGCTGTTCAGACAAATAATTTCTGCCTGTGACTCTTCCTCTTACAATAGAAACCATGGCCCTAATCCAGTAGAGCACTTTAGTGTGTGCTTAACTGGAAATTTGTGAGTGGCCCTGCTGATTTCAGGGGATCAGCTCTCCTGCTTAAAGTTAAATATGAGGGGTGGGGGACAGCAGGTGGGTGGATGAATGGCACGATTGCCTGGGGGCCCTGCCTTATTATCTACGATTATACGGGCTTAGCATTTGGCTGGATCCAGGCCCATTTGAACAAAGAAGCAGGATTAGCTGGCACGCAAATAGGGAGCAAAGCCAGAGGGTTCCAGCAGTGTCGAACACAACTTTGTTACTCTGACAGAATGTATAAAAGTGAATGAAAAGGCTGTATGATTGCTGTTGCCGTCCTGTTAATTAGGCTGAACTCATGGTTCATTAGTGCTATAATATGCTTCCATCTTAACAAAGCCCTGTTGGGTGTATGAAGCCACTTTACTATTAGTAAAGTGAACCCTTATCAGAAAGCCCCGTAATTCACTTCATAAGACATCGTGACATATATTGTACTGAAATTGCACTGGAGAGACAGATTACTTGCTTAACACTTGCTTTGCCTAACGAACATCCTAAGATGTTTTCAAAACCAAGTTTTTTATTGTATTGGGAGCTCCTCTGACCTCATGCCTAATTACATTGTATAGTCCTATAGCAGGGTTTCAAGTGCTTAATAAATAACCCAAATTGAGCTGAGCTGCTTGTCCTCTTGCACATTCTCTCAGTGGCATGGTGAAAATACAGCTAAGCAATAAAATCCTTGTTTCTTGCTGTCATGGGGAAGGGAGTTTTGCGTATAACCAGTGCGATATCCCTGCAGCAGGAATGCAGCAGAAGCACTGGCACAACCCACACTGCCACATTACCTTCTTGCAGTGATCAGAAAGCAATACTGATTAAGCAGCATAGCAAAAACTTGGCATAGAAATAAGAAATAAGATGTACCGGCTCATTCACTACCCCCAAGGAAACACTACACTCCCCTGACACTACCCCTTCGTAGGCAGAAGGTGCAGTTGTGGTGGTGTTAGGAGAGATGCTGAACTGGCAGTGGTTTTCCTGTGGACTCCCTGTGCAGGGAATACAGTTTGGACTAAATCAGAGCACGGGTCCACACTGACTTCTACTGGGGAGCTGACTTAAGCCAGCCCTGCCCTACCTGACATCACCACTTCTTCAGCAATGCTGGTAGGTTTCTCTGGCTGCCTTTGAAACCAAATTTGTGCAGACTAGATTAAGTGAGAACTAGCGTTCCCCCCAAAACCCAATGAGCTTTTGCTGACCTTAATTATTTGACCCATCCATCTAGTGTAGCGTATGGTAGCACTCAACAGTGTGGTCAGCACCATGGGAGTGACTGGTTGTGGGTGGAGAGAGAAAGAGCAAATGGGAGAGAGTGTGTGTAGGGAGGAGGGACTGTAACATCTACCACCAAGCACAAAAGAAGGGAAGAACTTAGTGTCCTGCTCACAGAGGTATGAATTTGAGGCAGAATAACTTCCCAAGCTGTGTAACAGATTGCTAGGGACTGCTAGAGATGTGAGGCAGCTTGTGGTTTGTGCCCCAGTGACTGCCAGAACCACAGCCAAACTCTCTCTGCTACAGGCTGAAGTTGAATGTCAGATTTTGGCTTTATCTCACTTCAGCAGGAGGAGTAGCACGGTGCTCCACCATCTCCCCAGAAGGTCCTCATTTGATGGTTCCCTCCCGGGAGCCCCAGTGGCAGTACCGTTGCCTGCTGCTGCCGAAAGCAGCTGTGTCTGGCAGAGTGGGTCCTGCGTGGTGGAAAAAGCATCTCTGAACTGCTCGTCAACTGTTTGCTCTCCCAGCTCAAGCTGCTTACTTTGCCATCCAACTCCATATTTGAAAGTCATTTCTTGGTGTAACCCTGCAAAATCCATGGATTTTATAACAGGGTGGCTGCAGTAACAAACAAGCACAGTGGATGATGGGATCAGTCCCACGTTCCTGTACCAGCTGCTGCATGATTGTACAACACCAATGAAATTAGCACCAGCAGCACCAACATGGGGGGGAGCAGAGCTCATTCACACCAAAACCGATTTGCCACAGTGGTCCAAAATGAGCACTGTGATATGAAATTTGTAACAACAACAATTGGGAACTAGTGGTGGTTTCACACAAGGAATATTATGTACTGCCTAAATGTACTATTATTATTATTAATTATTATTATTATTTATTTATTTATTATTATCAATAATTCTTACAGGCATGGAGAATGCTACACTACAGTAAATTGGGAAGATCCTGAAATATTTTATTTCAAAATGGAATTATGCTTTTCTTGATGCCTTAGTGCCACCATCACCATAAGCCATGGCTCCTGAGTGTGGCCAGGTCAGTTTAAATCCAGAGCAGATCCCTTGCTATGTTTTGCCATGCAGCTGTAGAGATGCTGAGCTGAAACAAAGTGAAGGGGCCAGTGGCAGGACAGGACAGGAATGGCTCTTTTCGTGGCAGAGCCAGCTTAAATCAGTTTAAAGCAACCACAGAACTATGGTATGAGATAGGAAATTGCTGATGTTCTCTGTTCTCTGCTGCTTATACTGAAGGACACACCTACAACTGTTTGTTAACTTACCCATCTGATTTCCTAGGTTCATTTTCATACAGGTTACATATCTAAGTGAAAGAGAATAAAGAAAACCAGTGTGTCAAATAGCAAGAACTTGTAACTGCCTATTTATGCTTGTGGTTTTTAGTATATATGATCTGTAAGTGCACCTAATTCTCCATTCTCGTCTGGGCTTGTCGATGTGAATACAAAATAAATGGTCTATTATCAATGCAATCCCACAGAAGTGACTACAACAGCAGTACAAGATGCAATCTACTTGCAAATGTCTAATCCATTTATACTGGGTTTCTTTGTTGTTGTTGTGTTTTGTTTTTAAGATACCAGTCCTCGTGTGAAATAAACATTTTTTTTTGGAAGGAGGTGGTCAAAATGTAACATGCTGAGGAGCACAGGACCCCCTTCCCCCTTCCCTGTATTTGTGAACCATCTACAAGGATGGTGGTTGTCATGCATACGTATTTTGCTTCACCTGTCATATGCCTTAATTTACTACAGTGTTTTGCATCTGGGTCAGCTGTACTTTTATCAAGCATTAACATGCATAAGGATTTGCCAGAACTTCATAGAAATGCTCCTGAAAACTACATTCTTCCACCTCTTTATTGAAGCGGATTATATTGTGTTTGAACTGTGTTTGAACTGAAGGTACACTCATGTGAAAACTGTTATATTCATAACCCACACCTAAGCAATAACAAAGAGCTCAGTTAATGAAAATCAGTCAAAGGAAATCACTGCCCACCCCTTCCAAGATCAATTAGAGAGATTATTCCAGCATCCCTAATGCTGCCACACCGCTGTTTTACTGTGCAACTCCTCTTCCCTTTAGATGGCTGAGGCAGGGAGTCTGACAATAATGTGTGATAAACAGTGCTGGAAAAAAAAAAAAAAAAGCATTTATGGTGCTATTACCACCATAAATTCCTACAGCAAGGGATGACACTTGGACATTATAAATAGATAAGGTCTCCCTGGGAGTCACACATTCAAATGAGCACAAGAATGGAAGGTCTGGGGCCAAAAGCTGCTGCCCCAAAATGGATAGGAGCGTTTAGATTACGTTTTCATGCAAAGGCTGGCAAACTCTTTCTTGGGGGTTGTACTGTCTTTGGAGGACAACTTGGTGTGGCAAGTTGTAATACTCAATAAGTCAAGGATAAGCTGGAAGATGACTGTTCCTCCAAACAGAGAAGAAAACATCCTTTCTGGCAGCACATCAGTAAAATTGGAAGCTCTAAGACCACAAGAAGTGGAGTAGCCACTGGAGAAGAAATACAATGCATAGAGAGGGGAATCAAACATTTTGTTCTGTGACTATAAGCACAGCAGTGCAAGTGAACCTACAGCTGCTGGGACATGATGATGCTCCACTGGCTTCCCAAGACATACAGCAACTTATGCCAGCTGAGAGTCTGGCTTTGTTGTGGACATCCCAGTTTCCAAATGGGTCGTCCTCTTCCCCTTTTTCCTCTCGTCTTACATCTCAACAACAAGGAGTGTCTATCAGGGATTTATTTTTCCCACTGCATCAGAAGGTAGGCTTGAGCTTTAACGAAGCAGAGCTGAACACTAGAGTTTCTTAATAATTGGCAGAGGTCTTCAAATCTGAGACTAGCATTTATCGATAATGAGAAACTGTCAGAAACACTTTGAATATTTGTCTAATACTAATTGGTCTGCCAATTTTTTAACAATGTGAAAAATTAGCATTGCCAAAACATTATTTTTTGTTGCAAAAATTCACCAATCCTTGAACCAGCGTTAAAGACTATAATTCATTGACTTGCACAAATGAAAAATGTTCATAATCATTTTGGTAAATATTTCATTTAGTGTAAATACAGATTCATTTTATACTGCAAACATATGCTAAGGCATGTAAGATTTATTTCAAACAGTTCACAGCACAAAGAGCTTCTGCATTTTTCAAGTGAGTCTTCCTTCTGCCAATATCTGGAAGCTAAAGGGGAGGAGGGAGAAGAGGGCTGACCTTTTCCTCCGATGTTCATGACTAATTCACTGAATAACCACTTTTTGCTCATTACAGCCTTGTTTTAATACGCAATGTGATTCACATACAACACTACTAAGGGAAAAATGCCCCAACACAAATAGCTAGGGACAGAGAATGGAAATGTTAATCTAAGTACCCCTGTGTTTAAATAAGAGGATTTGTGGAGCACAGCAGAAAGAAGCGAGGCATCAGTTCCCTTTGAGCTAAAACCTCCTCTCGAAGTACAATTCATCAGCATAACACATTAAGATGCATTAGTTTGGCCATGTTAATTCCTCCGAAATATGTTTCAACCCATTGTGTTTCCAAAATCACAGAATGGTTGATTTAGCTTTACGTGCTTATGCGTTGTTGGCAAGATATGACATTTCGTATTTGCCTTTGCAACATTTGCTAATCACATACTTCAATTTTCTTGTCTGAGCTGTTAATAAAAGCTTATGAACTTCTGACTTCTGATTACAATCAGGAAATGTCTTTTTTATACACAGAAGGTGCTGGCTTTTGTCACGCCAGAAGACGGGGAAACTTCCACTAATTCCCTCCATTGATGATTTTTATCTTGGCTTTGCTTGCTGCTTACGGCCGCCTTCATCAAAGGGTGTTAGACCACGTCTGCTTGCAGAACATTAACGGGTGCTCCATGCTTTGCTGGAGTAGCTACTGGAAATGGCATTTAACATCTTCATCGCTGCCCACAGCAATGGGGATTATAACTGAACAGGATGCAGTAGTTATGGGCGGTGGGCAGTGAGACTGCCCTGTGCCAGCAGTTTGTGGCCCTCTTCAACATGTTGCATCTGTCTGCACACACTTTCTTCTCCTTCCCTAAGAGTGTGAATCTTTCTGTTTTTCTTCCTTACAGTTACAAGGAGACGTAGCTTGTGCTCTAAGTCACTCCTCTGATTGTACCAAGTCAGCCAGCTACAGAAATAACCAAAAAAGTGTCATTTCTCATATGATAGATAGTGCGTCCTGGAACGGGGCTGGATGTGAAGATTTGCAAGTAAGGTGACCCAGGCTCATTGCCTATCAAAGTCACACTCTCTGGTAGGCTGCCCACGGATTTCAGAAATAATCTAAAAGAAGAGTGAAAGCTCAGCCTGCACCTGAGATTGTCAAAAGCATTGTTAACAGCAAAGCCGACAACTCACTTTGTCTTGGAAATTCACCAGTGAGGGTTTCACATCTTGTTGGAGTCCCTTCAGTCTCTCAGAGAAATAAATATAGATGTGCAGAAGAGCGCAGAATTGCTTCAGCAGAGTCTGAAACCACATGGAGCCCCCAGCATGAGATGGTCCTTTCTGAGGTTTGTGGACTTCTGTGCATGTAATGATGGCTGCAGTGAAAGGAGAGTGCCTGGAAAGCAATCAGCAGTGATCCAAGCAGCAGTGATCCAATGAGCCAGGCTAGTCCTAGAGAAGTTAGACCAGGTGAGATCGCAATGTTATGTTTCAGATGTGGAGGGATGGGGAGAAGAACCACTATTAAGTGGGAAAATAATGAGCCTGTGCAGCAGAAATGTTTCATTCAGGGAGGGTATTGCAGGCTTTGCTAGCCTGTGAATGGATAACTTGCTGCTCTTTTATTAATCCTGGGTGCGGAAATGGCAGGGTGAATACATCGTTAATTCTGAGTAACCACTCACAGTGAAAGTCTGGTATTCCAGCTGGGTCAGAAGCAGCCAAAAACAGTGAGAGAGCCACTGAGATGGCAGGCTTCACCCTGTCCCAGGCCAGTTTCTGATGAGCCCAGCTGGACACAGCCTCCTGAAGGACCCAGCAGCATCTCCTGCAAAACTAAATGGGTAATAGGAACTGCCCAAGAGATGCCAAAACACTCAGGGATGTTAAGGACTTTAAGTTGGGGATTCATAACAATAGATCAAAACTTATCTGTGCAGTGCCAGAAATACTGGGAAACCTGAAACTGCAGGCAACTCCCTTGGGTTTGCTCTCTCTCTTATAAATTCTGACCTTTGACTCAGCTGCCCAGACACTGTTTGGATTTTACATTGGTTTACCTCGTAATTGGATGAAGCTCAGCAGTTTTGGCCGAGTCTCTGCGTTCAATCAAATCTTCATAGATATATGAACTCAGAAACTTAGCATGAAACACCTACTGGGAATTCACATCACAGCCTCAAACGCAATAAAGCATTCTCAGGAGCAGTGTTGGACTGGCACCTTGTTTAGCTGCCCAGAAGAAACTTTAGCATCGTCTGGTACTTCGGCTGTGATGCACCTCTTGCATCCCTGTCCCTGTTTCTAGCATTTTGGCAGTCTGTGTCTCTGCAGCATTTGCTTCCTGCTCTGGCTGCTCTGCAAAGTTCCTTAGATGTGCTGGTGAGCTGATGGGTTGTACAGAGGCATTCTGCTGCCTCTTGCATCAGAACTTGCTCTCCTCAGAAAAGGCTACATTAGTAGACTTATATTCACATATATAACTTATCTGTTCTTAGACACTTATTTTTCTGCTGTAATATGTGCAAGAAACACAGCAGGATGTGTGACCCCCCAAAAGTCTCCTGCCTCCAATTTTCTATAGCATACTTTCTGTGTCTCAGGCAAATCTGCCCTAGTTTTGCCCTGTCTTTGATTTCTGTATGGCTTACTTATGGGTGTGGGTCGTCTGAAGACTCACGGTAAAGGAAAAATATGAAAATAAGGTAAATTGCCCAGGTTTGTTATTGAGTTTTTGAGAACCATGCCACATTGGCTGTAGTTTGTCAGTAAGCAATTGCCATAGAAGTTGCACTGTTTGTTATTTGGATGTTCCTATAGAAGCCTTTAGTCATCTTTTTTATTTTTTATTTTTTCTTTACAGAAATTGAAAAATATCTCTGGGTCAAATATTGCTTTCACACTTGGACTCTGTTATGGTGATAAAGAGTTTCAATATTTGCATTACTTGCTTGCAGCTGATGCTACGCCCCTGGAGGTTCTCTGAGTAGGAAGAACACTTTCTGTACAGGAGCCATATGTGTGGAAAAGATAAGATTTGCAATTGCATATTAAAAAAAATAAAAAAAAGGCGGGGGGGGGGGGAAAAACAACACATAGGTCAACTGAGCAGCTGGTCTCAGTCCTGTTTCCAGTGAGCTCCCGTGTGGCCAGGCTCAGCTCAGAGAGTTTATGGAAGCATGGCACCGTTTATGGCACTGGTGACTGAACTGTTATTGAACAATTGTTAGGAAATAGCCTACGTGAGAGACAGGAGGCATAGGAAAAGCCTTGGAAGGTTATTTAGTACAGTGAGATTTTTTTCTGAGTTAACCTTTTCACTTGGTTTCTGTGACCAAAATAAAATATTTTGCAGCTAGTGTTCTTTTTTTTTCTTCTTTTTTTTTTTTTCCTTTTTTTTTTCTTTTTTCTTTTTTTTTCCCCTGAAAGTTTTAGATGAGTCACTGGATTTTATTTTGGAAAAGTACATTAAAAAGTTGCTACCGCTCTGTTCTCATCCTTATTTTTCATGCCTGGGGCCACGCAGTTCAGGAGACGAGCAATGGGCAGTGACCCAGGACTCTGCAGCCTCTCCCACGTGAGCATGGGAGGTGCTGCA
This sequence comes from Cygnus atratus, assembly GCF_013377495.2. Taxonomy (NCBI): domain Eukaryota; kingdom Metazoa; phylum Chordata; class Aves; order Anseriformes; family Anatidae; genus Cygnus; species Cygnus atratus. The sequence continues at coordinate 13,480,049 of NC_066372.1, read as the reverse complement.
GGGGCTGCAACCTTGGGAAGGTAGAGGTGAGATCTCCCTGCTCTCTGGGTTTGGGATAGCTGTGCCTGCTATTTGGATGACTCCATCCTGAAATTGCTATTTCACGTGTCATTGGTCAGACTGCAAAGGCAAAAGGGTTAATAGACTTAGAGGGGTTTTCTGCGTAGTAACTTCTGGACTTCTGAATCACCAGAGCATCCCCACAAGCTGAGCTGCAGAGCTGCAGAGGACAGAGGTGGCTGAGCTGCCCATGGATGCTCTGCTTAGCACCGCAGTTCGTAATGCAAAAGCCCGATAAGTACTTGAGACTGTGTGTGGTGATACGAGTTTGGCTGAAGTTTACGATTCACCTTGCGAATTGTAATTTTCCAATTACTCATGAAAAAGAAGTGGAAAGCAGAGGTCCAGCTCTCTTAAAGGGTGTCTGAAATTCGTGACATCCAAGGTTGCTGGGGGACAGATTTATGTGTTTTCATCGTATGCCCCATTTCTCTTGTGCTGTTCCTTGGCCAGCTCATTTTCCGAGATCATTCTGATTTAGGATATAGATTGTGCCTTCCCCTCCCAGTCACTCCCCTGCTGACAGTGACATGCTTTTTGAGAGAATACCTGGGAACACAAATCCATCAGGAATTTCAATGAGAGTGGTTTTTTTTGAAAACAGCAGCTCTGAGTTTCGTACGTCTGCCTCCCTACGGATGCACATTTCCCTATGGCAATGCTTCTCTGGAAGGATGGTCCTGAGCTGCCCTGCCAGGATGCTGGCAGCCTTCAGCTTATGCAGGAGCAAAACATAGGGTACATAAGAAATTTTCCAGCAAGAGTGTTTATTGAGGGTAGTTTTGAGGACAGTCACTCTGAACTCAAGCACCTAAACTCTCCTCACTTGAGCTCTCAAACTCTTTAGTTGGTCTGACCTTCAGAATAAGAAGGGAAGAGGAATGTGTTGAGACCCCTGCCAGACACCGTGCTCATCCTCCACGCTGACCTGAGAAACGAAGTATCTTATGGAGAACTTCTGCCCTAATTCATTTTTGGTTAATGGGTAAAAAGAGCTGGCACAGCTTGAAAAGTGCAGCACGTGTAGTTTAGGAAAGTCTCAAATCGCAGTGGGAAGAGTTAAACTGCGCTTAGTTAGTCTTGTTAATCTGATTTATTATAAGCAAAGACACTCCAGCAAAACAGCAATCCCTTAGATTTTTGTAAGAGATCTGACAACTGTTTTGCAGAGGCATCTGATAACATTTAAGAATATTAAAAAAGCATATATAATTGCCTCCTAAGAGAGGCATTTGTGCAAGAGAGTAGAAAGTGGCAGATTTGATGAATAACAGTAGAGAAAAGCTGAACTCTCAGAAATGATATTATGAAAGTGATGCCTAAAGAGTATTTTCACAGTGGCAAAACTTTACATAAATATTTAGGGAGTACATAACTTGTTTTCCCACTCAAAGACGGCATTTCTGCAGCAATAGATGTACAGATCTCTCCCTTGAGTAGCAAGTATTGGACCCTGCCCACAAATTTCTGTGCCTTAGAATTCAGTTGGGCAGGGAAATAGATCAGATATTAATATCAAAGATAGGGGAAATACTTGGACATTGTATTTTATTTTTTTAAGTCTACTTTCCCGAAACTTAATTTGACATTAAATAATGTTCTGCTCAGGGTACCAAAAAATGTAACTTCCATGTCCTTGAGGTTTAATACCTGGGAAATTTGTCTGGGGTGGGAAGAAACAAAGCCTTATTGCGGTATCTCCCTGAGATGCAGCTGCTGTACTCTGGCCTGCTGCAGTCTCATTCCAGGGCACCGAGCAGTGCTGGGCAGGCAGGTTTTAGAAATGTTGTGTAGAGCACTGGAGGATGTGCAGCATGTCCCGGCACAGCCAAACCCAGCAAGTCATTGCCAAGTACTTTTATCCCCAAGTGTCAAATTCTATTTTGACTCTTTTTTTTTTTTTTTTCATAGTTTTTTCTTTTTAAATCATGGTCTGGGTGCTCTCACACTGAGTCGGGGCAGCTGAGCAGGCTGGGGGAGTGGGGTAACTGCCTGCACATCAGCACAGCATCTTTCTTACAGTGTCCTGGTACTCCTCTCACTTAGCTTTGGCAACAGCATCAGGAAAAAGGAGAAGGAAGACAAGGGAAGCATGACTGAGTGCCTGCCAGAAAGATACCAAGTAAGAAAGGGCAATTTTTTTATGTCACCGCTTTGCAGAGGAAAGTCACCTTTCCCAGCAGCTTTTGAGGCAGGGAGGAGAATTCATGAAAGAGCTTGGAGATACAGTTTTTGGCCTTGCACCTGCTCAGGGCAACCATGGATAAGAGCAAACCATCCTTCCCCATCTCTTTATTTTTGGAGACATGCACAGGGTTCACCTGTGAGGTGAAGGCCAGCAAGAGGAGGCAAGGAAGTCACAGGTGGCTGTTGCAAAACATCTGCTGTCTCAGCCCATGGGGAATTTTTGCAAAAAGTCAGCATTGCACCTGTAAGGCAACCCTGGCCGCAGGAGTGCATCTGGAGAAGCACAGCCATGCACACTGCATCTAGTTAATTGTTTTAACTGGCCAGAGAAAAACACTTTTATAACATAAGACATGTCTGAAGGGAAGCAGATGTGGAGGTCTTCTGCATTGGGTTCTGCCCTGGGACGGAGAGGAGTGAGCAGCACCCTTGGTGCAGTCTGGGTCTGCAGTCAAAGTCCCCTTTTAGCTCTGGATACCAAGGCTACTGTTCTGGAATAATTGAACTTACGTTCTTTCCTATCACAGGACAAAAATAGAGGCTGGAAGGTGTTGTTGTGGACTCGCTTTAGGCCTGATGGCAGCAGGAGTCCCTTGAGGCACTATTGTAGGGTGAACTTAGCTACTGAAGGGATCAAGCGTCACCTGAAATAGGAGATGCCAGAGGCCCTTCCTTCTGTCTGTCCAAAAGGAGGTCTGTGCAGTAACTTCCTACACCTGACATCAGATCCTTTTTTTTTTCCCCGACACTTAATATATGCACTTTCTCACCCATTAACTTTCAGAACCTGCTTAATGCTATGGGTCTGGTGCACGCTAATTCTTCACAGACCTTGAAGCTAAATAGACTACTCCGTCAGTGCCATGTGGGGCTGTTAGAAAGATGGATGCAGTAAAGCCCTATAGTACCTATACACTGAGCAGCTGTGGCTGTCGAGTCACTTTTTCAGGAGGCAGCAGGGCCACGTGGGTGGAAACCCACGCACGTGGAAGCCAAGAGCCCTGTGGGGCCCCTGTGGGCCATGATCATTTCCAACCTGTTCTGAGCCTGAGGGAGCTGGAACTGGCTGAGATGAGGCCAGTTGCTCTTGACAGTGCTTTGAATGTCCTGAGTTTAAGAAACAAGTGAAACTAAGATTTAGTTATTGCTTTGAAGACCTATAAGGAGGGGAAAAAAAAAAAAAAGGTGGTAAAGATAAGTTATCAAATCTCCGGAATCCGATCTAATAACACCACCTTCTTCTTCAGCTTCTCTCACGGGTTAATATTTTTATACCAAGTTAAAACCGTGCAGTTCAGACAGTATAATCCGAAAGTCATTACAGAAGAGGATAATTCCAACTTCCAACCTATTATTTAAAAAAAAAAAAAGTCCTGCAGGGAGTTAATCATACTGAGCTAATAGTTTTCATTATCACTGATACGAGCATAAGACTTTGCAAAGTTCTCTGAAGAGCAACTCAGTGGTACGGTGCCATCAGCTTTTACGGTTTCAGGTTGCTTGTTGTAGCCCATGTGAATATGCTCTCAGTATATCTTGGCTCCTTGGTGATGCAATAGTTGCTTTATCTGTTCCTTCCTCCAGCAGCAGAGCGCTCTTCCAGGAATTGCCATAATGAGGAAACCTCAAAAGATCACCCAAAGAGGGAATTTCCAGGATTCTATGAAAATTTAGCGGGGTTCCGCAGAAATGGTTTGAAAAAAACCTAGAGAATTGGGCTCTTTCTGTGGGGAGCTTTAAGCATCCAAAATATTTCTCCTGTGGCAATATACATCTGTTGAACTCTTCTGAATGATTTCCAGAGAAGCATATCTTTTCCTGTTGAGACCCTGAAATTCTGCACTTTTCCACATAAAAGGAAACAGGAATATTTGTTTCATAATTATCTTGGCCCTTTCCAATTCAAGTTTCTCTGAGTGCTGGACTTGGTTGCAGGAGGCTCTGTTCAGCTGGTGTGTTTTATTTCTGTAAATAAAATAGCTCCAAGCACCACTGTACCAGAATCACTGCAGAGCACCAGCGACACACAGCAGCACTACCTCTCAGCACTCACTACCCAAAACCACTCTCAGAGTACTACTTAAATTATCGTTCCCACTAAAGCCTGGAGAATTCAGACTTTGTGAAATGGTTAATCCCATGCCACTGGGGCTGCAAATCCCACAGGGTTGAGATTTGTGCAAGGAAACATGGATGCCCAGCAGCAGGAGCTCTTGGGGCTGCAGAACGCAGGTGGTCAGACTGCATCCTCACCAAGACCAGCCCTGCCAGATCAGGGTTGATAGCTAAATCAGATTTTGGTTCATAAATTTGTTATAATGCATCATTCGGAGCAGCGGCGCTAGAAATATTTAAAGGTTCTGCAAAACCTGAATTTCCATACCATGCTATTGTTCTCTTTTCTTCTTTAAACCCCATTTGGGGCCAAACTCCTCACTGGAGTGCACTGCTCTGACTTTGTGAAGCTGTGCTAATTGAGAGCAGCAGAGGATCCATCTCTTGTGTTATGTTTAAAATATTCATACAATTAAAAAGTGCTTTGAAGTGCTGTGGAGCTACATGCACTCTGCTTTACTTTGGGTGGTCAGGAGATGAAAATGGAAATGTTTTAATTGGATTTGGTCCTAAGAAAGTGTGCCATGTCCTTGTTGGGATTTCCTTGTTAAGCAATACTACATCCTCTCCTTGTAGCTCAGTGCAGCTGGCCCTGTGCAGAGGGGACTGTGATAAATGCTTGATTTTAATCATCTCCACTTTGGAGCGAATTAGGAAGGAGGGGCACGTTTTTATTCACTGAGCTGTTTTACTCCACGGAGAAGGATTTGAACCAAGGAGAGAACTCAAATGCATGTTAACTGTAGGACAGCTTTGGACTTGTCTATTTGTTTCGCTTTTTACAGTGAAAACCATTTACTCCAGCTTCTTACAGCTGCATAACAAGGTGCCATTTTCTAATATGCAATATTTAAAGGTCACAAAGAGCCTTGCTGCTGTAAATTAATGGCTCAGGCACTTGCCGTGTGCACAAGAATTTCCTCTCCCTCCCCTACACCAAAGCATCCCAGCTCTAGGTAGGAGCCACACACAGAGAACAGGGGCTATGGCATACTCGCTATGTGGAAACACCTTCCAAGAAGCTGCCATCACTTGTGACATAGCATTGAATTTTCAGATTTGTTGTACTGTTGCTGGATGGTTTTTTGACATGCTTGTCTCATTTCGGATTCATTTACAAATCTTTCAGTCTCTGTTTTTGCGAAGCGTTCACTTAGTCGTCGCATCCTCAAGCTTTGTTGGGTAACATCTTTTTGGTGATATAGCTCTGGCACAGCTAGGAAGTAACAGCAGATGAAATGAATGTTAGCTTTCCCTCTGACAACAGCAAACACTGATACCTTCACAAAAGCTTTTTTCCCTCCTGGAGTTGTGGAAAAAAAAGTGTGTATATTTATATAAATATATTTACATATATTTATATTTGTGTATGCACATATATAGTATATATGTGTGTATATAAGTAAAATTACATATATACACAGAAATAAACATGTGTATATATATACACACACAGAGTCACTTGACGTATTTCTGGAAGGTTAGATGACATTGTAATCATTCAGAAGTTTACTTCCTTGCAAGTTTAAGTTGAAAAAACTGCAGGCAACACTAAATCCACTGATTTTAGTCACCAAATGAACTTGCCCCTCAAATGTGTATTTCTGTGACACTGTCCTTCCACCGCAGATCAGTTTCCTAATTTTATTTTCCTCTTTCATCTTCCAGCTGCTTATCTGTCCTTCCAGATTCATTACCTCTCCATTCCTTTCCCCTTACTTCCTTTCTTCTCCTGCTGTGTTCCCATTTTTAATGATTTATCTTACATTTTATTTTGTAATGTTTATATCTGCAGAATGAACTGGTTTTATAACCCCCCCAAATGAGCTCTATAATTAATTTTCCTCACAAAATTAATGCTCACAGCTGCTGAACAACTTCTTGCTGATAGTGATGCATGCCCTGATATTGATGTTGAGTGATTTCACTGCAGCTCAAGCCACAAATTCTGGCTTAGTCAGGGTTGTATCATGATGGGGAGGACGTGACCAGGCTGGGGTAGGATTCTAAATGCTGCTCTTCTGAGTCAGACCAGTCGTCCCTCTGTCCCCAGCCCCTGCTTTTAACAGTAGCATGTAACAGATGCTCAAGCAAGAATATGAACAGGAGGAAAGTTCAGAGAGCTCCTTTCTTAAGCAGCCAGCTCCTCTTTCCCTTCTTGCCCTGGTTTACAGCAGTCAGAACTGGGTGACTTTCTAAGCAGTGGTTGCATCTCAGTCATCACATTTAACAGCCACTGCTTTGTCCTGTCTTCCATGTTTGCCTAATCCATCTGTTAACTTATTTAATCCTTTCAGTCTCCTTGATCCTGTGGCAGAGAGTTGCTCAACTTCATTATGCATAGAGGAAAAAATACTTTATCCTGCTTATGAGTGTGTGTATTTGCTTTTCCTTTAAACCCATGCCCTGACCATTTCACTGGGTATCTCATAGCTCTTGAAGTGGGTAAAAGGGCCAGGAATATGCAGTACTGATGGGTTATGAACCTCTGTTCAGGGTTGGGACTCTGCAAAGCGAAACCAGCTTGCTGTCAGCTGAAAACTGAAGTCCATAAAGGTGTGAGCATCAGTGAAGGGTTGCATAAATGCTGTCGAAGGTGCATAAATCAAGCAGAGTATTTTTAAATAATGGCATAACACTGCATTCATTTCCCCTGAGCGTCCTTCCTCCAGTCTCCAAGCAGAGGGCCGGGACCTCTGGGTGTGTGCATGGTCTGCTGGGCTGGAGTCACCACCTGGGTGGGCCTGGAAGGGCTCCTGGGGTCACAAAATCATTCTGTTTGTTGGGATCATGCTGGCGGAATGAGAGGGGTGGTGTCACAGGCTGAAGGTGCCATGCAGGTATGGGGAAAGCCCCACAGGAGGTTGTACGTGTGGGAAGTCTGAGGGGCGCTGAAGTAGGCCCCATGCTGACTGCTCCTCACCTGCCTGCTCCTAGGGGTGAGCGGAGCTGTCAGGAAGGGTTTTGTCCTTCAGTACCAGTTGTTTTCAGTATAAAACGTAGGGTGAGCATGTTAGGTGCTTCAGCAGCTCCTTTCAGGTGTCGATACCTGGCCAATATGCTGCAGCTCCTGTCCCAGACTGAGGGGAGGAATGGGCCAATCTGGAGAAAATGCTGGATGGGGGAGCCTGCTGAGGTCAGGAGGGGAACCCCATCTTCTCCTCCTGCATCCCTGACTGCTGGCCTGGGATTTCTGGGATTGCGTTCCCAAGTGGCTGAGGATGGTTTGATCCTGAAGCTGGATCCAACTACTGCCTTCAGGAACAAGACGTGATTCAGAGTGGTCTTTGTCTGGGTTTCGTCTGAGGGTAGGTGTGCCTGCCTGCCTCCCAGCCACCGTGACATTGCCCAATAGCAGGAACACAATGTGCATCTCCCATTTGATTACCCATCAACATGCAGCTCTGCTGCCAGTCGCATGAAAGAGAGATGGTGGGAAGAGCAGCAGGAGGCAAGCAGTGCACTCGCTTTCAATTTGCCCATAAAGGAGGAACAGAAAGAGAAGGATGATCAGGTGGCCTGCAGTGCTTTGTGAAAGGGAACATCTTTTTCAATTATCTACGTCTGCATTGTGTAAAATATCAGGAGTCCTAGTACGTTCTACCCAATATCCCTCTTCTGTCAACACAGATCAGCTTAATGCACAGAAATGATACGTGATATGAACAGCTTATTCAACACTGTAGGTAATTGCTGGGCACTCCATCCAACCGTATGTTGGGAAGCCTTAATACTTTGGCTGTGACCCTTGGGAGTGTTTTTTTTTTAAGCTTGCAACCTCCTTTATCTGCTCCTGCAGTTCAGGAATAAGAATTATTTTTAGGAATGGTTCAGGATAAAGATCCGGCCTGTGAATCTGTGAAGAGAGTCCCAAGGAAAACATCTGAGGTGGGTGACTGCCTTGGAAAGCTGGGACGATGCAGAGAAATGCAGTGCGTGACACCACGTAAAAACATTTCCATCAGAATTGCTCTCTACCCGCTGCAGTCCTGGTCTAAAACAAACCTTCATCTCTGTGCAAGAGAGTTCAGTGTTTTCCTTCTCACAGACTCCTGTGGAAATAAGCATCCTCAAAGCTTTTAATATAGTGATCTTTGGCAGAGGCAAACTACTCGGGGCTCTTTTCCATCCCCTCCCTCCCCCCCCATGCTGCCTCTTGATTATGCTGGTAAACACTGCAAAATAAGATAGAAAGACCTTTTAGCATCAAGGACACTATCTCCCTAGCAATCCAGTACTTGCCAGCCTGAGAAGTGAGACCAGATGTGCTTTGTTGCTCTTGAAGTACCAAAAAAAGCACTGACTAACGGGTTATTAACTTAGGAAAGTTGTCCATCCACTAGGAACCATAAATAATCCACATCAGCCTCTCTGCCTGACTCCGCGTCCAATCCCCCCTGCTTACGCTGATTCACGGCCAGATGAGATTCTCCTCCTCGCAGCTGGCCAGCAGATTATTTTGGGCAAAGATGTGATGAACCGAGCTGGAACCACCTGCTGCCCCTTTGGTTCTCGTTAGCTCTGCGCAGCTCTTGGCTTCGGACTTGATGATCTTTTCTGGGAGCAAGGAAGGACAGAGGGTCCTGATTATAGCTGGAGAGCATTGCCATCTTCCTGGGGACAGCAGCCAGAGACACGCTGGCGTTGATGCTTGTCTGTAGAAGAGCTCAGTGCTGCAGCAGTGTGGCTTACAGGCTGGCTGTGGTTTGGGAGCTTACAGCAGAGTAAATAGCTTTAGGCACACGTGCTTTGATGCTCTGGAAGAAGCTCCTGTCCCCTGGCGATTCAGATTTTGGGGGTTTTGCTGCTGTGGGGTGTGATCAGTCCCTCTGGTGGGCCTGGAGGTGGGCACTGCCCCCCTGCTGCAGGAGTGCTGGTGCCATCACCATGTCACAGCTCGCTCTGGTTTCTTTGTGCTGGTAGCAGCTTAGAATCACAGAATCATTTAGGTTGAAATGGATGAATAATGCAGACAGGAAGGAAAAAAAAAAAAAAGCAGCTATCACGGCTTGATAAGATGCACCCACACTTAATTTCTGCTTGTCTCTGGTAAAACTGTTATGTTAGAAATAGCCTGACTACTTCTGACTAAATTTCAGCTCAGTTTTCACGCCTGATGCTCAAACATGGCCTTGCTTGCTTACATGCATACGCATCTGTTCAGATGGCACAAAGCCTACTTACATGTCAGCAACATGCCTGTTGCACTGGGGGAAAGTGTCTCTTTCCACTTAATTAACCTCTAGGAGGAAAAATGCCAAAATGGGCAGAAAGAGCTTCAGGTCCTCAGCCTTTGCTGTGTCTCCCTGATCTCCCACTTAGCATGAACGATTTGTAAAGGTTGCTGCGAAGAAGAAAATAGTATTTCCTTCTCTGCAGTATAAAGCAATGGCTTAAACTTCAGCAAGGATGTTTCAGACTAAAAGGGAGCAAAAACCTTCTAATTGTAAGGATGAGGGATTCCTGGGGAGGCCATAGAGATCCCACAGCTGGAGATCTTCAAGAAGAGGCTGGATAAATATTTATCAGGAGTGTCATAGCCACGGTTGAGCTTTTGTGAGGGAAGGGAGTATAGAAAATAAACTGCATTTCCAGCCCTTTGATTCCATGGAATAGGTAAGAAAATGTTAATTTTAAAAAAGAAAAATAAATCTTCCACTCCTATTGCTCCTCTAGGGCAAAGAATCTGGATATGAATTACCCATGCCAGGAAAAGGAAGCTGAAGAGGACTAGGCAGTGTGCTTCCCAGCCTGTACCAGCCAGCAGCTGTGGCATTGCAAGCTGGAGCAGCCACAGCTTCTGAGTTTCCTTACCAAACTCAGCAATAGGGCACTCAATAGAAATCCAGATCTCTGTGTCCATTCATATCTTCGTCTGTTGTTGCTTTAGCTTTCTGGGATGGTTAAAGCATTCTTTAGGAAATACTGTTAATGGTTACTTTCTGAATTTACCTTTTTTGCTTCTTCTTACTTCTGCAAACTCTTTGGTTGTTACAAGCCCTATCCACATTCCCTTGGTCTGCTTGCATCTTGCTTGCTGCCGCATTTTGTGTTCTGAATGCTGCTGCAGTTGCTGTGTTTGGCTAAGCTGAAATACAGACTTTCACACCACATTTCTGTGCCTTGTCTGGCCAAAAAGCCTGAGACTTACAATGGCACTGATGCTATAATACAACTTTGTCATTACCATGCAGAATTGGCTGCTGGCTGGATGACAGGAGAGGGCAGCCTTTTGGGTTCCCGAGAAGCAACAAGAGATGTGCTCTGTGGTGGGACATCTCTGTCTGCCTCCCTGTTCCGGGTGAGCAGCTCCTGCACCAGACTGAAGCTGGCCCCGGCACACATCCCCCAGATCTCTGGGGCAGCCAGACTGTCTGCTGCACGTGGGGAAAGGAGCTGAGCCTCTCCTTCGTGCAGGGTGAGCAATTACCAGAGCAGGGGGAAGATGGCTATTTCCCTCCTCAACCTGGTAGCTTATGTGTGGGTAGCAAGATAACGATGCACCCCACAGTAAAGGCAGCCCAAAGTCACTGCTTGGAGAGCACTCTTACCCACGAACACATCAGGTGGTTTATTTGCAGAAAGCCAGCACGAAAGGAGCCTGTGGAAATTCACTTAGCAATCAGCACTTGTTTTTTGGCCATGGCTGTTACCGTAGCAGATGAGGCTTATATGACCCCAAGACCATCCATCTTCTTGAATAGAGGAGCTGCTGTGAGCACAGGGTGAGGTAGCAGTTTTTTTCCATTACTTTGCCATGGTCCCAGCTGCTTGCCAATGGCTGTCTCTTCTGTCTCAGTTGATTTGGAGCCAACTGCTCTGCATCCAGATCTTCTATTCCCCCCCAGAGTATGGCACTTTCTAGGTAAATCTGTGTTACTGAGGCAAAGAGAGGTGCGTCCTGAGGTCAGCAGAGTGCTGGCAACCTGTGGTGTTTTGCAGATTTTCCTTTAAACTGACAAACCACTCATGCGGGTCTTGTCATTGCTGTAGGTCATGAATATACTGTGTGTCTGGTTAGGTAATAGCCTGCCAGCAATACTGATTTGGGACTGAAAGAACTGTAGTTTTCTGGCCATTGAGCTTGATTTTGTACCTGTGTCTAAAGAGGCCCTAAGCAGGAAAAAATATATAGTCTAAAATGGCTGGGGGAATGAAACTGCAGCCTAAGGAGGAGAGACTGGGACTCCCCATTTGGAGACAAGAGAGCATGGGTGGAGGGAACACGACAGAGTCTTATAAAACCACAAATCTAGTGGCTGAAGTGCACTCAGAACTGTTTTTTTTTTTTTTTTTTTTTTTTTACCAAATCACACCATATGGGATCTGGTCAGCAGCCGACAAAAGCAGTACAGTTTGTTCTGTGTAGGCATGGAAGAGATCCAGAACCCAAACCTCAAGAAGGGGAGCCTCCAAATTGTGCCGTGCTCATGTGAAAGGTGGTCCTGGGGGCCAAATGTTTATAAACAAAACTACTTCACTAGGTCTGTGCCAACATGTTCATAAAGCCAGTCTCAAGTCTGCTCTTAATTCTGCGGCAGGGAGACCACTGGTTTTGCTTGAGCATTCATCAGATTAATGTGCCACCAGCATCATGGCACGGCCAGTGGATGAATTCCAAGCAGGCAACAGCACAGTTACTTCAACGGGAAAAAAATACAGTTTTAGGGTTATGATGTGTCGTATAGTGCTCCTGCTTTAATATTCACTCCCTGAACTGCTCTCTTGGATGTGTTAATTCCACGAGCCTTTGTCTGCTGCTCTGCTTTCCTCTCACAAAGCCAGGAAAGAACAAATAGCAGTGTAATGCAAAGTGCCACAGTATAAATGCCCTCCAAAAAACAACTGCTGAGACTGTTGACATGAGAGTTTGTAAGAGAAACAAAAGAAAATATGCTGATTCTGCCCGTTTGCAACCAAACTCGTGCTGTGCCTGACTAAATGTTATGTCAGAGCTCTGTAGCTCATGGTTTTTCTGATGGTTTGCTGAGGAATAAATGTCGTTGTTTAAGTTATGCTGCTAAATTTCGAGTTGCAGGGTAGGAGGACTCACCTCTCTTCTATCAGCTGCCTGTCTAAACACTTTTATGAAATACAGACATTAGGTGAGAAATCTGACTCTGTTTCACAATATTCTGTAATTATTAAGAGGAAGAGAGCGATACACAGACCACCCCTGACTGCAGCATGAGGGTAACACCTCCCACCTGCCTGTCGGTTCGGCTCAGCATCACCCTGTGGGTGCGAGTAGGGAAACTAAACTGCCTGCTGGAGGCTGCTGGCAAGCACATCCTCACCTTGGGGGGAGCTGGCCTGGGACCACTGCAGCCTGGTTCACAGCTGGGGAAAACGTGAGGGGAGGTCGGTTTCAGAAAATCATATACAAGTGCTTGGTGTTGGACTGGACAAAGGAGACCTGTGTCATCCCTGCCACCAGCAGCAAACGTGGAAGAAGTGGAGGTGCAGGAAAGGGTCATGAAGAAGGCTGGTACTGAGGACAAATGTCGAGCCCAGGCTTGCTAAGACAAAGCAAGGATGCTCCCTAGTTCCCAAAGTACCAAGGAGCCAGCAGTCTTACAGTTGCCTCTTCTTGCCTACCCCTGTCCATGAGACTTGTCTCCCTGGGGCCTTGTGTTGCTCATTCATGTGGTGTTGCAGAGGAAACACATCATTGCCCTGAGGGGTAAGTCCTAAGGGACCTTTGTTTAAAAGATGAAGCAGTATAAGAACACGGTATAAGAAAGCAGAAGAAATTCTCTTGCAGTTAATGACAAAGGATTCATAAAGTTGGCTCAGGCGAGGAGCTCAAGGTATTTAAAAGGGAGGAGGAGAAGGTATTTCATGAGGTCTTGCACCCCACTCCTTTCCCCATGCATTCTCCGCTGATCCACAGGCATTTGAAAATATGTTTCTGGTGGGTATTTACAGCCCCAGATGGTGACTTTTTACTCCCTGCCTGGAGGGACATGGACTGTATTTTCAGCTCTGGTGACTGCTGCTTCTATCTCAGCCATCACACACAGGGGGCTCGGTGGAGATCTGACCCTCGAGGGACTGCAGGGAGCTGCAATGAGCAGGAGAGGTTTTTAAGGTACTGTGCCCATGGGGAGGATGAATCCAGGCCACCCCCAACAACAAAGCTTCATCCCAGGCCGACAACTGGATCTCTGGAGCCACCTTGCCTTTTTCACCTAGGTGTTTGCTTTAGGGCCCTTGGTCATTCATTACATATTTTTTGTCTTTCCAGCTAATTATCTAAGGCTCTAAAATCTGAAGCAAGGCTTAACTCAAGAGATAGTGATGATAATAACTTAGCATTTATCCAGTAGTGTCCCATGGTGGGAAACGCTGAGCTGATCTTTAGTGCTTATTGATATTGTTTTCCCTCATGTATCAATCTGGGAACTTATCAGGGCGAAAAAGCATTCAGTCAATAATCTCCACTGAAACCGTGGGGTAGCACATTAATTGGATGCAGGCAGTCCAACTGGGAGGGCTTGGCAGAGCTAAACAGAGGTCTTGGGCTCACAACCTGTTTCCGAGGCAAAGCCTCTCTGAAGATTTATTGCAGAAAGGTTCAGAGCACTTGGCACAAGGCAGATCCTGAGCTTCCTTAGTCCAGCTCCTGAGGAAGATAAATCCAGTAGCATTTTGCATGCCTGGATTCATTTTGACTTGCATGCATGAGGCACATATTGTAAGCTGATCCCCTAAAGCTCCTTCCCTAGTTGTAGGAACTGCTGAGAGCTCGTGACAGCACCATACCTATGAGCAGGGTGTTGCTGCTTGGAGCTGCAGGTTTCCTCGAAAGGCTATGAGGCAGCACACGAGAAGCTGGCTTACTTCAGAGGTTTAGTGTTAGGTGAGATGAATCCAGACCGAAATGCTTAATTATGCACTGTAAACTTCAAGCAACCCTGCAGGTAAGGCAGAGCTTTACTGCCTGGGGTAGAATTATCACAGCTTCTGATTAGGAAAGGAAACTGTTTCCTAAAGCCCTTGGAGCAGCTGCTTTCTTGCCTCGAGCTGGCTTCTCTGGCCATGGTCCTTGGGGAAGAAAAGGAGCAGTCCCTGTGCTTGGAAGTGGGCTGAGATTTAATGCATATGAGTCCAGCTAGATATTACCTTTGGATAAGGAGGTTGCTTGATCTGCCCTAAACCAGACTGATAATATCTGACCCTACAACTGGCTTCCAAAGTCTCTGTGGCAGCTGAATTAATTGCACAAAGCTACTGACAACAGCAGCACCTGCACAAGTAAAACTGACTGGCAATTCCAGTTAACAGCATCTGGCAGTTTCAGTAGAAGTGTCAACAACCCATGCAAAGGTTATTGGAATTAAAGTGAATTACAGAATTGGTTCTAAAAACTTAATAAGCTCATGAACACAGGAGACTGGACACAGGCTGTGGCTTTAAAGCTGTTCTAGTGCATCCTTCTGGTAAAGGTTATCTCTTTGACCATCTGTGAACATAGAGCACACAGAAATAAGGCTCTTGGCAGTCTTTCCGTTCACTATTTCTTTCCTAAAGCAATGTTATTCACAAGCTTCCTAAGAAGAGAAGCAAGTCACCAGAAAGAAAAGGGGAGCATTGGATATATATGTCTCATGCAAAAGCTCAGATCACTTCAAATCATAGGAAATTTGCCATGAATTTCAGGGACCAGATAAAATTTTCCTTGTGAAGTCTGCCTAAAGAAAAGTGCAATACAACATCAAAAACAGTGACAGCTTTTCAATGGATTTCATGTTTTGATCAGGCACTGGACAAGAAGCCTAGCACCACTGAAATCAATGGGATTTTTGCATATGGTATTAGTAGGATTTCATCTACTAACCTCATGCTGGGCCTGTACCAGATTCTGCAAACTTTCCAGTAGCCAAGCTGGTTTTAGTGACCAAATCGCCCCTTTGCAGTCAGAAGGACAACAGACATGACTAAGGGCTACTCAGGGATGGAGAAACTCTCTGAATCATCCTGTGTGCTTGCAAGCCAGGTATCATCACTCATACCTCTGACCATTAAACACTCATCATGCGTACTGCAGTACCTGCGGAGAAAGTGTTGATGTTTCTAGGTCAATCAAGCAGCTGGAGATGTGCCAGCAGGGTGAATAGAAAATATCTTCTTTCTAATGTGATGACGACGGTGAATCCTTGCATCTGAGCACCTCACCTCTAAGCCAGCATTCCTGTTCCTACCAAAGGCCCTCCTGACATGTGTGGTATTTGTAGGCTTGATGCATGTGTAAAAAAAGAACAACATTGTACTTGAAATCCTTAAGACAAACTGCCAACTTAATTAGAAGCAGAAGAGATGCACGTTCCTTGGTGAATTACTCCCTGATAATGAAGGAGTGCATGCTCAGCTGCCTCCCAATCAGCTCATCAATCTCATATCTAAGGCTGCCATCATGAGTTTCTCTATTTTTTATGTCAACCAAAGAACAGATATATGGGTAAATAGGCAAAAATTAGTAAAAGGAATGGAAATTAATTGCCATCCTTCATTAGGCCACTCACCTGGTCCTTTATGCAGACATGAAATACACCAGTGCATAATCTTTGTTGCTTTATACGCTTGCTTCAGGGCATTCAGGCAACTGCAAACATTCCCTTTAGTGTTTCCCTTTGTAAACTGAATAGCTGAAACTTAAATTAGCATTTCTGACAGATGCTGCATGCAATGAAATGCCAGACTTCCTAGTGGGGGGAAGAAATGCCTCTTTCAACTGGGCAGCAGTGTGTTGGTAGTTTGAAGGGAGGAGACCACTGACTGCTGCTTTCTGCTGTGCTTTGACCCTCCCGCTCTGTGTAGCCTTGGGCATGTCACTGAACTTTCCCCTGCTGGTTTCCCTTTCTGTAAAAGCACAGAAAGAAGAGTTCCTTTCCCTTCTGCTTTCCACTGCCAGGGTCTGTCTCTCTGGGGCCTGCCTGGCTGTCAGGACATGTCCCAGCACAGGTACCAGCATGGCTTGCTCCATGTCCTGCACCACCGACGTGCACTGCTGGTTTTTGCATGCTGTTATGCTGTCTATCACAATCCTGTCACTTGAGGAAGGACCCCAGGATGACAAATAAGTCCAGCCCCTGCTGTGAGACTGATTTAGTCACTCCTGGCCTGTCACTGCGGGATGTATGGCAAGCACGGCCCAAGCAGACAAGGCCGACCTGGATCATGAGCAGGCTTAGTCTGCTCTCAGAAGTTGTGTGCATGCAAGCTGGCTTCTCATCGTCTTCCAGAGCTCGCCTGTGCCAAAGCTCACACAAAGATGTTGGCTGAGAACGGACTTAGGAGGGAATGGCTTGGGGGCTCAGGGAGAGGGTGGGAGCCTGGACCTGAACACGTCCTCACAGACACTCTGGATGCGATCCTACCAGGACAGACCACTGTAGCTTCAGCTCAGCAGTAATAATTGATACCAAAATGTGGCTTTTTGTACTAGCACTGAGACTGGATATCCTAAAGAAATCAGTAAAGAAGCTTGTGTTATAGGGCACTATTGTAATACAACAGCAGAGACATTTAGATCTTAGACATAATGTGAAGAAACATGGCACTTTCTGTGTGCATTTATTTACATAACTTCTCTTACACCTCTGGTATTGCTAAAGTAATTCCCAGCTCACAAAGTAATATGTTTTTTTTCTCCAAATCTTTATTCTTTGGCAGTTCTATATTCTTCTGGCCACTGTCCGCTGCAGTTGGTCATGCTGGACTCTCAGCAGGCAAAGGGATGGCTTACAGAGGAAATGGAGTCACTTTCACAGTAAAAGCTTCAGAATTTGGCTCAGATGACTTCTGTATTGCGTATCATTTCCTAATCTTTTCCGCACAACATTTGGAATAATCCCTGTAAGGATTACTTGGATTAGTAAGATTTACATTAGTAGTAATTACAGGTTTGTATTTCTCCCAGACATATTTTACCTACTAAAATAAGAACATTTCAAGTGTCTGCTTGGAAGAGGCAGCCCAGATAGTGCAAGTACCTCAGTCTTAATAATATTGCCTAAAAGATGAATACATGTTTTTTTCCCAGTAGTACCAGAAACAGGGGCCCCCACTGCATTCAGAAGGTTGGAAGTGGGGAATTACTCCAAAGGATGAAGACGGTCACTTTGGATTTACCTTGTACTGCTAAGAGCAAAACTGATTGCTGATGCAGTCCAGCACCTGGTACAGAAACACTAATGAAACCCTGTACAAAAACCCTAGAGGGTCTACAGGGTATTATACAGCATAATAGAAATAAGTTCAATTTTTCAGAAAAATGGGTAAAAGATCCCAGCAGCATTATTCTCCTCTTAGCACTGAGTTATGTGTCCCATCAAGCGTAGCTTTGGGCAACAAGGTGAATAACGTAGTGATGTCATATTGCTTAGACACCTGATAATCGTACCATTTGTAAAGTTTACCAAGCATTAGCAGAGCCAGAGGAAGAAAGACAAAAACTTATCGATAACTTGCACTTTGCTGCTTTCATAGCAAAGTCTTCCTAAAGAAATTGAAGACCTAGCTGGCCTTGCATAATGGGGAGAAAGAGAGAAACCTCCTGCTTCCCTTTGAAAAACTCTGCTTCCCTCTGAAAACCACATAGAAAAGCCAGACATTGGAAAAATTCCTGTAATATGTGTCCTTCCTCTCACTGACTGGTAGTGGCAGGCAGCTGATAGGAAGACTAGTCCACCGAGAGTAAACTATATGTGACAGCATTTTCAATGACTTTTAGAATTTTTTAAGAGTTGGAATAATGTCATTACTGTGTAACATTGCCAGATTCTCTGATCTCCACAAAAACACAAACTGTATCCATAACACTCGAGAACATTTTCTATTTGCAATAAAAATTTGCATTCCTAAGATGTGCCCTAAAAAAGCAGCAGGCTGCTGTTCAGAGCCAGCTGATGGGAGCGTGCAGGGCTGCCCAATGCAAGTGCACACTCACAAAGGCCGTATTCCTACAAAAATGAAGAACAAATAAGTAGAGAAAATAGTTCCCAGGGCTCTTTGGGGAAAGTTTCAAGGACACTGCAAAGCTAACACCTAGAGCAGCACAGTGCCACTGGAGATGTTAGTGCTGGAGCCATGGTCAGCAGTGTCTTTTTGCTGGGCGACCTGGAATGTTGGTCACCCAGGCTCAGCCCAGCAGTGACATGGGGACCCTCAGGCAGCATTGTTGTTCTGCCCAAGAACCTCAGAAAGGCTATGAGTCCTCTGTCCCCAGACTAGAGGGAGGAGATTGTTATGAGCTTGGCCAGATGAAGATTTAGGTGTTTTTCTGTGGTTACCCTGGTGGGAACTGCTTATTTCTACTCCTGTATGTAAGGGTTGAGGAACGTCACAGAGAGCTTCTACTGGGTTGGTTCAGTGCATTCATTCTGTGTTCATGTTTTGAGGCTGCTGTGATACTGGGACACTTATCTGGATTACTGTAGGGCTGCTTAACACACCTCCTGGCAAAGAATAAGATTTTCAGCTGTGCTGCTGAAAAATGTACTTTTTTTTTTCTTTTTTTCTTTTTTAAAGTCAGGGCTAATAAATGCAAAGCAGATGGGGAGGTGTCCTCCTCACCTAGCAGAAGCAATCCCACCAGCTGCTGAAATGCACAGTGGGTTGCAGCTTGTACAGGGAAGCTGATGTCCTCTCACGCCGTCTGGACTTGGTGGGCAAGAAGGACAAACATCTTATTTACTCTGTGGATAGCAATTTAGGGACCAAAAAGTGAAAGGAAGTATCTGAAATGAACTTTGGCTATTTCATTCTCAAGGACAAACAAAACTAATTTTGCTTTCAGGCTCAGACTGCCTGGGTGGCTGTTTCCAGCACAGACGACAATTTTTAAAGAAATTTCTTGAAGCAAAGATTTTAATGACTTCTCAACACCATATCGCATCCCTTGGATTTGCATCATTTGAACCATATTTTTGGAGGCAATTTTTCAAAGCGGTGCACAGCACTTTATCTGCATGAATGCCTTTGCGTGAGTGATTCATGCTTCTAAACTTTGGATGTACAAAAGGGGTCCAGACGTTTGAACAATAAAAGTATGACATTTTTCTTCTGCTTCCAGTGGTTCATCTGGGAAGGGTCAGTGTGTCATTCAGCTGGGAGAAAATCACACAGCTGCTTTCATCCTCGCTTGGGGCAAAGACCCCTTGAACCATCGCAGCCTGCACGGTGCTGTGCTCTGCAGAACAGGCAGGCTGGGGGGCTGCACCCCAATGCACCCCATGTCTCCCATCCGTGTAGGGATGCTCAGGGACTTTGCAGGACACAGTGCACTGACCTGATGGACCTATGGCTCATCACATCCGCACCCTGCCCAGGGAGCTGCCTTGGAGGTTTCATTAAATTATTGCTCTGCAGGAGGATATTGGAGAGCCTGTGGATGGAGATCTGCTCTTCCCTCTGCCTTCACCCCCCTTCTGGGCTATGCCAACAAACTGGCCTTTGCTCTGACAGCTCCAAACAAAAGGGAAATCTAGGATAGTACAGGGAGGTTTCATTCACCATGTAATCATGTCCTAAAAGAAAATAGCCCTCTTGTCCTGGAGATGGATAAATTAAATAACTCTCCAATGTTCTCAGTTCGATGTTCAGCCAGAGCATTTAGAACCTTTAAAACAACCAGGAAAGCCATCGGATTTCACTGTGTCAGTAACGATGCCGCAGCTTTGAGAAATTAATTTCTCCCCCACTGCATGCTCTGTTTGAGAAATGATACCACATCGTGAGAGACTGCACCAAGCTTCGCAGATCACATTGCATAACAGGATGCTGGCTAATGATCCAAGATAATAGAAGGCAAAAGCTGAATACATTTTTAAAAATCATCACATGCTACAAACTAATGCCAGTACTTGGTACTGCGCAGGAGAAGGGAAACTGCTCTAAATGTGCTGCCCAGATATTCCATCAGGAAGAATACACTTTAATAATCTAAATCAGAATGATCTATTTCAGCTTTTCAGTGAGGGAATCAATGAAACACCTTGGGCTGGATGCTCAGCGGGTGTAAATCAGCAGTGCTCCATCGGAGGCGACGGGTCGTTATTTCTTACTGCTGGAAGAGGAAACTCAGAGCAGACACAGTCAGCAGTTAATAAGTCCTCTAGTCCCGAGCAAGTGGGACTTGCAATGCTATCATCATTAACATCAAGCAGAAACCTGCCCTCACTGTAGATTAATAGCAATATTCCCATCAAAGCTCCCAAATACCTACAGCAGGGACCCTGGGTGAAATCCAGCCGACATCAGTTAGCATTAGTTAAATCAAACCGCTGGGGCTTATTACGAAGGTTAAGCTCTGCAAGAAGGACACTGTGGATTGTGTAAGCACTGACGCACCTCCCCTGACCTTGCTTCGTGGCTGGTGCCGCACGTTTCCGTCTGACACCACCAACCAACTTCACTGCAAATCTGAAATTACGTGGAAACCCTGTGATCTCCTGTTTTCCAGCGTCTGGTGATCTTGCTTTTACAAGGCTGAATGTGTGGAAATCAAGAGTAGAGGACAAGGAGGGGAGAACAGAGGGACAGCATTGCTCAGTAAAGCAGCCCAGTCTATTTTGTGCCCTTTTGCAGTTTTGTTACTCCTGACTTCTTAGGTGAATGGATTTTTTTCCTGTTCAGAATAATACTCAGATTTCTTACAAAAAATAAAAAAATAAAAAATCAAACAGGAGTAGATTTGTTCAGTTTTCTCCTGGAAAAATTTCAAAGTCATTAGGAAACAGAAAGAATACATACGGCCAGCCATATAGCAGGCATAATAACCAAGAACAGCAGGGGAAGAAAGTCAGACTGCGCTGCCTGTGAGACACCCAGGCCTGTTTGGAAACCCTGTGTCCAAACAGCATCTGGTCAATTACAAGAAATGCATCAAATGAAATTCAAACTCATTCAGAAGTGAATTAAAACAGGAGAAAAAGAGAAACATTTGCAAAGAATATCATTGCAGTGAATAATTCTGACAATACTAAGTTGTGTCTTCAAAATGCTGCACAAACATTTGCTCTGATTTCACGAACATGGGGCTGTCACGGTACCTGTCCTCTGGGACCACCGTGGGGCTTTCTGGTGACTTGATCTGAGTGGGGAACACGAGCGCTTTGTGCACAGAGCCAGGCGTGTGCAGCAGAAGGTAAGGCTGCCTCATGGCCTCATGCAGGAAAAACAATAATTCCTGTGGTCAAGACCAAGGCCAGGGGTGCCATCGTGTCACCTAGAGGTGCCTGAGCACACGCACATGTCCCTTCTGCTCGCCTGGGGAGCTGCTCTCTGCGGCAGCCTGCAGGGGTTCATCACCTGCAGTAGCCGTTAGATTTGATGCGCAGAATACAGACAGCAAATGGGGTAATTGGAATCAGCGGAGAGGGAAAAGCCTGGATGGAAATGCTTTTTAATGAGGTTTCGAGTCATAGAACACAGCTGCTTGTGCCATTCTCCTACCCCCTCCTGCATTCCTGCATGTCTTTGAACTCCTGCAAAGCCCAGAAGCCCATGCTGAAAACTGAGCATATATTTGAGCACCACCCTGAACGTGTTCTGTGCCTGCTCAGCAGGGAACAACAAGAGACCCCATCAGCAAGGAGCGAGCAGACAACAGAGGCACTCAGCAAATAGGTGCTTAGTTATAATATTTCCTCCAGTGCCTATTTCTGTGTCTGTCTGGGGTCAAGTGCAGAACGACGTCTCCTGCACCGCAAGCTCATTAGCCTTATTTCATCTCTTCAAGGGCTGGACACAGATCCTGACATTTAGCAGGGAGAGGCATATCTTCAGTCCAAGCTTGAGATTAATTGTTGGCATTTCTCTCCCCTTCCCCCTTTGATGTGTGTGAAAATACATATATTTGTGTACATCCATTAAGGGAGGTGAGCAGGAGAGCAGCCCAGCGGGGGGACAGCCCAGAGATGCAGAGCACAGACCCCAGTGCTGCCCCTGGGCACCAGCAGCCAGCTGACTGCTCCTAATGAGAGAGCAACAGCAGTGGAGAGCAAGGTGAGATCCACAAAGCCCTTCTGAGTGCAGGAAGCATCAGAAAAATCATTCAGCTCACATTTCCCTCTGCTTCCCGCTGGCATATGGCTCGGCCGTGACAAGGTCCATTTCATTGCTGTGTGCATGCAGGGAGCCAACACAAGCAAGCAGCAAGTGTTGTACACAGCCTTCCTGACCTCTTGCTTTACGTTTGTTGCCTTGCCTTCGTTGCCTCTTGCTATTTTCAGTGGTGCAAAAGGGAGCACTGGGGGCATTTAGGCTATTTTTGATCCTTGCAGCAGGGTAGATGGGTGCTTGCATGGATTTGCAACAGTAGGCAAGAGCCAATCGCAGCTCAAAAACCCAAAAGCAACTAAAATGGTTTCATCACTTCAGTCATCTGCATCATACTTGGGAAGCAAAGGCAAGAGAAATTAATGAGCAAGCACAGCCTGAGAGCCTGGCCCTGCTGAAAGTAGTATGAAAGCAGCCCTGCTTCAATGGGTGCGGGATGTCTGTGGCAGTAAGGCCCATCTGCTTGCTTAAAAGCAGCCCCAGTTTGCAGCCCTGTGCTCGAACCCAGTAACCAGTAAGTAAACCAGTCTGCACCCCAAACCCACCACCCCTGTGGCTCTGCCAGCCCATCCAGAAGGTCCCGCAGCCCTGGCCATCCCCTGGCTGAGTGGTACCGAAATGCCACCTAGCTATATGCAGTCCGAGCTCTATTAAACCCTTAGCCCCAGGGACATGGGATGCTCCATCGCCCTGCCTAAGTGATGCTCTGCAGGAGGGACTTGGTAGGGATTTCCAGGGCTGGCTGAGGAGCAAGCCAGGTAGGAAACAGCACTCTGATTTTCCAAGGGGAGATGAGAATAATACTGCGCAGCCTTCCCCCAAGGAGGCAGAAAGAGCAGGACATATTACTCTTTCGTAGGTCTGTAATTAAGATTTTTCCTCCTTACACATCCTGCTGGTTTCTGTCCTGCTGACCGTGTCCTCCCATCCCTGATCTGCTCGTGGGTTGCTGCTGCACAGCCCTGACAGCTTGTAAGTCAAATGGTGCCTTCAAATGCAGCATCGCTCCCAGGAAAAATCCGCCTCACACAGCACAATAGTGCCAGGTGTGATCTTTCCCCGATAAAACATGGTTTATAAGGGTTCGATGCTCCCTCAAATGGAAAAATTCAAAATGTTGCTAGAGGAACTGAGCACCTAAATCTTCTAATGAGCAAAAAATTTATCAGTACTGCTACTACAGCAGGCAGGAAGACATCGTCAGACAGTAAATCTGTCGTGGTGGTTATTGCCATTTAATATTGAGTCAATATAAGTAATGTCTTGGAGTCTTTCCACACAAACTGATAAAGCAGCCAGGACATGGGCTGCTCTCCAAGCAGCGAGTAGTTTGAACTTGAGATTTCTGTAATAATTTTTCTCACTCGGTGCCGAGGAAGAAAGGGTAAGTTTCAGGGGGCACGAATTAGCTGGAGGACTGGGTTGAAGTCTTGGCTCTGCCTTTGGCTTCCTGTGTGACCTTGTGCGAGTCATTGAATGGATCTGAGTTGCTGTGCAAGAGAGATTGCACTTCTGCTACCCACAACTAAGTTATTTCAGGTCTCTGGGATAGAAGTTGTCTCTTACTGTGGTTTGTATGATCTCAGCTTTAGCTGAGATCTGGTGCAGGTCTTGGACTGAAGCATAGGAGACATTGCGGACAATTATATATTCCATAAAATGTCATGTATGAGAATCATTTAACACAGACCCTAAGTCTCGAATTAATTCAGAAAAATCTGGTGGTGGGTCTGGTAATGCCATAGTTTTGTGTACACAGTCCTGGGAAATTGATTTGAATATTGTGGCGCACTGAGACACATATCCCCACATCCAGTCATCACTCCAGAAAACCTAACCCAGGGGCCCAAATCCCATACCATCACATGGATGGGGGGTAAGATCACCCTCCCTCCACTCTAGGTTCATGTATTCAACTGACTTTTTCTTCTATTTTCCCAGCTGTGGTTCCCTGGAGAAGTGGAGGGAAGGCATCCAAGCTTCACTCCTGCTCCCGTGGGTGCCACTGGGATGCTGCGCTCAGCCCCAGCCTGCTCCTGCAGCTCAGACAGAGCAGTGACAGGGACAGGGTTAGACTAAGATTTCTCTTTGCTGCTTTACAAAGTCTTTGCACTTTCATTTGTTCAACGTGTTCTAACTCAACACAACAAAGAGCTCTAATGAGTTAAACACGGCACCCAGATAAAACTGTCCCAAAAGGAAAACAGCCTGAATATGGCTGATTTGAAAAAGCCTCAGTCAAAGGTTTTCACTGAGATATTGAATTGATGTAGCAGTTTAGAATTTATTTAATATTTATATATTCATGCCTAGCATCCAAATAGGTCAGGGCCCTATCGTGCCAGGGGAGACACAGATGCATTTGCATGCACAACATCTCCAGCACATTTTGAAGCCACTGATGTTACCTCCAGGCTGGGACTGCAGTCACCAACACCCTCCTAATGGGGAAAATGGGTTTTGCACATATT
Source organism: Cygnus atratus (assembly GCF_013377495.2). Lineage (NCBI taxonomy): Eukaryota > Metazoa > Chordata > Aves > Anseriformes > Anatidae > Cygnus > Cygnus atratus. Next base: position 13,455,153 of record NC_066372.1, on the reverse strand, counting down.
TCTTTATGCAACGAAAACTCTTGGTGGAAGAGTTTGGATTACACAGACAAATGAGTTTTCTCTGAAAGTCTGTTCTTGAAGGCTTTGTTTAAGGCAGGGAAGTGTTCTGAATCGGTGGCACTTAATTCCTGCCTAAAGGTAACCCAATGCTGTATGGACCCTGGACCCAGGCACTCTAGTAATTGGGGCTGAAGCTCAGCATTGCTCCGGGAACTGTGCAAAGAAGTTTGGTGAAGTCTATATTTCTCCTTTCCCTTCCTTCTGCCTCCGTCTGCCTGCGAACACTGGCACTCAGGTTGTACTTGTGCTCCTGTACATGGCATGCATTACAGACTCCCGTGTTTGTGTATACACCCAGATAATGCTGGGCTCTGAATATTTGGATGCTAGCATGTCTGCAGGTTAATTTAGCAGCCCAGACCTCGGTGGCCCTTGAATTGCTGGAGGCAGAATATGCCTGAAGAGAGCTGTGGGCATGCAAAAATCCTGGCAGAGGGGAAAGGGAGGAAGAGAGAAGAGAAAACAGCTCCGTCCCCAGCCCCTCTCTGCTTGCGGCACAGCAGATGGTGGAGGGTTACGAGACAGCAGTTCCTTGAGGCTTAGCATAAGCCAAGAAACAATAAAAGAAAGGGGGTGGGGGGGAGAGAGAGAGAAGATAGAAATGAGAATTTAAACAGATTGTCGTGTCACCATTCTATTCCTGCCACCTCAGCGGGAAATTAATCACATAATGTCATGTAAAGCAAAGCTGGCCCTGGAGGACCCATCCAAAAACAGCTCTGCCTCGAGGGCACGTGTGAGTCAAACCTCAGGGGAGGACAAGGACAGCAGCCGGGGCAGTGGTGGCTGGGCTGGGACGTGTGAGCAGCTCATACAGACAAAAATCAGGCTTGGATCTGTCCCCTCAATGCATCCAATGGCTCTGAGAAGTGGAAGAAAAGAAGAAGAGCTGCAAAGCCAAGCTGGGGAGGTGCAGCTCCACTGGGAGCTGCACTGTTGGCTGGGGGCTGCAGCAGAGCAGGCAGGGAAAGAGACCAGCCTGACGGAGCAGCGGGTTAGCAGAGCCTCGGCATCACCGAGGAGTAAATGGGCCGTTCTCTTAATTGCAAATTTACAGCCAAGATGGGTACAGAGGAGTCCATATTTCTTCATAGGAGTTGGATGGCCGTGGAGAGAAGGCTCCCTGGGGACATATCTGGGATGTGGACGGACGTTACCCATAAATACAGTGAAATAAGTTTCCCATTAGACTTAAATCCAGTGAGGCAGCATGAATCACCTTAAACATGCATAACTCTCCCTTATATATCACCTCTGCTGAAGCATTAATTAACCCATAACAACCATCCCCAGACACTCAAAAAGATCTCTTTCTTCATTCTATCCCAGTGTAGCTGCTGGAGAAAGAAAGTAAAAGTTTCTGGGTCAAACCACGGTCTGTGTGCTTGGCTCTGCAAGAAGCTGTGGTGAGGGTGCTCTGCTCTTCATCGGGGAGACAGCTGAGGACATGTGGGACTACATGGCCTGGGTAAAGTGGTGGCTTTAGGGGATATGCTCAGCTCCTTACACTACTCGTGCTCAAGCACTTTGCCTGGGTGGTGCTATGTCTGATGGCAGACCCTGGTAAGGCAGTAAGACTTGCCTGGAATATGGGTATTTTTCCTTTTCATTGACTGGCTTTATACAACTATATCTCCCCCACCAATAAAACAAAAACAAAACAAAACAAAAAAACCACACAAAGCACATTGGCCTGCATTAGATTGCACGGATTGGTTTGAACTGGGCTTGCAAACAGAGAAAGGCAGCTGAAAGAGCCAAGAAAAGCAAATAAAGAAAAGGTACAAAGCAAATAAAAGGGCTACTTAAGGTGGCTGCATCTCCAGTTGGAGCTCCTAGTATTTGTGTTTGTGCCAGGAGAATGAGAAGCCAAAAACAGAGAGAGAAAGAAAGAAAGGAAGGAAGGGAACAAAGTGGAAAAGAGAAATTAATCCTCAAGTAACTGAGAACAGGTGCTTCATTTGGGCACTTGGATGTGAACGTGCTGCAGTTGGTTGCTCTATCGACTGGGGAATTCAATAAGCGAGGCTGGTGCACTTATGACAGAGCTCAAAGAATGAAACCCCATGTAAATTAACTACCTTCCACCAGCCTGTGCTTTATTAAAAAGCACAAGTTGTCAAGGCACTGCCTTGAAGGTCACTGCTCCAGGAGCTTGGGCAAAAGAATTAAAACCTGAAACTCCTAAATGCCTCATGCAGCTCAGGGGATTTGAGTTGCAACCCTGCGTTTTTCCTTCTGCTGACAGGAGGCTGGTGCCTGCCTGACTTCTGTGACGGAAACGTGCTTGCTCAGAGCCTTGGGCTGTGGCAAAGGAAGGAAGAAAAAAAGAGATGGCCTCACCCAGCTGGGCTTTTTCTCTTGAGCTGTGGCCTCTGTGTGTTGTCCAGAGGGAGATGGAAAGAGCCACGGTACCGCCATGGCATGGCGTGGATGGTGTCTGCTCCTGCACAGCACAATGCTACGGCATTCCGGCTCCATTTGATGCAGGATGATATTTCACAGAAGAGTTAAAAGCATCATGTCAAATATAATTATGAGACAATAACAGCCTATTAGTTCCAGTGCCTAATTTTAAACCTCAGACTGTCTAAAAACCGTCAGTCTGCTTTTAGAAGAGCTGTCAGTTCCTCAAGGTATAAATAAGAAGCGCAGAGAATGGATAATCTTTGCCTGTCTTAGGGCCAGATATCATCTTCCAAAAAAGGTAAAATTCCCATTTCATCGTTTACTCATTGAGGCTTTTCTTTCTCACTAAATCTGTGCGATTCCCCCTGGGATGAGCAGCCTAATGTACGGGCTTTATCTGCTTTGCCTCTAATCCATTGTAGTTCCTTGGAAAAGGCAAAAGCATAGTGGAGAGGCACCATCCTCCAAGCAGCTCAGTTCATTCCTCGGTTATTCCCAAACTGACTGGTTTCTCCTTCCTTTGAAGCATCCCTTCTGGCTGCTCATTGCCCCACACACCACTGCCGTTCGGGCTCCTGCAATCACCCCAACTTGTTCTCTGGATTCAGGCACGGGTCAGAGCACTCAGAGCGAAACATCCTGGGTAATTTGCAGGTCGAATTATCTACGGAGGAAGAACTAATTGGTCATGTGGGTATGAGCCCATACAAGGATTTTATTGCTTGAAAATCTTTAGTTAATGTTATACATACGCAAATAATGCCTTTAAATGTTAGGGTGCCATTTGGGTTGCTGTTATAAATTGCTACACAAAATATCTCCCCACCCCCACCGTGTGATGCAGAGTTGATTATCGTGTGTATGAATGATGCATCAAAAGCACCTCACATACTGAGTCAGGGTATCTTCCACTAATGAAGTCCCCAAAGAAATGTACCACAGACCTTCTGAGCTGCGATATTCTGATGGCTTAGATATATCAGAGATAGCTCAAATAGCGTTAGATATAAGATCTCCCTAGCAAAATTCTCCAAAGAAGCATATGAACATCAAAGAATCTTAACTCTTAACTCCTATAAAATATTCTTCTATTTGGATTGATAAGAAATTAGGGTACTGCCCTAGATACATAGCTAAGAGAACTAGTGTGGCTCTTGAATTGTTGTAGCAACTTGTTTTTATAAAATTATAAACATATTGAAATAATTAATTTTTGCCTTACAAAAATACATCACTTTTTTATTTGCAAGTCTACAGCACATGGTCATAATATACTTGATTTCTCACTGTTGACCAAATACACACACTAATAACGCTCAAGGGCTGCACGTTAAATTGAATTGAAAAGTACCTGCCTTTAGCTCTCTCAAGACTTTCCAGGCTGCTTTCTATGGTTAACTATTGGTTCCACTCACGTAAATGACACAAGCAAATTCTCTATCAGATCAGACCTTATCTGTTGAAAATAGACATTGCCACAGACCATTCCACACAATGAATAAATTCCTATCTCCACTTCTTGTCATGAATAATTAGAATATTTCAGTTCTGCACCCCGAGTCATAAACAATGATAAAAAGTTAGTAATTCAATTAGAAATCAGATTCTTTTTCTAAGGAGCAACTATATATTGTGATATCAGTATTCAAGCCTAGTGCTAAAAAGGAAATATTTGCAGGCTTGCTAACGACTTCACTGAACTCTCTTGAAAATATGGAACTCTTGGTGCCCAGCCCTGAGGGTGGCTGTTAGTCCATGAGTTCCTGCTCTGCAAGAGGCTGAGGGTTACATATAGAAGTTAAATCTGGGAACTGGAAATCGGTTATGAAAAGATGTTCCAGTAGCAACCCCCTCTCCCTGGGTGCTTTGTAAAAATTCCTTCGTGTCGAAGCTGGTGAAAACTTTGGGGTGCCTCCGTGCCATCTCCTGGGGCAGCCACCATGCGCCACAAAGTCGAGTCGTGTCTTCTGCTTGCCCCATGCCTTTCCCCCAAGGAACAAAGTAATTTGTGTGCACATGTTACTGCTCTGGGTATCCTCTCTCCCCAGAAACCTGCCCTGCACTGGGGTGGCATGGATGTGCCAGATGAAACACTGCAGGGAGTGTTTTGCTGTCTCACTGCCGCAGAGCCCCCATCGCCATGTTTTAGCACATGGCACTTGAAAACAAAGTTATCAGAATAAACCTTTTAGCTATAAATTGCAGGTATTAAAGATCCATGTGATAATTGTCTTATCTGGCTCCAAATGTGCTTATGATGCTGAGAGAGAGCAAATTGGATTACGCTTGAAACAGGCTCTTCCATTTTCATAAATTACCTGGAAAAGCAGTGAGGGCTCAGAAATGCAGACGCCTTGTTTTTGACAGATTGTGATTTTGTTGAAGGATCTCACGGAAGGGAACAAGCAAACAAACAAGCTGAGAAAGGTCTTTCTGGGAGGAAAGGATGGAGAGTTAAAAAAAACATGAACCAGCCCTGCAATACTAAGTGGAATACTAAGTGACATGTGCACCCAAACCCAGACCTGGATAAATTCGGGGGGTATGGTTATCAGAGAAGAACCAGTCTGTGTCCCCCAGCTCATCTCTGCCAGGTTCTGCAGGGTCAGATTGTCCATGCTGAAATTCATGTTTTATCCTCACTGTGCCCTCCGCAAAGGGTGAGCCCACACGTGCCTCTGGGTACAGCATCACGGAGACCCAAATGTCTGAAATGCTGGCATTCATAAGGACCACACCGGTTTTCAGCTGCCTGGGACCAGCAGGGGCTATGGCTTTCGCTCCCCATCCTCTGAAAGCCACTAGAAGCCAAATCCTTGGTGGCATAAAGGAGTTGTGCAAAGCATACCTTATTTTATATGCTTAATTCTTGCTGGTTAGAGACAAATGGGAACAAAAGTGACAGAAGATATGAATGGTGTTTTAATCTAGGGAAGCTCTTCCAAAATACAGCAAAGAATACAACATAGCTGTAATAAATATGAAAACTTTCTGGGCTCTGGTGTACATTAAATCTTGAGTATTTGGTTAGTGATATTTACCATACTCCTGACACAGATGATCTTTTCATTTCCCCATCTTTCTTTCACTCTCACCCCTCTTTTTGGAGGAGAAAGGCTAAAATATTTATTTCAAAGCAGGTTGCTGAATTCATAAAATATGTTTTAAGATATTTCTCCACTCTTGTCAGCTCTTTGTAAAAACTCCTTGGTAAGCTCTTTGGAGATCCTAAGTGGATTTTCCTCCTGTTGGTTTGCTCAAAATGTTTATTGTTGAAAATTACTGGCATTAAAAAGAAAAAAAATAATAAAAGCAAACCAAAAGCTTTTAGAAAGGAAAACTGAGAAAGGAAACTTAGACAAAGCTAGGAAGGGTTTAGCATTAAGGAATATACAGAAAAATGCAATGAGGCTCCAGACTGGGTCTCCAGCTGGAAAAGCAGCTCTGGGGAGCCACAGATGGGTCTGTCCTGGAGCCAGATGTTACGAGCCAAGGTCAAGAGAAGCCTTTTGCAGTGGTCTTGGGAAACTTATGACCAAGGCTGCACATTTCCAAGGAACAGTTATTGCAGCAAAATATTCTTTCTTGTGCCATATTTACAGACATCCCTGGAGAGCCTCACCAGGTCGGGCTGGTCTCCTGGTGTCAAGCCTGCAGCAGCCAGAAGGGGTGGGACGAGGGGGGACTGGGCTCTTCTGCTCACGCTCTGACTGTGAGAAGGGGAGCCAGGCTAATATGCAGTACTGAAATTTTACTGTCTTCAAGGCTGATCCTCCTAAAGCCAACTGCCTTCATTTTAGGGCAGTAAATTGCTGACAGCACAGAATAAAGAGACTGAACTTTCTTTATTAGCCTGAATTTTCTTTATGGGTTTGTCAAAGAATTTTTTTTTTTCCCATTCAGTTCTGGCTCTCTCTTCATGCTCCCTCCCTATTTTCTGTTCTTTTTAATTTGCCTGTGAACACAAATGAAGACTCTAAAAAATTGCATGTGGCTTGTTCCTCCTTATCACCTGCATACTTACTCTAGATGAGATCGTTGGCACGTGGTAGCAGCGTAACTGCCTTTGAACAGCTGAGCAAATACATGAGTTATTGCGCGTTGTTAGCAGTTGGGAGGAAAGAGAACAGCAGAGCCTCATACCTTTGGCATAACTCTGCATTTATTAAGAATGCATTTATTAAGAATGTATATGAAAAAGGCACATTTCCCAGAGGAAGAAACCAAAGTAAGAAGGGTCTATTCCTACGCATAGCAACCAAACTGCCCCAGCAGTGGTCTCTGAAAGCTTCTTTCCAGGCTGTCTGGCAGCTCTGCTTGGGCATCATCTCTGTAATATATCTACTATTCCTCGTTTTCTCTTTCCCACACACATCTAAAGCATCCCTCCCTCATCATATTCAATAGAATCTTAGGGAAAACTCCTTTTACCACATCATTCAGGTTCATGGGTGTCTTGGCATGTGTCCTTCTCGGAGCAGCTATTTCTGCCTGCATTTTGGGGAGGGCTCCGCAGTGACCAGTGACTCCCAATCCAATCCAATCCAATCCAATCCAATCCAATCCAATCCAATCCAAGAACAAAACCAAAGGGAAGAGGCCAAAGACCTGACATGAGCTGCTAAAGGAGAAAAACCAGCAAGGAGAGGGTGCACTGGTTAAATCCTTGCACGTTTGCCTCATTCATTCCCCCTAAGGCAACATCTTTATTGTGGTCTTTGCTCCTACACAAGCCCACACATCATTATAGTTGTTTACATACCATCACTAGCAATAATAATAATAGCTAAGTAATAATTCTTCATTTGAATGTGATGAACGGCTGCATCTCTCAGTAAAAATAAATACATGGGGAAAGGGAAAATACATCATTGTTACTAGCAAATGAGGCATAGTGCAAGAAATTAAAATATCTGGCTCGTGGAAAAGCAGGGAAAAACAACTTTGCAAGGAAGTCTTAAACCAACAGGCATAAGGATCATTTATCGAACGTAAGAGAAATTAATAGGGAAAAGGGATAATTAAGAGAGATATAAATGTTTGCTGAAGTTCTGTGTAACTGAATACCAGCAGGCATAAAATTAGAGCTCAGATAAGAACATAGATTAGAACTGCATACTTCGGCTGACACAATCAATTTGTACAGTTTATAATTTTTTTTAATTTTATTTCTACATTTTTAAAGGATAAAACACATCCAGGCAAGACAGACCCCATAAGTTCCCCGACACTTAAATGCCTGGCTCAGTAATGGAGCAGATGAAGTTAAATTTCCCCTTTCCACACAGCGAGACACCCTGCAGCAGTCATCCACCCCAAGCACTTCTCCTTCTTCAGGCATTTTCTCTACTGTTCATATAGCAAAGGTAGAAAAGGCAGGAAAGGGACTGGGACGCTAGCAGCACTCTACCTGCCAGCCAGGCTTCCCCATCCTACCCAAGAGCATCCTTGGGCAGCCCTGCTGAGCAGGCAAAGCCTGGGATTTCGGGGGTTAGTGCTGCCAAAGTTCAAAGGCAGTTCAGGTGAATGCTGCCAGGTGAGAGCTGTTACAGCAAAGCCCAGCCTGCTTGAGCTGAAGGCTTTAAAAGGGAAGGAAAGGCAGGTGAGCAGGGCATTTGCCTGCAGAGGTGATGTAGGGTGGTGAGACATGAGGCTCAAGGTGGGTCATGCTATGCAAGGCTGCTCTTACACCTTTCAACACTTTGCTTCTGTGCTTCCAGGCTTGTCACGTCCATGCAACGGGTGCTATGGCCAAACTGGCAGCTTTCTGCTCTGGGCAAAGACACCTCTGCTAGACCCTGCCATAAGGATGGCAGCTGTTGCTCTCACCTCTCAGGGCTTTGCTGGCCTCCTTCTTTTCCTCCTGCAGCAGCAGTTGTACTGTACTGGGGCAGGGGATGGGTGCTGGGCAGGGGAGGATTGAAACTTTTGGGCTCTTCAGTGCTCTAGGCACCCAGGAAGCCAAATCATTCTTCCTGGTGGGATGAGGCTCTTGTTTTCAGTCCTCAAAGGTTTGGATTTTACTTGGTGATGTGTCAGGATTTAGCTTGCTCTCTGAAGCTGGAGCTATTGGATTCATGACTTTGATGGAGCTTTCTGTACCAGCGAGGGGGGAAAGCAAATAGATTGGAAATATTAATTTAATAGCACTCTAAAGCAGCTTGTCCACAACCTGCTGCACGTCCAGAATATGTAGCAGTGAGGAGGCATAATGTTTCAACACTTCTTAAAAAAAAACAAAAAAACTTTCAAGCTCATGCTGGAAAAGTTATCATGCTTGTACTCTTTAGTATAAATACGTCAATGTTAAAATCATGCTCGTTATGCTTCTAAGCACTTTTCTGTAAGGAGGATGCAGGATCACTCCACCAGTCTTGAATAACTGTGCTTGAGTGTGGCACAAAGCAGGGACCTAAGACCCGTCTCATCAAAGGCAGCCTGTATTTCTGTTTCATGCTTTTCTTCTTCTCCTGACCTGCTTACAGATGGCTGTTTAGCCCCTGGTCTCTGTCAACATGCTCAGCCACAAAGCCTTCAAAGGTGGCCAAAAGTACTTCTTGCCTTTTGCTCTAAGTCCTTTCACTACTCTGCTAGAGATGAGCTACACTGTTTAAAAATAAAAGATCAGGAATCAGTCAGAGGCACGAATGCAAGTGATAACAATTAGGAGCTGCTGCTCAGCTTTGATTGTTTGGCATTTGGGCAGCTGCTCCAAGCCCTGCTGGCTGCAGTGTGGGGCTGGGCTGGTGGCAAGGCAGGGCATGCTGTTCTTGTTCATTCACAGCAAAATTGGAAACTAATTTCAGGGGCTACTGAGGTGAATTTTACATAAACCTTCCAACAAGCTCACCTGTACAGACCTACATCTTTATGCAAGAAAGCTGGAGAGTTTGGTACTTCTCAGGAGCTTGTATCACTAATTGCTGTATTATTGCTGTTACCACCTGTGTGCGTGTATACATGCTGGAAAAAAGATCAGATTTCTGTGCTATGGCTGTGTAAAGGAACCAATATCTATATTTAATGAAGCTACGTCATACGCTTATTACTCTTTTTCTGAAGTAAGGTGCTTTAGCTTCTCTTTTATACAAGAGGGTGAGAAGTCATCTGGTATGCCCGTAATTAATCATGTGCCCAGGGTACATTATTTCATTTTTGCAGGGATCCAGACTCTGCATGTTCATTAAAACTTAGTTCACCCTTTACTGTTATTTCCTAATGACTAATATTGCCACTGGCATAGAGAACTGGGGAAAGGTCTCTTTACCCCTATAGTAATGGAAAGGCTGGGATCAGGTTGCTGTCATCCTGCTCCTGTGGCATCCTGTGTTAGGATATGCTGATTTCTGACCAAAGGCTTATTACTAGAAAAATACAGGAGAAAGTGACCACTGTGGTTTCTTAAAGTGTAGGCACTGAAGTAGAAAAATGAAGCCTTTTCAGTTTAACAATGAGAGAAAATATAGGTTACAAGGAGGTAAATATCTGCAGTAAAAACCGAGCATAAAGTTCAGCAGTTTTGTTTAAATATATATATCATAGACTGACTTTCCTCTTTTTAGAGACTAGAAGAGACTCGTGTTATGGGGAAATTTGCTACAAGAGTTACAGAAGACAATGGGACATGCTTCCAGGTGGGAAAGCAGCATGTTGGCTCAGTCTCTCACACACTGAGATACCAGCTGTCCCATATAATGTGGGATTTCCTCCAGTACATTCACAAATCCTATGCCCCTCATTAAGATGGCATTACCTGGACAGTTACTTCAGCAGGGATGTTCAGAAGCAGTCCATCTGGTACACGTAGCCAGCAATAGGCACTGTTATTCTCTAAAAGCCTCACTGATTGCAGTGCGTATGGGGCTCCCCATTGTCCTGTGCCCCCTATCTGGGGTCTCTCCCCTCCTTCCAGGCTCTCGTGTCCCCTGGTCCCTCAGTCAGTGGAGACAAAGGTCCACTGGTGGTTATCAGAGCTGGGGAGGGCAGATGTCACGCTCATCAGTGGTCTGATCCCCATTGTAAATGCTTTAAACCTCGCAGCCTTGTTCTGACTGAAGTCAGAAAAAAGAAAATGCAGAAATCCATCATTTCTACTGCATCTTTCTTCAATCGTTGTATCTCCAAAATGTCTCGTCATTTCGCTCCCTTCCTCTCCAGTTTCACAAGGCAAAAGTTGCACTGAAATTAATGAAGACACGGAGATTCAGCATTATGAAATAAGAAAGCTGGGCCATATTAATTTTCTCCAAGGGCTTTATAACCTTAAATTCAAATGTTACTTATTAGCAAAGGTCACAAGAGAGAAAACCTAGGAGTGAAAGGGGTTGCAATTAGGAGCATGTAACTGGAATAATTCTTCAATTTCCGTGCATGATGAAATGAATCTGTCCTGGCAGAGCTAGTGTGAATAGAGGATGTATGGTGGTATGTGTTGTGAAGTGTTTGTATTGTCTAGGAATAAAGAAAAAGCTGTGTGTAGCAGCATGTTTGGCAATGCTTCCATGCTTGATCTATTCCCTAAAAATGGTTGGGTGTGGTTGTGCTGAGCTCCAGATGGTGGATTCACATTAGGTTCGAAGCACAATGAGGTTAATTTTTTAAACAAGTTTTAAAACAACTCAGAGCTAAGCTATATTCTATATCTGAGGGTCTTGTAGGAATCTAAAGTGAAAAGGAAATGCATAGAAACTTCTGTAAAGCTGCACAGGATGGAGAGCAGTAATTCAGCTTAGAAATGCAGCCCATGTCCTTTGGTTTGGATCCTGTTGGAATAGCACATGAGAGAAGCATTCTGGAATGGGCAGAAAAAATGTCCTCAACTTCAGGAATGGTGTAAAATTGGCTCCCCCTCAGGGATGGGTGAGATCCTGAGATATTCCCATGCTCCCCCATCTTCTACAGGATTGGAACAATCATTTTTGGGGTTTCTTCTTGTTCTAGGAGAATTGCACAGGACTGTTCTTGTTTTTTCTTTGAATTTGAACTTTTTAACATCTTCTGAAATATGAACACTTTCTGTTCACAGAGTCCAGGCTGTGCCTGCTTTTATCACTTCTGAAAGCTCATTTGTACTCTTGTAAGGCATTGTATCCCATTCCTTTCAGCTGAAAGATTATCTCCGGGAACAGCATACTCTTTGCCAGTGGGTCCTAAGGCAGAGGATCAGTCATGAGCAAGAAACTGTAATAAACGGGGCACTTCTCTCACTGACCTGCTCTGTCCTCTTGATGTAGCACTCTCACGGGTTTGCGAAGGTGCTCAGAGATTAATGTAGACAGAAGGAGAGGCAGTGCAGGGCCTCTGGCTTAACCATTCATTTTGATGTAAAGAGTATGTAGCAACAGTAGTTAGGGTGACAACCTGGGATTTAGGAAAGCTGTGCTCAATTCCCTGCTTTGCCATGTGTGATGTTGCACCTCTGTGCCATGGCTCCATATCTATATAATGGGACAACTGTATTTTCCAAATTCATGGGGCTCTTGGGAGAATAAATGTCTTTAAAACTGTAAAGTGTTCAGTTAGCCTGACTATGAGATCATATAAGTGTATTACACAGATACGGCAGAATCCCATGAAGGTGGATTTTAACATCTATCTTCTTGAGCTTAATTCTGTAAGAAGAGACCATTCTGCACCTGTATTTCAGTCTATTAATCATATTGCTGATCATCCATCACTCAGGATGTTCCTTGGCCATGAAAACCAAAAGTGCTTTGTCACAAAGTGCATATTAGAATAAAGATTTCTTCCATTTGATAGAATGCTGGGATCTGACATTTTCTTAAGTGCCTTGTATTTTCTTCTAAACTAACAGTAGTTAATAAAATACAGTGATGATTTTTACAAGGTGTCCCATAACTCAGAGGAATAGCTTGAAGGTTTGAACTTTGCTCGTCTTTCTAGGTGTCTTGCCTGGGCTCTACAGATAGGCCAATTGCAATGATTAAGGAGTTCTGTTAGCATCAGCACTATTTAGAGTTTTGGCTGCTTTATCTCTGTCTTGCATTTAGTCCCAGCTGAAATCAAGAAGTAGAAAGGCAAATTTGAGTGAGAGTGATTATTAATTAAAAAAAAAGTTTAAAAGTTATCCAAACTTTTTCAGTCTTAAAAATAAATTAAAAAAAAATCAGGTATGATGTCTTAAGCTCCTCGTACAAGTTGATATCTATTCCTCCTTTATATGAGTCCATTCAAGCATACCACACAGTTGATATGGGCCCCATGTAGCTTTATCTGAATCAGTTCTCCCAAAGTCTTAAACTGTATAATTAAGCTCATTTTAGTGACTGGAAAACTGCCACTAAATTTGAAATCTGTCATGGTAATTTCAAGGCTAAAGGAATTAAATTTAACACGAGATATTATTCCTAATTATTACCCTCTCTTCAGCCTTTCTCTTGCTTAAGTTCTTTTAAAGTTTTGTCTGTTCTGTAGCCACCTGATCACCAGAATTTTAATTAATGCTAATCGGTATGTCTGAGCTGTGACTGCCCATAGATTACTCTTTGATTTAATAGTAGGTGTTCATCTCAAAGCCTCATTGTATTTGCTACTTGGGGTGACATAGCTGTCATGGCTTCCAGTTTTGATGCAGCTTTTCCTGAAATTGTTTGAATTGAGTGAACTGAATGTAATGTGTAATTTCAGAGTAGATTACCACTTTTCTGCATTGTGGCAGTCTTGCAACAGGGTAAATCCTTCCTGGAACCATTTGCTGTTGTCACTGATACCATGTTAGATGCAGGCTCTGATTTTTATCCCGGAGAAGTATAGATGAACTGCTTATACTGGCCACATTTTTGTTGGTAACTTAGATTATTGACTGCAGAAAATGTCTTCATTGATTCCCTGTAATTACTGGCATCATGTTTTTCAGTGGTCTTTAATAAGCTCTTCTAGAGTTCTTAATAGGATGAGTATTACTACAAAAGATGAATTTACTTCCATGAAGGAGAGGGGGGCCTATCCTTCAAGGGGCGAATATCCACTGAAGGACAGTGGTTGCACAACACAGCTCTGTAAATGAAGAGGTAAAGAAAAGTTTGGCTTGGAGAGGTTGTTCAACAATTTATTCCCATTTATGAAATTGTCTTTAGTTTTCCTGTGGCCAATGCTTGACTTCAGAAGCATTGATTTCTCTTTATTTTCCTCTTCATTTGCAGTAAATGATGTCATTTACAGAACATGACAATAGCTGGACTGGGTCAGACAGCTGACTGCCTCTGGAAACAGCCAAGAGCAGACTCCTGAGGCACAGGGCAGAGATATCATGGCAAATTGTGGAAATTTGCCAATGTGTTCTCCCAGTTCTTGGTAGCCAGAAGGCCTGGGACTGTCTGAGCTTTCCCAGGCACCGAAGTGGTGTGAACTTGTAGGCTGGTGGAGTTGATTCATAATGATTTTTGAAGGTGGTATTGGAAATTTTTTTTTTTTTTCAAAAGAGGGTTATGCTGGCACAAATCTGTGCAGCAGGACATGATGGATGGGCCCCTGTGTCACATCAGGGGGTAATGTTCCTGGAGGCTGCAGTCAGGTACTGTGACTGCTCTTTGTTAGTGATACTCAGGCAAGCACAAAACATATTGCTGGTGCAGTAGATCTGAATTTGAACAAGAAAGCAATTATGGTGCCAGATTTCCATTAACAGGTAGAAAAAAGAAAGCCCAAGGTTTCTTCTGCATCTCAGCTTGCAACCTGATGTTCAGATAAGATGCAAACACAATATTCAGTGACTAACTGTGAAGCACTGGAAATAAGGCAGTTGTGTTTTTTCTCAGGTATGGGCTTACATACTTTCATCTAGGCACTTCTTTTTGAATAGCGTGGCCTTCTGTGACACTATGGAGCATCTTTTATGTGCAGACTTAATTGAAACAGTCTTATTTATAGCAGTGAATATTCATTCTTGTTAAAGGTGGTTCTGAGGGAGGCTAATAAATGCTCTCCTTTTCCTTTGCATCAGCTAGTGATCTGGAAAACAAATATACTGCCATTCCCTGGGAAACCTATCTTGCAATGTTGGATTATACTGGATGAGAGTTGTATTTTACCTTCCATTTATTTATTATTCACCTCTCTGCAGTGCATAAAGCTCCTATGGTGATGCATCAGGGAGACCTGGTGGGCAGCCCATGTCCCAGAGCTGGAAACGTTAGTCTGAGACAGGAGATGAGAGACGATAGATGGAGCCAGAGAGACGAAGAAGTACAAGGAGATAATTAGACCAAATCCATCAGTGCAACTGGCCATGGTGTCTAGGTGTGTTAACATAGTGGCAGAAGAGTGTAAGGAGGGTCTCCTGAGGTGTACGTGACAGTGCTGAAATATTACCTTTGATACTCTACAACTAAGGAACATCATTTTAAACAATCTAATTGTAGGAGGAGTAATTTTTAAACACGTTGGTGGTTCTGTGCTCAACTTAGCTCTCTGCTAGCTATCCATGGTTTATCAGCCTGAAGCCTGGCTTACATCTAGCATGCTTCTTCGTGATAGAAGCAAACGTTGGCCTTCCAAGAGGTTTTATTGAAGGGAGACATCAGCCCTTCGTGCAGCTATAGCACAACATGGAGCTGCCAGTTTTTGTGGGCAGAGGTATCGCAGTGTTGCTGCATGAACTGTCCAAAACTGTATGCTGACTGTCACTGGTCATGTAACTTTTTTCCCCCTGCAGTGATGTTTTGTCACTTAAATAACCAGGACACATGGTGGCATCCTTGAATTTGGTTATTTTGCATAGGTGAATCCAAGGCTATACTGCAGTGAGATCTGGGGAATATGAGCCTGTCCTGAGCGCTTATTCTGTCTTTTCACAGCCAAGGTTTAACCAATGATGCTGTCAGTGGCAGTTGGTGAACACAGTTTATGGGCCAGCACTCCCATGAACTGCCTGAAGCTGGAAAAGGTCTGCATGGGGTGACCACTGCACAGGGGCACTGGCTCCTGCTGGGGAAACTCTGTGGGTAAAATGAATGACAAAGGGTGAAAAATGTTCCTGGTCATCACTCCCCTCTAATGACTCCTGGCAAGTGATCCTAGGCTGCCTCTGACTCATACTGAATCCAGTCCATTCTCAACTAAAGCCTTTTAGTGATGAACATTATTAAATCAGGAAAACTGGGATGAAATGAGATCTGGATCATAAAGCTGGGAAATGTCCCCAATTCTGCATGTTCTCCCATGAATCCAAGAGGGGCTGGACTTTAACTTGATGATGCCAACTCTGCCCTGCAGCAAGAGCCAGAGTGCTGCTGCATGTATTGATTCACCTAAGCAATTTCTGACTTTTGGAAATTACATTAAGCTCTGAGAGCAGCAACTTTGGCAAGCCATGAACAGACCAACAATGGGATGAAAAGCCTCTGAACTGCAAAAACAACCTCACTCACACCTTCTCCAATTCTTCTGTTTTTGCAGAAGTGCCTCCTTCTGTGGGCTTTTGCAATTACCTCTCATTAGCCATTGACAATAAAGGAAGAGAAGGCATAAATTAGAAGCATGAATCATGCCCCAATTTAGCCTGTCTCTTCTGCTAATAAAAAGCATATGCTTCTCAGATACTCCTCTGCATTAAAGCTGGGAAGGGAGGCAGCAGGATGAACGAGGCAAAGCTGAACCATGCAGGCTTTTGCAATGAAATTGAAACAATTTTCCTTTAAATAAAAGAATTCTCAATTAGAATTTTATTCTGTCTCTGTTTTGTATCAGGTATGTGCCCAAACTAGTCCTCCATTCCCAAACATGTGCGAGGAAAACTTGGTTTCTGGTGAAGTATCTGTGTCTCAGTTAACTGTGTGGCTCTGCAGATTGTGATTAAGCAAATTTTATATAATCTGCATTTTACAGATGAGGGAATAGGAATGCCCTCAATATGGTTCATGGGAAGATCTGCATGAGATTATTGCAGCAGCAGGAAACTCACCTGTAAAACCTGTGAGTTCCTTCTGACCCTAAACTCCTGAGTTTGCAGGTTTGACAAGGGCATTAATATTTTTTGAGGGTTCCAAGCAGTGTAAAGATAGAATAAGCAGGCAGAACAAATGGACTCTTATATATCCAATAAGAATCTAGATATCAAAACAACATCAGCTCCATTAATTCCTTTTCTTGAAACAACAGAGGTAATAGGGATTAAGATTAGGCTGTAATGCTCAGCTGATGATAGAAAGCCAGCACTTGTGAGAATGCACAGTTGTTTCAAGGAGATCACATTTAAAGAAAAAGTGATGGTATCTTAAGTGGAAATAAAGCGAGGACATGGGCACAAGAAAATCCAAATTATTTCCTCTGGAAGAGAGATCAAACCCCACTTTTATTTGATTGCAGTCTTTCCTGTAAACTTTCTGTAATGCTTTAATATATTTATGGTGATTTTTTTTCTGTACAAGATCCTTACAAGTAGTGCTTGGTTGAGTTATGACAGTGCTTTCAGTTTACAGAAAGTTGCAAAATTCAAACAGGTCAAACCTACATCACAGAAAGAAGCAGGGATTAGTGAAAACAAATGTGTACTAATAGAACACGGGTTAAATATTGATGATTCCCAAATTTCCACACGGTAGTGAAACAACCTTTGGTACTTGGATGGAATAACAACAAGGCTACTTACTTGGAAAGAACTTTGAAAAAACTCGAAGATCTGTTGCAAAAAAAAAAAAAGACTTAAAACTTCATCAGCTAGCTGTTGTACTATTATGTTATTGCTTTTCAGGAGAGAAACAAAAGCAAGGCAGTACATAGTGTGCTTGCTAAACTGCTCTATTTCTCTTCTTATGCTGCTGCTAACACATCAGAAGAATCTCTCATTTGAGTATGTGCTAAAAATTTAGCCTCTGGAAAAATGTCATGGCACAATTCCTTGCTTTACAACACCCAGAAATCCCAAAGTGTGCCGAGAGATGTGGGCAGTGGTGTGTGGTGAGCTGGTGGGGAGTACAGCAGGGAGGAAACGCAATGAATGTAGTAGATCTTTGTCCCCTGTCCTTCCAGTGAAGTTAACCAAAGCCCCAGCAATGCCCTGCCTGATGTGATTGCAACAAAGCAGCAGTATTTGCCCGGAATAAGCAATGAAACTTAAGCAAGAGTTCTGAGGTATAATTAGCAGCATTTTGAGAAAGTGTCCGTACCCTGCCCCAAAGGCCAAAGCAGTTCCTCTCTTCCAAGACAGGCAAAAACCAGGCAAACCAAGAAAAGTGGCTTTCTTCAGACAGTGTATTTTTGCACCCTATCTTCAACGCAGAAAATATACCGAAGCTAAAGTAACCCAAAAAGGACAGTTTCTGGATACCAAAAAGCAGGCCCTGTCCTGGTGTTCTCCAGCTATGCAAACACCAGGCACACAGGCAGCTGCTGCTGAGAGGAAAGGAAGTGAAGTTGTGAAAGCTGGAGTCTTCTCCAGGGGCTTTTCTCATCCAAAGCCCCTTCGCTTTGCTGGAAACCTTCCCTTTGACTCCATCTGCCTTTGGATCTGGCCTTCTGGTGTCCCAAAGGCTCCTGAGAGCCTTGGGAGGGAAATAGCAGCAGGGATGAGCCTTTCCTGCTGCACAGCTGGTGGAAGAGGAGCCCTGTGGTAACTGCAGGGTGATAACAAGCAGAACAATTCAGATTAAACATCCACAAATCCACATGGCTAACGCAGCTCAGGCCAGCAGCACCAGATAATGAAAGTTATTATATGAAATGCAGCCCTTATTTTAGAAGTTAATACTCATCTTTATCTACTCTAAGTTCGTTCTGTGAAAACTGTGAATGCTCCATCCTTTCCAGAGCCACTTCAGGCCTGCTGCACGGAGTGCATAATACGCTGATAGTTAAGGTTTTGTTCAATTTTATACTTGAAAGGCTGAGTCCTAGGCTCTAATCTGCTGAAGCCTGCCACTTCTGGGGGTGAGACCATGCAGTGAGCTCTGAGGTTAGAAACCAGCAAAAGCTCTCTGGATGCTTGGGAACTAAGTGCTGGCACTGATTGCACAGGCACATTTTTAGGAAGGGACTAAAGAAATTTCTGTTGAGTATTTTTGGTAGCACTGGTTGGTTCTGCCATGGGGCAGTCGTTCTCTTAAGAGCCCTGTGCTCCTTCCCTTTGTTCTGCTTTCATTTCTTGTCTGGGTCCTGGGAGCTTGGTGTTTTTTGCTTCCATCTGTGCCAGTTCTTAGAAATAAGCATCAGATCCCACGGTGTCTTTGGGACCCTGCATTACTGCATGAGGGCTCCTGCAGCCCTTCAGACCCTGCAGTCTCGTGGCTTGTCCTGCTGTGGAGAAGCCATCCTTTTCAACCGAGAGGCAACAGTGTCAGCTGGGCCGTAAAACAAACCACGTGTTTCTTCCCATTCAGAAATTGTACAAGAATTCCCAGGCTAGCTTATTAACTGATAAATACTAATATCATCACCTGTCATGGGAAAAGAGGAGGAGGCTTTAAAATGATCTCCTGGGAAATACAAGAGCCTGCGCCACGTGAGTGGAGTCAGATGTGTGGATCCAGCAGGTTAATTTTATTTCCTTTGTTATGATAGTTAAAAGGCATAGTGAAATCCCTGCTAAATTCAACCATTTTTGGATCCTTCAGAGTAACAGATTTAAATCTTAAATTGTGCTGGAGCTTTTTTTGGAACAGGGATAGTTGTTTCTGGAAGTGCTACAGGAACTTGCCCCAGGCAGGTGCTCTCTCTTCCAGTCCTTAGTCACAGCCACAAAGCACTGCAGCTTGTTCTTGTAAAGTATGCAGGGACAAAATTTGCCTGGCTGGAGAACATCCATCCCACGGAAAAGGGAGTTTAATATTCACTGAGTGCTATTCATCAACTCTGAAGTCCCCACTTTTGGAGATTAATTGATTCATTCCTTCCGTTGCCCAGGACAAGTGCTGCGGACTCCTTGCGCTCTCTAGGCTGCACATCCCACTCAGCAGGCATTAGCATGCCAGCAGGGTTTATTTTTTTACCTTCCCCCATTAGATAACCTTCAGCCAGTCGGGAAGAGGGCCTGGGAACGGGGGAGCAGGTAACAAGGCAGCCAGAAGCTTCCCATGGACTCTGGACATGGCAGAGATGTGGACAATCCACTCGTGAAAAGATTTCCTTTCCTATCCCATTTCTAGTTACCTTCATGTGAGAGAAGGGCATAAACCCCAAATGTCCGCAAATAAGCAAGGATAAGTTTGCTATAAAATTAGTGAGGGTAAAAAAAATAAAATAAAAAAGCAATAATGACTTGGATACTGGCGTTGGGATCTACACACGTACTGAGAGAAGGATGTTTTGTCTGTGCGTACTCCGGGGGTATTCATCTGCTGAGAAACATTTTCTCCTGCAAGCTGGAAATGGTTTGAAATGCCTTCAGGATCGCAGCCAGCTCCCCATCTTCTGCTCCCCCTCCTCGCTGTCCCTCTGGGCTGTCTGTCCAGAGGAGAAATGCAGAGGGATGGGAAGCTGCTCCTGCTGCCTCACCTGGCCATGTCCCCTAAGAGCTGGCTCCCTGGGATAGTCTCTGGGTGCACCAGTGGCATCTCCTGCTCTCTGCACCTGTTGGCAAGAAGTTCATATGGCTGTTAGCACTTCTGGAGGAAAACGTTAATATTTGCATGCTCTACCAGGCTGATCAAGCATCTAATGCTCAGCAGGTAGGAGAAGAAATGAGAGGAGACAGAAAAAATTGATTCAGAGACCTCAGAACAGTGAATCTTCCCATCAGTGACCACTGGACCAGAGTTTCTGTGTAGCTGGCCTGGCACAGACTTGAAACCAGCCAGCTGGGGATCATAACCATCGCATACAGCACCGGGGCGGCAGCTCTGCTTGCATTTTGGAGGGGTTGCACACAGAGACGCAGAAAACATAGCACCATAAGGCTCCTTAGCAACTTTTACAAACCAAGGACATTTAAAGCAGTCCGAGGTTTGCTTTGTTTTGTACCAGTGGCAGATTTGGCCTTTAGCCCGTGCCAGAATCAGGAAGAGTGGAAAAAAGTCTCTGGTTTGTCTTTGCCTTCCTGCAATACCTACACTGAACAGCTCTTTACTCCGTTAAATCCAATTTCCTCAGTACTATTTCTGGTATAAAAGTAAAGGGTCATTGAAGTTACACTGATTGCAAAACCAGTGTAAAAGTGAGGAAAATTAAGCCTGTTCATCTCTTAGCCAGTGTGTAATTTTTAGCTGGAGCGAGCATATTGCCACAAACTTGTCAGCAAACAAAATGAACAGCGATCAGAAATACCTGGGGAGAATGTGCTTACTGGTGTGTGAAATGCCTCGGCCGTCACTCAAGCAATCCTTGCAGCTCCAAGGACAAACGAGCAGCGGCTGTGTGGTTGCATTTCAGGACACGAGCCCATGTTGAGCTGTTCCTTCAGCTGCCTTTCCATCTTGCTGATGGCATGTGTGAGTGGTCTGCAGCTCCCCAGGGGTGCTGGGGGGATTTTTTTCCCCCTTCGCCCAGCACAGCCTCAGGCCAAGTAAATCTCAAGCCATGGGGAACGCGACTGCAGTTGCTGTAAACCAAGGTTAGATGGTTCACGCTGTAATCAGAGCTGGCAACTTCCAGTGAGCTTTTCTACTACTTAAAGGCAGAATTGATTGTATGGTAGCAGAGCTGAGATCATGAAAGAGCAATTTCTCTTGCACAGATTCATCTGGGCTAGTTAGCTGACCTGCTCTGCAAACTCTAATTTTAAAACAGTCAGATAGACACTTAAGCTTACAGCTAAACCTTGAAGGAATCTCTAGGATCCTCCTGAAACCCCTCAGCAGATTAAAAGTCCCACCACTCGTTGACTTCTGGATGCGCGATTCTGGCACTCAGAGCTTTGCCTGTTCAGTTAGCAGATGTTGTCGTTGTTTGCAGTCTGCCTTCATCTGTCTCTACTTCTTTCTGCTCATCCATAATCAAGTTTTTGAGCTACAAATGAGCTACTCAACAACCCACAGCCTTATGTTCCTATCATAACCCATTAACTCTGGGCATGCATTGGAGGAAGTTTCTATTTCTAGAAGAGTGGGGAGAGGGTTAATAGAAGTTGCCCAGACACAAAAGTCTTGTGTTAAAGCTGGTATTAATCACATCACTCAAGGTGTTATTGGTAGCAATCAGCCATGGTCACAGGCAGCATATTGACCTGTCCGACTGTAAAACAATCCATAACATTTGATTATCCATTTCTTGAATTAACTATTAATTGTTCATTAGCCTGATATAAAGTATTCATATATTCATCTTTCATGTAAGGCATGACTGCAATGCTAAAGTCTAGTATTTGACCTCTAGATTCAAACAACCCGAAAATAAGTAAGAAATGAGTTTTAGGAGCATTCATATCTCTGAAGGAGCTGCACATCAGCACCTAGTCCCAGCTTCTGTTGGATGGGGGGGATTCATCTTCCCTGATTTTCCCTGTGTCTTGCTGAGGTTGTTCATCTGTGTTCCCTCCCTCTCCTATTAAAGGAGAGACCGTGGCATTATCAGAGCAAAATAGATTGAACCCACGCATTTCAGATCCCAGGTTCAGGATGGGTTGAACCACTCTGACTCTGGAGATGGCTGACCTGGAGAAACCAAAGAGCTGAGGTGCAGTGAGACCACTGCCCACCACTCCCTGCTCTGATCCAGCAAAGTCCTCCAGGAAATGCTTCAACCAAAGGGCTGGAGGCTCTAATGAGCCATAGTGTTTATCTAGGGCAGGGAACATGTACCACATCATGCAACAGTGTCTTCTTAAGGGAATGGTGTTCTTTACAGGGCACCTAAGCTGGCTGCTGAGGGTATTCAGATGTCCACACAGGGCATGAGGAGCTTACACACCAGCATAGGACACTCATTTCTATCACATCAGGAGGTCAAAGGAACCTTGAAATTTCAGCAGGGCATTCAATTCATGGGCACATCCATTGAAAGGCCTTTTATCTTTGGCTGCACAACTTTCTCATTCTCTCTGGCTCTTAAGACTAATAACAGCAAAGCTAACTGATGCTTATGAAAATATTTTGTCCGACTTCCAAGCTGGGCACTGCACTCTTTCTGATGTGTTTAGACTCCAGTCATCCTCCTTCATCATCTCCATGTCCTACATCATCAGGCAGCAATGTGTCACAAGATTACACACCGCGAATTAAGCCTCACAACAAAGTGTTCTGAACCAGGAACGTACGAGAAGTAAATTTTGGCAAATCACATGAGGAGCAGAGAAGAACAGCAGATGTTTCCAATAGGCAAATGTTCCCAGTTTGGCCTTGAGTCTGTACTCTGGACCAATCTCTGGCACAACGCTGGAGGATGTTATTTGAAGGGAACAATAGTGGCTTAGAAATCATTTTTGCTCATCTTTTGATCCTAGTGCTGTGCTGGTATCTGCAAATTCTGGGAGAGCTGACACAAATCCCTTCCAACCTCATCCAAAGACACCACGAATTTCTTTATTCTCTGTCCCTGACTCTCCATGGCAATCATCCAACACCTGCATTTGAGCTACTAGAGGCAAAGATCCAAAACATTCACCAGGGGAATGGAGTGGCGAGAAGGCAAAAGACAATCTGCCATGATATAAGGTGGGTAATTCCCTTTCAGTGTCTGAGCAAACACCCAGGCACCGTGGCAGCGAGCCTGACAGATGGCTAGAGCGGAGCGATGGGCTTGGAGTCACTGAGGCATGGCCACCTTCTATCTTTGAAAGGAAGACGTAGCCTGAATGGTAGTTGTCTGCTTCTTTGGGACCAAGCTGACGGGATGGATGCCCACCTGGGGTGTGCTAAAACCAGGCAGGCTCCCCACCAGTTCTTCTTTTGCATCCAAAAACGTCAGTCCGTGTGTCCGTCTTGCCTGTTTCTGGCCCACCAGCCCTTTAGGTGTTGGCACATGGAGCCAGGCGCTCGGGCCAAGGGCAGCTCAGGTGCCAAGTCCTCAGCTGCTGCTGCTTGGCACAGCCCCGCTGCGTGACTGCGGCTTGTCACGGGCGGCAGCAGATCTGATGTCC
The DNA here is from genome assembly GCF_013377495.2 of Cygnus atratus. NCBI lineage: Eukaryota > Metazoa > Chordata > Aves > Anseriformes > Anatidae > Cygnus > Cygnus atratus. The sequence continues at coordinate 13,431,719 of NC_066372.1, read as the reverse complement.
CCTCTGGGGATGCCTTTGCTCTCCTTGGATCCTGTCCTGTGAGGGGAAGCCACAGCTCCTGGTTTGGGGGTGAGAGAGCAGCTACCAGTGGTGGGGCCTTCAAGCAGGGACCCCTGGGGGGGGACACTTCCAGGGATGGGGAAGAGGGCTGAATTTCTCGCTGAATTTCTCCCCATTGCTGGGTGCAGCCTGGGGCAGCCACCCAGGAACAGGCTCGTGGGAGGCTGGCAGCGCTGCCTCAGGGAGGGAAAATACTTTAAATGCTCTCTTTCATTTCTTTCCTCTTTTGTTTCATCAAGCTCTCTGTTCAGCAGCCTACCTCTAATGTCGCCTTTCAAGTGATTTCCCTTGCTGCTTTCACTACCACGAGTTTATCCCTCCTGGAGAGGTGAGCTGGGGATGTGTTGAATGCGAAAAGAGAAAGGCGAGGTAATCAAACACCTGCTCCCACTAAAACAAAGCCTTCCCTCTTCACATGCTATTGAGCACTGATGCGGAGAGGCGAAGGCGAGCACCAGCCCTCGCCCAGCGCAAGGTCCAGCCGTCAGAACGGGCAAATCAGGGTCGTAAAAGCACAAAAATCAGCTGTGCTTTGTGCCCAGGTTTCAGCCACTCTGCCCAGTCCGGGAATATTTTGCAGACATTTCAATCGAAAACTACTGGCGCTTTCATTGCTGCCTGTTTCTATTGCCAGGCATGGAAAGAACAAGTATGGAGTGGATAAATTAAAAAAAAAAAAATAATAAAAAAAAACTTTTGTCATTCTCATTGGAAGGCAGAGCCCCAGAGCTCTCCACAGAGGGACTATTGTGCCTCCGTGCATCCCACCAACATTGGCCAGATCTGGCCGTGCTTGGCCCATTTCACTGCAGGCATTGTGCTGTCGCTCCAGCTGGCACCTCATGCGAAATCATGCCAAAAGACTGAAAGCTGGCCCAACAATCCACTCGTGATCACTTACAGGAGTGGGGAGATCGGTGTTTTACAGTACTGACAGGAAAAATAGGACAGGGCCAGGGTTAAAAACAAGCCCAAAAGCCAGAAGGATTTCTATATCCCAACTTTTGCACTTTTCCTGTCCAGTGACACTAAGAAAGCAGCTAAGGAGTGCCAGCTGATCTGAAATACTCTATCAGGTGCCCCAGGCCAGCCTGGTGAAGTGTCCTGGCAGTGCCCTCACGAATGCCGACCTGAGCATCCTCAGTCAGAGCACAGGTTGCAAGGAATTCCAGATGGCTTCTCCTTGCCCCTGGTGGCTGACTTGCAATAATTTCAGGGGGAGCTGTGCATGATGCCCATCAGCAGAACAATCCACGGAGGAGGGTCATTTTCCCTGGCTGGGAATGAGAGCCTCTGGTCCTTTGGCCGTTGTCGTCATCAGTCCCACATCTCAAAAGAACTTTCTCAATATCAAACACTTGTTAGAGACAGCTTTTTGAGAAATAACCCTATATATCTTGTGCAGTACAGTGGCATCAGCCCCAAAGAGCTCTCTCCCAGATCAGACACCTAAAAAAATCCCATCTGATCCTGACTGCTCTGAAACAATAGAGATGCAGAGGTATATATTTCAGACAAGCAAGCCCCAAGGCAAATCTGTGCAAGTCTCTACAGACTGTACTAGTGCGTGAATTGTAACCAAAAGGAAATAGGCTGCCAAAACATAGCATGGCTCAGCGATGTTTTACACATTGCTGTTTTATAGACTCACCTGCACGGCGAGCATTTTGCACCACCTATTGTACTCTCTCCTTCGTGCCCATATTTCATTATAGGTTTGCCATTTCTCGACGTGTAAAAATAGGATGTGCTGGCATGGTTTAAATGGTGCTAAGAGCACCATGGAGAGGCACAGCGATAGCTGTGAGGGAAAGGAGAGGAGAGAGGAATTCTCCCGAGCAAAGAGCAATATCAAGCAAATGCTGAACCGACAACCTCTGCTGCTGGGACCGAAATGCTCTGGCAAAAAGCCACCACCACGTACATCCGTACAGCAACCAGCAGCCCCTCAGAGGAGAGCACATCAGGAATGCATTCAGCACATAAAGTCTCAGCTGAATGAGATAGTGCAGACAAGATAATCCTGCTGTTTTATCTATCCGAGGGAAGTCAGGTTTGGATTTGAAGGGCAATTTTCCAGGACTTTCCACCTTGTAAATTCAAAAGCAAGTGGCTGTACACTGGTGCCAGTCTCACACCTCCCTCGTGTCAAGGATGATTCAAGACAAGTGAGAGGGAGGTCTCCAGGGCTGGTTTTCTGAACAGGCTGTTTTCACTCCACTGCAGCATGGCGCAGTGCTCAGTGCTATCCAGGTCACTGAATTTTCAGCACTGATACGTCCCATGCATGCTGTGCCCCTCATGGGCTTCCATTTGGTGCTGGGTCTGGTCAAATGGACCTCGTGGTGGTAGTGTTTGGGGGGCCATCAACTCTCTGTTAGTGCCCTGATGGAATAAAGACTGTGTGTGGCTGGAGGAAAAGAAAATAAGAAGAAAGTGGGCTGGAGGTGATATTGGAAACTTGTTTGCCAAGATTTAATACATTTTGGATAACTGACAGCTGGCTTTCCACAGCCACATTTTTCCTCTCAATTCTTTTTATTTCCTCAGGCAACATTTACTTCTGCTTTTTAAACAAAATACAGTCAGAGCCAGGATATCGCAGTGCAGACTGACTGACTGCTTTCAGACAGTTCTCCAAACCTCCTAAACACGTTAAACCACCCTTCTGAGCAGCAGGCATAAGGATGTGGCTCTACCAGGAAGCATTAGCGAAAACATTATCATTCATAAGAGCTGCTCAGTATTTCTGGGCTGAAATTATCCACAACAATATTTTTATAATTTTGTTTTTAATTTCTAGTAGTGGGAGGAAGAGTTGCTGTTCCAGCTGCAGAGAGAGCTTTTCTCACTATCTAACATGGTAATGTTTTTTTTTTTCCAATGTTGAGAAACAGCAAATGAAACACGGGAGGCTGAGGCCATCACCAGATCTTGGCATCACAAAAAACACATTACTGGGGTGGGGCTGGGACATGGTCAGCGAGTTGCCGCTTGTACAGACCTGGAGCCTGGTTTTCAGCAGCTGCACATGCTGGCTTTATCAGCCCGTATGAGATATGGCACCGCAGAAATTGGTCTGAGACCGCTGGACTATTTACTACCACTATACCAGAATAATTCACATGCTTATTCCCTGCTCTGAATACATCCAAAACTAAACCTCCCAGGTAAAGTTGCACTGATTTAAAGCTGGCCATAAATCTGTTGACCCTTGCCAAGCCAAGATTTTCTTTTTTATTTTTATTTTTTGAAGCAGAGGAAATATGAGTCTCTGTGCTGTAGGGAAGGAAAAAAAAAAAGGCAATTTTCCAAACTGCAGTGAGAGAGAAAAATACTTTTGCATATTTGTCCTTCGTCCACAGGCATCGAGCAAATCTTCATACCCTTTACACTGCATTGTCCCCTCGTCTTGCTCTGTTTCCTGTTTGTTTTTATCTCCCAAAGCTTTCCACAGTCTCTCCTGCAGTCCCCTAAATTTTCTCCCTGGCATCTTGTACAGGGATTGAAACAAGCTTGGATTGCTTGTCCCCGCCAAATCAGGGAGAGCAAACAACCCAAAGCAAAGTCCCGGTGCAGCCCCATTATCAAAATGTTCCATCAGCACACTTGGATTCAGCACCCGCCCAGTGCACTGTCCCTGATCTGCAGCCCACGGGGGGAGGCAGACCCAGGAAAGCCCGAGACATCTCCCCCTTACCTGCACCCTGCTGTATGTGGGAGGATGCTTTTTAGCACAGGGTGAGCATGGCTGATGCAGGATCTCTCATGTCCCTGACCCGGTGCACTGATAGCAGATAGCCCATGCTTTTATTACTGAGCAGATATTTCTCCCCTTTGGGAAACAGAGCTGATTTTAGGGAGGGAAAATGCTTCACCAGCCTGCTGATGGCCAGATTTTGGAAAGCCTCCTTATTCAGGACAGCCTGAGTCATTTTAGGCTTGCTTTCAACTCCCACTGTTTAACCATTAAGCTTTTTTGTAATTCCCTTCCACGAATAGGTGCCTGTGTCATACAGCATCTCACTTCTCCTTCATGGCATCCTTTCTTAGCCTTTGGACAAGAAAAGGAACAGGTCTTTGGTAACCAGAGTATGTAGAAATCTCTAAGTTCATTTGCTGGTTTATTGCAATGGAAAAGAGATTTTCTTACTGTAAACGCATTAATATATTCTGATTAGCCTTGAACAGTGGTAGGAGGGAATAAGATAAGGTCTCAACATGCTTCAGAAGTAAACAGCAATGTGTAAAGTTGTTTTAACAGCTTTAGGATGAGTTTAAATTAGGTGATTTTTTTTTTTTTTAATGACATATCTTGAAAAAAATAGCCCTTCAGCTCTTTAATGACACATTCACTTATATCACTTAATGTTCCATGCTACTTCTTCTACAGGCATGGCTGTGCGAAGTGCCAGCATTGTTGCGATCTAAATTAACCAACTACTTCCTTAGCCATTCTGCTGGTTAGCTAATTTTAAGGATGCAGATTTTCCCCATGAAATTCTCAGCTGGACACCACATCAACAAGGGTCTTTGTGTAGCACCAAGCATGGTGGCCCTTGACCACAGCCTCCAAGATTAGTGAAAATAATGAATTCGGGCCATCCAGACAGGAGTAGTTTTTCTCAAACTAAACCATTTGGGGATGTTGGAATCCCTTCAAGCCCCAAAAGCACTCACCATGCATTTTCTCCAGGGCTTTGGAGATTCCCTGTGGACAGCAGAAAAAGGGATTTTGTCCATTTTGTCCAATTCTTCCAGTTATCACTCTCTTCTACTTAATAGTCCCTTACCGGGGCTGGGCAAGCATTTCTGCAAACCTACTGAGAAATTTGGCTTGGAGGGCCAAGGGATGGGATGGGACTTGGGTTTCTCCGTAGTTATTGCCACACAAGGGTCCTGGGCCTGGCGAGGAGGTGCTGGCTGGGGGCAGCTCCAGCAGCAGCCGGAGCAGGCTGAGCCCCACACCCGGGGATGCCTCGCCCACGTCCTCTGGGTTCTGCGGTGTGCAATAAACAAAAGAAACCCCCAAAACCACAGACCGACTGTGTTGGAAATGTTGTCCCCAGTGTGAGGGAGTATTTGTTGGGTTCTGAGAATTGCCAAGATTACAAAATCCAGATCTCATTGGGAGTTACATAGTGTGAAGCTTCTCCTCCACCATAGTTGTTGGTATTTTTAAAGAATACTGAAGTCAGGGAAAACAAATCCCTTTATTTATTTATTTGTTTGTTTGTTTATTTTTCTGGCTTATAGATTGATTAGAAAGCAGTTGGATAAATAACCACCTTCTACATTTTCCCGTGTTTTCTCTTAAATGCCCATAAGAAGATGGGAGTTTTTTTCCATGCCTTTTAGGAGACTATTTCACAGAGATTTTGTCCTGTTACTGAGCTCAGACTTCTGCTTCTGCCTTTTCTATCGTGCTTCCCTTAGCATCACATTTTCGTACACACAAAACAATTCTTTTCTGTCTGCCTGAACATAGTAACCATAACCCTAGTCATTACTCAGTGAAGCTATATATATTTAGTTCATCATCTTTCCTCATAAATCAATCTTTTCAACTCCAAAATCATTTTAGCTGCTCTTTGAATTGTCTCCGGCTTCTCTATTTTTGCCTGGTAATGATGTGGCCCAGAACTGAATGCTGCATTCAAGGTAAGCTGCCACCAAAGTAATGGGGACCAGGATGATTTCCATTATCTGCTGCTTGACAAAACTTCACGTGAATACATTGCAAGAAGAGGTCTGTTCTCGTAAACGTAACAGCACTGAAAACAAATCAGAGGCTGATTCTCCTCTGTGTTCCCTCCAGCTGTCCTGAGCTGGGCTGGTGCTGAGCCCCACCAGGGCTTTTGCTGCAGAGACGGCGGGGCCAGAGGGATGTGGTGCCCAGCCTCTGGTGTAGTGCATCCCATGGGTCTTCCTCAGCACAGACCCTGCTTGCTCCATGGAGAACTCACATGCAAACGTTGCCACTGGAGAGGTACCACCCCAATCCTTGATCAGGCATTGCACAGTTACCAATTAGTTAAAAGTGAATGTCTTTTGACCTGGTAGGCCCAAGGCAATACTCAGCAGAATCCCACAGAAGGCATCATGGCTTTCTTTTGGCTGATCTAGCCTGCAAAGATCGCACTGATCTGGTACAAACTGGTACAAAAGGCAGCACAGATTTTTCAGTAATTCAGCTTCCCATAGAAGAGAGCTTCCAAGGGCCAAATTCAGACCCTGCAGCCATGTGGCAGGAGTGAACCTACCCCTGCTCTGCTTTCTGCATTAGCACAGTGTTGTCACTGTTTGCAAAGCTGAAAAAGGTGTTTGGTTCCAGTGAGGGGACAGGACTCAGGGTTGCAACACTTTCCGGGAAAAATCAAGGTCTGTTTTTGTATTTCTGTCCTGGCTTTCCTCTAGATACACATGCTGGGGTGGGGAGAGTCCATGGGATGCTGCATCTTCCTCCCGGCACAGATGGCAGGGGTGGCTGCAATCACAACTTCTGCGATGGTAGCTCTGGTAACGAGTACCAGGGTCCGGCTGTTTATACCCTCTGTACCCCTAAATCCCACCTCATGGCAGGTCACGGCCTCCTTGGCTGCACTGGGACATCCAGACTGGGAGTGAACTGCTCCAGCTCAGCAGTTGGGCACAGGTCAGCTCTGTCGCTGAAAAGCTCTGCAGGTACAACTCCACCTTAAGGATGCTCCTTTAGGACTAACTCGCTTCCTGGAAGGATGAAGCCATGCCTGATTTTCTGCAGTGAGTTATCAGTAAGACAGAGAAGTTGCAATGTGGTGATGAAAACCACTGCAACATGTCAAACTCACCTCGGACCCCTTTACAGAAGAAAGGCTGAGACTTCCAGGTCTCAGGTTTTCTTCTACCTTATCCAGCAATCTCCTTCCTCCTTGTCGTCCTGGAAATGCATCTCTCAGGCTCCAAAATCCCTCCTCAGCTCCAGTTCATATCAGTCGATGGGGCTGAGCTCTCTGCTTGAAGCATTTACTGATACTTTTTTATCGTGCTGCCGTCACATAAATACAGCACCAAGTTCTCCTTATGGCCACCTGGGGACTTGGTAGCCAGTCTAACATCCCTGTTATTTTGATGTTAAATAGAGCAGTAAGAGCAGAGCAAAAACAAAATCAGAACCTGAGCAAAACAAGTTTCTCCCCACCATTAACAGGATTTCTGGAAATTATTTCCTTCCCTCAGCCTTCTGGCTTGCAAAGGGCGCTCCCCCTCCTCACATCGGTAATGGGAAAAAGCGAAAATCAATAGCAGGGAGGGAGGATCAATGCGAGCAGAAATGGCAAGTTTTGTTTTAAAAGATTTTGGCAGAGGGGTTTTAAAAAACGATGCCATCTGTGGTATTTCTCTACATCGACAGCATGGGCTGTGGATAACGCTGGTCCCACATCAATAACATCTGCTAATGCCGCTTTCCGAGTGGCGCAATCAGTCCTGCCCAGCGGGCCCCAGGGTAGAGAAGTGAGCTCACAAACAGTGCCTGCCATCTGCAGCCCACCCCCCACACCTGAAATCTGGCATCCTCACCCAAAGCGCCTGATGGGGCCGTAGCTCACGGCACGGGCCCTTTTGGTGCTCGACAGAATGAGTCGGAGCAGGGGTTCCCCGCGGCAGTGCCAAAAGCCATCAGCTGCCTTGGTTTGTGGCTTTTTGGTCTTGAATGCGAGCAGTTCCCCACCAGCAGCTCTGCATGTCTGTGCCCAGTTGGGGCAATGTCCCTCGTGTGCCACTGCAAGCCCTGTGTGCCACCACGGGGACAGTCCCCTGGGGACCCTGATGGGTTGTGGGCACAGATTTGGGCTGTCACTGGTGTTTGGGCTAGCAGCCCCGCGGGAATTGGAACATCCACAAACACTTGTCATTGTGCAAAGGAAATAAATGCCCCCAAAAAAAGGAAAATGAAAAAATGGGGTGAAAATATATGATAAAATCACAATATATGGAGGAACTGCTTTCCTTGCTAGTCTCATTTGACATCCCTTTTTTACAGAAACACCTCGCTGAGGTGCTGGGGAAGGGTGACGCTGTAAAGCCCTCATGTGGAAGGGGATGTTTCACCCTGGTTGAAGGAAATGTTTTTTTCTCCAGAGGCTGAAATATGTTTGACAAAAAGCATAATTTTTTTTAAAGGTTTTATATTTTGTAGATGAAGCAAAATAGGGATTTCACTTTGACATCCATTTTTAGACAGATTGTGATCTCTTATTGCTTTTTCTCTACGTACTGATAAAGCAAATGCTCCCTTCAGAGTTGTTTACCTTCAGCTGCACACAGCCAAGCAGTTGTTTTAATTAGAAGGTTTTCTATAGACAAGGGCATTTCCCTAATGCTGTTCTTGCTTCAAAACTGAACAGAACAGGAATGCAGTGCAAAAATGACTGTGAGTCATCTGTGAAAACAAAACCAGCCCCATATAAACAGAAACCTGGCCGGTACCTGACCCAAGCCCAGTCATCCTACCACTGCTGCTCGTCAGTAGCTGCAAATGGAAACCTCTGTCCTCCCATCCAGCAAGCAAGTGCTTGCAATCTCACTGAGCCACTCTGCACAGCTCTGGCTGCAGCACTGGCAGTGCAGGTTTGGTAAATCAGGTACACGTCCATGTCAAAAAAATATGCATGGCCCTAATAGTTATGCTACTGCAGGCAGCACCATTTGGGCTCCTGCGGGACTTTGGGAAAGGGGAGAAAAAGTGAGAAGGAGAAAGATGTGGTAAACTCAGTTAGATAAAGTTCCATTTGTCAAAGAAGAGTTGAGGAAAAAAGGCTGATGCATTCCAGCCTGTTGTATAGTGTATTACAAAAGCAATCTATTTTTGTTCCGCTATTATGCCATGGAGAATTCATCTCTCTGCAACAGTAGAAGTGATAAAGGAAAAATTGGCCCTTTTCCTGTAAATCAACTCCAGTGCTTTGGGGGAGGCTGCACTTGCTTTCCTTGGAGCCGAGCGCAAACCCGTACGTTCCTGAAGGAGCCCAGCAGTGGAAGCCAAGGTCCTCTTGAAGATCAAGTGCAAAACTCAGTGACCTGGGACGAGAGAACAGGTCTCGAAAATAATCAGCCTGAGCTGGCTTCTGAACCCCGAAGTAAATCAAGCACTTGGAGCTTTCACAAGTTCAAAAGGCTTTAAGAAAGATAAAATCACTTGCCACTGAGCTTCTTATTTAGAGTCTTGATTTTTTAGTTTTAATACAAAGCAATATTTCCAGAGAGCTCTTCCCATCAGCTGAGTATGCTGCAGTGTCATCACTTGGAACAAGAGAGGCCAAAACTCTCCACGAAAGGAGGACTCAACCTCCAGATACTGGTGGACATGAAGCCTCTGATGACAGCCCAGACAAAAGCATCTGATGCATCCCACATCAGCAACATTGCCGTGCACATGGACCTCAGCCCTGGACATGGGCCCCACTGTTGAATGCAGAGTATCGGGGTGGCCAGGGTGCTTTACCCTGAAAGATACATCCTGCTTCACCTTCTGGTGGCCAGCAGCTGCAAGACACACACCCTGGGCTTCAGGGAGACTTAAGGACTGGCTCTTTGCAAGAAGCACAAGGGCAGGCCAGGACCATACCAGGTGTGCAGAGGTTGCTGGTCCTCACTGCTGGGAATGACTCTTCTGGCGGGCACAAGCAGCTCAGGCCTCTCTCTCCTACGTGCTGCTAGAGAACAAAAACACATCGCCTCTCCCCCAGGAGAAGACAAGTAGCAGCAGGTCAGTGTGGACAAACAGGCGGGGAAACTGAAAGAAATACTAAGGTTTTGGTGAGGGTGCAAACCAGTGATATCAACACCCCGGCTCTTCAACCATCTCAGGCTGCTGTAGGTGTGCAAGGCAGTATCTAAACAACAGAGCCCCAGCAGCCTCCAGAAGGTCAGCCAAAAACCACACTTCTGCTGCCTCTTGGGCTGCCAGCACCAAGGAGGTGTCTGGGGATGGCCAAGCCAGGCGATGGGCACCATCCATTGCGGGCTCTCGCTGCCTGGAGGCAGAGACAGGCAATGCTCTGATGATACCGGGTCAGATATCACCGTGCATTTGCTAGGTGGCTGCTCAGCTTGCTGCAGAGCAGGAAAGCTTGCTTGAGGGGGGAAAGTTGATTTCTGCTCAGGACGGGCTACAAAATATGGGTGGGGAAGGTGCAGCAGGCTGCAGGGCTGCTCGGAGCCGGAGGCTCTGCGGGCAGTGGATGGCACAGCTGGGCCACTGAGCAAAGGGAGAGGCAGGGGAAGGAGCAAGCAACAGGCAGACCTGCCGGTCCTACCAGGCCTCTGCTCAACCTTGAGGCACCAAAAAAGCCACTGCCTTGGTCATGCAGGGGTTACGGTGGTATCTTGTGCAGGGAGCATCTTGTGTGGAAAAGGATGCCGCTGTTTACGTGATGTACAGTGAGATAAGATGGTTTATAGCAGTGAATAATGAATTCCTACGCATTAACTGGGGCCACAGCACAAACCTGACACCCTCTAAGAGCAAAGTGTTTGCTTCAACCCCATCTCCCCACATATACCTTTCCCCAGCATTGCCCTGTGAACTGTTAATATCTATGCTGGGCAGGGCATCAGGGGTCCCGAGGCTGGCACGAGCCTTGAGTCCTCCCACGAGCCCCACCATGGTGGTGGTGATGGTGATGGTGGTGGCGATGGACAAGGCTGAGATGAAAGTCGTGAGTCAGGCGGACAGGGGGAAACTGCCCTCAGACATACGTGGGCTGGTTGTTTATTGATTTGGCTCTTGTGGGGATAAAGGGCAAAAACAATGAAAAGGGGGTTTGTAACAGCCCCACGTTCTCAAGTTCTGGCCTTGCAGCCTGGGAGGTGGTTTGAGTGGTAGCTGTTGGAAGCTGAGTCCGTTTCCTAAATCTCAGGATGTATTTTCTAATATTATTCCCAGATGGCTGGGTCATAGCATCCCAATTTACACTGCAGACATTTGCACTTCTGTTTTCCATTTTTTGCTTACAAACATTTTGAGGAATGAAAAGAGGCATTTTTGAGCCATACTAATTTTAATCTAATTTCAGACAGCTTGGTAAGGTAAGGTCAGAGTTCTGTCAATGACAAATGTAATGAAAATAAAGGTCCAGACACCAAAATGTTATGGAAGTGGATAAGGCTTTTTGACTGCTGTCATTACAATTGATAGTTCTATTCAGTCACTTTAAATTTTATTGATTTTTTTTTTTTCAAGCACTCCACCTTAAACTTATTTTTCATTTCAAGAAATCAATACTATGGATCCTTTGACACAAGGCATGCAGCATTCTGCCACAGTATGTATTTCATGATGGAAGGAGCCACACTTTTCTTTTTTTTCCCTGCTCAGTTCTTTTGTCTTGAAAATAAACTGAAATTCTCAGTTACTTACAAAAATACAAATCTGGGGATGACTTCCTGCCCTTGATTCTCTGCCCTATATCACCTGTGCTGCTGGCTGCTATGGAGATTTTTTTCCTGAAGTCCTGCTGCTGGTGAACAACAGAGTTATGAATGTGCTTTGAGGTTCATCTAATAGCTCTGACAAGTGGAAATTTTTTTCTTCTCCTTCTGTTTTCTCCTCTTTCTTTCTTTCTTTCTTTCTTTCTTTCTTTCTTTCTTTCTCTCTCTCTCTCTTTCTCTCTTTCTCTCTTTCTCTCCTTCCTTCCTTCCTTCCTTCCTTCCTTCGTCCCTCCCTCCCTCCCTTCCTTCCTCCCTCCCTCCCTTCGTTCCTTCCTCCCTCCCTCCCTCCCTCCCTTCCTTCCTTCCTTCCTGCCTTCCTTCCTTCTTCCCTTCTTTCTCCACACCAGTGAAGTTGTATTTCTGGGCAAAACAAGAGTGGCTGCAGTCAGTGCTGCCCTTCTCAAGCATCTCTGATGGGCACCTTTGCTCTTCCCATTTGATGTATGAGGAACAGATATCCAGTTCCTAAGTTTCAAATCATGTCTCCATACTGTATTTTTTTCCTAGCAAATGCATAATTTTCAAAGCCTGTGCTTGATTAATGCCAACCACTTTCCTCTGTCTGGAAAGCTCAAGGGAGTAGAAAAAGCGAGGTCAAATCCCTTCTCTGCCCAAAGGAGATGACCCTTCTGGGCAGCTGAGGTCTTCAGAAGCACCCTGGCACTATGGCTCCCACAGTCTTTCTGGCTGATAAATAATTTAGTTCTGGGTATTATGAATCCCCAGCTTTTTATGAGTATAGAAATTTATTACAAGTACAGAAAGTCTCACCTTTATAAATAATTAAACTTAGTTACACACAATGACTGTAGTGAATGATGTGAGACTGAAGCCGAAGGATGGAGTATTTGTCCCTTGTTTTCGAAAAAAGAAAGAAGGGAGGCAAGGGAGTGATAATAACGTACGAGTATACAGGAGGGGTGAGTGGACTACATCTTTCTTCCAAGTATCTCCCTGACCCGGTGGGTTTACAACTACAGATCTGTAATTTTGAGGTAAATGACTTCAGCTCAGACAGAAGCAGGAGAGGAGGAGGGAAGCCTGCAGTCAGCATCTGTATATGTGCAACAGGTACAAAAAGACAATATTCAGCATCCGTATCTCATTACAACCACCACTAAAACAAAATGCTATTAGCAGTCGTGGCACAACAGAGAATGGGAGGGTAGATAAAGAAAGAAAAAAAAATATCAGGATTGATGTTCTCCTCCTGTATTTGTTATCTTACAGAAAACAGCAGCAGAATACAAATCAACCCATCCCATATACAGACAAGTGGGATCCTTTGAGACTCTTGTTTTATGGATGAAATAAATTCAGTCATTGGGGGATGAAAGGCTTTATAAGTGTAAAGAAAACCTAACCTTCTGCATATTTTTTTTCTCCAGTCAAGAGCTTTCAGAACAGAGTCATGCAAAGGGAAACGCTAACAGCAGCTTGGCTGTGGATGGTCACAGTTCTCCCCTTAGCAGAAGAAATGTACAGAGAAATTCCTTCCACTCATGGCAACTCCTTGCTCCTTCCTGGAGATGACAGTAAAATGGCACATAAGAAACTGTTACTCATTTGGAAAAAAAAAAATGGAAAAGAATGTCTTTTAAAAGGGAAATGAGCTGGCTAGGGAAAAGTATGTGGGCAAAAGTGGAAAAAACATACATTCTGCAAGTTTCAGCAGAGACAGCAGCAGCAACTGCCAGTGCTCTGCTTTCCAGCCTGCAGTTCTCCTCCTGAAGACACAGGTTTGTATGCACTGCACACAAAGCCAACATCTGTTACTTTTCTGAAGGAATCTGTATCTTCATGAGAATGTGAAATCACAGCAAGCACCAGACTGGAGAAGCAAGCTCACATCCCCACCACCATCTCCTCTTCTGCACTGGCGGCACTGCAAAGTTATTCCTCACGCTACAATGCACCTGGCAAAGAAGAGAGATTTCACAGCCATCTATAGGCTGGACACAGTAGCAAGAGCTGAAATTTGGCTGTAAAGATACCTGAAATATTCCCTTTTTCATGTCTCTTGCAGATTAGCATATTAGGTGGACAACTTTTCACGCTAGTGCCCTTTGCTAGAATATATTGATTTGCAAGGTGGTGTCAAGAAATTGGTCATTATAATGATATCGCCCATAAACTCACAGTCCTTTAAATTCCCATCATATGAAATATCCCAGAGAGGCTGGGATTCTTGGGGTTTCCAAGTGCATTGTGTCCAGAAGGTGATTTCTCCATGAAATCAAGCCCCAGTACAAACCAAAGGGCACTTTTCAGGCTGGTGATGAAATTCTTAATTATGCAGCATCAAACACAGCAGTTCTAGGGAGAAGCAAATTCACTTACAAATTATGCACATACATCAAAACCACCCTCTGTTTCAGAGACAAATGCCCAATCAATCCAATCTATTTTGCCATCTACAGCAGACGCTGCATCAGGCTATTTTATAAGTATAAATTTTAATATGTCTTTCCACACTATATTCAGTCAACTCATGATTATCCAGACCCGGGGGAGGGAGCGGAACTAACTCAAATAAAGTAAAGCACAGTTGAACAAAACCAGAGTTAAATCAGATTGTGAAAATAAGTGTTTTATTTTCTATATTAATCTTAGTATAAACTGGAGTTATGATGTAGAAAAAGGTCAAAGACAGGAATAAAAATGTTTTATTTTTGGTGTAGCACAGTCTATTTGAATCTGGATAATCTGCCCACACTTAATTAGAAGTTGGCAGAGTATTGCGCACTAGGTGAGAGATTCAGGGGGAAAGCAAAGCTGATTTTTCTCTCAGTGCTTGCTAGGACTCTCCTGCTTGGTCCAGGTGATGGATTAAGACAGAGCTGGAATGCAATTTACAGCCCAGTCCCCTGGGCAGCACTTCAGGAGGAAGGAGAGCAGAGACGGAGCAAGCATAATCCTGGTGTGCTGGCAAAAGGCAGCTTGCTTCCAAAACACGTGGGGCAGGGCCACAGGCAGGGCGGTTAAATGATACCAGGCTGGGAGAACAAGACCACTTGCTCAGCTTGAGGCGATGCCAAAGCCCTCTGAGATTGGGCAGGCAGTGCCCAGCTGGCCGGGGAGCACACGCCGAAGGCAACGCTCCCATCACCAGCACCACATTGCCCTGGCTCCTCTGGTGCTCTGAGCATAGGAAGGAGGGGCAGAAAACAGCTAGAAGAATTTCTGTGTGTTCAATAATCAGCCTTAAAGGGATTTGATTCTTTATTACATTGTCCTGAATTATATTACAGGTAGCGCACAGAATAAAGATTGGGCTCCCTCAACCTTTTATGCCTCCAAACGCAGCTGGAATACTAGAAAACAATAAAGCTCCTTTTTTTTTTCCCTCTTCACTTAAAGGAAAAGTTGCTTAACACTAGTTTTAAGATTAGGAAGGAAATGGGTATTTAAAAAAGAAACATATTCCTCTTGGGTCACTACAAAAAGCTGTTTCGTTCTTGCTTAGAACCAATGGAAATAAAGCCAGCATGTCATCAGATTCTTAATACAGCACCAGATCTAATTGAATCTTTTGCATCTATTTTTAATGAGCAGCTCGTTTGTTTAATGTGATGGCTACATAATTATGAGTATGAGTTTGTTCTCTGCTTGGGACATATTGGTACTAATGCGGTGATATTTAATTACTGTCTCTCAAGGAATTATGAGAAACAAGCTGCCAAGCTTGAAACCACGGTGATTTATTCCTTGTCGAACAGCCTGCAAAGTGGCATGGGCCCCATTTACCTGCGTGGTGTTGCTGAGAGGAGCAAGCCTTTCCTCTCCACTTTCTTCCTCAGGATGTAGCACTGCAGGTCTGTATGGAAACCAGCCCAACACCACCTCATGCGATGCACTATTGGGTGCGACTTTCTATAAGGAGAATTGAAAACCTTAAATTGAATGTACAAGCGCTTGGTGCAGCTAATTTTGGAACAGCATTAGTGAGCAGTAAGAATTAGGATGCGATCCAGCTGTTGAGGCAGAAACCATGGCACGCCCCAGCCATGCACATCTGCTTTCAGAGGAACAGCATCATCTGTCCCTGTCGCAGCCATGCGGCCCTATTTTTGCCTGCTAATAGGTTGGGGAGGTTCCAGCACCCAGCAGTGGCTGTAAGAAGCTGCCGAGGTTCCTGCTGGGAGCTCCCTGTCCCAGTTTCTGTCCCTGGGGCTCGGGACTTGACATGCGTTCGTGCCACATGGCACCGCTCAGCCTCTCCCGGCTCGGCTCCGGTGGCTGGTTGCTGCAGAGGGAGCTGACAGCAGCGGCGGGGAGGGAATTACTGCTGCTAATAACTCTGCAGCACATCCAGCCTCTGCCTTCTTTCCGCGCTTTAACCAGGATGAAGGGATCAATCACTGTAAGTTTCCCCCCCAGCAGGCTGAAGGGCAGCTCCTGACACCCGCGTGCCTTTGTTGTGGGCGCTGGGTTTTTCCCATTAGCAATCACATTCATCTGATCCCTGAAAAAAAAAAAAAACTCCTTAAAGAAACAAATAATAAATCTTCACCCCCTATCCAGCCCTTCTCGTAAGGAACAGCCTATGCACCTTCCCTTCCCTTGTCCATTCTAACTAATATAGGTATTCATATTTTTTGCTAAGATTTGGGAAAGCTTCTCCATCATTTTCAGTGCCAGACCCCTCCAGCCAGGCCTGAGCAAGGAAGGGTGATGGAGCTGGAGGCCATCCACACACCAGGGCTGGATGCCGATCTTTGCTCACCTGGCCAATTTGCAGCTCTTTCTCTGTACACCACCACTTCTCCCTTCGGGGTAAGGCTCCCATACATGCAACCTCATCAATAACTCTGAGTTTGTCCTGAAAAATACTTCAGGATCCTCACTGCTACCACTTGTCCATCTCTTCCTTAAGCATAGGGACTCTTTGGGGGCTGGTGGCCACAAGGAACACCTTCAAAAGGGCACTGATTGCTTTAACAATGTATCCTACCTACTCCACTCCTGGGCTACAGCAGTGGCACAAGCTAACTGCGGAGCAATCGGGGAATAACATCACTTCACTGATGTAAATTACTGGAGAATTGCCATTATTTCCAGCAGAGCTACAGCGTAGTCCCCACAAATAAGTGACTTACATAAACCCTGATATTGTCCTTCAGCTGTTTTCTAGGTGCCAGGAGCCATGGCTGTTGGGGATTCCATAGGTGTGCATTAACAAAATTAGAGATTTATGGTTCAGCCAAAGTCAGAGATCCCCCTGGCATTACTGAACCAAACCTCATTACTTCATTCACACACAGCAAGCCCAATGTAACTCAAAGCAACTTTCTAGGGGGAAACAGGATGAACTAAAGCCACTGTTATCATTTCCGTTCTTTGCTCCAGCTTAGAATGAGAGTGGAAGGGAGTATTTTTGTTTTAAAGGTGCATATTCTGTCCTTCCACTTGCCAGTACAGCACGGTACAGGAGGAGGAGCGGGGTCAGCGCACACTAAAAGACTAGCTTGGGCTGGCAGCAAAATATCACGCTCAGATGCTTGAATAACCCACAGTGAAGGGAAGATTAGACAAATGAACGATAAAACTGACTGCTCCAGATTGTCCTCAATGGATGGGAAAGTAATGAAAATCTCATGAAAGATAAATGGTAAAGTTAGTTTAAAATGGATTTAATGAAAGTAAAAGAGGATGAGTGTTCATTCCAGGCTGCTGATTTATATTTTCTATATTTTAGCCTTCATAACCAAGTCCTGTCTCGTTAGCCATTAGAAGTTTAATACAGGGTTACACGTTCCATCAAAATCCAAGCAGCTTTTAATACTTTGAAGGAGCACAATGCTGCATTTTGAAAGATTAGCAAGGGCGTCCTTGGCTGGATTCTTGCATATTAAAAAGTGATCTTCAAACCCAAGTTTTACTTGTGGGATAGGGGGATGGGGAATAATTCAAACCATCTCTCCCTTTCTTTCTATCATTGAACTTGGCATAATGTAAAATGATACCAAACTTGCAACAAAAGGAATAACGGTTTATAAAGAATTAGCTATGAAATGAGAGGATCTTGTGAAGATGAAACGTTCCAAAATTAGCTGAGCTTTTTTTTTTTTTTTTTAATTCTATATTCTTTGTCTTTCAGCCGCTCTCAGATTCTAGAAAGAATGAGCTAATTTTTTCCCACTTCTCCCTCTCAGTATTTTCCACAGCATAAATAATACATAACAATAACAATATTGGTTTTATTTGAAAATAAATAAATAAATAAATAAATAAGTACATGGAATCTGCCTTGGAGTCAGAGCCAGGCTGGAGGCAGCCCCGATGAGCACAAGGGTGATGCACCGTGACGAAGCCTTGTGTTACCCAGCGAGGACCACGAACCAGCCACACCATCCTTGGCTGGATGTGCTGGAGAAACATCCATAAATGGAGGCCTACGGATGCATGACCTTTTATATGGGCAAAAAATAAGCAAAAGTCCTTTGTCAAACAGGAGGCACAAACGTAGCCCCAGGCTGCCCACACCGCCTTGCCAGTGACTCAGCACCGAAACCGAGCCTTTGGGACCAGATAGCTCAGTCTCCTGTGACTCATCCCCAAAACAACAGCAAGGCTGCCAAAACGCAGTGGGGTGTTGTGACAAAGTTTCTAGGCAGCGGTGTGGAGCGTGAGGCCAACGCACCCTCTCTGTGGGGGGAAAGGCAACGATTTTAGGTCACCACTGCTGACCTGGGCTGCATAGGTATGGACCTGGGAAGGAGCAGGTATGGCCAGCCTGGGGCTAATTGCAGCTAGTGAGGAATTTAGAGCACTGGAGCACCTGGCTGTAGTGACAGTATGTGGATCCAGAGCCCTGCAGATTGACAGCAATGCCCTCAATCCTTTTAGCTGTATAAGTAAGTAAACAAATAGACAGCAATTAATTTCCTGCAGATCAAAAGGGCACTTTCAACACATGGTTAAGGAGCAGCTCCCCCTTCAAGGTTCCTTCCCACCCACATCCCCAGGACTCCCAGGTAATGCAGGACCCTGCTCGTGTCTCTGCTTCTCCTCTCCCAGCCCCCATTGCCATGAAGCAGCTGGGAGCGCTAAGTGACTTTCTGCACCAGCGCCCATCTCGTTGCCTCCCCTCAGCAGCTGGAGGTGTGGGGCCTGACTTCAGGCAATTGATTTTGATGGGGATCGCATCCACTTACCCAGGGCAGAATTGGATGCACCAAGAGCGTCTCAGCCCGTGAATGAACAATTGTACTAGCGGCAGGGACGCAAAGGCAACAGATTTCGGGCTCTCGCAGGCAGCAGTAACAGTCAATCACCTGCATGGAGTGATTGTGTTACAGTAAATCCTCCTGCGCCGTGGAGTGAAACCATCCCGTTCCTGGCCTCTTTGGATTCAAAGCAGCAACTTGTTTCCTGATGAAACTCGGCTGCCCTTTACTTTCCCATGGGAACCTGTTGCACAGTAGCTTCGTAATCCGTGATCAAAATGAAGGAATGCAACCTTGGCAAAGGGAGTGCTTTGAGCTGTAAATTCCCCCAGAGCCCACTTGCCACCCTGCGCTCTCATTCTGATGTATGAGCATTTAAAATCCACAGACTGATTTTGCTGGTCAGTAGTGCCTCGAAGTCTCATCCTAGACCTCGGTCCCATTGCGAAATTCCAGCTGAGGAGCTCCCAGAAAACAGCCCCACCAACACGTCCCATGCCATGGAGGTGACCCCTGTCCTGCGATTTTTGTGCCATGCTATGAAGTGGTTGTCTGGGGACAGCTGCATCACAGATGATCAACAGACATGTAGAAGTTGGCTGTGGGTGTCCTGCTGCCCTGTGATGTGTTTTTGGCCCCTTTTCACCCCCAAAGCTCAGTGGGTGCAACCAGCAGGGTCTCAAACATCATGAGTAGGGCAGGACAGGGCAGATGGGTGCCCTACCACAGCCCCCAAAAGTGCTGGGGGTTGTTGCCCCAGCTGCAGGAGGAACAAATATAATACCCACCATGGCCAATGCCAGACAAATAAACAAAGGCAGTTTTCAGGCCTTGATGACTAGGGCACATATCTCCCCAGAGAATAATCTCCCAGAAATCGACACATAACATTGAAAGACAAATGAGAATGAAAAGACCTCTCAAATTTAATAGCCTCCATGAATTACACTGCCTTTCGTCTACATGGACTGTCACTCTTTCCATTAAAGAGTCACTGTCATCAGTAATCCATTTTAAGATTTATAGATGTGGAGATTTATAGACTTACTGTTCTTATCTGCTTTTTTTTTTTCCCATGTATCTCCATGGGCTCCCAAAGGATGGGATTCTATCCTAAACCTCCCCCCTGCATCTGAAAAACTAAAACAGTGATGGAATGGCAGGCCTTTGAGCTGGAGGCCAACAAAACCAATTATGCTGATAAGAATAGCAAGAACGATAGTATGGAGGCGGGGGGAAGAACTAGAAAGAAAGGGTAAACGATGAGCAGGAGAAAACAAGAGAAGTAGAATCCAGGTTTTCATTTATTTTTCACAGATTCTCACTCTATAAGTTCCGTAAGTTCTTAAAAGAAAGAAAATAATTAGGTTATTTTTCCTATTTGGTCATTTTTATC
The DNA here is from genome assembly GCF_013377495.2 of Cygnus atratus. Lineage (NCBI taxonomy): Eukaryota > Metazoa > Chordata > Aves > Anseriformes > Anatidae > Cygnus > Cygnus atratus. The sequence continues at coordinate 13,411,622 of NC_066372.1, read as the reverse complement.
TCAAGACAAAAAGCCCTGCATCCTTGAAGTGAATATATTCAGATCCAGCTCTCGCATACAAGAAGGCCACTTTACTATGCTCACAACAAAAATATACTCAGGTGGGAGTATACCGACATTACAAAGTCTCTTCAAATAGCTAAAGGAATTGTAGTATAAATGAGCCTCCAGCTACCTGCTTTCCATATTTTTATCTGATTCTAGTGCAGTTGAACAGTTTGCTCTCATAGTAATTGAATGCCCGTATGTGGATTAATACCTCCAGCACAAAAGAATTTGAGTATGTTCGTGCTGCTTGAAACTCGTCTGTTTGCATGTGCAACTTCATACTGGGTAAAATTGCAAATACTTACATGACTTAGAAATCAAAGTACTATTCAAAAGCTTCAACTCATTCTGAATCTAGTTTTGGAATGTGTGTGTGAGAAACAGATTTACTTATCCTCACTCCATTACTCTACATATTACGTTGCCAGCAGGTAGTCTTTGAGAGAACTCTGAAAAAGTAGTATTGAACAAAATTCCTTAGGTTACCTCTAAAATCTTTGTTCCTGCTAAATATTGCTTGGTATTTTTGTACATGCTTGTCTATAGGGAGAACTAGGACAAAGCTTTTTCTGAATTTTGTTGCTGTGCTAAAGAAAGCTGCTATATGTGGTGAGATACTGCAGAGAATGCTTTGGTACAAATGGATGTGGTGTAGCACAATAGACGTCTGCAGGCAACACTGTCCATGTATATTAAAAATAAGGCTCTCTTCCCAAATGCAAATTTTCTTAAGGAACAGTGAACTGTAGGGACTGCGTGTGTAATGCATGCTAATTAGCTTCCTCCTAGTAGTAGCTATTACCACAGGCTATCATCACATTGGAAGCTGTGTCTGTGCTGATCCTTTACAACATGCACATGTGATGGCTGTCAAAGTAATTATCAGCACAAATGTGTATTTTCTAGTTTGAGACAGAGAGAAACTTTAGTGGTGTATTAATTTTCCTGTGCTCTTGGGGAAAAGCAGAAGACTGCTAGGACTCATTTTAAATTGATCCTACTCAAGCTTTTCAGCAGATAAGGTTATGACCTATTAATTCAAGAGCTGGCTTCCTGCACTCTCATGTATTACGCAGGAAGGAAACCATGAATGCAAACCTGTTAGAGTCTCCTCCTTGAATAAATAGTTTCCTAAATAAGTGCCCTGGTCTCATTGCCTTTGATAACCCTTTGGTTGAATGTCATTAATGTGCTTGTATTTTTCTCTCAACAGCATTGTTTTCCTGCTAAACAGTTTCTATTCTGTCTCTTCTGCTGTCTTTTATACTTAACACTTTTTGCATGGCAAAACAGCTATTTGAGATATAAAATTCAACAGGTCGGCACGGTAAATGATGGAAGTTCAGTGTTTTTACACTCATTTTATCCTATATTATCTGGAAGTTGACGCTGAACACAGGTCATGCCATGGAGAAATGGTGTTGGGGGGACCCTCAAAGACAAGAAGTGCTTGGACACAAACAAATTCTTCCTCTCTGGGAAGCGTATTACAGAATCACAGAATGTTAGGGATTGGAAGGGACCTTGAAAGATCATCTAGTCCACATCCAATCTAGTATTACTGCACTTGGAGCGTCAAGGGGATGTTTGTGCTGTTCTGTGCCCTAAGGACTAAGAAAATGAGAAAATGGTGTGGGCCTTGCCTACACGTCCAACAGCCTTCTTGCATCACAAGGAGGGCTGCTTGTGGTGGCCCTCCTCCACCTGAAGGCCAGTGTTTCTGAAAGCATAAGAGCTGGCAATTAGGGCATCCTACAAACCTGTGGATCTTGCGGCTCTGTGAAAAAGGAGGCTTCTTACCTAGGAGCAGAGAAGTTGCCTGTAGCTGCTCCTGGGGCTCTTCTAAGCCACCCAGCTCCTGCAGGACCAGCTGTAACTCAGCACAGGATGGACAGTAGGACACTGCAGTTTTTCACTGCTCAATGGCTCCCACCTGGAACCACAGCAGAAGGGGCCAGAGTTTGGCAGATGGCCTCTTTTTTCATCTCACTTGCTCTAAATGCCCTAAGTCATGGCTAGGGCCAGTTGTGCCGGAGAGCCAGGCCAGAGGGAGGCACACAAGAGGCAGCGGCCTCCATGCCTGCGTGAGAGCTTGCGGAAGGTGACCAGTTATTAAATATATCTGCAAACAAAGCAGGTGATGGAAAACACCATTTCGCAGCCTCCTGGCAGCAGTCACCAAGCTGACAGGGAGCAACACGGTATCAGATGGTGGCAGAGCCCGAAACTCATTTTTTACACACACATCCCCCCTATTTTAGGTAGTGATTTAGAGATCAGAGGAAAGGCTTGACAGTTTAATATTTAAACAATTTGTTTCATGTTTAGACCATCATGTTAATGATCTGTGTGTCACAACAATAATCAAGTGGGGTGGAAACTCACTTGCAATTAGCCATGTCTCCTGTCACAGCCTACACAGAACATCAGGCCCATGGGCGCTAATTTTAGCTAAATGCTTGCTTCAAAATTTAATTTGCATTCTATTTCCCTCCACAATCCACAAATGCTTGTGTTCTCCAGGGCTCTGCCTGTAAAGTCCCCCTGCTCTTGACTCACAGGGGATGAATCTGGGATAGCCCCAGCTGCAGAGCTGGTCCCCTTCCTGCTCCGCTGCCCTGCACTTTCAGATCCTCATTCCCCATCCTCGATGCCCAGATGGATTCAAACCGCTAACTGAGGTCCAGTGAGAAAAACGTTTCAATTTCTAGGTGCCAACATGAGCAAGACACCTGCCGTGCCCCTCAGAGTCTGCCCATGGGCCTCAGAGCATCCTACACACACTGAAGGAGAACACTGTTATTCCAGAAATTTGGGTAGCCATTAGAGAAAACTACAATGCTCTAAAATTATTTATCTAGGCTGTTTTGAACTATTAAAGTGGTGACAAAATAGCCCGACTGATCCTGCTGTTGGTCCACAAACCTTACTCAAAACCAGATTTAGGCCTCTTGCACTAAAATACCCTCCTCTCACCTCTTTATTCTCCCTCTTTAATAATCTGCATTGTGCTGGCATTAATACCAGTCAGAGGCCTGTCATGCTGAAGACTGTGTGCACAAAGCCAAGGCCAGTGCCCTAAACAGCTGAAAACCTCGCTTCAATTTTGGTGCAAATAATGCAAAACAAAGTCTTTGCAGCATTGTTCAACAAGCTGCGGAATTTTCTGAGAAATTTGTATTATGTTGAAAAATCAAGCTGGACACTTTTTTTTTTTTTTTTTTTAATAAGAATGAAACAATAACCTTGCTGCCACCAGCAGCTTTTACCGAGAGCAACCTGGCTTGTTTGATGATAGCGGAGAGGTTTTGACTGATGGTCTCGCTGCGTATCAAAGCCCAGCTCTGCTGTGGTGGAGACCTGAGTAACAAATCCCCAGCAACGCGCTGCTGTGCCTCCCGAACATCTTTATTAACGATGTACAGCAGAGCCCCTGCTGCTCGCTGGCGCTTACCACCAGATTTATGGCTAACTTCCACGGCCTTTCCCACTAGTCCTAATTTATTATAACAACACTGTTCATACATGAGCTTTTCCTGTTAGGGAGACAGCGGCATGTCCCGTAGCACTGCAGCAGATGAAGTTTATTAAAGCACCACCAGTTTAAGCAGCAGAAGTCCCAGGGCAAGGCATCTCTCCCATCTCACAAACCGCAAAGTCGCCTTTTTAGCCCTTGCAAAGTGGAGAGTATTTATCACGCTCATAAAAAAGAGCAGTTTGCATCTGGCCACTTGCTCAGGAGGGGATCTGCAAAACCCTTGTTTGCTGAAGTCTGAGCTAAGCCCTTTCTCCTCCCAGTGGGACACCTAGCACAGCTCAGCTCCCCGAGAGTGACCTGTTTTTCTGTTTTTCCAGCATGACGTGATTTCCCCTAATCCTCCCCAGATTCCCACCTGAGTTACTGAGGACAGACCAGGAGAGAAACCCTGGACAATCCGCCTGCCGAGAAGCCTCACACCGGCAGGATTTCTGCAGAAAGGTGCAGAACTGGAGTGCCAGGAGCATGCAAAAGGGTGCCTTCTCCAGGGCACTGGCGAGCCATCCTGACCTACACATCCAGGGAAAGCAAGCCAAAGAGCTGGCCCTGGTGGGATTGCTTCAGCGTGAAACCCACAGACGACCTGGAGGGATCGCTGGGGCTATCTCACTTCATCCAAGGTTTACATGTGGCTCTTGTCCTAGCTGGGTCAGACTGGGGCAGCCCCTGGCCATACTCGAGGCACCCCATGTGTAGGAAGGCAGTGATGGAGAGCTGCCTGGGGCACTCATTTGAGGCACAGCAACATCAGCCAGGGCCCTTTGAGGTTTATCTGTAACTACATTTTCCAGCCGTATGCGGAAGGAGAAAGTCATACATGCTTTTGTATGGTCCAATAACAATCACTCTATGAATCTACACTATTTAATAGCAAATGATCCTTTCCAGTAATTTTTTAGTCGTTCTAATGGAATTTCTTTATTAATAATTTATTATTAAATTTGACATGGCAATAACAAAAGGCTATAGAAAAATATTCAATTTTATTACGGTCTATAGTACCTTTCCGTAAAGGTTAATATGGACTTACCACTCCTAATAATTAAATGGCAATACTCCTGCTGAGGATAGTCAAACCTCACAGTTCTGCCCTTTCAGGAACAGTCCTTCATTTTACATTTATACTCCACTTTTCTTCTATGGTTTTCCCCACGAATAAGCTAGATTTGCAGAAATTTAGTGGTCTTCTCTTTCCTCCCCAGGTACTACTGGATACTATAGTAAAATACAAAATAAAATCTACTGATCAAGACAATTCTAAAACTGTCAACATATTTTGTTCCCTAACTATACATCCAAATCATCTCGAAGGTATTGTAGTCGTCTCCTGGAGTTGATAAGCCATTTAATGTATTATTCTGGTGACAGGCAAGATGGCATTTGCTACAAGCATTTTATGATTCAGTAGTTTCCAGAGAGACTAGAAAACTAAGCAGCAGATTTACACTATAACAAAATAAAAGCTGAGATCTCATCAGCCTGATGAATGACTAAAGCAGCTTTCATCTACAGATTTTCAGCTAGTTTGCCTGAAGGTGGAGAACTTATTGTTTAGGACATTATAGCAGAACCTCGAGGCTATAACCAAATGGCATGTGGTGAAGACTGTGCACATGCAGGGGGTAGAAATACTGCTAACTCTGGGGCAGTTTCCATCTAAGCAAGACATGTAAGTGCAATAAATTGAAAGAAAAAGGAAACACAAGGAAAAGAGAAATTCTATATGCATGTACATGGGCCTGGCAGGCTGCTCTGCTCAGCCAGTTGGCTGTTTGCTAAGGGTGCCACAGCGGATTATTTATTTATTTATTTATTTTCAGAAAGAGATAAATGCAAGGAGAAAAGCAGCTTAGAAGGGCCATTACATACATAAGGTTTGGCATCAGCAGGCAGGCAGATATAGTATTACTGGCTGCCTTATTCCTTAGCAAACTGATATTAGATAATGCCTCCTTCTCTGCCAAGCAATGAGTCAGTGGCTGAGATGAGAGGAGAGCTCTGGCCTCTTGACTCCCCCTCTCCACATCTGACCAGAGATCACTCCAGCTGCCTTCCAGCAAGCAAGTCAGGTTTCACCCAGGCATTTGAAAAGGAGACAGCTGTTAATGGTACGGGTGCCTGTGGCTAAGCACCAAGGGCCACATTCAGACCACCTTCCACCAAGGGTTAGCAAGCCAGGCTAGTTTGAGCTAAAATGCCACAGGAGGTGTGAGAGCAATGGAAAATTCATTCTGTCCCAGCACCTTCTGACTGTGCCTCTCTATCACCTCTAATCCTTCATTCCCCTCCACTGGGACGTCATCTGCACCTTCCCAAAGGCTCACAAACATCAGCTCCTCCTCTCACAAAGCAAATGGCTGTGAGGACATGAAGCACTGTTGGATCTGAGCCCCTGGAGTACATACAAAGGCCAGTGGAAATCCTGGACAAACCCACCGACTGCATTTCCATGCATGTACATTCTGGTACTTTCCATCTGACTTTAAACCACCAACAACGCTGGCTTCCAAAGATCTGTCCTGTATTTGAACCTTACTCACAGTCTTCCACTTGCTTAGCCGTGAACATGATTTTAACAAATCCATTTCAACCTCTTAGTTAATTTGTTTCCGAGGCCTTTCTCTTTCAGAGTGTGTAATTAAACTAAAAGAGCCTGGAAAAGCCCCTTACAGTAAATAATTTACAAGTTCCTCCCTGGGGACATTTTTTAATTATAACTCCACTGGTCAGATCTTACTGAATACTCTGAGATAGCATTCCCTGCTGGGATCCTGAAATATAATTACCTTATTCCTTTGGTAATGGTATTTTTCCTTAAACTACCCATTTCTTATGCAGGGCAGGCAGATTTGTTTATAAACAAAGTAAAGCCTGATAGGCGCTTTGTCATGAGAAGAGCAATAATGACATTCACTGCAACAGACAGGGGCACATCCATTTGGGGAAGGATGATACCGTTTCGAAGTAATTTTTATAAATCCTACCCTGACAATTCAGCATTGATATGAGGGAGCATACAGACAGCCCAGGCTCCTCTCCTTCTTGGCAGCCTGCCTTGCTCCCCAAGTGCCATTTTATGCATAGCAAACGTAAATAATTCTGACGCACCTACCAGCCCCCTAACCTTTGTGCTTCAGAAACACTGTTATATACCATCAAACTGACAGTGATTTCATGTTATGTGGCAAACAGAAAAACCCAGAGCGACAGCGGCAAGTTTTAGGTGTCAAATGAAAGCTGTCACATTTATTTAGCTCTGTGATTCTCGAGACGATATACATAAATATTGCTTTACTGTCCCCACCAGCCAAATGTTAAGGGCTGTCTGCATCAGCTGGGGCCCTGAGGCTCCCCAGGCCTGTGCTGATCTCCTTCCGACCCAGGAGGGGCTGGCAAGGAGCACAGCGCCTGCTCCTCTTGTTCCCAGTGACATGGTGCATTAAATACCTCCCTCCTTCTTTCCCATCACAGCCGTAGCCAACAGGGCGGCTGGGAGCGCGAGCGGCAGAGATCGGCTCCGTGGTGCCCTGCGATGTGATCGGTGAGCCAAGAAGGCCTTCAAAGTATGCTTTCTTTTTCTGTACCAATTATTTCCAGCTGGCCCACAAAGACGTGGCTTGGCACCTACCTGCGGCTGTGCTGGACGGGAGCCCCTAGTGTGCAGCCGAATTCTTGCTTTTTACTTTTACCCCATTTTAAACTCCCCCACACCAAAATGTGGACCAAGTCCTCAGTTCTCTCTAGTTTCTGTACAGCTGTTAGTGCTGGCCTTGAAGTCTCTGCATCATTTGCTAGCCTTGTTGTGCACAGCTGCTCACCTGTTATCACCTGCAGCGAAATACGTATGTCAAACCAAGGTTTGTTCTGGTGAACACACCAAAGCTCAGCCAGAAGGACTGAAAGTTAATCCAAAAGGCCCATAAAGTGTTGTGACTAACCTCATATCTAACTGGTCAAATAATAGTAATAATAATAAAATAAAGTAATAATAATAATAATAATAATAATAATAAATACCCTCTTATGTAAAGAATGCCTAAGAAAAGCAAAGCCACAAGACACAGAGGTTTTGGATAAAAAGGTGGCTTTCTGAATAGCTATTTGATTTATATAATATAAAGCAGTCTAATAAAACGGAGTCAAAAAAAATTATTCAGCTTCAAAACCACACATCATGGCTTCCCCTCAGCTTGAATGTAACAGCGAGAGGTCATTAGTGCCTGATTATGTTCTGTTATGCTGCCATAGGCTCTCAATTTGTGCCTAAAGCGGGACTGGAGTGGCGTTGACGCAGTCATGCTTAGTGTCACACTAACCAAAAGCACAGAAACATGTCTCAGGACTCCAGCTAAGCTGCCAGGGTTAGACTTAGAGGCAGGACGCCACTATAAGCACCCCAATTTGGGTGGGATGGAAGGACGTGGCTGTTTGAATAGGGCTGGACTTAGTATATGCATTTAAAACATTTATCAGGATTGGGATCCAGGTTTCTGCTGTGAAAAATACTGGCTTCAGCATATAGCTCTGTTGATGTCCATGGCAGGCAGTGCCATCTGGCATAGGTCTCATCCTAAGGTGACCAGTGAACTCTTAACAGCCTTGCAGACAAACCTGCTACACGTGAAGCCTGCCCCGTCTTTTCCTTTTGCTCTCCATATGCCAACAGAAGTTCAGAAATGAAGAAGGGATTAAAACACTGCCAGGATAGATTCTGTAAAAAAAAAAAAAAAAAGAAAAAAGAAAAAGTCCAATTTTCTCATCACATTTATTCCCTGAAGGTCTTGAATCTTAAGAGTCTGCCTTCCTCCTGTACAGCAGAACAGCTGACAGCGCTGCAGAGCTGAGAGAAGCTGGTGAACACTCTGCTGCATGCACCAACACCATCATCTCACCTTCTGCTTGCACAACGCTGTATGACACCTGAACACAACTTATTCTGCATAGTTTGCAACACACCAAGTGAGAAAATGCATCTTTCATTTGGCTGAAGGATTCAGTTTGATAAAGAACCGACAGACAGCCAAGTCTGATCACCACCGTTTTACTAAATAGCCCGTGCTGCAGACTGCTACCAGCCGTCTTGTTCAGGCTGCAGCTTTGCTGTGCACACCGGTGGGAAGGCCAGCAGGCCAATATTGAAGGTGCATGCTCATCCTAGGCAGATGGACCTTCGTTAGCATGGGGTAAAGAAACACCAGGGAGCACAGGCCAGAGAGACCTGAGCTAACGAAGCTATGTTAACCCCAGAGTAAGAGGGTTTAATTAGTTACTGTATTGGCAAAAATGGAAATAAAATTGAATACAAGCATTCTGAGATGACTCATATCTTCACACATAGGCATGGTTTTGTTCACAAGGACAGTTACCTTGGACAAAGTCTTAAGGGCATTCTGGTCTGCATCTGGCCCCTGAGAATTCATGGAATTTTTAATGATAACATGGAGTAGTTTGGTTAAAATAAATGCGCTGACTTATTGATTGAGGAATTAGACACATATAGGAAAAGTGAAGTCATGTTGAAGAAGGCAGGTAGGATTATTAATAGCACAGAAGGGGAGCATTTTGCCACCCTCGTTATCACCTATTATTGGCCTTTAATTCCCAAACCTGTTTTACTCTAAAACCTAGCATCCTCCCCCTGAGTGGGCACCACACTTTTCCTGGGCACACACATTTTCGATGCTGTGCAGACCCCAAGACAGAGCTGTGCTTTAGTTTGCTCTAGTTCCAGTTCACACATGCAGCACACACAGCGATGTGCGATTGCATGGCAAAAACTCTGTGAGGCTTTTGGACCACTAGGTATGGAAACCGAATTTTGACTGTGATTGATCCAGAGTCAGAAATATCACGTCCTGTTACCGTGAGGACAGCTTGCAGAGGAAAACTGATTGTCCTCCTGCTGACTTCCAGGATGGTCTGGAGGATTGATAGTCTCTGCCACATCCACCTAACTAATGGGTGTCCATCTTCCTCCAATCTGCCCCTCGACATCATTACACTTAAAGCGTAATTACATACATATTGTTTTTAATCTGCCTGGGGCAAATAATAACCTCCCACCCAAAACCTTAGTCAATCCATAAAAACCGTTCTCTGCAATTCTTAGTGTCTCATCCTTTAACATAGTTCCCATACTTCCTACAATATTCTGGGATGTTATGAATGTACAAAATTGTAGAGGTTGAAGTAATTTTGAATGTTATTTTACAATAAAAAAGAAAAAAATAAGTTGTTCTCCAGATCAAGAACTCCCTGCCCACATTTGAGACCACATGACATTTTTATATTCAGATAAAAGAAACAAACATGTATGAAAGTCATAGACATGAAACTTGTTCTTAACAGATATTCTTTTTATTACGAGATCACAGAGCCAAATAAACAGGCAACATTCCTTGCATACACTAAAATCAATTAAAACTTATTTTGAATCACCAGTTTTTGCCCAGCTTACTCTATGACTTATCTGGTGGTTTCTTGTTTTGCTCACAGATGCACAAAATATTTCAGTACTAAGAAAGTTTACCATAACAAATATCAGAATGGATCAAGAAATGTCATCAGCAGACAGTTCACTTTGAAACTGGAATAATAAAACTGTTAGGTATCAAGTAGCTTGTTCCCACAAGTATGATGAGAAGAAATGATTCTTACTGCAATAAACAGTCACATATTCTTATTTTTATTGATTCTAGAACAAGAATTCACTCCAGATATTTGCTAATTAGAAGCAAATCAATGCAATCTGCATTACTATTACCACATTTACATTGTGTTTATTTTCTTGTTTGAATACAAATAATGTATTTATTGCTCCCAACATCATATATGACTATTAAAAAGTTGTGATTGATGGATCTGAAGTCTTCAGTCGGTCACTCTGAAGGCGGGTTGGTATCAAGATACTTTCAGCAGTCTTCATAAAGGATTTCATCTACTTGGACATCATTTTCTGCCACAGGCACAGATTCACAAATCTGTTCCTTAAAGGCCAAGGCAATCGTGTAAGGCTTTCCACTGGGATGTTTCATACATCTTTCAAGATAGGTATCATAATATCCTTTCCCTCTTCCCAATCTGTTGCCTTTTTTATCAAACCCAAGGCCTGGCATGAAGATAAGGTCAAGACCCCCTGTAGAAAAATGAAATAAACATTAGTGGATGCACTGTGGATCTCCTGATGGCTGGACTACATGCACATAATTTCATACATAGCAAAAATGCTAGCTTTGTGTTTTGCAAAATGCTACCCTCTCTTTGATCAGATGAAAAATACCTTGAATACTAAACCTGTGAATTTACATTTTCATCTTACCAATTGCATACTAGATCAGCTGTAAAATAATTAGACCCTGAAAAGCTAGAAAGAAAAAAAAATCTACCTTATAACAAATTTATTATATCATTCTAGCCTCACACTTCCAAATACTAATGATTATGACTCTAAATCTAGACAGAGATTGAACTCAGAGAAATTAAATGCAGGAAGAATCAGAAAATCAAATGAACTTCTACATCAAGCACAATAATAGAAAGGAAAAAAAGAATGAAAAGAAGATGTGTAAGACAGAGAGTACCTTCTTGACACAACTGTAAGATGCTATAACTCAAAGAGGTTTGAATACAAAGTATTCTGAAAGTGGTTATCTGGCCTCTTACATTGCGATGAAGGTTTGAAGGGCTGTCTCTTTGTGAGCTTCCTCTCCTAAAGGACTGTCCTGCCGGGTCTCCAGCAATTTGTGTTGCTCCAGCAGCACACCAAGGTGTTCTGCCTGCCTTCCCCGAATCTCCCTCCTTACAGAGGACTGTATGCGTTCTCTGAGACCCTTCTGAGATTGTACAATTGGAACTCAGAATCGGTTAAAATACTGAAGCAAGTTGCTTAGCTGGCCAATTATCTGGGCAAAACGGATCTGAGCGGTTGGGGAAACCCTGCTTACAGATCCCACTTGCCAGCTCCAGACAGAAGAGACGGGATCAAGTAAGCCCTTCATACTTGCTTTGCTCATACTCTGTCACCAGATGTGGAGCAGCATCATGCCAGGAGGATCAGTGCTCCAATTTACATGCTGCTGCCCACTCGTTTCAGGAGCTGATCACACCTCTGCCATCAGGCAAAGGGCACGGGCTGCCCCGCTGAGCACCCGCCAGGCGCACAGCAGCCAGCGTGCAGCTTCCATCCCTTATGCAAGGCTTGTTCTGCTGGTGTTAGAAGTCTTGCAAGGACATCCTCTAAACAAATGAGCTTGGCTGGCCTGGTACTGACCGCTGAACCCAGGAACACACCACTTACTAGTTTCACAATGTAAATAAAGTCTTTCATTACTTGCTGCTGTAGCAGACAGACACTTAAGAAGAGGAAAGCAGGAGTGGCAGGGGAAAGTTAGCACAGACTAAAACACAACTCAGATGAGTTTAGAAAGAAAGCAAATATTGCATCCCAGTCCACTGCTTCTTCCTTATAGGAGCAGTACTGCCTTAAGAAGCATTTTTATAATTACCTTCTGCTTCTTCACCAGAGCTAGCATGCATCAGCACTTTTCCAAACCAACTCTCTACTGCCACTTTGAACTGCACAGCTCTCACCACATCTAGCTGAGGGACAACACTCAGCTTTCAAGGAGATACACGGGAGCATGGACTGAGAAAACCAGAGCTAAGCAGAGTTTTTCAGTTTCCACAGAACTCTATGTGAGACCAAGTATCAGCTCTGAACTCAGCTTGGAAGAGTATGCTGAAAATGCACAGAAGAGCAATGCATTTGCACATCCTTCTCAGGCTCCTGGAGATCACCTTCCACTGCTCATCCTTCAGGGAAGAGTCACTGATGTGAACACCCATCCATCATGACCTGACCAAACTAGAACACAGACATAAAATATGCAAGACAATGCATATGCGATGCTTGGAGAAGATTAATCTTGTAAATATGGCATCATACAGTTAAGAAGTATATATTTTTTAAAGAGGTCAAAGAAATATGAGGATATGAGGAGGGAATTAGCCAACGGGGAGGCTACAGAATATTACTGGTTGAATTACAAGGGAGCCTCAGTAATTTACCACACTACAGTCAACTTTTTTTCCTAAGACAGACAAATGGTGAATAGCAAACAGAAAAAAAAGGCAAGAGAGCAGAAATATGGTCTCACTTGGATAGGGATGACATTTTTATGGTATCACCGTGTACACCATGTTGGACATACCTTGTCAAATCTCTTGAGTGTTCAAATAAAAATAGGTATTTGCCAATTGTCAGGCCTATAGACTAGGACCTGGAAACCAGCTGGTCTTCTCCCCGTTAGCATGGTCGGTAATGGAGGTTCTGCAGGTCGAATCGTCCCCCAGTTAATCCTGTGCTCATTCCTTGTTCTCTCCATGACTTGCCTCACATTGGCTTTGCACAGGCATACAGGTGGTCCAAGAACCAGTGCAGACCAAGCACCAATCATGTTTAAAAAGAAACACACTCTGGCGTACACATTTTTTAGTTGTTTTCACTCCATGTGACTCATGGAAAAAAGCAGAAAACATTTGCCGTCGCTACTGTTGGCAGGTAGGAATGTACACATGGGGCAAATCTGCTGAGGAAAAAGGTGCAATTTCTCTTTACATTTATATTACAGACAGGAAAGAGACAAGCTGGGGAAGCACTAAGGAAAGAGGGAATTGGCAGGAACAGTGCAGGGAAGAAATATATTTTCTGTGTCGTTCAACTGATAGCACAGGGCACACTCGACTGAATTCAGATGTATTAAAGCACTGTGTTTTCTTCTGGGTTCTCTGAAGAAATGGAGTCTACTTCAATGAGTTAGCTCCGCTATAATCATGGATTTTTTATGCCGAATAACTCAAACAAGTTTGTGCAAATCTCAATATAAAAAACAATGCTGTAAATACTGTAATAGTTACCGTTATATTTTTTTTCCACTAGAGCAGTGTGACACTGAATGCCTTTACTCTGACTCACAACACACTGATATCCACGCAACTCACACCGCATAAGATTTAAGCAAAATACCAAGCAAGACTTTCAGTAGAAAAATGACACAGCTTCCCTGCAAGGAGCCTGAAGGCAGTTCAAGCAGTATTATTCCCAAATCCTGCCCTGGGAGCTAGAAGGAATGACAGAAAGCTGCATGGAGAAAACACTTCCCCTCCACATAACTTGGGGAGCAACAAAACCTCCTGCGGTGCCTGTGGCAGCGCGGGGGAAGAGCTGTTGCTGGATGAGGGTGACACACAGATGAGACCAAGATTGCAGACATATAAGATTACTATCAGCGGTGAGCATACATCAACAGGATGGCAGGTGAGGGGAAGGACGTACTGCCCCTCCAGGCATGTGGCCTTCCTCACGCTCACTAGCCCTTCCAGCCCTGCAGGACCACGAGTTGCCACTCAGGATGCCCTGAAGGCCTGTTCCTTTCCCACATCCTTGTCCCTGAGAAGAGAGAGGAGGTTCTTGAGCATCAAACACCCATCAGTTTTTACTGCCTTGTAAAATGGTATAAATGAGGCCTCCTGATGGCCACCAGCTTCTGTTCCTGTCCTTGTAATGCCTTCTGTCCCCCATGTGCCTGCAGTCATTAACTGCTGGCTCAGGAATCCCTGAGCCTCCTGTGACAACAGGCCAGGAGCCCAGGACACAGAACCATGAAAAGCACAACCACTGTCGAGAGGTCTTTTGCTGTGGTTAATCGACAGTTCTCTCAGAATGCTTTTCTCAGGTGGGCTGCAAAATGCTGAGGGCTGAAAACACACAAGCAACAATACATTGCACCAGCCCCGGCCTTCTGTGAAGAGAATACCAATGTTTCTTATAAACTTTAATTAAGCTACAGGATATCCAAGTAAGGTTGGCAATTATGATGACTGTCACCTAATACTCACTCTACCTGTGACATGAGCTCTTGTGGCTACAGCTCCTTCAACTGTGTACCACCGTGTGTGAAATAATACACCCTGACTTACCAACGTGGGCATGCAGCCGTGCTGACATGGCCACAAAGGTTTCATTTATACAGCTAAATAAAGCAGGACCAGAAAGCAAACTCATTTACAGGATCCCAGGTGGTCCACACTGTTTATCTGTTCGTATGCTGCCTGGCTCTGCCAGTACCCATGAGCAGCAAAGACAGAAGTGTGCAGGTCTGGCCCCTTTCACCCTGCACAGTCCTCCTACACCATCCAAACTGGTGTTGCTCCTCCAGACACAGGCTTTCCTGCCCCATCTCAGTTTATGCCACACAAATCTTTGGATTCTTGCTACGAAAATACTGCTGTGATGGTCTGCCACAAGGCCACATGCTGGGAGGCAAGCCAAGTCCTGTGTGGTGGGGACAGGACCAGTCTGTGCTACTAGGCCCCACTATATTTAGCAGCATCAAGTCACAGCTTCAGAACCTGCCATGTGGGTGTACAGGCACGCTTTGTCTGCACTGACATGCAACATCTAGGTCTACATACCTTATGTCTACATAGAGAAGTGAAATGACTGGCCTGAGGACTCAGGAAATGTGTGGCAAAACTACATGCAAAAGGCAGGTGTGCATGCTGCGCGACCCCTGACTTACCCAGCAGACCGAAACATTAGCATCCTCTCTCTGCTGTTTTAAATAGGAATACACGGTTTCGCTTCCTCTAGGCAGCTGCGGTGAATTTCCTCAGTTCGGCAGTGCATTTCTCATTACCCTTTATGATAATATCAAGTTTGATTTGATCCCCAGGGAAGGATTTTCTCCTTGCACCTCATTACCTCTCTTCTCCTTAATCTGATGTTCCTATTTGAAATGCCAAGCGGCGTTTTCTGAAGTGTTCTTGACAATGGTTAATTATAGAAGAGTCCAGCACAGTGCACCAGACGTGGGTCATGGAAAGACTGCTGGTGCCTTGGCCTGCCCTCAGATGGAGCAGCCGGTGCGGCCCCTCTCCTCCCAGACGTGTAGAGGTGCCACCAGCCCGCTGCCACCCCGCTGTGAGGGACATTTATCCCACAATTTCTCTTGGGGGACATATCTCCCCCAAGCCCAGCAGTTGCGCAGGGCTTGCTGTGTCCCCACGTGATGCCTGGGCTCTCCCAGCACGGTGCCTGCAGCACCAGCGAGCTCTTGAGCAGTTGCTTTTTTTTTTTTTTTTTTCCAAGCACAGCTCATTCCGCAGTGGTCATTAGGGACTCCCTCTGCTTTGCTCAGATATAAAAGGTTACATAAGGTGCAGGGCCATGAAGAACCAGGCCAAGAACAATTTTCTGTTTAAAGAAAAGGAGCGCCTTTCTGCACAATGCTCACCATAAGCAGTGTCAGATCAGTCTACGCGCAGCCTCTGCAGCGCTGACAAGTACTTGAAAGCTGTTCATTTACAAGGAATGAAAGCTGACTGGTGCTTTCATGATCTACCAAAGATCACAATGAAGGAAAAGCAAACCCTTACGCAGGAAAACTTTACTTTTCAGAATGAAAAGGACACGGTAACTGCCTGCTGCCTCTGTATCTGCTGCCCCGGCAGAGAAGAAAACATTAACTCGATCCATTTGATCCTAATATTGAAAGAATCACTCTTGGTGACATGCACGGTATGGGCCAATGAGTTGGAATAACTGAGAAAGTTCTAATTAATGGCAGAATCATTACTATAACTTTAATTACTGTCAGCATCAGCACAGTTAGGCCTCTTGGGTAAGTGCTAGCTTCTCAACATATATTCTGTAGGACTCAGATCATCATCTTGTTCTTTCCACAGCACCTAATACAGTGTGCTCTCGGTTAATCACCAGACCTCAGGGAAAACAACTCCACAGAAGTAAATATTTCAATTATGCTGCAGAGAAACAGTACTCAGCTTTCCCCCTGGAATGCCCTGGGTGCCCCGTGCACCGCTACTGAGGTTGCTAACCGCCCAGTACTTCCTTCCAAATGCAAATTTTCTGCCCTTTGGAAAAAACTTGCTCTTGGTTTCAAGCACAGCATCTCTGCTATTACACACCTGCCACAGTAGAAGTTCAGAAAGGGAAATGACAAATCTGTTCACTACAGGCCTAATCCTGAACCCACCCGGTGTGTGTGCTTCCCGGAGCTGGGATTGCTTCCAGAGGAAACCAGCTCATTATCCTGACTAAGCCCAGGAGAGGGTAAGGAACAGCATACAGCACCAATGTATACAGCACAGATGGCAGGACCTGGAGCCAGCCGTGATCCCGCAGCTCCTGGTCTCTGGGGCTCGTGTCCTTCAGGACACACTCCTGCCACCAGCAAAAGGCTGTGCTCTGGAAGCCATGTGGCGTTATCCCCCCAATCTAATGCGCAAGGAGACAAAAGCATTACCCTTCGCTGCAATTGATAAGCATTTGAAAAAAAGTCATTCATCCAGGACCAATTATGGCGAGTTTTTCCACTAGCACAAGTGATCACAGCCATAAACAAGAGCGTTGTTTAACTTTGCCCCAGACAGGCTGCTAAAATGCAAATGCAATCCCTGAAAAAGAAATATTGGTAAGAGTTTCATTTCTGATTTGTTCACATGACATAGCCTTTGAAAATCAATATCAGAAGCTCAGCATGAATCCTCATCTCCTTTGAAACCTAAGCTACAACATAAAGGATCAGATCCTCAGTTACTGTAAATCAGCATTGCCCCACCGAGTCCCCTCTGCACTGACCTTGAGAACTACATAGGAAGTATCACAAGTTACTGACACATGTTTGAGGAAAATCAATTCTTTTCTCTTGTAGGTATTTGTTGTTTGCTCATAAACAGCTCTCCTCTAAAGCTTTCCTAGAGAGCTCACTCTGTAGTCTCCTTGTGATCCCAAACACAGTTACTTAACAGGACTAAAAATTGTGTTTCGTATTAGATTAAAAATACAGCTCATTTTAAACCGCAGACACGAGCTCGTCCTCCAGGTGTTTCCATCACATGAACAACTTTAATTGTGTGGTACGACAGCACTTCGGCATGACCTCCTTTCTTCTGACTATTCACGGACAGTCTTTCCCCCAAGAAGGAAAGCCAGAGAGATGCTTGCATGTACTAGCCAGGCACAGAAATCAAAACCCAAAGCATTGCAGGGTGTGACTGCCTGCAGACCCATGCCAAGGGCTAGCTGAGCCCCTCACCACCCATAGAGTGAAGGAGAGCCTCCCTGAGCACCTCTGCACACCAGGTCCCACTGCTCTGGGTACGGGGTACGCCGTGAGGTCCCCAAGGCTAATGCTCACCTCATCCAGGGGTGCTCACTTGCTTCATTTGTATTCCTCTTTGTTTAAGGGCACTGTAGGCACCAGGAAGGTTTTTGTGTCCTTTTGTCTTCTGGAAAACAACATTTTATCTACATCCACGCATACACGTGGCCCACCAATCTCTTTTACACACATATATACGTCAAGTAGACTATCTCCTCTGCCATCCATGTGCCACAGGTAATTGGTCCACTATAGAATGACTGAGACAGCTTTTGTTATTGCTTCAATAAAATATTTTGCAGAAAATAGAACCATCAGCAGAATCTACAAACAAGCATGGAGCAACTCAGCACTTATCTGTCTGCTCATCCATGTCTGTGCTTCGTGTCAGCATGAAACATTGGTCTCCGCAGTTCACACTTGCCCTCCTGAACTACGGCATAATAAAATATTTATACTTCTCTCTGAGACGCTACATGATAGCCATCAGTCATTCAGGTTTAAAACAACGGAGTATCAGTCCCTCTCCTGTTATCAAACCTGAAAAACCCACTAATAATGCCTTTTGATCAGCTGCTGTGCTATTGAGCTTCAGAAAAGTAAACATCCTCCTCCTTCTAAGTCGAATTTATTTAAAACAAAATTTAGTGCCAAAGCGTTTGAGAGGTTAAGGGCACTGCACAGCTTCAGATGTGGTACTTCAGCCCTGCACGAACAACCCTGTCCTGCCCCACAAATAAATATCCTTTCATGTGTCATCAGTGAAGCTACTGTATAAGGCCAAGACTTGTTCAAATTCTGGCTGGTTTCACCATGTGGGAAGGCTGTGTGAGGTTATAACCATCACACTCATTTCCCCTGAGGTTTAAGTTATTGTCAGCTGAGGTCTAGTGTCTCATTTTCAGAATTTGCCAAATGTCTACCTAAGAGAAAATTTGAACTAGCTCTTTTCTATTTCGCTATTATTCATCAAGTTGGCAAAGGCACAGTAAATAAACCATAATCACTCAATGCCACCTACAAAAATGTCTGGTTTTGCAAATTCAAAGTAAAGGAAATCATTGCTTAGAAATGCTTTAGTTACCAGCCTGTGAAAAATGACTTACCTACTTCTGCTATTCAGACATTTGAGCAGTTAGAACAGTTTGATTGGGAAAACTTGGGCAATGAAAGATTTTTGGTTTTAATGGTTGCACCTGCGCTCTCCTGTGATTTTAAACCACCAAAATACTCTGAAACAAGATGTGCAAAGGAACAACTCTGAAGGGAGAACAAACTGCATTACATCCACTTTAGAGCACATCAACACATCCTGTTAAATCAGAAAATGCTGACTGCAGAGTTTCTCCTTCAGAGAAACTAACAAGGCACAGGAGCTTGAGCTGTTGATGTTGGGATTGTCATAACTCTGCTACAGCCTAAAATACAAGGATCTTTGTGCATCTTTGTGTGTGCTTGTGTGAGATTCACTAAGATTTTATCAGCTACATTTCCCATAGTGTTTATCTAAGCACTTATTTAAATACTTCCACTTGATACATGTGCATGTGCACTTCATTTCTTTACTCTTGGTCTTCTTTTGCTTGCTGCTGTCTGGATATTTTTAAATCAAAATATGACACAAGTGAATCATCTGGGGATTTTTTCAACACATCATGTATCACTATCAGTATTTCCAACACCCCTTGACTCAGTCAGCAGATAGCCTATCACAAAATACAGAGAATCGCTTGTGAAATATCATCAACTTCTTTGTCAGTGCATAGACCTGACTCCAGTAGGGAGTTACACCACTTGATAGAAACATTAGGCATCCTTCCAGGCAGGGTTTGCTGAACATGTAGTCAGCTGGTTTGTAGGTGACAGCACCTTCACTGTTAGTGTCAAACATGTTAACGTCACAACAGCTGAGTAATCCAGCTCTTTCCATCACAAGGTTTTATTTTTAAAACTTGCACAGCTTAAAATAAACAAAACCCAAACCAACCAACCAACCAAACAAACAAACAAAAAAAACCACCATCCCTGGAATCCTCCACCTCCCTCCAGCTCTCTGTGTGTTTGACACTGCCTGGATGAGACTTAAATTATAGGAAAACTGCCTAAATGACACCAGTGCTCCATAGTAAATCTATGGAATACTGACACCTGCCGGCAAAGGGCTTCACATCACTCCTGGACAGTAATTTGCCCTCCATCTACACCCAAAAACTGATGCCCGTCCCATACACACAAAAGGCATTACGAGCAAGTTAAGCAGTTATGAGCTATCATTACACTGTGGAACAGCAGCATGTGAATCCTGCTCTCTGAAAGCCAGCAGCTCCCTTCCAGGTCCAAGGGATTTCCCACCGTACAGGGGAAATGACAGAGTATTTTGAATCTCAGGGATTATCTGTGCCAGGAAGACAAATTTTTTGTAGCTGGAAAAGTGCTGACCTGATTTAATAGCCCACTAAGCTGGCAGAAAACCAATCTTAGGGGCAAAAAAAAAAAAGAAAGTAATTTTCTGCCAGATTCATGAGCTAAATCTGCTCACCAGAGATGACATCAGCATTGTTGTGAGGACAAGGGGAGAACAGAGCTGGCAGCAAAGAAAAGGCAGCAGAACTGCCCCTCCAGGCACCAGCTGCAGGGCTCAGCTGTCTCACCAAACTGCATCTTCAGTCCACATCACTGTACACAGGTGAGCACCAGGTAAAGGCGTCCTCTCCTGTCCTCCAGATTATCCAGATTATGTGTGCAAAGGCACAGAGACAAGCTTGGTGCCTCTTCTTCCTTTCCAAAAAGGAAAATAAAGGGAGACAAAAATCTGTTTGGATTAGTTAATGCAGCCAAAGATACTTGCATGTTTGCATTTCCCTAGACTAGTTTGGTATACAGACCCATGCCACACTCCACAGAACAACCTAACCTCTTATTTGGTTTTGAAAGACTCCTGTATCTAGGAAACAGTATAAAGAAAATGACAATACCACTATTCACACTGTAGCAAAATAGCCCTCTGAAACAAAACACTTGAGAGTCACTTGCAGTGAATTTAAAGCCTGCGCCTATGTTGTTTTCACTTCTTGTTCAACACTAGTTGATGACAGAAGAAGTAATCTTTTTAGTTGTTTTGCTGAGTGCAAGGAGAATGTTTTCTGCAAGAAAGCAAATATGGATGTTACACTTAGGATGATTACAAAGAAAAGCACTTTTGAAGCCTTAATGACCTTAACAAAAGCAAAAAAAACCTGAGTATTCCAGAGCTCTCAGACCTCCAGGTTCACTGCAGGATACCTCTGCACAGGCACAGTATTAAAATTAAACCACAGTGTTCGTGGCTTAGTCTGCACCAAGGAAATTCAGGACTGAAGAATAGCAAAAGGGCATTACAAAGTGATGCCAAAGAAACACATCAACTTTTGCATTTCAAAGTTTTTTTATCCGAAAGTCTTTCAAAGAAGAGATTCCGTGTATATCATAGCATGAATGTTTCTAAACAGAAGTACTGGGAGAAGCCCAGCTAAAAGTATGGGTGTTTGCCCAGCAAATTGGGTGCTGATTGTTATTAGGCTGCTCCAAATCTGTGGGAGGTGGTGCAGACCGCAGGGCAGACATGGGGATGGAGTTGTGCAGCTTGCAACTGAAGGCTGGAATGCAGGAAAACCTTGGTGGAAGCAGCTGCTGCCACAGCTGGGTCCAAAACCTGAACTATTTTATTTCCAAGCAAGTATTTTCCTAGCGTTTCTTGTTAGGGAACACCTTATACAGAATAATTTATCTCGTCTGTTTTATGGATCAGGAATACTGGAACAGACATCTTTGTAATGACTTGTAGCTGTGGGATACCTGTGTGGAACCCAGTAAAAAAGGCCTGCCCAGCGAGCTGATTTGAAAGCTGTGTTATGGCATATACAGAATGAATTAACTTGTACACTGTTATTACACATATTTCACAACATTTCTTCACCTGGGCGTAAAATGTTTTCTCAGGCATATTTTCTCCAAAATTGCAAAGGCTGACAGACCAATGGGTAGAACTGCTACAGATCTAGAAAACTTCCATATGAAAATAAGAAAACAGAAAATATTTAGTAAAGAAAAAAAGGTACAATTGATATAATACAGGTTTAACTAAGCAATGAATAATAAAAAGAAAGTAAAGCAAACATCCTTATTTACTTCTTATCGTAGAAGAATGAGGTATCACTTGAACTGATAGCAGCAAATTTAAAATGAATACAAGGAACATAACATTTCACATAGCATAGGAACATAATGTAATATTAACGTAACAAGGAACATAATGTTTCACATTACAACTAACTGACTACGACTCACTGCTGTCAGAAGGTTGCAGAACCAAGGGCTTAATAGAAATAAAAATAGTTGCTTATAGGAATGACCAGAATGCCCACAGGTAAAGAAAAACCAGAACCTGTTTGCAAGGGGATAAGCCAGGAACTGCAGCTGCAGTGGTAGGAAGAAATTTCAGCTATTGCAATACAGCTGCAAGCTGTGAGGTTTCCTATGTCTTGTAAAACTCATGATGCTGGACTGAATGGCCAGTGCTGTGACCCTGCACTGCGTGGGGGAAGCATCCTCCCTCCACAAGTAGACTCACCACCAGAATGTTAACGCCTCACTTGCACTGAATTTGCTCTCCTCATGCATATCACAATACTATGGCTCATTGTCTCCAAGCAGTTCATTCCAAACTTCTGATATCATTAAAAAATAAATTATATTAAGAGCTAAGCCTCGATTTTCAATTTTGTTTCATCCCATGGTCTCAGATTTTCTTTTTTATGACCAGTGTAAAAAGATTTTAAATTGTAATCTACCCCTTGACATATATTGTACTGTAAGTTTTAATCAAGACTCCCAGAGGAAAAGAAAATCTAATACTACCCTCGATCACTTCACATTTTTTTAACTAAGCAGTGATATTTAACGTCTGCTTTCCACAAACCTGTATTTCATTTATTCCAGATACTTTCCAATCTGCATATATCACTTAAATATCTCACAGTTACCCGCAAGTATTATTTACCACAAGCGTTTTTTCAGATTGATTAACACCATTTTCTGTGTTCCCATTATGCCTCCATGTACAACTCTACAACCTCCAATGGGTCTGAAGTAGCTTATTAGACCTTCCCTGTGCTTCAAGACACTGCATTTTTATTTCTAAACTTTCATGAGCCTTATATTTCAAAATCTTCCAATTTCTGGTGCATTTTGGGGGGGGGGGGGGGGCAGGAGGGGAAGTGGGTTCTAACCCATTATCTTTTTTTTTACATCCTATTTTACTTTGCAGCTGTAAATTAATCTCTTCCTCTTAAGACTGTATTGCCACAACCTCAGCCACATTTCTAAAGAACTTTGCTAAAATTTGGAATGACTGAGAATACCAATGTCATCAAAAGGCCATCAGTCCTGGCAGCACATGCAGACTCTTCGAATGTGCAACAAAATTGTGGGACTTTAATGACAGGTGAAACAGAGCTTTCACAGACTAAAATGTTTCTGCAGGGCAGATCCCAATGGCAAACTCTAAAATGGGGCTAATGGTCATTCTGGAAAAATTTCAAACTACTTGGAGTTGCTCGGAATTGTAGTCTAGGGGTAGACAGCATTTTGCTTGCAAGAGGTTCACACTTCCCAGTGTAAATACCTCTTATAAACCAAATACAATCCACACAGGCAAGCTGTCCCTGTCCATTCCTGCTACCAGCATATTACTGTCATTTATGTTACAGCAAGGCTCAAAGTATTCTGCAGGTTGTAAGGACAGAAAAATATAACTCCTCTAACCTCAAAAGCTAACGTACAAAGACCTATGTGAAAATGAAGTAGCAATAAGTCACTGATAGACATATGTTAGCATTTCCTCACTTTGAACTTTGGATTTTTCCTTAATAAATATTCTGGTATTTATATCACTGGTTATCTAGTTAGCATCTTACTAATTAATTTGAAGACAACACAAATATTGTCATCAGTAGGCCACTACTGTTTCCAAAACTAAAAATTCTGGAAGTCTCCAAATTAAATTACAAAATACAAGTCCAGTTCTTAATGCATTCATTTCTGGAAGCAAAAATACATTATGCTCCAGGAGAGTAGTACCAGATTATTCAGCATTCCCCATTATATATAAGATGCTGTATTTCCAAGTGCTTATATTTTTCAGTCTGGGCATTTATGACAAACCAAGGTTTTTTATGTTCTTTTTTATTCAAGGCAAAATGGTTCACTGGTTTCTAAGAACAATGCTAGCAAAAAATGACCAGGAAACTTCCGTTGCTCCATGTTTTGAGGCAAGTAGAAAACTTGATCAGAGTAGCCTCTGTGTCAACGATGTGGCTTTAGCCACTCAAATCCATTTGAGTTGGTCTTATAAAATATTGTAAATGTTTGAAAATCTGCCATTTGCACAGGCTTAGGAAAGATTTGTTAGGGTTAATGCTTGGCCTCCCTGAGGATGCTAACCTCTGTACCAATGCTGGAGCTGCAAGCGCATGGATAGCCCCACAGCTCACCAGGAACTAGTGCCAGTTTATAAGGGACACTGTCTCCATTCTGGCTACCCAATCCCACCCCACGCACCTTGCATCAGGATGGCCACGTGGCAAACTTGATGCATTCACTTATCTGGGTTACAAAATTCCAAACCAAAACAGGCAGAGAGGAGGAAAATGTTTTTTTCATCCAGAGAAGCTCATTGATCCAGCTTGCTACAGAGAGGCTGGTGTAGGACTACGCTGTAATTACAGGGAGGGAGAACTCCCTACGCTAGCAGTGAGGCAAAGAAGAGCACATGGAGCTGCAGGCTCAGATCCACACTCTGAGCTGTGAGGACTCAGAAGGACTTTTATTGCAGGGGTTGCCCCAGTCCCTCTGACTGGGGCGAGAGTGGGAACTGAAACGTGGAAGGAAATGAGGGCTGGAGTTTCACTAACATTTCTTCTGGAAAGTCACCAGTTTATGCAACCCCTCATCACCAGCTTCCTGCCAAGCCTTTAGTTGCACCAGTCCAAATTGGTGGAGGGTTTCCCTGTGCAGCTTGCAGTGGTGCCACACGGATAACAGTACCGGCACCACAGCGGAGGTCTGGGACAAACAGAAGGCAACAAGACAGGACAGTGGCTGATTTAATCCAGCGATGCCCAAAAGAAAGGATCACAAAACTCTGCTTGAGAGTCACAAAATCACAGAATGGTTTGGGTTGGAAGGGACCTCAAAGATCATCTAATTGATGCCCTTGCCATGGCAGCGACACCTCACACCAGACCAGGTTGCCCAGGCCCCATCCAACCCGGCCTTGAACACTTCCAGGCACAGGGCTTCTCTGGGCAACCTGTTCCAGTGCCTCACCGCCCCCATAGTAAAGAATTTCTCCCAAATATCTAATCTAAATCTCCCCTTTTTCAGTTTAAACTGAAGTTACTACACTTCCTGACAAAGAGTCCCTCCCCAGCTCTTCTGTAGGCCCACTTTAGGCACTGGCAGGCCGCTGTGAGGTCTCCCCACAGCCTTCTCTTCTCCAAGTTTCTTCTGTGTCCTCCTTGTGCTGGTGGCCCCAGACCTGAACACAGTACTCCAGAATCAATTTTGTGCTGTTTAGTACAAGTACTATTTAACACAAAAGGTTTTTTTTTTTTTTTTTTTCTAAGGCCATGAGAAAGAAGCCACAACAGTGAGGAAGAAAATGAGAAAACTGGGACAGGGAATCATGTATGTCTGGACCCAGACAAGCGAAAGAAGAGAAAGCACATGATCTCCTTCCTTCTGGCGGTGCCAAGCTATTTATGTTGGCCCAGCTGCCCAGGAAATGACAGCCTATGACTGGGAGGAAAAGGAAATGGGGAGTATGGTCAGAAAGGCCAAGAAGGACACAGGGAGGGAGACTGAGACTCTGGGCAAAGAGCAGGAGGGATGGAGGCAGGCATTCTGCTGGCAGAGAAATTAAAACTTGGAAAAGAGGGGTCCAGCCCAAGGATGAGACAAGCCTGGGAAGCAATCACTTTGGAGGGAACAGAGAAGAAGCCATATTGTTTGGAAAGACAGGCAAAAGAGTTTGTGTTCACTGGGGGCAACTCCTCCCTACAGCCTAGCTTGGAACCCAGGGTCCTGAGCCTCTGCTGGTCCTTTATCACATTATAGTGATAAAGAGCCCATACAGAAATGAAGACTTGTGTCATAGTTTGAATAATGCACAGCAAAAAAGGCCTGCAGCTCTAACTTGAACAAAAGGGAGAAAACAAATGACTGAATGCATACTTATTAGCGGCATTCATTAACAGCGTTCAACCTTTGCATCTTTGAAAGAGTCTAGATTATTGCATCGGGGTTCATCTTGAATGACTCCAGATCCAATGGGCAAGGACTATGTAATGGCCTACTTGAAGACTGGGGCAGAATATACACAGATAAAGAGGCTGAACTAAGTTTGTACATGTAATCCTGCTTCTTGCATTTCTTCAGAGAGTACCTCACAACCCACTAGAGTTAGCAGATTCAGAGCCACAATTTCTAATACCTATTTCAGCCAAAAACAAGTATCTAGGCCCAAATTCCTCTCCCCATCATCCAGGTGAATGTTTTAAAAGTTGTTTATAATTTATTGTACATCTTCAACTACCACTCTAC
This sequence comes from Cygnus atratus, assembly GCF_013377495.2. Taxonomy (NCBI): domain Eukaryota; kingdom Metazoa; phylum Chordata; class Aves; order Anseriformes; family Anatidae; genus Cygnus; species Cygnus atratus. Next base: position 13,385,213 of record NC_066372.1, on the reverse strand, counting down.
AATTTGCTTATGGACATTTAATTGTAATATGCACTGGATGCAAGACTTCCAGCTGAGATCCCTGAGGCCGAAGTTGGTCACTTGACTCCCTTCAAAAAAGTCACCTCCAAGAATTTTACCACAGGGACATATTCAACCCAATCATTTTTTTCAAGTCCCAGTAAGAATAATTGTTTTTTAGGAGGAACAACTTAGCTTTTCATCTATAGCACTCAGAGTAGATTTAAATACTAATAAATAACATTACAAATGAGGAAACCCATGTCCAGCCTGCTGAATCATACCGCCTCCCTAAACCACATTGAAATGAGAGCTGCTGGGAAGGTGTCCTTTAAATTTCTGTAGGAGTCGTGATAAGAAGCAAACAGGGAGCATGGTTTTATCTGATTTACTCCTTCCATAGTTGTGCAAGGTGTTTACACTCGTGTAAACAATTGCTGCAACCTGCCTAAAGTTTCATCCAAAGTATTACCTTGGGCAACAAACGATACCAGTGCATATTTATATTTCTGGTGGGCAAGGATATAAGCATGTGAATTCAGACCTATTGAGAAAATGTACCACTGGCTTGTTCCAAAACTTGTCTAAATCTTAGAGTGGGCATACCTGGAAATCAAACAAGTCGTGCACTTACATACACCCTTACTCCAAGTAATATATCTGAACTTCTTCCACCTTTGTTCTTTGTTTCTGTGTCCACTGACCTGAAGAAAGGAACTTTTCATATTAAAATAGTTATCCATGCATGGTAGAGAAGACAACAGACTTTCTACTACAGAACCTACACTGATCTTTGTTTATGACAACAAGGTGTAATGTGCTGTGCTGTCAAGATGAAAACAGGTAAATCCTGATTCAACAGAAAAAGGACCATCTCCCAGAGGAGGGGCTCATGTCTAGTAAACATGGCCTGAGAGTACTACCAAAGATTGGGAAACTATGTAAAAATTATACCTAGTTTTACATTCGAGCTGTTCTTCACAATAACTTTGCCTTAAAAAGAGGAAAGAAGTTTTAAGAACAGTCTGCATTTAAGCTTTTTGTCATGCAAGATGAATACACTCAGTAGTGACATGACTTATTTATGTACCTGCAGGGTATTCCTTGGAAATTACATAGCAACTTATGCAAGCAATGGGAACATTACTAGTATAACACCATGTCATCTCTTTATAACAATGTAAATGCCTCAGATCACCACAGTATTTGATAACATCACAAAGATAAATGTTTCATCCATGCATAATTCCAACAATGAAGGACAAATGTAGTAGCAAGGCAATCTGCATTCCTGCAAATGTACCAAAGTTCAAAAGATATAACTGACACAAAAATATAGCAGAAGTATTTTAAAGATGCACTGAGATACAGTGTCTGTTTCTGTGGGGACAAATTGGAGTGTATGTGTACAATTATGTAATAGTGCAAAAAAACTAAACTTACTCTCTAATCTTCAAAAGCTTTCCAAGGAAAAAGGACCAGGATCTGACTTCCAATTCACAATAAATTATTCCTGCATTATAGAGTATAAACAGACTAAACTCAAGCTTCAGACGGGACAAGACTGACGTGGCCTTATATCAGTTGTTACAACTGCTGATCAGAAAAACAGAATACCATTTCAAAAGTTACATCAAAACAGAAGTATGAGTAATTTTGAGCAAATGCACTCTTATCATTCTATGCTCCTCAAAACACGATACATGGGATCTCTGTGAAATGCCTCTTACAACTCTTCCCCTGATCTCTCACTGCAGTCAGCAGCCTAAATGTAGGACTCACAGGACCGCTGTAGCTCTCTTGGCGTCGCTCTCTGCCCATAAGCATACCCTAGTGCTGAGAATGAAACAGCAGCTCCAGGGCTAGCCAGGTACCACAGCTTGCTCCTGCCTTCCTGCATCTTCACTGCCACATCTGGGCCATCTGCAGCAGGTCCATCCCAGTGCACTCTGCACCTAGTAGTCCCTGCTCCCATTACACCTAAAATTGTATGTTTCCTTTGTGATCTCTGCAACAGACTTGTTAAACTCAACAAACAGCAGCTTGTTAGTAGTGCAAAAGTTTGTCCCAAGTACCTAACTAGACTTAATCAACAGAACCCTGGACACTTTAAGGGTTACCTTCAAAAACCACTAGATACCACCGATACACAGAAATTTACAGAAAAAAAAAAAAAAAAAGGAAAACAAGTAACAGTGCTAAATATTAAATGCGAAGAAGACAGATGTATGAAGCAGTTAAATCCATCGCTACCTAAATTGTGGACATGGAAAAGATTCTGAATTAAGAAAGAGGTAGTGATCCAAAAAACAAAGAGAAACAAACACAGTCAAAATGCTGATAAATGACGACTACGTACTAGAGCTAATGCTTCCAGCGTGATTGGCTATAGGGCAGTGTTCTGGGAAAGCACATTGACATCCCAAAACAAACACAAAACCCAGTTCAACCAAACAGATTCATATAAATTTTATGTTCCTGTACTGAGCATTAAAAAGCTGGTGAGTCTGTGAGGTATGGAAGCTGTCAGCATGGTAAATTTCCATCTAGAGAAAACTTCCCCAGCCTGAGGTTTCAAGCCTGATCCACTAAACATTTCTGCAGATGTTTCAGGAAGACGTTAATGTGTTTACAAAAAGAATGAAAATAATTAATGCAGACACAGAAAAAGTAAGTTTGTTTACAATTCTGTAAAAGCTGGGGAATTTTAGGTTAAGAGAGAGGTTCTTTTGGGACCAAAACACGTATGTCATAGATAGACCTAAATGAACTTGTAACTTTCCAACTCTGTGAAGAATCCAGTGTCTGAGACAGCATTTTAAGATCAAAACAAAAATGTAAGAGACAATGATCGAAAAGAGTTTGCAATGTTTACCCAAGCCTGCAAGAAAGTTTTTTTTATTTTCAGTCTAAGGTCTCAGTCCAGAAAGCTGTTCTGCATTGGCAGGCTCCACATCAGCACTGTGATTCATCCATGCAATACAATTTGCAGGATCAAAGATTTCAGAAAATCCTCTTGTCAGCCTACAGGCATCACCTGAAAAGATCTGTACTTTTCAGGCAATAGAAACTGAAGTTCTCAGAGTGTGTCTGAAAATATCTGCGAATCCCTATGACTTTCAATGGCAGCCCAAGCAACTTCTAGCAAGCCCCTGCCTCCGTGAGGCCCTATGCTGTGCTTCCCAAGACTGCATTGAGCCTGTCCATGGAAGGGGACCAGGGAGTGGATTTATCTGGAGAGAAGACTATTTTCAGTTGGATCAACTGTGCAGTATTGCTCTTGCCAGCTCTGCTGGCATATCACAGGGGTGGCACAGGTTAGAGAAAAACAGGCAAGAGAAAGTAGCACCTGCTGACATCGACTTCAGCATCTCTACCACAACACATTAGACCAAAGCATAACATTTAATTTAATTCTCGCTATCTGATTACTTCTTACCAGCATCCTGACTACTCCTGATCAACAACCCTGCAATGTAGGAGGAAAACACTCACCACCAGCAAGAGCTTCCTCTCTTGCACTGTCATCGTCACTAGGCTGAAGAATATTCCAGGATGTCAAAGTAAGTGAAGAAATGTCTTCAGCTGATGATAACTTTAGCATGTCCATGTGATTGCTGTCAGGTTTGTAACGTGGGATGAAACACTCCTTGCCTTGCTTAAAAATGTCCTTAATGATTTCTTCTGTCTGGATTTCATCTGGCATGCTCAGAAAGATTGCAATTCTTTTGGATTCTTGGTACCTTGAATGCCCAATCACCTATACAGGAAATTGCTGTAATGAGTTTATGAGAAGCTTACGAAACGATCGAGTTTATTTTAATTAAAAACACAACTGGAGAAAAATATCCATTGGAAAGAATAGAGATACAAACTACCATGAATCACAAAGAGAATAAACTGACTTGTTTCCTACTTGCTACCATGAGCAAAATCAAAATGGGCAAATTTTTGCACCCAGTGAACAAAAAATTGTAAGACAGGTTTGGGCCATCAAAAAACCGTTTTAGAGACAGTCCGGATCCTTTAAATATTTGTGCCATATAGTGCAGGCATCCTCAAACACCAAACATCACTTGAGAAAGATACAGCAGGTCAGAACTGCCAGCTTATACAAGACATGAGGATTTTGCATTCCTTTTCTTCCACCCTTTTTACATGCTGCATTTCACAACTGGGCCTAGGCAGGATGAGAAGTGCATCAATGAAAATAACTCAAAAGAAAATTAGCATCAAAGCAGTTGACTGCTGAGCTCATAGTCTTGCAAGATCAGGCCCTTCTTTCTTTTTTTTAAATCTGAAATGCCTTACCTCCAGCAAATTTAGATATATGACTACAAACACCACCTGCTTCTGATAGGTGATCTTATTACTGCACATTTTTCAGAGCTTGAAGGAAAGATGGCCTTGCCATTTTTTTTTTATTTTCATGAGGTTGTCTGTGCTGGACTTATGAAAGATCGAATGTAGAAAGGAAAATAAAAAATGCTTATATGGTGTAAAAGTGTTAACAGATTCATACCTTACTATGTCTCTGCCCAATTCCAGGTTAAATTCCACATTAAAATTTGTGAGGAGTTTTTTTTTTAAGGCTTGTCTTCTCTTTCTTCAGTACCTTATATATTTTGTTACTTACATCAAGACATGACAAATACAAATGTGTCCCTTCTGACTTAAATGTGATTTATGCTTATTCTACGCACTTGCAAAAAGCTGTCAGAAATATCAGACAATTGAGAAACTGTGCTTACACCAAATCCTCCGTTCTGTGTTTGTGTAACTGCAGGGTAACTGCTCTCCTGAGCTTTACCCCTTGCCCTTCCCCTGTTTTGAGAGATATATGCCCATATCTGAGTTGAGAACTGGTTTTCATTCTTTTTTTTTTCTTTCTAGCACACCAGCTAAAAGCCCAGGTGAAATATTCAAAAGATGGATATATTTTGTAAGGCAAGATATAATGAAACACGCTGGCCCAAATTATGGTAATGTGTTGCTAGGCCATAGAAGTGCCTAACAATTCAAAAGCGTACTTTACTTCTTTTTGTAATTTGTTCAACCTTGCACATGGATTTTTCCAACTAAGTGATTAAGCTCTTAAACAACAGAATTTCCATGGCAGCCTTTGTTTGAAAGAACCAACTATTTAGTCAAATTGCAGACTCCAGACAATGCCTGTAATTCATGTTACTGAGGGGCTCCTGAGCTGAACCTTTTCATGGGTTGACAGCATTGAGAAACCGAAACGCAAAACTCTCCTCTGTCAAAGAGGTTCTGTGGGCACCACACGGGTCAAATCTGTTCTGACATGTCCAACAACACAATGATTATGCACTACAGAAAGAAGTGAGGTTGGAGATGTAAAACCACAAGCTATCAGAAAGGCATGACTTCAAATGTTTTCAGAAACGTGAAGACGAAGCTGCTAAGACTCTGAGCAGTTTCTGAGAAGAGTGAGAAAATTTCCGCACTTACAAATATTGTGTGCCCTTTGTTCACATCAGTTGATGGCTGTTGCTGCAGAATTAGAGCATGCAAACAGCATGACTTTAATCGTGAATAGACACATTAAAAAAGAATAGTCATTCAGAAGATAAGCAATTTTGGTCTGAATTTAAAGATCATTTTGAGATGACATTTTACTACTAAAAATATTGTTCAGGTGCTATAAAATAACATACTCGCTTTTATTAGCTACGCTTACTGATATACATTATAGAGCTACACTTTCAGCCTCATATTGTTCCAAGTATTTTCTCATAATTTTCAAGAATTTCTTCATGTCAGCTGCATTACCTTCCTATAAGGAAGCTGACTCTCTTTTCTGTCAGCTGTGCAATGCCATTGTGTCTGAAGAAAGCTCATGATTCAACTTGTGTCGTATTATTAAAACGGCATGATAACATCAACTTATATGCCATATTTCCCAATGCCTTATTCTAAGCAAAACAAAAGCTTTACCTTTTAGTATGTTCTCACCCAGAAAAATAAGTGTCCGGTTGCTGAATTTATCAGCTACAGTTAGACTAAGGCTGAGAGCTCCAAAAACTTCTGTATATGGCCTGGGTGCTTATAAGTTGGCAGAGGACTCTGACAGTATTTTGTAAAAATTGTGATTTAAGTCTAGGGTGTGAGATTATTAAAATATATTTGTATTGTAGTAGGATGTAATATATATACATGTATTATATATATGTAATATATATATATGAAAGCAATGAAAAAGTTTACGTGAGTTCCAACTAAACCTATGACCTAAAGTTTCCGTGCTGCCATGTCACATTCATGAGGTCGCTACACATTAGTATTAAGCAAAGTTTATATGATTTAAGATCCTTTGGCAGGAAAATAACAATATAAACATAGATCATCTGGAAGTACACTCTGGTGTTGAAAAAAAAAAAAAAAGGATGACTGTTCTATTACATGCAGTGACTGAAAAATAAAATTTTATTGTGTTTATTAAAATGATAAAATACATCTATATAAAAACTTTGCAATCCAAATGCAAACAGGACATTTCAAAAGAACACACAGGTATCATGCTGTGCTATGACACCAGTTAGGTAAACCCCGCTTGATACCTTTTAAAGTATAAAAATTACATTAGAAATAAAATTTCTGGGAAGAAATACACTGAAGGACACAGAAGGGAAATTACAGCCAGTTAAGCAAAAGGCCGGGGTGAGACAGTCGCTAAGTTTTTACACAGCGCTGGCTATAAAGCGAGGCCGACGCGAACTTTTTAAGATAAACACCCATCGCGGACCCACGTGAAACCCCACTGCGCTGGGTTTCATCACAGAGCACGTCCCCAGTTTCACAAATGCCCCACCGCACGCGTGACGGCGTTTTGGGCAGCACCGCTCGCAGCAACCACCCCAAATCCCTGTGAGGGGCTGAAATCCCTGCCCCGTCCTCTCCCAGCGCCCTGCTCCGGCCTGATCACCGCCGGGGAGGGCGGCAGCCGGTTTAGGACGGGGCACGGCAATGGCCAAGCGGACCCCGCTGCTCCAGGAGGGATCCGGGCAGCGGCCGAGGAGCTGGCGGCGCCCCCGAGTCACCTCCTGGGCCCCCAGCGGGCCTTGGAAACCCCCCGGCGGTCCTCCCCAGCCGCCCCCGGGCTCCGCTCTTCCTGGAAGCCTCCGGGTGACGGCAGGGCCCCGGCTCGCACCCACCTTGCGGCTCAGCAGGCGGGATTGCCGCTGCTTCTCCGCCGTGCCCAGCGCCCGCAGCCGCTGCCGCAGCTCCGCTCGCAGCGCCCGCTTGGCGGCCCGCAGCGCCGCCGCCATTTCGGGGACGCTGCCGCCGCCCTCCCGCGGCGGCTCCATTAGCCCCGGGGAGCCGGGCCGCAGCGCTTCGGGGCAGCGTTGTGGAGCTACTGGACTGGGTTCTCGGGTGGCTTGCAGCCAGCTGAGGTCCCAGCACAGCCCCGCTGTGCGGGGAGGGGATTGTTGGGCAGGGTGCCCTGGCCAGGTCTGGGGGAAGGTAGGTGCCCGGTGGCCACGCAGCCTGGCAGGGCTCCATCCCTGCTTGGGGCAGCCACCTCCTCTGTCCCTCACTGCCATGGGGTCAGCCTTCCCTGCAGGGTGATTCCCAGCGAAAGGTCGTGGCGTGGAGGCCTGGTGTGCTCTGCCCACTGTCTCTGCTCCAGACCAGACACCGCAGCCTGTCAGGGTGAGCCCTGTGCCATGCAGAACCATTTTCAAGGCTGAATGTCAATCTAGCATTCATTGCAAAGAATTTCCCCTTTCCTAATTTTGCTATAGAAAGGGAAATTACACTTCAGCAGGATATTTGACCGCTGCCTGCCAGATGGTTTCACATCCCTACAAGCTCTGGTGTTGGCTGGTGGACCTGGAATGCAGGGGAGATTTTGTGCCCTGAGAGGAACAGAAAGCGCTGCGCTGGCACCAGCCCATGGCAGCCTCACGCCCCCTCACAGCACGGGTGCTGGCCTGGGTGATGGGGGTGTCGAAACGGAGACGCTGCAAGTGTCCTTTGGTTTCTCCCTTGGCAGGAATATGGGAATAGGCACTTTCATACATCTGCTGTAGGTGTTACTGAGAAACATCTCAATCTAACTGTTGTGTGTATTGATGTCACCGGCTGTCCCACGTGCGGCTTGTTGGCTGCATCTTTTGCTCTGGAAAGAGCATTGTGTTCTCCAACATACCGCCTGGCAGCTGCTGTCGGTGAAACAGCAGTGCCCTGGAATGGGGGGCAATACATGTCGGACAGTGTCATACATAAACCCATGATGTTTAATAAAGCATATCTATACTGTTTTAGAAGATTTAACTGTTATCACTGCTGTTTTAAGACATAGTCTGTTTAGATTCTGGACTCGTTCTGGATTCATAGACTCGTAGAATCAGTAAGGTTGGAAAAGACCTCCAAGGTCATCCAGTCCAACCGTCCTCCTACCACCAATGTCACCCACTAAACCATGTACCCAGGCACCATGTCCAACCTTTCCTTGAACACCCCCCGGGACAGTGACTCCACCACCTCCCTGGGCAACCCATCCCAACGCATGACTACTCTTTCTGAGAAGAAATGTCTCCTAATTTCTAACGTAAACCTCCCCTGGCACAACTAAATGACATTCTCTTTAGCCCTATCACTAGTTATCTGTGAGAAGAGGCCAACCCCAGCTCCCCACACCTTCCTTTTAGGTGGTTGTAGAAAGCAGTAAGGCCTGCCCTGAGCCTCCTCTTCCCCAGACTAAACAACCCCAGTTCCCTCAGCCGCTCCCCATAGGACTTGTGTTCCAGGCCCTTCAACAGCTTCGTAGCCCTTCTCTGGACACGTTCCAGGGCCTCGATGAGGGGCCCAAAACTGAACACAGAACTCGAGGTGCAGCCTCTCAGCCCAGCTTTTCTTGCTCTTAAATGCAGAACAAACACATTATTTATGTCCTAGTGAAGATAATCTAGAGTTTAAGGAATTGTCAGTGGTCTAAGTTTCTTTTATTTAAACCCAGGCCTTATCCATGAAAGGCCAATTATCAAATCATTACAACATCTAGACATTTTAAAGGGTTGGATAGTCTTTTATATTTAATTCAAAAATTGTACTCCCCAGTATAAAATAAGTTACTAGATTAGTATAAAAGGAGGTGAATATAGTATTAACAGGCTGGTATTAGCCATAACACAGTAAGAGCTTTAAATGGCATAAGAAAGGGAACTGAATAAGAACTATTGCCCTTATCCTGAAGACTGAGACTATAAATAAATAAATATGACAAAATACATTTAAAATGTCATTCCTGACAGAAACTTCCATAGTTGTCCTGAAGGGGATGTTTTCCTTAAGCTGCCATATGCCCTCAGGAAGCTGCCATCTCTTCTTCAACGGCAACAAAATTAATCTCAGAAATCCTGCTATACATGCTAAATCATCTTTATTGCTTTCATTGGAGAGGAAGGGGGAGCAGTACTGTTTCTTGCGAATGTTAACACGTGCGTGTGTTCTCTAGTTAAACCCAGCAAGCTGGAGAGAGAGCCCAATACCAGAAGGAGGCTGGTTCATTCTGCTGGTGTCATAAAGCCTTCATGGTATAGAGGATTTGTCTCGAGGAATACTGCTGTTGTGTGCCACACGCCCGCGGCTGCCTTTGTTCGGTTCACCTCCCACCATGTCTACAAAAGAAGACTATTTAGACCTAGTCTTAGTTCCCAAATGTAGGGCAGTCACTACAGCTAAAGAAAACCCTTCTAAAATGAATTCTTGACAGTTTAAAGTTTGAAAGCAAATGGAACTTGAGTCAAAACAATAGTTGTCCCAGACTATAAAAGTCTGGAAATCTGTTAGGAACTACCTGTGAATTTGCTGACCAGGCTGTGTATCCCAAAACACCAATTACTGTCATTGAAGCTGATCCAGTTCATTAATTTTGCAAAAAGCTATCCATTTCTTGTATAAACTACCATATAACACTTAAGAGTACTACAGAAAATTAAAGTATTGACATCCCTGGGCTTCAGCTCAAACCCATCTATTACTTAGATTCTCCAGTAGCTCTGTAACAGCTTTTCTGAGAGTTATCTTACCCAGGTAGATCTTTCCCCTTCCTCTGGTTTTTCTGAAAGAGATGAGGCCAATCATAAGACTTTAAAATATAGATTTTAATGTATTTTTCAAAAATATTAGTGTATTTACACAAATTTCTTATTTTAAAATAATTTGTATTTCTCTATTTAAAAAAATCTAGTTTAAAAAAGTTCAGGTGACTACATTACAATATTTTGAAGGAACAGTCACTGTAGATATGAGCAATTAAAAATACAACAAAGAAACACATACCCTTGCATTAACAGTGAGTGCGTGTACAAGTCCAAGTTGATAGTTTCCACAATTTGTTCTAACTATGAAGATTGCTTTGTGTCAGTAATTTGTACCCACTTTTACACTGGAATTTGCATTTCCTTTTTCTTCAGAGGAATCCCCTCTTTTACTTATACAAATGTTGCAATAAAAATGCATTACAATAGTATTCATTTACAAAACAAATGAGATTAAAGTTTGTTTCCTAACCCATTGGATTGTATTTCAGTAAATCAATGTCCTTTCATGGAGGTGCAACAGAGATTCCAAGAACTGTCTGGATGTGGGGGACGATCTCTCTCTCTCTCAAAGCAGTCCTGCCTGGAAAGGTTGGCTTGCATTGCTGCATGTTGCTGTGTCGATTCCTCTTCAGAGGGGTCTTTTCTTTAGGTTTGGCAATTAGGAGAGCATGTTAAACTTTGCATTTAGTCAAAATAAATACAAATAAATTAACAAAAAACAGTAAAATTATTTTCTAGTTGATACTGCTTGGAGGAAAGCTTAGCAATGAAGCTTGTGGCAATATCTAGATTGTGCGTGAATGGCAGGTCCATTATTTCAGTAGTACTCTCTGAACAAGGAAAAAAGAGCTACAAATATGTCTGTAATTTTGGAGAAAGACAGTAGTGATCTTCTTTCAAACTTTGTTAGGAAGCCATTTTCCTGTGGAAAAGAACATGCACAGTTAGGGACAGCTTAGAAGCAACATGTACAGGAAAAATGGACCACTTTGTGCTAGTATCAGATTAACGAAGTGCTACACCATTGTGCATAGAGAGGCAGCTCTTCGGAGCTCTGCCTCAAAAAGATAAATAGAGCTTTAAAATGAGTAGGTGAAAATAGCTGCACCTTGCTCAGTGTTTGTTTTATCTCCAAGTCAAGACCGTGCCCTCCCTGTGTAAATAGAAAATGAATGTGAACTATATCATCTGAGCCCACATCTTAAAGGAAGATACAAGTACTGTGTTTCTGAGATAATAATATGATTATAAATATCTTCCTTTAAGCCTCCTTCTTCTACTATGATGGGCCACATGTTATGACAGAATGCTGCCTGGAGTTGATACTTCTTTAAAATAAAAATGACTCTATTTGCAAGAGATGAAGAGAGAAGCCTCTGCAATAAATCTGATGCATCAAGGGTCCATGACTCATTATCACCATTTTTTTACTGTTACCAGCCAAAGAAGGATCAAAACAAGCAAAAGGAGAATAAAGGAAAAGAAAAACACTAAAAAGCAACTGAGGGGAAAAAAAAAGTAATAGCAAATAGGAAATATAAGAGAAGTAGGACTAGAAAGGGATGGAAAGAGAAAGTAACATTTACAAATAGGTAAAGAAAAAAAAAGTATCAGGGAAATAACTAACTCTGATGTCACTGTTACTCAGCTTCCCCTAACTGCGATAGAAAAAGGTATTGGTGGGATGAAACTGTGCAAAGCAAAAGGGACCTCCCCTCTACCAGCAGAAGGGAATTTCAGCAGCTTGACGAAGTAATCCACATATTGACAAATGCTTTTCTCAGCTTCGACCATTGATATATGGAACTTCTAGGATTATCTCAGCCCAAACAAACAGAAGAGATTTGTCTCCAGTCGTTCTTACCTCTAAATGTGTTTAAGTCAACTGATTTGGGGGATTAAATAATGGCTTCATGAAATCCACAGCAGAAGTACTGACTTAACTGTGAGGGTGAGACCTGTGTATTCTTCCCTTACTTTGAACTTCAGTATTTTTGGACCAACTCCTCTATGAAAGCATAATTGCTACACTAACTGTAGGATGCATTCAATTTTAGATTTAATAATGGGAAGTTTTGATGGAATGCCTTGTTTAACCTGCTTGGAGCAGGAGGTTGCACTAGATGATTTCCTAATGTCTCTCTAAACCTGAATTATCGTACAATCCTATGATTAACTCTAGGATTTTGACTGTTAACAGAAAGTGCCTTTTTCAAAAGAAAGATGTCTTTTAGCATTGTTCCATTTAAAGCAGAAGCGAAGATTTCTCTGTAAGTCTCAAGCAGACATTACAGACATCATAAACTAAGCCACCACATAAAGCCCTTAATAAAATGTTTTTGAAAGTGTCTGTAACAAGTTTTCCTTAATTAAGAAAAATCTCTGACTCTATATTTTGGGGAAAAATTAAAAGATGCTGAACTGAAACTTACCCAGCCACCATTTGCATCTATCCATTCGGCTTTGTTGTTTATGATGTACTCTGTAATGAAATAAGAGATCTGCTCCTTCTCCTCTCCAGTGAGCTGAACTCCATGTTCTTGAAGCTTCTTAGTGAGAAGACCCCCAAAAGTAAATATGGTCATAATTCTTCCCCAATTAGTATTTCCATCAGCAAATTTTTCATCCATGACACCATTGAAAATTCTCTTGGCAACATCTACAGAAGTAATATCAATCCTGTCCAGGAAGGGTCTGAGAGCCTCCTCTGTTTGATCTTGCAGCGAAGATGCAATGTTTCGCAAGACATGAGCAACTCTGGTTTGGGCTGGTCCAAGATGTGATTCCTGAAGCACATACTGCAGATAATCTTGAGCTAAATAATAAACGTAATAGAACTCAGCAGTTTCCATTTAGTATGAAGCTCAGAGAGCAGTGCACCGCTCTTAATCAGGGTTAATAATGAGCAGCCACAAGACATGCACACGGCTTTGTATCTTCGGTTTTAGATGGAATTTTTTTTATTTTACCACGGAAGTTCCTGTAAAAGTGTAGTCACTTAATGATCGTGTGGGTTGTGGAATATGTCAAAGCGGAAGTGAAAGAAAAAAACGTCTGCTCGGGGGAGAAAACAAATCTTGAGTGATTTATTATTTTTATAAATAGTATGATTCTACAACTAAAAACACCACTTACCACGTTTCTTAAGCAGTGTAAATTGTCATTTCCTAGGGACTTTTGCTATGTAACACTTGCAAAGATTTGGCATTTAAGAGAGGTATTTGCTAGCAAAGGTTAAGCATTTAGCTGGCAAAAAGAAAAAAAGCCTGAAAAGCTGCATGCTATAGGAACTTGCAGTCTGCTCTAATCCCCAGCTTCCCCCACCCCAATCTTCAGTGCCAGTGGTTAAAGCTGCAGTCTGTATTGCAGGTTTATGGGTTATCTCTGCTTCACAAATTTTGAAAGAAACTGGTGGAAGTTTCCAACACTATGGAAAAATGGATAAACCTTTTTCATCAGGCAGGGAGCTTTATGTAACAGCTAGAAGTGGGAAAACAACAGTGGTGCACATACGGATGGGAAAAGGGGAGAGCCAGCTTTTTAGCATTATTCCCTGTTCCAAAGTTTCCCACACTCTCTCTGTGAGTGCTCTTCAAGGTCCTTCTTTGAAGATTTGAGTGAATGGCTTCAAGGATTTCCTTCCCCCACAGGGAGTTCTGGTGTGAAAAACAATATTAGTATAAAAGACAATGGTAATGGAGTCAGCATGTCAGAACATGATGCTGAAAATATGGGGCCAAGCTAGTGATGTGTAATACCATCCGATTCTTTCATGACAGATAACATAAAAGCATCACGATGCCTACAGTGACTGCTCTGCGATTCAAATTTCTGGTCAAGCAGTTGTTTTGGGGGAGAAGAGACAGAGGTCTCTAGCCCCCCTTTTCCTGACAAACCCACTTCTCCTGAGGCAGCCTGATCTTGCCGGAGCATCAGGCAAATCTCAAACTGCAACACAACTGTGCTGTCAGTGTATTGCTAGCCCTAGTTAGCCCACTCAAATTGTATATGCTGCTGCTCTGACATCACAGTTTTGCAGAAACCCATTAATTACAAACGTGTACTTTCCACTTCCTTCGCTGGGTTTTTCTTCTGTATGAGGTGAACCAGGTTCAGAGTGACACAGTCACCTTCCACGCACAGCGGGGTTCGAAACCTCAAGATATCACCGGCGTAGCACAGACATCAATCCCTTTAGTTTCTGGGAAACTCCATTACCATTTGCTTCGCTTTCTGGTGGCTGGTGCCACGTTCACCCTTGGGCGAGAATGAATTTAGGAGGGAGGTATGAGCTGGAAAACCTCACGTTTTGGATGCTTCCCCCCAGGGCAGGATGAGATGCTAGGGCTGGGAATGGGCTGGGGTGGGAAGCTAGCTCTCCCCTCCGTATGCACGCCTTCTTACCGAAGCTCATTTTGAAAGTTCAGAGGTGTCCTCTATCCAATACCTGCAGCTGCTGCTTTGGCAGAGCTATTAGGCTGTCTTTGCCGTTGTTATGTTCAGTGATTTCAGCAAACTGCCAACATTTTTATGAGGAATGCAAATGAAAACAAAACAAAATGAGAAAAAGAAAAAAAAAAAGAAAAAAAAAGAGAAGGATGTGACAGCTCTTACCTCTTCCCAACTCACCTAAATCTGGGCAGAAATTTCTGGGAGAAAGGAGTGAAAATGCTGTACCCAGACAGCTTCCCTCCTGTCAAGTGCTTGCTGCAAACAGGGCTAACTCAAGGAAAAATCACAAGAACCCTTTTTCTGTATAGCACAATCTATTAAGTTATAACCCACTCCTGACTCTCTTAATAATTGATTAATGAAAAGCTGTTTGTATTCATTGTGAATATAAGTAATAGTTGAATATGGGAACAGTGAACAATACCTACGGAGGCAAGTTTTGTTTTCTTCACCACCTGCAGCATCAGAGCAGAGGCAGAGGCAGATATTTCTTCATTAGTGGAGCATTTAGGATTCTGAGGAGGCTGATGAAATAAGGCTATGAATATGTCGCCATTATGGAAAGAAATCAATGTTAATATCTTGGCAATTTTGGTACAAACGCTGCCACTTCCAGCCCCTTGATCTCTTACAAGGCTGAAAGGTGAAGCTCATACGCAGCTCCCAGAAGGGGGGTGGCAGCTCGGAGCAGACATCTCGAACAGCAGCTGTGACACCGGTGACCAGAACTGGGGATGGAGCTGCTGAAGGTGCCCCAGGTCCATCGACCTCAATGTTAGACACATTTGCTTTTCAACAGCATGTGGTGGCAGGTGTGATTCTAAATGCTGGATGTTTAGTAGCCCTGACAGGTTATATGTATATGTATGTGTATATGTGTGTGTATACATACATATATATATAAAAGGTGTGTGTACGTATATATATATATATACACATATATAAAAAATGTGTATATATAAAAGGTCAGATCAGAGTAGTCTTCTCAAGATCTACAGTTGAGCTCTGAGCATAGCAAGAAGTCAGCTTTGGGATCTCTTACCTGCATCGTGCCACTGTAATGCTCCGATTCTCATTTTGTACATGAGGCTGTGCCTTCCTTTCTCCTACCAGATTTTATTCACATTTTGTAGTTACAAGCAAATACCTTGAACTTAATGAATCTCTGCTCTTCTTCCTACCTGCTGTGTCTCCACAGTGCTGCCTACAGTGAACTCTCATACAGCGCACTACTTCTTTCTTCTTTTCCTCTTATCTGTATGTACTCTTTCTTTTATATAGGATAATTTTTGATAATAGGTTTGAAATAGAAACCAGCTTGACATGGAAGTTCAAATGCAAACCCTCCCCTTGCTACCTGGCATAGAAAGGGGCTTCAAATACTTTAATTTAAATCTGTGTTCTGCGGAGTTAGCTCCACATCCTCCCCTAACCTGAAAAGGCTTATTTTCTAGAACAGATGGGAACTGAGTTGACAGATTTTCATAAAATGGACTCGTATGAGATAATGTTATCTCATCTTATTTCAGACCAAATTAAGCCAAAATGGCAAAACGGCAATAGCTCAGCTTCATTGAGCTATTTGTGCTACATCTGCCTTGCCAGATTTGTTCACATCCCAGGTAAATTTGGGAACAGTGAACTCTTCTAAGGCAGCCAGGCGTTGTCTGAAGGAACAGTGTGAGGCCTTGAGAAAGTCCTTGCAGAATTTTTCTGTTTTTCTTCAGTTTTTTGTGTCCAAACCTGGACAATTTTCATGCAGTATTGGATTTCATCGCTCGGTTCACTTGTAACTTTCCAGCTGTCCCGCACAGCCCTGATACAAGACTTCGGGAGGCTTTGGTGACTTTTATTTACCCTCGACTCTCCTACAGTATGGAATATGCAACCTGGCTTTCTGCGAGCTGCGGAGCTTTGTTGGGATGAGAAGTCCCTGGGCTGCTTTGCCCAGTGGAGTGCTGCCACCTAGTCGCAGCCGGCTTGGCTGCAGGCACAGGTCCTGGGCACTCGGGTGTCTCCAGCACCAGCTCGCGGTGCTTTAGATCCTGGATGCAGCAAAGAGCTGAAATACTGCAGCGCTGGGACTCATCACTGGTAATGATCTAAATTAATCAATGATACTATGTCGCCTGACTTGTTATCAGCCAAGATCTTTAGCCCAGAGCTTGGGAAGCTTATCTCCATAAGAAGTTTGGGGACCGGTTCATCGTAAAAAAACTCCTTCCCATCTCCTAATGTTTCTGGGATAGAAATATAATAGGGAATATCTGTAGCAGGATCCTGGATCTCAAATTCTGTGGCAATTGAAAGAAAGACTTAGAGCCCGCTTACATTCTGTGTGCCTCAGGAGATGCTGATGTAGCACAGAAGACAAACTCCAGGAAGGATAGGGGCAGCTATTTTTGCATCCTCTGGGCCAACCGAGAGATTCAGAACCAGTTGGAAAGCTAAAACAAGTAGCTCCAACAGCTTTCTGTTGAGCTGTGGTGCAATCCTGAATGGTAGAGGTAGAATGGTAGAGGGCTGCGAAATACGGCACGGGCTCTCTCCTGCTCTCAAAATACCATGCAGTATATCTGGGAGGATTTTTCAGGTGAAGACGCACACTGCGGCTCTCCATTGACTAAGCACGAGAAGAATTCTCTGAAAGGCCATCCTGACCCCTGGAGTGATGTGAGGGGAGTACAGTGAGGGGCAGGATGGCTGTGCTATTCAGGGCCAGCCACTGCCTCACCACTTCCTCTGGTAACAGCTCACAACTTGCCTTCTGGATTCAACCTCTCTCAACACCATGAGTCAAGGGGGCAGCCGAGCACGTTGCTTCACGATGCATGTGCCATTTGTCATCATGTGCATGTGTGTGGACACATGTTTTGTTCTCACATGCCTTTCCAAATGTTTATCCAGGATTAGGATAATTTGAACAAGTCATCAGAGCTTGTCAGCAGTGAGCCATGAAAAAGTCAGGCTCCTTAAGCCTCCTGGACAATGGAGCACGAACAACTCTTGGTAGAAACTTAGCGAGATCTTGCAGATCCCAGCAGGAGCACTTCAGACTGAAGCCATCTTCATTGCTGAAAATACTTGCTCCCAGAAGCTAAAGAAAAGGTCTGCTTGGGAATAATCATGAAATAATAAGTCAAAGGCTCATGCCTCAATAGGATAACCAAAACTTTGTGTGTCCCACACTCCCACAAGGCAAGAGTGCTCTTGACTTTTGGTTCACTGTTATAGCAGGTGCAACGTGAGCATGTGCAAAGTCCATTTATGTATTGATCCGCAGCTTTGGTTTAGACCTGTGTCTTGGGATGTAATGGGATCAGGGGAGACAGGCATTCAACATCAGCCGCGTCGATGCTTTAAAGATACTTTAAATCGTGGTGACATTTAAAATGTGGTTGCACAGCACTTCAGACACATAACCGAACCTTACTTAGTGTTCAGAGAGCCCCAGTGGTTGAGATTTTCAAAACACAAACAAGATTGAAGTAAAAAGTTTCTGCTGAGCATAAAGAGGATATAAGTGCCCAGTTCCTTCTGGTGCCTTCTGAAAAAATTGTAGCTGCTCAGTAAGGTGACTAACAGATTAAAGGAGTCAAGAGTGCTCTTAAATTCTTTTCTATGTGGTTTTCTAAAGGAAGTTTATGTATCTCATGTTTTTAAAATAAATTGCTTTAAAATTCAATTCACTTCACCAGGTGCAAGCTACCTGAATGCCTCAGAGGCTCGCAGTCCTCTGCATCAGCTCTCCCAGGAGCACGTTTGCTTCCCCACTTCTCCCTCCTTCAAATCAAGCCTGCATCTGCTCCTGTTAATACCAGAAACCTTTGCACTGGGTCAAGTATTAGTGATTCATAGGTTAAATATCTCTCCTTTAGAAGATAATGTACCCTTCTAATAAATCATTTTAGTCCACCTTTTATGATATCTCCTCTGTTCATGACCCTATAAAAGAAGGCTGTAGCAACACTAGTATTTCAGCTATAAATCACTCTTCATGGAGGTTTGTAACTCGTCCTTATTTTGTTTTATATGCAGGGTCTAGTCTGGGAGTGCATTTATTTTTATTCCCTTTGCAATTGGTCTTGAATTATTTCAAGTTATAAAAATGAATTGAAATACATCTTTACAGTATGCAGATATTTTCCTCTTTTATAATCAATCCAGATCTGCTTTGAATGAAATTATGTTTAATGACATGAATGTGTAATGTGATTTTAGCAAGTCTCATATGCTCAAAATAAATATTTATATTAAAATATGTTTCTGAACCCTAATTCAGTATTTCTACCACAATTTTATTACTTCTTCAAATGTGTATTTGCATGAAAACGTTGTGGTGCTAGTGCCTGCTGTTTTCAGCTTTATTTTTTTAAAAAAAGCCTTTCACCTAACGTACCAGGAAGACAGATTACATTGCAATCTGGTAGGACTTTTCCAGAGTGTAAAAGCATTTGGTATGAAATTCATTCCATCCACCTATAGCCTAAGAAGTTGGACTGTATATGGTAGAATAAAAATGTCCTCCATAAGCCAAGTGCCAAGAAGAACTCACAAACCTAATATCCCGTCCAACTATTCTAGGGGGGCTTTTAATCCAATGAGTGTCTTTCTCATGCTGATCTGCACCATTTCAGCACACACTCTGCTGTTGGCATTGTGCAGTATTTTCAAACCCACAATGATTATGTGTAAATTTCTGCAAATTGTAGCAAGAAATTAGCTGTAGCTCCCATGGTATATTTTTATCCCCGTGTTTGTTATGATTTTGTGATCCTCCAAA
Source organism: Cygnus atratus (assembly GCF_013377495.2). Lineage (NCBI taxonomy): Eukaryota > Metazoa > Chordata > Aves > Anseriformes > Anatidae > Cygnus > Cygnus atratus. The sequence continues at coordinate 13,365,908 of NC_066372.1, read as the reverse complement.
AAAGGCCTGCTGAGATGGCATTTTTGTGCTCCTAGGAGAGGGCTGTGAGCAGAAATAGCTGGCTAATCTGTCTCTCCAGGTATTTATACCACATTCATTACCGTGCTGTCTGAGCATGTATTACTAGCCCCTCAATCTTTTTAAGTGAAATGACGTCCTATTAAATAATTGTGAAGGAAGCTGATGCTACCATGACTAGTTATCCAGACCTGCTGCCGTTCTTTGACCACAGCAGAAGGAATTTTGCTTTTGAGCTCATTTTTTAGTCATATATCTTTACAGCGTTCAGTGCTTTGAACCACATTTGTGCATCACTTCATTGTAATGTCTGCGTATAAAGCCTTTGGTTCATCCAAAGCCTGCACAGAATTAAGCCTGCACAGAAACTATAAACATGTCAGTAATGATGCTAATACCGATGACTGCTCAGACCCTCAAATGCTCTGCCTTTCAGAAAGCTGAGCTCTTCTAGACCCTTTCAAATAATCAATAGTTTGTGCTGATTGTTATAGACAGTAAAGCAACACCCGATTGCCCCAGACAGGACATGGATTGCCTTCTGCTGATACTTTCACCTGTTAAACCCATAAGGAGTCTCCTGTCCCTGTTCATGAGCGTGGGGAGAAGTGCTGAGCCTGCCCAAAGCCCGCTGCCTTCACAAAGCAGTGGGAGCAGGACCATGATAGCACGACTGCGTTTAATTGGCAAGGCACTTTAATGGCTATCAATAGCAACAACAACTAAACTCTGCACCAGCAGTTCAGCATACGTCATTTTGAGTTTTCACAATAAAACCCCAGAGCACCCATTCATCCTTAGCAGACTTGCCTTTGTATCAATTTGGGACTAGATTCTTGGCGTGCCAGGGAATTATGCATCATAATGACTTAATCAAAGGCTTTCATAGTTTATTCTAGAGCCGAGAAACCTTTTTAAACCCAAATGCAGATGGAAGCTTGGACCCAGCAGTGAGTGCTTTGCTCATGAAGTCAGAGGAGCTCTGCACAGGCTGACCCCCATGCCTCAGCAAAGCTCTATTGATTTTGGTAACTTCATCTGTGCGGGGACATGAATCTATCTACAGGGAGCTAAATGAAGCCTAAAGTTATTGATTTTCAAGGGAAGAGAACTTTAGTTAAAAGACCTCTTATGTTTTCTTAATTATTCCTGATTTTGACATATGACATCACAGCAGATTAATGATATTAAGGAGTGACAGTAAATAGCCAGTTTCACGTGATTTAGTGCAGCAAAACTAAAGAGAGAATGGGCTGACTGAGTTAGACAAGGTTTTTATTTGCTCTGTGTGCTAGATAACTGTTAATCACCTAATGAGAAATGCATATCCAGTGACCAGTGCTCAAGCAATGTAAATAATAGCAACATCCTTGGTTCTCCTTTGCCCTTAATCTCCTTCTGGAGGCTTGACAATAAACAGCCATTCCCAATCTATTTTGCAACTTACAGCTCAGCTCCAAAAAGCCCCCTTCAGAAGTAATTAGTTTGCTTTACATCCAGCCTTTATATTCGTGAGCTAATAAATGGCCAGTGCAGCTCCAAAACGAGTTCGTTTCTCTGGCTGCCTATGGGGATTGGGGGAGTTGTTGTCTCCGGGCAGCACAACTCAATCGGCAGCTGAATGCCTTGGCAGGGACCAGGGCTCTCTACAAAAGGTGGCAAGCCACAAAATCTGAAGTCTTTATACCCTGCATAAAAGTCAGCATTCACATGGTCTGGCAGAACCCTTCGGGTCTCCGAGTTTCAGTTTCCCCATCTGCGGGATGGGCTTCTCCAAAACATTTGTTGATTCAGCAAACATTTGCCTCTCATGCCACAGCTTTCCTGCATGACCTTGACAGAGCTTCTAGCCTCTCTGTGACTCACTTCCCTGCTTCTAAAATAGAGGAAATTAGAGCATTACAGTCAGGTGTCTGTCTTTTGCCTGTATTTAGCAGCCTTCCCAAGGAGGCTTGCCAGGAGAAGTGCCACTTATGGTGTCACTCAGCTGGTTTGGGGCACACTAGGATGCCAAGGCCTGGGCTGTTGGTGGCAATGAGTCTATGGTCATGTGCCCAGCAGAGCTGAAGCAGGTAAGAGCTGACTCAGGTGAACATCATTTCAGCCATTTGCCATCTGCACGTGAGTCAGAGCTCTAGTATTTGTTTTCTTCTATTTTTTTTTGTCAGAAGTCAGTGGTGTTATTTGTTTGTCCTGCACTGGGGTCTTGATCTCTGCTAGGCCTATGTGCTATTTTTAATAGAGTAGCCTAATGTAGCTATAGGGTGAGATGTTGGTTTGGACACTTGTGTGTGTTTGTTTATTGGGTCCTGTTTTTATCCTACGTGGCCCTGTGGATAAGAGAGAGATCTGCCCTAGAGGTGACAAAGCTGTAGGACTCATAATTCTTCAGACGTGTGTTTTGGTCAAGTCCCCAAAGACGGAGTACTTGTGAGGCAATCTGAAAGACTGCTCAATCAAGTCTGTCTCTTCAAATCACTTCTTTTTCACAGTAAGCCTTGCTGACTGTAAAATTATTCTATTAAACTGTGTTACTGCACTTTGAGGTGATTCATTTTCCTGTGCATTGATCTTTGCTCCAAGGTGCTTTCTTCTGAAAATATTCTTCCTTTTTAACCATTATATAGAAGCTACTTTTCATAGAATTTGGAAATTGGTGTAGAACTTTTTTAGTTTTTCCTCTGTCGTTTGCTAATAACTTCTGGAGAGCCAGCTTGTGAGTAGATTCCTCCTCTGTCGTGGCCAGATTCTTTGCAGTGTTTAGTATACTAAATTAATTTGTGTAGTTCTCCAAAGGAGTTTAAAAAGGTAGATTTCATAAAAGGGTAAAATATTTTTGTAAATGAAAAAATAGTTCTGTCAGTATGTAATGTTTTGCAGATGGAAAATTGGAAGTAATTGTAACAGCAATAAACTACCTTTATAGTTAATTAACTTGTAATCTAATAGAAACTAATCTCTCTTAGAAGGTAAAACACAACACACTTGCATGATGTAGTCAGGTTTTCTGTTAGTGGTATCCAGCTGGATGCTCAACAAAGAAAAGACTGGGATTTTATTGTATTAATGCCTTGCCAAATAAGGCTCTACCACGGCCTCCAGTGAAATCAGTAGGAGTTTTAGGTACATCAGGGTTCTCTAGCTATTATGTCTCTCTGAGACCTTAATGTTTTCTTCTGAAAACATCCACACAATCACATTTCTTCCTTCCTGCAGATTCAAGACCTGTTCCTGTGGCCCTGTGTATGTGTTTTGCTGTCAGTGCATCCTCCTGAGTGGAAAAAGGCAGCACCCCACTGCAGGACCTGGCCTGTAAATGCAGAACCTGGCCTGTAAAGGGGCTTCCTCTATCCTAAGGAGTTGTGAGCACTTCCATCACCTTCTGAGGGAACAGAGCTGGATGACAAAGTGGGATCTAGAAGCTTGCACTGTGGCATAGAGCTCAGCGTTAGCAAACCTCTTCCCTGACACGTGGCAATGTTAACGAGATAGGAGTGCTGAGACAAATGTTTACAGCCCCAATAATACACTGCAAATGGTGTTCTGCTGTGAAAAGTGACTCAGTAAAAATGCCACTTCCAAGCTGCAGGATTACTGGCTCTCAGTAAGGCCAGACCAAATGTGCTCACTTTATAAGCAAAAATGCTTTTTTTTTTTTTTCCTTCCCCTTAGCAAACAGCCATAAAAAGGGGATTATGCTCCAGCTCTGCTGCCCTATACCATGCGTAGTCATTTCCCCCAGGCAGTGTTACAGTCATGGCTTGGTAGTGTTTGTCTCTATATCTGTTACCTGGGCGTGAGTAAGATCAAAATAGATTCTGTCTGATAAATATTTAAATAAATAAAAGTGCTTATTTGAATCAGATTATCTAGTCTGCCATATTTATTAACACAAACCTTATAATTTCTATTAGGGCATCCTTATGTATAGCTCATAACTCCCAGCTAAGACGGGCTCTGCTAGCTAGATGAATCCCCCACAGCTTTATCATTTCATTTCTTGTAATGGTTTTGCAGAGATCAACAATTCAGAATAGGGGCTCTCAGTCACGCTTGCTGATGACTAGCCTTGCAACAGCTGCTGTGGCTCCTTCTCCCAGAAATCATTCCCTCCCTTCTTCTGTCCTGACCCTACTGCAAAGGCAGCTCGTGAAGCAGCATCTGAACTGCTGCAACTTGGACCTCAATGGATCGAGGAGGACAAGCAACATTTAAAATCCTCTTCAATACCCTGAGTATAGATGACTTGTGTACTTTTCTTTTTAGCTATCAGAGTGATGCTGCAATAGGATTCAAGGCAGGAATATTGTAAAGCATCTTTCCACCCTGAGGTACCCGTTTGGCTTTCAGTGAAAGCTTGTCCTCTACCACTGATACCAGGGTATATTTTGCAGCAGGTTCAGTGGTTAAACAATCAAAATGATAGACGAGGAGTTCTCTGTCAAAACCAAGTAACTTCACTGGTGTTGTCTTTCTGGCAATGTCTCTGTACTTGTATGAGTCAGGATACGGTGACAAGATAACTGTAGTCTCTTACTCTAACAATGCTGATATCGCTGCCATCTCCACCCCTTACTGAAGTTTGGGATTTGGGTACCTGCTGCCATTTAGGTTAGGAAGAATACTGAGTCAGCAAAGGCTCACCCTTGTTATCGTGGGTGAATGACTGCATTGGTCACTGACTCTTAAGGAACGTGTAGAAATTTATTTCAAGGAGAGTGGTTGAGTTATCAGCTTACAAAGGACCGATCGATACCAATCAGTCTCAGCTATTACAGTGCTTTTAATTTGGCACATTCCTCTTCTGTCATACAACATCACAGGGTTTCTTCTCATTTGAGGAACCTGAAGAGAGTATTGACTCTTGACTGATTAAAAAATCTGTGAAGTTTTACCTTCAGTTTGTCTATAGCATCTCTGTATAGACAAAGCAAACTGTTTAGAAGTTGAAAAGATTAAAGCAATTCTGTGCAGAGATTTAGCCATGGATGTCTGGCTGTATTAATGGGAATCCCACTGCTAAATCCCTGTGCACCCTGCTACATAATTTGCCTAATGATTTTGGTTAAGCAGAGAAAACAAGCACCATCTGAAACAGCATTTGATCTACTATGCCTGATGTGTGGGAGCCAGAGAGAAGAGACAGCACTGCGATGTGGATTCCTTGTTCTCAGTATTGGGATTGAGAGAGGGAGACTGGCCTGGAGATAGTGATGTCCCAGGAAATCAGTGCCCTCTCTAATAAATCCTGAGCCTATAGCATGAATTCCCCCTTTATCCTGCTTCTAGGAATGTGCCTTTCTTACCTCAGGTCTCTGGGTCCAGGCCTTTACCAAGGGGAAGTCTCAAGCTGGGTTCCTTGCTCAGCAATAGGGTTTGGGGCAGGTCCTCTAGTTTGCAAATTTATTTGGTGTTGGATCCAGTTTGGACAGAAAGCTCTTTTCACATAGTGATTTTTTCCTATGACTTCCTGTTATGTAGACCTCAGTGTCGGTGTATACTGCTTTGGTGCTTCCTATCTGTCTTTGGTAACATTTTTTTCTTAAATGATGGTCTGATCGGTGATCTTCCCTTGCGCTACAGCTCCATTCAGACAGTGGTGGGTTATACAGGTAACATGATATGGACAGTCTGTCAAGAACTATCTGCTGTTTCAGACAAATCTTTCCATTACTACATATAGCAACACGGTGAATGCAGAAAAATAACAAAACAGAGGAATTTCTCACTTTCTCTGTATTCAACTCTGATCTTCCCATCCTTCAAGTAAGTGTCAGAGCCAGCCCTGACACAGAAGTTAGAGCAGGCCGTGGGGATGCATTAATGATGCAGCTCTAAGTCCAGTAGAAAGCTATATATCCTCCTACCACCTTTAGGGAAGATTCACTGTGAATTAAACAGCACGGTATTATCTGCATTACAACTCAGACATCAGCAAGGCGCCTACACGTCCCTGGCTGAAGGCTGCCTGTCATGCACCTTCCCACACCTCAGCGCGTGTCTGGACTGCAGTGAGTAAAGCTGTTTGTGCCAAAGTTCTCCTAAACCAAAGGGAGATGGGCTTCACAAGTCACCGGGCTGCTTAGGAAACTGTCTAGAGAGACTTGTGTGCTGTTAGAAATGAAGTTTTCACTTCCGAAGGCACAGTCTTGTCCCTGAGTTCTCCTGGAAATGGTGTGATGATGGAGAACCTGATGCTGGTGGAGCAGCCATCGCTCTCAACTGGTGAAACCTGACCCACAAACATTTTGGGGCTTATTTTCACCACCAACAGCACATCAGCTCTCACATCCTCATCAAACTCCAACCGAAGTAATTAGCTTGAAATTTCAAATGGTAATATTCATTGCTTCGTTACCTCCTGTACTTGTAACACTGTGCAGGATGGCCACCTCCTCTCCAGCTCAGCAGCGATTACCTTCCAGCAAAGAGAAAAGCAAACAAACAAACAAACAACGCTATCAGCCTCCACAGCACCTTGGTTCTCTTCAGGATGGATGGTGTAATATAAATGTGGAGGATTATTTAAAAACCCATTGTGAACACTTCTGGCATATTAGCCATAATATTAGTCTGAGTGTTTTATTTGGCCATAATCCAGTTCTTTTGTCGAGATACAGTACCTGGTGCATGTGCTTGCAGACGATCCGATTGGCTCATAAAATAGCAGGATGGCAAAATTATCAGGAAAAACAATGATGTGTTTTTATGTTGCTGTAAGTTATGGATATGTAATAAAAGGGGGACATGGAGTTCTTGAGCCAGTGAGCATAAAGGTGAGGGGTTTATTGCAGCCGTAAGTTCTGAAGTGTGCATTTAATACAGAATGATATTTAGCTGCCCAGCCTGATTTTTGTGTACTGGAGTAATGACAATAAATGTGAACTAGGTAATTTAGGAATTAAGAAGTCTAGCAAGGCAATGTTTCCTCTGAGGTCACTGAAGAAAGGAAAACAATGTGAAATGTTTCCAATCAGAAATAAAAATGTAAGGGCCTCCATAGGAGCACTAATGAGACACTGGCCTGAATTCATTCCACATGTGGTTTATTTGAAATCTGAGGAGGTATCAAGAGTTCACTTCTGGTATTTGAACAACATAGCCACAATCCCACAATTACAATAGAGCTTAGTTTCTCTGAAACTTACTTTCTATGTGCAGTCCTTATTAACAGATCTGCAATCACTTCACAAAGGATGCCTCCAAGGTGGAATGGAGGCATGGCACAGTGCCATTGCTGACAAAATCATATATTAATATTAATTATATTAATTAATATATTAATATATCATATTAATTGTCATCCCTAAACAATGTACGTTGATGTTGATAACATTCATCAGTACTAACCAAACTTCCTGAACAACTGATGTTCAGCGGTCTGTGCAACTGGTTGAATTTTAAAACTGTATTTTGAATCAAGCACTTTGCTAAACATGAAAAAACTCCCTGGAAGAGTTTACTGAGTAGTGCTCTCATAATGTCAGTAATTGCCACCAAGTCTGGGGGTTTGTATGCTGTGTGCACCCAAGGCAGAGCTTCCACAACCAGGGGCTTTACGCTGGGCCTCAAGCTCAGCTCAGTTTTGGAGCAGAGTGTCTTAGACTTGAGTACAAAGATTTTCAGAAGCATCTCCAGAAAGATATTGTGGTCTCTTTACCTTCTCTGCTGTAGCTTCAGGGTTAAGTATGGAAGAGGAGCTCCGTGATCCTGTCACCTTCCCGCAGCTACAGTGGGCTCTCAAACTGAGCAAACCTCAACTCCAAAACCTCCCCTGCTCCTACTCATTTGCTCCCAACCAAGAGTCTGTAGAGAAGAAGAATAGTAACTGATCTCTCTATCTCCTTAAGGCTCAGCTAATTAAGAGATGCATTAAGCACGGGCCTAACTAGTGAAGCCTCAGAGCATCTCTTGTGCTGCAGGTACATCGTATCATCTCCTTGCATCTGCAGTGGGCCTCAGTCATTCATGCTCTGTGATCTGTGCAGTTTCTTGCTTCACAAAGAGTGTCACCAGGGAAGAAAGTGTTACTCAACACAAGTAAATGTGACAGCGTCTGAGTCTATAGTTAAGTCTAACCTACTCTGAAGTGAGAACTGAAGAAGCCTAACCCTGCCAGATGAGTCACTGGCAGAATCAGGACAAGAACAAGAATCCCTCATTACCAGCTTTGCGATATAAACACATGCCTTCCCTCTCTGTTTTCCCAACCTTTCATTAACACAGCGGTAGCAGTTAGAGATTTGGTCTATTTTTCTCAGGATCAACTTTCACCCATTTTCAAGTTGGGAAGGAATTCTTCCTCGCCTCTCCTTGCTCTTCATTAACTTCCCTTGCTCCTGTAAAGCACCAGGAGTGTAAGGCTCCTCCTGGCTGCCAACTGGCCAGTGTGAACATGAAGCAGCGATTGCTGGCACAAGCAGGATGTTTCATACTTGCTGGGCTGCCCCTAACCTCTCACCTGGGTAGGCATCCCCCTACAGCTCTTCCCGTTGCTTTTCATTCTTTGTGGGATGCTGCAGCCCAATATGAACATACTTAAATGCTGTGAGTCAGGCCTCCTCGAAAAGTCATGCATGACTTAAAATCACAAGGATGATCAAAAACAATAAAATGCATATTTTCTACTTGCCTTTGGGTTTTCTAAAGTTAAGGCACACCCATTCCAGGTCTGCAAGCTTGTCTTTGCAACCATGAAGGCTAGAAACTTGGGGCACTCATTTTTCATGAGTTACACACAACAACTTTTTTCTCTCTTTCCTTCTATTTTTTTTTCTTTATTTTTTTAAGAAAAAACAGTGAATAATGCAAGACCTGCAATAAAATGACCAGAATTAGCAACACCGGTGCTACCACTGAATGTACTCAGTGAAACCAAATAAGTGATTTTCCTTTTCCATCTAAAATGAGGGGTTTGATTTTCACACCAACACAATGACTTAGGGTTTGGATATATAAAACTACTTTAGGAAAATATAGATAGCTTTTACTGAGATTTTTTTTATTTGTGTCAATGGATTGGTGTTGGATGACGGTCACAATAGGGCTGATCGTCCCAAGACTGCACCTTCAACTTATGATTGAGTGTGCCACTGGTTTGGCTTGGGCTCAGCATATTCATTCCTTCTTGTTGTCTTCACGTGGCTTGGTGTGGTTAAGCTGAATCTTCCAAGCTTTCTCTCAGTTTTCCTCTTCTCTAAATAAATTTCGAGCCTTAAAGCAAGATGCTGGCAAGGCTGCGCTTGGCATATCCAATCATTCAGCCTAAGCACCTCGCTGGTAGTCATGCCCCTCAGATAAGTGGGATGCTGCAAAATGACTGTGCAGCCTGTCCAGGCTGGGGATAGCTCCATCCGTGAGTAAGCCCTGCATTTTTGGGGGGGCCTCACCGCTGTCACAAACATCACCACCTTCTGCTTCCTGTGCTAGCTGCAGTTCCTCGAGCTTAGCGCTCTCCTTGCATCCAGGAACGCGACAGGACCTGCCAAGAGACGCGGTCCTTCCCTCAAAAAAAAAAAAAAAAAAAGGATGAGAAAACAAACTACATATGATGGATGTTAGTCACGTTGCTTATTGCACTGCTGGCACACTCTCCACCCTGGGCTCCTATACTTACATCCAGGATTTGGGGATGAGTCAGGCATCCTGCATATGTACTTACAGATGATTTGAGCATATACAGAACATAGTGGGAACTTCTTGATATACCAACATGCTTTTTTATTTCCCTCTGTGTCTGTAAATCCTAGGCAGAGAGTCCTCTTTCTCTGACACAAGTTTGCTGGGTGGAAAAACCTAGTGTGCCAGTTAGTCTGCTGGAATTGAATAGATGAATTTTGCCAAAACTCACAATTTTACTGCAGGACACAGGGCCTGGTTGTGATTCTCTGAAATCTCTCTATTCCAGAGTCATGTTATTACTCAAGAATCCTTGTCAAAAAGAAGTTTACAGCCTCCACATTTGTAAAATGAAGCTGGCTTCATGTGATTTCCCAGCATATCAAGAAGTGAAGACAAATAAGAACAAACTGAACCTGTATTTTGGAAACCAACACTCTATAAGGCAATTGTGTGGCTTTGGGGAGGGGGGGAGGCTGACAGTTTATTTCTGAACAGTTTGTGTTGGCAACTCTGTAATTTTCCTTTAATAGCTATGTCTATGCTTGTGCAGTTTGGCTTACAACACCTTCTGCAATAAAGCTATCAATGTTCTTTTGTATATATTAAACTTTGTTTTATTTTTCCTTCTAGTTCCTGAGTCACTAACAGGAGAGATAATGTTATATGTAAGGCAATTATTCAGGCATTTTAAGACTAAAAGATGGAATATATTTCCCTGGGAAGTAAAGTTTTTAGTCTTTTCCACTTATTTAAAGGGGGTGGAAGCTTATACACTGCCTGTTCTGGTTCCTTGCTTGTAGAAAAATAATTTTCTTTCATTTTTTCTGTCTTGAAAGCAGGAAGATTGATTACAAAAATAATCAAAATAGGAAGGGCAAAAAAGCCTCTGAGCTCAAGTAACACATCGATGGGAAAATGTTTGCTAGCCCTCAGCTGTAGCATCTTGCTTCCATGAGGCTGTTTTACTGCAGGCAAAACACGACAACATTGCAGTGAATAAAATATTAAATACTGCTGAGGCTTTTATAAGGACATTTTTATAGTTCTACCAGGTGCAGTGGCATCCTTTTAATTACCTGGACATGACAAAGAGTGCTGCAAAGCTGAAGTGTTGATCCTCGGGCGTACATAAGGCCGTAAAAGTAGCAGCTGGGGAAGGGATCAGCTGCAGGTGAAAGGTTCTTCTGTGCACAGCAAAGGTCAGTGTTTGTTTGGATCTGTCTGTAGTTGTTACCCTGCTAATGGGTGGAAATCATTTTTAAGCATATAAAACCCATTCATAAGAAAAATCACTTGATTTAGCCAATAAATTAATTCAGAGTATTGGTGTCTTCCCATCAGGCCTTATTGAATCTAATAAATGCAGTGCTGTAAGGAGCAACGTGCCCAGCCACCTGCTAATGCTCCCTGCCTGCTTCTGTCTTTCTAACTATGTGCCTAGATCCCCTGTCCTCGCACAGGCCCTGCACGTCTGACAACTGCTCTGGTTTGCCGAACAAGTTGGTTTGTGCACTGTTGTTCCTTGTCCTCCCGTCTTTCACGGGACCTGACCCCTTAGAAATTTCACTCCGATATTTCCCCAGACGTTAGCAGGAACTCATTCCTCAGGAGCAGAATCAACCCTGACCCCACTGAAATACCTTCTACACGTGGTGCCAATGAGAAATCAATCTTTTTTTTTTTTTAGCAAACAATTGATTTGCCCACTGAGTATTAAGAGCATAACTACTTGCCCCTAAGCTAAACCAGCCCCCAGAGTGCTGGTTAGGGAAAGGTTTCCTTATCACGAAGCTGAGTCTGAAAGTTGTTGAGCATCTGCCAAGACTTTTGGTAACTTTTTGTTAGATATGGATTAATACATGGGTCTTCGATGTTTATGACTTTCTCTATTTTGCTTATTGCTTTGCTTTCTCTGATTTACTTATGGCTCAGTATTGATTTTGAACTACACTGGGATGCTTTGTTAGCAGACAGCCTTCTGTTTTATGGTTTGTAATTCTCACAATTCCTTTCTTCCAAGAGCAAGGGCCCTGGCAGATCAGCTCCAGCATATTTAGCAGTGGTGTTTGCAACCAGCAGTGCTTCTCCCGGTATTTTCTGCTGGACTTTATTGACACCAGCATAAAAGCAGCACAAAAAGCTGTGTGTCTTATACCGCAGTTTATAGTCCAGCATCCTAGCACCAGCTCATCCCCACCAGCACTTTAAGCTGGCTAATTATTACAGCACTGTAACATTTATGGAGTTATTCTGGTTGGTTTTACAGGCCATGTGGCTCAGCAATGGCTAAGCCGGTAGCAGTACCCGAGCTTCATTTAAAGGTAGTTCGGGTAAATCTGTGTTACTTAACAGCCACATCAATGACTGTCAGGTAGACATAACTTAATGCTTGACATATTCAACGGCATAATTAGTTATGTCAGCAAATTAACAGCAGTGTATTAAGCACAATTCTTAGCAAGAGCTGGTGAGCTTGGTGTGGTGTCTATAAATATTATTTCGTACTAGTAAGGACAAGAAAATAGGTAACACGAATATTCCCAAGCAGATTCCAGAGAACATTACATAAGAGAGCAAAGCACAACTTGAAATAGATTTTATGAAGTAATATTTCTGAAAGATTCGAATTACTCGCACATTCCAATTTTCTCATGACGGAGCTCTGTACTGTGGTGCCTTGCTCTCTTTCTGCAGAACTTGTTGTTTATTGTGGCAACTCTGATAATTAACAATTTCCCAAAGGAGGGAAAATTTTGCAAGCCTGTAAAATGTCAGAATATTGTCAATTGACCACTACTGTGAAAATAAAATGCTAACATGCATTAATTTTGAAGAGTGAAGGGCTGAGGAGGCACAAAGATATGACACAAAAATGTCACAAATTTTAGAGATGCTTAAAGGGATAAAATCCCACACACACCCTGTATTTTTAAAGAGAAAATTAATAGATGTAGACGAGCAGCCAAGAAAAAATACTTATCCCCAGGACCACTGCAAGAAGCATTATATCACACAAATCTGTGTGCGCAAAGCTGATGTGAGCAAACCAAGTAACTGCCTGCACAGTTCACACCAACGTGCAGAGATGCATTTTGTCAGTGTGTGACGTGTATTTCGACCAACACATCCACTGGATGCCAAGGACAGAATGCAAACGAGGCAGAGGTAATACCAGAAGAGAAGATAATGCCAGAATGGTAACGCCATTCTTTCTAATGGCCCAGTTTTCCTCTCTTTTAGGAGAGGAGAAGCAGTAAAGGCAGACAAGCAAAGAGAAGAAAACTGGAAGGGGTGGGATGGAGTGCTCTGATGTCATAATCTTCCGGATTATCAGCTCTGCCATAATCCCACTACTCAGCAGCGAACACTTCGTAGGGCAGCAGGAGAGCAGAAAGCGAGCAGCAGAGAGGGAGAAAGATGAAGAGGGGGAAGGATCATGGGGAAGGAAGCAGGAATCACAGGCGGCTGAAGTTCCCCGTTGACTGATGCACATAAAGAAACATTTGCTAAGCAGTTTACAGGCAACGTGAATTTTCCTACAAGTGTGATGTTAGGACAACCCCCCTCTTCAACTTTAGACTCATCAGTGATCCAAAGCCTCAACCTGGCTCTGTGTGCACTTCTGCTCAGGAAGCCCATCGGGGCATTTTCTGTGGAACACTGGTAAGTTGCTCGTGTGTGTTTTTAATATGTTCTGTACAGTGCAGAAGATGTTAAAATGTAGTAAAGGGCACCAAGACTTTCTTCAGATCAAAGTAAATTAAACTTTACATGTGCTGGACCAGATCTAGTTTTATAAAATGTAGCAGGGACAGGATGGGAATGAGGATGGACAGGCCTCTAGTGTTCCTGGGTTCTCTGTCATTGTGATCCTCACACAGGCTACAGATGCAATTTTTTAAGTCTGTTGGTTTCTTTCCTTAGATAGAATACCAGCCATCCCATTTCAGCTTTGGTGTCCCCCACCAAAGCCTGAGAAAGCTCAAAGCCGATCATGACAAATTACTTGGCTATTATAGGACAAAATGTGTGTTCTAGGTGTATTAAGACTTTCAGCTCCAAATTTCCTAAAGAAAATAGACAAATCTCAAATGCATTCTAAACATCTGTGAGTCTATGGAAATGTCCTGTTTTATTACTCTCTCCAGTAAAACATTTTATTGTTTTCAAATCCAGCAAAATCTGATGACATTTTGACAGAGAAGATTAATTGTCTCACTTAGGGAAACACTGATCAGATCTGCTCTGCTGTAAAACTTTTTATTGGTTGCAAATTTCAAGTCATTCCAGCTATCCAAGACTGCTTTAGAAAAAAGACTCGAGGCATTATAATTTTACAAGAAGTGAATAACTGCTCGGAGATTTTTGCAAAGCAACCAATTTCGTTCTGAGCAATCAAAGCAATGCTTCAGTTTCTCTAATGAGGCGGTTGTATCAAGAAGCTGGAGAACACCGACACTGGATATTCCCTCTGTTGTTGCAGCAGATTCCTCTGGCATTGACAAATAGCCTGTCTGAAATAGCAAGGTCAGATGGACAGTAACAGAACAAACAAGAGTGTCAAACCCGTCGTAGGCTGATGCTCTTGGCATTCCTAAACAGGCAGGTAGATGGATGAACAGACATTTTTGTCATTTGTACCGTTTGTATCTAGATCCTTGACAGCCACGTCAAGTGTGCTGTTTGCTTTCTAGACGCCGGGACGTGTGGCCAGGCACCAGGATTATTTACACAGAGCAGGCCAGCCATTTCTTTGTCTCTAAATCCAAAAGTCCAGTGACACAAGATTAACTAAGAGCTCCGCTACATGTAACGGAGGCAACCGAAAATTGCAAAAGCAAAAAATTGGCCTCAGGGATGCACTCAGTCCTGCTGGCTTGCAACGCCTCCGCAGGAGCTGTGCTGGGAAGGGATCACCCCACAGTGCTGCACTGATGGCAGCACCTTTGCTTCCCTCGACTTGTGAGGGCCAGAACAGAGCCACGTAGGGCCAGACGGTGTGCGCAGAGGTTTTTGGTTCCTGGTGGCTGAAGGAATTCTGACGTCCTGTTGGAGCATCTCTGGTCCCTTTGTGCTCACAGTTGGTAGCCTATGGGTTTTCTGTACAGTGACCTACTTGTGCAAGGGTTTCCACAAGCATGGTACATGGATATTTTAATGTTGCAGAATACAGGGCTCCAGATTTGGGGTTTAAACTAATTAATAATAAACCCCTGTTTCAGCAGCAGGGTGATTGTCAAGCACATACAGAGGCCCTCGTGTTAAGATGCTGCTGTTGAGGGTAGGACTGAGGAGCACAGAGGCTCTCAGTGAGGCTGGCATTCGCTGTGTTAATGACTAAACACGCAGAGCATGAGCCGCTCCCTTCCTCAAAGCCTCCACTATCTACATAGACAAAGCAGATGCAGGAGGAAAAAAAAAAAAGCACAGAGGTACCAAATAATTTCTGCGCCTGAAGTTACTCATTGGCCAAGAATGGCACACTGTTCTCCTGAATACCAGGCCATACTCAATGATCTATTTAACGTGGATATTAAAAGCTTAAGTAGGGAGTTGTTAAGGTTTTAAAAGGCCCCATCCTGGATTTCTAAACAGGGCTATCTAGAAGGAGTCTCCCAAATTTGTAATAGCATAGCAAAACAATCTGCTTCGTTTTGGACAATGCTGAGCAGACGGGGCTCTGCTCCATGGAGGACCTCCATCCTATGCTCCTTCCTACTCAAGAAAGATGCTCAGCAGCTAGATTGCTCCAAGGTCCCTTCCCCAGCTCCAGTGGTATCAAGGAGCTGTGGCTCTGAGGCTGGCGCTGTGACTCTGGGCAGGGCAGCACAGACCTGGCTCTACTGCCTGCCTGGATGCTCTCAGGCAGCAGCGGGCACTGTCAGATGTGTTTGCCTGCCATCCCACCTACCTGTTCTTACAGTCAACCTGTACTTTGTTTTCTCCTGTTGTCCTTTGTGATCATTCAGCTTTCCCTAGAGCTCCTTCTCTGCTCCCACCCCTTGAGAGGCAGAAAAAGATTAATTTTACTCAGGGAGGGACTCCGACTGGGAAACCAGTACATAGAGAAGAAAAGCAAAGTATCAAACTTTTTGTGTGTTAATAAATATTTATTATTATTATTATGACTATTTAATAACAGACTTAATAAACAAGACTCCAGAATGTCATAAATAAATGCCAGGAAATATGATTTTTCATTTCTGTCTTTTTCTGGTGAGAAAGAGTCTCTGGGTTGTTTTGGAAAATGAATGCTGAAAGCTGGAAATCCTAATGGTAATCAGTGTTTTTTCGTTTCCATATGTGCATCTTTCTTGCAAACTATGTAACATCAGCACAGTAGATACCCTTTATATAATTTAAAAGTAAAATGCAGCGTGAAGCATGCTGTTAGTTCTTGATGATAACATCATATAAACAGAAGCATGAGGGAATCTGAAAAGATCTTGTGCCAATTTCTGCTCTTGGCTAAAATCCTACAACCCCCTTGAAGTCAGTGGCATTCTAGGCTTGCAAATACAAGCAGGATTTGGATTCTAATTCTACAATTTTCTGAATGTGGGCACTGAAAGAGAGAGCTGGCGTTGCTACTCATTAAAGGGAACTGCCAAAGGACTGCTAGGCCAAATTTTGAGTAGGTCTGGATCACTGAAACTCCAACTCATCCTGTTATTGTAAGGTGTGGAACAGAGGTCAGAGTGACCGTGGAAAAAAATCCAGAGAGATTCAGAATGAAATCAATCTCATTGAAGCCTCAGCTGTTCAAGAAAGTCTTGTGCTTATTTCTTTTGGATTTATACAGGCTGTCTCTCAGGAAGTAGGGGCCAATTCCTCTCTCATTAAAGCCTATGGTGAAATTCTCAGCAGTCTCAGGAGCTGCATGCTGGGCCCCAAACAACTAGGTTATAAGGACTGAAATGATGTTAGCACTAAACACCTGATCCAAAGCCCACTGAAGTGAAGAAGAGACTTTCTATTTATTGCCTCTGAAGATAAATCTACCTCAAAATGAATACATTACTAAGATTCCTCAGGTGATTTCTAAAGCTTTAGCAAAAGAAGAAATAACAACCTTCTATAGCAGAAGGAAACATAAAAGGAACCAAAGAAAAAAGTCCTCTGTGCTGGCACATTGGTTAAATGGCTTTGGGAGAAGGGGGTAAAAATTAGAAGAGGAAATTTATTTCAGATTTTTTTGCCAACGTTTTCTAAAGAGGTAGATGGCCCTTAAGAATATGAAAATAAATTGTGCTGAGATATCAAGGTGATGGGAAACTTAAAGTACGACAAACATTTAAATAATGCAGGTCAAGGAGATTAAACACTTTCAGTTGTGACATTATAAGTTGTGAAGTAGTTGTTCCATCTTGCCATACGTCATCAAATCACCAGCATACCTGTGAAATCTTTCACCTCTCTCTGAGATGTTTCAGCTTGTACCAAGGATCACCTTCTTAAAAGTCTGGAGCTTCTTTTTGACTACTCTGTCAAAGAAAAATCATGCCTGGTAGAATTAAGTTGGGATGTTCATCTCCATGCATTGCCTATCAAGCTCCACATGCTTCTAGTCACCCTATGTCCTGCTCAATGCTTGTGTATTCTTAAAAATCAAAACTATTCCTATCACCTTAAGGTGGATAAATAGCCTCTAACTTCTTTGCAGTGCTCTAGTAAAAACAATCTTCTGTTTTCATTTGCTGGCTCAGGTTCACTTTCAACTTTCCAACCTCTTTGGCTGATTTCTGACCCTTTCTGAGTCAAGGAGGCCCTTCTCTGGGTGCTAACAGTCACTTCTCTGATCAGACACTTCCCTCTCCCCATAACCTATGTGAATTCAGCAAGATTTTTAGCCTATTTATCTTAAGGTCCTCAAATGAGAAAATTGAATGCTGTTTCTTTATCTTCCATTCACAGTTGTTCAAGATGTACATTCATTTTTTAACCTCCACACTTTATTCTACATCAAAAATAAATGTGGTCATCTTTTTCATGATTTTTTTTCTCCCTCAGACAGTTTGACTACAGGCTCTTCTTCTGCAGATGACATGCAGCTTTGCATTCCCCATTTCCCAGCTGTTTGGGTCTTGAGTTGCGGCAGCTTCTGACCATTCCAAACATACTGATTTTGAATGCTTCAAGAAATCCACTTACTCCAGCATTACTATAACTAAGCTTTCTCATTTTAGCACATCAGAAAATTGATGAGCTTCAAACACAATCAAGGAAGATTACATCTGAACATGCTGCTGTCCCCCCCTTGACATTTGATGCCATAAGTTAACATTTGTTCCACCATGTGTTGCTGGTCAATAACTCCTGGCAGGAGGTGTCCATCTTGTTCACTGCCTGAATTTCCCTTTTTATTCCCGCTGCTGTACTGCCAGCTGTTGTGTTGGTTGTTCACAACTGCAAAAGATTCAGCTGGCCTTTTTCTAAAGAGACACTGTAAATGTTCTACCCTTCTACTAAGCATCTATATTTCTAATGACGAGGTGAAACCTGGCACAAAGAAAGTAGTCTAAGATGAAACGAAAGGCATTAAGATTTTTTTTAAAGAAGAGACAACCATAGACAGGCTTGGAGGAATGTGATCATCACTCCCCACAGCTCCTTGTGATTACTGCCAAGACCATGAAAGCACTCCAAATAATGTTGTGGGGAATGCTGTGATAACCACATGCAATGCAGGTCATCTTCTGTTCATGCAACTTGGCATTTGGAGGACTTATTGCATCAGCAAAGACAGCCAAGTGTGAATAACCTCTACTAAAATAGCCGTAAAACTGTTAGCATTTCCACGCTGGTTGCACCAGCATTTTCTGGTGTTGATCCAAGCTGAGATATCCAAAACAAAAAAAACTGGGGGACTTCTTGCTATTAAGCCCTTTTGCCAAGTTTATGGATTTGTTTGCTGGGTTCACAACGTTGGCATTAGTGAGATCTTACCAATGGGCCATCTCTACTTGGACTTCATCTTTGCTGAAATCCTTGTGTGTCCTCTTGTAATGCCTTCCTCAGGATATTCTCGAATTCCTCTGCAATAAAGAGAGGACAAATTCTAGAACACTGTTAACTGTCCTGGCAGGAAACAGAAACGTCTTCAGCTTCTCTGTCTTGCCTTGTTGCCCTGGAGCTTCACAATGTCTTGCTTTTTTGCTCCTCCAAAATTCCCCACAACCTCAGCTCACCTGACATCTCTGACCTCTCATCCAGTTCCTCCACTCGTGGCCCCCTACCCTGCGCTATCCGCAGATAAAATTCTGCTCTCATTTGCTTTGTTCCATCTCTCTGGAGTCCTGTCCGCCCCCCTATCTGCTACGAGCCCCCATCGTCCATAAATTTCACCTCACACCCTTCCCTGACAGAGAAATTATGTGAGACCGTACTGTGGGTGCGACATAAAAACATTCTGTGTAAAAATAAGCTGCGGTGCACCTCCTCAGAGCCCCTAATTTGAAAAAAGCAGCACAAAGAAGGCCGGGCCAGGTGACATTTTAACATTTTGTAGATCAGTAGCCTGGAAGCTCACAGCCGACTCCCCCGGGGGCACGAAGCTCTGACAGGGCCGGGGGAGGAGCAGGCCGCTGCCAGCCCCCGCAGGCGAGTTTTATTCCAGCAAGCGTTTATCCTTCACGAATTTAAAACACGGTACACAACATTTTATTTTATTTTATTTTATTTTATTTTATTTTATGAGGTGTGAGGGGGCGGTCTCTCCTCGGGCTCCTCTCAGCCAGGCCGCGGCCCGGCCTGAAGGGAGCAGCCTGCAGCTCCGTGGGGAGCTCCGTGCCCGGAGCTGGGGGCCCCTGCCCCCGGGCCCTGCGTGCCCCGTCCCCGCCTGTCCCTCCCGCCCCGTCCCCGCGGTCGCCTCAGGCCAAGGGGAACGTGAAAAGGGAACGTGATGGGGGGGGAGCACACGGGACAGGCCGCTGCCCCTTTAAATCCCATCCTGCGTTTCACGTCGCCGCCGTCTCCTCGCCATACATAACCAGCCGCGGCGCCGCCCCCCCGTCCCCCCACCGCCTCCCTTCCGCGGCGCCGCCAATCCGCGCCCGCCCGCGTCACTCCGAGGGCGAGGGCAGGCGGAGAGGAAAAAAAAAAAAAAAAAAAGAGAGAAAAAAAAAAAGTTTGGTGAGGAGCGAGCGGGGCCGCGGGCAGGTGAGGGGAGCGCGGCGGGGCCGGCGGGGCGCGGGGGGCTCCTTCGGGACCTTTTTTTGCCTTTTTTTTCCTTCTTTTTTACCTCACGGGGCCGCCAGGCTGCGTGCGCAGGAGCCCTCCCGGGGCAGAGGTGTCCTTGTGAGGGAGCTGCGGGCCCGCCCGGCTGGCTGAGGGCCGCTACCGGGCGGTGCTGGGGGTCGTGGGGGCGGTGGTCGGGGGGGTCGTGAGGGGTTTGGCAGCCCCCCGGCGGGGTGAGGGCTTCCCCCGGCCGGCCGGGCCTTCCCCGCGGGTCAGGGCTCTGCCAACCCCTTGGTGAGTCCCGTGCAGCCCCGCCGTTAAAGGCAGGGGTCGAGCCTGCGCCGTGTCGTCAGCGTTTTTGGTGTTTTTAGCAGGAAAAAAAGTTCTTTTTCGGCTTTGTTGTGGCGCTCGGCGAGGAGCCCTGCTAAATTTAACCGAGCTTAACTCGCTCTGGGCTCTGAAAAAAAAAAAAAAAGAAAATAAAAAGACTGGAGTGAGAGATAAGGGCTGCAGGCATCCACAGCCCCCGAAGGACTTGGGGGGGGGAGGGGGGGTCCTTGCAAAATAAAAAGCAATAATTGTCTCCTTGCTGCTACCGGCGAAGCCTCCACCAAATGTGCTGACGTAAGGTGGAGGCGTTCAGCAAAACCAAGGGCAGCTCCTTCTCCCCCTCCGCGGACCGACTTAAAGCGCACAGTTGTGCTCTGAAGTCCATTCCCTGGATGTTTGTTCAGACTTGCCCTATAATGGGTGTCATTGCATAAGAGTTGCAGGCAGCGTGCTGAGTTTCTTTCATTCTTCCAAGGGTCTGTGCCCTCCTCCTAACTGTGCCAGGCTGTCTGTGTACACTGCAGAGGGAAGGGTGCAGCTTTGCGAGCTGCCCTATGAACTCCAGGGGAAAAAAAATAAAGCAGCTCCTCTCTTCCTCCTCCTGCTTCTAAGCAAATGATTTTGTCTGATGTCATCGTAAATAATTCCTTTCGCAGAGCGCTAATCCTCTTCTGAACTGTGGATGATGGTAACTCAACGGCTGAGGAAGCAAATATGTCAGTTCCTTAGTCTCTTTCCTGTGTCTCCTTTAACTTTTATAGCTTTGCTCTTTGAGTTCGGCCTGATTTGTTTAGTTAGTGCTGGGGTGCCTACACCTGTTCTTTATATTAATTATCCCTTGGCCTAGAACAAGGGGACTGGCTTTTGCGGCGTATATATTTGTTCTGGCCAAAATAACAGTGTGTTCTGGGGGAATTTTTGTTCCTTATGATAGTGAGTATCAAATCCTTGACACGTCAGTGGCATAATTCCTTGATTGTGCTACTTTCCAGATAGCGTCTTCAGCAGTAAAGAACTTCCTCTATCTCCTGTACGTATTTCTGAGGATCCTTGTAAAATAACTTTTGTCTTAGAAAACTATGAATCATATTAAAATAATAACAGATTAAAATTAAGTTACCTCTCGACTAATCATGAGTTGTTGACAAAGATGAAAAACTTGCATGTTACAGACTACTTCTGAGAGTGTAAGAACATAAATTTACACTTCAAGTTTTTGTTACTTTATGATCTCAGATGGCACATAGAAAACCTTGTACAAATAGCTTGAAGGAGATAGTGGCAAGTTATCAGGAGGGGAGTAGCATTGACACAAACTAGTGAAAAGTTGCCGTGGTTACAGATAAAGGTAATCCTTGCTTCTGCGAAGGTGTGTCCTTCTGTAATAGCTGTATAAATCAGTTTGATTTCTGAGAGAATTGTAAGTACACAAACTTCCAGCTCCATTTTCTTAGCAGTTAGTAGTTGTACAGCTACCTTTTTCTTTTAATTAAGTACTGAATAGACTTTGACTTGTGTTCAAGATACTCGATTTAAACTACAAAGAGTGTTACAGATTATATATAGATGTTCTTGGAGCATGCTAAATTCAGTGGAAATCAGCATTTTTTTCTACCCAAGAGATACCTGATGACAAGAAAAAGTCTTTCAAAATGTCTGGATCCTTTCTCAAGTACTCTGAAGAGGGTGATGCGTGGCATCTGGCACTGGAGTCCTCAGCTGTGTAGCTGAACAAGATGTCATTCCCTATTCTGATCTTAAAAATACATATATTTTTAAAAAAAAGCCATAATAGCAATATGGTGACTGCTGAGTGATTAAGACTCATTACAGCTTTGCAGCTTTGTAAGCCAGGAGATAAGAGTGGAACAAAAAGGAGGGGGGGGGAAATGAAAGCTATTTTCTTAGTGGCTTATTCCCTGTGCAGAAGGAAGCAGTTGGAATTTAACATGTGGATAACCTTTAGTAAGTTCTCGGGGTAGCTAACCTTTGGGTGGTTTGAGATAGCTGCTCAGACTTCCAGGGGAATATCGTGTGCGTGAATACGGCTATCCAGGCAACTAACCAGCCCTCTCTGATGGAGACCTGATATTTACCACATGTACTTTTTTGTTATTTCCAGATTTGATTATCACAGTGCGGCAGTACAGCTTGGATTCAAAGCAGCAAGAGAAATCTCAGGAAGTTCTTCAAGCTTACTGAAATCTCATCAGTCTGGTATGTTGCACTCTCTAGACTCTTAGAGTAGCAAGCTGAATTCTTTGTATGCAAGGGCCTCCTTAGTTGCTGCTAAGGATACTGAAGTTTCTAGGACTTTGGCTTGCTACCAGCAACTTTATTCTCACGAAGTAATATGCTACCGCAAGTATGGAACTTTGTATTGCTGGGGTAGTGTAGAAGATTGCTTTTGGTAGTGGTATTCGTACCAGGGCAACAAACCTGTACTTCAGAACCTTCAGTCAACACATGCTGAGAGCTTGTTTTTGTCTTGCCTATCCTGCCTTGAAATTCCAGGTACTTCTTGCAGACTCTTTAAAGTAAAAGCAGGCTGGAAAGAGACTACCACTAACTTTCAAGAGACTGCACACTGATGTATTGATGAATGTATAAGAATACAAAAAGGAACGTTTCTTTTATCATGCAGAATTATTATTCCATTCCTTATGTAGGTAGTTAGTTTAGGTTTGATTAAAAAATGATTGCCAGCTTCTCAGAGCTGTTTCTCAAATGGCAAAGTTCTGAAATTCCTATGCTCATGTGCTTTTAAATTTTTAAGCTTGCAAAAAATCTTATACAGCAAGTTTATGGGGACTGTAGTTAGTAAACAGGTATTGCAACATCTGAGGATACAAAAACAATAGGAAGCTAAATATTCAGTTTAAAGCTATCTCTAATAATAATAAATAAACAATCTAAAAGACAGAGCTGTAATTGTTTAAAAAAATCGGCACATGCTGTAATGCTGACACAATTGACAAGGGGAGGGTAAAGTCCTTTTCTACAATGCAAGTTGAGTGTGTGAAAGCACCAGTTCTGTTACTGTGCTACTTATTAACATGTACAAAATCCAGAAGGTATGTTGTATTCAAGACGGTGAAAAACAGGTGCAAACTGTGAGGAAAGATGGTGTGCTTCACAGGGATCTTCTGGGAACTGGAGAGCCAGTAGCCATCTCTTTATCTAATCCCTGAACAGCCATCACATGGAGCTTTTGATCGCTACTATTCTGGTCTCTGTTTGAACTGGTGACTTAAAGATGAAAGGCTCTGTTCTTGATCTCTTGAGCTGTCAAGTCCTCCAAACTTGCTGTCTTCTGTATATGTAAGATTGCAGAACAAATGGGCTTTTAGCTCCATGATTACAATAGTCAAATGAGAGTCAGGTGCTCTCTCTTGCTGTTGTCCTCAGAGCAAAGTTCAGTGGCAGCAAACCGAATCTTTTTTATGCTGCTGTCAAAGCTTCCCTGTTTAGTGTACTTGCAGCTGCAATCTGCTGTTTCATGTTTTTCTGCGTTACTAAAGATATTGTAAGAGTGGCAAAGGCCTAACTTGAGCCCAGACCTTAAAATGATGCCTCTGCACTTCCTCCCAAATGTGCCTGTGTTTTCATGGAAAATAGGTTACTTGTGTGCAGAAACTGAGCTTATAAATTGGGCTTTTTAGTGTTCAGTTCCACTAGGTTTCCTTCAGCATGGGATAACAACTTGAGTAGCATTTTTTATATATATATTTGGATTTTCAACATGGAAATGGTAGATGTGTGTACCCATGATTTCTGGTTCAATGAGGCAGGGCTAACTGTGAATCTAGTTTTGATTGCCTATTTCACCAATTTGGGGGTTCTATTTATTTTGTGAAGGTAGCAAATTACTCTTGGAGCATTCTTAATAAGTGTTATGGTGTTTTATGGGGTGTGTGTTTGTTTTTTTTTTTTTTTTTTAAGGAAATTAGACTAACAAATCTAGGAGGTCAGTCTTGAACAGAGGAGAATCTGCTTCGCCATTCCCCTGATGCTCTGGGTGAGCCATGCTCTTGCTTATCAGAAGCTGGCCAAGCCTCTGCCAGATCATTGAGTCAGAAGGGGCATGGAAGGGTCTGATGAGTACCAGAGCTGTAGTAAGGCAGTAGGCCAGGCTGCGTGGCTGGGAGGGGAAAGATGGGGAGAAAGAGGAGTGAAACTTCTCCCTTGTAGCGATAAGGAGCTGCTAGCTGCCTGTTTAACTTAAGTATGAGTCGCGTTGTTCAATGATAAAAGTTATTTTTCATCACTGTTGCAGTTGCCAGGTGGTTAGACTTGTTTCGTAGCACAAAGAGCCAGAGAGTTGTAGGTTAATACAGTGTTTTTTCTTCCCTTTTGAAAGTACCCAACCAGCACAAGTAACTTTAGGGTTGTCATGTCCTCTGCCATTACTAGGCAGCTCTGGTGATAAGATTGGTGACTTCGGACGTTGTTTTTATGGGCCTAAAGTTAATGTGCTCTAAATTGAAGCTTTCCAAGATTGATTACTGAGATTCTTAGAGGACGCTTTACTGGTACGTTTTATTTGCATGAACTGTGTGCTTGGATCTGATGTCTTTGATAGCGTTTGGTCAGAAGTGTCCTGCAAGCGGCCTCACAGTTATCCTCAGGGGACTGGCTGACTTCCTAAAGTACTGTTAAAGTTCTGGCTCATGTACACCGTGGGATTTAAGTGTAAGGGTTAACGTCTGGTTCTTACAGCTCATTTTAGGTTCTGCAGGGGAAGTTATGTAAATCTTGTTAAAGTTAACTCCAGTCTTGCAATGCTTTGTGCTCATTAACCTAACAGCTGTATGAACTGCTGCTTTCCAGTTCGGTTTGGCTTTGTGGGGCGATAGATCGCTCTAGAAGAGAAGGTAGCACAAACAGGTTACGTGACTGTGTTAGAGGAATCAGATGGCCTCCTCGATGGTGTTTTTTGTTCTTTTCGGTGGGACTTGCGGAACAACTGCGTGCTAAGGTGTTTGAGCTTGATTAACGTGCACCGGGAAAGTTAAGGCAGATAGCCATGTTGCCATACAGCCCCTAGCTAGAGCAGGGGGAGGCAGCTCCAGCGTGTCCCTAGAGGCGAGAACTGTCCTGTAAAGCAAGGACTTCTCCTCTCTCCCCCTGCTCAGCACAAACCAACCCCAGCACGTCCACGCAGACCGGCGCCTCAGCTTCACCCGGCTGACCCCCCCTTCAGCCGTTACAAACCCACGAACGTGCTTCGGAAGGCGACCTTTTTGTGCTGCGTGGCGCTGGGAGGAAGCCCCGCCGCCGGCCGCCCGGGGAGCCTCGCAGCGCCCCGCCGCTCCTTTCGGCCTCGGCGAGCCCCGAGAGTTTCCAGCGGCGCCCGCAGCCGCTGCCCCCGAGGCGCCGCCCGCCTCTCGCCGTGCTGACTCACGCTTCGCAGCGCCGGGAGCCTCCTGCCAGCGGCCGCCGAGCCTATTTTTAGCCGGGCCGGCCCTTCCCCGGCCGCGAGCGGAGGCCGGGGTCAGCGGAGGGGCCGCGGGGGTCCCGCTGCTCCCGGGGGGGAGCCCCCGGGGGGGGGTACGCGGTGCCCAGCGCTGCCTCCCGTGGCGGCCGCCGGCGGGGTGCGGCCCCTTTAAGAGCCACCCCCCCCCTCACTGGGGAGGGAGGGGGGGGGGTTGCTCGAAGCGCTGCCTCAACCTAACCTGCTAGCGAGGAAAAAGTTCTTTACCTAACAGACGCGCCGCTCCGCCAATCGGAGCGCGGAGCCGGGCCGGCGGGGCGGTGCCTTCCTTATCCTCCACCAATCGCGGCGGGGGCGGCGCGCGCAGGCTGCGTTGCGCCGGGAGAGCCCCCCCCCCCCCCCCCCCCGCCCCCCCGCGGGAGCAAGAAGTGAAGTTGAGCCGGGGTCGGAGCGGGGAGCCGGGCGGCGGTAGGCACCTTCCCCTCGCGGCCGGGTCCTAGCGCCCCCCCGCCGGCCGGGAAGCAGAACAAAAGGGGCTCCGCGGGCAGCAGCCCGGCTGCCGGGGGGCTCCGCGGGAGGATTGGGGGGGGCCTCGGGGCGCTCCGCCCGGCCTCGGGCACGGCCGGGAGCCCCGGGGGGAGCCGCACCGGGCAGCGGCACCAGCTCCGGCCCCTCGGGTCGTGCCCGGCTTCGGGCCAGCTCGCCGTGACAGCCGCTGCGGGGTCAGCCCGCGGCAGCGTTTGCTCCGAGTGGTTCTGTCTCAAATCGCCTATTGTTGTGCCGCCGAGCCCCGCTCCGCTGTTGTCTCGGGCTTCGCTCTCGCTCGCAGGAACGCCTCGCAGGTCCTCGGCGTGCAGAACAAAGATAGCTGGAAACTACGCGGAGAAAGCGCGATTCGCCTCCTCCTTTCTCTTCAGCTTCGCGGACGGCCGCGGCTGCCGGGGCTCTGCTCACCAACGCGGGCAGGAGAATTGTGTTAGCGCCCTGGTCGGCAGCTGCTGCCCTTCCAGCCGGGGCTGGGGGTGAGCGGGTTTGGCTGCCGAATCGCTCCGGCTCTCGTGAATGCTCTGTTGTCCGACCGTAGCGGGTGTCTGCTCTGAGGGGAGATTATTTTTAGTTTCTGCACCAGGTGTGTCATCTAAGGCCTTCCTAGCACTATTTTTAGCGATACTCGGTGCCTCCGAAAGACCTTTAGGAAGAGGACAAGTGTGATTTGCCACGGGTGGCATGGGATGAGGGTGAGAGGGAGGAGAGCAGGAAGTGGCGAGTCAGGAAGTCGGGGTTTTTAATGAGAATGAAGACTTTTTTGTTTTAATCGTCATCCTTTTGGTATCTTTGACAAGTATGTTAGACGAGGCCACATACAGAACAATGCTTTCAGAGCGATGATTATATTTTCTTGCTTCCCTAAATATTTCCTGTTGTTTACTTAAAAAAAATAGAACAAACACTTGTGTCTGTACACAGCTGCTCCTGGGAACTGGAAAGAAATACTCGTGGCCCTAATACTTGTTGAGGCTAAGTAAGGAGTTTGACGGGATTTGTATGATTAGTCGAGATGACAGAAGAATGGCTGTGAAAACTGAGCAGCAGTCTTCCAAGCGGCAAAGGAAAGCTATTGTTTAAACCTGTAGCGAACATAAACAAAAGTGTGGCTATTAAAGTGTACCTCCTGCTTTCAGTTTTGTACTGAGCCATTTTGCTTACTCCAGAAATGCTGGTTACGGATTACTTCTTAAAAAATATGTCAAAGCACCATGACGCATTGGCATCTTGCCATACTTCATTGGCGCAGGTCTGAATTACTAATTTGCTTTTGCTATCTGTTTACACCATTTCTTTTTGTTGTAGACTATATTTAAACCTTGGATATACTTTAGAACGAGCAGTGACTGTGCACAGTCCTGTAGGTGAGAGGTGAGCCAGATCTCTTGCATAAGGGGAGGTAATTAAGAAGGGGATATATACGTTTAAATCCCTGGGGTTTGATTCATTTCTTAACTTTACAACTGATGCTAGGCTGAGACCGAGTGGTTAGGTTTCATGTCTCGGGTGAGGGCAAGAAGAATGGAATAGTTTGCTTTCGTTCTTATAAACGCATGGTATGAGTACGCGCATTAGACTTGCTCAAACAAACTGGAGCAAACTTAGGTGTTTGTGTGCTGGTGAGTACTGTGTTTGGCCAAAAGCTGGTTTTGCTTAAAACAGAAGAAAAGCTGCATGCATCAGGCAACACGAATTGTATTGCTTGGTGTATGAGTAGCAGTTCTTCTCTGCTCCCCTCTGCCCCCCAGCTTAGGAAAGAGAGATTATCTGGGGCCAATTTTACTGATGTATTCAGTGCAGAAGTGAAGTGCTCAACTCTCTCACCACATGTATACAATTCTAATGCAGGCTGTTTGTAGAAAGCAAATCTGCCCTAAAGGATAAACATACCACTTTGCTGGCACAGCTGTACAACTTCTGTATTCAGGCTACAGCAAATGTTTCTTGCCTGCGTTCAGAGCCGTCGCTGGCAGGACCCGTGTTGTCCCCGCGCGCCGATTGGTTGCTCCAGCACTCCTTGTTCAGAAAAACCTTCTCCCGCACATGCTCCATCTGCAAGCCTTAAACACTGTGAGCGTGTCGTGTGCTGTGGGATTTACATGTCTGCTTCTTGCGCCAGGACGGGATATGCATCTCTGATGTGAATAAGAGATTCGTACAGTGATTGTCAGCCTGTGTACAAAATGCGGGACTGGACCTTGTCTCCTCTGTTGGTGAGGCAGAGAGGACCTGTGCTCTTTTGTCTGTTGGCATCTCTTCCCGACGCTGTGACGCGGGTGGCTCTCCGCTCGCTGGGATGGTCACTCCGCACTCTGCTTCCATTTAATGCTTCCTGGAGAAGGCTGTGCACCTCCCCCAGGGACAGTTGTTGTAAAACATGCCAGTAGCCTTACGGAGGGCAGCTGTCCACCCTGCAAACAGCCAGGTGGGCTTCAGGGCCCTGCTTGCTTGTCGAGTGCTTTCTGCTGCGTGTGGTGCCTCCTGCCGCCCTCCCAGCGCAGTGGGTCCTGTGGGCGCTGGGGGCGAAGCCAGCGAGGCTCGCTTAAATTGTTTTAAATTAGTGGCTCGAGCCAACCCAACTGGCTCTTTTCCCTTACTCTTCCTTCCCGTATTCCCCAAGTGCTTCAGGGTTCATTTCTGCTAATTGCTTCGCGCCCAAGGCGCAAGGGAGGGAAGTGGGTGAATAATGTCATCTCAGAGAACTTCAGCCCTACCAGAAAGGGACATCTGTCCATGGTTTTAGACGCGGGTTATGCCTGCTAACAGGTTTCATTGCAGTTCCTAGGAGAGACACGGTGAAGGGGTGAGTAGCTGTTGATCGTTACGGTGGTGCTGGTGCAGAGAAGGTCGGTACTGGAGGTACGGCCCTGGTGGACAGATACTCCTCTCCTCGAGGAGATGGTTGCTCTCCTCTGGTGTGGAGCCCAGTCTGGGTGGGGTGGATGATCAGGCCGGTGATGTTTACGTTGTAGTAAGGTTTTGTGAAAATAAGCAGTTAATTACACATGGCCAACAAAGGAATAGAAACAGCTAAGGTAAGGGACTGTCCTTGCTTTAAAATCAATTTAACAGAGGCATGAAAGGTTTAAGTTTTTTTTAAACCTGCCTTTTTTTTTTACCTTTAGAAATATCAGGAACATTAAGTCTTTCTTCCCTGTTCTTGTTGGGTGTCTCAGATGTGTCATAAGCTTCTCAGCCCTTAATTGAAGGGGTGGGGTGATATATTTTTAACAGATCCCTTCCAACTGTGTTTAT
This sequence comes from Cygnus atratus, assembly GCF_013377495.2. Classification (NCBI taxonomy): domain Eukaryota; kingdom Metazoa; phylum Chordata; class Aves; order Anseriformes; family Anatidae; genus Cygnus; species Cygnus atratus. Next base: position 13,336,528 of record NC_066372.1, on the reverse strand, counting down.
AGGGCTTTTGAGTTAAATAGAGATTAGCAAAAACAAAGCCTTGACAGTGTAAAAATTGTTTCTTCTCAATCAAGTTGTATTTGCTTGTGCGTTCTGCGGTTGTTGACAGAAACTCAGGTTTTGTGCATCTGAAAAGTAACTTTTCTAGCTATTAAATTATACATCGAGATAAACCAAGCTAAATCCTAACTTCATCCATCTTCTGTTCCATTTAGACCAACTTGAGAAAATGTTTTGAGCATTACTTAAACAAATGAGCTCTTGCATTTGTGTATTTCCTAAAAATAGTTCCTTTTTAAGCAACAGTTTCATTAAATGTATGGCTCTTCCTTTAACTTAATGGTTCAGCAATCTTACAGAAGCCGAAACGGTCTCCACTCTGGTCTCCAAGCTGAAGACCACCCCTGCTCCGCCGTTCCGCCCTGTCAGGATATATTTGTGTCACAGCACTCTAACCTTCAGGGTATGGTATTTGTCAGTCTGAAATGTAATAATCCTGTATCTGTAGAACGAAACTATAAACAGTGTGGCTGACTTGGCAGGCCCTGACAACCGCCTGAACGGTTTAACTAGCCCAGGGTTTAAGACAACACTGCGCTGGTGCGTCCTGTGATTCACAGTGCTAATGCATTTTTATCCATGTGAAGGATTAGGGAAACAAATATAAACTTCATTATCAAATTAATGTGGAAGCTTAATAGCAGGATTTTTGAGGACAGAAGTGAGGTGCTCTCAGCTTGGTTAAATGTTTTGCGTTGGGCGTGTTTTGTTTTTTTCAAACAATGACTTGACTTTTCACCATTAGCTTGAACAAGGCAGAAGGCTGGACAGCGTATGCCATTGAATATATGCACAAAATCAGGCTGATGAAAATACTGCATGGGGAAGACAGCTGCTTTAGCTGCTGATACCGAAGGCTTTAAATTTTTGGAGGTGAGAGGCAAAAAGAGTACCGCTGATTTTACAGACAAAACTACAGAGCTTCTGTAAGTAAATTGGGCAGTTTCATGCCTTTTTATACACAGGTCTTATCTTTGAGTTAGGTTGTCTGAAGAAAACATTTAACCAGTTGCTGATCGAGCTGTTTCTTGAGGGCAGGGCAGATGAGGCTGCAAAGAAGGATGAAATTGTCTCTACTATCTCCTATGTGAATTTAAGATGTTTTTCTGAAATGATGATATGGAATCAGGATCTTCAGTGCAATGTAACTTTACCACCTAGTAGAATATTTTCTGTGCAACAGAAGCGTCTTGCATTAGAGCCTTATCAAGGCAGGGGCAAAGGAAGTGCCTGTGCTGTGAGTGTTTAGAAACTGAAACACTTGCAGGTTGTTCTTCCTGCCTAGTGAGTTCTCTAAGTGAAATGTACAAGAGTTATGCTGAACCTCTACCATCCAAATGTCATGCTAGTATGATGTACTGTTGGGTATTGGTGTTCAGTCCTTGAATAAGTGATTTTGTAGGGACTAATTAGGATTAGTTATCAACCAAATGTTATTGTCTTGGGGAAAAATAACTAGAAAAGTAATTATTTTAGTGCTTGTTATATTGAAACCATTTGATTTCATACCTGAAAAAAGTGTCAACATGGGCAGACTTACTTAGAAAATTTTTTAGGGAAGAGACTTTAGAATTGCTCAACTGGCTTGTTTTGAATATCAGTATGTTTTCGTGGGCTTTGTTTAAAGTATCCTGGAAGAGCAGGAAGGAGGCATTAGTAACTATAGGTCAAGGTAAGTGTGTCATTAGTTACATAATAAACACTGTCAGCTGAGTGTGACAAACTGTGCTGAGGCTGAGACCAATACTCAGATCAAGGAGTATTTGATTTGTTGTGGACTGGCCTAGCAGCAGTGCATGAATATTTTGCCTTCCTAATAAGTCTAGTGAAACTTGGCGTAGGGCTTTGATTTCAATTGAAAACTCTTGAGCATAGCAGTGGAGTAATTGACTAGCTTCTGAACTTTTTTTTTGGAGGAGCGTCAACAAATAAGCTCAACAAAAACAAACGAACAAAAAACCCTAAAATTCAAGTCTAATTTCACACTCCAGTCGCTTAGGTGATTGTTGCCTTCCTGCCTTTGCTTTTCTCTTAGTGTCTGTGAAACTTTTGGCTGTTTTGCTCTGTCTTTTTGATCCTATTGCAAGAGTTAGCTTGTTGTTCTTCAAAGTCACAATGTGACCCATGGTCTTAAGTTTATACCTAGTCATTCTGTGTCTAAATAAATCCCTGATTAGTTGTTACCTACTTATCCTTCTATCTTTTACCACAGATTGCCCGCTGCACAGGCAAAATGCTTGAAATATCAGTCTGTCTGTTCTGTTGAGGAATATTTCTGTCCTTGATGCAGCTATGACACCTTAATTTCTCAAACTGTCAAGGCCTGAGATGAAGAATTTGCTGAAACTTCTTTGTATGAGCTGATAGCTCTATCTGGTGAACTTGCGCAGGGTGGCACATACAAAGTAAAAGGCGTGTTGTGGTATTGCTGGGTTTTCTTAAGCAGCATCAGTGCTATTTATTAAAATAGGAGAAAGTCTTCTCTTAAAATCCAGGGTTATGGGTGAAATTAGTGACTTTTATGCAAGGGATACAGATACTCTTCAGCAGTGGTAATTTTTGTGTGTGTTCCCATCAGAAAAGGAGTGTGAGACACGTTTCTGGGAGACAATGCCAGTGCACTGCCACAGCTTGAAAAACAAATGGTACTCATGGAATTAGCCTAATGTAATGTAGCAGCTGAAGCTGTGATGCATGCGAATGTGTCTGAAGGGCTCTGATCTTGCTGATCTCCCATGTATTTCTGACCTTATGCCTTAATAAATGGGGTATGTCGTGTCCTTTTTTCCAGTGTTTCCTGATAGAAGTCCTGTTGGCCAGTATTTATGAATGAAAGGGAACGAGTGCTGTGATAGAAAGCCATGCAGTTACACAAAATGAGGTTTGATGTCTTCTGAGCAGGTTCTGTATCACACGTTAGAACGGACGAAGCGGCCTTAGTATGCTAAGCAAAGTAATTGAAGTGAGATCTGGCTTGTGTTTTTGTACTTCTCCTTTAGATCATGAATTTTCCTTTCTCTGGAAGGTGTTGTTACTCTGTCATGTGTCGATCTGTTCTCTGGCAGAATACAATCACTATGGCAAGAGAAGAAGTCAGATGTATTTAAAGAATTATTGTTCAAAATGCAAATTTCTTCTCATATGGGTGGATGAAAAAGGGGGAATCCCAAAGCACTGCTTAACAGCTCAGTCCTTTGGATACAAGTCCCTCCCTTAAAGCTATTTATGGCTGTATTTTTCTTTGTAGAATTGTAAAAAGAACTCTGTACAAAGGTACCATCATATTAAATGGGAGACAGTGGCATCCAGCCATGCTATTTTTAGGCTATTGTGCTCTTAACTTGCTGATCTGAGTGTTCTGGACAGTGAGCGGGGGAGACCTCGTACTAGAAATGCCTGCTCATGGAGTTGAATCTAGTCTGAAAACAGAATGAATAGCAAACTTGGTTGTCAGAAAAGCAGGTCGGAGTTGTACCTGAAGTGAATATTAGTAAGGAAAAAGTGTGATTAAAGCACAGTGCCTGCAACGTAGACTTTTACTCGAAAGCTGGCAGTTAGCTCTGGCTTTTGTCCTGCTCAGGTTGAGTAACTGAAATCTATGCAGTCTGTTCTGTATGGGCTAAGAAAAGAAGTAGAAAAAAACTGATTGTCTGTTCTGTGATGGCAATGGGAAAAATGCCAGTTGTCCTCAGTTAAGCTTCTTCCAATAGTTCTTAAGCTTTTCCTAAACGCTGTGACAACCCCTCCATCTGAGCAAGTGGTATAGTTTTAGAAACCTTCAGAAGGGAGAGTGCCTTACGCTTGGTGAATTTCGGATTATTCTTTAACTTTTCATCTATTAATCTGACACTACCTCAGATAGTTAAGGCTGCAATAAGGCATTTCGTATGTAATTTCCACCCTGGCCTCTTTGTGCCATATGCAGCTTTCATCTTTTCTTGACTTCCACTATGGCTGAAGCCGCGGCGTAGAGTTGAGGTCCAATGCTACTTTGGTAGTTCCACCTTTTTGCAGCAGAGCAATGCTACCTTGACTCTGCTGGCACAGAACTGCAGAGCTGCACAGTGAACCAGGTGCAGGAACCCCTCCAGGCTCTGGAAGAACAAAGTCTTCGAGGTAAATCAGTTCCTGGTGTGCTGACATTAAGCCTAAGTTACCCATACCATGAAACCACTGCACTGGTTACGTGGAAGTACAAATTGGATGCACGTTGGCTGGTTGCACTGGGCTGCTCGCTTGTTGCAGTGTTTCAAGCAGTGTGGCAGTTGAAAGGAAACTAAGGAAAGACACACAACTTCATGGTTAGTGTGACCAGTTAGCTGATACAGCCATGTATTTGGTGCAACGTGGCAGTAAATGTTGAGGGGTGGATAAATATCAGTTGCCCAGCATGGTGGCTGCTGCTCAGCTGGGCAATATTTTTGTATGTTTGGTGCAGGGTGATTGGTTTTACTATTTAGACAATTCAGTAACTTGTTTGGGATCATGTAAGCTGGCTTCCCTTACAATTGAAAAAACACAACAACAAAACTGGAATCGCATTGGGGTTAAAACAAAGTAGCACCTTTGAATCCTTGGCTAAATTTAAGTGCATTGCAAAAGACCAGGAATGCAGCTTTGCCACAGGGAACATTATACTTATACCCCTTTTGCCGAAAACTTGTCCCTAAATACCCTGTTTGTTTGGACAGGCTTTAGCTTTAGGTTAAATTCCCCATCAAACCACAGTAAGGGTATTGTATAATTTTGAACACTTAAATTAGACATAGTGCATCATTCTAAATAGAACAACACATCATCCATGATAATCACAATGTTCTTGGAAGTTAAGTTGAATTCATGATGCCTTAAGCAGAAGTGATGATGATGATGATCCTTTTATTTATTAACATCTAGGAACCCTAATCTAGGAACCCTAATATTAGAGCAGGACCTCCCTGAGCATTAGGCCTATGCAGAACTGTAGCATTATGAGCTAATTAAAATTCTACATGGTGCTGTTTACAAAAACAAATTATAACGTGTTTTGTGCTTACTGTCAGTTCTCAGCAACAGGTGTTTTGTTAGCAAGAAGCTGTCTATTTTGGGAACTCGTGTTAAAGCGGCTTTTATCTCTTCTGGGTTTGATATGCTTAAAATAAGTGAAACTTATGCTGTATTGTGAGAAGATTACTTATTCACTGAATATCAAAAGAAGCGATTACTGAATCTGTATCTATTCTTTTAGTAATTATATGGGTAATCTTGTAAGTGATTGAATCTTCCCTACGTATTATTTTTTATCAGTTTGTAAATCCAAACCTGTTTTGAAACGCAGCATGAAAGAGAGTTTATGGAGTTGCCCTCTGTGTACGTCCCTTAAACTTGGGTCTGGTATCGTAAAGGAATGTAGGGAATTTCAGGATCTTCTAATTTTACCCAACCCCTGATTTCTGAAATGGCTGACTGCGCTGTGTGGTGCCAAGGCAAGCCAAATGTGGCTTTGTCTTGCCTGTTTCAGAGTAAGCTGTCTTGTCATTTCTGGAGCACTTTGAGAATTTATTTGAAACCTGACAGATTAATGACATGCCTTCTTTTAATTTATAGAGCTATGATAGAAATATGGAGAGTAACTTGAGGATTCCTGCTGTCTTTGGCTCCAGGCACCTCAATGCCAAAGTAGAGCTATGAGATAGCACTCTCTAGAGTTTGTGCCCGGGGAAGAAGAGGGCTCACCCAGCAGCAGCTCCTGCAGCTTGACACCAGTTCAGCTACACTTGATGGAAACTGGTTTGTGCAAGCTCAGGTGGCAGGCTGCTGGAAAGCAGTTACCGAGATGGTTTGGTTTTCTAGTGGGTGTAACTCTTCAATCGTTCCTCCTGAGCAGACGCCTGAACAGCACTGCCTAACATTTGTGCTCTTTTATTCATGTTTATGTATTCTATCACCGTAATAACTTCACGTAAGGTTTCTGTGGCCCTCCTGTCACAGAGACAGCCATCTTCCAAAAACAGTCCTGCTACCTCTAGTCTCAAATCGTAGGTGAACTGGGTGGGCTAAACTAAGCAAGTGCACCTTCACGTTTTGGAAGAAAGAAGCCTTTGTGTCTCCTTTGGCTTGCCTACTGACTAAGGGTGGTTGGGTAGGACAGCGTGACCAGTAGGGTGCTGGCCGGTGTCCTCCCTGCGTTCCTCAGATATGCCTCTTGGACTTCTCCCAGAGATAGCGTTACAAAAGCAGCTTCCAGAAACATGACCTGCTCTTTTCTCTTGCTCACTTTGCTTGGTCTGTAATTCACTCAGAAGTTGTCTTTTGCTTTGTACAAAATAACTGTAGTTACTGTGTTGCTCTTGGTGCTTTCAATGTTTAACTAGTTATCTTTATTGAAGGTCCCTATCCTGTGTTACTGTAAACAAGTGTGTCCTGCTCCAAGGGCTACTGGCTATTTTTTCTCTTGAATGGTAGAAGTGATTTTTGTGCTCTGCAGTTATTTTTATTTTTTTTTAAACTTGCATTTAGGTTGACCTCTCCGAAAAGGCAGCTTTGTCAGCTTAGATTTTCTAACGATCATCACTGAAGAGGCCAAAGCTTTGAGCTAGTGGTGGTGTTTCTGAAAGCTGCTAGGTACTTCTCTGGGCTGGAGTTTCCTGCGTTACCTGGGACCGTCTTCAAGGGTATTGTGCTGCTAGGGAATGAGAATTAAAGAAGCAGCTGTTGGGTCTTCTGCCAGACTGGTGTCTCTTTGAATTTCACAAAGTTTGGATAATGCCATCCACGAGGGCTTAACACTAATAAAGCTGCAGTGTTGGTCTTCTTGAACTAAGAAATCCAAACATTATTTTTAGTACATCTAAACACACACACCTTGGTATCTTGAACTGTACTTTTCTGCTTTAGTCTTTGTGTGAAATACATCCAAGATAGGAAGATTCTTGAAATTTTTATACAGAGCACTGCATTTAGTCTTGTAAGGTGCTGCTGGGGTAACATCTGGTACCAAAAGCCTGTAGCTCCCTGTGGCAGCTTTCTGGAATTCCAACACTCATGAAACAACTTTTGTCTGTGCTCTGCCTCTTAGAAATCCCATGTAAGTGACATGTGACTCCTTGTACTAGTCAATAAACCATACCTGTTACCATTCTCATTATTTTTAGGATTTAGCCTTCAGTAGAGTGGTGAACATCGTGGAATTGCCACTTTATTTGGTATGGTGAAGGTAGTAAAAGGTTTGGAGACAAGAACAACTTGCTTCTGTTGTCTGTTTGTAGGCATACTTAGAGGTCACTGCAAGTAACTTGATGCGTTTGTATGAGGGGAATGAGTTTCTAAAGTACCTTGTTTTACAGAAGCTAATCTTTGGTTCTCGTAGTCTGTACTTTGCAAAGGTTGAAGGTGGCCACAAGTAAACAAAGTAACATCTATTAATAGTGTATGCAGGCAAGCATGGAAAGCTGAATCCTTATTATCAATGATCTTCTTGATACCAGTATAGAATCTGCATCTTTATTCTTCCCTACTAAGAGCAAAGAGGTGGTGGTGAAATGTTTTCTTGTTCCTCGTGTAACCTTGAGTGCAAGAGCAGGCAGCTGAAGTTAACAATATAAACTCCTTAACACTGGGGCTTTGTCTATACCGAGTGTTCCTGGGCTGTGCAATGATGTAACGCTGTTAGTAGGGTACTCTGGCTCAGAGCAGTTATGAAAGTTGCTGATGTTCCTTCCCTTCGTAAGACCTGTACTCTGTGTGTTTTCTGTCCACCTTCTGTTTCTGAGACTGCACTTTGTTGTGGCTTTTTCTACCAATGTGATTCTGAACTATGTGAGTAAACACTCTTTCTCCCATCTTAAATCTGGGATTTATGCTGTAGGGTGAGCGTAGCTTTCTCGAGGGTCCAAACTTTACTTATATTTTAATTTTTGTACTGAAAGATCTGAACTAGCTAGCTATTTAGAATTAGAAGGGGAGAAAAGACTCTTTCCATTTTTTTGGTAAAGTTTCTGCAGGGAGTGCCTAATGTAAGTGCTTGTTTTTATCCTAAAATAAGTCTATGCATGAAACAAAAATAAAAAGCTGTTCAACAGGAATAGACTGGAACACAAGTAGATATTAGATGACTTGTCAAGTGAGTTGCAAGAACATGTTACGCAAGTCTTTGGTCACTAGTTTGAATGTTATGTTTTCAATATTAAGTCATTACATAAAATCTGCTTCAGTAGCTCAAGTTGCAATTTAAAGCTGCATTTAGTTGTGGGCAGAAGGAGAACTCGGGGCCTACTGGAGTCAACTGAAAGCTTTAAGACGCAGGGATTCTCTGGGTGTTGAGGAAGTTATCTAACTCCTGTGTTTTGAAAAATGCAGCAGCTGTGTGTTCTGCTGCTACATGAACAAAGAGGTCACTGCCCTTACAGATCTGCTTGCATAGTTGGTCCTTAACCATTTTCACTTTTTTTTTTTAACCCAGAGCGTTCTGATGAAACTGGGTCAGAGCGTAACTCCGCATGCAGCTACGCTGGCAAATCTGAACCAGCTGGAGTGTTTTAGCCAGGGTGAGCTGTAGATGAAATGACATGTCTGACTGCAACCAGAAAGCTGGGCTGAGCCTTAATGACTGAGGCCCCTATTCAAATCTGCCAGTTCTTCTTGGCTCCCTAGCAAGTTGCTGGGACATGGCAATGCCTTAAAGCAGCTACAAGTATCTGCTCTGTGAATGTAAATTGGAGCTTTCTGGGAGAGAGCAGAAGAGTAAAGAGAGAGGACTATTTTGTAACTCGCTATTGATTCATGCTTCTGGGGCTTTATACCCTGAGCAGCGTCCTGCTTTCAGTGTGACACCTGAGCAGCCATTCCCTGTTTCTGTGGGTTCTGCTGGGGACTGGTATCCTCTAACACAGCCCTTTGGAAACTCTGCAGCAAGATTCAACAGAGCTCTTTTCTTAGACCTTTATTTGTCATTTGTTTTGATAAGCCTGTGGAGGAATGCATTTCCTATTTATTACTTTTTGTACTAACATGCCTTTTTCCTATGGTGATACAGGTGGCATTAGCTAGCCGTACCAGCATGTGCTATAGAATTAAATGCCTTTTTAGTGTACCCAACTTCATATCTGGCTTTTGTTTGGGCCTGGGATGAAGGCTTGTATGTTTAAGCAGCACAATTTCCATTTTTATAGTTACTTCCTTGCTTCGTTAGCACAAGGGGAAGATGACCATTAGCACTGGTGCTTGTTAAATCAGTGCTGAGAACTGTTCCTTTATAAAGGTGATTATGATAGAGGAGGGAATATTCTAATCACTTGTTTAAGAGCTGGACTCATCCTTTAAGTGATTTGAGATGAGTGTCGGTTGAGATCTGTCAGTGCACTGATCCATCGTCCTTGACAGTGAGGAGAGGAGCCTGAACTAAATGCTCTGCTTTCTCTTTGAGGAGTATTTTCAAAGCTGGCATCGGAGAGCCTCAGACTGCCTTTGGGTTTGCTACCGCAGCCAAAGCAGCTGAGTGCTGCTGGGTGGTCTCCTTAGCTTCGGCTTTAGCATTTGGGAGGGATCCTTCTCATACCAGTAATGGATTTTAGAAGTGTACTTCAGGGGTGGTTGATGGGGCAGGGATGGCAAACACAACCTCGCAACTTAAAGCACCGGTGGTGGAGTAGGAATTGCCTGTGCACTGCGCACCTACTGGAGATTTTCCTTCGTGTTGACAGTGTTGAATAAGACGACAAAAATTGTAATCAGAAAAGGTTTGGAAGGGAAACAGAATAAATGCCATTTAAATGGACATCCCAGAATGGAAAGGAAGTTTAAGGAGAACTTGAATTTGGGATCTTTTCCTTAGGGGAAGACAGATGAAGAGAGAGCTGACTGCAGAGTTAGGATTTTTTCCTCCTCTTGTTGAGGGGAGGGGGGAAAAAGAGAGATTATTCCTAAACCTTGTGTGTTTAATCCTACTAAATGCTGCTCTCTGATCTCACTGATTAACGTTTCAAGCCTGTAAAGCTAGAGTATTGGTTATTTGAAACTCATATCGTATACACATTTTAATTAAAAAAAAAAAAAAAGCCGAGTATCAAGGTGCTTGCTCCGTGGGGAAAGGATGTGCGTAAGTATTTTGTTACTTGCTTTGTGGAGTGTTGGAAGAGGCATCTCTCTTCACAGCGAGCCTGACATCCAGCAGATTTAACCAGCTCTCGCGTTTCCACAGCCTCAGCTCTGTGGATGTTATATGGTTATAATCACTAATGTCCTTTATATGGTTCCTTGTGGTTGCTGCTTGGTATGCAGAATAATTTACCCTCTGCGGACGCGTGCTGGTGAGGAGCGAGCGGTGGGACCTGTGTCAGCAGGCTAGTGTTTTACTTGCGTGTGAGATTTTGGTGAGTCAGGCCTTGTAGATACAGGAAGGTATGTGTGTGGCAAGGCTAACAGAAATGGGCAGATTTTAGTCTAAATTGCTAGAAAAAGAAGGATTTAGCATGGTAGCACACAGCGCTGCGGACTTCTAGTGGCAGCAAAGAGTATTTTTGAATTGAGCAGTAATAAAAATTACCAGAGGTAATCTCAGCTTAAGTTTAGCAATTTCTAGCTAATGAGAAAAGAGGCCGTCTCCTCCATAATCTTCAGCAAAGTGGATGTTCTGGGGTTGTGTTGGGGGAAGATTGTGTAAGGCTCTTGCCCTTCCCTCTAGTACACTTCCCTCGCATTAGTGCTCATACAGCTGGTTATACAGCTATACTATAAAGCACAGCAGGGAACATGCTTAAAATGTTGTAAAAATTTTTTTAAAGATGAATCAATTCTGCATTCAGAGTATCAGGGTGACCCTATGAGCATTGTGCTAGCACAGCTTGCAGGGAACAGGCAGAGCCTGGAAACCTCTCCAGCAGCATTACAAGCTCCCCGCTTGTTTTGTGACACCTCCGAGGGGGACATATATGCGGCCACGTTGGTCCCAAGACCTTGCTGTCACTGCAGCTATGAAGTTACTTCCACTTTTGTACTCGAGCCAAGCCAGGAGACCAGTCCTGAAACTACAGATAGGGTATGTGCTTGGCGTGTATCGTACAGTAGCTTAATCCCCAGGAATGGCCTGCTGCCACTAGAAGGGGCCGTCCTGTTTTTAACCTTGTCACTTCCTTTGCACCGTGCGGTGGTTCTCGAGTTGGTTGTCTGTCAGATCCGCAAGCTCTCCAGTCCACCAGCATAAATATTGCTGTTTTTCCATCGGCTGAAGGAGCTGCTCTGACTCACCTCGTGATTGCCGGCTCCAGTGCAGAGGAAGGGGTGGGAACGCGCAGCGGGGGCCGGGGCTGTGCGAGCAGGATTACCCCTTTCACAGCCCTGCTAAGGTGCAATTTCCGTGACAGCCCACCATTACACGTGATGGTTGGGCTCGGCGACGTCGTGGATCTTCCTGCATGAGGAATTACAGATGGTTTTGAAGCACATCTTCTGAAGTTGAGCCAGGAGCTGGCGGGGGGAAGTCTTTGCTCCCCCCAAACATCTGTTCGGCGATCTGTTCAGTGGCTGCTTCCAGAGGCAGGGCAGCAGGTGTACCGTGCTGTGCTTGCTGCTGTCTGACTCCTGCCCGAGTCGTGGGGCAGGAATGCCACTGAGGCACGGCGCTTTGGATCTCAACTCCCTTGTATTCTGAACGCCTGCTTTTGGCCGATGGTTTTCCTAAGGCTTTCAGCCCACTCAGTTGCTGAAACAAGTGGTTCCCCGTGTGTCTTCAGCTGCTGTCTCCCACCCTAACCCCTCTCTTGTGCCCAGCAAGCTTGACAGATGCAACTCGTTTGAGTGGCTGGTTTGCTAAGGTTGATCACTTGGATCTGTTTCAGTGCCTGTTTGCACTGAAAGGACGGGAACAGCATGGGAGAGGGAGTGAGAAGCTCGGCAACAAGTGCTTATTGTGCTGGTTTGGCATTCTGTGGCTTTAGGGTTTAGATAGATCAGGTCAAGCATCTCACCCAGGAGCTTGCAGGCTGCTGAAAGGGGTGGTCCCCTGTGTGGCATCCCGCCTGTTTGCATACCATCCTTCACATCCCTTCCCAAGTTTTTCCCCTGAGCGTGGTGCTTATCTTGGTTTGTGTGCATGGACTGATTGAGCTCACTGACCTGTCAGAAGACTTGTGATGGCTTTCTTTCTCTTCCTGGCTCGGGGATCTAGTTGGTGGGTCAGCGGAGGTCCTGGTGAGCAGTGGAGCTGGTGGGGGCAGTGTATGCCATGGCCCCCTTCTGAATGCCACAAGCTATTGTAGAGGTTCAACCCCATTCTAATTTGACTTCCTAACATTGCATCAGTTCAATACTCTTTTCTCCATTTTATTCCCAAAATATTAGCAACCAATACAGGATCTTCCGCTTCCTGTGGCTTTCATTAAAACTCTTCAGAAGAATCCCTGGCACTTCCCTTGGAGATCGGAGTGTTCTGGAGCTTCATGCCATTGGTTTGTGCTTTGCCTGGTGGCTGGATCCACTGCTTAATGAACTCGGGAGCTGGCTGAGCTGGAACTCAGTCCAGCTTTTCTTGTTCTTCTTCTGGGCATCCTTATGCATCTTTCCCAATTTGTTTATTGAATTGGGGCAGGCTCTAAGTCCATGTTAGAAATTGTTATTGTGCGATTGCTTTAGCACCTGGTCCCTTCAGCAAGAGTTGTGTTGGGGAATGAGAAAATTAGCAGTAACTGGTGCTGTTATTGAGTTCCTGCACGCTGCTTGAAGCTAACTGTTGAGCAGGAACCATAGTAAATTTTGAAAGTCAGTATGGTAGGGTTTTTTAATCTGCTGTTGTCTAAAATTAAAAGGTTTAATACTTGCCTTGTGACACCAAATCTCTATTAGCCATTGAAATACTCAGTCCAAAGCGTTTTGTAATTAGTTGTTCAGTCTTAAATGTACTATGCCAGGAGTGACTTGTGTAAGGTTTCACCTTTAAAGTGGTTTGAGTTACCAAAGCAGAGAAAACTTGTGTTAATTTCAGCTGAGCCATTTGAGTGAAGTGTTATGTTGGGCTCAGCCAGCATAAGAATTGGATTCCCACATGCATTACTTGCAGCTTCATTCGGAAGGGTTATCTGGAGAAAGGCAGGCATGAAAGTGCTCTTTTAGCTACAAGTACAATGCTTCAGCAAAATCAAATTTAGCTGCTATTTGAGGTCAATGGGGGCTTTGTGTGTCAAAATCAAATGCTTCTATATTGGGGTGGGAGAGTGCAGTCAAACAGCTGAAATAACCTTAATTGCAGGTTGAAGCTTAATAAAATACTGAGATTTTTTTGTCTTCTTGCCTGTACATCTCCCTTGTCTTATGTCTTGAGTACTTTGTGGTCCTTAGAGCAGAGCAGCTTACTGCTGTGAACAGAAGACTGGGCTGTTTCTGTGTTGCTCCTAGCTTTGTGACCCAGAGATTTACTTTCGAGGTATCAATTTCATGTGCTTTTGGGAAATAAAAACAAAATGTAATGGTTGTGGGTGTGAGAGGAGCTGAGGATATTTGTCTAAAAACAAAATAATGGGAAACTTGTTAGCATTTGGCTTCAAATACATCTTATATAAAAGGAAATGTTTTTACCCTGGTGTACTTCTGACTGTGGTTTAATTTAGTTTTATAACTTGGCAACTGGTGAAATATGCAAATATCTTGAAACCTCTTTCCCTCTGGATTTTCTTATCTCTGCTTTTGATATATATACTGATATTACTTGAAGCATTGATTAGCAGTGATACTGATAATCTGTCTTTGTTTTGACTTGCAGGAATTAAAATCGTCTATGCTTCAGTCTAATTTTTAATTGGGAGGGTTAAATGGTAGACCTAAATTGATCTTGAATGGAATAATTAATGTGTTAAGATACTTAGTTCCTTAATGAGAAACTTTTTTTTCTTTTACAACTGGTTAAAAAAAAAATAAATAAAAATTCTCAGTGAATGACAGGTATCAATAATTCATCCAGAAGTTTGACCATTTGAGAATAGTTAGGAGGTTCAAATACCATTGAAGAGGGGTGTTTGTGGTAATTTTATGAAGAAAGTTTTAGGTTATCCATAAATGTCTTTTCTAGAAGATCTTGATGAACCTTAGGGAAATCCAGAGTTCCGAACACTAACTGTAAAAGAGTTTTTCCTGAGGCCTCTAAATAATGGGTTATATCTCTCAATTTCAGGTGTGTAGAAGAAGGGAAAATGGCTCAAGAAACCAACCGTAGCCAAGTGCCTATGCTTTGTTCCACTGGTTGCGGATTTTATGGGAACCCTCGTACAAATGGCATGTGTTCAGTGTGCTACAAAGAACATCTTCAAAGGCAGAACAGTAATGGTAGAATTAGTCCTCCTGGTAAGTAATGCTATTGTAGTGCTGTTTGAAATTTGAAATGGAAAGTTAGGCTGTAGTTTGATTCTTGACCATGTCCAGATACTAAATACGCTTGGAAGCATAGGAGTATTAGAGCAAACCACTCTATCAGGTTTGTTATCATACCTATCTATTCAGGTATTTTACCTGTTAGATTAAACTTGTGTGAAATGTTCACAGTGTAGTTGTGCTGTGATTAATCTGCTTAGAAGTTGCTAATATACGTTTAGTATGTTATGCTGTTTCCTATGTCATGATAAAAATGCAGAAAAATACCACATCAACACATTTCCTGAAATTACTGACAGTAGAGAGAACATCTAGCTTGGGGAATGTTTGTGAAAAGCATTTAAAATACAGGCATGTAGGTTTGTAGCCTGATGCTAAAGGATTAACCTCCACTTTTTTTAAAGTTTCTCCTAATGTCATAGTTTCTTGTTTGTTTTTTTATCCTTATTTGGTACAAAACAGATTGTGATAATTTCAGTGGGTTGAGGAACTCTTCCTATATTTGCTCTCCAAGAATAAGCTAGGAGATCTTTCCCCCTTAAAATTCATGGCAGCTCCCTCAGAAAGAGGAACCCTTTCTCTGTTCACCTTCACTCTGATGTTTCTGCTTGGGGAAGAAGAGAGAGGAAGTGCTTCCCTCTAAAACCTGAAATGTCTCTTTTGGCTTGGCTGGATGCTGACACCAAGAATCTCATGTTGTGTTCCTCAAGACTTCCTTGACTTTTAATACTAACTTCTAATATTAAAGCAATAGATTTCATTGCTTGAAATCTAGGGTTCTAGGGTTCTACAACTTCGGAATGGATCCTAAGGTGATGGATCCTAAGGTGATGCTAGGATGCAATAATAATACTGTTTCTCACAGGTCCATCTTGTTTTATTTAATAAAATAAAACTTCAGTCAGAAAACTGGAGTTTATCCTGAGAAGGCTGTTTGTAGACACTTGAGGTAGCAGAAAATAGTAACTATTTTAAAGCTCCAGCACTACAGTTTTGTGCCGTGGAGCTTGTGGGGGCCTGGGGCTGGAACATGTTCAAAACATGGCCAAGCAGAATTACTTCTTGTAAAATTATTTTTCGTTATGGTATTGACTGAGGGTTCAGTTACTTTCCTGGCTGGTGTCACAGGGGTTGAAGAATAATTGCACTGTGTAATTTATGTAATCCCAGGAAGTAGTGTAACACATTTTACATTAGTGTCTTCCTTCCAGCAACTTCTGTCAGTAGTATAACTGAGTCCTTACCAGTTCAATGCACAGAAGGCAGTGCCCAGGAAACTCAGTCAACTTTAGATTCTACATCAACTCCATCTATGCAGCCAAGGTAAGCTGTTTCTGTCCGTTACTTTTTGTACATAAAAATGTTTTAATCAGCATGATGAAATGAACTGTGCTCTGACTCTGCATAATTAAATGCCAAGACCTGGATTAGGAAAACATGTAAGATTTAACTGAGAAATTTAAAGCATGGGATCTCAGTAAATAGTAGCCGATCTGTTAGCTACATCTTGCATTCAAATGTAAATTTGTCTTTAGAATTTAGCCTCAAATAGGAGTGTTGCCAGCTTCATGCTGTTCTACAAAGACTTGTCTGGCTAGTCTTCCGGCTCCACCATGTGCAGTTGGTTGTATATTTACCAAAGGAGAGCTCTTTCCATCCCAGAAATTTGAGGGTTTTGTAAAATGGCAGAAAGCTATTGACTAGTACTCTCATAAATAAATGTATGATAATGTGTTAAGGAATAGTAGTTTCACAAAACGTGGAGCATACAGAGGAAAATATGTATGAATCTTAGTACAAGTGGTACTGCTGAACTGATGTCTTATTAAACAACTAATTTCCAACTGGATTATTCAAGGAGAGGTAACAGCCCTTTGTAAATCCCTCAGACTTAAAGTGCTTTCCATTTATGAAAGCTAAATATTTATTTGGTAACTACATTTCAGTTTAGGAAGACATAACCAACAGCAACCATTTTTTTAAAGTGCTTTGGAAATTTTTGCAGTGAAAAACATTAGTTACACTATGGAAGCGAAATGAGAGTTTGAATAAGTATTACTGCTAATTTAAAAAATTGAAATGTAATAAAGGACAGGCCAAGGGTAAGCAAGATCTGATTTCGTCTGTTATTGTTGACTGATTCTGTTCAGACTGTTTTCTGCTCCTTAGCTTTTTATAGGAGGTGTTATCTCATGCTTGGGTCCTGCATATGAACTGAGTGCTAGATGCCATGCTTGATGCTATATTTGGTCTTTCTATTCTGGGATTTCTAATTGAGGTAGAAAGTATATATCTTACCCTGATATAACACTTAATCTGTATTTAAAAGGAAACACCTGGTTTTTATATATATATATTTATATATAATTGTATATATACATGTGTAAAATCATCTAGGTCAATGCACGGAGGTGAACCAATTACAGTGCCTTGGGTTTGTTTTCCCACCTAGCCTTTACAGTATAAACTTTTTTTAAAGTATTTTTTGATCACTAGCTTGGTTATTGGTTACAGAAGAAAAGATGGATGGTGGCTCTGAGACTTGCATTTTAAAAAAAAATCAGTATCACCTGCACTTTTTTCCGAAATAAAAGTAGGTGATCTGGTCATACTTCAGAGTTATGATACACTGAGGAAATGTCTGCTAAATTGAAAATGGACTTTTGTAGGTGACGTAGCCTGCAGTTCAAGACCTCTATGTAACACTTGGCAATTAAAATTACAGTTCTGATGCCCTGGTTGCATCACGGACTATTGGTAGGGCTTTGTTGGTTCACAGACTGCTGGGTAATCTGATTTCTTGAATTCAGAGTGAATCCCTGAGAGGAAGGTGAGAAATAAGTTGGACAAGTGGATAGTTTTACCCCTCACTTGGGCCTTGTCCCACAGCAGAAGTGCTGGTGAGCAGTTTGTGACTGCTAGAATTAAATCTGTCTCCCATAACTGTCCAGGGTATTCACCTCTGAGTTTTCAGCCACACTGATTTTAGCAGTATGGCTGACAGGGTTGAGAAATTTGGCCATCACTGCTTTTTCCCTGCAAAAATACAAGGGGTTCTGCGTACAACTGCAGATTCTTTATTGCTGGAAACATTGACATGCTGCAATTTTCTTGTTCATATCACTGGAATACCAGAAGTAGCTCCTCTGCAATTATCTTGATGGCGTATGTTATAGAAATCTTTGCGCTCTGAATGTTGCATTGTTGCTTCTGTGTGGAAGGATAGTATGCCAAACTACAAAAAGGGGGGGGGGGAGAAAGACCCAAATGTTTTTTTGGTAGTTGAACTGACTTACTATATTCACTATGAATGCAGTGAATGCAAAAATGTTTAATTTTTTATCAGCTCAGCTTGTCTGGTATTCTTAGCGTAACACTTTTTTTAGTGGTTACTGAAGCAACTTCAGAGTGAAAAGTTTTGGCATGCTCTCTTGTCAAGACTTAAAGTATTTCTTTAATGAATGCTCTTAGGATATGGACGTGCCTTGTTTAAAAATAACTTTTTTTTTTTTTGCCTTCTAGCCCTGTGTCAAGTCAGTCACTTTTAACAGAATCTGTAGCATCATCCCAACCGGATAGTACGGCCGTGGACAAAACAGTACCTGAGACAGAAGATTTGCAAGGTTGGTGCTTAGTTTTCAGAGATGGAGCTTATGAATAATGTTTTTAAATCTGTGTTCATAATACACTCCTGTTCAAGAGATGGCTCATTCTCAAAACCAAATGTTCTGTGAAATCAGATGGCAAAATAAGGATTTTTTAAATATATGAGCCTTAAACTGGAAATTTCTAACTTTAATTGTGGATTTCAGTATCTGTTGCATCAGGTTTATTAATTGGGGTTAGAAATGCACATCATAACAATAGGTTCATTTAAGTCTTTGCCACAGCTGCTGCATGCAGATGGAACTCTGACTATATATTACTTCCCAAAATAGTCTTTTGCAGGTTGGGCAAATATCACAGAAGTTTAAGCATATTTGTTAGATAGGATGTTATGACAGAGCTAAGAACAGTGTTATTCTCTAGTATAAACATGAAATGCCTACAAAAGAGCCTTTCACCTAAGAACTTTATTGGCTGTGGTGTAATATTTTAAACCACTGAAATTAATGTTATCAAAGATAAAATTGCGGAACTATGCACTCTGGTTGCTTGAAGGAAAATAACTGAGTGGTTCACTTCAAGTATATAGGCCTAAAATCTTATTGCTCTTACAATGTAAAGTGTTTTTTTCCCCGTTGATTCTTATGTACGGGCTTGCAGAGCTTAAAACTAAAGTGTTTTAATAGCATTTATTAGGAAAATGCAAGCATAACAGATAGCATACGAAATCTGCTCAGGCCTGTAATCTGCAGACATTATAAAAGTTTTTTGAAGGTAAGTCAGTAAGTATTCTGCTTTTTCTTTTGCTGACACAGCTAACGCTTCAGTGAGTAGAGCTCTGTTTCTGTGGACTTGTCTTTAAATATTCTTTGGGCTTTCCCATAAATAGAGCATGCAATTCCACTTAAAGTTGATAAATACAGTTTATTTTGTTGAACTTCCAGTATTGAAGTTCTGCATTTCAGATATTATACTAAACATGAATTTTCCCTTTTTATAGGGCAGAATAGTCAAGTCATTGTTTGTGGCTGTTACCTCCTGGGTGCTGAGTAAAGGCCACATCGTTGGTCACACAAACAGTAGCTGTGAAACTCAGAGAAAAGGTTGTAATGCTGGTGCCATTTTGTACTAGCCTTTGAGAAGTCGGTTATTGGACAAATGTTTGTTTAGTCTTGATCTATTCTAGATGTATGTTCTAATACCTGTTACTTTGTTTTCTGGAGCTGAAAGCTTTTGTTGCCTCAGCTTTTACAATGCACACAAGGCATGCTCTTAATATATAGATCAATGACATCTGACCCTACCTGGTCTGCGGGAAGAGCAAGGGCTGAAAAGGCTTATGCTTCTAAAGTCATATATATTTGCCCAGTGGAGGTAGACTTGCAAGCTAGGCTTTCAGCTGATATACTGCTCAGTAATAAAAATAGCTTTACTTTCAGCTCAGCACTATAGACAAACTGGGATGTGCTGCGTACCAAGTGTAACCTAGCTCCTGTGCAGGTATGTCCCTTGCAGGGGACCTCAGAAGTAGAACAAGCACCGCAGATACACAAATCTGGCACTACAGGTTTATTCTGGTATTGACATAGTATATATCAGGCAATATAAAGTCAATTTTTGTAAGCTGTTTTTCCTTTGACCGTCATGTTTTTTTTCTCCCTCACTATTTCAAGTTTCCACAACCTGTTAGTCTCATGATTCTTTGTTTTCCATCCAGTGCCTGAATTAGTGTCTCTGTTTACATACGTATCTTGCTTGCTTGGCTTAGCTGTAAATCAAAACTCCGGGTTTGTAGCATGTACTGCTTTTTCACTTGGAGGCAGAAGGAAGAGTACTTTATTCTAAAATAATCTTTGGTTCTGGTACTGTTGGTGACTTGGGCCTGTGAAAAGACTTTCCCCAGCAAATTTCTAGAAGAATGTCTCTTCTTAGCCCTTTGGATAAATGTTTGCTCCTTCTAATTCTTCTTAGGAGAAGATGGTTTCTCAACTAGAAGCTTTAATTTCAAGGGTATATTCCTATTTTACAGTACACATTTCAAGGATCAACCTATGTCTGGTGTTTAGAGTACTTCAGCTGTGTCCTTTTCTTTGTACCTTAATGATTTCTAAACTAAGAACATCAGCACGTAATTGCAGTTCTAAATTACAATCTCTATTTATAACTCACGGTAGCAGGGTCAGCCCCATTTTCTGAAGAGTGCTTCTGTGCTGTCCCTTGGCTGAAAATCATCTGAAATTTAGTGTTTCCAGTTTTAATATTCTACTTTAAAAGTGTAAGTTTGGAAAGAAAGCAACTTATAATGGATGCTAAGTGGACTTAATTGAATTGTCACAATTCTGCATCCTAAAGACTTTTTTCTCACAGCGTTCAGAATTTGAATTTTAGGCTGCTGACAAGAATGTAATAGAAATGTGTGAATCAGTTATTTAGCATTGTCTAGCTATGTAGTGTTTAAAAAAAAAAAGCCTCGATATTGAGGGAATTGGTTCCAGACAGAAGACCTTATAATTCTACTCGTGTTGATGCGGGGGAGGAACAAAAAACAAAATTGTCTGATTCAATCACTTGTTCAGCATTTATTATTCTGAAAAATATTGCTTCATTAGAATACTTGTCTGAAGCAAATTGTTTTGTACTACTATAATAAGTTAGTCTACTGCAGTTGTTTGGTCGAAGTCCCATTACTTAACACTTATTAGAATTTACTAGTATATAAAATCAATGAAAGATTAGCTGAATGCTTGGTTTGCTAGATTATTTTAAAGCAGACATAAATTGGACTTGAGCTGTGTGCACACAGTTCATGCTGTTTGCAGAGAAGCTAAAACTACAAAGCTAAAATCCCAAAGAGCAGTTGAGATTTTTCTCTTCATTGAATTTGTGTTTGAAAGAAATAAAGAAAAAACACAGAATATGTTAATAAATCTAGTCTTTCCATATAGTGTTTGTCATAATGCTTGTGGGTACTGAACACTGCAAAAAGCCCAGATGCTGTATAGTGGCTAATAGATATTTTAATTTTGAATTTAATGTTTTATGAACATATCATTAAAGGTGACCTAAAATGAAACACATTAAAGTAGGTACAGTCCAGCTTTTCTAGCAGCTTTCTTCTATTTGGAGCATTTCTCGAGTTCAGTTCGGTTGAAGTGTCTCACGGATTGCTGTACCTTTCACTCATTACAGCACTGTTATAATTAGACGGTCAGGATTCCTTATTTGTTAGCCAGTGGGTTAATGGGGCTGACTCCTGGCAAGCCTGCAAGCGAGGCATTTCACTGCTCTGGGATTAACAGTCTTTGAAAACATCCAGGTTAGGATGTGTACTTTATATTTCAGGGATGCTTTTAAAGGTAAATGAAACTTGTCCTGGGAAACAGGATTATTCCAACGTGTACTTAGTGGAGATCTTGCAGCTCAAGAGCATTGGGATCTAAGTACGAGCTATATTAATGGGTGAGCGCTCAGCCTCTGAGGCTGAAAACTACTGAGTGCCAAGAGAGCCGATCTGGTTTTTGACCACCTTGTAAATTAGGAAGGTCCATATATTAGCATGCAAAACTCAATCGATAACGCAATATGGCACTGTTAGTATTTTGAAAAATCAAACTTAACCAACTTGAATAATTAGCTAAAAGGTGCATGTTTGTTGTTCTTAATGAAATCACCTGGCTTGGCACTAGTTTAGGTTTTTGAGAGGTAAAACATTTCAGTAATTATCATTGCTGACTAAATAAAAAAGGTTAATATTAAAACCAATGAGTAGCTATAGAATTTTATGTAGAGATAACTTGGACCTAATGTGAATTCTAGTGAACTAAACATCAACTTCAGCGGGCCTTATCAGGGCTGTTCCAGTAAACAGTACTGGAAAGGAATTGATGGATACTTCAGGGTTTTTTTTGTGACAGTACCAGGGACTTAGAAGTAGAGTATAATTTTGATACAGATGCAGAAAATGATGCAGGATAGCCTGATTCACCAGATGAATGATCCAGGGAGAGATGTAAAGTTCATGATAGAGGTTTAAACTAAATTCTTTAGGTAAGTGTGCTTTTATTTAAATGTTCTGTTATCTTATGTAAACTTTTACTTAGTGCTTCCATACTAAAACTGCATACAAGCTCTCTTATATATGCAGTAGAATATATTTTAACTTCTGCTCTTCTCCTAAGGCTACTCATGTTGCTCAGTGATGTGGTTTTTCTGGCAAACTTTACTTTCTAGTTCATATTTATAAGAAATAGCTCATGTATGTAGCCAATGATTTTAGTAAATGACTTATTAAAAAAATGCAAATAAATACTGTAGCTTTAATATATTTTTTCCTTTGCATATTTTTTTTTCTTTTCAGGTACCAGTTTTGTTCTTACCTGTCTTTCATTTTTATCTTCCTCTCCAGGTTTCTATGGGAGTAACTGATCTTTCGTGTTTTACCTCTTGTCACAAAACATTTATCACTTTTAGCCTCACTTTCTATTACTGTTTGAGATTTCTCCTGTAGAATATCAGTGAAAACTTGCCGTACCTCACATCTTTTAAATATAAAATTTTACGTACAGTTTTGTTCCATAAAAAAATTTTCAGGGGAAATCCCAGCCTTATGATAGAATATAAATGTAGCTTTCAGATGTGGAAGTCAGGTTTGCTTTCCCAGTTTTCATAAGATTTGCAGCAGTTCAGAGGCAGTTGGGGGTCAGATAAAGGAGGCTTGTGTTTTTTGATAGTTTCTTAGATGCTTTGACATCTGAAGAGTTTCACCTCAAGGAAAAGCTGGAGCTACCAGCTATCAGTCCTTGGCTGAAGGAACTGAATTTGAATCCAGTCTTGTTTCAGACCGTAATATCTACTGGACTTTATCTTTCTGGTCTTCACCTGTAGGCTCAAGATGAAAAGTATGGGATGAGGAGGGGAAATACTTTTCCCTACATTGTAACGGGTTGTTTGGCAAAAGTTTGAGAAGTTAGAGGATGCTGGATGCTTTTTTCAGCTGCTGGTTTTAGTTTAACTGCAGTAATGGAATTTTTTAAAGGGGAGTGAAGTAGTTCAAGAGAGTGTAGGTGAAAGGTTTCTGAGGAAAATTAGGGGAACGTGCTTGCCTTCTTTTACACTCTTCTTTTAAAGAAGTTCTTTATGTCTGTGCTAGTGAAATGCTGGTCTGATCCAAGCGGATGAAATTGAGGAAACAAGCCTTTCTAAACTGCATAGAAACTTAGTGTGAAGTGCAAGTGGTAAGAAACTTGATTTCTCCTTTTGTCCCGTCTTTAATCTGAGACTGAAACAATCCCTCTGCACTGTTTAGCTCATGTGGGTGGAAAAATGCAAACAAAAAACCCACCACAAAACTGGAATGCAGCAATATCCTACTGTTATCTTTTTGTAGGTGCAGTGTATTTTAGGTTCATTACTTCAGTTTGTAGTTGAGATGTTAGTAGTGATCTTCTGGTTAGGATTAACCTTAAACATTGCATTCATTTGGGACAGACAGTATTCTTCTTCCTAGGTTTGATCAGATACACTTAAAAGGTAAATATAGCTGTTAGTCCCCTTCCTGTGGGAATAACGTTTCTTTCAGAAACTCTGCCTGGTAATACAGAGGCAACGAACATAAAGCATCCAGAGCAGGGGGAGAGAAGAGAACAGAAGAAATGTCAGGAGCTTTGCAACAAATGCGCTCAGTTCTGTGTTGAGCCTGCAGGGATACAAGGACTGAAGCGTGCTTCATCTCCTAGGTGTTGTTTTCATGGTCAGTCAGAGTATGTTGAAGTTCAAGCAGGCTTGGCACAAGCAAAGCAGTAGCAAAAGCTTCTGCCTCTAGGAGGAAATCCAGGCTCTGGTTGTTTTGATCAGCTAGGAACATGTTCTGTAAAACAAGGAACTTCTAGCAGGCAGGCCAACTTGTCACCTGCAGAAAAATGAGCGTTTCTTCATGCTTTATTCTTTTTCGGCTAGTTGGCAGCTTGTACTGGTACTGCCAGTGCTTCTGTTCTCCAGCTAAAGGCAGAGCTGGGGCTGGGGGAAGGGAGGGAACCGGTTCAAGCACCACAGGCAGCAGCATCCTGGAATCCAGACAAAGTACAGCAGCTGGGAGTGGTTGCAACATATTTCCTGCAAGCTCCAAGCGGGGTGGTATTGCACTTTACCTGGCTTTTTTCTATTGTGTTCATCATGTTTAGTTTATAGACTGAGCACTAAGCACTGGTGCCTTGTTATCTAAAGGTGGCTTAGTAGTCAGGACATCTATAATTATCAAAGAGGATTTTGAGTTAAATCTCTAGCTTCCATGGAAAAGCAAACAGATCTAAAATTTATGGTTACTACAGTAGATACAAAATGACTCGTGGCAGCAGTAGAAAAATCTTCCCACTTGGTTCCACAGAAAGCAGCAGCCCTTAAATATTTTTAAGCCTTTTTTAGTGTGAGATTCATATGCACAAAGAAGATCTATGTATGTATTAGAGCCTTGTTATGCAGGGAACAGTGCCAGTTTTTCCTAAATTTGGTTAACAGTTAGAGGCTTTCTGTAAAACTTATATTGAAATAACTGGATCTTGCTACAAGAGGAAATGCAAGCCGGACAGTTTTAGCTCCTAAATGCCAATTTATGGCATAAAGCTTTCTTAACAAATTAATGAACACAGGAATGTCTGTTCCGTATAACACTGCAAGAGTTCATTTCAGTAACTCTTACTTCTTCTGATACTTACCGCACATCTTTTAATCCTTACTGCTTTTATACTTATCTTGCAAACCTTTTAATGTTATCTGTCCACTCACATATTTGCCCTTTAACAGCCATGTAAAGCCACTTGCAAACTATCATTTTATAAATTTTAGGAAAAGAAAAGGCTGCTGCTTGCGACATAGATGGTGATTTTAAAATGGTTTAATAAACCATATTTAATAGCCTGTCCTTGCTATCTTAACATTTGAAATAGGCTACTCACTTGTGCAAAGTCTTTGCTGTTCAGAGATTTTGCTAGCTGTTGATGTCTCTACCATGTTTTGATACAATACAAAAAAGACAAAGTGCCACTTCCTTAACCACTCTCCACCGCCAAAAAAATGAAATAGTAGCACGAGGACAGGGGAGAGCAAAAACCACCTGGATTATCGAGCAGAGTCGCTGTCAACTGGCACAGAACTAGCAAGGTCCTTGATGCATCTGACAGTCTGTGCCTAACAAAAGTCCAGCTGCACAGAGATGCCTGCAGCTATTTCCTGACAAATGTCTGGGCTTGCTGTTGTATTTTGTTCTTTACCACACTGGTTCTAGTTCTGCTTCCATTGATGCTCCTCTGAGCTGGAGCTTGCTTTTGTTCTTTCCCTCTTTTGCTGCAAATACTCCTAGCTTCTGTGTACCTTACTAGTAACTTGTCCTGCTGTCATACAGCAATAGCTGCTTGGCAGAGCTCGGATCTTAGCACTTCTTGGAATTAAGTGGCTTTTTTTTTCTGGTTTCTATTTCTGTTTTGTAATGTAAGGAATGTGCAAATACTTGAGGAAAACCAGCCAATATCTATTTTTACCTAGGTAAGGCAAATACTACGGTTACTTGTTTATAATCTTCCATGTAACCTGTCCCTTTCAGACGTGGGAAAATATAAAGGTAGTCTGAAGGTTGTCCCAGCAAATCTCTTTAAAATGGGATAGGTGTTTACCTACCTCCTGAGTTTCAGGGTAGTGTACTTCCCCTTATATTTCTGTGCATCTTGGGCTATTAGTATCTTACCTCTAATTAGTGACGAGCCCCTGTGTAGGCTTTCTTCAGGTGTACATGAGCAGCAGCATCACAGTAGTAGAGACTGTTCTGAAACACTGCACTTTGGATGGCTTCAGTATTGCAGCCTTCAGCAAAAAATAATGTTGCTTCAGCATTTGGAAGGGAATGTTTTTCTGAACCAATCCTAATAATATGCAAAGCTTCTCACACTTTTTATAAGCAGATTTTAGGAAACAGACCAGTAGCACCAATAGGAAACACTTGGTGTTGGATGTTCATTTTCTTCTGAAATCTGGTAGCACTGGATCTTAACCTAATTTTTAATTATTCTGATGTATAAAGGGATGGACATCAATTTTTTCCTTTATGGTATTGTTGTACTGTGGGTTTTGTATGAGTGTTCAGTGAATTCTCTCCATGAATTAGACTGAAGGTTTGGAGGGAGGGAGTTCCAGTACCAGTGCTGTGAGTACGTTATACTTCAGACGTGGAAGTTGCAGCAAAATTGCTAACCTCAGAGCCTAAACTTACAATGTGGGATTTAGATTTATCATATGACTTAAACAGGGGAAGGGGGGGGGAGAGAGAGAGAGAGAGAGAGAGAGAGAGAGAGAGAGAGAGAGATGCTTTTCCACTGTTCTCATCAACTTTTTAATATTAGCTTCAGTGTCAGAGAACGCAGAGCCTACACCTGAAGAACAAGACAAGTCACTTGACAAACCAAAACAGAAAAAGAATCGCTGTTTCATGTGCAGGAAGAAGGTTGGACTTACTGGTAAGAAATTTCAATTTTACTTCGTTCCTAAAAAGAGAGAGATTCAGGCTTTGGACCTTTTGAAAGGGTCTTCTCTTAGGGCAAAAATGGGGCTTGGTCATCTCTTGATGCTGTAAATTTGAAATAAAAATTGGGCAAAGGTGCTTTCAGCTGGCTTGTACTAGATTTAGTCTTTCATGTACACATTTTGTTTTTCAGTTTCCCTTTTTTCTAGTGAAATTTATAACTCCAGATATTGCCCTTTGGAAGTCTTCATAGCTGAGGAATTGGCTGATGTTTGCTGCCATTCACTAACCACCCTTTGCAGTGGTTCAGTGAAAGGGCCTGAGGAACTTGAGTTCTGTGGGGTGAAGATTAACAAATTAAATGAGCAGGAGGTCTCCAAGAGTGTTTTGTACTAGTATATCGTGATAGGAGGGAATGGTCAAGTCAAATCTTACTGTAATTGCTTAAATGTATTATTTGTGATTCTTATGCTTTCTGCAGCAGAGGCTCTTTGGCTGATTGACACTGGTGACTGAGATTTATTGATAGTGAGTGAACACATTCAGGATTTAAAACAAGCCAGTATAATTAAGAATGTTGAAATGTCTAAACTAATATTTGTGTCCACAGGGTTCGAGTGTCGGTGTGGAAACGTTTACTGTGGTATGCACCGCTATTCAGATGTACACAGTTGCTCTTACAATTATAAAGCTGATGCTGCTGAGAAAATCAGAAAAGAGAATCCTGTAGTTGTTGGGGAAAAGATCCAGAAGATCTGAACTGCTGCTTCTGCTGGAATACAAAATCCTTTGACCATCTGCAGATTAAATTGACTTGAGCTTTTTTCCTTAGTCATCAGGAATGTAGAGCAGTGTATCTTGCCTAGACCTTTTAATCATGCATGTCATCAGATGAATAGATTTTGTTTTTGTTTTTGTTTTTTGAAAATGACTGAACATTTATTTTCATTGCAGTTTTCTGTGGCTGAAGACTTAAGTAAAACTTTACAAGTATTATCCTTTAAGATCATTTTAATTTTAGTTGAGTGCAGAGGGCTTTTATAACAAACATGGAGAAAATATTGGAGGGCTGTGCTTTTCCAGGTTAAAACATGCATGCGTTAACTTTGCAGTTTATTTTCTTGTTGTATATAGCTTTTCTCTGCAGCACAATTTCCTTTTTTTGATAATGCCTTGTATGGCACAACTAGTTATCAGTAACTGAATGTATTTTAATCATTATGGCTGCTTCTGTTTTTTTCCCCATTAACGAGAGGTTATACATGTTCGCATATTAGCTTGTTTGCACCCTCTACCTATTTATGTATGAATCATTTGTAATGAGAGTGTGTGCTGAGATTGTCTGTGTGTTTTTTTAAATTGGTTTTTGTTTCTGTGTGTATGGGGGGAAGGCTGTATGCACATCACTGACTGCAGGTTTCATTGGGAGTACATCCATCAGTCTGTCTGTACACAAATATGAAGAATGATCTGAAGTACCTGTGCTGTATTTATGTTTATCCACGTCTTAACTTTGATTAAATAAAATTTAAAAAATTGAGCCCCTGTGGCTGTCACTAGCATCTGTAATCTGGATTTTTCCTGCCTTATTTTCATGGGACCTTCCACTGGTGTTTTGTTTACTTACAATGCATTGATCCATAGGCTGTACCTAATCCAATGCCAGCTAAGTTCTGATTTATATATAGAGAGAGAACTTTTTACCTATTCACTTATAACTACAGGTAAGACTCTGATTTCCAGAACCTTTCTATCTTGTATACTTACTGTGGTACGCACTGCTATTCAGATGTGCACAGTTGCTTCTACATTATATATTGATCCATACCGCACAGGGAGTTCTCCGCGCTTCCTGTGCAGTGTCACTCCTGTCTGACAATGCACTATAGTTGGGGACGTGCCTACAAGAACAAATGTCTCCAGCTTTAAGTCAGTGATTAGGCTGTGGATCCATGTGTGTGTGACTATAGTCCTAAGTAATATTGCTGTGGGGTTTGTGATCCACTGTTTGACAGAGCACTACACAAACTTCCTTGAAGATAAAGATGGGTAAGAGAATGGTTCTTGAGACAGTTTCTCCATCTCCAGTGAACTGTTCTTTTGAGGTTTGAAATCTGTGGGTTTCAACATTGAACGCTGCCACAGCCACCCTCCCTATGCTCCTTAGCGCACCTACAGGCTTGTAAGTAATCCTCCTTTGGGGGTAGAGGGTATTCTTTTATGATCTTGTTGGGGGTGTTCATTAATTTCCTTTTAGTTAAGACTGCCTATTTTGTCAGATCAGAGTCAGTGCCTCAACTATTCATCCATCCCGGTCATCTGTATGACAAAGGTTGAGTGGTTTGTGTAGTAGCACGGTAAATTCAGCCAGGGTTGCTTATCACAGAACATAACAGTACACTAAAGTAGAACCAAATCCTCTCCAGATGGTACTGCTCCCCAGTTGAAACTTCACTTTGGTGACTTGCCTGCTGCTTTTGAACATTTGCGAAATAAATGAGATTGCATGGCTTTATTTAAAATGTTAAATTTTTAATCAAAGCTGACTGCATCCTTTAAAATTCTGAATGCTCTTTAAAAGCTATGGCTGGCAATTAGTAGATAAAGCGCTACATTTAGCATATAAACACTACACAGCAGAAGGAGCTTTCTCTATCAGATAGCAATGGAAAGTGATTTGCAAGACCCAATAATAAATGAAGTATCTTGAGCTTGCAAAAATGGTTTAATCACAATTTATGGAACATGTTTTTTTATAGTAAAGGAGGGTGTAAATAACTCCAGCAAGTTTCATTAATGGTCTGCTCCTCTGGGTCAAAGATCTTACATTTCCTTACAGCATTTGCTAAACTTCCTCTGACGTAGCACAGACAATGGAAGAACAGCAGCAGCATCTTTCATGGCGGTCTCTGCTTTCCTCTTAGCTGCTACTTCCCTTCTCAGTTTGATTTCTTCTCTATTCACTGTTTCTGGTCTCTCTTCCTAAAAGTGTCTTTTTCATACATGCCCCTCTCTAGTCTGCCTTTCATCTGACAGTGACGCTTCTGGGCTAAGCAGAGAAGATGCTGTAGGTTTAACAATGGAGGAAAAAATTGAGCTTTGTAAGTTCTGGTATCTGAGACTGGAAGAAGAAAGGGTAGAAAAGCGGCTGCCCTTGGAATTCACATAATCCCTTTACCACTGCCTGCTATGAAGCAACAACTCTTCTGGCCCTTGATTGTATGGTAGGAAACGTGACTGTGCCAAGAGGAAACTTGACTTGCAGTGTGGTGGCAGCACTCAGCCTGGGTCAGCGTTAGGCAATTCTGTTTCTACACATCATTCTCAAAGCAACCTAAAAAACTTTGTGGCCTGGTTTATGCAGATAGGAGTTAAGGATATATATCAGGACCATATCTTTCAATAAGCTTGCATTTGGACTGGAAATCCTTCTTTCCCTAACAATAAGAGTTGTGTCATCTTTGTTTGCTTTGGCATTGGCTCCGTGTTATCATGGTGGTTGATCTGCCTCTCAATCTGGATAACCAGTAATGCTTTATATTTTGTCATCAGCTTGAGGTTAGCAGATGAGCACTTTAATTAATACCAGCGTATTCACAGCACTACAAAACACTTGAATAAATCTGTTTTTTTTCAAGATGCACGCAGCGTTTGATACATACTTCCAAGGTTTTGTTTTTTAGAGTAAGGTTATACGCACAATTCGTATAAGCTTGGCACGAAACCTCTTCATTGTGTTAAACATTTTAAACAGTCGTTGGAATGGAGTTGTACCTAAGATACTGAATTAGCTTACAGGAAATTTTACAGGAGTCAGTGCTAGGCGTTGTATTGTTTTAAATAAGACCCCATGCCAGACAGCACCATGTGAGCTTTCTTCTCCACAAGGGAAGAGCTGTCACAGATGGGTTGTTGTCAATGGTGGTGTGTGATCTTACACTGAATATCTGGCTCTACAGCTTGCTGCGTTTCTTCTAATGAGTCTTCTCTGCCAAAAAATAAAAAAAAATTAAAAAGTTGAGCAGCGACTCAGTTCTTCGGCTTGGCAGTCGCAAGCCATCTAACTTTTTATTGAAAAGGGGTGGTCTTTGCTATTTAGTTTTAATTCCACAGATATTCCCTCATTGGTTTCTACTTTTCCTAAATATGGATGTCCTGTGGGTAGGAAAAAGCTGGGGCTGGGAGCAGAAAAAGACAAAAAATCTCCCTGTTCTTTTTTTGTTGTTTGTACATGTTTTTAAGCAATTGGGGCTATCTGGGGAAAATAGGGCTTGGGTACTCCATTACAAAACTACTATGCACGTGAAGTGCGGTTTCAGGTGCAAGTTGTGCAACTTTCTCAGGGTTGCAGGGCTCCTGGGAGAAGACCTGCTCCGTCTGGGTTAGACGTGGGCATCATCATCTCGCCGTCACCCTGGCAGGTACGCAACCCACGGGAGGTAAACCAGCAGCGTGTCCCTGCTCTGACCACACCAGCCGGAGCCGTCTGCTGGGATTAGGCCACCCGCAAGGATGCAGCCGGTAAAAGGCGGCCCTGGTTTCACGGAAGGGTTTATCAAGCAGGAAGAGCCTGTTTCTCGCCAGGAACAGTTACCAGCTGCTGACTCACGCAAACCTCTGGCACTAATTAACCGCGGCGGCTGCCAGCAGGAGCAGGCAGAGGGGTGGGATGGAGATGGGGCTGCGATTGGTTTGGGGCCGAGGACAGAGGGTGGGATTTGGTGCTTCTGTGCTCCCCTTTGCGACATCTGGTGAGGTTCTTCATAGGTAGGAGCACGGCAGCCTGGCAGGTCGGGTCTCTGGTTCGTAAGCAGGGACTGCTGGCGTTCAGCATGTCTTTCATCCAGGTAGATAAGGATTCAGATTTTCCTCTCCAAAATCTCCCTTATGGGGTTTTCTCCACTAAGGAGGAGGTGAGTAACAACATGCATTACACTGGGGCTGTCGTAATTGTTCGGAGCCTATGAGTAAGAGGAGAAATTCCCAGCGACCTGGGATAAGGAAAAACTTCACAGGCTAGGACATTGGTGCAGGCTTCCTGGTTTGAGAGCTGTAGCTGGCGTGTGGTCTTTTTGCTTAATGTGGTCATTTTTGTGACAACTTCCTTGAAATTGTGCAAAAGAAAGGGAAAGTGTTAATACTCCTGAAGAGTGTTTTGGCTAATACATCCTATAGTTTTTATGTGGTTTTGACTGTTGGTGTTTTGTTTGTTTGTTTTTGTAAAATCATTAAATCTGATCCTTTCACATCACTGTTTGTACTTTTTTTGAACTCAATTCCTCATTTTCTTTGTGACTGGATATAATTACACCTTCACCCTCAAGAAGCCACATTAAATATCTATTTCATCTGCCATTAACTCTGTAGCATCCAGTCCCGTTTGCACAATATGAACTGGCGTAGGGGGAAAAATGAATTCTGTCCTGAAATAGCTGTACTTTCAAGTGGGTGCCTTGTTCTGTTTTCTTTTAAGAGCCTGCTCTTTGTCAATTTGGTAGAGCTGGGTGCAGAAACATTAAGCAGGGCACAAAGTGTGTCATTTCCATCTCTGCAGCTGACCAGTTGTGGTTTATTGGGCATAAGCATTGCAGCAATGAGTTAAATGTGCTAAAGTCCATAACTGCTATGCCCAAAGGCTACATCTTGAGCCAGCTTCAGGCCTTATATTTTATCCGTCACATAAGAAAACATGGTTCAATCTTTTCCAAGGAAGGTGGCTCCTAGTTCCTGTGTGCTGAGCCCAGTTAGGCCGACTGCTGACCTCAGACCTGCAGACACCCGACCTGCCAGAGCCACTGAAATGTGCCCTGGAGAAGAGAGTGATTTCTGGGAAGGAAAAACTGGAGGACTGCTAACTGAAACGTTGTTATTATCTTCTGCTTGCTGCTGTCTCTGCTTATCAACACCAGTTCAAAAAAGAATCTAAACCCAAAGATTGTGTTTTCTGATCTGGTATTTTCCCAAGATAAAATGAGATGGTTCGTTTAATCTCTTCATAGATGCATGTGTTGTTATCTAACAAGTTTGGATTATTTTTTCCACCTTTTCCAGTGACTGTTTGCTGAAGAAAACATCTTTGCTAAGATCTTATTAAAAGGCAGAAATTATTTGGGAAAATAATGTTCTAAAGGTGGCACAATGTTCCAAGGATTTCAGGTTAAAGCAGTTGATGTAATTCCTGACTATCCCAGTTACAAATTAACCTGATGTGACCTTTAGAGTTTTCTGCAGGAATGTTTGCTGAATAAATACTTATTGTCACATTTGGAAACTTGCTTAGAAATTAAAGGCTAAAAAATAGGTTTAATAGCATGGATTTTCATCGATGATTTTCCCATTTTGTTATTCTACTTTTCATAATGACTGTGACCAGTTTGTCTCTACTTGCTTAAAGGCACGAATAATTGAAATTTTGCCTTTGAACGCAGCAGCGTTTCTATAATTTCCACCCAGCTGTGGCAGAGCTGCAGTGGGACAGTCTGCGCTGCTCCGGCACTGGCACCACAGGCTCAGCACGCGCCCGGCGCGGGCCCTTCGAGGACAGCAGCAAATGAACGTGGTCTTTGTTTGTCTGTGTGCATCTGGCAGGCAAATGCATCCACGGCAATCCTCCCATATGCACAGGAAGCTCTTCCTATACCAGGATCTACACCAGGGTTTGCCTTCAAGTGGTGGACTGCTGGTGTGCTGTGAGGATGCTCCAGGCAGGGTAGCCTCCTTCGACCTTATGCAGGGATAACGTGGCTGAGCAAGTTGAATGGCAGTGGAGCACAGAGCACCTTCTCTCATCTCAGGTGGAGCTGGGGTGTAGAAACACCTATTTCTTTCTAAAAATACGCACACAGGGATGAGATCAGTCCTGCCCACTGCGTGTCTATGCTGCTCCCCACCTGAAGGAGAAATAGCATCTTCCTACCTCGCAACCTATTTCAAATACGCGAACTCATTCTGAAATGTTTGCCATTAATGAGGAGTGGGCAAATACTTCTGGAGCAGGAAAAGAAACCTCTTTATTGTCTTCTCCTTCCCCCAGAAGGCCAGGATGAGGGGAATGTGCTCTTTCACCCCTGCAAGTCGGCGAGGAGTCTGTGTTGATGCTCTGCCTCCAAGCCTTAATGTTTTTCATCAGCCAGCCTTTTCTGCTAGCTGTCAGTAGCAAATGGCTGTGACATTGAGCCCCTGTCCCTGAGGGATCCAGCTCCTGTGGTCACTGCATTCCCCCATGCCCTCTTTGGAGGATTTTTGGGTACAAGCATAAATTCTTCTCCCCGCTCTCATCGCTTTGCAGCCTCGGCACAGGATTGGGGTAGCGATTGGAGACCAGATTTTGGATCTCAGCGTCATCAAGCATCTGTTCAATGGACCAGCTCTTGCCAAACACCAACATGTCTTTGATCAGGTATTTATCACACAGTCTGTTTTTTGACTTTCTGCATGCATTTTAGATATATTCATGAGTTGTTAGCAATGAGCGATGAGATGTAGGCCATGAACTGTAAATGGCGGCTTTTACTCAGCACTGAAGCTCTGTTGGTCCAGTTTTAGCCTGGTGTAACTGTCAAATAGCAGCACGATGAAGCAATGCCACCCAAGTTTCGGGTGACGTGGAGGGGTGAAAGAGAAACATCCAAAATTAGCAAAATATTTCAGACCACCTTAAGGCTTTCTCCATCAGATTGGTTAGTACAGCGCAGAGCAGCACTAAATGCTTTCCTTTTGAAACTTCGGCTTTGAATCCAAAGCAGAAACAGGAATCCAAATTTCCCAGAGTCTGGTGCTGGGGGGCATGTCTCTGTGGCAGAGTCCAAATTTGGGGCAAATTTCCCCTCACAGGGAATGTGGGCCTGTGCCATCGGTTGTGTTCTGCTCTGAAGGAGAACCCATCGCTGTGGAGGTGGCCAGGGCAGCAGGGGGATTTGGGACCTGAAGGGTGTTTTTATGAAACGAGGCACAGTCTATTATCTGCCTCCCCACTCCTCTCTGTCACCCGCCAGCCCACCCTCAATGCCTTCATGGAGCTGGGCCCCACGGCCTGGAGGGAAGCCCGGGCCCTGCTGCAGACGCTGCTGTCAGCCGCCGAGCCAACGCTGCAGGACAACGTGGGCCTGCGGAAACGGTGAGCAAGCGCCAGGCCCGAGGTGGCCAGGTGCCATCTGAGGGGGACTTAACCTGGCGTTGGGGCCTGCTGAGAGCTTCCCGCTCCTCGTAATGTCGCTGGTTAATCCTCTCACCGCCCGCAGATCCGGGGCGTTAACCCCTGCTTGGGAACATGGAGATTACGCCCTGGGGTGTGCCCGGATCTGCTGCAACCCTACGGAGGGACGAGCTGGGCTCTTGGGCTCTGGGGACACCTGGGGCTCCACACACGCTGTGGCAACCACGGCCTCCACTCGGGAGGTGGTCTTGAGGCCTCCAGTCCATGGCTCCCAGCAGAGCTCTGTCTGCCCAGGCTGCGGCTCTTCTGCCAGGGGGACGCCCCCTCCAGCTGCCCCCCAGAAGCCGTCTCGCTTCGCCAAACCCCAGCCTGTTGGGGCAAAGTGGCTTGAGACACGTGGCAGTGCGTTGGTGCGGGAGGGGAGGGCAGGGCAGGGGACTCCTCCCTGTCCTGCTAGGTGGCACGTGTGCCAGGGAGCTGTTGAAACTCTGCTTGCCACAGGGACCTTCCCTGCACACCCCCAGAGCCACAAAACACAGCCTCACCCCTTCCTCGCCAAGGAGGGCAGAGGACAGAGCATGTTTCTGCAAAACAGCCTGCTCCTGCATCCATTTCTCACCTCTCTTGCCCACCGTGATGGGTGCTGCTTCAGTTGTAACCCTCTCTGTAGCAGCAGCCTGTGCAGTCTAAATTTTCCTGCATACCCCATACTTAGAAAGGAATCACTGCGAGGTTTGGCAAAGCAAATCAAAGGTGGAGCTGCTCGAGAGAAATACTCAGTCCCTTACGTGCTTGTAAACCAGTTCAGGGTGAGAGCCTCAACTTTTCCGAGAGCTGAAGTCTTTGTCTTTTATTTCAGAGCATTTGTACCTCAGGCTTCTGCTACCATGCACCTGCCAGCACACATCGGTAAGCATCCCGGAGCCGCCGGCCGCTCGGCACTGCCCTTTGTTCTTGCCCAGAGGAGCTGCTTTATGTCCAGATTGCTCAGACAGATCATAGCTGCGACAGGGAGTGGGCTTTGTAGGAGCCAGAAGTAGATTATTGTATGTAATGAATGGTAGGTGCTGTCTGCAGCACAGGAATAGAAAAACCCAGGGAAACTCAATAGCAGCCAGAAAATTCCTGGATTTTCACTAAATCAGGGTTGTCTGGTACCACAAAACTCTTGTCATCAGATTTGCATCACCAAAGGCCTTTGTGATTAGAGCCAGGCAGGAAACACAAGTTCGATTTCAAACATTGACCCCATTTGTCATCAGAAAATAACCCAGATCTTGCAAAATTTTGCAAGCCAGATACTCAGGCACAGCCTCATAAACAAGCGTGAGTCCCTGCCACCAGGTCGTCACCCTGCATCCCAGCCCACATCAGGCCACAAACTGTTTTGGAGTGAGAAGCATCTTTGTGGTTTTGACAGAAATTTATATTTGAATCAAAACCAGCTTGACCAAAATCACTGGAGGGATGTGACCAGCCCAGGATCGCGTGAATTTGCCCATTCCCCTACCAAGCACTGCTTCACTAGCATTTTGGCTCCCACGGGGCGCAGCGGGGCTGTGGAACAGCCTGCCCTCTCCTGCAGGAACCGTGACACCTTCTGCAAACAGTGCCAGGCTGAATAGGCCCGTGCTTCCCCAGCAGACAGCTCGGTGAAGAATTGCAGGCTCCTAGCCCCCATACATGCTGCTAGTGAGAGCACGACCCTGGCAATATCCCCTTGCCAGCACCTTACAGCTGTGCGTTATTTAGCTTCCCGCAGCGCTTCTGTCCTTGTGCTCCAGTCCTGCTTGTTCTGAGAGGGAGCATTGGCTGTATCCCCTGCTGGGGCTGCGAGATAACACACCGAGGCTGCAAGATAATGCAACGAGGCTGCAAATTAACACACCGAGCCTGCAAACGAACGCCAGGCCGCCGAGCTGCTCGCAGCGGCGGCAGCAGAGGGCAGCAGCCGCCCGCCCCGCGCCAGCCCCTGGGTTGTCTTCGCCGCCGGGGGCTGGAAACCAAAAAACGAGCCGGTTTTGTCATCGTTTTCCAGGCGAACCACATTAATCACCACTCTTTTGCTATTCATCATAGCCCCGTAGTAATAATGTGAAATGCTGAATGGCCCCGCTTCACTCTCTGCATCCCCTCCTGCTCTTCTCATCACACATCGTGCGCTTTAGCCCCTGCAGATGATGGGCTTTCCCACCATTGATCCACATTTTTTTTTTTCCACGCAGGAGATTACACGGACTTCTACTCGTCACGACAACACGCCACCAACGTCGGGATCATGTTCCGGGGGAAGGAGAACGCGCTGATGCCCAACTGGTGGGTCACACAGGTGGTTCTCTGGGGCACTTTGTTTTGTACGCTCCTCTGTAGGTATAATATACATTTTTAAAGGTCTGGGTATTTCAGCAAAATACTGATTTCACAGTGGACAAGAAACTGTGAACTTTGAGAGTGTGTCAAGAGCTCAAGAAGAGAACCAAAAGCCCCATTTCCCCAGCCTGTGCTGGTGCAGCAGCCGCACCAATAGCAATGCACACCTCTGGTCCAAGGGCAGATTTACCTAAGAAATTGTTTTGCCATATGACAAGAAAACGGGGTTTAAGCTCCAAGGAACTTAGGGGAGCAGTGGCACAGGAGAAGCACAGCTACATGGCTGCAGGACTGTGGTTTGTTCACATCTTTATTTCAGAGCACGGAAGGTGTAATTGTTCGTGCTCATCTGTGCAGAGCTCAGGCCTCAGACTTCAGACCCCGAGGTGCCTCTGCCCCCAGAAGCTGCTCTGGGTGGTGATGCTCCCCGAACTAACCCATGCTCCGTGATGCTCTTTCACAAGGCTGCACTTACCCGTGGGTTATCACGGCCGGGCATCTTCCGTCGTGGTGTCTGGGACGCCTATCCGGAGACCTGTGGGACAAATGAGACCTGACAATGGTGAGACCATGGCAAGCTTTAAATGTGGCTTCTTACTCCTTATTTAACTTTTATTTTTCCTCCACATTGTACAGCAGTAGGGAGCAAGGGTTTGGGATGTCCAGGCTGGGGTCAGGGCAGAGAGCAAAGGAAAGCCCAGGGTTAAATCCATTTTATGTCTGCATGCCAGGCAGCACTGGCTGCTTCGTTTCTTCTGCATGATGCTTTCGTTGCCCTGTCAGCTTCCCTCTCATAAAGCACTCTTCCTTCTGCCCACAGATAAACCTCCAGTGTTCGGTGCTTGCAAGCGTCTGGATATTGAATTAGAAATGGTAAGACAGGCTATTTGCCCTGCCGTTGTAATAGAGAAACATTAAAGACAGGAAAGAAAAGGTAAATTCAGCTGCTTCTAAAATGAATGTCTTCAGGTCCATTCATTCATTTCATCTGATAGGTCTGTGTAGCAGGCAACAAAGAGTTCTGTGGTGGAAATCTTCCCGTCTGATGGCCGGAGGATGTTTTAGCTCATTCGGTGCTTTGCTAATTGAGCTTTCAGGCTGGAAACAGCTTGTCTGGCCAGACCTGAGCAACCTGGAAGCATGCGGCATGTTCTTCATATCAGGCACCACCGCCTGCTATCTGGCCAGCAGTTGCCTTTGCCCTGCAGCCAGGATCCTTTAGTAGACATGGGGATTTTAGGAGCCCAGACTGCCCATGCCATGAATCCAGAGCAGAGGAAGCCGGGAATTGCTGCGAGTGCCATCCAAGCACCTCACCCTGGATAGGAAGAGAAAACCTGTTCTGTGGGTGTTGGAACAAAACATCTTTGGGAAGTGCATTTTGTGGCTTAGCCTGGTCCTAAAGGAGAGAGTTTTGTAGGATTGTTGTTTGTAATTTACACAATATATATCATCTGGATTGTGATTAGGGGAGACCATATTACTCCCATGTTTTGATGCAGTCATGCCCTTGTTTAATGGGTGGCTCTTGGCAACACAACGCTCCCAAGCACTTCAAAGCTGCCAGCCTTAAGGATGGGGTGAGAGAGGCAGTAGGCCACGTTCTTTGTCTAATTGTGTCTGGGAAATGATGCAGAATCACGTCCCGCCCAGCCTTGGTTGCTCACGCATGTAACCCTCTGTATGGTAAAGATTTCCGATTTCAGAAATTTAATCAACACTTTGCTTTTCAACTTCAGGCATTCTTTGTGGGACCTGGAAACAAGTATGGGGAGCCAATCCCTATCAGCAGAGCCCACGAGCACATCTTTGGGATGGTCCTTATGAACGACTGGAGTGGTAACCAGCACTGCAGGCATCTGCCTGGAGGGGGGGGGGATCACAGCATCGTGGGAAACCCTAGATATGGATAAAGGATGTATTTTAGTAACAGATTAGTGGGCTTGATACCACTGTGTGTGATTGAAAGGGATCAAAATGAAACACTACCTGCATTTCTCTAGCTCTTTCTAAACACATCTTTGATCAATCAGTAGAACCAGTGATTGCTGCCTAATGAAGATTTATTTACTTATGAAGGAGCTAATATCCATCTAGTTTCTTCTGAGCAGGGATGGAGCAGCCCTAACGATGGTGATTTCATCAGAGGATTGATTTCAGTGTCAGGATTAGGGAAGGGATTTGACAATCACAAATCCCTCTCTCTGTTCAGAGATTTAAGCAGACAAAAGCATTGTTATCGAGGTGAAATTAGCCCTATGACTGGCACGGACCCCTGGCTGGGTGTCAAAGCATTAACTAAACTGGGGAAGAAAATGTGGTTATCTGAGGATGGTCTGACTACTTTAATTATCCCTGCCTTTTCTTCCTAATCTAGCCTGTCTAGGAAATTTGGTTTGAGGGTCAGAAAGGGATGGATTTTAATCAGGGTTTGGGCACAATGGCTGGAAATGGGTGGTGATGACATTTCCAAGTCCATGCAGCTGGTTCTGTAGCTGTGCAGAGAGCTGTGTCTTCAACCAATGTGAAAGCTCACAACAATTACTGTGTTTAATGGCATTCCTTTCAATTTTCCCTTCCTAGCTCGCGACATCCAGAAATGGGAATATGTTCCTCTGGGCCCGTTCCTGAGCAAGAGCTTTGGCACAACCATCTCGCCTTGGGTTGTCACCATGGAAGCTCTCATGCCATTTGTGCTGCCCAACCCTGTCCAGGTTAGCAAGGGGGAGACTTGAACCTTTAAAGAGTTTACAAGCATGATCCTGCTTCCAAATACATGGAGAAACCTTGAGCTCTTTGAGTCAAACACTGATTGATGTCACTGGCATGGCCACATGGCACCCTGACTGCCATTCTGCCTACTCAAGCAGGGCAGAAAAATCATCTCCTTCAAAACATCTTGAAAATTAACTGATCAGAGAACTTCTTGGTAGTGCTTAGCATCCAAGAAGCAGTAGAGAGAGAGAGAGTGGACTCATTCCAGAACACTTTGTTCAAATGTTTCCAGTTGTCTGTGTTATGTAGGTGTTTAGTTAAAATGGAAAAAGATAATGAAGGTCTCACAGAGAATTTGCCATCTTCTCTGTGCAGGCAGAGAACAAAGTTGTGCCAGCACCATATTTGTTTTGGATTAACATCCATGCCATAGTGATGGAGAGGGATTTTGGAGCCCAAGTGCAAAGGAGGGAATCTGGATCTGTGGATATCGCATCAGCTCAGAAAGGTCTTTAAAAACATGTGCATGAGAGCAAGAAAAGCAATAATCTGAACAGTAATAGTGGTAAAGTAAATGGAGCGTGCAGCACAGACTGCATAAACAAAAAGTCACCGGGATGGCTCATGGAATTTTTCCTTTCTGCTTGTTTAGACTGACATGCCTTTTATATGTTATTAGGATCCCAAGCCACTTCCCTACCTTCAGGATGAAGAACCCTACACTTTCGACATCAATCTCTTTGTTGCCATTAAAGGTACAGCAAAGCTAAGCGAGTTATAAAGCTGAAATTGCCAATTAAGGACTGCAGGACCCACCGGGTACTTCAGACAATTTGCTCTTGGCTCTGCAGTGCTCCTTTTTGCCTCTGTCAGGGAAAGAAGGAAGCTCCTCGTGCTCCCCATTGGCCGTGCAGCGATGCACTAAGGAGGGAATGCTGCCCACCCGGGGCTTGCAGATGATCAGCTCATGAGGAGGAGGGTCCCTACGGGGGCTGCCTGCAGGGCATAGAAGGAGCAGCTGTCCACGACTGTCAGATTTAAGCCCAGCACAGCCCCCAGCTAATGGCCCTGCTGAGCAGGAGGTCTAGTTGCTGCTCCTGTAGTAGAGTAGAGAATAGGAAATGGGTAGCTTGATGTTACCCTGGTGCCAGCCACACGCTTGTTTTCTGTGAAATGCTGGCCTTCATAAGGGAATGGAAAATGTTATTGCTTCTTTGCTGCAAGGGATCGCAGTGATAAAAGAAGTCATCCATCTGTAAAATGAAAAGACTCTAGCATCAGTCATCCAACACAAACGAGTTGTTTTCCCGTTTCTTATTTTTTATTTTCCTCAGGAGAAGGAATGAGCACGCCAACTACTATATGCAGATCCAATTTCAAGGTAAGACCTCGGTCTCTTGCCTCTGCTGGAAATCTTGCTGATGCCATCAGCTCCAGTTTGGTGCCTGAGCACTGAACAAGGGAGCAGCTCCTCCTGCTGCTCGGCTTAGGATTCAGGCAAAGGCAATTGCCTCTTGCTGTGCCAAGGTGGGAGAGAGCCTCACAGTCACAGCTGATAATTTCCACATGGACACAGCTGCAAGCCTGGGGCTGTCCTGGATGCTGCATGGGCAGGGTGGTTGGTGGCTGTGGCAGTGTGGGCTGATGGGGACATGGTAAGCCAGGGGGCGTGTGGACCAGCTGCAGCACGACTCAGTCAATTTTGTATTCGCACATGGTTCTGTGCGTCTCTAGCAATTACCTTAATCAGTAAATCAGCAGTCAGCAAATCAACAATTAGGAGATTTTTCTGTGAACCTGCTGGGCCTGACCATGGATCCTGTTATAGCAATGCTGGCCTTAAAGAGAAAGAAAAGGAGAATTGACATCTAATTGAAAGAAGAGAGATTTTAAGGGATAAAATTACAAGTTAAAGTCTGAATTTTGTATGTACATAACAGCTCCTTGTCATCATTTAGAAAGCAATCAGCCAGGCCACAGTAACTATTGAAAATATAGCACCAAGTAGCTGTGGATGTCACTTTTAGGCTGCTGAAGGTTCCTCATTAAATAAGGGAATTTCTTCAGGGACAGTCTGTTCAGCATCATCCAGAGAATGCAATAGCTCCTGCATAGGCATGCAAGAGGTTTGTCCTTCATTGCTTTAGCCTCCTCCTCCTCCTCCCTCCTGCAGCACATGTACTGGACGATGAAGCAGCAGCTGGCTCACCATTCGATCAACGGGTGCAACCTCAGGCCTGGCGACCTCCTGGCATCAGGAACTATCAGTGGGCCTGTGAGTGTTCAAATACCGATAGCCACGGTTACCTGGTCAGTAGTCCAAAACCGACTGAGCAGGGCTTTGGGTCAAAGTCCTATTTGGATTGAGCAGCCATGAAAATGCCTGCAGTTCCTTTCTAGGCATTTTGTGCTAATGGTTTTGCAACCTCAAAATCACACTGAGAGATATTTTTAAATTGTTTGTTGTTGTTTTTAATCTCTCCTGTGTTCCTTTCCCTAAGAACTATTTAACTCTAGATGCAA
Organism: Cygnus atratus; assembly: GCF_013377495.2. Lineage (NCBI taxonomy): Eukaryota > Metazoa > Chordata > Aves > Anseriformes > Anatidae > Cygnus > Cygnus atratus. The sequence goes on along the minus strand of NC_066372.1, from coordinate 13,294,259 downwards.
ATTAATTTCTGTGTATAAACATCCACACAAGCCTATTTTTGCTTTATGACATGCAGCTTTTAAAATTATGATTATTTGTGAAGATAATATTAAAGGTGCATGGGCATAGCTTGTAGATTTTCTAATACTACATATATGGACCTAACTTCACAAGCTATTATTCTCCCTGTACAGACAGTTGTTGTAATATCTGAGTAAGGTATTGGCACTTGCTGAAACATCAAATATAAATGCTCTTCACACTGTCTGGAAGACAGCTTCAGGGAAGTGTTTTCCAGACAGGGTTACCTGTACTTCCATTCTGAGCACTCCTGAAGTGCTTTCTGCTTCCTCTAACTCATTGCACTGCAGATCGACATTGAAGACGTACAAACCTTTGCCAGCTTTGCTCTTCTGAAGAACAAAATGTAAATAAAACTGTGAACCACGGCTACATGAAAGCACTGGATTTGCAGGAGTGCCCTACATTTGTTTCCCTTCTTTCTGTAGCAGGCTCAAACTTCTCTTAAAGGATTTAGGACTATTTTAAACAGAGCAGATAAAGTCTGGGAGGCACGGCTGCTTATGGTGAGCAAGACATTAAAATGTGAAGGCAAAACAATAAGACAGTGTATCAATGAATCAAATTAACAGCAGAAGCCCATTCTATATTTTTATGTATTTCTGAATCTACCTTCAGCAGCAAGTAGCTCAGCAGTGGGACAGGTGCTAAAGAGCTGTTTATTTGTTGATAACTTTTGCTGCAGGAACCTGAGAGCTTTGGCTCCATGCTGGAGCTGTCTTGGAATGGGACAAAAGAAATCCCCCTTGGCAGTGGACAGTCTCGTAAATTCCTGCAGGATGGAGATGAAATCGTTTTAACAGGTAATGGCCAAGCTCCTGCTCTTACGCTGTACCTAAGAGATGTTTCCAGATGGCAGTGGCACAAGCCCCTGACAAGGACACAGGCAGTGCCCTACGTGCCTGCCGTGCAGGCCCAGCTGTTTCCATCCCACCTACCACCAGGTAAAAGGAGGCAGATACAAATTGCCCTGGAATAAATGCTTTCTGGGTTAGTTTATTTGTTTTGTTAAATGAGTGAAGGACCTTGCTATGCCTGTGTGTGAGTGCTAATGGGAGGTTGGGGTCGGTTTGCCTTTATGGGTTGAAATACCCTGGGCCTAGCATTATCTGATAAATTGTTGCCACCACGGTCTGAGTTTACAAATCTTGGCAAATCTTGAAAGAAGTCATTTTGCAAATAATATTTAATTGGTGACATATGCATACCCAATTAAATGGGTTGCAAATTCAATATGTGGGAAGTAGCATGAAGCCTGCTAGAACAGCTGACCAGGTCCCCTCAGAAAAGGGATGTGCTTGAGAACTCTTTCATACTTGGCCATGGTTTTAATTTTCATTTTGAGAAACCAAGGATTTTATGCATTAAAATCTATCATGGCCTTTCGTGATCCAGATCCCACTCCTACCTCTTTTTAATCCACAGTCCAGTGCAAGACAAATCTGTTTTTCCTTTCCTCTCATCTTGACAACCCCGTTATGGCTTTGAGGTGGCAAACAGTTGGCAAGAACAGTCATGTGAAACTTTTATTCAAACGTCTTGCTACGTCGCCTACTGAATTTTTAGAGAATATCTGGTGGGATTTTGTGCATCAGCAGCTCCCACTCTGAGGCCCAGTCAGTAACACGCCTGGCTCTGAAGTGACGAGAAAACATTTACAAATGTGATGTAGGACAGAGAAAATGTGAGTGACTAATGTCTATGCAGTAACTCGAAGGATGTGAAAGCGTGATGTAGTATGTGTTCACAGGTCTTTGCATACTTAATCCAGCCCACATGGTAATAAGAATAGATGGGATTTGTCAATAGAGGCATTGCCATATGCCTGCATCTCCTAGTGCTGGTGTTTGCAAAAGCATGGGCTACTTTTTCTTTCTGCACTACAAGGCATTTACTTCACACCCCTTAGTATCTTCATTTAAACTTTTTTAACTCCCCAAGCAGTGATCCAGATGCCAACACTAAGCCTCACAGCAGGATGCAATTGGCAAAATAAGATTGTGGCATGTGCTGCAAGCTATGATGGCCTGATCTAGTTAATGCAGGTAAAATCAAAGGTCCTTTACCTAGCTGTATTTCTACCACAGAGGTGTTTAATTGGAGAAAACCCAACATGGTAAAGCACAAGCACATCTAAGCAAAACATAAGCCTGAAGTTATGCAGGACACATGTTGGAGCAGCATTCATGGCAATGCTGAAATGGATGAAGTGACAAAATGCAGCAGCACGCACGTAGGTGCACACCACACAGTCCGCAGCACCTCCCCTCTGAGATATTCAGCATGAGGAAGAAGAGGGTTTGCACACAGTAATGGCCACAGGGCCTGCCCATCTGTTTACATATAAGCTACATATATATGCTGGTTGAATGGCTGGGGTTTTGTTTGTTTGTTTGTTTTAGGGTGAAACATCAGAGTTATGTTGTGCTAAAACTTTCGGAAGAGCACTGCCCCACTGTCCTAGCTCTTTGCCAGGGCTTGGCTGGCTCTGATCACCCTCAGCTGAGGCAGGAGGTGATAGGAACTAGGAACACTGCAAACCAGCTTGGGGTAAATGACTGCCAGACACATGCTGTATTTAGCTTTTAGAAACTAGTCAAAACGCACAAAACTTTCCCACACAACTCCTTGCTGGAAAACAGCATTTTTTGTGCTGTAGTTATCACTCACCATGTATCTGAGTGGTGGTTATGGGCTATTCTTGGCCAAGACTTTCAGGAATTTTGCCAAAGCAGTCTAAAAATTCTCGTTCTTTCAGAAACATTTTTAACAAAAAGCAAGGACCTTTCTGTGGAGAAAAATAAGTATGGCTGCATTCCAGTCTGCCAGCAACGGCTGTGTAAGCTGTCCCAGCGGGGCTACAGCCCCAGTGCCTCCTGTCTGGCAGCCCCCATATGAGGTTTGAGTTTCTGTGAGGTGCTGCCAGCTTTGCATAGCAAGGTGCTGAGACAGCTGGAGACTGAGATGTACTGGAGGGAGATGGAGACAGAGGTACCAAGGAGTCCCTGGTACCTCTGACATACTTCAGCCCTCAAACAAGCCTTTGTATATTCATGCTGCAGTGTGTAGACGTCTGACGCTGCTGTCCATTGCCCTCTAGAGGTGCAGGTCTCTCTCAAGTAACTGTGCCACCAACCCTAAATTAGGGTACAGTTAGGTGTATGAATGTCCCTTTGGAGTTCCATGCTGACATCCTGATCTGCAATGAGCACCTTGCGGTTTGGGAGCTGCTGGCACATGGTGTCCAGCCGAGGGACAATGGGACTAGACTGTAACCCATGCTGACCTTCATGCCCAGAACAAGAATCCTGAATGTCTTTTGGTATGATGACATCGCTGCTAACCTGGGTGAAGGCACCGCTGCCCCAGGAGGATGGTCTCACATCAAGCTGCCTGCTGTGCTGTTTCAAACCAGCTGCAGCTTGTGGTGATGGGGGCACCACGCTATTCACGAGAGCCATGTGCTGCTGGGACTGCCTGCTGGGACAGCTTGGGACGTGCCCCTGTTTAGTGATGTATGGCAGATCCAGCACCTTAGAGCACCCCTGAGGCAGGGCTGCTGCTATTGCATCCTCTCCCCAGGCAGCACCACTAGCTCTTGCCAAGTGCCCAGCCCATAACTCCTAGTCTCCCATTTCAACTTTGTGTTTTTGCTCACTTTCATCTCTTCTCCCCTCTTGGGAACCATTTCAGTGCCCTACCGCACAAAATGAGAGAAATACTCTGTTCCAAAAAGTACATCTTAGGGAGGGAGCCCTGTTAGTGGTGTCTCTCTGAGGGCGTGCAGCAGCTGGCTGCACAAACCTCGCCGCAGCTCCTTGGCACGCTGCTCCGGCCAACACTGCCGGCAGCACAGAGCTGGCTTTGTGAAATGTGCCGCTCCTTGGTGCTGCTTTAAATCACAGTTGACAGCAGGGATAACTAAACTGGACTGAAATAATAAGCCAGTGCTCAAAGGAAAGCTGGCAATGGAGCCTGATGAGAAAAATGGAAAGTGAGCTGAGCCTCAAAGCAAGCATCTTACTCCGGTAATGTTGAGGATTGAGGATGGCCCAGCAGATACTGGGAGGATGTCTGCAGGCTGGCTGTTATACAGGTACTTACAGACACTGCTGTCCTCGGGAAAACTTCATCTCTGCCTGGCCGTGACAGCAGCGCCGGTGGACTGGTGCTGGCAGGGTCTGTCCTGCTGCAGCCTGAGCCCACCCCATCCTCCTCTTCCTCCCCTGATTCCCCTGCGGGTGGGGATCGAGGGTTGAGCTCTGTTGTTTTCACATCCCTCCCAGCTTCTCAAAGGCAGCTGGCTTTTATCACAGGCGGGGAAGATGATGTATTCCATTATTTTAGGAAACCCATCTCTAACTATGAAATCAGCACAGCATATGCCACTTGTGTCCTTCCTTTGATCAGCCGTTGCTAGCAGAGAGCTGCAGTAGGTCTCCTCAGCTGCTTCTTCCCAAAATAGTCTTCCCAGATGGGCTGGGAGCCCCTTGCTGTGTCCGCTCCCCTCCTTCCCCTGCAGCTGTGCTGTGGATGCTCGGTTGGCCCGTGGCAACAAGGGCTGCAGTGGCACCTGTGTCACCGTGTCACCTCTCCCATAGGTCTGCGCCCTCCTGCAGAGGGACATGTCATCACAGACCGGTAGCTTCAGCAGCAGCCAGCTCACTTGTGGCGTCTGTCTGCACAACAGAGGATAATCGGATATTTTGTGTTAGTTGCTGAGTTTCTCGTGGAACTATGCTGCTTTATTTAGGTCCTGTCGTTTGGGGGCTTTTAATGACTTTCCCTCTGGTTCTAAGCACCCTGATGTCCCATGAGTAGTCCCAATGCTGCAGAGAGAGAACCCAGGTTTATTTTAGTAATTTCAAGGCTAAGTCAGCCACAAATCAGCTTAGATTGATGATGCTGCAGGTTGGGTTTGAAAACAAGAATATTGCACATCTTGTTTGTTCTTTGATCATATTCACTGAACTTGTATATTGCTGTGTTTCACTTTTTTTTTTTTTTTTTTTAAACAGTCCTGGCCTATTTGAACTTTTTTCCACCATTGCATTTCTGAAAGTTTTTATTTATCAGTCAAACTTTAAGAATGCTGTACTCTTAACCTCAAATATCCACCTGAGGATACTTCTACTCATTTTTGGTCTCTTTGTATCTTTATATACTTTAATTCTTGGTAAAACCCTGCTGTCCTCACACCACAACCTGTCCCTTCTTTTCCGGCACCAGGTTACTGCCAGGGCAGCGGCTACCGCGTGGGGTTCGGCCAGTGCTCAGGAAAAATCCTTCCAGCCATGTCAGGTCCGTGATGACTGCTGTAAGGTGGTGTCCGAGGAGGAAGAGAAGAAGGAGCAGAAGGAGGACCAACCCCCCCCCACCTCTAATAGACATGCGACTTTACTCAGATTTATTATTTTTATATGAGCGATTGGAATCTTACTGTTTTTAATCATCAATAAATATCTTCAAGATGAATGTGGTTCTGTGGTGTGGTAAGAAAAAGTTTTCAATGCTAGCTTAATGTTCTTGGAATGAGAATAGGGTGATTTAAAGAGAAAGTGAGATTTTTATCTCTTCTGTACTAATATTTTTATCGCAGCTATAAAAAGGTCTTCAGATAAACTTAAATATTCAGAGCACTGGGTTGATGATACCAGCAGAGATTGAATGCTGACTTCTGGTTTCTCCTGTGTTCATCTTCTGATGAAGGTGAGTTTCAGATGGATGCTAAAAACTTGTGAACCCTTCCGAATAGAAGAGCTACAGGAGCATGCCCTCAACTAACGCATAACAAAGCAACTGGCAAATGTGATCATTGATGCAACTGAAAGCACAGGAAAGCGAAACAAGGCACTAAACAACCTTTTAAACAGAGTGAAAACAAATCACGCTGTACCAAAGGCTGTGCACCAGCTTCCCTGACGTTAGGGAGGAAGGCAGTGTCACTGTGGTGGCTGGCATGGTCCCCAGGCCCACAGCGGTGGCTGTCCCACCTTGTCACTCTGCAGGGGCCATGACATGGAGGAGGCTGCCCCCCTTCCTTTGTGCCACCCAGTGCCATGGCAGCTCCTTGCAGCAGGCAGCAAACAAAGCCACACAACACTTTTCTCAAGTGTAAAGGGCATCTGCCACGTCCTGCTGGCCTACAGATCAATCTAACTCTGTGGCCGAGTGCCAGATCACATCAATTAGAGGGTATTACTGACTGAAGGAGCTCGGGAGACCAGATAATGAACTCTGGTACGGTGCAAGGGAAACTCGCTAAATATTTGCTTGTTCCTCAAAGTGAAGGGGCTGATGAGGCTGCTGGCTTCATGCAGGGACAATAGGATGAGCTGTTTTCCATGGCTGCCCGATTGCTCCTATTGAGGCCTGCGGGTAATTTTGGGCAATGTGCCCCCACAGCATTGCCAGCTGCAGCTGCATCCCAAGAGCCAGGAGCTCCTCGTGCTGGGGTTGGTGGGCAGCAGGAAGGTTGGCTATACGGAGCTTTTGAGTTCAAAAGTCTTGTTTGTGGAGCTCCCTGTAGGAGAGGGTCTGGGCCCATCCACTTCAAAGCCTAGGCAATATGGCATCAGGCCATGCTGATATTTAATGTCATCCAGGGGGAGCATCCAGTACTCATCAGGAATGTGACCCCTTGGCCAGGCAGGAGAGAAAAGTGAATTTGGAATGAAGATTAATGAAAAAATGTGACAGAGTGGATAAATCACTGCAACGGGGTGTATTTGCTGAAATGGGCTCTCTTCCAGGCAGCCTCAGTGTGCAATAATAATAGTCCCTTCCAAGGATGACACTGGGAGGATCACCCCTAAATCAATTTAAAATTTTAGCCAAAGACATTCCACTGTTACCAGAAGGGATGGCCTGGCCAGGAAAACAGTGGCTCTTTGTTTATCAAGAAAAAGTAATTTTTTTCTTCCGGCTCTTGCAGATACTCTGAATTGGACTACTAGCCATATATTTAATTTATCGTACTCTGACTCGGTTGTCAATTGATAGGATGCTTTGTGCTCTCTTTTGACCCCAAAGGACAACCACAAATTGACACCTTCCCTCTTGGATTTAGAAATAACTCATGCTGTCCTTGATGCAAAGCTGTGGCTGCCCCACGTTGTGGCTTTGTCACAATGCCACAGTCCCACAGAAGCTAAAAAAGGAGAGAAATGGTTTTTATGCCCAAGGTGACACGTTTCACCTCCAGGAGGAAGACGCGGGCTTGGTTTGGGTGTGCACTGTGGGGACAGGGAGCAGGCCCAGAAGGCCCAGGCTGCCCACAGCACTCATCCCACCCCTGCCAGGGCAGACTGTCTGAAGTGAGGCTATATCTGCACTGCAACGTCCCGAAAATCACATTGTTTTCACTTGCTAAGGAACCAGCAATGCTATGGGCACCATAGTACCACAAAGAAAGCTCTGGAAAACACCCAGGTGGTCCGGGCACCTCCTGAGGGCTTGACTTCACCTGGGGCAGCTGTGTCTACTTTGTGGGCTTGGCCTTTAAAAGATGAAGGTGCTAAAAGCCTCCCTGCTTTGGGGGAAGGCATCTGCAGGGGTGGAAGGAAGCTAAGGCCTTGATATGAGGCCTTTGGAGCAGGAGGGTGCTCAGGGGCTCTTAGTGAAGCATACAGACCTCGTGCTGAGAGGAGTTTATTTTTTAAAGGGACATTTGAAATGGCTTCCCCCTCTCTACAGAGAGCTTCCTCTGTGCTTCTGGAAGCTTTTGCCACAATTAGATTTGAGCGTGGCTCTCTTTGCTTCCAGAGTTGATTACTTTTAATTCAATATGTCTGCTTTCATTAGGTTTCTTGTATACTGGCTTCCAACAATGAAAGGAAAAAAGTCAAACCTAGAGCTCCTGCTCCTCTGCTGTGTCATAGCACCAAGTTTGTGACCTGGATGTAGGAGAAGAAATCCCTGCTTCTGTCTTCAGAGGCCTGGAGGAAAAGTAGAACCCATCCAGGCGTCCTCATCTGGAGCTGTGCAATATTGCATGGGAAGGGAGCTGCTGCTTCCCTGGGCAGAGGAGAGGGAAAAGCATGGCTGATGGAAACCTCAGCTTCAACACTTGCCTGGAGCTCCCTCCATGCTGGTGAGTGTTTCATGGCAATTCCCCACTGCTGTCCTGGGGGTGAGTAGTGGGGAGACCTTGGGTGGAAGGGCGTGGGTGTGCCTCGGCATCATGCTGTTTTATAATGACATAGTGAATCACATTCCTGTACCTTAATCCATCTGGTACTATTGTGCTGTTAAAAAAAAAAAAAACAAAACAAAAAAAAAACTAAGGGCAGCTTCTGGTTGATACCATTTAAGATGCATCTTTTTCTAGATCAAAGTGTCAGCTGGTTGGTGTGTAATGAAAGAGTTGGGTATAATTTATGATAGCACTGTGGTATAATTGAGTGCCAAAAGAAAAGAGCAGAATAAAACCCTAAAGCATAGTTCTGAATTTAAACAAAACAATGGATTTTCAGTGTGAAATACTGGCCTTTTTCACCAAAAATACTTTTCTGCAGAGTTTCTAATTAGAAATTGATGCAATGTGATGAGAAAAACATCAGTGTTGATGAAAGCAGTCAGGTGCAATACTCTTAATTCCTTTATTAACCAGGCAGTAATTATTCAAAGTATAATGCTTTTTCAGTGGCTGTTCAGGGTCAGGGTAGTGACTTTGCTAAAATGGGCACTGCTGATAATGATATTCACATAGGTTTTGGCCTTAAGCAGGAATATGGGAAGCCATTTTTCAGGCTTGATTGCAGCTTCTGTCCAGGATGCTCACATGGTCACTGCTTAGTGAGAGAAAGGGAGAGTGTTTCTGGAACCTTAAAATTGATTTAAAGCTTTGGAAGTCTTTGGAAGTATGCGGAGAACAAGCTGAAGCACTGGCCCCATCTTGCCCCTTACAAACCCATTATGATAGCATGGCTGCTGCTAAAAAATCCATTTAGTTTAAAATATAAAATATATTTTGTTGAAGTTCTCTTTCCTTATGGATTCATCATGCTTAATGCAATTTTAATGTATTTTGACTGATTTGTGGTTTTCCTCTGAGATGCCTGGCCAAGTCCCAGTCATAAACACAGAGCTTTGCAACTAACATTTCCTAATACTGCTGTGAGCTGGCTGAGTTGAACCCTGAGAATAAACGCATCTAGAAGTTTTAAGCTGTGCATTGTTTTAAAAATGTATGTGTGATCACTGTTTTTTCTCCTAGTTAGCAAAAAAAGAATGCTGGCCAGAGGGTATTAAATACTTTTAAAGAAAACATATTTAAGTGCAAATGCAAAGTAATGTAGATTGAAATAAAGAATTCCCATTGTTGCATTAAGACATGGTTAAAATTCAGGATTTAATATCCTTTATTTAAATCAAATCACCCAAGATGTAAACCACAGGACAGCTAAGACAAGTGGTTTGAAGGCTGGCAAATCTGGGCTGACAGGGTCAGAGACAGCGATGGGAGGCAGAGGAAAAGAGGAATTTAAATTGCCCGGCCTGCATTAGGCAGCACTTTCACAGCATAAGCAACTCAGCTGAAGCTGTTGCAATGGTGCTGAATGCACTGGATATGGCCCAAATGTGCTAACGGGGATTGTGTGCAGATAATATGAGGGGCCAGCATCAGTCTGGCTCTGGGGAAGTTGAATTTGTCTGTCTGGGAAAGGCACTGCCTTCATCTTTCGTGTGCTCCCTCTCTCTTCTGGGGCACCAGTGATGGCTGACAAAAGTGAGCCTGGTCAATAGGCAGGGTCTCTGTGCTCACTTCCTCCTTAGGTGTGCTGTGGAGACTGCTGGAGTCTGAGCACGGTGTTTTCTCCCTCCAAGTCCTGTGTTGGCCTGGTTTCTGAGCTCCAGCTGCATGGGCTGAAGTTACCTGCTGAGACCTGCAAGGGCCCAGCGAGCTGGGGACACCTTTGGATGCTGCAGCAGTGTTTGTGTGGTTCTTGGCTGGCATCGGTCCCTGTTTCTTTCAAAAAAAAGCTTTATGCTCACTGTTTTCTGGAGTGTCTGCCCAAATTGAGCCACTGCTGGGCTTCAGTTCAGGTCTGATCTCTTACTAGCCCTAGTAGCTGCTCTGAAAGCAGCATGGAGGCTGCAGTCTGTTTCTGACTAGGACGTGGTTAATGATTTATCAGTGGGTTTTTGTTTCTGTGGCAAGCTGGGTTGCAGGCATGAATGTCCCTCTGCCAGAGGACTTGCTGCAGGGGTGAGCAGATGTATATAAAGCACCCAGCTCTGAGGCAGCTGAGTCCTTTAACAAGGTGAGAGAAACAGCAATTTCCCTCTCCATTTTTCTCAAGAGGAGTTCCCTGGGTGCCTTTCACTCAGCATGTCCCTTGTTCTGTGCCCTCTTCAAAGAGACCCCACAGATGCTCCATGCTCTCTGTTCATGAGATCTGGCAACTAGCAGCAAACCACAACTGACACAGTCTTCCACTGTAGAAGCTGTTTATTGCATTAGGTAAATACACTTGCAGTAAATTTGCATTATTTCCTCTGAGAGCAATTGCTGGTAGTATGGCATAATGATTAAAAATAACAGAACTAGCAGAGGCACTTGTTACATGCAGCCAAAATTACTGCCAAGCCCACTGATGCAGCCCCTGCTAACACAAAATTTCCTCTGGCCAGGAACATAGCTTTGCCAACCAGGCTCACAGGCTCAGCTTTGGTAGGAGCTGGAGTAACAAACATGTCTTGGGTGGGCAGGTCCCAACTCAAAGGCAAGCAGGATGAAACTTCTGCTTTTGCCATGATTCTTAGTATTGCTTTAAGTTAGAGTGGTGAGGTTGTGTGTTTGTAATCATTGGTGGAAGGCAGAAATCAGAACAGGGTTACATTATCTTTATAAAAACAATCCTGTTGGTGTTGAGATAGTCGTGAACAGGCTGGATGTGGAGGAGGCCATTTTGTAAACAGACTTGATAGGTTATATTGGAAAGATAAGTGCCTTTTCAGAAAATTGAGCTACCCAGGGGGATCCTTCCTCTAAAATATTTTGGAAAAAAAATCTTAAAATGGTTTGCATTGGCTGGAAATAGAAATAATGGCACATACTTTTGTGAAGTTAACTTATTAATTTGCCTCCCCAGCATTTGTCACTGTTTGTTCTCATACAGGCTTCGTTCCTATGAGGGCTGTGCGTTACTGCCCCTGCCCAGCCAAGGACACAGCATGTGGCTGACCCTTGTCCCTGGGTAGTCAGGCAGCCTGCTCAGGGGCTTCAACCTAAGTGCGTGCCTAAGTCCTTAGCTGAACAGGGGCTTATTGGTGATGCACAGCAAAGCCAAAGCATGCAGGTACTTCTTGAGAGTGTTGGAGTCAGGAGTGGTGACAAGCACTGTTCTTGCTCTATCAGCTGCAAATGTAGCCAGGTAACTTGAAAACAGAAAGTGTCTCTAGCCTGGAAATAGATTAGTTTTATTTTTTGTTTATTCTGTACCCCTGCTAGCATTAAAGTGGGATACTAGACTTGGTGACAAAAATGGATTCTAAACTTTAGCCCAGAGGACAGAAACAATCTCCTTTGAGCTAGGGCATCAGTTCCTATCCTATAGATAGGCACACTCATGAATAAGAGGTGACCATATTTTCTCAAATTATGGTGAACATCAGCATTCACACTTGTGAAAATATTCAATTACTGGTGGTTAATTGGCTAGCAGAAACTGAGGCTAAATAACAGCCTGATGCAACCTGCAGTGGATAATTGAAGCAGCGGAGGTCTCTTGTTGGAGAATAGCAGGATAAGAGCTGATCCTCAAATCTCCTGCCTCCTGAATGGGATTTCCTAGAACAGAGATGACCAAAACTTGTGTGACTGAGCCTAGTGCAGAAGGCGCATGCAAAATTTTCCATGTACCTCGTGACCTGCTATTCTGTAATCATTGCTGAGCACCTTTCCTCCAGTGTCCTCAGAAATCAGTGGAATAGGCAAAAAAGGCAGGTGCCATTGGCATGAACAGGGATATTCCAATCTCAGTGAGAGAGAATGGAGGGCTGGACAAGTTCTATGCCTGGGGAGAACTTTACTTGCTGTATACTGAGATTCAGACCTTCTCCCCCTTTAGTTTCACAAGGAAGACCTGTAAATCAATACCTTATTTTCACGTCCCTATCTAAGGCTGTCCAAGTGCTTTTTATGGTGGTATGATACAGACAAAAATGAGACAAGTTACTGTTATTGTACCAATTTTACAAGTGCATAGACTGAGGCACAGAGAAACTTGACTTGTATGATGGCCAAACAAATCTGTCACAGCTGAGAGCAGTAACCTACAAAGTTTACATCCTAATCCTTTGCTCCAACCTTTGTTTCTGTCTTTCTCAACCACTGTACCTTGTCTTATGGCAAGAATCTAGAAGCCATTTAGGATGGTAAAGAAGTGAAATGCCCTTCTTACAAATTTGTGCTTTCAGGTCTTGTCTACTCATGACACTTGGGGTTGCAGTACCTACTTCTTATTGCTTCAGCAACTCTTTACAATTAGGCCCAATGTGTGCTCAGTAAAGGTTGGCTGTGGGCAAACCTTAGAACTTGAGGAATATTGGACACAGGAATCCCTCAAACACCACTCTTCAAAAGGTAAATAATAAATTTCCAAAGCTCCCTTGTTTGTTTATGCCTTCTTTCATAATGGCTTTCTTAATGAAGTGAGAGAAGGAAATGTACAGATAATCATCCTACAAATTTGTGGAAAAATTCTTATAAAGGTGCTGAGCTTGTTCGAGGTAGAGTGCATATTATTGTATGCTACTGTATCTGTTATGCTAAAGAATCCGACAAAGCTAGGAGCCATGTCTTTGCTTATTGTCTTTAATCTCTGTGTGTGATCCCACTGAATTGTGCCTGAAAGGAAAGGTCAATGAAGTTTAATGTGGAATCGCTCTTTGAAAATCATGGCAAGTTCAATGTAGTTGAAGCCAGTGGTGTCCAAGTTCTGCTCCATGAATTTCTGGTGTCTATCAAGCTCATTGCAAGTGGTCTGGTATATCTGGGTAATCCACAGACCTATGGCAGATGACAAAATATCTAATGTTTTCCAGGAGTAGGATAGAGCAAGGTGAGGCTGCAGAGTCAACCATACTCCATGACCACTTAGGAACTGTAGGTTGGGTACTTCTGTACTCTGATCACTGGAAATATGACTGCAGTGTGGTAGGGAGCATATGTGCACAACCACATTATCTGAGAATAAATCTGCTCATAGCACCCTCCTTAGCCATGGCGTTTTAGTGCTTCTGCTCAATGATGCTCTGGGATACAAAACCTGTTCCTTTTTTGAGAGACAAATATAATGACTCAGGAAGTTATTTGAAGCAAACATTCAGGGAAGATAAAATATTCTTGTTGCTTTTCTGTTTTCTGAACAAAGCCCTGAATTTGTGGGAGATATTGAGAGGGCAAACTGTGCTACAGCTACAGGAAAAGTCTGGAGAGTCTTGTGCTACTTGAGTTACAATGATCACTGTTTTCATTAAAATGCATGTTGCTGCATAGTATTAACTGTGCTGCCAGAATGGCTTGCCAATATTCTGATCTGTTGAGCAAGAATCATCTGATCTACATGCTCTTGAAGATATTGCAGTTGCCCTGCATGTCTGAAAATGGCTATTTGTGTTTGCCTTCCAGGTAGGGAAAGGCCTCCTAGATTGCAGCATTTTATGGCTCTGTCTAGTGAAGTCCTTTCAGTCATCGAGATGCTGCTCCTCCCACGTAGATGTAGGGATGGCGCTGTAAGGGTCCATGATGACTTTTGCACAGCGAATGATCATCACAATCAAGAAAAGGCAGAGGAAGACGAAACATGCTAGTGTCAGTCCCTTGTCCACATCAACGTACACAGGTTCTGGGGTTGGTCCCTCCATTGCTTTTGCCGCTCCTCATCTGGGTTTATATTTACTGCTGACATCATCGACCACCTGCAAAACAAACAGTGTTAGACACTGGTGACTGCTGCCCTGAGCGTGGGGAACCTTGAGTACAACTGGAAACAATATCTGGAATATCTGTGGTGTATTCTTGGAGGGAAATAAACCTGCTGGAGATGTCACGGCTTGGGTAACAGAGCTGTGAGCAGGAGAACACTAATCTCCATCTTCATTTAGCCCATGAATCTTTCTTGCTAAGATGCTAGACAATAGAAACAGATTTTCTCAAAAGAAAAGAGAAACAGTGGTAAATGAACACTATCCACTTGAAATATCATCTCTTAAGAGGTCCAGACACTGTTCTTGTCTCAGTTATTTCCCAGTCATAAAAATATTTCCTCTTCTCTGTTAATGTGGAAGACCAGACAAATGGCAGAACAGACTGTTTCTATCCCAAACTTTCCCTCTGTCCAAACACTTCCTGTCTCTCACTGGCACAAAGCAAAGTGAAAATTATGCGTACTTATTTTCCATAATGTTTAATCTCTGCTACTTGTAGGTTCTTTAGGCAATCCATTATTTTTAGGAGCAATATCCTTTTAAGTGCGTGTTTTATCACCCAGAGAGCTATGGGTGATTATGTGATTCCTACGTGGGTTATTTAATGCAGATGTGTGCGTTGCTGAAGGTCTCTCCTGACCTCATCTGAATCCATAAGCAGAATCAATCCAGCAGAGGCACCCTTCTGCAGGTATGCTGCTGGGTAATGTGTGAGCTGGTACCCCAGACTGCTTCAGTATGATGATGGTGCGGGAGAGGAACTGAGCTGACTCACAGAATGAGTCATTGCCCAGGGATGGGGAAACTCTTCCTGACATCCACCCCTGGTCAAGGTGGGAGGTAGAATTGCTGAGGGTTTCTACTGTAGAAGGGTAAGAACATGGAATGCCTCTTTAAAATAAACCACTGTGTCTGTTGTATCAAAGCAAATAACCAATCTGCAAACTGATCCCTGTTTAATTTAGAGAAGAGAGATGGGGAGAGAAGATATTAAACCACTGAGGGAATTGGGTGGAACTTGGGTATCAGATGGTGTAGTTGCTCTCCCTCACTGCATTAATGCAGTTATAAAAACCCAGGCACAGGCTTTGTCTATGCAGCCAAATTTGCCCAGCACCATTTCCAGGGATCTGATGCTGCTGACAGGGCTATTTCAGTAGCAACTCACATCTGGCTGCAGCACTGTGTTCTTGTAGCATCTTGCTGTGCCAGCTGTGGGTGTCCCAGCAGCTACCGAACTCTTATGCCCTGAGAATTTTTCCCAGGGTGAACTGAGGACCTTTTGTTTAAAATAAATAAAATAATAAAAAAAAAATCACAGCACTTCCCCTCATAATTTACTTCCTTTCAAGTTGTTTTCCAGTCTCGCCAACTCCCAGCTCCTACAACGTATAATTCAGCCGGGCTCTCTAGTCTATTTCAAGCACAAGGATGGCTGATTTCTATTTCCTGAAAACACAGAAATTACTGCAACAGCCAGTCCTGCAGCAGGGAGTTGAAAGAGATGCTGATGAGACAGAAGTGCATGAAACCAAGCAGACACTTCGTGCATTTACCAGTCCGGTAACCAACAAGTTTAGGCTTACAAAGAAGTTTCTGAGGAGTGGGGTAAGATTTGTGATGCTCACCTGGCCTGACTAGAGGTCTTTGATAATAGAGAGGACTCTTACCAGTATTGCTAGAAGGAGTTGCTCTGGGAGAAGATCCTGCTGCTGCTCCAGAAGACCCTGGAACCCAAAGTAGTATGGGTTGAAATCTATCACAGGAGTCACCACAGTTGGATATTAGCAGTTATTGTGATTCTGGGCTGTCTGAGGAAGAGTGGATTCAAGGAATGGATAAAAGTTTGACAGATTTTCATTGAGGCTTTGGGACTTGGAGGGATTTTGGTCACTCTCTGGTTAGGAGACTTCATAGTTTCCAACGGAGCCTCCAGTGTTGAGAAAATAGCACCGGATTTGATGATGAAAAAACAATTCTGCAGAGGCTTTTAGACCTATTTTGCTAGCCAAGAGACCTTACATTATAACTTAAAGCTTATTTTGCTGAGCAAGAGTAAAGACTTTGTCAGCAAGGCTGAGTATTAAGTGTGGATGCTTTTTCTTGCGGAGCAGAAGAAAAAATTTGTTGTCAAAACTACTAATGTAGCCTCATCTTTTTTGGTACTCTTGTGAAGGTCCCAGAGGCATGGATTTGATTCTTCCCTCCTGACCTTCTGGCTGTTGTACCACATGCTATTATTTCATACTAAGTTAACTTCTGCAGAATATCAGAACTACCTTGAAATTTCCATCAGGAATAATCTTTGAGAAGTTGCATTTTCAATTAAATGTACCTTTAAAAAAATTTACTTAGTGTTCTGAGATTTCAGTGGGAGAACCAAACCCTTGAATATCTTTTCAAATGGCATCACAAATCTCATGGGAGATGTGGTTAAAGTGTTCCTTTACCCATAGGACTCTCTGGATGTTTCCTATGAAACACCTGAGCTATCATGCAGCCCCCTCTCCTACCGAAAGGAAAGGACATGCTGGGCAGAAAGCTTTACCTAGAGATCAGAGTGAAAGCATGTGGCATCTGATCTATAGTTCACGCAGGAAATTAGTGACAGCTTGAGTCTGATTTTTTTTTCAGGCTTAAGTTGATATGTTTTGCCAAAATGTCAACGTTTTCAGTGGGGATATAAGGATTTTTTCCCATAAAGCTGTAGTCTTGAGGTTAAACAAATTGTACGTCTTCCTTCTGCTCTCCCCGTAAACGGAAGGATTCTACGATGTGGCTATTATTCTGCATTAAGTCAATAGAGATGGAAAACATATTTCTTGGGGCTGGCCAGAAGGGCCTGGCTTTGGGTCAATCTCCTCACTCACAGCTTGGCTGCTCACCTGGATCTGTCCGTGCAGCAGCACTGTGGGAGGGGAAGGCTTCCCCTGCAGACCCAGCCTGTCAGAGCAGTGCTAGCATAATGCCCGTGCTCGAGTTGCGTGGCGGATCAGTTGTCAGAAGGCATTTGGTGGTGTTCTGCACTGTTAGTTACTGCAATCCCATTTCAGTATGCTTGGCAGTGTAGGGACAGCCATTAGCACTGAGCGGGTCTAGGTACTGGCATGGAGTTGTGTCCGGGGCAGTTTGCTGTTTCCAGATTCATTTATTGCTGCTGGAACATACCGCTGCTCTAGATCAGGCCTCTGGGGATCGGACCAGCAAGAGAGGAACACTTGCAAAGGAGTTATTTGCTCAGACGTCTTCGCATCTTCACCAGGACAAGTTATGATGATGCACAGTCAGGCCCTGCCTGCGCATCCCACTAGTGCTCTCAGCCACGGGGGATGTGTTGGGTGCATTAGCAGACCAGTTTTGCACATCCCAGTCTGGCTCGTGAAATCCATCAGGCCAGCATAGTGCTACTGAAACTAGTTCTCGCTCCTGCTGCAGACTAGTAGGCTGGATGCTTTGCTCTTATTTACCAGCACTGGTGATGCTGACAGCATATGTGTGGGGAGAAAAAAAGATTAGCAGAAACAATTATAAATGTTCACACTTGACTGATCAAGATTTCTCTGAATAGCTGAATTTTAGAAAATGACTTTTTCCAGGTTGTACCTAGTAGAATAATATTTTTAATTTCTTCATATCTGTTGAAAACAATTTGGTTTAATAAAAGCCATCAGATGAAGAACGCTCCCAGACTCAAATTTATCAAGCAATTTAGCAGTGATGCGTCTGCTCTTCTGTAAATCCCCAGGTGTTTCGATATAATCTCTGAGAATAGA
The DNA here is from genome assembly GCF_013377495.2 of Cygnus atratus. NCBI lineage: Eukaryota > Metazoa > Chordata > Aves > Anseriformes > Anatidae > Cygnus > Cygnus atratus. The sequence goes on along the minus strand of NC_066372.1, from coordinate 13,276,490 downwards.
TGGGCATCACAGGTAACCTCTTGGAAATGTTCATAGGGCTGTCTGTTTTCTTGCATCTAGACGAGACCACCTGTAAACTCTGGTGGCCAGAACCCAGCCCAAAGCCTTTGTTTGCAGTGACTCGTTTAAGAAATTTTTGTCTCTGCAGCTGCAGCACCCCAGGGATGGAGCTGTGCCAGCTTGTTGCAGTGGTCAGTGTAATTCAGTACCAAAAGCGCCTGTGTGCATCTGGCTCCATGCGGATTGCCTGGCCAGGACCAGGCACCTTTGTATCTCTTCAGAGGGGTTGGCATCATCTGGTTTGGAGGCTCTTGTCCCCCCTGCTTCTTGTCTGACCACTGTTGCAGTCAGGAAATCCTGTGGTCCGTGAGTTGTGTGGAATAATGGGCAGGGACCATGGCCTGGGGATGAAGAACTCATGTAACTCAATGGAGAATCTGTTCCAAATATTTGGTCTTCGCCTTTGTTTCCTAGCACTTTTTGCATGGAATGCCACAGATGAGAGGATATATTTTTTTTTTTTTAAATGTTGGCATCCTCTTTCATATGTCAGCTGTGTTGCAGCTTCTATATAATGCTTGTGCTGATTGGTGTGGCTGAATTTCAGGTTCATTCATACCAAGGTAAAGTGCTTTAAAAGACGTTTTCTTTTCCCCAGACCTGAAAATCTTGGCACTGTCACTTTAAACACAAGCTAATAATGTACCATGTAGTGCAGAGCGGTTGTCTAAACCATACCAGTTCTTACACTGGTTAATTATATTTCCACTCATCTCAACCCATAGAATACATTTCAAAACGCTTCTTTAATATTCTCTGCTCTTTTCCCAAAACAATAAGTGTGCAGAGGGAAGGGAAACTATGCAATTTCATACATGCAAGCAGATTCTTACCTTCCAGACCTGGGTAGAAAGCCTGTCACATCCTGGCATGACAGCATTGTGGAGTTAAAATCCTTTCTGTAGTCATATTTTAAAAGTTTTGTTAGTCAATGTGGTTTCAGCTGCATTCAGGCTCCACTCAGGTTCACGTCCATCCAGACCTGGAAGCAGTTCTTGTCACCGGTGTGTTCTGGAAAAAAAAAAAATCACAATTGCACATCACGCAGGATGTGGGCGTTGGAGTCATTAAGCAGTAGGGACTCACTTCAGTGACAGCCTGAGGCAATCATACAGTCAGATGCGAGATGGGAATTTCTGGCAAAAATCATTGAACATTTATGATGTACAGAGAGCAATGTTTGAGCCCAAAGTTATGTTACTTCTTAAGCAAAACCTTAAAGCAAAAAATGCTTTTAATCTATAGTGAAAGATGAACCAGATCTGAATTGATGCTGCTCAAGAGTCTGCCTCTTTAGTTGTTTTTCTTTAAAAATGGCCAGAATTGAAGTGAAACATTTCAACAACCTAAAATAATATGGTTGATCTGAGCTGATATAGCAACACTTTAAAAACGGTTAATTTGATTTTTCAGTCTGATTGGGGATGGTATTTTTACACACAATAATTTCAACCAAACAAAAGTTGTTGGGTAACAAACACGTTTCCCCACTCAGTTTTGCTAACTGAAGTTTCTGGTACTATTTGGAGCAGACAGTTGTAGGACAAGACATCTGTCAAAGCTGGAAGAGAGGAGATAGTGGTAATTAAAACTGAAGCAGTAACAGCTTGCCTGATTGTTTTCAGGATGCTTACAGAGGTGGTGAGACTCAGATGCTGGTATGGAAAAGATGTAAGAGTTAAGACGTGAAGGCTGGAGAGAAGAATGAGCCAAAGATGACCCCAACCCCAAATCCCAGGTGAAGGAAGCTGAAATGCTGTTTCAGGGATGTATTTTGTGTGTGTCAAATGAACTTGCTTTCAGTTTGAAGTTCAAATCTATAAAAGAGGAGTCTGGACACTTAATCATACTCTAATGTTCTTAACAATCTAGTTTCGATTAAAAACTCACTGCCTCTGAGCACAAAGTGAAATGCTGTAGATTGATATAGACAGATGAGCTTCTTTCTATATCCAGAGAGCAATAAGATAACCACTACCTTCATTTAAAAATGAATTGTCCTTTTATACTTACAGTTCTTTCAGCAGAAAATCAATACTTTATTTCAGTAACTCTGGCTTCTATGAGCATGACTTCTCCTATGTACCTGTGGCACACAGGCAGGTTTAATCTGTTTTAACCCACTATTTGTTGGGTTTAAAAAATTTGCTGTAGTTTTTTTATTGTTTTAAGTACTGGCTTCAAATCTTTACACTCAGCTTAGTTTATGCAAGCTCATTCAATCTAGCCCCCTTGGTTATGGTCAGGCAATAAATAATCTTCCCTCAATAAACTTGCTTTTAGCCAGTCATAAATTACTCGGTGTCAGTACACCCTCTGAAGACTAAAGACATCATTTACTGGTGCCCAAAAAGTTGAAAACAAATAAACACATAAATCAATCTGAAGAAAGTGTTAAAAATTGCTGTTGCACAAATGTTTCCTTCTGGCATAACCCCGTGGTAAGTGTAACATTAATCTTCATTGAGAAAAAGATGCAACATACACTTAAAATAACTGTGGGCTGCTTATAATTTCAGAGCATCCTAAATCGAATAATCATTTCTCACTCGAGGAGCATGCGGTATTACTTGTTAGCCGAAGAAGAAGAGAAATACTTGGGAGCGAGTTGCTTCTTAGGGCTATTGAGTTCCTGATGGAACAGTTGGCCTCTGGAGAGAAAAGCTCCTCAAGTCTTCCAAAGTTCAATTGGTGTGGATAATCCTTGATTAAATTTTGCTGAAGTGAGATCCTGAGACCATTTAGGAAGCTTTATAAGACTGGAACTCTTAGTTCAGGGGTAAGAGTAGGGCAGAATCAAGGGTGCACCTTAGGGATTGTTGGCTACCGAGCACATTGGCAGGAAGAGCTAGGACTTGAGCAACGTACACTAACTAAACTAAGGCAGGTAAGCCAGGGCTGATGTTATAAAGTCTTCTTCTATTAGCTGTTATACAATCCATGAGGGAGCACTGGGTCCCCATTTCAGAGGGTTGTGTTTGTTTTTTTTTGTTTTTTTTTACATCTCACTAGTACTGTCTTCAGCTGGCCAGGCTCTGAGCGATGTGTGAGCCAATAGTCCAGCTATTTTCCAAAAGGAAAGCAGAAAGTCCTGTGCACAGGACCCCTTCTTTGGTTCCCCATTTGTGTTTCTGCTGTGGGTGTGGGAGAGCTGCTTGGATTTTGTAACATGGTTTGCCCCATCCTTGTTCCTGAAGTATTCAATTCCAGCCAGGAGGGCTGTTGGGAGCATTCATCAGGCATTGGAAATCCTTTAGTAGATGATTTGAAGCAATGCCTATGACATGTAAAGTTTAGATGGGCTCAAAAAGCAATGTCTGTCTGCAGCAAGTCCATCCTTCATTCAGCATGTGGTTTGATAAGGAGTCTGAAGCTGCTTTTCTCATCACTCAGTGATATGATGCACAGTGTGTACATCCTCTCTAATCATGGTGAGTGGCAAACAGAGGAGTCGTAGAGAAACAAATGGATTTGGCCTTTAAGCCAAGGCTTGTAAGGTCTGAATAGATATTATATGAACACAGTTTAATGGACTATATGCTGTTTAAACATGCTGTTTAAATCGTATGGGCAGAGACAAACATGCCTGTTGTTCTTGTCAGTTACTTTATAAATTAAACTGTGGCTGTTCCCCAGGAGAATCATAAGAATAGCCATGTGGAAATTTTTCATTGCAGCAAAGCTGACAGGGAGGAAAAAGGAGAAGCGTTACTTTTTTCCACTCTTGATCTGATGATATTTTCACAAAAACAAGCTGCACTTTGAGGTGGAATAGCAGCTCCTTTTTGCTTGAATATTCATTTACCTTGTGGTGGAGATGTCCAGTATTCTCTAACTTGCAGAATATTTCTCAGATGTCTTTTGACCTCTCATCTTCAAAAGCGACATGCGTGGCTCAGACTGAGGCAGCATCAATATTTTGATATGAGGAAAAGTACTGTGGATGAAAGCTTACAAAAATAACTGGGTTACTCGTGTATAACTGCTACTGACATTAGCATGAAGAAATCATGAAGCACTGCTTCATGGCTGAACATCTTATTTAAAATGAAAAGCTAAATTCCCACTGATGAAAGAAACTCCTGGTTCAGGAAGGCATTCATTTAACAATACACACTCAAAACTGAGTTACAGCTACCTTTGCTATAGTAAAAGATAGGAGTTCGGTGTATGCAAGTACTCATCAATCCAAATATACGATGTCTGTATTAAAAAGATTCTGAATCAGTTTTCTCAGATACTTAGAAATTTGAGGGGATATGATTAAAAATAACCATAGGAATGAACAGAGCTTAAAGTCCAGAGTTCTGTGTTCTGGTTGAAAAGAAAACAAAATTATAAAGTTTTACACTGGGCTCCCATGAAAGATACTGCTCTTCTCTGTTCCTTTTTAGAACTGCTTAAGTCCACAGAAGACAAATTACTGTGATATTTCTCTTTTTGTGGTGATATCAGAGGCACAATGCCGGCTGAACTACATATTATCTTAACCTGGAGAAAAAAAAAAAAAGGTTTTGCAAAGGAAACTTAAAGAGAGAAGGAATAAGCTATGGAATTTAGAGATGCTCCTGATAGTAATACAGATCTGAATGCAAATCAGGAAATATTGTTATATATTTTTCAGCATGTGTTGCCAGGTCACTGAACAAAAATTGACCTACAGAAGAAACTGTCCAAAAGCCAGAAATTTGTTGAGTAAGGAGAAAATATCTCTAAGGAGAAACCTTGGAAAACATTGGCAAAAACACCCCTACTTAAACAGATTTCTCTCTTTTCACCGGTATGAGGAATTGGAGAAAACAATCACAGGATCTGAAACAAGAAGGTAGGGCCCCATGTGTTCTGAGGAGAGTTTGGGTTAGGGCTGGTTCAGGAGCAGAGCTCAGTGCTACTCACCCTCTCCAGCTGGAAAGGCAGACTTGTTGCAGCATGTCAGCCAATTCTTGTTATAATTTGCCAACAGGAGAATTAGTAATATCATTACTAGTTTTTCCATGTTTTCTCTTCTCAAGAGAACTTTTTTTTTAACTGTAAGAACTGGGAGAATGAGCATTGGCCCATTTTCAGAGGTGCTGAGTGCCTGGAGCACCCTCTGGAATCAGTGCAAACAAACAGTTCAACATCCTAATCTTCCACTTTTCAGCCCCCTTTTTTGTACAGTTTCATCTGTGAATGCTGCACAAAACCTTTCTGATGAGGATCCAGTTGGCATCCAGATAGATTATTTTTTCAACTGTCTCCCAGTGGGGATGGATTGCCTTTTCCTTCAGAGAGGCCAGATGATTTTTATTACAAATGAACCAAAACCTTGAGGCAGGACATGCATTACATTTCCATGGCAGCACTGGCAGGAGTGAAAGATCCTGATAAGAGTTTAAGGATAATTGAACTCTAGTCTCCAGCTCTGCAGGTACATGACAAATATAGCAGCTTCCAAATTCTGTGCGTCACTAAGTGAGGCTGGGTAAGAGGATAAATGGCCTATTGCTTAGGAGAGCAAGGATCAGTCAGGGTCCTGAGTCTGTCCCAGCAGTTTATGGTCTCTGTCTGTTGTCCTTCATAGGATGTGTGGGCTGTATCTGTGCTAGTAAATCAAATATGCCCAAGACTGTTTTTTGGCATTGAGGCTGGCTGGCAAAGGGCAGATCATGCAAATATTGTTAAAGTTACTTGACTTCTGAGACAGGTCATTATGTTACTGGGGTTACACAGAGCAAGAGGAAAACAAACTTCTATACTTTCAGTATCTTTTAGTTGCAGAGCATGTTTGAGATGTGCCAGGTGGATGGAAATAGAATACAGTTTGTATTTAATCAAAGGCAGAGCAGTCAAAAATGATCTCTGAGAATGGTAAAGCTATTAGGCATTTTCTGAATGGCCTTTGGTGGCATGAGGTGGGTCGAATACTGATTTAGTGCCCACCAGAACAGAGCAGAAGGACACTGAAGACTGGCTGGGTGGTGTAAAGCCACACAATGACTTGTACCACGCTCTTCATGCATGTTTCTGGGACGTGCTCCATTGGTCACCTCAAAGCCTGCAGCCCTCAAGCACTCAAGCCCCTGGGGGCTGCTGCAAGCTAGGCTGGGATACAGCTTCCCTGAAGCTGCTCTGACCTCTGCTAGTGATGGTATTGGCCACAGCTTTGTGGTTGGTGTTGTTGGGCATGGCTAATGCCATCTCAGTCCTTCCCTCTCATCCAAACCTATACTGATGGCATTACCAAGTGCAGCCCATGGCCTGAGTTTTATCCTGTTTCTGCTTTCCTTTTCCTTATTACGCTCTTTCTAAGTACACGTGCAGCCATTTCATCAAATCGAGAAAGATCCTTTCCTCAGCTGGAAGCTCATTGACTATTCTGTAAGACTTGTAGTCAGAGGCACTCTTTAGTTAAGATTGTACCAAAGGAGCTTTGATTCCAGCCATGTATTACAGCCTGATGTTGTTTTCTTTGTCACTTCAGTAGGTTATTGGAAATGTAGTCCTTGATTAAAAAGATTCTGTGCAATTACATTCCATCTCCACATCTTCAGCTACATCAGTAGCTTGTCAGTGGGTCATTGGGAATCAGATTGCCAGAACCTTTGTACCTGTTCAATTTATAACAGGCTGGTTTTCTGGCACAGCATCTGACAATGCTATAGAGCCAATACCTTATTAATGCGCCATTAGCCACAAGGAACATTTTCAAGCGAACCTGATGTACAGCGAGCAACAAGGGCTTGCCTGAACTGACTCAGCAGTTTGAAGGTCTTTTCCTCTTTGCAGGGATCACACTAACTTCTGAATGTGCTTGAATGTCTCAAAACTAACGCTGGTGAAAACTTGCATCTGTCCACCTTCCTTATTTCGGTTTCTGGTAGACTGAGATCGTAATTTGAAAGCAAGTTACTGGGCTAAGGAATAAACACCTTCTATTAAGGACTTCTCTTTAAAACACCTAAAATGGTCAAAGGGATTATCAGCTGCTTTGCAAGTCCCTGGAGAAGATGGGACTGTTCTGTTTAGGAAGGTTTTTAAAAGGTTTTAAAATTATATTAAAGGTTTTTCAGAACTCTGTGATCCAACTTCAGTTTCAATCTCTATCTTCTTAAGTTAGATAGCACTAATACTTCTAAAACCAGGCACTGTTCTTTGCTTCTAGGTTAACTATCTGTTTTTACACACACATACAGCACAATATTGAGATTCCTCAAAAGCTTTTCATGCATGAAAGGGAACTTAGCTCAAACAGCTCTGTCCCATCAATAATCAGGTGAGATGTGTACCAGTGGGTCTCGGCCAGCCCCCTGGCTGGTATTTGCCTGTTTATTGTCACAGGCTCATTTCACATCTGTGCTCTTGGAGGTTTAGTTAATTGCAAGCACAGGCAGTAGGGGCTAGTTGCAGAATATGACTTTTGGAGAGAAACAACCGTGCATCCAACTGATAGACATTACATCCCCAAATCAGAACATCCTGAAAAAGATACAATTACCTTTCTCTGATCCCCATCTCTCCAGGCATGTAGCTCAGTACAGAGCATCCAGCCAAGGATGTTTTAAATGCTGCAGGGACCAAGTTTTGATGATACCATTAGGATTAGCTAAATTTTCCTGCCTTGTTTGGTGTGCTTCCATGCTAAGATCTGTGCTAGGGCAGGAGCCAACTGGACTGCAGTCATTCCTCATTTAAAAAACTAGCTTTTTCTAAGGTAAATTTTAAGGTATGTGCAAATACAGATCTGAAATTGGTTTTGGATGAGCTGTTCTTTCCTTCCCCTTGGACTGTTTTCCCTGCAAGGTCTTCTAGATGATCCCAGCACTGTGCATTTTGGTAAGGAATGACTCCAGATCTCTCACAGTTTCAGCATGC